>NC_087355.1:24903333-26129166 GCF_030014295.1 Loxodonta africana
CTCTGCCTGGAAGGCTCTTTCCTTTCTTCCAGCCTACTTGTTAATTTTGATGCTTTCACATCAACTCAATCATTTCCTCTGGGAAGCCTTCTCTAGCCTCTTTGACTTGGTCAAATCTCTCAGTTACATACTTTCAGAATACCGTTGTCTTAGATTAACTAGTCGCTCTCAAGCCAATTTGGACTCTGCGAGCCCACGTGTGTCAGAGTAGAATTGTGCTCTATAGGATTTTCAAGTACAGATTTTTTGGAAGTAGATCCCCAGGCCTTTCTTCCAAGGTGCTTCTGGGTAGACTGAAACCTCCAACCTTTTGGTTAGCAGCTGAGTACGTTAATTGTTTGACCCACGCAGGGACTCCTTGTATTAGGTTGTTGTTTGTGCCGTCAAGTTGATTCTGACTCATAGTGACCCCATAGGACAGTAGAACTGCCCCATAGAGTTTCCAAGGTTGTAATCTTTACAGAAACACACTGCTACCTCTTTCTCCCATGAAATGGCTGGTGGGTTTGAATCACCAACCTTTTGGTTAGCTGATGAGTGCTTAATCACTGCCCCACCAAGGCGCTTTACCTTAGATTAGGTTTTCTAAAAGCTGAACCCAAGGCAGGGATTTGTGTGCTCATGATTTATTGAGGAAGTGTACTCAGGAAAGCTGGAAGGGAGGGAAGGAAGCAAAATAGAGATAGAGCCACTCAAGAATGTGGTTTTGGGTAAATGCAGGCTTCAGCCTGGTCTAAAGGGGAGCTCTGGACTGTAAACAGAACTGCAGAATTTGTCCTGCTGAGGCAATAGTGGGGGCTTTTGTACGCCTGCTCAGTCAGTCATTGGTCATGGGCTGCTGGGGCTGGGTGAAGTTCCAAGAATTTCCCACCGGAGATGTCGATAGACAGTCCTCTGGAGAAGGTTGCAGGGATGAGCCTTGAGATGAAGACTGGCACAGCAGCTGGGGGATGGGCTCACCATTCCAACAAGTGGAAGCCTCTGAGCTCTGGGTGGACCACCAACAGTGTATGCTACAATCAGGAGCCTTTCCTTCACAGGACTTGCCCAAGTAAAAATTTTACATTTACACATGTGGTAATTTGATTGAAATCTGTCTTTTGCATTAGAGAGAAATCTCAGTGGAGGTAGGGGCTGTGTCTATTTGTTTGCTAGTGTGATTTCTATAGTGCCAAGCACGAGGCTTGTAGATAGTTGGTGTTATAGTCAGTTGATTTTATATATGAACAAATGAATGAATACAGCCTGTTTCCTCTTTTAGATGATAACCATCTCTTTTACTTTCATATCACCTTTTCCACTTATCAGCTTTTGGACACTTTCAATTCTCTTCTGTCTTACAGAATCTCTTCCCCTGACTTCCCTGAATTGCCCTCTCCATCTTGTCTAAGAATCTGCATCTTGGTTGTTAACAATCCAGGGTGTATAGGCTTGTCCTTCAAGTACTTGCCCTCCAGAATGGGATCAGCCTGCATTTATAACAACTCATAATTGCTGGGAGCCTCAAGGAAAAAGATAAACACAGCAGATATTGCTTAGATCAAGAATCCTTCCCTCATGTTCTCTCAACGTTCCTTTCTGGGTATCGGGGCACACAATGGTGAATTACGGGTTCTTTTCATTCTCCTGGAAATTTTCATGACTAACTTCTCGTTGACCATCTGCTACATCTCACTACCCTTCCCGTTACTCTTAAGACCATTGAGGATTTTATTAATTCTTGATACTCTATCCACTGATTAATTTATTTGGCCAAAATCATATCGATTTTTGAAAGGTCAGGATCCAGAAACAGTGGGATAAGAGAAGGCTAGTTTTGATGGCAGAGAAGCTGTTTGGAGCCTAAAAGCTGTCAGCATGCTGCTGTGAAGAAGGTGGACACATGAGGATAGTGGGTACTGTGCAGGGAGACCTCTAGTAGACGACAGAAGTTTCTGAAGCACAGCTAGTCTGGTTCAAAATTCTCTTTCGGAATGACTCTGTTTGTTGGTTCAGGCAGTGGAGCTCCAGAGCCACAGAGCAACAATTCGTTACCTGCCTTGCAGAAACGTGTGTGTGTGTGTGTGGATATTTCAGTCAGTCAAAAATGATGACAATGATCTACTGTGTGCCAGGAAGTGTTCTAGGCTGGGAGTACAGCAGCGAATGTGAGGACTAAATCCGTGCCTTCAAGGAGCATTCAATTGTGATATAAGCTCAGACATTGATTTTGAAAGACTTTCTTGGGCAGGTTGTTAACCTCTCTGGGTCTCAGTTTCCTCATCTGTAAAATAATAATGACACATATAGTGGAACCAGCTCCTAAACATTTTATTGTGCAATTAGCTTGGTCCAGGTGCACATTGTTTAAATTCAGCCAAATGAGAGTCTTGAGTAAATATAATACAACTGTCCATTATTATTGAATTTACTATACATGGATACCCTTTGCCATTGAGTCGATTGCAACTTATAGTGACACTACAAGACAGGGTAGAATTGCCCCATAGGGTTTCCAAGGAGCACCTGGTGGATTTGAACTACTGACCTTTTGGTTAGCAGGCGTAGCTCTGAACCACTATGCCACCAGGGTTTCCATACATGGATAAATATTATTATTTGCTTTTTCCTCTGCTGATTTCTTGTTTACTCAACTGCTTATGGGCAGTGACCATTCCTGAAACTGTGCATCACCCAAAAGGCGTAATTGGAAATTTAGCAATAATAGATACTTAATGAATACTTGTTGAAGGAACAGCTTATTTTTAAGTGAGACACTTTTAGTCACAGAATGATATTCCTATCTTGGTGGGTTTGTAAAGCAGCAGTTTTTGATTTCACGTCTGAAGTAGACAACTGTACTTCCTCAGGACAAACACGCAAAGTGGGACCAGGCTGCAGTGTTTCTGTGGGAGGCATGCTTGGAATATTGAAAATGCCTCGTGGGTGCCTAGACACAACAACTGGTCCCTGGCACAGCTGCGAGAACGTCGTCTCCTCACGGAAGGACCCTAAGGGACAGAAAGAACACAGGGAGGGTGACATTGGTGTGTGGGGGCACAGTACGTGCAAAGGAATTTCTGTCTGTTCCTGGATATAACATGTCTAACCTGATCGGGTGGCTTAATGTACTGAGCAGAGTCAGAGGTTGGAGACTTGGAGCTAGAGGTCACGGCTTCCATACCCCAGTACTGTAAATGCTGTATGTGTCTGGCTGATAATCCTTTGGTCTGTCAATATCGGCTCCCTGTTGTAGAAGCAGAAGCTGATGACTTCGAAGCTGTGTAACAGCAGAAGAATGCCTGTGGAATGTGGCCATTACTCCAACTTCTGAAAAATGCAATCATGAGGATTCTCACTTAGGTCGTCTAGCTCCAAAGACATGGCTCCCCAGGGCTGCAGGTTTTATACTGGCTGCCAATGAATTTCAGACTCAGTGTCAACATAGAAACCACTGCACGGCCTTGGAGCCTCTCGCGTTGATCCTGCAGCCTAGCCTGTGATATCAGATTCCAGGATGATGCCATTTTGACTGACTCTAAGTTTCAGACAAAGTCAGATGAGGACAGCATAGGCAGGTGTTCTCATGAGCCCTTGGTTTAGGGACTTGTCCCTCTGGGCTTGAATAAAACAAAAAAAATTTTATAGCTCAGTAAAAATTAGGATCCTTTTATATGTTGTGGTTTTAAACTTTGTTTTTATTGCTTATTAGACTACTTAAAAGGCCCAATAAGATTCATGAAGAAAAATAAAGATTTCCATGGTGTGTTGGGCTGTGTTAGGGAAAAAAAACAAAAGGACTTACATTAAATTTTTTGGTTAATTGTAGAAATAAAAGAGTTTATGGAACAGAATGTCTCAAAACCACTGACTGGGGTCCAAGGTCCTCAGTTCTCAGTTGTTTTAAAAATTTAAACTACTTTTTAAAATTGGAAAATGGAAACTATACATTGTCTTAGCCTAGGAAATAGAGCTTGAACAAAGTTCTAGTGCCAGTGCTTCATTGGGAGGTACGATGCCAAGGCAGCCAGAGTGAGGAAAAAGGGTGTGGAGGTAGGGAAGGACGGAAGCAAATAAAAGGTGGTTGCTGCTGTGTGAATGGCTTCAGCCAGTTTCTTAGCCCCATGGAATATCTCTCAGGGCTTCAAACTAGTTGTTCTTGTTTGAACCCCTGCTGATAATTTGCGTTTCTAACAGGCTTCCAGGCAATGCTATTGCTGCTGGCTGGGGACTAGTTCTGAGAACCACTAGTAGAGCAGTGGCTCTCAAAATTTTTAATACATAAGAATTACCAGGGGAGCTTGTTAAACTGTAGATTCTGACTCAGTATCTCTGGGGTGGAAATGCATATTCTCAGCAGGGGCTCAAACCAGCTGGAACTAACTGGTTTGAAGCCTTGATATATCTGGACAAGATGTGCAGAAACACCATGCCCTGGAACAGTCCATCAGGGGGTGACTGAAGAAGAAATTTATTTGTTGGCTTTCTCCCATCTCTTGTCCTCCCATAAGTTGAAGTTTACCCCACAGGGGGTTGTTGCCCCTGCAGGTCCAGCTTGCATCACCTGAACTCTTAGCAGCTATTGGAGAAGTCAGACCCCGCAGTGTGATACTTCATCTGAAGCCATGGGAGGAACCAGAGACTGTGGCCACTTATGTCACCTGGTGGACCCAGTTTTTCACCATGGAAACAGGTGGGCAGAGCAAGCAGAAATCTGAGGCAGCCCATAGGAAGTGTTCCATCCAGACATGGCAAAAAAATTGAAGCAACACAAGCTCGTACAGTAATTAAGTGTCCCTTCAAGACATCCAAGTCACTATTCGTGTTTCCATAATCCCCTATGTATATCAAACTTTCATCTATTTTATAAAATTCTATGAGAATTAGATTTTGCTGCTTGTAACAGCTTAAACAAGATAGAGCTCTTTATCTCGTATAAGTCAGAGGAAGGCAGCCTCTTTGGAAATTCCTCGTTGTCACTTTGCTCCATTATACTTAATATGTTTCCATTCCTAAAGTTGCTTCATGTTTCAAAAAAGTTACTGAAGCTCCAACCGTTGCATCCATATACCAGGCTGGAAGGGACGGGCGGGGAGAAGTATACCTCCTAGCCAAGTTAACCTCATTTAAGCAGAGACCCTGCTCAAGAATTTCTACATTTGCTGTCCCTAGCAGCAAGAAAACATCTGTTGCCACTGAGTCAACTTCAACTCATAGCAACTCTATAGGGCAAAGTAGAACTGCCCCATAGGGTTTCCAAGGCTGTCATCTTTCACATGTTTCTCCCACAGAGCAGCTGGTGGGTTTGAACCACTGACCTCTCAGTTAGCTAGCAACCAAACACTTAACCACTGTGCCACCAGGGCTCCTTCTAACAGCAAGAGAGGCTGGGGAATAAGACCCTTTAGCAGGGTACTTTGCATTCCAGATGAAGTCAGGGTTCCGTTAGTAAGAATGAAGAAAATAATGAATATTGGGTAGACAGCTAGTGGTTTCATTTCAAACACCTTCAGCATCTTGCTTTTTAAATGTAATGTACCTTAGACATTGTTCCAAAGTAATGCAAATAGACTTACTTCATTATTTCAAATAGCTGCATTATAGTCTACATGTAGAAATACTAAATTTACTTCATATCTTCTCTACGGGTAGCTATTCAAGTTATGTCCAATACTTTGGCTTTTATAAACAGCGCTGCAATTAATATTCTTGTACATACATATTTACTCACTATATGGGTATATAAGGAAACCCTGGTGGCGTAGTGGTTAAGTGCTGTGGCTGCTAACCAAAGGGTTGGCAGTTCGAATATGCCAGGCGCTCCTTGGAAACTCTATGGGGCAGTTCTATTCTGTCCTATAGGGTCACTATGAGTTGGAATCGACTCGAAGGTTTGATATATGGGCATATGTCTGTAGGAAAATTTACAAATGAGGAATGGATGAGTCAAAAGGGCAGCTGCATTTTACATTTTATTATATATTGTAAAATAACTCCTCAAATATGGGAATCTGTCACAGTTCACAATTACAGTTCACAATATATGAGAATATCTATTGCCTTCCACCTCAGCGAACACTATGTATTATTAAACTTTATGACTTTTTCCAGTCTGATAGGTAAAAATGATACCTTGTGGATTTGAATTTCATTGTCTTGATTTTTCAGTCATTACCAATGGACAAAAACAAAAACCAAACTAGTTACCATCGAGTCAGTTCCAACCCATGATGACTCCGTGTACATCAGAGCAGATCTCTGCTCAATAGGTTTTTCAATGGCTGTGATCTTCTGGAAGTAGATTGCCAGGACTTTCTTCTGAAAAGCTGATGGGTGGACTCAAACTTTTTGGTTAGTAGCTGAGCACTTAACCATTTGCACCACCCAGGGACTCATCATTTCCACCCATTTCCTGGCCCTAAACCAGTTTGGATCAATGGATATTTATACAACTCATTAAGATTTTACAGAAGGGAAGATTTAAATTCTCAATTTGCAATTCATTTTAGTACTGAAATATTTTTTAAATAACAGCTCTACTGAGATAAGGTTTGTACCTCATAAATTTCACCACTTTAAAGTGTATAATTCAGTGGTTTTCAGTATATTAAAGCAGTTGTGCACCTATCACCACTACATAACTTTTCATCAGCCCAAAATGAAACCGAGTAACCATTTTATAGTCACTCCTGATTCCCTGCTTTCCCCCAGCCCCTGGCAATCAGTAATCTACTTTCTGTTTCTATAGACTTGCCTATTCTGCACATTTCATATAAACAAACCATACAATATGTGACTTTTGTGACTGGCTTCTTTAACTTAGTATGATGCTTTCAAGATTCAACAACATTGTAGCGTGAATCAGTACTTTCATTATTTTTTATGGCTGCATAATATTCCATTGTACATATGTATGACATTTTTGTGTATCCATTTGTGAGCTGATGGATATTTAAGTTATTTCAACTTTTGGACTATTATGAAGAATAATGCTATGCACATTTGTGTGCAGATTTTTGTGTGAACATGTGTTTTTAATTGTCTTGGGTATATAACTAGGAGTGGAACCACATCTCACCGGCGATGTATGAAGTTCCAAAATTTCTCCGTATCCTTGGTAACACTTGCTATTTCCTGTCTTTTTGATTCTAGTCATCCTAGTGGATGTGAAGTGTTAGCTCTTTGTGGTTTTCATTTGTATTTCCTTAATGACTAACGACGTTGGGTATCTTTTCATATACTTATTGGTCATTTTTATATTTTTTTGGGAGAAATGTTTATTTAAATCTTTGCCCATTTTTAAATTAGGTTATTCTTCTTTTTATTGTTGAGTAGTAAGAGTGCTTTATATATCCTGGATACTAGATATACAATATAAGACCCTTGTAAGATATACAGTATGCAAATGTTTTCTCTCATTCCATGGGTTATCTTTTCACTTACTTGTTGGTATATTTTGAAGTACACAATTTTAAAATTTGATGAAGCCTAAGTTATTATTATTATTATTTTACATTAACAAACAGAAATTTATTTTCTCATAGTCTAGTAGGCTACAAGTCCAAATTTAGGGCATCAGCTCTCTCTCTGTCGGCACTGGAGGAAGGTCTTTGACATCAATCTTCCTTTGGTCCAGGAGCTTCTCGGAGCAGGATGCACTTTGCTCCCGGCTCTGCTTTCTTGGTGGTATGAGGTCCCTCTGTCTCCCTGCTTGCTTCTGTCTTTTATACCTCAAAAGAGATTGGCTAAAGACACAATCCAATCTTGTAGATTGAGTCCTGCCTCATTAACATAGCTGCTGCCTACCCCACCTCGTTAACATCATGAAGGTAGGATTTAAAACATTTAGGAAAATCACATCGGATGACAAAATGGTGGACAATCACATGATACTGGGAATCATGGCCTGGCCAAATTGATACACATATCCTTGAGGGACACAATTCAATCCATGACAGTGGGCCAATGGAGTCTCTTGGCTGCATCATGCAGGGCAGGGACTCTGTTTCCTATAATTCTGCATCCCCTGCCGCACCCCTTCATTCCAGAGTCTGGGCCCCTGGGAAGAGCGAGTGCTTAATCAAAGTAAATTCTCAACACTCCGGGTTGCCTGCATGCCGAGCCACCTAGTGGCCTCTGTTGCCAAGGTGTTTGCCTAGCACATGTCCCTCAAGAAGGGCACAGCTACAGGAACACCTGGAAGAAGGAAGTCTACTCCCAACTTGGGTGAGCAGCCAAGGCAGAGTTCTTGAGATGCTTCATATGCTCAGAGCCACTCAGAAACGGGACAGAGAAACGTCCATCATTTGCCATGGAGGGAAGCAAATGTTTCCAAAGGAGCCTACTGACTTCTTTCTACATTATTTTTGTTGTTGTTGCTTGTACTTTTGGTGTCATATCTAAGAAGCCATTGCCTAATCCAAGATCATGAAGATTGATTACCGTTTTTTTCTCCTAAGAGTTTTAAAGTCTGAGCTCTTAACATTTAGGCCTGTGATCCATTTTGAGCTAATTTTTGTCCATGGTATGAGTCAGGAGTGAAATTTTTAAAACCATTTTTATAAAACAAGAAGTTTCTTATTATACCTAACCAGTATATTTTCTCCCTTAGTTTTAGCTCATTTTCTTTCTGTAGAGATTTTATTAATTCATTCATTTAACAAGTATTTTTTGAGCAACTTCCTTGTGCCAGGTCAAATTTAGAATACAAAGGGGAATAAGGAGTTGTCTCTACTTCCAATGAGCTAACAGTGGAAGAGGGAAAAAGACATGGAAGCTAACAGCTACTGTATGATATAGCAAGAGGAGGGGCACTTATTTCAACGTGAGGAGTTTAGGGGAATGTTTCTCTGGAGAAATGATGACTGACTTGAGTATTGAAGAGTAAGGTACAGTTTGTCAGGTGGACACGTGGAGTGGGAGAGGAGTGACATTCCAGAAGAGGTGAGAACACGTGTCAGGAAAGTCACAGACCCCATGTGGAAGCATGATGTATTTGCAGAACTGAACATGTGGTTGTTAGCAAATATGTGGCTGTTATCACACGTGGTATCATGTTAGGAATTTGTGGTACAATGCTGGTAGCAAAAAGCAAAGGTGAGAAGTTATGAGGGCCTCAACTGAAGCAGAAGCAGTGGAGTTGAAGCAGGGAGGCGGGTTCAAGGAATATTTAGGAAAGTTGAATTGGTGGGACTTGGTGATTAATTAGATTTGGAAAATGACTTGGAAAGTCCAATTAAATTCCTTCCATCTGAATTCTTAAATATGGACAGTTTCTTATCCTATTGCTAACACATCACTGGGTCAGGCTCATATTCCCTTCTTTCCTTCCCTCCCTCTGTCTTTTCTACCCATCTCCTGGCCTCCTGCTTCCCTTTCTTCTTTCCTTTTTCAACACTCTTTTGCAAAGTTATGTGGAGCCAGTCTATTGCAGGCTGGAGAAAGAAAGAACCCAGGAAAGAACCGTCAACGACAGAACCCAAGAGCCCTCATTTCCAGCACTGCTTTCCGAACTTGCCGCATTGAGATCCTTCCCTGTGCTGAGGACGCACCAGATCCCAGTGGAGGCAACAGAATTTGCTTGTCTTGCTGGTTCCTTGGTAAGAGCTTTGCATGAGACTAGCAGATGCCTCACAAGGAGGAAACGCTGCTTGTTAGCATAGGAAATGCAGATAATTGGCATGCTTCCTGATGTCTGCCGACACTGCCCTGAAAACCAACTGCCATAGAGTGAAGCTTTTCCTCAGTGCAGCTGTGGCTCCCGGAACTGAGAGTCTGCTCTTCGAGAATTAGAAACATATTGATCTGAGCTGTAAAAGCTGATGGCTAGAGACAATCCAATTGCATATATAATCCAAGAGCCTTTTAGATTACACGGCACCAAACTGAGTTCTTTCCATAGACAAGGTAGGAAGGAACTTTAGCAAAAAGTATAATAAAAATTCTCAAGGAGATGAAATTAGAGCTTGAGAAAAGGCTTTCTAAAACTTAAGAACTATAAAAAAAAAATTTTTTTTTTAAGGAAATTCAATATAATAGTTGCATTTTGAGCACTTATTACTGCAAAAGGGCTTATGCTAAGCGTTATGAAGAATACAATGAAGACTGAGACTGTCCCTTCCATAAAGGAGTTTACAATCTATTGAAGAAGAGAGACTTCTAACTAACCATGGTACAAAGGAGGATGACGTAAGAGTTTATGTGGAGTAGGAATAACGTGTTTTTGCATATGGAAAGCCAAAAACTAAACTTGTTGCTGTCAAGTCCAGTCTGACCCATGGTGACCCCATGTGTTACAGAGTGGAACTGCTCCATAAGGTTTTCTTGGCTGTGATCTTTATGGAAGCAGATTGCCAAGCCTTTCTTCTGCAGTGCTGCTGGGTGGGTTCAAACTACCAGCCTTAAGGTTAGGTGACAAGCACAAGCCATTTGCACCACCCAGGGACCTTTTGCATATAGAAGGAGCCATTAGTTCTAAATGGCAGATAAAAGAAACTTTACAGCAGAAGTGCTGCTTCACTGGATTATGAAGGATGAGAAGATTTTCAGCAGGGGGAGGATGAGGGGAAGGACAGACAGGATGTGAATGCTGGGCTTGGGGAACAGTGTATATAGACTGTGTAGGAGCTCTGGTGGAGTAGTGGTTAAGTGCTGGCTGCTAACTGAAAGGTCGACAGTTTGAACCCATCACCTGCTCCACGGGAGAGAGATGTGGCAGTCTGCTTCCATAAAGATTTCCAGCCTTGGAAGCCCTGTGGGGTAGTTTTACTCTGTCTTACTCTGTCTTACAGAGTCGCTATAAGTCAGAATCCACTTCACGACAAGTGAGTTTTGTTTGGGTGGGTGTGTAGACCAATGAGGCTGGAAAGATATCAAGAGGGAGATGGTAAAATCATGGAGGGCCTTGAATGCTATGTTAAGAAATCTGAGGGCCATGAGAGTGTACAATGTTAGCCACCCTGAGCGGTTCCTTAGGTCTGTTGGTTTTGTGTGCTGTCCATTCCAACTCATAGTGGCCCTGTATAACAGAGTAGAACTGTCTCGTAAGGTTTCCTAGGCTGTAATCTTTACAGGAGCAGATTGCAAGGTCTTTTCCTTGTTCAGCAGTTGGTAGGTTTCAATTCCTGACCTTTCTGTTAGCAGCCAAAACACTTAACCATTGCGCCACCAGGGCTCCTGTTTTGACATCAGACACACTTAGGTTTAAGGGCTATGTGAGCTTGGAGGTGGTCAGGCACTCAGAGTGCCCTTCTGTAATATGGGGAGAATGATGGCATTGTTAGCATATTTTTTAAAAAATGTAAGGATTAGAAATAATATACATAAAGGGTGTTTGGTGTCTGCTGCCTGAATAAATGGCCCAGAGAAAGGTATGGACAAGTTATCTCCATTTTGTTGTAGAGATAATGGGTGCTGAAAGAGTTTAAATAGCTTGTCTAAGTTGCCTCATGAGTCAAAATCGACTAAATGTCAACTAACAACAACAGCAAAGCCACCTCAACAGGTAAGAATTCCAGTCTGTGTGAGCCCAGAGCCCACACTCTTCCCATTGAAAAATTCTGGTCAACATGGAGACGGGGTTAATGTGGGGAGCTGTGTAAGTGCCGAGTGTGGCTGCCTTCAAGGAGTTGCCATCTGGTTTCATTAACAAGAGAAGCCGGGCTGGGTTAACTAAAGCTGCCACTCATCTTGGCTGTTGAGGGGCTCAGCCGAAGGAGCAGTTCCTAAAGAGGCCCGGCAATGCTGGGCTCCCTTTTCAGGAGAGAACTTACTACCCCACCCCCCACCCCCTCCAGCTGCCTGAGGCGCTGATAACAGGACCTCCACCACCAGCCTCAGTCTCAGTGGAAGGAAACGGCCTCACCCAAGGCATCGCCTCCTTCCAGAGAAGTCCACCCCCAAGGGCCAATCAAGGCCGGGTTTACAGGCCTGGGTCCTCTCACCAACTGAGTCGATTCTGAGGGCTGTCTCAGCTCCAGCTCCCCATGATGTTAGCTGAGGTCGTTCTTGGGATTGCATCTCAGCTCAACTTCTCCCTCTGTCCACTACTGCTCCTTCCACCTCCTTTCCACAGGTGCTGACCCAAGAACAATCCCTGATTGACAGCCTGGTCACTACTCTGTCTCAGAGTTGCCATCCTGGGGACCCAACCTGCGGCATCCAGGAGGGGTAGCCTCTGATCTTTCTGACACCGAGAACCTTATACTGGAAAGGCCTGATCCCGTGAATTCGAGGCGGCCTGTTTCTCTGCTTTCTTCTAATTTTTAGGGCAGTGAAGAAGCTGGTGTGCATTTTTGAATGAGGAGATCACAGGCTTAGAGCTAAGTTTTAAAGACTTGGCTTCATATCTATGTCAAGTACTAGCAAGAGTGGCTGAGAGGGCAGGAGCAGAGGTTGACCTGGGGCAAGTCAGCTTGAGACTAGTTTGGATGCTTCCATGACACACCTGGTGAATCAGAATGGTGGCAATGGGAATGGAAAAGAGGAGATCCTTTGAGACACACTGGAGGCAGAATGTGTGGGAGTTAACAATCCGTTGGCCAGAGAGAAGTCCAGTTTCAGCCCTGGGGGAATGGAGGCTGATAATGTCTTTTGTAGGAAACTGGGAAGTCAATTCTCACAAACCCCATGAGACAGGCTTCAAAAATAGATCTGGTTTCAAATTCTAGCCTTGTTACTCCTAGCATATGGGTTGGCAAGTCACTTCACCTCACAGAGCCTGATTTGTGCTTGTCGCTTTTTAATTTGTAAAACCTGGGCGATGCCTACTTTACAGTGATATTTATTATAAGGAACAAATTAAATGAGAAAATATCACAAAGCACTTGTAATAGGCCAGCACATAAACAGTACCCAATAAGTGGCAGTTATTCGGTAGAGTCTGATTAGTGCCATTTGAGGGTGTTGTGAGAAGAAGGCCTGTGGAAGAGAGGAAACAGTTCTACTTGACCTGGTCAGGGAAGGCTCATGGGGGAACTAGCATTTATACTGGCACCACTTCAGGGTCCCCCATGTTTTAAAAGCCTAACCCTCCTAAGGAGTCCTTGGGTGGTGCAAATGGGTAAGCTTAGCTACTAACTGAAAGGTTGGCAGTTCAAGTTCACCCAGAGGTGCCTCAAAAGAAAGGCCTGGCAATCTATTTCCAAAAATCAGTCACTGAAAACCCTATAGAGCACAGTTCTACTCTGACACACATGAAGGCCCCATGAGTTGGAATTGACTTAACGGCAACTTGTTTAACTTCCTAAGTACAGAGATGAGTCAATTTATAAAATAGTCTCTGTTCTTCAGAACAGATGCATATGACAAGCATGAATACTGCGGATAAATATCTTTCATACCTACAGAAGGTTGGAATGATTTTCTTCCTATTATGACTATTTTGATAGCAGCTGAGTCTGCTGCTTTATCCATAGATTTATCATTCAACTATAGATCAATGGACTTTATCACGGCTGAGTAGGTAGTCTTTCTGTCGTCTTGGAGATAAGATAACTGAAACACCATTTGTGAAGAAGAGATGTTTCTGGCTTTTTGCTTTCCCAGGGTGTACAAGAGTTTTAATTGCCTTTTTTTCTTTTTCTTATCCTGTTTTGTCTTTCAGTAAATAAATAGTGGATCTTTCCAGCTAGACAATGACTAAGAATACTGATGTACTTCAGGATTAAACTTCTTGCTGGTTTTTTGTTTGTTTTTCATTTACCTGTGAGTTCAGCCAGAGGCTCAATTGCAAGGAAGCTAAACACCAGGAAGGAAGACAAAGAAACCCCATTCCACTTTGTGGAGGAAGAGGACTGTGTGATAGTGATTAGCAGCTGCCTCTCTTTTGCCCTGGTACCAGATGGCAAGGCCCAGGTTCCTTTTTGTAAAGAAAAACTTTGACTCTTCATGATGCAGCCAAAGATAGGTTAAGCATTTACAGTAGTTTAATCATCGAATTCCTTATTATAACACAAATTAGAAAAATTATGTATTTGATGGGATATTCAATGGCCTCTGAATCAGTGATGAAACCTTTGAATACCTAACCAGTAAACCAGTTGCTAATGAGTCACTTCCACTCATGGCAACCCCATATATGGGTCAGAAAAGGCCTGTACTCCACAAAGTTTTCAAGGGCTGATTTTTTGGAAGTAGATTGTCAGGCCTTTCTTTTGAAGCACTTTTGGGTTTGAACCTCCAACTTTTTGATTAGCAGCTGAGTGTGTTAACCATTTGCAGCACCCAGGGACTCAAGCACCTTACCCGTTAACCCACTGCTGTCAAGTTGAGTCTGACTCATAGTGACCCTATAGGACAGAGTAGAATTGCCCCATATGGTTTCCAAGGAGCACCTGGTGGATTTGAACTGCTGACCTTTTGGTTAGCCACCAAACTCTTAACGACTACCCCACCAGGATTTCCTCAAACACCTTAGTAGGTAGTAAAAAAAAAAAAAAAGTCTGAATTAAAAAATTAATTTCAAAATATTTTCCTTAATAGAAGTAATTATTTAAAAGATTTCAACTAAAAGAAAAAAATCTACTGAATGGAATGTTGTTAATTTAGGGCCCTGCTTTAATGACTGGATATAACAATTTTTGAAGTGAAGAGCAATTGATTTTTTTTCACTCTGCATTCAGTACATATCTTGATATCAGAGTGTTCTCTTGAACTTTGGACCTGTATATCCATGGCATTCCATCCATTTGGTACAAGTCACAGATACCTCAGGTCCACCATGTCTAATACTGAATATGGTGTCTTCAGTTCACCTTTGCACACTTGCTCCTCTTCCCACTTTCTCTATTTTCATTAAGGGCAAAAACATGCACCCAGTCCTTCAAGCCAGACACCCAGAAGCCATTCTTGGATCCTACTTTTCCTCTAGTTTCCACACCTAATCAATTACCTCGTTGGGCTAATTTTATCTCCTAAGTGGAAACCCTGGTGTCATAGTCGTTAAGTGCTATGGCTGCTAACCAAAAGGTCAGCACTTCGAATCCACCAGGTGCTCCTTGGAAACTCTATGGGGCAGCTCTACTCTGTCTTATAGGGTCACTATGAGTGGAAATTGACTTGACAGCAATGGGTTACAGGTTTAAATGTCATTCTAAACTTTTCACCTCCGCAGTTGCCACTCTAAGGTAAGTAACCAATCAGGACCTCTCATCTCCTAAATTAGCTCCCGGTGTGCACTCTGCCATCCACTAATTCTAAATATGGGTCGTTTCAAGATGCTAAGCAATACTTTTCTTAACCGTGGTAGATAATTGCTGGCCTTTTGGATATATTATTAAGTTGCTTATCAAACCAATTTTACAAAGCACTCAGCCATCATTTTTGCCAAATGGAAATGAGTGATATTTCAACAGGATTTCTACATATGTTCAAAATATCGTACTCTTCCACAAAATATTCACCTATCTTCCCCATGTTCAGCAAAGTAATATTAACAATGTAGGGGGAAAAGTTGGCCAGTCATGTCCTCAGGGCATGTTTTGGAAGATGGCTATCTAAACACTAGTGTGGGTGTCCAAAGGCAAGGTTATTTCAGTTTTATTCATCCATTAGTTAACTAACATTTATTGACCATCTATATGTGCCAGAGAGATGGGACAATGTCCCCACCTGCAAGGACTACCGATTCTAATGGTAGAGACAGATTGAAAAACAGATGATTGCTAAGAATAGAGTAAAGTGGTATGGAGGCTCTGAGGAGGGTCATTCTTCGCAGCCTGGAATGACCAGGGAAAGCTTTCTGGAGCTGGAAAGCAACAGAAGATCTGAATTTGAGATCCAGTGCTGATTCCAGGTTTGGCTCCTTGTCCATTTCTGCTAAGAATATAATCAGTGTGGTAGCCACTGGATTTTAACAATTGCATTGCTATTTTAATTTGTATTTCCCTGGCTACCAAAAGGTAGAGCATCTTTTCATTTTCTCTTCTGTGTATTGACTATTTTTACCATTTGTGGAAAATCTCAATATTGAAAATAAATGCTCTGAGGCAGATAGGAAACTTGTCTGAGCGTCTTTGAAAGAATTTATTTCCTAAAACCTACACACATCTCCTGACAAAAATAGGGACCAGGATGTTTTCCTAAAAGCCGCCTTGCTTCCTGCCAGTCTCTGCCTTTTGTCTGATAATGAGGTTTCGTCTTCTTGCCTGGTGGTCGCTAAGAGAGGAGGTCAGCAGGACATGATGGAATTTGTATTGCAGACACTGTTGTCATCTTTAACTGTGTGGGGTTATTTTTCTGTCACAACTAGGGAGAAAGTTACACAGATGGACAGAGGGAGTTGTATGTAGGCTTGGGAATGTGAGAGCTGTCTGATAAAACTGAAGCATTTGAGTGCACAAATCTTAAAGAATGAGGTCCAATTCCATATTCAGTTTGAGAAAGGTCTAAAGGTAAACCACTGAATGGGTGTGAGGATGACTTATTCATATGATAAAAAATGCATTGCCTTCTAGCCCAGAGACCAATGTCTTTTCCCCAATTAGCCCTGAAGACTCAAACTTTATGTTAACTTGCCCGATGACAGACAAAGGACTCTACAACAGTGCCTTGTGTTTTAATCTTTTGGTGGCCAGAGGACAGAGTGGCAGCTGCCAGAGATGTAGGGGAAGGAGCACCCAGGACGGGGAGCCAGAGTCACCTAGGTGTGAGTGAGTCTTGCCTTTGCATTTGTCAGCTGTGCTTTAGTAAACAACCCTCTCCACCTCTGGGCCTTGGTTTTCTCATATACAAAAGGGGGGAAATACTTCCTAGTTCACTGAGTTACTGCCAATATCAAATACCATGATAATAATCTGCATTATGCAGATGATACAACCTTGCTTGCTGAAAGTGAAGAGGGCTTGAAGCCCTTACTAATGAAGATCAAAGACCACAGCCTTCAGTATGGATTACACCTCAACATAAAGGAAACAAAAATCCTCACAACTGGACCAATGAGCAACATCATGATAAATGGAGAAAAGGTTAAAGTTGTCAAGAATTTCATTTTACTTGGATCCACAATCAACAGCCATGGAAGCAGCAGTCAAGAAATCAAAAGATGCATCGCATTGGGTAAATCTGTAGCAAACGACCTCTTTAAAGTGTTGAAGAGCAAAGATGTCACCTTGAAGACTAAGGTGCGCCTGACCGAAGCCATGGTATTTTCAATCGCATCATATTCATGTGAAAGCTGGACCGAAGAAAAATTGATGCCTTTGAATTGTGGTGTTGGCGAAGAATATTGAATATACCATGGACTGCCAAAAGATCGAACAAATCTGTCTTAGAAGAAGTACAACCAGAATGCTCCTTAGAAGCAAGGATGGCGAGACTGCATCTTACATACTTTGGACATGTTGTCGGGAGGGATCAGTCCCTGGAGGAGGACATCATGCTTGGGAGAGTACAGGGTCAGCAGAAAAGAGGGAGACACTCAACAAGGTGGATTGACACAGTGGCTGCAACAATGAGCTCAAGCATAACAACAATTCTAAGGATGGCGCAGGACCAGGCAGTGTTTCGTTCTGCTGTGCGTAGGGTCACTATGAGTCGGAACCGACTAGACAGCACCTAACAACAACAACAAACTGCCACCCAGATGTTAGGTATATATGCATATATATTATTTTTCACTGTTTTTTCTTCTCATTTTCATACCATACATACAGTCAAGCAAAGAGCCTTAAATGTTATTGGTAGTTAACTCTTGTTCATTGCTTCATTAAACTCAGCAGTGGTTCTCAAATTTTGGACCTCAGACCAGCAGCATCCACATCACTGGGAACAGGCTAGAAATGCAAATACTCATGTCCTATCCCAGGTAGGTTCCTGGGTGGTGTAAATAGTTTGCACTTGGCTGCTAACCTAAAGGATGGCAGTTTGAACCTACACAGTGACACCATGAAGAAAGTCCTGGCAACCTTTTTTCTGTAAAGATTATAGCCAAGAAAACCCTATGAAATAGTTCTACTCTGTAACACATGGGGTCACTGTGAGCAAGGCTGGACTACCCAATAAGCAACATATGCAGGAGCCCAGTTGTGCCTTCCCACCAATCTGCAGTGCAAAATTTTATCTGTCCCTCACCACAGCAAAGATGTGGTGAAACCCATGTGAAGGTGCTCACCACAGATTAACAAGTAAATACAATTAAGCCCAAGCATACCTTGCTCACTGCAAGCCGGTGCATACCGTGCTTACTGGTTAGTCTGCGCCTGGCCATGAGTCAGAGCTTACTCTGTGGCAATGGGTTTGGTTTTACCCCACACATACTCAATCAGAAACTCTATCGGTGGGGCACAGAAACCTGTTTTACCTCAAGGTGATTCTGATGCTTATTAAAGTTTGAGAACCACTGAAAAAGTCTCCTTCAGGTTGTGGTCAACATAGAATGAGGTTTGGTGAAAGAGGGAGAAAATAAAAGGTGTGTGTGTATGAATAATACAAAACCTATCTATATCTAGAATAGGCAAATGCATAGAAACCAAAATTCATTAGTGTTTATTTTTTTTTTTACCAGGGGCAGAAGGGAGGGGAAAAAGGGAAGTCATTGTTTAAGGAGCACTAAGTTTCCGTTCAGGAAGATGGAAAAAATTGGAAAGACAAAGTGCTGATCATTGCACAACAAGACGAACATAATTCATGTTACTGAATTGTACGTGTAAAAAATGTTGAAATGACAAATGTTTCATTATATTCTTACCGCAATAGAAAAAATTTAAAAGCTATATAAAGTCATGGGGTAATTTTCATCTAATGTTAGCTTTTTCCGTAAAACAGTGAATGAAACGTGTTTGAAGCAGGAGAATTGTTTCCTGTTACTTATTGACGAAAAGCGCAAGTTTAGCTTCATGCAGGATTTGAGATAAGCTGGACAATGAATAAGGAAAACCAAAGAAGAATTGATGCTTTTGAATTACGGTATTGATGAAGAATATTGAATATACTGCCAGAAGAAGGAACGGAGTCTATCTTGGAAGAAGTAAAACCAGAATGCTCTTTGGGGACTGGAGGATGGCAAAACTTCATCTCATGTACTTTGGACATGTTATCAGTAGGGATTGGTCCCTGGAGAAGGACATCATGCTTAGTAAGGTAGTGGGTCAACGAAAAAGGGGGAGACCCTCAATGAGATGGATTGACACAATGGCTGCAACAATGTGCTCAAGGATAACGATTGTGAGGATGGCGCTGGACCGGGCAGTGTTTCATTCTGTTGTGCATAGGGTCCCTGTGAGTAGAAACCAACTCGATGGCACCAAACAACAACAATCCGATGTCTACACTGAACTGAGGCAGATAAGTTCTTATCCTCTCTTCTTTTACTCTATAAATAGGAATCGCAGAACTTACAGATTAATGGTTGCTACAAAAAAAAAAAAAAAAAAAGTCTACTCAGTTCTTGGAAGATCTGACATTATGGTATCTTGTCCTGCTATTATTTCTGATTAAATATATTTTAATCTTATTTAAAGCCAGAGCCATTTGCCTGTTCAGAACCACAGGATTAAGCACAATAGCTAGGCCAATTAATGCATCTCTACTTATCAGTGAGAATCGTGATGTTCTGCATCCATCAGAAAGTTTGGTGCTACCGCCAATGGTATAATCCTGTGGCAGGCCTTTGTCAGGTCCATTTCTCATACACCTTAATTGCATCTTTTTCTCACGCAGGTTTTGTGAGTAACAGACATTAATGAATAGTTATACCTGGTGAATATAATGAGTGTTCTGCATTACTGAATATTACTAAGCCTCTTATGAGAAATACATCAATAATTACCAGTGTGCCTTCTGATGACCATTAAGAGCTTTGAAGTTTGTCTGCCCTTTGCTTTTGAGAAGGAATCCATTTAAATGTATAAGCTTCAGTTGATTCTATTTGCAGGGTACATTCCTTAGGGCAGGACCTGATACCTAATGGCAGGTAGTTTTATTTCAATGAATTTAAAGAAGCACGGATTAAGTATTAAATGTGTGTTGAAGGAGTAAGTAAAAATTGCTGATAAAGGTGAGACTCTTTGGTGTACTGTGGTGGCTTGTGTGTTGCTATGATGCTGTAAGATATTCCCCCAGGGTGGACAGGTTTCAGCAGAATGTCCAAAGACAGAGTAGGAAGACAGGCCTGGTCATCTACTTCCAAAAATTAGCCAGTGAAGACCCTATAGATCACAACAGAATATTATCTGATACTGTGCTGGAAGTTAATACCCCTAGGTTGGAAAACACTCAAAATACGCAGTGGCCACAACAATGGACTTGAGCAAACCAACAAGCACACCAACAAGATGGTGCAGGACTGGGCAATGTTTCCTTCTGTTGTATACGGGTACCCACGACTTGAAGCTGACTTGACAGTAGCTAACAACAACAACGTTAATTGTAATAGCTCTACTATTTGTGCAGTCTACTATGTGCCAGTGAGTTTATTGTAATCATCCAATTAGATTCTTACAAAAACACTCTGAGGCAGATATTGTTTGCATTTTATAGATGACAAAACTATCTTGAGAGCACATAAAAATGAACACATGATGTTTGGAGCTAGCATGCCCAGAGAATATGGGGAAGAATCAAAAGGGAGTGTATTACTGGTTCCATAAAAATGGCATCTGGGAAATTGAATACTGGCATGCTTGCACTTAGGCCGTCTTATGCTTCTCTATTTGAGTTAATCGTCTTAAGCTGACATGGTTTTCAAACTGCATTGGTGAATTATATGTGGATAAGAATGCTACTTCTGGCTGGGGAGAAGGCACAATGGTTAGGTGAGCTGGAGAGTTCACATTTTGCAGGGCACTAGGAGCCCTGGTAGTGCAACGGCTAAGCACCCAGCTGCCCAACAGGTTGGAAGTTCCAACCACCCAGCTATGGGCCAGTTCTACGCTGTCACATGGGGTCACTATGAGTTGAAAATTGACTGTACAGCACTTAGTGGCAGTAAGCAGTGTACTGAACACACAGGCAGTGTTAAAATTCCCGAAAGCTTGAAACAAGGTAGCATATAGGTTTGGATTGTTTCCATTGTAACTTCCTCAGGTAGTCTTTAGACTCTCAAAACAAAACAAAAAAAAGTACAGGTAAATTATCAATAGTTTCAGTGAACCAATGGAACTCAAAAATACAGCCTAAGCTTTTTTAGATTGATAATAGTATTTTGTGAAGAAAAAATAGACATTAGAAAATAACAAATATTTCTATGCACATAAATTCTAATCAACAGATGAAAGATAAACTATGATGCTTACAACAGACTACTACACAACGATAAAGAACTATGATGAATCTGAGAAGCATCTCACAACATAGGTGAATCTGAAGGGCATTTTGCTGAGTGAAATAAGTCAATCACGATAGGACCAATACTGTATGAGACCACTACTATAAAAACTCATGAAAAGGTTTACACACAGAGAGAAATTCTGATGGTTAAGGTAGGGTGGGGAGCGAAAAACACTAACTAGACAGTAGATACATAGTAACTTCAGTGAAGGGTAAGGCAGTACACAAAACCGGGGAAGCCAGCCCAACTTGACGAAGGCAAAGTCATAGAAGCTTCATAGACCCATCCAAACTCAAATAGGGATCGAATTACTGGGCTGAGGGCTGGGAACCATGGTCTTGGGGGACATCTTGCTCAATTAGAATCACATAGTTTATAAGGAAAATGTTCTACGTGCTACTTTGGTGAGCAGCATCTGGGGTCTTAAAAGCTTGTGAGTGGCCATCTATGATACATCTACTGGTCCCACCCCATCTCAGGCAAGGGAGAATGAAGAAAACCAAAGACACAAGGGCAAGATTACCACAGTCTCCACCAGACTGAGTCCAGCACAACTAGATAGTGCTCGGCTACCACCACTGACTGCCCAGACAGAGCTGGAGAAAAATGTAGAACAAAATTCTAACAACAATAACAAAAAGACCAGACTTACTGGTCTGATGGAGACCAGAGAAACCATGATAGTATGGCCCCCAAACACCCTTTTAACTCAGTAATGAAGTCACTCCTGGGGTTCACCCTTCAGCCAAGGATTAGATAGGCCCATAAAACAAACAATGCATGTAGCTCAACCATGTATACAAGACTAAATGGGCACGCCAGCCCAGAGGCAAGGACAAGAAGGCAGGAGGGGACAGGAAAGCTGGAGGAATGGAAATGGGGAACCCAAGGTTGAGAAGTGGAGAGTGTTGACATGTTGTGGGGTTGGCAACCAATGTCACAAAACAATGTGTATTACTTGTTTAATGAGAAATTAATTTGCTCTGTAAACCTTCATCTAAAGCACACACACACACACACACACAATCTAACAGAAGAAAACCAAATTGTAAAGTAAGCAAATCTGGGGAAATAAAAATTGACACTGTCAAATGAAAAACTGTGTGGAATTCCTGAAGATTTCTTGTTTCATGACAAACTAGTTGTAGAGAACATCAAACCTTATTTTGATCACAGAAATATTTCATTTTTTTGATGTTTTCTTGTGTGAAATTACTTCTCAAATTCTTAGTTTCAGTGGACTACTGAGCAACAATGACTTACGTGACATTTATTCTTTTGAATATTGTATAAGTTTTCTAAACGCTGCTAGATTTTTATTTGGCCCAATTATCTGATATAAAACTGCTTTTAAGATGCTACCTCTGGTTCTTAGGTGCTAGATTCCCCCACCTGTTAGCTCTACAATAGTGCTCTGTTTGAGAATCTTCTTGGCCTTTATCAACTTCAAAAGCAGCTACGTGAACTCTAGATAATTGTTTTGATTGGAAGCTGTTTGTTGAAAGATGCCCAGAATATAAGAAAATTAGGTGACTTCTGGTTTCTTTTCACTTTTGCTTCTGTTTTTACTGCAGAGGGAACATATTTACCAGATTTTCTTCCAAATATGTGCCATAAATATGACATATTATCTTGGAACTGAAGATTTCTATTGCTTTCCTTTAAGCTAATTATTACCATGAATTCCACTGGATGTTCAATATTGTTCTTGATATTTTATGCAGGAGTTAGCTTGGGGCAAGGCTGGAGACAAGGAAGGACTCATCCATCAGCCTTATAATTTTCCTCTACTGAATTAATCTCTGCCTCCAAATATTTTCTCCAAAATTCTTTTAAAAGACTGATATACTCTTTACCCAATAACAAATCACAGGGTCACAGGGTCACTATGAGTTGGAATTGACTCGATGGCAACTGGGTTTTTTATTAGTGGAATTAGCACAAAAGTGAGGATCTGTGATTTGTTCAGGTGGTGATCGATAAAGCTGTTCATTTACTGGGTAGTATCAGTTTTTTAAAAGAACTTTGGAGAAAAGATTTAGAGGCAGAGATTGATTTAGTGGAGGAAAATTACAATGCTGATGGACAAGTCCTTCCTTGTCCTCAACCCCAACCTAATAGTTTCGTTAAATCAGACTTGGGATTCAAGAGACTATCGAGGACTTTTTTGGAATACTGAGATACAGTACCAAAAGAATACCACAAAAAATACGCCTAAATCTCTTAGGCAGTCTAGGCACTATGGGCAATTTCCAGGTTAATCCTTGAGACCAAGTTCAAATACACACAATGAACACACAAAATTAATTTATAACATGCCTCTAACTTCAAAATAGGAAGACATTATTTAAATGGTAAACTTTCGTGAGTATTTAGTATTTTATAAGGTTTAAAAAGAAACATATATAAATACCTTACTCAAAGTCACGAAAACAGTAGGACTGTAAACACATATTATTCAGAACTTTTAATAGACTCTGATAATAGGCACATCAACTAAGCAGCATTAAGGAGCTTATGACAGAGCTATGGAAATGGGCTCTTTCAACCCACACTGTTACCTTGAATTTCATGGTGTTTTCCTGGCTGATGAGTGACAGTGGGAATAATGCTGGCACCACATATTATGAGAGAGCACAAGATTTAGAATTAGACCCTGGGCTCCGATATAGATTTTTATAACTTTTCGGCTACATGACCTTGAGCAAGTCATTTAACTGCAGGAATTCTTCAACGGGGATTTTGTAAGAATCTAATGAGGCACTGATGTGAAAGAAAGTTCTTTGTAACCCAAATGTCTGATGTTTCCTTACACGGAAAATCCCACCTTAGTGTAGGGAAGGAACTCTCTCAGTGTGGCCTTTGATTTTCACAGTCAGACAGACACACTAATTCCCACTGAAGAGACAGTCATCTACCTAATAATTAACCTTCATAGAAAGGGCTTTAGAATAGAGTCTCATTATATTTTTTAATGTGTTTGAGACACTAATAGAAATAATTTTTCCTAGTTCCTATAATTTGTGGAAACCCTGGTGGCATAGTGGTTAAGAGCTACGGCTGCTAACCAAGAGGTTGGCAGTTCAAATTCACCAGGTGCTCCTTGGAAACCCCATGGGGCAGTTCTACTCTGTCCTAAAGAGTCACTGTTAGTCACTATTAGTTAGTTCCTATAACAAATAAAAGCTAACATGTACAAAGCGCTTACTATGAGCTAAGCACCACTCTAATCGCTATGCATAAATAAGCCCAAATAATTCTAACAACAACTCAGGGAAGTTAGTGCTATGGTTATGTCCATTTTACAGATGCAGAAACCAGGGACAGAGAGTAGAGAAGGACCCACAATCATGATCCCAGCCAGCATTTCATCCATATTCACCGCATTCATCCGTATTCACTGCACTGTACGTATTTTTGCTATTTTCTCTGATTCCCATTCATCAGACCCCTGTAGTGGTTATTACAGGATGCGAAAGTCCTTTTCTGTACTTTGGGGGTGAGAAGGAATGCCAGACTCAGATTATTCTCAAACCCGGGATAACGAAACACAGCTCATGAACCATTACACTGTACTGGCAGAATATGCCGTGTCTCTGGCCACATATGAAATTGGAAAGATGAGGCTACCTGATTTCCGAAGCATGGGAGGAGAGCTGCAACCTACATCTGAACATGTGCCTGGGCACGTGCTCACTACAGGTCTTGAGAAGTAGTTATTGCAGGAGCGTGGTGAATGCTTCCCAGATGCCCAAACACACCAGCTGCATGCTAGCTTTGGCTTCCGCCATCACGACATGTGGTTCGGACATGAATTTGGAATCAGTAATCTTTGTAGCACCTTGTGCTTTTTTCCCCTGCCTCAGAATAGCTTGTTCTGTGTTCCATTCCTTTAAGATTTGCTAAGAGATTAAGAGTTTAAGTTGAGAAATCCATTTATACCTAGAGGTGGTAACTCTGTGTATTATTTTGCATTTTACATGAGTGTCTCCGATATTTTAGCCCTCAACAGGGGTGACTAATTTGGGAATTTAAAAAGCACCATGGCAACTCAATGGAAGCTATTTTGCAGATGGTCCTTTTATTATACTACACAGGCAGCTTGCCTACATGTTGAGCCAGCTGAGGCCAGCACCTTGGATGGCTTCAAAAGGAACCCAGTGGCTGGAAGTTTTAGTGGCAACAAGTTAATTCAAGTGCACAATGAGCCTAAGCTTCCAGGAGTTTGCATAAGCAGTAGGGGTCATTGCAACATATTAATTTATTTGGGGCACAACGGTCAAAAACTTTAATTAATTGAAAAGTACCCATGCAGGAGGGAGATTTACTTCAACTCTGAGTTTTCTTTAAAAATAGCAGCAGACTTATATCCCTGGGTAAGGCACTAATCCAATTAATGAAGATATTAAACAGTGCCATGAATCTTATGTTGTTTCACATAAATATTTGAAGGGCTCAGAATGACTTTCTGCCATGTGGCTTCTCTGTGCATTTTTTTGGTCTGTTTTCATTCCTCTTGTTAAATTTTCAGTAGATACGTCTTTCAATACCACCACCACCAAGAATTTCCACATTACTCAAGACAGTAATTTACTTCCAAAGGAAACACACCTACAACTTTATTAATAACCAACTTCTTTTTTTATTAGAGCATATACATTTGTGAAAACTGTACATTATACATTTTGGTTTCAAGGATTATAAATAAAGGAACTCACAGGTAGGGAGTTCTTTTTCACAGCAAGAAACTTTAAATAAACAAAGTCCTGTTTTATTAAGTACATTGGCAGACTTCATGTGCTATCCAAAATGTAGTGTACAGTATAACAACCCATTAGAAAGAGCCTTTCATGTAAAATACAGCTGTGCACATTTTAGAAAAATACCAACAATTTGAGCTTTATTTTAAAAAAGCTTATAAATCATACATATATTTATAAATGGAAACAACATGCTCACCTTATAAACATATCCTTTAGTTATCTGTTACCCATTATTTCCAAAGCAATACGTATTTTAAATAAACACTTAATAAGAGTAAATATTTTATTTTTTTTTAAAAAAATCATCTTTCCCAGCATAAGGGGCTATGGGGTCAGGAAGGAGCAGTGAGAGTATTGAGACCGATAGGAACTTCAATGTTTGTTCTTGGGTAAAAACGTACTTCCTAAATTTAAAAGTCAAACAAAACATAAAAAATAAATAAATATACAAGTTGTAAATTTCGTTTGCTCTCTCTCTGCTTTCTTCTTTATTCCATATTGGTCACACCCAGGATTCTCAACATATTGTACTTCTGCAAAAAACACCACCAGGTTACTACCTAGCAGGTGGTGAAGCATTCAGTCCATGCGTGTGCTAACCTAGGAGCTGTCTCTTCTGCATTGAAAAGGTAGCTAATAAGGTAGAAAGAATCTCTGATTAAGCCATGCAAATCTCAAAAGTAGTTAGGAATAGCTCCCGCTCCGCAATGTAGTGTTTTAAAGAAACTTAATAAGACACCTTTCCTCCTCTGATTTCTTTTTAAATATTTATTTTTATCATGACCATATAGTTTCTCTAAGTAAGCATGCTGAGTAATAAGGAATAAATTATAAAACAGCAAAAATCAGATTATGTCAGAATAACAGAGGACTTCAAAAGACAAATATTTAAAATAAAAATTCTAAGCCTCTAAAATTACAAATGGACTTTGAAAAACACGGAAGGCAAATAATGAGAAGCAGTGACTTAACGAGGCTTTACGTACTACCTGCCCGTATGCAACAAAAACTGAAGCGCGGGGGGTGGGAGGGAGAAAGAGAAGCAGCTATTAATAGCATCTTGCTTAACTTCCACGGGAATTAACACAGCCACTGACAAGGTTTTATTTCGTCGTAAAGTACGTCAGCAATGAAACCGAATCTTTTAAACACCGATTACAGCAATCCACGTACAATTCCGACTGTATTTCTTAGAATTCAGTCACCTTCCCACTTTTGAAATTTAGCACTACCTAAGTGTTGAACTCACTCACCTCGGACGAGTTAAAGATATTTCAAATTAAATGATTCCTTAGGAAGATATAATGCCTTTGAATTGCTAAACTTTAAAGATTAATAGCCTTTTACAGATTTAGGACAAATACGTGACAAGGAAAATGATGTATCTGTATCAAAAGAAACACATTTTCACTAGCAGTTTGTTGTTTCTTTTCCTTGAGAGGCAACAAGTGTGCTTTTTCTGGCCAGGACCACATGTTGTCTGTGACTCTACACCATATTTAAATAAACGGCAAAAATGAACATAGTCGTGCACAAGCAAAGGAAACGTTGTCTCCCAGAACATTCTAGGAGATGTTAAAGCAGCAGGTCATGGCATAAGACTGGTGAGTGATGCTGCTACCTATTTCTTCTACTGAGATAGGAGTGAACGTTGGAACCACTTCCACAGCAACACAATCCCGCGACCGCGTTCCTCAGGCAGTCGTTTCCCAGCTCCCTACTAAAAACGTCAGACGGTAAAATAGTAAGGCAGCTGTTGACTTCCATCAAAAAAAAAAGAAAAGAAAAAAGAAAAAATGCAGCTCCATACATTTCCAGTTTAGTCACACTCTGCTGGGACAGATGGAGTAGCCAATGCCAAGAACTTCGCCGGATGGGGCTGCTTCAGTAGATTTTAAAAAAGAATTATTATTAAGTTTTGCTCTCCAACATGGCTGCTTCCTTCAGCCCTCAGAGGACCCCAAAGCCACAAAGCACTCCAGGGGGAACTGAACAGGTCCTCTGGCTGAATTTTCCAAGTTTCATCTCTCTCGCGATCCCATCCTAATTCCAAGCCTCCTTCCCCGTGTCTGAGTCTGACTGAGGTGTGCCACTTAAAAGGCAGATGACACCACTGTAGAGAATTGTGGGCTAACACCACTAGTCGTCATGACTTCACTGAAGGGTCAAAACAGTTATATCACTAAGTAACTATGCTGGATCACATTCAGGCACAGCCAAAATTAAAGTGAAGGACACTAGGTAGTTGTAAAAAAAAAAATTATAAATTTGAATATAAGAAAATGTTATATATATTAGGATTTTATAGAGGAATTAAGGCTCTTTTCTTACCTTTCCTAATTCCAGTCAGGTTAGAAAGTGAACAAAAAGAATGGCTAACCCGATATTCAACAGCATGACCAGGACAATCATGACTGAATTAGGGCCCTGGAAAGAAAACAGAATAAAAGAAGTGTAACTTTTTCATGTTAATATCAATGTATAAATCTGTTCACAAAACTGACCGCCAATATATACATATATATACAAACCGAAAGTGCTGGAGTAAAGAAGTCATGAATAATGACAGCCATTCCAAAAGGTATAAAGTAAAAATAGCAACACTGTATTTACTTATTTTTTGCAATGCTATATTTAGATGGAGCCATTTCTGAACTTTCAATTAGAAATGAGTCTAGTATTGATCTAGCCTAAAAACAATTCTTTAAACAATTTACCTTATCGATCGCAAAACATAAGATGACAGTCTGGGGGGAGACAAAGTTCACTGAAACTGGAACTAGGTGCTAATGGGAACTGGATTGGTTCCCATTTGTTGCTAAAGTGTAATTCAGATGAGGAGGAAGACCTGATGCCTCACAAAGGCAGCTGGAACGTGAGAGTGAGATCTGTAGGACAATAAAGTCTCCAAGAGAAAATTTAGGAAAAACTCAAAATGAGGTTTTCTGATGCTTGCTTTTTCCTGCTCCTTTTTTGGGGACAATATTCCCTCTTGAAAGTAAAAACTGCAAGTGCGAAGTTGAACACCTTCACAAATTATTTTGCCAGTCTACATTTTAATTTTTCTGCTGGCAAACCACGTTTCAGAAATCAAGTTATATTTAACAAACTGCAGAATCCTATTTTGATAAATATTACTATAATAAATATCAGATAGTTCAAGATAACCAAACTTTTTTTTTTTTTTTTTTTAAATAAAAAAACCTCCTCTGACACATCTTTTCAGATCTGGCCATGAAGATACAATCTTGGTATTTACTATTAAGATAGTGTCTAATTCTTAAACAGCATTGAAAGTGTTTGAACCGGCCGTTAAAATTAGTTTTATTGTCCTTAATTTACAGATGAGGAAATAGTTGCACTGTATTTGAATGTCAGATACGACTACACTAAAACAATGTTAGACTCCTCAAGATGCTGTATTTTTTTTTTTTTTTTTGAGGGGGGGTGTCCAACTGCCATTGGTAAAGTGCCCACCTTCTAGGGTCTATAATTTCCATAGTATCAGAAAAAAACATGAAATGTTGATAAAGACCAACTGCTCTTTTAGAATCGTTATGTCCTAACTTAATAGAAGTCCTTCTCAATTCTGGTTAACTTAGAACATATAAATAATATATGAAACTCTTCTAACAGTAAATAACTGAGATAATCTTCTATCAATGTGACTCAGCCCAGAGATTAATGAAAAGCTCTTACTTCTACATGCTTTGATTAGCTTTTATTCAAGAGTGTGTTAAGAACTTTAGGAATCACTTCAAGTCCTTTGGGTCAGTGGATTTAATTCCTAACCCCCAAAGGTAACTTTGTGAAATGAAAGAAGAAGAGAAGTATATTGGGTCAGAACAATAAAATGTAGACTTTGGTGTTTTATAGGAGTTCCAAGAAAAGAGGAAGAGGAGAGAAAAGCCAACTTCATAAGGTGTGCCTGAACCTTTGACTTCCATTTCATTTATTCATTCTCGTAAGATTCCATGCATTTCCCTAACCCTTTTGAGTTGGATAATTTTGGGTTTGGATATTCTCTTGAGTTTGAATTTAGCTTACTATCTTCCTTCAAGTGTTGGCTGCATCTCCCAGCACTGGTAATACAGATTCAGTGAATAATGAGTGCTTTATCCTGCATATATACACTTTTTTTTTTCCCTATTGAAAGCATTTTGTTGTTGTTAGTCACCACTGAGTCCATTCTGACTCATGGTGACCCCATATACGCAGAGTAGGACTGCCCGATATGATTTTCGAGACTGTGACCTTTCAGAAGCAGATCGCCAGGCCTGTCTCCCAAGGCACCTCTGGGTGGGTTTGAACCGCCAACCTTTCGGTTAGTAGTCGAGTGCTTAACTGTTTGTGCCATCCAGTGACCTTGGCTGAAAACATATACACATATGTACATATTTACCCTACCAGCGTTGCTCCATTTATAAAGCTGCTTTTAAAGAGGACTCAGTGAGGATGGGAGTAAATCAGCAAAGAGAGGTTCAAACAGCACCAGGCGAAACATAAATTCTGGAAAGCTACGGTTAATAGGCAGATATCAAGACATGACCTCTGTGTTCTTCAGATACCTGGGCTGGGCACAGGCTGGAAAGCTTTAAGGTGAAGGCCCATAAATATGACTGTGGTGGCCAGCAGTAGCTTAAAATAGCAAAATGGAAAAAAAAAAAAAATCAGTCTTGCTTTTCAAGACGGACTGAGACAGGTGCAATAAAAAAAGCTGTTGCAGGGCAAAATCTATGTCTTGATTGGAAGAAGATTTTCCGGTGGTTATAAAATAAGATGTGGGAGGTTGGAAATAGAAGTAAAGGTTTAACTCAAGAAATCTTTTTTTTTTTTTCTTTTTTCCAAGAGAACGTCCCTTATTTAAAACTATGAGGAATTTTCTGCTGGAAGCATTAGCATAGTTTATAACTACCTATTTATAACTAAAAACACGTGAAAAGCACATGGCTGGATTTAGTGTTAATAGCAAAGTTTAGTTATATGTATTTACTGTTATTTTTTAATTGCTTTTTTTTTTAATGTGAGGTTCAGATCTGAAATGATAAAGATCTTTAAGTTTTACATCAATTCAAAACAAAGACCAAGTAAATCTCAAAATAAACTTGGAAGCTTATCAGAATGATGGCTGAGAAAAAAGCACAGGCAGTTTTCAGAACTGGTTGAACTTCCTGATTGGAAGGCCCTTCGCTCATCTATTTGAAATGGCTTAAAAGATGTCTCTACTGGTCCCTACCACAGCTTCCATGTTGCAAATCCTACAAAGATTTCGGTATCACATTGAATGTGCTCCTATGGGACATGGGTCCACATGTAACCACTGCCCACAGAGTCATATATTTCCTGAGGAAGGTTGTGGGGTAATCCCTGCCAGAGCCCCCTTTCTCCTACCCTCCTACTACTTTGTTTTTAAGATTTAGCCTGCGATCCAGAAGATTTGCTGTATTTCTTGGAGGTCAGCCCCTCCAGCATAATCCTGAGGATGGATCAAAATCTATAAATTATTTATGCTTTCACTAGTAAAGTGTTGAAACAAACATAATAATAAAGTAGCCAATGTTTCTGAGTACTTACTATGTGCTAGGCACTGTGCTAAGAACTTTATAAATATTTATTCATCTCGTCTTCGCAACAATCCTACAATATAAGTACAGAGAAAACCAAGGCACGGAGCAGTTACGAGACTTGCTCAAGACTACACAGCCTGTAAGCAAAAGAGCTGGGCTTTGAACCAAGGAAGTTTGGCACCAGAGCTCGTTACTCTTAGCCACTAGCCTATACTGCCTCAGTGACATAAGTTGGTTGACTGGAATTCCAGATTCAGTTTGGTCTTCCACCCTAAATATGGTGGTTCTGACTCAAACTGGATCTCTTGGTCACCCACAAAAAGCATTAAATGATTCATTCCAGTTTTCTCTTAAATGTCTGCTTTAGTTTCAGTTCGTTTCTATGAACTTTTCAACAGTTATTTATAAATGGCTAAATTACACAGTGTCTTTCCACCTCAAAATTGTATGTCATACTCCCTGATTTTAAAGGTAGTTCAGTGACTACCTTTATAATGATTTTGTCCTTTTCCAACCCTCTCGGAAGAAAATAATCATCAGGAGTGTGAAAGTCAGCTTTCCGTTACTGTTAGGAAGACAACATTTATAGTTAAAATCTTCACATGAAGGTACCCAGTCGGTCTTGACTTCTTCCTGTCACAGCAGAGGCAGGCTGAAGCTCGGAAGGACAGGGCTGCTCGGCCTTCTCTCTCCCTTGGGGTGTGGAAAGGGACCCTAGTGACTTCCTGAGCTGGAGGACGGTGGGCTAACACTGAGAGTCAGAGTCAGGAGGATTCTGCACGTAAGCCAAACAGATGCTTTTTCAAATAAAAAGGCTATAAATTTATCAAACATATTTGCTAGGATTGTTTTACAGAAAGCCTGCTACAGGTAACAGTTGGGTTACTCAACTTTTCCTTAATGTATAAGACACTAGGGCATTCACTTCCCTTTGTGGAGTTCTGAAAGTTAACTGAACCCACCACTGGGTACCCAAGGTGTGAATTATATGGCCTGCAGTATCTGAATTTGCCTTATGTAAATCAGGCAAACTAATACTAATATAGACATAAGGCCTTATTAACCTCTGAATATAAATGCTGAAGGTCAAATGAGAAGTGAATGATTACATTCAACAAATTCAACAGTGATAAATATTATAATTATAGTATCCGGACACTGACTGGCACTGCACTGGGTGTTTTTGGGTGGACACTGACATATGAATGTTAAAAAAATTAAAAAAATGATTCTTTATTGAATAGTCAGAATCCCATAAAGTTATTTTGTTTTAAAAATCATTTATATCTATGGAGGTTACTTTCAGGAAATTAATCCAGTTAATCTGATTAATTTACATTTAGATAAATAAAAAAATAAGAATTTTAAAAAGGTAAGAACTAGTGTTCTGTAGATATTAGCAAAATAACCAAACCTAAAAAATGCCAAATATACATTCAATTGCTCAACCCTATGAGTAAACTGAACACATAGAAGTAAGAACCTGGTAGTTGTATTATGTTCTCATTGTTCAAAATGTTAATCCACACCATTATGCAAATGTGTCTCTATGAAGTTACTAGTAAACACTGGGTTGGCAGAGCCTTCTTCCCTTATTTAAAACCCAATACTTCTATTCCAAAGGCATGCAGACCTTCTCAATAGGTCAGTCATCCCATTTTTTCTCTCTTTTATCAATAAATACTTAGCTTTAGATTTTAATTCTATAGAAGTCATTCAACAAATAAATCTCATTTGAATGAGACTGTAGACATTTATCAGTAACAAAGAGCTTTCTGGTCCAATAATAAATACCTTGGATACTGAAAAACTGGTCAATGAAAATTACTATCATCTACTAGAAAACTGAAATTGTAAGAACATATACTCTCTGAGTAGTTAGAAGAACAAAGTAATTTTCTTAAATTATTGAAAAATTTCATTCTCATTTGGGAAAGAAAAATGGTCTGGCTACAAAGTGTGGCTACTAATGTAAAATTCAAATTAAATATTTACAAGAATAATTCACAATCGGGCTAGGAACAATACACAACCAGAATGCTTCTGGTCAGTGATTCCAGGTTCTAAACAATTTGTAAGAGTTCAGTTTCTACTCAACTTTATCATCTGCTAAGAACTTAAAAATCACATTTTCTGTTCAGCCGTTAATGCTATGATCCATATTTAGTTTCATAAGCTTTTCCCCTGTTTTCAGTTTTGTTTGTTTTTTTCGGCTTGTGAATGTCATTGCTGTTTGTCGGTAAGAAATGTAAGAGTGGAATGTTAATAAATTTCAATTTAGTTCTGTAATGTCAAGAGTTTAAAAATTAAAAAATAGACTGGTTTATAAAACAAAGCAGCAAGGATGGTGAGACTTCGGCTCACTTACTTTGGACATGTCATCTGGAAATACCAATTGCTAGAAAAGGACATCACGATTGCTAAAGCAGAGACCAGTGAAAACAAGGGAAATCCTCAATAAGATGGACTGACACGATAGCCAGAACAATGAACTCAAACATACCAATGATCATGGAGATGCCTCAGGGCCAGCAGCGTTTGGTTCTGTCATATATAAGGTCACAATGAGTCAGAGCCGACTGGTTCCATCATATATAAGGTCACAATGAGTCAGAGCCGACTGGCTCCATCATATATAAGGTTGCCATGAGTTGGAGCCGACTGGACGGCAACTAACAATATATGTACCTTGTCAACAATCGTGGGTTTTTTTTGTCTAAAGACGCTACTATTGCAGAGGTCAAAAGGAGGGCCAAGAACTTAGAAACTGATGGTGGAGACCCCTTCCTATCTGGAGCTCTAAGAGTGGCAGGCTCTTGGCAGTGGCAGCGATTACTTTTTTAGCCATCACGGCTATCACAACTGAAAGTAACGGAGGTGCTGGTAAAGGGTCTAGCTTGCTAAAATGTGATACACAATAAGCTGGTAAAGGCTTACCTATCTGAATTATGTCTAAGGTGGGTGGCCAAGTGAATACAGAGGAATTTCTGCCTGGAGAGCCTTGATGTCTCAAGCTACAAATGTGTTAACCTTTACGTTAAACCTCTGATCAATTACCTGTTATTAAGATGCACAGTATCCCATGCTGCTACCAGAAAGAACCAAAGGACAGGAAGGAGAAGGAAACACTTCTTAAAGAACTTACTGAATTGGCTTCTTTTTCCAAAGAAGGGCATGAATCATTGCTTGCTGGGTTCTTTGGTATTGCAAGTTCAGACTTCTTAGCTTTTGGCTCAGCTTTGCTTTCTTTGGCAACTGGTTTTGTCACAGATTTAGAGGGACTCCACTTGTTTGGTGGTGGCCTGTGCACCAGTGCTGAGGACTGGCTCAATTCCTCACCTTCCTCCACATCTTCTGGAGGGTGCTGGGGTGCGTTCAGTTTCACGTAGTAGCCGTGATACTGAGAATGCAGCTCCCCATTGCTGGGGATGGGGATGTGGTGGCGGCCAGAGTACTTGGACTGGGACGCAACTGCTCCTGTCTCCTTTGTGGGCGCCTTTGACATCAAGGGCTTATTGACAATGGCCGTCACCTGCTCGTCAGCCACACTCTTTTTGTCTTGACTGAGTCTTGCCCCTGAGCTGGGGTTTTGCTTCTTCATGGGCTTTGGGGAGGGAGGCTGGGGAGAGTAACCTTGTTTGGGACTTGGCTCAGGAGACACTGGGGGTGTCGTGCCTTTGCGATAAAAATGAGGAGATTCCTTTGGTGAAGGTGGCTTTTCTGGTACCTTTTCTTCTGGTTTTTCTTTAGTATCTACACCTTCCTGAGTTCTCTGTTTGATGTAATCAGGGCCTGCAAAAAAAAGAAAAAAAAGGCAACAAAAAAGGAAGTGATAAAATAAAAATAAAGGGAAAGGGTTGCACAAATTATCCCTTTACCTATATCTATCTATGTCAACAGATACATAAATATACACACACATTTCTTTTTTTTCCTAAATCAGATTAATCTTCTCTTTTAGGTTTATTTAAACAACGTTTTGACTAGGCACGAGCACATTTCATTCCCCAGGAGAAAATATTATTTATTACTAAAAAGGCATCTGATCTCTAAAATCCACATGATACTGCAAAAACGCAACAACAAAAAGACAACCCAATTAAAAAATGGGCAAAGGATATGAACAGACACTTCACCAAAGAAGACATTCAAGTAGCTAAAAGATACATGAGGAAATGCTCACGATCATTAGCCATTAGAGAAATGCAAATCAAAACTACAATGAGATTCCATCTCACTCCAACAAGGCTGGCACTAATCCAAAAAACACAAAATAATTAATGTTGGGGAGGTTGTGGAGAGACTGCAACACTTATATACTGCTGGTGGGAATGTAAAATGGTATAACCACTTTGGAAATTGATTTGGTGCTTCCTTAAAAAGCTAGAAATAGAACTACCATACGATCCAGCAATCCCACTCCTTGGAATATATCCTAGAGAAATAAGAGCCTTTATACGAACAGATATATGTGCACCCATGTTCGCTGCGGCACTGTTTGCAATAGCAAAAAGATGGAAGCAACCAAGGTGCCCATTAACAGATGAACGGATAAATAAAATACGGTATATTCACATAATGGAATACTACGCATCGATAAAGAACAGTGATGAATCTGCGAAACATTAAAATAAAAAAATTTTAAAAAGCGCTTTTAAAACAGTATATACCATTATTTCTATTATTTTGATAGACATAAAAGTTAAAAAGTTCTGACTCTTCTAATAATTGCACTGTTCCTCCTACTTGCAGAGCCGGGAGGTGAAATTCACATCAACAGAGCACTGGTGACAAAACCATAATTAATTATTCAAATTTCATGATATAACTAAAACATTGAACATACACACTTCAATAAAGACATAAGCTGATTTTTGTCTGTATTTGAAAATTTTATAAAGTATCTACACAATGAGAGGACCTGCAGCTGCCATACTTTAATGATCCTTCATCAAGTGGGCATTTAAACCTGCTACCTAGGAACACCTGTGTAGCTTAGGGTGCACTACACAAAACAACTTCCACGTAGTCCTTTCATAACCGTGAACACGAGGGATTCGCATTGGCGGTGTTTCTGGGGTCATCAAAGTCTCAAGATTTTTTTTTTCTTTTTCTGTATGTTTCACGGTTGTTTATGACCATCATACCCTGTTACTGTCGAGTTGATTCTGACTCATAGGGACCCTACAGGACAGAACAGAACTGCCCCACAGGGATTTCAAGGAGCATCTGGTGGATTCAAACTGCTGACCTTTATGATTAGCAGCTGTAGCTCTTGACCACTGCATTACCAGGGCTCCATAACGATCACAGGCTATTTTTATAAATAAGAAAATTTTCATTAAAAAAAAAAATGACTGGTCCATTATTATTTTGTGGGGAAACCTGGGGGCCAGTGGTGACTAAAAAAACAAGTGAGCAGTGAGCACCACACGATGAGAGTTTAAGGATTATCAGCGGTCCAGAAATGGGGGCGGTGGGGGGAAGAGCTTGGGGGTGTCAAAGGTAGTGTTCTAGGTCAGTGCCCTCCTACTATGTACTTTATCTCTTATCCCCTTTCCTATAATAAGGGCACCTGAATCGCTGGGCTCGGACTCCATCCATGGCCATGCTGAATTTCACTACTTAAGGGCCAAGGTTACACACAATGCAACTGACTCTCCTCTTTACAAATGGGCAGGAACTGGCAATACGAGTATACAAGGGAGAGACCTTTCCTACCAGTTTACTTAGAGTTGATCAGCTCTTGTCAATTCCACAGCACTGCATCTGTTCAATTTTCTTCCTCCCTAATCCCTCAACTCAGCCAAACTAACTTAAAATATTTACAGACGGGCTCAAGAGTAATTATCCTCAATTGTTAAAAAAATCCATACTGCCTATTTATACTTGTAATTGCTCTTCCAATGGTGGTCTGAGTAATAATTTGTTGCAATCAGACTGCTATTTATTGTACCAGGTATTTGCCAAAATTTAAAGCCTCAACGAAATCTTATAAGTAGGTGTTATTATCCAGATTTTACTGATGTGGAAACAGAGTAGCTGGAAAACCAAAAGTCACATAGCTCCTGTGTATCCTTTAAGGTAAAATATGAAATATCGTGTAATACATTAAACTAGAAATGAGAACTCCCAAGTATTCACCACTGGAGGTTGTACACAGGGCCAAAATCATGATGGTATTTATTTCTTACTCTCCATCCTTCAGAAACCCTAGTGCCTAGTGGTTAAGAGCTTCAGCTGCTAACCAAAAGGCTGGCAGTTCGAATCTACCACGTGCTCCTTGGAAATCCTATGGGGCAGTTCTACCCTGATCTATAGGGTCACTAGTAGTCAGAACTGACTCGATGGCAATGGGTTTGGTTTATTTATTTTTTTTCTCCATCCTTCAAAAGGTAAATTTGCCCCTCAGGAAGTCAAGTTTCCCACATACGTCAAAATTGCATGTTAACAATTGAGATTTCTTCTCTAAACCTGGTAAGTACTCCCTTTCCCCTTTTTTTAAATTTCTAATTTTCTTTTAAATCCTACATAAAAAATGGCAGTAAGAATTCCTGCTCCACTGTGAGTGGCCACCTACGATACTCCACTGGGCTCACCCCTTCAGGAGCAAGGAAGAATGAATAAAACTAAAGATACAAGGGAAAGATTAGTCCAAAGGACTAATGGACCACATCTACCATGGCCTCCACCAGACTGAGTCCAGTACAACTAGATCGTGCCTGGCTACCACTACTGACTGCTCTGACAGGGATCACAACAGACAGTCCTAGACAAAGCTGAAAAAAAATGTAGAATAAAATTCTAACTCAAAAAAGAAAGACCAGACTTGTTGGCCTGACAGAGACTGGAGAAACCCTGAGAGTATGGCCCTCAGACACCCTTTCAGCTCAGTAATGAAGTCACTCCTGAGGTTCATCCTTCAGCCAAAAATTGGCCAGGCCCATAAAACAAAATGAGACTAAAGGGGCTCACCAGCCCTGGGGCAAGGACTAGAAGGCAGGAAAAAAAAAAAAAAAACTAGAAGGCAGGAGGGGACAGGAAAGCTGGTAGTAAGGAACCCAAGGTTGAGAATGTTACCATGTCGTGGGGTTGTTAACCAATGTCATAAAACAATATGTGTACTAACTGTTTGAGAAACTAGTTTGTTCTGTAAACCTTCATCTAAAGTACAATAAAAAAACAAAAACAAAAAACAATGCTGGATGAAATAAGACTGGCTGGAAATACAAAAAAAAAAAAAAAAAAAGAATTCCTGGCCCAGGGAAAGGCATCTCACTGGAACTAGGAAAGGCAAACATTTAGGTAGGACGACTGCAATCATTCAAAAGGGGAAGCCTTTGTTTCAGAATTCCTTCTTTGTGCCCTGGGACATAGTTCTGAGAGAAAGCAGCAGCAGCACAAACAAGTGATATTTCTCTATCCACAGACTTATAGCTACTTTTTAAAACACACTGAGATTATTTATATTGAACTTTCATGGAAAAGCCCACCATTATGCTACTGCAGACTTATTTTTACAAAACCCCTCCACCTCTTCTGTGATAAAGGACATTAGCTGGTAGAGTAGGAAGGCAGTGTGTTGCTTACATACTTTCCCCTCACCCCTCCACCCCAAATTCATCTGAGCTGGCTTTATTTGTGTTTCACTGTTACTCAACTTTACAGCATTACTGAAATACCCATGTAGGTATGGTAGAGATATACTATGCAAAGATAACTAAGAGGCAAGGCCTTGGAGCCAAAGGAGTCTGAATTTAAGCCACACAACAATGATCCAAGTATACAAGTTATAAAGTACTTTTTGTGTCTTCAATCTAAGGCCATAAATGCACAAAATACGGTTCCATAAAAATGCATATATATGTGCCTATGTCAAGCATATTAAAGCACAGTAAAACCTAGTGTTTAACTTAAATATGGATACAGAAGAGTGGAAAAAATAATCCACTCAGCACACATTAATAGTTACACACTCAAAGGTGGAAGGAAAAGAGTCATTGAACCATGAGGAGTAAAGCTGGCACAAAGCCCATGTGCTTGTTTTGAGGTTGTGACATCATGATGATGCAAACTACCTTAGAATTTATCCTGATGGCCTTCCATCCTACCTGCATTCACCGCAGACAGCAGGTCAGAAGCAGAAACGGGAGCTGCTTTGACAGATCCCAACAAAAGTGACAGCTGCCAGTAAGGAACGGGCTGATGAAACAAACATAGCTACAAGAGGCTATTTATTTAGGAGAAACAGGCAATCCAATAAATGTTTGTCCAAGAAAAACTATTAATCATAATAATTTTAAATAATAATAATGACTTTTTAAAGTCAGCACTTAAAGGGATATGTTTACCTATCTGGAAAAAGGACAAACCCGGTAATACGTGCACACAAAACACATTTTCAAATGCTTTTAAAAATAGAAATTTCCCTACCTCTTAATTTATACTATCATTAATAGGCCAAGTTGAGAATTATTTGGTCACTGGAGGAACTTGTATTAATGGACTTATGAAGTCATATTTTGGATTAATTTTGAAAGTATTTCTTATAATGCTTATTAACTGTCTAATACCAGTCTAATCACTTCTTTAGGCTTTCAGAAATCTGATGTTTTGCCTCTTTGGATACAGTCTTCTTGTCCTAAATATATGACTCTAACATGATCACTTATGTCCACCCTTCTAAAATGTGTCTTTCAGGAGTATTCATTCAGATTGATCTGATGGTGATATGCAAAATCTGTTCTGCTCAAAGAGTTTCCTAGAAGAGTGGAAATCCTTCTAGCACCAACTTGTGGATTTTTAAAAGAATTCCTAGCTCTTGTTAATGGAGTCCCTGGGCACAAAAGGTTAAGCGCTCGACTACCAGCTGAAAGATTGGCAGTTCAAACCCACCCAGAGGTGCCTTGGAAGACAGGCCTGGGGATCTGCTTCCACAAGGTCATAGCCTTGAAAACCTTATGGTGTGGTTCTACTCTGCACACGTGGGGTAGCCGTGAGTTGGTAATCCAATCAATGGCAACTAACAAGCACAACTTTTGTTATGTACTCAGGGATGATTGGCTAGGGGAATAAGTGGACTCTGCAGAGTAGTGCCTTCATCTGCTGCCTATCAGATGCTCCTGGGAGTGAGTCCCCAATTTTGATTTAATACATCTGAATTGAACACCTTAATGTGTACAAATGCTCTAAGTGAACCTGATGCACCCAGTTACAAGCGTCTGAAAGAATGCAAAAAAAAAAACCAAAAAATTTGTCGACTAGAGGTGGACCTAAGTCCAGCTTCATCCAACTATACCCAGTTGGAGGAAATGGTTCCAACATGGCACAGTTCAGCGAGGACTGGCAAACTCAACAAGGATATACAGTTAGATTTTCCAGAGTAGGATTAAGAGCTTTTGAAACAAAACATTTAATATAACAGAGAGGACAGGAGTTTTTCCTGGACTACTTAATCTTGGAAGGCACCCATTGAGCCTGCCACTTGTTCTGTGTAGTAATGCGTGTCAACACTGCAATGCCAGAAACATAAAGTTGATGAGATGCAGCAGTTCATTAAAAAGACTAGTCAGAAATCCGGCCAGGGAGGAAAGATACACATGTTGATAGTTGTTGCAGTCAGCATTTTCAGCTGATTTTATAGACAGTACCAAGGAATCCTAAAGGATATTTTTCTCCTGGGGATTCATGCTGGGAAGAAGTCAGACACAGGTCGTCACATAATATTAAACAGCATTCAGCACATGTCATCCACCAACACTGAAAGGTTACTTGTCAGAGTTGGCAAAAATGCTCGGAACAGATATGGTAGATGGATAACAGCAGGTTATCTAGCTGGTTCTTCATATGTGAGCCTCAGTGGGCTGGCTATGGGCACAAGGAGCACCAGGAAGACTCTCCAAAACAAACGTCTACAAGGGCAGTGCCCATATCAAATGCTTTGCAGCAACAGTAGTAGCCATTAGGAAGAAATGAGATATTTCCTATGGAGACGGCCAATCAGTGAAAGAGGACCAGATTGACAGATTCTAAATAGATTCTATAATGGGTACTAGGATCACTTGCATATCCTATGTGGAAAGACTGCTACTTTCCTATAGGACTTTAAAGCCACATCTGTAACAATACCACGACTTCTGAGAACACAGATATGGAACACCCATTGTGGTGCCTTGTACACGGTTAGCACTCAAGACACATTTGTGAAACTGAATAGACCAGAATAAATAAGTGGTAAGAACCAGAATACTCATGAATGATTAATTTCATGCCAACTAATGGATTACTCAGGTTCCCCTTTTCTATGAAAAAATTTATTCAGAATTTTGAGTTTGGAAGGTGAGCTTAGAGTCATCTACTCCAGTACCCTTCCCTTTTCTTAACCAAAAATATTACATATTAATGATAGGCACAGGCAATTATTTAATGAAAATATGCTTTGATTTCTAAAGACCTCTAATTCATACCAGAAATGCAAGTCTAGTTAACACTGTCCCGTAATAAGTGGTAATAAATACTTTAATTTTCTCCTTAACTCATCAATGTACCTGAGGGCGTGCAGGCTCTAACACAGTTAAACAAGGCTTGTTGAGGATGTTCCTTGGGAAGCAGGCTGGCTATCTCCCAAGGGGGCTCAAGGTAACGAATGTACCACATTCCAGGGCAGTTTTTCTCAATCTTTTTTCACCAATGACCAGCTCCCTTGCCAAATGATAAATATAAAAATTTTACACCCCACTTATTATCACCTGAAATTAAAAACAAAATAAGTACCTTGATCAAAAGGAAATTTAAACTGTGTGAGACAGTGCCATACATCTGGCTTTTCTTACCCAAATCCCCTTACTTCTTTGGTGATCACCCCCCTCCCCCGCCAAAGTCTTATTTCTGCCTTCCTGGCTTAAAAACTGGTTTCATCAGCACTTTGAAGTAGAGCCATCCCTTGAGGCAGACTCACATTACCAAAGCTCACAAGGCTGATGTATAATACCAGAAGGCCAATTCATTAGCTTACCATGAGCAATGTAAATGTCACATGAGCCAGGGGACTTGTGCGGATTCCATCAGTGCATGTTCTCCCTGTTGGCAGACCTCCGCCAAAAGCTTAACCAAAATTATGAGGTTCCTCGTGAACATGGAATCTGGACAAAGAGCATGAGATGAATCAAATAGCCAATGGTATCAGGGTGAGCTAGCCTGATACATCATTTCCTTGGTCAGGATGATCTTGCCAAGGAAGCCATATACTATGTGGCAGCTTCCTGCATCCTTCCCCATAATACAAATTCCTTTGCCAATGCGAAGCCAATACTCCAAGGTTTTCGCTAAGGCTTCTCCTTCTCTGGAAAATGTTTGGATAAATTCTCCAATTTTTGCCTCTGTGACTTTCTCTTTCCTCCTTGTTGTTGTTAGGTGCTGTCGAGTTGGTTCCGAGTCATAGCGACTCTATGTACAACAGAATGAAACACAGTCCAATCCCGTGCCATCCCCACAATTGTTGTTATGCTTGAGCCCATTGTTGCAGCCACTATGTCGATTCATCTCGTTGAGGGTCTTCCTCTTTTTCGCTGATGCTCTACTTTACCAAGCATGATATCGTTCTTCAGAGGCTGGTCCCTCCTGATAACATGTCCAAAGTATGTGAGATGCAGTCTCACCATCCTCACTTCTAAGGACCATTCTGTACTTCTTCCAAGACAGATTTGTTCATTCTTTGGCAGTTCATGGTATATTCAATATTCTTCACCAATACCATAATTGAAAAGTATCAATTCTTCTTAGGTCTTCCTTATTCATTGCCCAGCTTTTGCATGTATATGAGGTGATTGAAAACACCATGGCTTGGGTCAGGCATACCTTAGTCCTTAAAGTGACACATCTTTGCTTTTTTTAGCACTTTAAAGAGGTATTTTGCAGCAGATTTGCCCAATGAAATGCGTCATTTGATTTCCTGACTGTTGCTTCCATGGGTATTGACTGTGGATGCAAGTAAAATGAAATCCTTGACAACTTCAATCTTTTCTCCATTTATCATGATGTTGCTTATTGGTCCAGTTGTGAGGATGTTTGTTTTCTTTATGTTGAGGTGTAATCCATACTGAAGGCTGCAGTCTTTGATCTTCATCAGTAAGTGCTTCAAGTCTTCTTCACTTTCAGCAAGGAAGGTTGTGTCATCTGCGTAACACAAGTTGTTAATGAGTCCTCCTCCAATCCTGATGCCCCATTCTTCTTCATATAATCCAGCTTCTTGGATTATTTGCTCAGCATACAGACTGAATAAGTATGGTGAAAGAACACAACCCTGATGCACACCTTTCTGACTTTTAACCAGGCAGTAACCCCTTGTTCTGTTCGAATGACTGCCTTCTGATCTACGTACAGGTTCCTCAGGAGCACAATTAAGTGTTCTGGAATTCCTACTCTTCACAGTGTTATCCATGAGTTGTTATGATCCACACAGTCAAATGCCTCTGCAGTCAATAAAACACAGGTAAACATCTTCCTGGCATTCTCTGCTTTCAGCCTGGATCCATTTGACATCAGCAATGATATCCCTGGGTCCATGTTCTCTCTAAATCCAGCTTGAATTTTATGGCAGTTCCCTGTCCATGTGGTGCTGCAATTGCTTTTGAACGATCTTCGGCAAAATTTTACTTGTGTGTGATATTAACGATATTGTTAGATAATTTCCGCATTCGGTTGGATCATCTTTCTTTGAAATAGATATAAATATGGATCTCTTCCAGTCAGCTGGCTAGGTAATTGCCTTCCAAATTTCATGGCATATATGAGTGAGGACTTTCAGCACTGCATCTGTTTGTTGAAACATCTCAACTAGTATTCTGTCAATTCCTGGAGCCTTAGTTTTTGCTAATGCTTTCAGTGCAGCCTGGACTTCTTCCTTCAGTACCATCAGTTCTTGATCATATGCTACCTCTCAGTTTGTTGTACTGTGGTGGCTTGCATGTTGCTGTGATGCTGGAAGCTATGCCAGGGGTATTCAAATACCAGCAGGGTCACCCATGGTGGACAGGTTTCAGCTGAGCTTTCAGACTAAGACAGACTAGAAGAAGGACCTGGCAGTCTACTTCTGGAAAAACTAGCCAGTGAAAACCTTATGAATTCTTTCCTTAGATGTTTTAATACATTCAATCAGGTTGTAAGCAAATCTTGCCATTCTTGAAGCCACTCTATCACTTAGGACCACTGTACATATCTCTGTACCAATGTATCACGGGCTCAGTTTAAAGTTTAACTCCTAGAGGACAATCTTATTTCTAAGTTCTTTGGGGGTGACTCACTGTGTCACTCATACTGATGGCAGTTTAAGTTTCCGTGTCTGTATGCAATGATCTCTACCACCCATCTGTCAGTTTGTTGTACTGTGGTATCTTGCGTGTTGCTATGATGCTGGGAGCTATGTCACCCGTTTTTCAAATACTAGCAGGGTCACCCATGGTGGACAGATTTCAGCAGCACTTCCAGATCAGGACAGGCTAGGAAAAAAGGCCTACTGATCTATTTCCAAAAGTTAGCCAATAAAAACCTCATGGATCACAATAGAACACTGTCCAACTTGCTTGCTTTGGACATGTCATCAGAAGGGATCCAATCACTGGAGGAGGACATCATGTTAGATGAATTACAGGGTCAGCAAGGGCAAGGGAGACCCTCGGTGAAAGGATTGGCATAATAGCAGCAATGATGGACTTAAACAGGCTGGTGATTGTGAGCATGTTTGGAATTAGGCAACATTTCGTTCGGCTGTACATGGGGTCATCAAGAGCCCGAGCTGACTTAATGGCAACTAACAACAACATGCAATAATCTGTATATACATTCACATGCATACATTTGTATGCTTTTTATTATTTATTAGAACTTAACAATTTGAGTGGTACAGCCAACTCATATGGCTAGGTTTTTCCCTTCATTTATAATGGAACCGTAGAACAGTACAGTTTTGCACTAAGAGCCTAAGATTTAACTGAGATGGTAAAATATCTGGAATATAACTGAAAACAGACAACTTACCATGATAGTGTTCAAAATGTATGCTTTCACAGACATCCCTTTTCCTAGGGTTAACAACTTCTACGCACGACACACGCATTCCAAACAATGGAAACATTTATATCTGAGCTATGTAAATGAAATAAGCAGCCTGACTTAGAAAAGTACTTGAAAGCCCTTTTAGAAAACGTCTATCTGATTTGATCACCCTGTTAATGCAGGGTGGAAAGCATGAGTTATGCTCCCTTGGGAAGATCAATAATACTCAGTACAGAGAAGGCCTTCTACACAGTTGCCTAAAGGAAGTGCTGGCCGTGGGTCAAAGGGGGTTACAGCCTTTACCCATAGCTCTTGTCCTAAATAGGCCCGTTGTCATCTCATGCTGCCGTGATGTATTCATTACTGACAAATAAGTTGCTTATATGAAACTGTTTTAGCTAAGAAAGGGTGGAATTACATTTTCCCACAATATTTTTTTCCCTCAAATGCTTTTAGACCATAAAAGGCTTTTAAAACCTTTTAGTCTGTGAAACCAGGGTGACCTTCCATACTATTTACCTCTTGGTAACACCCCATGGAAAGCTATAGGAACCCCATCCTTCAGCAGAATTCACAACAGAACGAAGAAGTTATCATTTACAGACAACGACAGGAAGTTTGTTTTCTTTCCAACAGTTCAAACCCAGTGTTGTTTTGTGAAAGGGCGTTGTCTCTAACTGCAGTGGTTCTTCACAAGGGCAGAGCTGCTAGGCAGGAGCAGAACAATCACTCTTGGGTAGCTGAATGCTTTCTGCAGTTCTCACACCCTGGAACAGGTAGTTCACTGATGGACCTCAGTACCAGGAAGTGTGATTTCCTTTCACTGAAGAAAATATTTCTACCAGAGGTCAATACAAAAATTGCAAAGTTTCCTTTTCTTAACAAAATACACATAATTATTAAATGAGTTAAATTCCATCTGATGGTATAGAAAAGATGCACAGGAAAGACAAAACCCCATTATCATTGGTTGCCTCCCTTGGATTTGAACTACCACACATGTCACTCTATGATGACTGTATCCATCAATTAGCCATCAGACTGGGCCCCCTCCCACAGCCTTTCTGTTAGAAAAACTGTCTTCTTAACCTGGCCTTTCACTGTCTTCTTTCTTTGCAGAAAAATAAAAACTTCCATGTCATTTCCTTCTTGTTCCTACATCTTTTATCATAGCCAAGTTTCTAGCTTTTAGGTGGATCTTACTATTCTTTGCACTTTGACTCACCTTGTTCATTTGGACACAGTGACGCTATGTGGGTTCCAATAATGTGATCACCTTCATGTGAACAAAACATGTATTGAACACCTATGTTGTGCACGTTGCTGGGCTAGGGACAGGGTGCTAGTTAGACACCTTGATTTAATAAAAACCAATAAGGAAAATCCTTATAAAAAATTTTTTTTTATATTTAGAAGATTTGATGGGGTAGGTCCCTTCACCTAGAAATCAGTTGATATCTCAAAAAATCACTAGGAAGATTGTTTATAAAAAAATGGAGAAACACATACAGAAAGGTGACTACAGCCACTTTGAAATATAACACAAAAACACCAGTGTAGTATGAAAAAGGATGGAAACCGTCTACTAAGAAACTACCAGGAAGTGAGTTTCTAAACCTATTGCAAATAATCATTTATTGCTATTTCATAACATTTGAGAGGCAGATAACCAAAATGCACTTTTTTGAGGTTGTCATCTCCATTTCTTCCATCAGGACATGCATTTTCCTCTCAATCTGTGCAGTGGTCTTTAAGTCGTATATGGCTTTATCTCCTAGCCACACTCTTTGGAGCTTTCATTTAGATATATTAAAAAAACAACAGTCACAATACTTACTGGCTCTTCTCACACTGCTAACATTATTGTTCCAGGAGCCTCTGAATTTGGGGTATTATAGTATCTGCATTGACACTAACATAATTTCTTAGAATCAAATACTTCTTTTAGATTCCGGTTTTGTTTATTGCTACTGGCTCAACGTTTGTTCCTTATGTGTTGCTGGTGAGGAGTGGGGAGAGGGGAAATACAGAAGCGAATAACGCAAATCTCCAGTGCTATATTCTGACTTCAGAAGGTATTTGTTACCACGTCCTCCCACTTGTTTTCCAGATTGCTGTGACTCAAGACTCCCAGACCTCGTAGTTAAATAAAGAATGATGATCTAGGAAAAGGAAACGTCAAAAGAAAACTAAGAGCCAATGGCTTGGCTCCTACGTCTCCTCTGAAAGGAAAACTTTTACCTGGTTGGTAGAAATCAGGCGACAGCTCCCTGGCCACAGCTCTCGCGATATCACTCTCCTGGCGGGCGGCCAGCGCAGCCTGGTCCGCGGCGTCTGCTTTAACCCTTGCATGAGCCGTCCTACACAGGGCACAAGAGGGCAAGTCAGCCAAGGCGGCACTCAATTAAGGAAACATGAACAATCTGAAGAAAAGTAATGTTAATTATGATCGTGGCCCAACACCTGCAACAGCAAATTTTAGAATCATTTTGTTGTGATATTTCAATGAAAACAATATGAATGAAACTATAATTGTCCTTGTTCTTAAAAGAAATGAAAGTATGAACAAAATCTGTGCAGCTTGATGCCAAATCTGGCTTTTGAAACTTTCTGGATCAAATCTCCTGTTAATTTTGGTTGGCGTCCCCTCCCAAATTACTGCTGGTAGAATTAAAGCATATGAATCAATATAGTGTTCATGGGTTTCATTCCTACGGTGTAGAATCAGTGTAACAATTTGATTAAGAAGGATCTGCCCAGTGGTGTCCAGGCAAATTGGCTCTCTGAAACAAAAGCAAAACAAAACTGATTTATAATTTTATTGATTACCAGTTTCTATCAAGTCGATTCAGATTCATTGCAAACCCATGTGTGTCAGAGTAGAGCTGTGCTCCATAGGGTTTTTGAATGGTTGGTTTTTTGGAAGTAAATCATCAGGCCTTTATTCTGGGTGGACTCAAACCTCCAACATTTCAGTTAGTAGCTGAGCACATTAACTGTTTGCACCCAGGGACTCCATTTGTTGACCGTTGTTGTTGAGTGCTGTTGAGTTGATTCCGACTCACAGCCGCCCTACAGGACAGAGTAGAACTGCTCCATAGGGTGTCCTAGGCTGTAATCTTTCCAGGAGCAGAATGTGGAGTCTTTGCTCCATGGAGCACTTTAACCATTGTGCCACCAGGGCTCCTTGTTTGCTGATTACCATGGTGTAAATACTCCCACCATGGCAGATTCCAAGCTATCAACTTTATGTCATTGAATGTGAAGTTGGGAAGAAATGCATGTAATTAATTGGCTTTCAGTACCCTACAGGAGAAGGCTGTAGCACACCACGGGATCTGCCCTAAGAATGTGCTCAGGAGGCCAGTTCTTTGATGTTTAAGTCTGTTTCTCGTATGAAAACAAAAAGGAGCCAAGCAAAGTTGGATGAGGAGGAATTGCATTTCTTTCAGTCTTCCATCTCCTCCCTGGCCCATCTTCACTCAGTGAAACCTATCTTCCTAGAGGACCAGGGCCAGGGAGAGGGCAGTAGGGAAAAGAATAGGTTTTCTTACAAGACAAGGCCCAAGAAGAAGGATTTGTAGGGTAAAACACAGAACTTTAGGCCACCCACTTCCAAAGCAGAAGACCTTGTCCAATTAGTATTTAGATGATGATCACAGTCATCTATTTCTTATAATTTTATAAATTCTTTATACTTTTATTAGCACTAAGAAGGGTTATAGGTTACTCTAAGTAAAAGCTTAATAAAAAGTCTAAAAGAGATGTTTGAACTTATTTTAGAGACACAGAAGAGAGGAAAAGTTGGGAAATGGCATTGTGCTCTAGCTGGTCTAAGGGGAGAACACACAGGTGGCAACTGGAGGAGGCCAGCAAACTGAATGCCTGGGACCACAGGAAGAAAAAAGGGAGGAGCTGACCAGAGCCTGCGGGGCTAACTGGTAGAGGCCCCATTCACAAATTACTTTCTCCGACTCTCTCCTCTCAGTTAGTGCTCACTGGGCCCATTTCACTCCTACTTAGGACCAAGCTGACCTTGGAGGGCTGAGGTACTGGAATGTAATCTTCATGAAGGAGGGCATTTTACATTTGGTCCTCTACTATATTCCCGGAAGCCCTGGTGGCATAGTGGTTAAGAGCTATAACTGCTAACCAAAAAGTCAGCAGTTTGAATCTGCCAGGTTCTCCTGGGAAACCCTATGGGGCAGTTCTACTCTGTCCTATAGGGTCACTATGAGCTGGAATGGACTAGACGGCAATGGGTTTGTTTTTTTGGTACTATATTCCCAATGTGCAGGACAATGCACAGAATACAATTGCCTGGCACATAGTATTTACTGAAGTCCCACTTGGTGAATAAAGGAATTAAAGATGCTTCTTCACAAACAGCTAGGTCGTTTCTAAAAAATAAATAGATCAGCTTTCAATCCTCAAGCTGTTATTTCTGAATCATGGAGCATGTTTTAGATGATCTTTGTCTATAGGGTATCGGCCATAGAAGGGACTGGATATGAAATGTGAAATGGAAACAAAATCTAGAGGGGAAGACCATATTCCTAAACAATAGGCTATAGTAGTCCACACACAGGTGGCCATGACTTTGATAACAGATAATGTTTTAGTCCTGTGTGTTGGGCTTGAGATGAATGGATGCACTCTGTTATGTTCTTTTAGTTTCTCAGAATCTCAACCCTTTTCTTCCCAGAATTATTTTCCATTTTATCTGCTATTCTTAGCTAGAGCCTAATTATATTGATGTATCATAATTGATGAAGCCACAAGAATACAACCATGCTGCCTTATAACATCTTCTAGCCCTTCCATGATAAATTTACAACACTTGAGTACAAACAATTTATTCTGATACAATCATGACACCACCATTTAGTCAAATAAATAGTAGTGTTAACACTACCACTTTTTACAGTATGCTAAGCAGAAAGAGAAGAACAGGCAAATACAGCTTAATTTTTCTTACAAATATATTTTGGAAGCACAGCATCAGTGGAGCTTCAGGTGATTTTTATACTTAACCCTTTACTTTTTTGCTTGTTCTATCCTGTAAGACCTAACAGGAAGGTTCCTTTCCATCAAGTACACCTGCCCTGCTCAGTGCTACTGCACAATTCTTTCTAAGATGAGGCAAAATCACAGTCAAGCCTGAAACCAGAGGTCTGCTCAAGAGCTTTTCGTAGCCCTGGGCTTGACAACGAGCAGCAGAAAAGGAACCCATCCTAAGTTTGCCGTTACACCAGCTTTGTGTGGCCAGGCCGCTGGCATGTCTAGGTTTTGCCTAGGAGAAACCTGGGCTTGACTCTGGCTCAGGTTAATGAATTCATGTGTTCAAATCCTAGGCTCAGTTCCAGCACTACACACGATCCCTTTAATCAGCCAACTGGTAAGACACGCCATTGTTCATTGTTCATGGGGTTGGGATTGGGGGTGGTCCAGGCCAGAAAGTCTAGGTGGATAAGCTAAAACTCAAAGTGGAGGCCCTGCTGCTGCAGCTGGTCCCATGGAAAACGTACGTATACAAGGAAACCTGGGTACCCAAGAAGCCTTTCATTTATTCAAAAGACTGCTGTCGTTCACAAGTTTTCAGATCCTTACAAATTATTACATATAATTTCACCCATAAAATGAAATAAAACAACTTCTTTTAGTTTGATATCAGCTGTAGGCTTTCTATTTTTTTTTTTAACAAATAAAATTTTAACTCATTGAGAGTTACTACGTTTGGGTGAAGCCATCAAAACAATATTGAGACATTGACCTCGGTATCTGAATAAGCTCATCCAGCACCTAAGTGGCTCCCCCTTACACATAAGCCTTGCAAAGGTCAACTGTGAACAGTGGAAACCGTAAAGGGGAAATTTCTGAATGCTAGGCATCGCCTACATCTAAAATAAGTATTTAATTATAAATTATTTTTCCCGTCAGAAATCTGATGAGTATCTGAGTTTTTTTTTTTTTAATTGGCTGAAATCGTGTTTCATAAGCTGTCGTGTCATTCTACTCAGAACAAAATAATCTGGCTTTCCAATTTTTCTTAAACATTGAATAATGTTTTTACAAAAAACATTCAATAAGTAAAACTGTATACAACATTCAGGAGTTTTGCTATTTCTACTTTTTATGTATTCTCTTCCTAACAATAACCTGCTTCAAACAATATCATACTATTTTTGAACATCTTTTTTTTTTTTTCATTCGTTACATATTAAATCAAAGTTACTTTCCTGAGTGCTTCAGCAGAGGGTATGATCTAATTGGTTAAAAATAAAGGCTTAAAAGTATTGGTTAAAAGTAAAGGGTTACAGATGTCATTTGCTTGGGGGTCCCAGTAATTACAGAAAATTGACTATTAGTAAAATTTAAAAATAAGAGCAATTGCTTATAAAAATCCAAATCTCAGGAGATGGGAATACCATTCTTTCAGTTGCTGAAGCCAAACACATTTGAGTCATTCCTGCCACCTCTCTTTTCTCCTACCACCTCCACTCTATCAGCAGCTCCAGTTGGCACTACCTTCAAAATATATCCTAAATCCAACTACTTCTCGCTCCCCCATGGCTTCCGCCCTGGTCAGAGCCACTGTCATCCTTCACCTGTGTGACTGCAATGACAGGTCTGTTCTCCCTGCTTCTATCCTTGAGGCCCTACAGACCATTTCCCTTCAAGATGTCTTAAAAATGCCTGAAGATAATAAAAAATTCTTTCCTAGGGTATGATATCACTCATAAAAAAATGCAAAAAATATGACCTGTTAGTCTTCCTTTTGGACTGTTACATTATTCACTTACAAGAGACCTAGATTTGAGAAACCCAATTAACTTGTGTTTTTTTTTTTTTTTTTACAGTTGTAGCCATTTTAGAAGAAATTAGTCCACTAGGCAAAGAATACTCCTGATATGGATAAAAACCACCGGGCTCCACTGATCTTAGTTACATATGGTCAGAGCATGATTTCTAAGTTACCTGCACCAAGAAAGAAACTGGTCTTCCCATCTTGATTTAGTTCTCTGATAGCACTGACCCAGCAAGGCTCAGCAGCTCTTCTTCCTGCTAAAGTGTACAACTCAGATGTCTGTCCCAACTTCTAGCTTTCAATCTTTCACACACCCATCTATTAATGGATATGGCAGATAAAGATTCTAATCTCGATTGGACAATGATTCTGCTAATGCCCAACCTTCAGAAATCTGATTCGGGTAGACTATTTCTTATGGGTCCCCATCTTTACTATCAGTTCTTGAATGTTAATTTCTAAGTTACTTTTTTTTTTTTTTTTACACACATACAAAAAAAGATAGGATTTGGAATAGTAACTTCAAGACGGAATTCATAATTCCTGGTTTAAAAAATGTCACATTAGCAGCATATTGTTGTCCTTTTTCCAAGGCAAGAGTTCCTCTCTTCTTTTCCTCTAAAAGCAATATCAAGTTGTATAGATATAAAATGTAAACTAAGGGCTATATAAGTTTGGCATGTGATCTTCTAAGAGTCCACTTTTACAGAGGTGTTAGGATACAGGCTTTGAAAGCATCAGTAGTCAGGGACTATGCTGAACCCACAAAGTCTAGGTCACAGACACTTCTTGTCAATGAAATAAAGTCAAACCACATTACTTTGGCTGTCATAGAAATGCCTTCATAGAATCGGAATTAATATCATACTGTTGGCTTTTTAACAACGGCACATGGCAGGAACCAAGATTCATATGAAGAATGTTTATATATACCTTTTGTAAAATGCTGCCCATTGTCATATTGATAAAGACCCTAGGTGATAAATTTCTCTTAAGAATTTAGTGCCAGGAAAAAACTGGTCTCTGATGATAAATGAGACTGTTTCCCTGTATCATACGCTAAGAACTATATAATCGATTGTTCCTGTTTTTGCTAAGCCACCAGGAAACCTGCAGTAAAATTATCGTCAACATATGTGTATAGTTCTCTAATTACATGGCTTTAACTCCGTGGACCCAATGTCAGGAATGCTATTATGTATGTGACTCATAACACCCTGCAAATCCTTTTTGGAAACTGGCAGGATATTAAAAAACAAAAAAATTTACTCCTGGATTAATAAGCTCTTGTTATACTAAATTTTTTCTGAACCCTCGCTGCTCACAGTGTGTTAATGCTCAGGGGATGTATGAAATAACTTTGTGGGACAACAGAACCTACTATTCAACCTCTTTTATGAGACTTTTTTTTGTCTATAATCAGAACATTTTCAAATTTGAAAAATGAGTCCTCCTTCTTAAGTGCTTTACAGACTTTATTCCCTAACACTTGACCGTAAACTTAATAAGCCTAAAGGCAAGATTCTCTGGATACACTGGCCAGCTTAAAAGCACATTTTCTAATTCTCATTTGGAATATGCCAAGTACTTGGCTTTTACTTTATTCTGGGCTTTATACAACTTGTCTAAGATTTGCCTTCCTATGTTATGTAGTACATATGCATTGAGAAAAATCTGATGTAAACACATTTAAGGAACATTTCATTCTTGAAATGATTTCTGGAGGAAAGTTTACTTTTTTAATGTGGATCATTCTAACATTAAAAAACATACCATTAAATGAGAATACAACTTAAAATATAATCACCTGATGTATACGTATTTATTGAGCATCCTATGTGCCCAGAGGCGGGTAAAAAAAAAAAACCCAAACCTGTTGCCATGAAATCGATTCTGACTCACAGTGATCCTACAGGACAGAGTAGAACTGATCCACAGGGTTTCCAAGGAGTGGCTTGGTGGATTCAAACTACCAACCTTTTGGTTAGTAGCTATAGTGCATTGTAGCTCTTAACAACTGTGCCACCAGTGCCCAGAGGAAGTGAAGAGAAAAGACCAAAGGTTGGGCTCTCGGATGAGAAGTTGCTGCACTAATCCCAGTCATGGCACGATAAGGGTTAAAGAGGGTAATGGCAGTAAAGGAACAAAATAACCAATGGACACTTTAAGGGAAGAAGCGTAGGAACTTGGAAACATGAGGACAGGCTCCATGCCTGTTTTGCTAGCTCTTACCACACAGCTTGGCACAGAGGCTGTCCTCAACAAATTTTCAGTGGAATGGATAAATGAATAAAGAGGAGATAAAAATAAATGATAAGTCCAAGATGTCGAACATGGTATACAGACGAACGGTCTTACTACACATGGAAACTGGCAGGTGGGAAGAGGAGACGGCTAGAAGAAGACAAGCTCAGCTTTAGAGAAGGAGAAATTTACATACCACAGGCATACACGTGGCTGTAATGCAAATTAAAGGTCAAAGCATAAATGCGGACATTATGAACACAGAAGATGAGTTCATGAAAGGTAGATGAGTCCACCAAATAAGTGAACCAACAAAGCAATGAACCAAGGACCAAGAAAAAAGTGTTCTAGGGACCCAGTGAAGGAAACGGCGAAGTCAACAGAGTGGTGGGAGCATGTAGGTAAAAGATGAACTTTCAGTAGGACTCTTCAAAGTTCTTGGATCAATCATGTGCCCCTCCTTAGAGTTAAGGGGGCCAGGTCCAAACGCGGCTTCCCCCTAGGGGCATTTGCACTTTTATTTCCCAGCTGATTGGATGATTTATGTGCTGTCATGAAACAATTACCATCTGAAGAAGGAATGGTTTGTTAATCCTGCAGTGTGCTGGAAAGGCTGAGCAAGGTGAGGGCTGAGAAATGGTTGCTAGACTGGATGAGGACCTTTGAGAGGTCAGTTCTACTTGAAGTCATGGCATTGGCCAGGCTGTAGGGAGCTGATGGGGAAATGGCAAGAGGAAGTAGAGGAAGCAGGTGTGTGCTACATGCTGGAGACTTTTGACCCAGAAAGGAAGGACAAAATTTGCACTACAACCAGAGGATTAGCTGGGTCAAGTGAAAAGACGTTTTACTCATGGGAAAAAGAGCTGACTACATGTCTGAAGGTGGGAAGAAAGATGCTCAGGGAACAGGAGAAGATGAAAAAGCTCTGAGAACGTGGCTATTGTTGGAGTCAGGTCCTAGATGAGCAGAAAGAAAGAAGGACTTCCAGATTGGATAGCAGGAAGCAAGGAGAACAGAGAGAGAGAGAAAAACACTGATGAGTCGATGCAATGTCTTGAGGTTATTTGAAGGGCTATCAGCTTCAAGGAGGCCAAGAGTGCTATGGGCTTTGGATCCAGACTGATCTGGTTATCATTTATTGACTGGGCACCTAAGCCTTGATTTTCTTTCTTGTAAAATGTGAACAATATTTAATTGTAGGACTGTTCTGGTATGAGAACTGATTGATACAAGTATTTAGCACTAATAGATAAATGGCCATTATTAGTACTCTGGTTAGGAGAATCTGGGGCTTAAAGCAAGAGGAAGATTTAGAATCAGCACCGTATATAAGTTCCAAGGAACGGAAGAATGGAGTATTGGAACTGCTGAATGAGACCAGGAGGCCCCGACTTCAGGCCCACATAATTCTGCATCTTTTTCTAGCAGGGCTGTCTTTGCTGAGAGAGGCAGAGAAGGTGGTAGGTGGCTGTGATACAGGGTTAGAGACTGGGAGAAGGGAGGAGGGGAGCATAACGTAACTAACCACAGAGTTTTGGATGGGGAGGAAGTATATGTAGCCCACAGTGGCCTTTAGACCAGATAAAGAGAAAGGGTTAAGTTAGAATCAAGAGGAAAATGTGAAGGTAATTTGAAAATTCCGAGAGACTTAGGAATATATTTAAAATCACATAGCTATTCAGTAGGATGAACTGGGTGGAGCACAGGTCTCTGAACCTTTACGATACAGCCTGGTAACTCTGCTTTGAAAAGAGATTTCTTCATTACGCTTCTAGATTTGTGCCTTAGCAAAAATTTGATTATTAATTTTCTAGTTATTTTTTCTTTTTGCTACAAAAATTCATTTATATCCATTTTTCTATCTTCTTATATTCACGCTTTTCCTTCAGTTTGAGCACCCTCTTCACTTCTCTACGCAATTCTTTAATAGATTTACAACTCCTATTAAAAAATGCAAATTTTGAGCTTTCTTCTACTAATATTTTTAAACCAGTTGGCTGACTTTCAAGTAAAATAAACACAGCTTAGACAACATCTTACTAAAGATTATAAGAAAGATTTGGTTTTCATCAAGGTTATTCTCTAGCAGGAACATTTTTAGGTGGTATTAAAAATATATGGATTCATCCAGCTCATAGTTGTCTTCCCCAAATTGGTAATTAACACCTCCAAGTTTAAAATATGAGAAAATCATCAAGTTCTTCCTGAAGTCTTAAAAAGAAAGTTTTCTTCTTTTTCCTCACGAGGGTCTCAAAACATTTTCTCTTGTGATTTTATCTATTTTCAGCATTTGCTGTGTTAAACTGAGGACGGAAATTGTTCATTCCAATAAGCAAGAGAAAAAAATGATATCCAAGGATATCGAGAAAATGGAGGCATCAACAAATACCTTATTTTTACACAAATAACACGTGCCCTCCGTGTTTGTTTGCTGGGCACACCCTCCCTCCTAGAGGCACCCTCACAAGTGCCACCATGCCAATCCTCTTCCACATGTTACTGTAAAAAAAAATTAGCATAGTGCACTTGTGAAATTACTTCAAGGGAGAGGGCACAGCCAGTGAACAAATGCAGAAGGTACACGTTATTTGTGTAAAATACAGTAAATAAACCAGGGTGTTATGGATTGAATTGTGTCCACCCAAAATGTGTGTCAACATCAAACAGATACATGCATACCCAGGTTCACTGCAGCACTGTTTACAATAGCAAAAAGATAGAAGCAACCAAGGTGCCCATCAACAGGTGAATGGATAAATTATGGTATATTTACACAATGGAATACTACGCATCGATAAAGAACAATGATGAATCTGTGAAACATTTCATAACATGGAGGAATCTGGAGGGCATTACGTCGAGTGAAATCAGTGAGTTGCAAAAGGACAAATATTGGATGACACTACTATCATAAGAACTCAAGAAATAGTTTAAACAGAGAAGAAAATATTCTTTGACGGTTACAAGACTGGGGAGGGAGGGAGAGGGGTGTTCGCTAATTAGATAGTAGACAAGAACTATTTTAGGTGAAGGGAAAGACAACACACAATACAGGAGAGGTCAACACAACTAGACTAAACTAAAAGCAGTTTCCTGAATAAACCAAATGTTTCGAAGGCCAGCGTAGCAGGGATTGGGGGTTTGGGGACCGTGGTTTCAGGGGACATCTAGGTCAACTGGCGTAATAAAATCTATTAAGAAAACATTCTGCATCCCACTTTGGGGAGTGGCGTCTGGGGTTTTAAATGCTAGTGAGCAGCCATCTAAGATGCATCCATTAGTCTCAACCCATCTGGATTAAAGTAGAATGAAGAACATCAAGGAAGCAAGGTGATTATGAGCCCAAGAGACAGAAAGGGCCACATAAATCACAGACTACAGCAGCCTGAGACCAGAAGAACTAGATGGTGCCCAGCTATAACCGATGACTGCCCTAACAGGGAACAAAACAGAGAATCCCTGAAGGAACAGGAGAGCAGTGGGACGCAGACCTCAAATTCTCATAAAAAGACCAGACTTAATAGTTGACTGAGACTAGAAGGACCCTGGAGGTCATGGTCCCCAGACCTTCTGTTAGCCCAAGACAGGAACCATTCCCAAAGCCAATTCTTCAGACAGGGATTGGACTGGACTATAAGACAGAAAATGATACTGGTGAGGACTAAGCTTCTTGGATCAAGCAGACACATGAGACTATGTGGGCAGCTCCCGTCTGAAGGGAGATGAGAAGGCAGAGGGGGACAGAAGCTGGCTGAATGGACACAAATACATGGTGGAGAGAAGAAGTGCGCCATCTCATTGGGGGAGAGCAACTAGGAGTATACAGCACGGTGTATGTAAGTTTTTGTATGAGACTGACTTGATTTGTAAACTTTCACTTAAATCAAAATAAAAATGAAAAAAAAAAGTGTGTCAACTTGGCTAGGCTATGATTCCCAGTATTATGACTGTCCACCATTTTGTCATCCGATGTGATTTTCCTATGTGTTGTAAATCCTATCTCTATGATGTTAATAGGTCAGATTAGCAGCAGTTATGTTAATGAGGCAGAACTCAATCTACAAGATTAGATTGTGTTTTAAGCCAATCTCTTCTGAGACATAAAAGACAAAAAAGAGAGAAGTGAGCAGAGAGACATGGGGAACTCATACCACCAGGAAAGCAATGCCGTATTCTCTGGACTGGGGTTCCTGGCACTGAGAAGCTCCTTGACCAGGGGAAGATTAATGACAAGGACCTTCTCACAGAACCGACAGCCAGAAAGCCTTCTGGTTGAGCTGGCACTCTGAATTTGGACTTCTAGCCTACTAGACTGTGAGAGAATAAATTTCTGTTTGTTGAAGCCCTCCACTGTGGTATTTCCATTATAGCAGCACTAGATAACTAAGACACAGGGCTACCTTTTTTTGTTTGTTTGTTTAATATCTTTAAATAAAAGTACTACTTTGTATAGTTTGGGTGGACAAAGGCAGTTTTGAAGATGAATGCATGTACATGGAGAAACTTCATTAGAGATATTTCATTAGAGAAATGCAAGGTAGGATTCAAATAAAGTAAGCAGAAAAATCATGTTAAACTTTTTGGCTCAAATAATAGGAATCTTTTCCTCCTGGTTCTGGTGGATTGTTAATGATCTGCTTCAATATTATGGTGCTTATAATACTCGGAATATTCTTGACCAGGAGCCAGCTGTCAGCCTGGGTATCTACTCTAAACACATTCAATGAACTTTTAACCTTTAAGTATCTCCATGGTAGAATTAATTAATTCTGGGGCCCAGGATGCCATGACTGCTGGTGGGATTGATGGAGTCCTGCTGCAGTCACTGAGGAATGTAGGGCTGCCTTCCTAAGCTCCATTCCTCAGAGACAGATGTAGTACCCTGAATGGAAATATTCCTCACCAATAAGAGCTTCAGACCAAGTCCAAAAACTTTCAAGAAGAATTCCAGGCACCGGAGGAATGCTGTGCATTCCAAGAACAAGGGGGAAATTTAGGATGTGATTTCCACTGGGTTAAGGACTTCCCTTGAAGGCCAGGAATTCAGAATCTAGTGATTGTCATCTTGTAACTAGGGAATGTCAGACTGAACTCTGAAACAGCAGGAAGAACTACCTGCCAAACCCCAAAGCCTGCCCTTCTCAGGGTGGAGAGTTGTTCAATGGTATTATTCAGGTCCAAAGCTTTACCTGCTGCTTGGCTCGTATTTGACAGCTGCTCTAGTTTCTCTGGAAACCCTGATGGCATAACGGTTAAGTGCAACAGCTGCTAGCCCAAGTGTTAGCAGTTCGAATCTACCAGGCGCTCCTTGGAAACACTATGGGGCAGTTCTACTCGGTCCTATAGGGTTGCTATGAGTCGGAATCAACTCAAGGGCAATGGATTTGCTTTTTTTTTTTTTTTTTTTTCCTGGTGTCTCCAGGTTTGCCTCAGAGCATTGGGCTATAATTTCCATGTGAGATTTCCCAAATGTGCTAAGTTTTATCTGGTAGTAGATCACCGGAACTAGTTCTTCCTTCCTTCTCAATACAGTCACATTAATAAAATGACAACAGACTTGGCCACCCAAGGACAGGCCCTCACCTTACTGGCTGACCCTGTCCCCACCTGAACCAAAAATGTGAAAACTCCCCTTGCACATAAGGCAGAGAACACTGCAGCCATGAGAGGCTCTCTAGAATTCTGATGGAAATCTGTAAAACATTAATTATAATTTTGGATCAGAATAATGCTGCAACAGATACAATGGGGACTGAAACGTCACATCCCACTCATCATAGTTTCCATTCTGGCAGGATAAAAATGCAGGGCACAGAAAGCCCTTTTGCTGTTTCATGTGGAGTCCTCCTAGTTACCCTGAAAAGACGAGGGACATCGATGACCCCAGAAGTCTATCAGAGCCAGTCACGGTGGTCAGAAGAAGCCTATCCTAAAGGAACCTCCATCCCCTCAGAAGTAAGTGTGGCCCCTGCTGCGCTGCCCTGTAGACAGAGCTTCTTCCAAAGAGGAACTGGAACGCCCTGGGAGTGGCATTCATTTCTCAGAGTTAGAAGGGCACTTAAGCCTCTTTCCAACCAAGAAAGGAGCAGGAGACAGTACGTAGAAGCTTGGGGTTGGTGAGCTGCTTGCTGTTCACATCTGTGCTCTGTTGGGGCTTTCACTAATGTTATAAACATCCTGCTGTTCCTTATCTTCCCATTGACACTTTCAGGTTTCAGATCACTTTTGAATTTGTGTCTCCTAAAACAATCACTCCTGGCCTATCATTTTTTTTTTTTTTTACTGCTGCCCAAATCCTCATTCTGATGTCCAGTATTACAGTTCTTATCTTTTCATGATTAACTATTGATATTTTTCTCCCTCAAACAAAACCTCAACATACTTAATGATTTACAAATGCCTAAAAGAAAGGCCTGGCGATCTGCTTCCAAAAATTAGCCAATGAAAACCCTATGGATCACAATAGGATATTGTCCGAAACAGTGCTGAAAGATAAGTCCCCTAGGTTGGAAGGCAACAATGGACTCAAGCATGCAGGTGATTATGAAGATGGCACAGGACCAGGCAATGTTTAGTTTTGGTCTGTGTGAGTCTGAGCTGACTCAAGGGCAACTAACAACAACGGCAGAAATGCTTTTAAAATACTGTATTCACTACTCAGGCACACAAGTAGAATGTAAATATCTGCTAATTTTTCTTTTCCTACTTATTATATATATTGCACACAACACCATCCTGCTCTGACTACTCTACAATTCTGGTGGTAGAGTCAAAGCTTCTTATCCCTTAAATTTCTGGTAGATGGTCACTGGCAGCAATAATTATTTATAAACATGAAGTTTCTCTGCAACACTTTTCTGAGATACCACAGTATCAACATCTCAAATGAGTGCTCTTATATGACACAGTGAAATGAAAAAGGTTCTGATGCTGGTGTGAGGTAGACACTGCTGTCATACCCCGAGCCCTAAGACACTATGACGTCACCCCAGGTGACATTTTTTTGTATGATAAATAGCTTCTTCAAAGTTTACTCATTGAAATAACTTTTCCACGGTACCAGCATAATTTCAGAAAACGGCTTGTCTACCTTGGTTCTAAGACTCTGACTGCGGAAAGAATACATAAAAAAAATACATAAGTACAGGTAAATATATACATACATTTTTAATATGTTCTTTCTGGGTATATACAGTGAAACCTGTGACAGCTGAAATTGGCAGGATTGCCTTGTTTTTCTCGGTCTCGAAAGTTTTCCGACTTTGACAGGGTGCAGTTTATTAGTGGAAAATATTTGAGTTAAAAACCTTCTCTGACAGGCTTCTGCCTTACATAGATTCCAGCTTTTGCAGGTTTTACTGTATCATATTTGATTGAAACATCTGCACCAACAAATAACCACTATTTTGAGTGTCTGGAGGTTATTCTGTTTGTTTTAATTTGGGGCAAATACTTAACTGTAGCTATTATCTTCTATCTAATAAAACGTTCATTGTTTTTTTTGAATCTGAGGGAACATGACAGAGTTGACATGAAGAAAAACTAAAAACCAACCAGCCAAACAAAGAAAACACTTCAGGAATGAATAGCTTAACACAAACACTAGATAAAAATTCATGTACTCACCGCTACCACTGCCGTGACAACTAGTTAACTCAGGGATGCTCACAATTTCTAATTATAATTTCATTATGTACAGTACCAGGCTCCTTTGTCAAATAAGGCTTTATTACAGGGTTATAATGTAATTCAATTCACGGGTTAAAAATATTTCCTACGCCTGGAAAACCTAATTGCAATGGTGTTGCCCTTGACTTGATGAGAAAACATTGAGGCTGCATTTCAGTCACCAGACTTAATTTTTAAAATAAGCATACAGTACACTTTATTCAGATTTTTAAGTGTCGTTCTAAACTTCTGAGTGTTTTCCCCAGTCTTCTCTTCTCTGCTCTGGAAGTGTGTGCTGGACGGGATTTAAGTTATGAAGCAGAGGAGCTAGCTGCTGCTGTTACTCTAGCCTTTAACATCTATCTCAAAGCCCGTTTTTCCCATCCCTTAGCCAGCTCTTGGCAAAGAGCCTCACTCCCTGCCATTTGCCACTTGTTCTGGGCTATTTTAATTCTGGACAAGCTGTGGTAGTAGGCTATATTTAAATTGGCCTGCTCTGTGAAGAAACACGGCAAGTGCACGTGGCACCTTTTCCCTTTTTGACATAATCCAATCGGGCTCTGGCTTTGAACCAAGCTTTGTAAGGTTTTAGAGCATACATACTAGCTTGCCTTACTCCCCTCCTCCACTCCCCAGGTTTTTATCACCCCATAGGTGGGGCAGTGGTAGTCTCCTGGGAAGGAGTACCCATGGCAGGGGCCGATGGGGCAGGCACTGAAAATTTAAGAGTAAACTGAGAAAAATGAAGAATAATTAAAGGAAAAAAGATCTCACTGGCTCCTGGCTGAGTGCAATCAGAATATTTTTAGAATAATTTCTCAAAGACAAATTTCCTGACCAGGTTTGAATTTTGTAGTATCTTAATACATTTCCTGAGAGAGCCTTAAGAGAAACTATAAAACAAAAAACCAAACCGACTGCTATCGAGTCAATTCTGACTCATAGCAACCCTACAGAACAGGTGAGAACTGGCCCATAGAGTTTCCAAGGAGCACCTGGCAGATTCGAACTGCTGACCTCTTGGTTAGCAGGCATAGCACTTAACCACTATGCCACCAGGGTTTCCTAAGAGAAACTATATGCACATAAAAACCCAGATTTCTCATTTCTCAAGTTTCTGAGCTTTTGTAAGGGGACATTTTAACAAACACTTGGTTCTAGCTGCACTCCCCCCTCCTCCATCCGCTGCGATCATTTATACACTCCTGTGCTAGATAGGGAGTCCCTGGCTGGCATAATGGTTAATGTGTTTGGCTGCGAACCAAAAAGTTGGCTGTTTGAGTCTACCCAGAGGTGCCTTGGGAGAAAGGCCTGGCAATCTACTCCCCAAAAACCAGCCATTAACAACCCTGTAGAGAACAGTTCTAGTCTGACACTCTGTCAGAACTGACTCAACAGCAGCTGGTATTGGTGCTAGATAGAAAGTATAAGTTCTTGGTTGGAGTTCTGCTGTTGCCTGGGAGAAGAAAAATGGGTCAGAAATGCCCTCTACTCATTAAAAATTAAAAAAAAAAATTTAAAGAACACCAGCTGCTGAGATCTTATAAACTTTCAAAGCTATCCTAAAGCCAGAATTATCAATCTAGCATGAAGTTAACAATATAGACAGTTAAAACTTCTAAGGAAATATTTTACAAGTCAAGTACTTTTACCTAAAGATCTTCCTGTACGTGAAGCTAGTATCGATCTACTCCTTTTGCTGGCAGTAGAATTAAAATCCAGACCAGTTACATACTCATATCCATCTAGTAGGTTTAGAGGAGCTGAAATACAGAAACCCAGATTTCTGCTTATTTACCTAATTTGCCTGCTGTCAGCCAAGTTTCTACTTGATTTTCTGCTGAATAAACTTGATCTTTGAGTATCCCAGAGGTAGTAAATAATAGACTGTGCTTTTGTTTTCTGGGATAAGCCAGAAAACCACCTTAGAAATGTTATGTTAAAAAAAGTATTCATCTATATAGACTAGGCAATTAATATGAAACCACTTTTAAATGCCCCTAACAAAGAAGAGGCCATTAGTAGACTTTTTGGTTACAGGTAATCAGGGCTAAGGACTTCCAAACTTATGTAAATAGTAGCAAAACAAAGATAAGGGAAATGAATCAAAACAGAGATGTTTATTTTTACTAGTGGGTACACAAGTGCTACTAAATATAGCTGTGATTTGAATATTACGAAAACACAACTCAAAATAAATCCCATATCACTTCTAGTGCTCTATATGCTTTCACAGAGCTAATTCCAACTTTCAATAAACGTCATCTTCTTTCCTGAATGCATTATCAGCTCCCTGGTATTGTTTTAGGTAAGAAAGTTACTTAAGTTCTTCCTAGCTTTTCTTTTCTTCACCTCAGATATTGTCCAAACTCATTCTCAAAGGCAGCATGACATGAAAAATGTGAGACTCTTTCGCCATGAACTATACCCAGTAAAAACCATGAACTATGCGTAACTGTATTTAGCAATAAGTCATGTATTTACAAGTCTGGATCAAGAACCTGCCATGGAGATGCTGCCAATGAGAGTATAATTGTGGCTACATCACAACAGATAACGGGAGTATGATGTTCCTAAAGGAGCTTCAAATCCTTTAATGTAACTGCGCTAACAGCCATCAGGATTTTCCTTGCATAACAAGTATGTGAGGAAGACTCTTTCCTACTTGCTGGTCTGAGAATACAGGAGACAAGGCGCTGAGAGAATTCTTTTTCCTAGGTCAAAATGAAGGAGGAAAGAGACAGCGACCAAGTCTGACCTCTTTTTACGATTTCAGTGATTACTATTAGCACTTTTAAAGACATAGTCCTAATAACTTGCTTATGATATCTTCTGCTTCCCTGAAATTACTATCATATAAAATAGGTACATATATAGATCATGTACATTCCTAGATTAACATAAACAAAGGAGTTAATGGGTCATTATTTCTAAGAAGGAGTCCCTGGGTAGTGCAAATGATTAATGCGCTCGACTGCTAACTGAAAGGTTGGAGGTTCACATGTACCCAGAGATGCCTCAGAAGAAAGACCTAAAAAAAAAATCAGTCATCAAAAACTCTACGGAGCATTTCCATTGGGATACTCACAGGAACATCATGAGTCAATCAACTTGATGGCAACTGTTTTTTTTTTTAATTATCTCTAAGAATGACGAGGTAATGGAGGCGTTAAAGAGAAATTACATCACACTTCTTAAGGAGCCTAGAAGGAGAGGAACTGATATCAACACGCTGCTCTGAAGCTGAGAAGGTGCAAGCAGAAGATGACCTGTCACCTCTGCCCTCTGCAACGTGGGGTCAGCTTCTGCCCCTAGCAGTTACATGGCAACAACAGGACCATGTACAATATACACATATATACACAGGCTCTCTTCCTAGTCAATGACTTGAAGTCTGTAGAGAATATCACTGGAAAAATATAAACATCTGGGATATATTTATTGTATTAAGAAAGTATTGACTATAATGATGCTGATGATAATAACTGTTAACATTTACTAAGAGTTTGTTACATGCCAGGCTTTATTTGAATTATCAGTTCTAAGGACTTCATGTGGAATTTCTACTGGAATCTACCGGGGTATTAGCCACTGAGTGACAATAGCTAATTCCAAAGAAGATAAGAACTGTACACACACACGCACATACACACACACACACACACCATCCTAGTAAAGAAGTAGATTTTTCTCTGGTGGTCTTTCGATTCTGTCTGCAAATACTTGGTTTTCCTCCTCATCTGAATTACTAAAAGATACACATACTCTTCCAGATATGAATTTTTAATTTCTCTTAAGATTTCTCCTTTTCATATGGGTTGATATTTGTATGTAATAACCTTTTAGGCACAAGCACAACTTTTGTTTAGATAAAAGTACAATCTACTGTATCAAGTAACAAGTGATTGTTAGGGCACTAGCTTTTCAAATGATTTTACGTCAAGATAAGGAATTTACCAGGCTGCGACATCTCTTTCACACACTTTTAAAATGTTGAGGTGTTGCCAGTGTTGCTGTCTTTCGCTGGGGTTGCAGTGGGTGGCACACACCAAGCCCTCTACACGGGCACGCCACGCCTCTGGTGGTGGCATATGAAGCCTTCGGCCTGCCAGGCCACCCTGGGGCCACATTTGCCTTCTCATCCTGGTTCCTGCCGTGCTCCCGCCATCTGGAGGCGCTGACTGTTCTCTCCACACCTACTGCCCTCTGCATGTCCTTAGGTGTCTCAGCATTCATAACGTTTGGCATTGAAAACCTGGAAACCACTTAATCTACAGCATATTGCTACAGCCACAGGATAAATGCAATCTTTGGATTAAAAAAAAAAAAATTTTTTTTTTTGGATTAGATTAGCATAATGGAAATTTCACGGTCTCCCAGGACTGGCTATCTAGATGCAGACACATTATTATTCAGGATGTACAGACTTCAAAAGTACCAAACTAACAGTATCTCTTACATTTTATTGGAACACACTCAAAGTTGAGTTTCTTGCTGTTTGTTTAATTTATTCCTATTACCTGGCCAACCGGCTGGAAGACATATATATTTATGCTTATTCCCAAAAAAGATGATCCAACCAAATGTGGAAATTATCAACAATATCATTAATATCACATGCAAGCAAAATTCTGCTGAAGATCATTCAAAAGCAGCTGCAGCAGTGTATCGACAGGGAACTGCCAGAAAGTCAAGCTGCACTTAGAAGAGGACATGGAAGTAGGGCTATTACTGCTGATGTCAGATGGATCCTGGCTGAAAGCAGAGAATACCAGAAAGGTGTTTACCTGTGTTTTACTGACTATGCAAAGACATTTGACTGTGTGGATCAAAACAAATTATGGATAACATTGCAGAGAATGGGAATTCCGGAACACTTAATTGTTCTCATGAGGAATCTGTACTTGGATCAAGAGGCAGTCAATCTAACAGAACAAACGGATACTGCATGGTTTAAAAGTCAGGAAAGGTGTGCATCAGGGTTGTAACCTTTTACCATACCTATTCAATCTATATGCTGAGCATATAATCCAAGAAACTGGACTATATGAAAAAGAACGGAGCATCAGTATTGGAGGAAGACTCATTAACAACCTGCGTTATACAGATAACACAACCTTGCTTGCTGAAGTGAAGAAGAGTTGAAGCACTTACTGATGAAGATCAAAGACTTCAGTATGGACTATACCTCAACATAAAGAAAACAAAAATCCTTACAACTGGACCAATAAGCAGCATCATGATAAACGGAAAAAAGATTGATGTTGTCAAGGAATTCATTTTACTTGGATCCACAATCAACATCCCTAGAAGCAGCAGTCGCGAAATCAAAAGACAAATTACATTGGGCAAATAGGCTGCAAAAGACCTCTTTAAAGTGTTGAAAAGCAAAGACATCACCCTGAGGACTAAGGTGCACCTGACCCAAGCCATGGTGTTTTCAATCACCTCATACGCATCCAAAAGCTGGACAATGAATAAGGAAGACTGAAGAATGGACACCGTTGAATTGTGGCATTGGCGAAGAATATTCAATGTACCATGGACTGCCAAAAGAATGAACAAATCTTGAAAGAAGTAAAACCAGAATGCTCCTGAGAAGCAAGGATGGCCAGACTATGTCTTACACACTTTGGACATGTTATCAGGAGGAATCAATCCCTGGAGAAGGACATCATGCTTGGTAAAGTAGAGGGTCAGCGAAAAAGAGGAAGACTCTGAATGAGATGGATTGACACAGTGGCTGCAACAATAGGCTCAAGCATAACAATGATTGTGAGGATGGAGCAGGACCAGAGAGTGTTTCATTCTGTTGTACATAGGGCCGCTGTGACTCAAACTGACCCTACAGCACCTAACAACAAGAGAGCAAGTTCTAGAACCAGAATGCATGGATGTGAAGCTATCACCACTCACTAGCTTGAAACCAGGGCAGATTACTCAGGCTTTCTATGTCTCAGGGAAACCCTGGTGGTGTAGTGGTTAAGAGCTATGGCTGCTAACCAAAAGGTCGGCAGTTCAAATCTGCCAGGTGCTCCTTGGAAACTGTATAGAGCAGTTCTGATCTGTCCTATAGGGTCACTATGAGTCAGAATCAACTCAAAGGCAATGGGTTCGATTTTGGAAACCCTGGTGGTGTAGTGGTTAAGAGCTACGGCTGCTAACCAAAAGGTCAGCAGTTCAAATCCACCAGGTGCTCCTTGGAAACTCTACGGGGCAGTTCTAATCTGTCCTACAGGGTCGCTATAAGTCGGAATCTACCTGATGGCAATAGGTTTGTTTTTTTGGGTTTTTCTATGCCTCAGTTTATTCATCTGTAAAATGAAACAGTGGTAGAGCCTACCTGGCAGGATTATAGTAGATGATACATATACAGCCCTAAGAACTAATAATACAGACAAAGCCTAGCATAATAACCCCAAAACCTAAACAAGCTGCCCTCGAGTTGATTCAGACTCATGGTGGCCCCATGTGTTGCAGAGTAGAACTGCTCCATAGGATAGTCATGGCTGTGACCTTTCTGAAGCAACTGCCAGGCTCTTCTTCTGAGGCATCTCTGGGTGGGTTCGAACCACCAACCTTTTGGTTAGTAGCCAATCACTTAACCGTTTGTATCACCCAGGGACTCCAACATATAATAAGCACTTAGTAAATGTTAGTAGTTACAATCATCATTATTATAGATAATATTTACTCATTTAATAAACTTAAAATATATTGTTTTTCAAATAATATATTCACATGGTACGATAAAATATATATAAAAAAATACTAACAATGCAAAAAGTCTTCCTCTCATCTTTGGCTATCATTTACCCAGGTGCTAACCCAGCTACAGCCAACTAGTGTTACTGTTTTTTTTAAAAAGGATTTTTCCAGAGTTTAAGTAATACAAGAAAATAAGAATATAAAATTCCTATCTTCCCCTTTTTTAAACAAAATGAAGCAATACATACACTTCTGCACCTTCAAGAAATGCAACCAGAGAACGACTGACCAAGTAGAGAATAAGGCAATAATACTGTGCTAAACTCCAGTTTTTTTTTTTTTTTTTAAACTCCTGTGTCCTACCTGTGAGAAGCCACAGTGAGGGCAACCACCAGGGTGTTATAAAACAATCACCTGCAGGGGCAGCAGAGAGGTGATGGGCTTTCAGTCAGAAGACCTGCTTCTGGGCCCTGCTCCCACCATTTGCAAGCTGTACCGATTACTTAAAAGTCTTGGAGACTCAGTACTGGTATCAGTAACATGTTTATTTTGAGGCTATAATGAGAAGTGTGTGCAATCAAAAAAAAAAAAAAAAAAAAAAAACTTGTTGTCATAGAGTTGATTCCTATTTATAGCGACCCTATAGGACAGAGTAGAACTGTCCCACAGGGTTTCCAAGGAGTGCTGGTGGATTCCAACTGCCTACCTTTTGGTTAGCAGCTGAATGCTTAACTGCAGCGTCACCAGGGCTCCATGTATGCAAAAATTTTGTAAATTGTGAAGCAGGACACACACATATATACACACAGTTATTACTAGTTAGAAGGTTATTACTATAACCCCGAAGGCTGCTCTTTCTACCATGGAAACAACAGTATATGGATGTAGAGAATACAAAGTCCCTATTTCTGACTCAGTCTCTGTCCTGCCAGATGACATTCCTTGTCTAGGGTCACAAAGACCTGCGTTTCCTTGAGGAAGAAAGACCTGGTGTGGGGTGAGCTCTGTGCCTTAGATTTACCTTGCTGGACTTTCCCAACGTGAATCCAGTTTCTTTTGGAGCTGATCTAAAATTTTGTACACAAACATTTTTACCTGGCACTAGGCCTAAGGTTTGAAAATAAATGAGAAGTAAACTGAGATGGAGAATAGAGGATGGCCCAAAGATTTTTTTGGCAGTTTTCACTTCCTCAGAAGCAGACAAATATGTCCCATCCTCTGTAAACATGGCTGACAGGCTTTTTCACCTCTATGCTCCTGACACAGGCTTCGGCCAGGCCCATCTCTTCCTCAGGGGTCTGAGCATTGTTGTCTAGAAGCTCTGCATGTAGGTTTAAGGGATTTGGATTCTATCACTGTTCCGTATCATTTATGACCAAAGACTTCTATACCCTGTGCTATATTAGATTCCTCATCTGTAAAATTAAGGGGGAGTCCCTGGGTGGTACAAACGGTTAAGCACCGGGTTACTAACAGAAAGATTGGTGGTTTGAATCCGCCCTGGGGCACCCTGAAAGAAAGACCTAGTGATGTACTTTCAAAAAATCAGTCACTGAAAATCCTATAAAGCATAGTTCTACTCTGACACACATGGGGTCAACATGAGTCAGAACTGGCTCCATGACAACTGGCTTAAAATTAGAACAATTCTGATTTGTTTCTTACAACAAAACTTAATGTATTCTCTCCATTCAAAATAAAAAACAAAAGTGCATATGCTCTGGGCTGGGGGTACCTATCTCCACGTCTCCGACCTTCTGCTGTCTCCTTTTAACAGCCCCTCAACGAAACCCAAAAACTCTGTGGAACACAGTTTGAAAACCACTAGAAAAATAAACCGTTTTAAAGTTTCCTTCATCTTGAATATTCAACGACTGTGGTCTCTACACTTCCAATTCTAGGAAACCTCATTTATTTTAAATGACTAAAAACCATACCTCTCTTTATTGTTTTTAAGTGATAATAGTCTTCCTACTAAGTCTGATGAATTATTTTGCTTTGGTAAATAAAGTTAGAGGCATCAGATTCAAATAGGGACAGGGGAAGGAATAAGAATAATAAAGAATCCTAAACAATGACCTCTATACAACAACGAAAAATTTAATGAAGAGTAAAACATGAAGTTATATATATTTTGTAACACCGCAGATCACAAAGTCTAGCAATAGATTTTTACGTCTATGAGCATAAAGCTCCAGGATTCACAGTTGATTGTTTTAATAAGGGGATCTCTAATGCAGATCGCCATTTTTTTTTTTTAATTGTTATAAAAATATACATAGCACAACATTTGCCAATGCCACTCAGTCTTTAAATAACTCGTAATCTGCTACTTAAACCTGGAATTATTAATCATTACAATGACATACTGCATAAAATCTGGAAACAGAAAAACGTTGAAGATCATTGAGTTCCAACTCATTGATGTAGCTCAGGGAAGCTGGGCCTAGAGTAGTTAAGGTTACACCACACACACACACACACGTTTGTGCACATTGAAAATGTTTTCATTATATGAACCCAGCCTCCTGAATTCCAGCTTCCAGGGCATCTGCGGTGACAGCATGGTAAGAGGCATGATAACAGAGCCATACAGAATGCAAAGTACAAATACTCCTAACAGGTTGGGCAAAAGAGGTATCACTTCACCAGCCATAGGGTGGTGACAACCTGGGGGGACTTATCATCACGGGCTGTAAGAGCTCACCCTGTGCAGGGATGTGTTTTAAATCCGACTGCCACAAACAGGGCTTCCCTTCAGCAAAGTGGACGGATATTTTTCAAACATCTGTTTACAATGCATTCAACTTTCTTAGTGAGAAAACGTCTGGAGGGCGGGAAGGAGAGAATCATACAGAAAAAGGGTGGATGATACGGAAGGTGAGGAGGAAAGGAAAGTTGACAACGTATTGACTGCTGTGGGTTTGATGGGTAAAGGGTAACTTACTCTTTACTTATCAGTAAGTATTCTTGAGTTAAATTTAACACTGAAAAACTATTTTAAGTCCCCAAGAGAAACCTGAAAATTAAGTGCTATATTTATAATACTATAATGTGTGAAGGAGCCCTGGTGACACAGTGGTTGAGAGTTACAGCAAGCTATGGCTGCTAACCAAATGGCAGGCAGTTCGAATCCACCAGCTGCTCCTTGGAAATCCTACTGGGCAGTTCTGTTCTGTCCTAGAGGGTCGCTATGAGTCAGAATTGACTTGATAGCAATGCATTTGGTTGGTTTTTGGACAATAGTGTATGTGTGTATAGACAATACAATAATATAAACACCCATTTCAGTCAATTTCGACTCATAGTGACCCTAAAGCCAGGACAGAGTAGAACTGTCCCATCGGGTTTCCAAGGCCGTAATCTTTATAAAAGCAGACTGCCACATCTTTTTAAAGTTTAAACTGCTGACCTTTCAATATGTATATATAAATATAAATAATACTGCCCTCCGATTACTGAACATCTGTATTTCTGGAACTTTGGTAAGCATGGTACTTACAAAATTATTGTGTTGAACATTCACAATGACCCTGCAAGGTTATTCCTCTATTTTATCTATAAGGAAACACACTCTGATAGGTGGTGATTTGTCCAAAGTACATATCAGTAAATAGCAGAATCAGGATTGAACCCAGGCATGTTTAATTAAAAAGCCCATGCTGTTTTTTTCATATTATGCTGTCTGACAGGTGGACATAATTAAAAAGTTAGGAGGGAAAAATATGCAAACTTATGATACCTGTTTACTTATTTTACTGGTTTTTGTCTTTAAGTCTTAAACATAATCCTGATAAAATGAACTTTTATGAAGTTGATCATTCAGATAAAAGCGATTTTTATCAATTCTATGAGCTATAGATAAAACTAATAATCAACTAGAAGTCATCTAGCATTGCTGAACCAGCTATGTTTAACATTATCCACCCCTGGATAAGAATGTTACCCGTGGTCATTTGGCCCTGTAAGGCTTGCCTTAATATAGTAGGGGCAAAAATCCACACTGATCCTTCAGTGAGCCAACTTGGTTAAGAGAGCTGAAAATACTAAGCGGACAGATGTATTCACCCAATTATTTCGGTTGAACAGACCAGCCTTAGTTTCCAACCAATCAAAAGAACCCACTCTTCTTTAGAAGCAAGTGTCTATAGACAATGTTCTAACTGAAGTTTGATAAGAACATCCTGTTTCATGAGAGTTTGTCAAAGATGCTAAAGGCCCTACTGTTGCTGGAATTCCACGTACCCAGCCCTGGGCTCACCATAGCACATGCCAGATTCCTTCTCATCTGAGCTGTGTGGTTAGTGGGAGCTACACCAACCCTGACCTAACTCATTCCACAATTATCCCCTCATATTCATAGTGCAATGATCTTAGGTCATGGGCTAAATCTTCTTTAACACAGTTGGATTTCCCCCTCCTACATCCTGCCCTTTTCTTACAACTACTGATGCCGCCCACCACCACCCTTTCCCTTCTCATGAGGGCCTAACAACAGCAACCTTTGACATTACAACAGAATGGAAGATGGGGAGGGACTACACAGAAATTACCACATTGGCTCTTAGAAGTGCAGAGTTGGAAAACATCTGAGAAGTTGTCTAATCCAATCTGAGGTTGAAAGACTTTCTTAATGTCCCATCAAAAAAAGAAAACCAAAATCAAAACCCCATTTGCCACTGAGTTAATTCTGACTCATGGTGACTCCATGTGTGCAGAGTAGAACTATAGGGTTTTCAAGGCTGTGGCCTTTCCTAAGCAGATAGCCAGGCCTGTCTTCTGAGGTGCCTCTGGGTGGGTTTGAACTGCCAGGCTTTCTGCTAATAGTCAAATGTTTAACCGTTTGTGCCACCCAAGGACATCTCATATTGTTAACTCATTTAATCCTTTCAATTTCCCTATGAAGAGGGTTCTATAGATATGCTAATTTTATTAATGAAGAAACCAAGTCTAAGAGGTTAAATAACTTGCTCAAGGTGGAGTCAAGACTTTGCCTGACTCCAAAGTGTGTGCTCTTCCATACTCTATGACCTTAAAGCACAGTGTGTGAATAAGCCCAGTGCCCTTTTCGTGCTTACTCGTCTAGACTCTTCTAAGTTTTGTCTATCATAAAGACCCAAACTATTATTAGGGAAGATGTGTGAATATTTTACTCAAAAACAGAACACCCAGGGGCTATCTGCCCAACCACAGAATACATTCCACACTCCATCAGAAAAGTTTTTTTTTTTTTTATTCTGTGCCATTAGGGCAGAAATGCTGAGAATATTCATGCTGTGGTAGGCGCCCACAGTATTCCAAACCATAGAAAACATTTTAAATTAAAAATTTTAGAATGTACACGTTTGAATTTAAATAGGTACCAGAATATTTTACTAAACTGCACCTTGGCTTTTAAAATATAGTTGAGCACAATGTTTACTGTAGCATTGCTTGTGAGAGCAGGGTCTTGGAGGCAATCTAAGTGTCCATCACCAGGGGAATGGTAAGCGAAACGTATCACATGCCGACTCTGGAATACTATGAAGTGGTCAGAATCAGGGAACCAGGTATGCATATGACCAAACCAAACCTATTGCCATCGAGACAATTCTGACTCACAGGGACCCTATGGGCAGGCCAGAATGGCCCCATAGGGTTTCCAAGGCTGTAATCTTTACAGAAGCAAACCACCACATCTTTTTCCCTTGGCGCAGCTGGTAGGTTCGAACTGCCAAACTTTCGGTTAGCAGCCGAGTACTTAACCACTGAGCCACCAGGGCTCCTTACGCATATAACCAAACCCCAAACGAAACTCACTGCTGTCAAGTCAATTCTAACTCATAGCGACCCTACAGGACTGAGTAGAACTGCCCTATAGGGTTCCCAAGGAGCTCCTGAAGGATTTGAACTGCTGACCTTCTGGTTAGCAACTGAACCCTTAGCTACTAAGCCACCAGGGTTGCCATGCATATAACACCATGGATAAATTGTAAAACGTAGAGCTGAGTGGCAAACTTAAATAAATAAAAATATACAAAATGTTATTAATATATTAAAAAATGTGGAAAACAACACATTTCTCTTTATCATCATCAAAGACACATAACAAACGTATATTACTGAGCGCTTAAAATGGAGAAGGGAATGGGCCTGGGAAAACACAAAGAGAGAAAAAGGGAGAAGTCTTACACTGACGGTTGCATACCAAAGGCCAGGATCTGAGGAGTGTAATTACCTCAACCTTCTGCACCAAAGGTTAAGAAAAAGAAAAGGAAGGAAGGGAGACAGAAAAAGGAAGAACAAGAAGAGAAGATACATATATACATAGGCAGTGGATGGGTACAACTTAGGAACCCAGGTCATACCTTTTTCTCCACACATTCATTCATTTTTATCTTTTAGTTCTATTTTATTTTGTAGTAATCTAATATACAATCAGGATGACACAAATGGCTAAGCCCTCATCTACTAACCAAAGCGCTGGTGGTTTGAATCCACTCAGGGGCACCTCAGAAGAAGGGCCAGACGATCTATTCCCGAAAAGTCACAGCCGTTAAAAACCCTACGGAACACAGTTCTACTCTGACATACATGGGTTTACCACAAGTCAGAGTCGACTTATCGGCAACTAGTGGTGAATACGCAATCATGGGTTTTGAAAACTTCTTTAATAGGTGCAAGTAAAGTGCACCCCCACCGCCCTGCAAGCCCCCCTTACAAGCCCTGCATATTAGAACTGAACCCTTGGATTTCTTCTTGTAAAAGATACCTCATTTTCTTTTTATAAATATATAGACTGGCAGAAGATAAGCATCACAGAACCCAGAGACCAAGGAAATGAAAAGAACAGAGGCCAGCTAGTGACTGAGTCTCCCTCCTTCCCTCCCTCCACCTCTGCCTCACTGCACTCAGTGAAGCCAAGGTGCAGCAGTGACTGCAAATTCCCTTCTTTTGGACCCTGGCCTCCCAGAGCTGTCCTGTCTCCTAACCTCAGCCCAGTCATCGAGGCACTGTTGGTGGCTGGGGAAAAAGCCGTCAGGAGCCAGGGGTGGTGAATGAACTCCTAAACAAACTCTCCACTGACACATCACTAAAAATAAGTATGCTTACATGCATAACACATTTTTGGACCAGTAAGCTAACTCTCTCCCTTATCCTCTCTAGAGACTTATGTTGCATTCTTATTCTGCTTTATAAAAACAGAATAATACGTAGGTGCAACAACTCCGAGCATGGCAGGCTGTAACTTTGATGTGAGAAATACACTTCTGCAGAGAAGTTAAGGCAGAGCAGAGAGGATGGACGGCCACTGTGTATCAGCTGCTCGTCCGTATTCCGGTCAAGCGCTGATAAGGCTCACTTGGGCATTGCCTTATTTAGTCAGACTTCTCTGCTGAAACACCGGTGCACAGTGACAACTGCGCATGCTATTACGGGTCCTTCTCCTTTCAGTCATCTGCTGACACACCAATTAAAAAAAATGTCTCCGTTATTTAAACAGCCTCTTACCTTTCCTACCACCAATTTTTCTCCAAAGAATAATGACAAGGACACTACAAATAAACCTGGGTATGTTTACTTGGCAAAAGAATTCTCAAAGGGAATACTAAAAACTAAGTTCTAATCTGTAAGGCTTTTTTTTTTTTTCTTTTCCAACACCAAACAAATTATATTGTTGTATGTTATTACTCTATTGGTCTGGCTAAAACTACCTATTTTTTTTCATAGACCAGTAGTATTACTATTTCTAGTGGTATTATTTTTAAGAAATAGACATTGTGGTATGGAAAAGGAATCTTATATTAGGAACCAGTGTCTTGATTTAGATCTGATTCTGTCATTGGCTGCACCAACATATAAAAATCTCATAACACATTTATGTATACAAACCACTATACATATTGGAATTATTTTCTATAAGAAATCTAGCACATAAGTCAATCTTAACAGCTTAGAGAATGAGCAAGCTCTCTAGGTACTGATATGGAATGAGCTACAATACATAAAATTAATTTTAAAAAATCCACGATGCAGAACAGTGCGTCATCTGAGCTACAATCCTTTATCTGTAATTCCAAGATCTAAAAAGCTTTAAAAACCAAAATTTTCTTTTTCTAAGCTTAGTGCCAAAACTTATTTGATAGCAATGCCTGAATGGAACTGATATGAAAGTTTTTTTTTTTGGCTCTTGTTTATCCTACTTAGTGTGAATATTCATGTTTCACTGGAGAATTAACGTGTTTGATTATTGGGTGCTTGGGGTATTATAATATATGGTACATGTATCATATTGCTTTTCTAAAATCTGGTAAGTTCTGAATTCTAAAATACATCTGGACCCAAAGGTTCTGGATAAGCAACTGTGAGCTTGTAGTACACAACCATCAGTGTAAAAGGGGATAAAACATATATTTGTATGCATAAACATCAGCAAATTTTCATGAAGATACCAATAACATTGGATGTCTTCGGGAGGAGAGCTGGGTGGAAGTAGCAGGGAGATTTATCCTTCACAATCCACACCATTTTAAGACTTGTCCATTCATACATAAGAAACGGTCTAGTAAGAATTATTGTGAGTTAAAAATTGTATTTGTTCCCTGCATTGTTAGAGAAAAATCTATCTACTCGCTGTGATGAGACAAGAAGACGTAAAAGTCAGAAATCGTGTGCTACTAAATTTGAACCATGTTAAAATGCACCAATTCAAAAAGTAAAGGAAAAAAACAAAAACAAAAACCTCCATAACACCACTTACAAACATGACAAGAGACTGGTCTCTCTACTTAAAACACACTCTATTAACAAGTCTATAGTAGGCAATGTTTCATACCCATCGTCAGTGGATTTTTACCAGCCCTTCTCAGTCACCATGAACTCCAATTTCTCTTGACTCATTTAAGCATGTCCAGGTCTTTCCAATGCTGCCTTCCCTTCCTTTAAAACACTGTTTACAGTTCATTTCTTCAACGAAGCTTTCATCTCCTGAACCCATCTGTGGTTCCTTTGATTATACCTGTAACTCTATAAAACTTACGTAACTGGCCAGATGCATGTTTACTTTTTTGTCCTACCTTCTCCACTACGTTGGAAATTCATGAAAGTTGGCATAAAGTAATCTGGCTTTAAAAATGTACCTGGCACAGTTTTTCTTACATTGACAGCTAATTATATGGTGTGTATCTGTGATGTTCCTCATGAGCCTTCCAGGGCCTACCCAAATGAAAAATAAATGTTTTTTTTTTTTAGGTGATAAATATTTGCTAAACTGAATTGAGCCTATAAAAGCAAATCATTTCCCAGAGGCTTTATAAAGAAAAAAAAGAAAAGAACCAAAGCAAGTTTTAGAAGGCTCCAATACTCCCTGTATTCACTACTACATATGTACAAGATAAAGCCCTGTGCTGAGAGGGAGCACAATGAATTACAATTCCCGGGTACTGATGAATGCCCTGATGGTGGAGAAACCCAGTACATTTTAGTGCTTTTGTCCATTCATAACAAGAAATGGGCTAGTAAGAATTACTATGTGAGTTAAAAATTGCATTTGTCCCCTGAATGTTAAAGAAAAAAGATATCTGCCAGTTGTGATTAAACAAGAGGACCTAAGTGTCAAAATCTTCCCCCAAAATTGCATGCTACTAAATTTAAAGCAGTCCAAATCCTTATGCTTTCTTAGAATCCCTGAAATCACTTCAATATGCGTTTTAAAAAAGGTCACTAAATTGTATTAGTATACATATTCCAAGGAGCCCTGGTGGCGCAGTGGTAAAGAGGTCGGCTGCTAACCAAAAGGTGGGCAATTCCAACCCACCAGCCACTCTAGGGGAGAAAGATGTAGCAGTCTGCTTCCTTAAAGATTGACAGCCTTGGAAACCCTACAGGGTCACTATGAGTTGGAATTCACTCGGTGGCAATGGGTTTGGTTTTTGTTTTGTTTTTTTGATTTATGTTCCATTTAACAATTTAGCCCAGTTTCTCTCTCTCTCTCTCTTTTTTTTTTTTTCAGGTAGAAAGCAGAGGCTGAAGAAGTGAAATTCCATCTAATGAAGTAAAATTTCCTTCTATAAACTTTACTCATGTCCACAGTTCTGCTGTGGGTAATAAACCTTTGTATTGAAAACCATAAAAAAAGAAACAAACTATATTTTCTCTTTTTAACCTTGGAAATTAATGCTACTGAAGACTTTCACTTTTAAACTATGTCTATATAGGGTTGCTCTGGTGGTGTAGTGGTTAAGTGCTACGGCTGCTAACCAAGAGGTCAGTAGTTCAAATCCACTAGGTGCTCCTTGGAAACTCTATGAGGCAGTTTTACTCTGTCCTGCAGGGTCGCTATGAGTTGGAATTGACTCAACGGCAGTGGGTTTGTTTGGTTTTCATATACGGTTGCTATCAGTCGGGATCTACTCAACAGCAATGGGTTTGGTTTTGGTTTTATATAATCACAAAGTAAAGCTAAAAAATTTATATAATTTTTAGTAGGTATTATTGTTTTGTTTCAGCTGATAATCACAGATTTTTGTAAGCCAGAAAATCCTTAGGAACAATTTTAAGTCAATGTTTTCACTTTACAGATATCAAAGTTTATTTGGATATGTTCTATTTGCTAAAAACACTGTAAGGTGTATAATTATTGAGACGACCTGGCTGGACTTATATAGGAATCCCTGGGTTGTCAAATGGTTAATGTGCTCAGCTACTAACCAAAAGGTCAGAGGTTTGAGTCCACCCAGAGTCACCCTGGAAGAAAGGCCTGGCAATCTACTTCCAAAAAATCAGCCACTGGAAACCACGTGGAACACAGTTCTACTCTGATACACATGGGGTCACCAAGAGTTGGAACTGACTCCAGGGCAACTGGATTTTTTCTTTTTTTTGATGAATACTCGACAGCAATAGGTTTTTTAAAATAATGACATAAATACAATATAGCCTAATAAGCACCAAAATAAAGGTCTGTGCCTAATGTCCAAGGAACAGAGAGGAAGGAGGTAGCCCCCCAGAGGGAGCTTTGGCAGTGACTGGTTTCATCCTCCTGTCCTCCCTGGATCAGGGAGAGCTAAGCCTCTTGCTGCCCTCTCCAGCAGAATTTCAGCTTCATCAGCACTTACACATTCTTTGTTTCATCTCATCATTCTGTAAGCACCTGAAGGCGAAAGGCTGCCTTTGAAAGCCCATTTCTTGAACAACTTGTATGGTGTCTGCATGGAGTTGGCATTCAACGAACATTCAATAAACTGGGTCAATGAACGAATTAGGGGTAAAAATGGGTGAAGTAAAGCTAGACATTCAGAAGGACAGAGGATGGTAGTCTAGAGGCGGAAAAAAGGGGCACATGTGGGCAGGAGCAAGAAAAAGAAAGAAGATGGAAAGAGATACTCAAGGAGCACATGAGCATTCCAGGAAATGTTTTACCAGGAAGGCAAAACAAAAAGAAAGTTAAACTCTTGAACAACTTCTCAAGAAAGGTGAATGTGCATGTTATCTTTAGTACATACTAAGTAAAACAAACAAACAAACAAAAAATACCAAACCCATTGTCGTCAAGTCGATTTCGACTCACAGTGACCCTATAGGACAGGATAGAACTGCCCCATAGGGTTTCCAAGGAGTGCCTGGTGGATTTGAACTGCCGACCTTTTGGTTAGCAGCTGAACTCTTAACCACTATTCCACCAGAGTTTCCATTAAATAAACAGAGGGTATAAAATGATTGACACACATAACTGTAATGATATTCTGAGGATATTTTAATGATCTTTTGCTCACACATTTCAGAAAAAGCTAGTAAATATTTTAATTATGTACAGCTGACTTGGCTTTAAAGTTGCCTTTCAAGCCATACACTCCTTTTGTGCATGGAGTGAGGATTTCACCTAAGAGTTCGTTGCCTGGCAAACATGGACACACCCACATGTGCAGGGAGTGAATGAACTATCAGAAAGGAGGCTGCTGGGTAAACTCTGAAAGACACCAATAGAGCAAGCCAAAGAGATACAACTTTTACTAAAACTCAGGACCCATTAAACCAAGCAACCTTCAATAACGGGAAAATACATTTTCTACAGAAGCCTTCCTATTTGAGAAAATGGAGCAATAGTTTGGTTAGAACTGATTTTCCTTTCTTTACAGGATGTAAAGGAAATAAATGACTATGGTGGCTTCACATGATTGTAGCCATGGCAATGACTGTCTGTATCTATACCATACAGCACTAGCTACAATCTGGTCCTATTCAGAGAAAGACCATGGCACAAATCTGTTTAGCAAGAACAAACACAAAACAGTCTAACAGACTTTTAAAGAAAATCAAAGCTCGATTAAGGGAACAAACAAAAAAAGCGATTAACAACCCCAGAAGTATTTAATTGGAAGCTGTATAATAATCACAAATCTTGGGCAGCACTTAGGAATCGGTACTCCCCGCCAGAATGTGGGTTACAAGATGCTCCCCACTGTACTACTGTTTTACCATCCACCGCCCCGCTCCTATACCGGCTTTTGTCCCCTTTTCTCAGAAACCCTGATGGCATAGTGGTTAAGTGCTATGGCTGCTAACCAAAAGGTCAGCAGTTTGAATCCACCAGGCCCTCTTTGGAAACCCTACGGGGCAGTTCTACTCTGTCCCATAGGGTTACTGTGAGTCAGAATTGACTCGACAGCAATGGGTTTGTTTTTTTTTTTCTTGGGCACTTTGTTCTGCCTGCCCAAATCCTTCTCATGGTTCGAGATGCAACTCAAACATCTTTCTCACAAGAAGTCCTTTCCTGATGCGCCCACATGGGCAAACCCCCTTCTTTTAAGCTTCTTTTAAACTTCATCCAGCACTTAAATAACATTCTGAAAAACACAACTGAATCATGCTGACTGGTTATATTCCACGAGAATTAGCTGCCTGAGAGCCACGACGCTCTCTTACTCACTTCTGAACCCTCTGTACGCCCAGCAGTGTTTACTCACAGAAACAGCAACAAGTACTTATGGCAATAAAGGAGAATGGTCTAAGTCTTCCATGAACTGTCTGTCATATGACACATGGCATATGGGTCTGTGAGTACTGACTTCTAGTTTCCTATTTTTAACTTAATTCTGATGTCACTTTTGCAGACTGCAAAATTTATCCAACTGTATATTGAGAAAAAGACTGGTTTTAGTTATTTCCCTAAAGTCTAAACAGACTCACTTAGAAAAGGATATAATGCAGATGTTTTAATAATCCTAAGATAGACGTTTCATGCTGTTTGCTTTTTTTAAATTAAATAGCAAAGTAATAAAAGAATTTCTTAAAGAACTTTTTTGTAATAAAATATTGTTACATTCAATTCTGCCAACCCAAAATATGAGTTAGAATCCTAACCGCTATACATGTGGATGTAATCCCATTTGGGAATAGGGTTTTCTTCGTTAATGAGGCTAAACCTATCACTTCTGAGTTATACGCAGCAGCAGAGACACAGAGATGAGCAAGCACAGATAAGGGAAGATAAATGCCATGGCACATGAAGATCACCAAGGAACTGAGGAACTCCAGGGCTAAAGAAGCCAAGACAGGGGTCTTCCCCTAGAGGTGACAGAGAGAGCCGTCCCCTAGAGCTGGTGCCCTAAATTCAGGCTCCTAGCCTCTTAAACTACAAGAAAATAAATTTCTGTTCTTTAAAGCCACCTACTCATGGTATTTGTTACAGCAGCACTAGGAAACTAAGACAAATACATATAACAAAAAGTTTGCCATTTTAACCACTTCTGAATGTACAATTTAGTGACATTAATTACATTTACTATGTTGTGCTACCATCACCACTAACCATTTCCAGAAGTTTTTCACCACCTCAAACAGATATTTAACGTTCTTTAAGCAATAACCCTCCATTGCTCCCTTCCCTGCTTCCCCCATTACCTGGTAACTAATTAACTTTTTGTCTCCATGAATATGCCTATTCTAGGTAACTCATATACATGGGATCATAAAATATTTGTCCTTTTGTGTCTGACTTACAACTCAGCATAATTTTTCAAGGTTCTTCCAAGTCATTGCATGTACCAGGACTTCATTTCTTTTTATGGCTCAGTAGACCTAGCTTTTACATTATTTTCTCATACTTCAGGAGACGATTTCTTCTGAACAGGTGGGCTGAAGTGGTATGAGGTATGGGAAGCAAGAAATGCAGACACATATGTGGGCAATTGTGTTGAAAAGCGAAGTCCAATTGAGTCCTGTTTAGCCAGGCAACACCCAGGACAAAGACACAGGTGTTCACCTCAAAGCTGTTTAAACTTCCATAGGAGAAGACACGCAGTGGTGAAATCAGGGTGGTCTGAGTCTCAAACGGGAAAGCTGCATCATGAATATGTGTCTTTATGTCCACAGTTTGCACACACCCTTCAGGAACCTCAAACAGAGGTGTGGCCAGGTACACTGTGGACTGGGGTTTTCCTTCACATTTGTTTGCAATGTATTATGAGAAAACCACTTACCCCATTCCAGAATTTGGTGGAGAACCTCTACAGTGCTATCTTTCTCAGGCCTATGAATGCCACTGAACTTCCATTAAACCAGTAACTATAATAGGTATATTATCTGAACTTCACAAAAGCTTTAGGTAGATAATGGCAAAAGGGTCTTAAAGGCATTGTCATACCCCTGTTGCTGTAGCTGTTGAGTTGATACTCTGCACCCCATGTGTGCAGAGTAGAACTGCTACATAGGTTCCTAAGGCTGTGACCTTTTGGAAGCATGTTTCTAGGCCTGTCTTCTGAGGTGCCTCTGGGTGCGTTTGAACTCACCAACCTAGTAGTTGAGCACTTAACCATTTGAGGCACCTAGGGACTCATCATATCCTTAGATATTACCAACGAGCATCTTTCTGAGTGCCCCACAATAAAAGCTCAGACTTACACAGTGCTTACTGGTGCTGGGCATGGTTCCAAACATTTTACACACACAACCCTGTAAGGAGATACTATTAATTGTCACCCCATTTTACAGATGAGGTAACTGAGGTTTGGAGAGGTAAAGTCATTTGCTGCAGCTCATCTAGATAAAACGTTTGAAAGAGCCAAGCTCTGAAGCCGTTCTGGCTCTGGAGTCTATGCTCTTAACCACTATACCGTAATGCCGAAAGACTTCAAAATAACTTCCTAAGACCCTCTGGGCAAAACCAGGCTCATTCTAAAGATTTGTGTGAATAGGTAAATTTAAATTTCCCTCCTGAAATTCTCTGTGATGAGCCTGAATTCACTTCTTCCTTGATTTTTGGCAATGATAACTGGATTAGAGTTCATTTCCGAGCTTCTCCTCCCAAGACCAGACTGACCAAAAGTGGGGAAGGCCCTTTATCACAGCTGAAACTATGGAATGGTGCCAGGCACACACCACCACCCACAAGATATTTCTGCCAGAAATAGGATAGTTTGACCCAATTGCTAGAAGATGCTGGGGGCCAAAAGAAAGGCACCTCCCATTTACAAGCTGGTAGTTTCTGGACAGACTCCGTTCTAACGCACAGACCAGGGCGCTCCTCTGCTGCAGGGGAGGGCTGCCCCAATCTGTGCTGATTTCACAGAACCAGCTTCCAAAACACAGTGCAAGCCTCACTCTAGTCTGTGCTGGGGGGATGTGAGGGGACCACCTTGCAAATCTGAGGGAGCTCCTTTGAATGTGGAAGTCAGAGGAGCATCGGAACCTGAATGGCACCAAAACGAGCAGCACAGTGGCTGCAAGGGGAATTATGTGAATGAGCTTTAAAGTCCAGGACCTGGAGACTTATCTGCAGCCTAATGTCTTCCACTGAAGACAGAGCTCCTCAGCTCCCCTGGCTCCTGCTCCTCAGCAGTGCTTTAGGGCTGCTGAGTGACCAAACTGATGATATAAACCTACCTTATCCACCTCTCCACTTAAGTTCTCAGGGAAGTGTTTGAAAGCTGTCCAGGTAAACAGGGACAGGAGCCAAGATGATTCGACCACGGTGGATGAAATAGGGCAAACAGCAGGCCTGAATGCACCTGCCCTGATCTACAGACAACTAAGCTAAAGTGAGCCAGAATGAGCTCCTTGCAAAAATTCTACATCAACCTTGCTTCTCTCAAGAATTCCTCCTCTTCTCTGGAGCAAATTTCTTTCCTGGTGATGCTCCCACACGCTGCCTGAACCACGCAGCTCTGGTTCAGTTTCGAGCTCACTGCTAGTTGTTTACATATCCACCTCCATTCCTCAGTTAGAAGGTTCCCGAGGATAGGGGCCTTATCATTTTCATTTTCATTTCTCCCAGGGCACCTGGTAGACTGCTTCGCACAGAGCAGGCAGTCAGGAAGTGCTGGCTAAACTGATTATAACATTTACTCTAACACGAAATGTTTAATATTCTCTTTCCTCTACCAAGATTTACCAAGTGCGCACTGTTCTCAGCACTTCGAATTTATTAGCTTGTTCAGCCCTCACAATAACCCTGCAAAATAGCTACTACTGTTCTTTCTTCCATTTTGCAGAGGAAAGAGAGTGGGAGATGGAACGGTTAAGCCACTTGAACAAGTCACAAACTCATCAGTGGCAGCATCAGGATTTGAACCCAGACTGTCAGCTGCATAGTATGTGTTCTTAACCACTAACTCCGTGCCTTGCCCCTCTGTCCCCTGTAACTACACCTACATGAATGACAATAACCCTTCAGCAAGGAAGAAACAAGCAAGACCTCTTTATCCTCCACGCTTTTATTCACACCATTCCCTCTCCTTGACAACCCTTTCTTTCTCTTTCTATTCATGGTGACTACTGGCTTGTCTCCTCAAGACCTGTTGGGAAGTCATCCCAGAGAAGTCTCTCTTGGTTCTTCCAGGCAGTGAGGGTTCCTCTGTTGGACTCTCATATACACTGAGTCTTGCTATATTATAGCTCTCATCAGATCATGTAACATCTGCTGCTTTTCTCCTCAATCTCCCGTCCTGGAGCTCTCTAAGGGCAAAGGCTGTCTCTTCACAATACTTAGCATGAAAGTATTCAACAGCTTTCGGTTGTACTGGTTTATTTAGCACGTATTAAGTGCTTCCTCTACCACCCATTTGTCAGTCTGTTGAACTGTGATTGCCCTCATGTCGCTATGGTGCTGGAAGCTACGCCGCCATTATTTCAAATACCAGCAGGGTCACCCATGGTGACCTTTCAGACTAAGACAGACTAGGAAGAAAGACTGGTGATCTACTTCCAAAAAGTAGCCAATGAAAACCCTATGAATCACAATAGAATATTCTCTGATACGGTGCTAGGAGATAAACCCCCTAGGCTGGAAAGCATTTAAAATACATAGTGGCAGCAACAACGGACAACAGTGGCAGCCCAGGACCAGGCAATGTCTCCTTCTGTCATATATAATGTCGCCATGAGTCAGAGCCAACTCAAGGCAAGGAACAAGAAGTTCTACTCACTCTGCTGGGTCATTTGCATATACTAATTTTACCAAACTGTCCCAAACTCCTGTGAGCTGGGTGCCAAATTTCCCATTTTTTGGATGAAAAATCTGAGGGTAAAAGGACATGTAGTTAGGCAACAGTTGAATAAAATTTTCCACCATGGCTCAGCCTGGTGATGTTCCAGGGACCTTCTGGCATCCTTGCCACAAACACAGGGCAGGGCCAGGACCATAAGGGTCTCTTGATGGTCCAGGGAGGGGGTAGGACCCCTAGGTTGGGAGCCAGCTGGAGCTCTAAAAGTGGCACTAATTCATCTCCACATCTCTCAAGCCCTCCAGTTTCACCTGAGCCCTGGGAAATCCATGTGACTCACAATAAAGGACTTTTAGTAATGGATGATCGCTTACATTACACTGAACAACATCTATGCAGCAATCTCAGAATTTATACTGTTGAGCTGATACATGAACTGCTCAGAAAGTTGCTCAGACTTTAGCCTTGTACTTAGAACACCAACTGAAATAAGATAAATCAGTCAAAATCAAATGCTTAGAGTACCCACAATGTTTTGAGACCTGTGGTAGGTTCCATGTAAGGCATAAAGGATATAAATATTTTTATAAGCTATATAAACCAGTTGAGGTCAAGTTAACCCCGACTCATGGTGACCCCATGTGTGTCAGGGTAGAACTGTGTTCCACAGAGTTTTCAATGGCTGATTTTTTCAGAAATAGATTGCCAAGCCTTTCTTCTGAGGCATCTCTGGGTGGACTTGATCTGCCAACCTTTTGGTTAGCAGTGGAGCATGTTAACCATTTGCACCACCCAGAAACTCCATTAGCTAGTATACAGAATATCATTAATAAGCCTAAATGAGGTCTAAAAACTGAAGTCTAAAGACAATCTATTAATGATTATCATTTTCTTTCCTAGTGTACTGTAAGCAGGCATCTTATTTTGGGCACAACCCCCACAAAACACAGTTCTTACTAAAAGGATTCTAGCTATTATAACATTTGTGCTTGATTATTGGGAAAAACTTTTAGTAACTCTGTATGGCTTTACAGCTTATTAATTCAATATTTATTAATTCAGGCTTCTAAAAATTATTTAAAATCAAGTGAGCAGAATCCCGTACTAACGATAAAGATGCCATGGGTGAGGGTGAGAAGGAACAGAAAAATTCAGGGAAAAATTGCTTTCTTGAGGGAGTGGTATAATGGATGCTTCTTTCATATTCCCAGCCGTGAAAATGTCCTGAGGAAACCCCATTATGCCCAGGCCATTTTATGTTCCTAACGGTCTTTACAGAACTACTTGGGGCAAAAAAAAACCCAAAAACATAAAACACCAAACTTGTTGCTGTGGAGTCAATTCCATCTCATAATGACTCTATAGAACAGAGTAGAACTTCCCCGTAGGGTTTCCAAGGAGCGGCTGGTGGATTTGAACTGCTGACCTTTTGGTTAGCAGCTGAACACTTAACCACTGCACCACCAAGGCTCCCTGCTTGGTGCAGAACCTGTAAATATATCAACTTTCCTAAAAATTTCAGTTTTTTCTAACAAAGAAGTTTCTTGTTAACCTCCATGGCTTGAAAACTTAAAATTTCACACCTCTGGCTAATTCAAGGTCCTTATATAGCAAAGGAAACCCTGGTAGCATAGTGGTTAAGAGTTACGGCTGCTAACCAAAAAGCTGGCAGTTCAAATCCAACAGGCGCTCCCTGGAAACTCTATGGGGCAGTTCTGCTCTGTCCTATAGGGTTACTATGAGTCGGAATCAGCTCGATGGCAACAGTATATAGGCAAAAATTATCAAGCATGACTCAAGACAATCCATGATTTTGAACAAGCAGATTATACCTGAAAAGCTTATGATATAAATAATTTTTTTTGATTCATTTAAGAAACGTTCACTATTTACTAAAGAAAAAATTTTTTTTTCATATTTTCCTGCCTTATGAGCAATAAGAAAAACTGCAGACTAGAATAGAAGATACATTTGTAACCAGTATCTTCTGAAGTGGGTTATCTTCTGAACAGAAAAATTAGACTGCTCAACAAGATCCTGTACTTCATCAAGCACCCTGACCTGCCTGCTTTCTGGCAAGGAAAGGTGGTTCCTTGGGATTGCTGATCAGGCCCAGCTAAGCAGGGGAGCCTTCTTAAGCAAGGACTTGCCACAGCTTTGGATCTGCAAAAAGCTGGATCACTCTCCTGGATACACCAGCCAGCTCTTGGAGCCCATGGGATTCTCTGTTGCAAACCAGAGAGGGCGTTCATCAAAGTGACCAGGTGGGAATATGCTAACATAGGAGGTAAACCCTGAGTTAGGGCAGGGACCAGGGAAAGAAAAGAAGTAGGAGGTATAGTCGAACATCATAAACACAAAACAGATCCCAACTCCCTTTGGTTTTGTTCCTAAGCTGAACCCAAGTGCTCTTCATGGGCCTCCCAACTCACTTATCATCCTCCATTCTACCTACTCCATGTGGGTAAAATGCCCAGTAATGTCCTTCCAGAGACACAGCCCTGGATGAGAGATTTGGGGCCCTGAAATCAGCCACTGCAAAGTTTTCACACTCTTAGTCTCACCAGTAAGACAAGGATTCTCACGCGAGGCATGTGCTTATTCTCTTACTCTAATTTGCACACATAGCAACTAATAAAAATGAAAAATGCCTTTCTGTGGTAAAGAAAGTCATAGATATTTAACTCTGTTTTTATATAGACTTAGTCAAAGACAATGGGCAGCATGAGAAGAGCTAATTAAAGCTCTAACTACAATACAGCTATCTAGGCATCTAGGTATTGTGGCTACTCTAAAAAAAAAAATATTACACCTTAAATAAATAAATCCGCTGCCGTTGAGTGGATCCCAACTCGTAGTGACCCTATAAAACAGGGTAGAATGGCCCTGCAGACTTTCCAAGGAGAGGCTGGTGAATTTGAACTGCCGAACTTTTGGTTAGCAGCCAAGCTTTTAACCACCACGCTACCAAAGCCGAAGCAAACCCGTCACCATCAAGTTGATGCCGACTCACAGCAACCCTATAGGACAGAGTAGAACTGCCCCATAGGGTTTGCAAGGAGAGGCCGGTGGAGTCATACCATCCACCATTTGGTTAGCTGCCAAGTTCTTAACCACTGCGATACCAGATCTCCGTAAATAATAAAGGATTTGCTAATTTGATTTGATTTGACGCAATGGAATTAAGCAAACAGAGTGAAAAGTTAATGTTTATAACCAAATCAAACGTTTGGTATCTCGCCTTAGCTAAAAAAAAAAAGCTTAAAAAAAAAAAAAAAAGCCTGGTATAAAACAATTCCCTGCTTCTTTCCATATGTGAGTCACTATCTCTGACTCTCATCTATTTCTCTACCCCAACTTCCTGTACTCGCTTTCCTACCATCTTTTCATTATAAAAGCAGTTTTTCTTTTTTAATTTTCTTTGGAAGTTCTTATAAGCACAAGGCTTCAAATACCATTCTTACATGAATCTCATGTGGCTCTCTTTACTCTTGTTCCATCTGAAGAGTCCACGCATCTAAAGATTCCTTATCCTGCTCCCCAAAGTGTCTCCTGCATTATTCATGGTGCCGTTTGTGCTTTTAACTAACTATACTCATATTCTTAGAGTTTTAACTCCTTTGCATACATTCAGGTAGTTTTTTCCTTGATAAATTTTAACCATCCAGCTCTTTATGCCTGGATTGCTTTATTCATGCCCTTGATGTTTTCTCCCTTGTCCCCGACTTCTGCTTTCAATCCACCTTGTGCACGGCAGCTAAACCCTTCTACTCAGAAGTTGTTTTTCTCATGTTACTAACTTCCCCAAAATTCTGAAATGTCTTCTACTTGTGTGTTGCATAATACCTGATTAGTGCTTTTAAGATCTTTAACAGTCAGGCACCCCTTATCTAATTGTCCTCTTCTCTCGCCATGACTCAGCTGTGCTCTGCATCACTGCAAAGCAAAACATTACAAGTTTTTGAAGACACACACTGACCCCAGAAAGGGCTTGAGTACATTTCTGTACACACATTTGCAAGACTTTTCAAGAAAGGATGAATCTCCAGAGTCTAAATCTGACAATAGGGCTAGAGCCAGTGTCTCCAGCCTCCTACTCTCAGTGTTTTTATTCTTTGCTACGAACCAATGGCATTAATTTTTAGAAATTTCAGGAGTAGTACCACTTCCGCTTTCCACAAATTTATTAACTTTCTGGATCGTATTTTTCCTGGGGGATGAGAAGGAGGATGGTGAGAAGGAAGTGTTGGCTTTGAAAGATCCCTGTTTTCAAGTTCTGTTGGCATAAATATGGGAGTCATGAGGGCACATTCACACAGAATATAAAGAGAAGATTAATGAAGCTAAAATTAAGATCGACTCCAGCAAACCACAAAGACGATATTACCCACAGATAATGAGCACTGATGATCTCTACTGCCTTTGAGCTTGTTATTCTCTACAGGCTCTGAGTCATCAGATATGCTATTCTTCCCCCACCTGGCAAAAACCTTCATTCGCCTCTGTGACAAATCAGGCCTTAGCTTCCCTTCAAAATGTTCAAGGCTCAAATTCTTTATGAAATCATTCCACACCAGCTCCAGCTGGCACCAGACACACCAGTTATACCAGAAGCCCCTTTATTCATGCCACCTCCCTAATTTCTCCCCTTTTTCTAACAGGTATTTCTTTAGGGCCAGCATTTATACAGATACACCCTTACATAGATGCTGGTATGGGGGGGGATGCCTGTTAGAAGCTTGTTTTATTTTCTTCCTTCTGTTGGCTTACGCCTTCTATTTCCCTTGAAATATATTCAAGATCTTATTATTGGGCCCTGAATACAGTTGGAGGCTCTGTAACTGTTACAAATATAGCAACTGTAATTTAAGGAAAACTTTTAAACAATGAACTTTAGTAACTGAATTTCAACACCACAAAATTAACAGAATCATTGGAGATGCTGAAGCAAAAAATGAAACCCCCTAAGTATGCTCTTCTTTCCCTTGTTATCATCTATGGAATTATGTAAGCATTAGTGACTGTCCGCTTGCTCTATAACCAGATTTCAATAATTCCAACAATACACTGAAAGTTATTGATTTAGTGAAAAATAAGAATAAAATATTTTTTAAAAATGCTTTTATGGTCAAGTTCATACAGTAACATTAAAAAAAAAAAAGTATGTGGCCAAATTAAAAGAAGTCTTTAGAAATGATTAATGAGCAAGTTAATCAATTCTTTTTTTTAATTCCTATAAGACCAGCTGTTTTTACATTTACCTAAACTGCTTTGAAACTATTATGGAGCGGGGCAGAGTACAAATAAGCAAGTGACTGGCTGGCTGTGTCGCTTTGCCTCATTACTGAATACTTCCTAAATGTATGACTCTAAGCTTGTGGAGGGGCCCAGGTCATGCTGGTTTTTTCTCCCTTCTGGTCTAGCACGGTACTAAATGTACAAGTACTTCATAATACTTCTTAGATAAACAAGAATGGTTGGGATGTGAGCGGTGCTCTTGGAACACTCATGGATACTTTAAAATGGTTTTAGTTTTGGTTAGATGTTCCTGGAACCCTGGTGGTGCAGTGGTTAAGAGCTCAGCTGCTAACCAAAAAAGGTCAGCAGTTTCAATCCACCAGCCGCTCTTTGGAAAACCTATGGGACAGTTCTACTTTGTCCTGTAGGGTCACTACGAACCGGAATTGACTCGATGGCACCAGGTTTGAATTTTTTTTTTCCTGGTAAATGTTCCTAGCTACAATTTTGTTTGCCCAGTAGGACACTTTCCCTCTCAGTCCATCATCTTTTATTAACTGAATAATTTTAATAAGAATCAGTGCTGGCATTGCTATGTGAACTCAGGTTCAAAAACAGAGGACATATCAGGGTAGGATGATCCAAACCTAATCACTTCTGAGTTACAAGGAGCAGTATAGACATAGACATCAAGCATAAATGGGGGAAGATAGATGCCACGTGAAGATCGCTAAGGAATGCCAAGGCCACAGAAGCTGAGACAAGGATCTTCCGCATGAGCCGGCAGAGACAGCCTTCCCCTACAGCCAGGGCCCTGAATTCAGACTTCTAGCCTCCTTAACTGTCCACGAGAAACAAAATTTCTGTTCTTTGAAGCCACCCACTTGTACCGTGTTATAGCAGGACTAGGAAACTAAGACAATTATAAAAGGAGACCCAGAAACATTACTTGATTAATGTGTTTGAAATAAATCATCCATATCAGATAATAAATGAATCTCTTCTTTAACTTTATTTAGGAACCACAGAGTATCAGACACACAAACATCCTAGACTTCCCTCTGTTCCTCACCCACCATCCGGTCCATCAAATCCTGACAATTTTATCCCTTGCTTCTCTACCACCCCTGCCTTTGACTGAGCCTTTATCATCTCCCTTACAGGCCAGGCCTCCAGTTGGTCCTGCTTAAATCCATCCTCCACAAAGCAGGCAGATTATCCGTGTCAAAGGCAGATCACTCACTGCTCAAATCCCTTCAAAGACTCGCCAGTGCCAACAGTAGACAACCCAAGCTTCCAAGCTTCCAAACTTCCACCACCTCACTTCCTATAATATCCCAACTTACACTTATCAAACTTTAGTGTGCCACAGAATCACCTGGAAAGCTTGTAAAATGCAAACTTCTGGGTCTCACCGAAAACCAAAACCAAACCGGTTGCTGTCAAGTAGATTCTGACTCATAGTGAACCTGTAGGACAGAGAAGAACTGCCCCGGAGGGTTTCCAAGGAGCAACTGGTAGATTCAAACTGTGGACCTTCTGGCTAGCAGCCGAGCTCTTAACCACTGTGCCACCTGGGCTCCAAAACAGAACTTCCCCATAGTTTCCAAGGCTGTAATCTTTATGGAATCAGACTGCCACATCTTTTTCCCACGGGGCGGCTGATGGGTATGAACTGCCAACCTTTCGGTGGCACTTAACCATTTTGCCCCCAGGGCTTGTTGAGCATAATATACATGGGGAAATGCCTACAATGCTTCCCTGGGTGGTGCAATTGGCTATTAACCAAAAGGTGGGCAGTTCAAATCCAAGAGCACCTTGGAAGAAAGGCCTGGTGATCTGCTTCCAAAAAATCAGCCATTGGAAATGCTGTGAAGCACAGTTCTACTCTGACACACATGGGGTTGCCATAAATCGTAATCAATGCGATGTCAACTGATGGTTTACAATGCTTCTGTATCTGGAAACACTGCCAAAAACATTAATTTACTGCAAAATAGCTCACTTCAGTGTCTCTGTACCTAAAGAACACTAATGAGATACACTACCAAAAATCATAACTTACAGATTCCAGATATGGAACAATAAATTCAGCTTTTAAAAAAAACACTAGCCATCTTCCCTTTATCACTATAAAACTTGTTTATCTTTTATATAGGTTGTTGATAGCATTCCTATTGTCGGGGGAAAAACTTACTTGCAGAAACATTTTGTTAGGTTTTCTTAATTTAGTCCATGTCTGCTATGGACCTCAGGCTTAATCACAAAAGACTCACAGAGCTAGACAAAGGGAAGGAGTCGGGGGTTGAGGGCATTGCAGGCAGAGGGCTGCCTAGCCAAGAGCCCCCGTAGAGTGCGGAGCTCACTCAGGCCTGGACTGGGCTACGTGCCTCCCCATGGGCCCCTCCAGCCCACAGCTCCCCACCCTCTCAGCAGCTGCTCCTCTGCACTGTAGGGTGGGGTCCCCGGCAGGGTACTCGCTCTTAACGACAGGTTTTGTTTCTTATTCATCTCTGTATTCCCAGGGTCTAGTACCATGTTTGGATAGAGCTGGCACTAAATAAATGTTTGCCGGATGATGTTTCTTTAGCATAATAATTTGTGAGAGTGATATTTTGTTCCAATATGCTGCCAAGAAAGAAAGAGTCCAACAGATCTTGCACGTTGGGTAGGTCCCTTAAGCACAAATCTTGGAAAGCATGTTCTCAAAAATGCAAGGATAGAAATTCTGATACCTGACTACACTGGCACCGAGCAACCGATTCCTAGTCATTTAATGTGAAAATTGCTTTACCTGTACCTCTTTAGAAGAGCTACATCTAGTATTGTATACACAGAATCCTTTTTCCTCTGTGTGCCCCTTAAATGTCTTTGCTCTTCAGGGTTCAGATCTGAGCTCTATATGTACAGGGAAAATCTCTCTGAGTTCCAGGCCCATTTCTCCTCTTGTCTTTTGGGCCAGCATTCAAGAAGTCAAACATCCAAACTCATCTTCCTCCCTAAACCTGTACCTTCCTTCCCGGTCCCTGTCTGAGTAAGCAGTTCTGCCACCTACCCAGTTGGCCAAGCCAGAAACTTAGGAGTCACTCTGACTCTTTCCATTCTAGGTTCGCCCCACTTATTCAACCTACAAAGTCTGCTTTGGAGACTTTCTCACATACATTTACTTCTTTCCACCCCTACTGCCACTGCTGAACTCAGCCCAAGCCTCTAACCTAGATTCCTAGTAAACAGATTCCTGTTTAATCTGCCTCCAGTTTTATCACCCTGTACTTCCCCCAATCCCTATGCCAACTGAAGTCAGAGAGATCTTTCTCAATTTGATCGTGTAATTCCTCTTTTTTTTTTTTTATGACCTATCAATAGCTCCCCCTTGTCATTGGGATAATGTCCAAACTCTTCCTTGTAAATCGGCAAACCAAAAACCAAACCAGTTCCCTTGGAGTTGACTCACGCTGGCAGCAGGTCCCAAGCCTTTCTTCTCAGGCACCTCCGGGTAAATTCGAACTGCCAACTTTTCAGTTAATAATCCAACATTTAACCATTGCACACCCAGGGGATATGGGTCAGCAAGGCCCTGCTTACTTCTCCACTTCCTCTCTCAACACCTCTCACCTAACACTTTCTTTCCAATCATACCAAATATTTTATTGTACCCCACATACATGTGGGCCTCTGTACTTGACACCCCCCATAGCTTCTGTAAAATATCTACTTCTCCTTTGGTTCTCATGCCAGATGCCACCTGCAGAATCTTGCCTCCAGCCCCAAGGCTATGATGAAGCCCCTCCTGTGTGCTCCTTAAGCTCAGAGCAAGGTGCCAATCATCCAATAGGGTAACTGCTTTTTGTATCATCCCAACCAGATTCCATGATGAAAAGAACTGAGTCTTAGTCATAATTTTGCACTTACATAGTAAACAATAAATTAACGTTAAAAGAGTGGTTAAAATGAATATTTCGCTGACGTAAGACGCAAACCATATAAAATGGGCTGGCAACCTTGTCTGCCTTTCCTGCTGCTAAGCCACACTAAAGTGTTAACTAATGTTGTTAACTGTTGACAGGTAAGGCCTAAAGGTACCACCCTTCCAGGGCATATGGGTTTTTACAAGGTAATCTAGCAGCGAGGAGCTCTGGTGGCACAATAGTTAAGCACTAGGCTGTTTGAACCCACCAGCCACTTGAGGGAGAAAAGACCTGGGATCTGTTCCTGTAGATTTTAGTCTAGGAAACCCTATGGGACAGTTCTACTCTGTCCTATAGGGTCACTATGAGTTGGAATTGAGTCAACAGCACACAACAACAACAATCTACCGGTGTGTGGTGCAACTGACTCTCGAATCACTAGGTTGAACAGGAAGCAAGGGGAGGAAGCACAAGTGACCAGGACTGGTGGGAGGGTGGATAATATCACTAGCTTTCTGTGGGGTGTCCCCTGAATGTGTTTGGACTAACAGGCCCCCCACTGTATCTCAAACCCATTCTCTAGCTGGACAGGAGGGAATGCATAAAATGTGCAATTACTAGCTCAAAAAAACTCCCACACCAATGGAGACAAAAACGTAATCCAATTTGATGGACTTGATACAGTAAAATTCTGCAAAAGTTTTCTTTTTACTTTATTTAAAAGTTTAAAAAAATTAACAAAATTATTTAATCTCTGGCAAAGTCTACTATTTTAAAAATACTAGGAAGTGAATTAATGTATTTCACTTGGCTTGAATAAGTTTCTTTTGGCACAGATGAAAATGCTAAGATTTGACTTCAGAGAGGTGTACTACTTTGGAGGCAAACTTGATTCCTTACATGTTAATTAAATTTCTGATAAAGATACTTATTTTGAACTGAGCATATTACACAAAGAAATACAAAGCACTGGCTAAACTAGGAGGGCAAAATTATTAAAAGCTTATTTGGTTTTATTCTCAAGAAGCTGTTGTACTAAAGCTGAATGACTTACATAAATACCTTTGGCATTTGTTGGCTCCTGCTCCTAAACACAATGTTCATATTTCATCTATAATAAGAAAAGCATCTCAAAGATTTGCAAGGCACCAGTCTTGCAAGCGTCCAGTTTGGTGTCTTGAGTAAAGTGAGATTGGCAGAGTCAGCTTAATCCATAATGGAAAGTTGTGAGCGGGGTGCCTGGGCTGCCTGGCAGCTGCTGCTCTGAGGAGTCTCCAGCTACACTAGCCTGCCACTTGTCCCCAAACATCGTTTATCTGGGTCAACGCTGAAATTCACTCAGAGCATATGTGATGGGCCCTTAACGCATTCACACTCTTACCCTTGGGACTTTCCAGAAAACACGCTATGAAGGTGGTTCTCATTTCCAAGGAAGCTATACTAAAAATGAATGCGCTGCTTTAATTCTTCATGTTTACTGAAAGAGGGAAATGTCATATTTCAGAGCTAAATGAAATGGGATCTGCTGAAATTTATACTCTTTAAACAAAGTTCAGTTAAAACAAGGCCAACATGTGCCCCCAAAACCTAGCTTATCTTCACTCTAGGTTTACTGGGCTGGGAGGTTTCCACCACCCCACCACTGTCTTCAACCAATTTTCACCACATATATCTCTGCAGATTTGAGTACTGTCTTAAAACCTAATCACACCATTTAGAGCATCTCCTCCTTGTCTTCCCCCCGCCCCCACCCCAGTTTAATCTAAGTGGAGAGCAATGCCTGAATCGCCAAAGTTTTAAAAAATTATGCTGTAAATGTCTGGATAACTGTGTGACTTTCCCATTTATTATGCCCCAAGACTAATTTTCGTTAAATTCATATCTGCTGAAACTACTTGTTAATTATTAAAACACAAGCCCACCTCAATGCCTCTGAGTTTCTGAATGCGCTTGGATGCTGAGTTTTTTAATGAAAGCTCTTTAGAAGCAAGATATCCTAAGACCGTTTTATCAAAGTTCTCATAACATAGTATGTTCCTGTATTATGTGTTAAACAGTGAAGAGATATAAAATCAGAGCTGAAGGAGAGGAGCTGGGCACAGCAGTTTCTCTGTGCTCCCAAGTTACACCTCTGGGGGATCTTTATATCCACACTTAACCCCTTGCTTGGGGGCAGGACAGAACTGATGCCTATGGCACCATTCTGGTTTACAGCTGCTCCTTCTGCACGCCCACACAGAGAGAATGCTCAGTGGTTGCTGCGCCCAGAAAGAGGTCCTGGGCTCCTTGACAGGGAGAAGATGTGAGGGTGTTACAGCTCATGGGAAATGGATATTCTAGGGTAAAGAGGGAAAACATGTATTTAAAATTTTATGTACAATACAAAAATTATAATATGCATATAAATACATATGGCATTTCCTCCACTGTTTTCAGTCTTAAAAAATAGAATTGCCTGTTAACTGTATACTGACTTCACATAGATCTGAGGCTGGGAAGGGGGTGAGTCTTCATCCAGACTCATGTCTCCACACAGGTGGCCAGGCTTGGCCAGTTTAACTCCTTTCCTTTTCATCTTCTTTCTTTCTGCTTCCCAAACCTTCCTTCCTAACTCCATTTTTACCTCTATCCCAGTCTAGCTTCTTGGTCTTCTATCCACTTTGACTTTTGAAGATGGTATCCGTAGGATTGAAACATTTTCCAATTGCTTAACTATATATAAAGAGCACTGGTGGGGCAGTGGTTAAGCAGCCCAACTTCTAACCACAAGGTCAGCTATTTGAACCCACCAGCCCCCTCTTTGGGTGGAAGACGTGGCAATCTGCTCCTGGAAGGATTATAGCCTGGAAAACCCTATGAGGCAGTTCTACCCTATCCGATAGGGTTGCTATGAGTCAAAATCCACTCGACGGCATACACGACAACAGTGTGTCAAAGGAGTTCTGGTGGTGCAAGCGTTAAGCGCTCTACTGCTAACTGAAAGGTCGGCAGTTCAAACCCACCAGCAGCTCCACAGGAGAAAGATGTGGCAATCTGCTTCCATAAAGACTACAGCCTTGGAAACCCTATAGTGCAGTTTTAGTCTGTCCTACAGAGGGTCACTATGGGTTGGAATCAACTTGATGGCAATAGGTTTTCTAACTGTATACAGGCAGCCCCCAGGTTACAAATAAAATCCATTCCTAAGTCTGTCTCTAAGTCTAATTTGAAGGTAGGTTGGAATACATACATATGGTTCTTAAAAGCATCAGTCAAATGTTTGTCTCAGTATATAATATATATTTTACCCTTCTGCACACTGGTTAAGAGCTACAGCTGCTAACCAAAAGGTTGGCAGTCTGAATTCACCAGACGCTCCTTGGAAACCCTATAGGGCAGTTCTACACTGTCCTGTAGGGTCATTATGAGTTGGAATTGACTTGACAGGAGCGGGTTTGGTTTTGATTTACGCATATAAAACACTTAAGAAACACTTCTAAACCGTTCAATTTTTTTTTATGAGCATCACAAAGTAGTGTGTCCATTTGATACCGCGAACCATTGTATTTAACTCAAAATTTTAATACAATAGGCTTTATGATGGTCTGTTCTTAAGTAAGAGTTGTCTGTAAGTCAGACGTTTGTAACCCAGGGGTTGCCTGCATAGTGATTTATAGTTTACAAAGCTCTGTGATACCATTCTCTCATTTAACCCTCAAAGCAACCCTACTGGAATAGATGAAGCAAATTCCAGCCCTCGTTATAGTAACTTTTCTAAGACTCAGGGCCTGATGCTTTAACCAAGCCTCTGGAATCTGTAGAAGCATTGGTTATACTAGGTGAGCAGAGCGTCAGGCAGCAAAGACACAGACAAGGAAGAATGAACACAAGAGGACTAACCAGAGAAAGTAATTAATGTTCTCAATAGCTAAAAATTTACACATTTCTGATGACATTTTTCCCCCTAAAATTTCTCTCTCTACTTCAACAGCTTCTTCATGAAAATAACTTGCAAAAATCACTTATGCTAGTAACTGAAAATTAACCAAAGCCCCAGTAGAAGAAACAGAAAATTCATGGAAAAGTATATCCTAAAATGTTTTTCAAAGATATATGACCACTAACGTGACAAAAAGAAACAGAGATAGAACACAAACTATCTCTTTGCAAAAGAGAAAGGGAATCCCTTTGTCTGACAGAATTTAAGAATTTCAAATTACTAGCCCTTCAAGTAATTTGGAAGCGGTTGAACTTTCTTCCTGAAACTGATATTAGTATATTTAATTTGGATCCATAATGGGTAGGACTCAGGGTTGACTTCGGGGTTTTAATTACTGATAAGGGAAATGTGAATCAAGGCAAATAATCTTGTGAGGAACTGCTCTACCACAGCCATCTAATTTTTTTAATTGTATAATATTACTTGAGCTTAAGAAAAATGACCAAAGTGGCAGGACAAGAAAAACTTCCAGAAGGAAGTAAGGACAGCTGAACATTTAGTGAACTTAGATTTTTAAAAAGCAGTAAGCTCTAATGTTCTGACTTTTTCAAATATTTAGTGATGTCAAACATGTAGGATAGCGAAGAAAAAAAAAAAAAAAAAACCGAAACCAAATCCATTGCCACTGTGTCAATTCTGACTCACAGTAACCCTATAGGATAGAGTAGAATGGCCCCACAGGGTTTCCAAGAAGCACCTGGTGGATTTGAACTGCCAACCTTTTGGTTAATAGCCAAGCTCTTAACCACTCCATGAGGGGATGCACCAATGTTATTCCAGTTGTAAGAGTACAAACTGACTTCCTGTAGTTTCCAGGTCTGTAAGGGAATTGCTCACACATTATTGGACCAGCTCATTGTGAAAAATGGGGACAACAGTTTGGTTTCACCTTCTGACATCTTAATTATATTGACTTAATCTAGGCAAATGGTACCTTTAGCACATACTTGCATTTTTTTGCACTTCCATGACAAATTATAGCATGATGAATTTGTACAGATAAATCTCCTTCTTTAAAGCTATGGTTTATAAATGCCCAGCAAAACTGAATTGGAAGTACTGGCAGTTTTCAGACCCTAAGCAGTGAGAATTTAATTCACTCGTTCATCAAATATTTACCACAGCAGTTATATGTGCCCTGATCTAAGCTGGCTGCAGGATACACAAAGGTGAACAAAGATGCCTTTAGGGTTTGTCCTTCCCAATCTAGTTGGAGGGAGATAGTAAATAAATATACTGAGATACAATTCAGACTAATAAACAAAAACCAAGCCTAACCCATTGCTGTCCAGTCGATTCTGACTTATAGCGACCCTACAGGACAGAGCAGAACTGTCCCATAGGGTTTCCAAGGACCAGCTGGTAGATTTGAACTGCCAGTCTTTTGATTAGCAGCCTTAGCTCTTAATCACTACACCACCAGGGTTTCCATTTAGACTAATGGGGGCACTGAATTTAGATTGAAGGGGATGAGAGTGTAGTTGGTGTAGCTAAGGGGTTTTGGAAACCTTCCCTGAAGAAGTAACTTCAATGCTTAAGCCTGAGGACCTAGTAGCCTGAAGGGTGGGCAGGTGGGAGGACATAAGGGCACTGGGCAGAGGAACTGAATATGCAAATACTTTGAGCTGGAAGAAAGCTGTCCTGGGAAAGCATTTTGAAGGTGGGAGGAGGGGAGTGGCATGAGTTGAGGGTGGAGAAGGCCGCCAGGGCCACCAGATACAGGGCCTTAAAGGCACATATTCTAAGTGCCAGGAGAAAATCACTGAAAATACTTTGAGTCGGAAGTGTCCTGATCCAATTCACATTTTAAAAAAGATTACTCTGGCTTTTGCGTGGAGACCTGATTTGGCGGAGTCAGGAATGGGAGCACAGAGTCCAGCTGAGAGGCTGCTGGAATAATCCAGGCAAGAGATGACACGGCTGGGACTTAGGGGGAGGGCAGCAGAGGTGGAGAGAAGCAGAAAGACTGGAAATGTGTATCTGGGATACACTTCATAACTTCTGAATTTAAAATTGCAACATGTTTTATTATATTCCCTTGTCAGCAGTTGCCTAGAGCTTTCTACAAGAACCAAGAGTTTTTGCTGTTGTTTTCCAGTGGTATCTTTGGAATTTCCCCCCAAATAATCTGGGGAGAGTGGTAAGGGGAACAGTTGAAACACAAGGATCTGTGAGCTGATAATTGTTTAAGCTGGTATAGGTACATGAGGACTTTAGCATATACTATTCTCCATATTATTCTCAGTGTTGAAATTTTTTAATAATAAAAGTAATTCGTATCCTATTTGGCCTCAAGTCAAAGGTCAGTTTTGTTTTTTTTTTTTAAAGAAAAGTACAGTTTTAAAAAATCCTACAGGAAAAGTACATGCCACCTTTATATTCAAGTCCAAAATTGGGAGACATTAAGTCCCACCTCTAGTTCTAAACAGACATGCAGCAAGCATATGGGTGTTCACCAGCTCGGTTGCCCATGTGTCCCTCCACATTCTATCTGGCTACTTCCATCTCCCTATAGCTGTGAAGGCCACAGTGGCGAGAGGCTGGGGCAGGGGCAGAAGAGGTGCCCTCCTGACATCACCTGTTTATGTACTGCTGTTACCACCTGAAAGGGCCTAATGGGGGAAGAGAGTCTGTCCCCATCACTGACACTTTGCAGCAGCTCTGGGAGCTGCCCAGCCAAGTACCCTTCTAGGTTTAGGGAGGCTGGCCACAAAGGCAGTGGGAGTCAGTGGAATGGAACAAAACCAGGTGCCATCAAGTCAGTCCCAATTCATGGCGACCCCATGTGTGTCAGAGTAGAACTGTGCTCCACAGGATTTTCAATGAATGGTTTTTTGGAAGCAGATTGCAAGGCCTTTGTTCTGAGCTGCCTCAGGGTGGGCTCAAACCTCCAACACTTCGGTTAGCAGTTGCATATGTTAACCATTAGTTATTACTAACTCTCTATCCTCTCACTTTATTTTCCTTCTTCTAATCTGAGAAAACAAATCTTGTGCGACCAGACACCTGAGATTCTCAACAATGTTAGGACAGCGCTCTCCCATTCCTTTCACCATGGTTTTTCTATCATCTTGGATGATAATTATTACTTCTAAGGCTCAGATCCAAAAACCAAACCCATTGCTGTAGAGTCAATTCAACTCACAGTGACCCTAAAAGACAGAATAAAACTGCCTCATAGGATTTCCAAGGAGCGGCTGGTGGATTTGAACCACTGAGCTCTTAACCACTGCACTCCACGGCTCAGATAATGCATTTGGCTGTTAACCAAAAGGTCAGCAGTTTGAATCCACTGGCCATTCCTTGGAAACCCTACGGGGCAGTTCTACTCTGTCCTATAGGGTTGCAATGAGTCAGAATCAACTCGATGGCAAGGGGTTTGATTTGGTTTTTAAGGCTCAGATCATACAAAGCTCTGTTTTTGTCTATATCCTCTGTAAATGACCTGCTTGTTTCCACTGAAGTGTGGCTTCTAAGGGTCACTTCTCATTTGCTCTCCCAACCAAAGGCCTTACCTTAAAACCCTTTCTTAAAATATTTTTCCCAAGAACTGTAATGTCTTTGAACATCTCTTATAAAATTACTGGATGTTAAGAACAGATAGGATAAAAACTGACCAAATAAGAAATATAAGTGAAATGACAGATATATTTGAAAGAATTATTGGAAGCAAGAGCTAACAGAATAAAAATTGAGAACAAAAGAAGCACAATTGAAAAGACAGGGGGAATGGGGTGATCCTGGGCCCCTGAAAGTGGGGAGCTTGGACCCGACATGCTCTCACATCTTAGACATGGCTTTTAATCTTCTCTATCCAAAGAGATTCTGCCTGATATATTTTTCTGGAAAGTAAATTCACCATATCAGGGGACCATATTCTACCCATAATGCACTAGACGCACTCCAGTGACTCAAAAGAGAGTCTGATTTACCAAGTTCTTACCAAAGGGTAACGAGCCCTGGTGACACAGTAGTTAAAGCACTCAACTGTTATCCAAAAGGTTGGTGGTTCGAACCCACCAGCTGCTCTGCGGGAGAAAGATGTGATAGTCTGCTTCTGTAAAGATTTACAGCCTTGGAAACCCTATGTGGCGGTTCTACTCCGTCCTACAGGGTCGCTATGCGTCGGAGCTGACTTGACAGCAGTGGGTTTGGTTTGTTTTTTTTTACCAAAGGGTAAACCCTGATGGAGGAAAGATTGTGGGCCCTGGGGTTGTGTCCAGGCTCAGCACTCCCTGGTCCCATTGTCTGACAGTAGTTTCTTCATCTACACAACAGGGCTGTGGAGATTACCTCACTAGCATAGAGCAGACTCTGTAAACGTATGCTTATGTTCTTAAAATTGTTCAGAGTTGCTCTTCTATTTCTCAAACATGTCTTAAAAAACGATGTTAGACCTTTTCTCAATTCAAGGTGATGATTTTCACCCTCAGGAGAAAGACAAAAGGGGAATAAAACATTTTGTTAAATCTTATAAACACAGTACCTTTGGGATCAGAACAGAAACCTAAAGAAAAGCTTCAGGGGTCAGCAGATTATTGGCTTCCTTATAGTCTTCACTCTTTAAGTGCTAAGCTGCTAGTAAACTATCTGTATCTACCAATTCTATACCTACTACGGTATGTGTTCTATTAACTGTTGTGTCATCTTCATATTTCTTGTTCTATTAAGAATTAAAGAGGGGCCCATAATATACCTTCAGAAATAAGTCTCCTGTGGTTTACTGGAGGTAGCTACCACTCCTTCATCAGAGAAGCAAAGGAAACGTTCATAGATCTACCATATTTTCTTAACTCTTTAGGTCAGAGTTGATTGGTTCCATATCTCCTGGATTTCCCAGAGGAGACATTAGTACAGGATACAATTATTTTCCTTCGGAACCAACCTAAGAAAAAGTAGGGCGATGGTACAAAGGCAGCTCCATTTCCCTACGGCTTAAGAAACAAAAATCTCTGAAGCATAAAAAAGAACCAAGATAGAATAACGATTAACACTGTCTGGGTGGACTGTCAAACTGAAATGGCTGATAATTGTTAACACACCACCGACTCCCTATCTTGCTAAGATGAACTAGTGCTTTTGACAGCAGCCGCCGCCAGAAGCTGTGGTTTCCAGCTCTTATTCTGCCATGGCTGGGGAGAAGGGAGAGTATCACTTTATGCTCTTAAACTTTTGATATTTAGAAAAAAAAAAAAAACACTAACAACAGTAACTGCTAGAAGGGCCAGAAAGAGCTAAGCATACACAATCAAGAGCTATAAACGGCCCTGGTTTATGCCAATGATATAGTTTAAAGTTCTGCTAGGCAGAAATCTCTGAAACCTTAATAGAAGCTTTTTCTTTATTTTTTAAAAAGTTTTTTTTTTTTTTTTTTTAAAGAATGTAGAATGCTCAACTCAGAGCTACCATGAGGGGATCTTTCAGTTACTCTCTCCAAAAGCTACTTGGTCCTTCAGCTACTTCCTCCAAAAACAAGTCGCAAAACTCTGTATCTAAAGCATTCTTCAAAGCAAGGAATCTGCAAATGGGACTAAGACAATGAAAATAAGTAAAATACAAAAGGTCAATTGAGCATTTTTAAGTAGTATAATTTTTAATAAGTAGTTAACTGGCCAAGAGTGTACAGTCTTAAGGCAAAGATTTCCTGATCATAAAACTATATATTACAGTACTCCATCTACTTCAAAAAGACTTCAACAGAGAGAATGTGGCTAGGACTTGGTAAGAGTTTTATGATGTTTGTAGAATAAGAGATTATCTTTGCATCACAGATGGTCCTTTTCTGTTAGGCAGATTTCCTCTACTTTTAACTACTAATAAAAGTCGATAATTAGAACAAGCTATATAAAAGTCATTTACTAGAGTGTCCTCCACAGGTTTACTTTCTATCTGCCAAGACTGAACTGCCTCTAGTATATCACTAGGTTGTGAGGTGAAAATAAAACGGAAGAATCCATAAGTGCACTTAACACAAGATGCTTGTTGCTAGGTGCCATTGAGTCGATTTCGACTCATAGCAACCCTATAGGACAGAGCAGAACTGCCCCACAGGGTTTCCAAGGAGTCGCTAGTGGACTGAACTGCCAACCTTTTGGTTAGCAGCCTAGCTCTTAACCACTGCACCACCAGGGCTCCTGAGGGCATAACGAAAGGTATATCACGAGCTCTAAAAGTCTGCAGAGGACTAGGGAAGCCAGAAAGATTATACGTGCTGAGTATCATATCTACAAGGAAACTGAAAAGCAAGTAGATCCAAAGCTTGGTGACCAGAGAATGCTACAATATAAAAGATGCTCGGCAGAGAAGCCAGGAGAGACCCTTTGTGAAAGTTTGTGCTGATTAACAAGAAATATTAACTTTACAATGGAAGCACCAGTAGTCATAAATAAAAATGGAAAACTTCATAAGGGCTTTTAACATAGTATATACCTAAACATAAGGAGCCCTGGTGGAGCAGTGGTTAAATGTTCAGCTGTTAATTAAAAGGTCCGCGATTTGAACCCACCAGCTGTTCCGCTAGAGAAAGATGTAGCAGTCTGCTTCCGTAAAGACTGACAGCCTTGGAAACCCTACACAGGCAGTTCTACTGTGTCCTATATAGAGTTGCTATGAGTCGGAATAGACTCGACAGCAATGGGTTTAAATCTAAGCGTCATGCAAAAAAGTGACTCTTCCGTGTCCAACTAGTGTTTCTTATTCTCTGAAGTATTAGGTTAAACCATATGAAATCGCCCTTTTTTTGTACATCAGAAAGGGCACAGATTGAAATTTCTAATATGTGACCTTTCTGATGTACAGAAAAAAGGCGATTTCATATGGTTTAACCTAATACTTCCAGACTTCTGAAGTCTCTTTCTTTCTTTTTTTTGAATGCCCATATTATAATGCTGCTATTTATTTCTGGGAGCCCTGGTGGCAGTGGTTAAGAGCTACGGCTGCTAACCTTAGCAGCTCTTAAGAGCCATAGCTCTTAACCACTGTGCCACCAGGGCTCCCAGAAACAAACAGTAGCTTTATAATACAGCATTCAAAAAGAAAGAAAGAAGCTTCAGAAGTCCGGAAGTATGAGGTTAAACCATATGAAATCGCCCTTTTTCTGTACATCGGAGAAGTCACATATTAGAAATTTCATATGGTTCGACCAAATAAAAAAGTATGTTCATTAATTTAATGTTAAGAGTAAAATCCTAAGGAAATTATCATTTTTTGGTGGGTTCGAAAAGAGGTTTACTTTTACAGAAAAGTATTATTACTGAAGCAGGAAAAAGATGTTTCATGCTCTAGGCTAAATATATGCCTCAAGTCACACAAAACTGTGGCCAGTCAGTACCCACTTAAATAAGCCTAAAAATAAAAATATCCATTTATAAACTTCTCCTTTTTTTTTTTTTGTCAAACAAATGACATCCATCCCTAATAAAATTTTATTCGCAATAGATTCCTCCATCCCTCTCTCTTGATCTCTGAACTCCGCTATTAACGGTAAAACTTCAAGCACATTTTCCTGCTAGGCCCACATACACCCCATTCTCAATCCATTATTCACTCACTTTCTCCTACTCACTTCAGCCCTTCCCTACTGCTCTACTTTCTTCCAACCTTGGCACAGCCACGGTCCCATCTGTCTCTGTCAGCCTCCCCACCCCCCCAGTCCTCCATTCTTTTCCTTTTAACATACGTACAAGTGATCTAATCTTTACTGCATAGAACGTGGTGATTCTTGGGAGGCTCAGCCTCCCCCCCTTTCCCATGTAGATGAGCTCTGCTATTTTAGACAATGCATGCAGATTTTGCCGTGTAACTTTCCAATTTTGCCGCGTTTAGATCTTGGTGGGCTTCTCAATACCCATTCTGCCTAAAAGGCGCCACCAAAAATAATTTGCATTTTATGCTTTAATCTGTGCACAGCTCAACTTCATTATCAGAATAAAGGTACACATTTTAACTAGATATGTTTTCATGTGGATTGTTGGGATTTTTTTTTTTTTCTGGCACACACAGTGTAGTGCTTTCTGGGGCAGCGATGGATTTTTTTTTTTTTTTTTTTTTTAAGTAACTTCCAGACTCATGAAGATGTACAGAGCCTGACTGAAGTCCATCATGCTATTTAACACCAGGAAAGTGACAGAGGAGCTCAAATGTGCCTTCAACATTTTTGATGATGGAAAATCAATTTCAGAACAGTGCGGGTACATTTTAGACTCATTGTATTAGGCTTAATCATTTTCCAGCTTTGACTTTTGGCTGTTGAGAACCTCTTTGGTGGTGTCTGTCGCCAGCGGATTGACAAGCAATATCTGCTATCCCATTGGATTGAACGACCCGGCAAAACTATCCACCCTGTATTTACATACCTTGAATTTGCTATTTCAACTTTGGTTCTTGCCATGGCGGCTGCTCTTTGAGCACCTTCAATTGCTCTGTCCACTTTCTCCCTAGTTTTTGTGTTTCTTATTGGTATGAGCTGCTTCCTTATTCCACGGACCAGAATATTATTTTTGTATTTTCCCTCTTCTTTGGAGCCATCAGGAAACACGGTACAGCCATATCCGTGCCTCTTGTTATTTGCCCATTCGCCTTCATACTTCATGCCGTTGGAGCGCTCGCTGATGCCGAAACCATTGCGCTTGTCGTTCTTCCACTCGCCCATGTAGGTTTCCGTGGTGGTGGCGTCAACGTGGTCTTCCACGGGGCAAAAATCACAATCTACGTCGCCGAAACTAATCGTGGAGTTGGCATCGCTGGAACTGATTCTGCTCATGGCTGCGTCGCTGCGGACCGAGCTGCGCTTACTGGAGATCGAAGACTTGGACTCCGACTTGCGGAGTTTCATGCTCCCGAGAAGTGAGCCTCTTCGGAACAGACCGCCCTTCTTCTTCCCAGCCGAGAGCTCGGAGTCTGCGTGGAAGTTGAGCACAAAGCCACCGCGGGTGCCTGCCGGGCTGTCAGCGGCGGCCGCGGCGTCGTGGAGCACGCTGCCATTGCTCTGCTCGCTGCGCAGCGAGGCCAGTGAGGTGCGCAATGGGGAGCGGATCACCGTGGCCATGCCGTAGGGCACGCTCTGGCGCACACCGTAGCCGTGCCGCATGCCACCGGCCCACTGGCCCTGGTAGGTACCTTCAAGAAATGGCAAGAAAGCACAGTGTGAGTAGGGGCTGAAAGGGGGTGCGAATGTCTGCAAGCAAGGGGTCATTAGCACTGGGAGAGCCTAAAGGCAGCGCGCAAGCCCCCGGTCAAATCCGACACATTTCTAAGTCAATCCTAAGGAATATTTTTCATTCACTTGTGAATCCCCGCCCTGTAATTTTAAGTCTATGGCTTTAATGTGATTGTATAGGATTTCCCAATAGACTAGTAACGTCTACTTTTCATTTTAAAGCGTGTACGAGTGTGTCAGATGAAAACCACCGACTTTCGGATAGACAAAGTGATTAGCAAACCACTCTCCTCTCCCCGCTACAATTAACACGTCAATTTTCTCTTCGGAAGGTAGTGTAACAGTAGCAGATGAAACGAGCTCTATTTGTGAATTTTATTCTAATTTTACTAATTCAGTTGAAAAAGTCTTAAATATGACTTTTAGGTCTATGTCAGGATAGCATTTCAACAAGCACAAAGACAGCATTATTATTAGTGATCTGATACTTGGAACATGTGTGTTACCTTTTCTGAGGGTAAGAAAACTGTTTAAAAACTTTAATATTTAGGATTACCGATTAAGATCGGGTGAAACTTTTTGAGCAAAGAGTGACTTGACAAATACATGTACTGAATATACTGAACTATTATGGAAAAACGAGGAATTAAATTTGTCCCACTTATTACTTGTCAAATCTCTTCCTTCTCCTTGCCCTTCTTTTCATGGGTTCCCCTATTCTCTAGTCTCTGCCACTGAATGGTGAATCATGTTACAGAGTAGAAGCACCTTGAGGGGAGGAATTACCACCTATAAGCACAAAAGTCCCAGACTCCAGGCTTGTATGGCCTGGGTCTGTAGGCGTTGACACTTACAGATTCTGGATGTTCAATGACTATGCTTAAACAGTAAAGAGCTATGGTAGCTAAACAGATTACACTCTTTACCCCTTGAGAAACTGAGATAAGAGCAGTGGAAACCTTCTGCTCGTACCATCATGGCACTAATCTCGGAGCAGAGATGTATTTGAAGTGTGTTAAGGCTAAGACTTTGTTGACACCAAATCACTTTTTCAATGACTGTTGTGCCTTTTCATGAACAGGATGAGCTCTCGTTGACAAGCATTTGTTTTCAATAAGTCTATTAAGTAAGTAAGCAAAGATGTTTAAAAAAACAAAACAACTGGCGCAGCTTTTAAAATAGTTTTAGGAGGATATGAATGTTAAAATTAGGGAACTCAGAATTTTCTTTTAAAAATCAGGCCAACTTTCTTTAATTAAAGGGCAATTAAATGTAATTATACAAGGAAAACACCAAATTTTGAGTTATCGTATCCACCAAAAGCAGCTATGTGGAAAAATTTTAAACGTTACTATTTCTGTATTACCCCTAACGACTCACGGTATCACAGAAAGTAATTCACGATTACAGGCTGTCTTGACCTTCTTTAGTTTCTGATCATATAGATCCATCATACAGTCACTTTGCATTTGATATTGCCATGCTCAGATTTCCACTGAGTGCCAAACATGTATTTTTAAAATACTGAGTAAGAACATCAGTGACTGTGTACCATTGTAAGGAGAGATTATTATTTTGCTGCATTTAACAGTTAATCCACAATGTCTCCAAAGTAAAAAAGTTTTGACCTTCCGCCTTCTCTGTTCAATTTGATATATTTACATCTTGTAGACATAGCCAATAGCAGGTCAACAATGAAATACTAAATGGGTCTGGTACTGTGTCATAGTCTGGATAGACGTGAAAATCTTAACTTGACATCTATGAACTTCTGAGCAGGTGGGTGGGCCATAGCTTTCTCAAAAGGATTGACCTCAAAGTATAAGACAGTTATACAGAACATTTCAGTTTGACAGGTTTCCTACCAAATACTAACCATTCCGAAACACCACCACCTCAACAGGGAACTGAATTATTAGGAAATTCAACTATGATTATTCCTCCGCCTATATAGATAAAATTTAAATTTCAAATAAAAGTTATACAGCTTGAATTAAACATACTAAAACAAATCATCTGATAATATTTAGTTTGGAATTTTTTTTTTAAAAAAGAGAAACACTGTAATCATAGCCTTTTAATTCTAACCTTCTACATAATGACAATTTAATTTTGGTGTAACAATTTCCAAAGTGCTGTCTGATATTAATAAGTATCTGTACTTTTTAAACACAATCATAATACCTTGGTAAATGTTTAATACTGAGGGAAAATGAACAACTAGTTTTCTTAAACAGATATCTCCAAAAGTAAGACTAGTATCTAGAATTTCCAAAGAAGCATTGCTTGAAAATCCAAGCAGTTTAAAGCAACAGCAAATATTTAAAAGGTTTTTAGTCTTTGCTTAACCACCAAACAGGCAACAGGGTACACAGGCACTGGCCATATTCCCATGCTATTCTGTTAAAGCACAGTATATGGTAGAATTCCTCCGTGGAATTGCTAGAAACCTACTTATAGCCAAACTGTTAGCAGTTCATCTGAAATTTAAAATAGGTTTGGTTTAGTCAATGAAGCTAGAAAAAAGGGCCTGTTTCTTTATGAAGCAGGTGGGTTCTAACTTCTTCCTGCTGCTCAAATAAAGTTCTAATTAGTTCCTCTTGATTCTTTAAATATAGATGAGTATTTCACAAGTGTAAAAGTTATTTTTACAGGTTTTGTTTTAAATTATGTTCCATGGTTTTTATCTGGTGCTGGTTTTCTCGATATAGGCATTTTAACAACACAGTCTTGAGGTGGAAAGCATCCAGTTCGGAATGAATTTCAGTCAAATTTAGACTGCACTATGCTAAACTTGAATGGGTATGTATAAGTACGCACATAGTTAAGAAGGCAATGTGTCTCCCTAAATATTTTCGATAGCTTTATGGTAAGTGGAAAAATGAAGCACAACAGATCAGAATCCATGCAAAAATATGCTGGGCACCAAGATTTGGATTTTATTGTATGGTTCTCGTTTATTCTCAATATTCAGGAGGTTTCTATTTCAGCAACACTTCACACAAGATCACTAATAAACGCTAAGTGATACTTCTCACATGGAATTACTACTTCGTTCCTCCTCCAGTTTAACGTCACCACAAAATACATGGAATCAGATTTTCTTAAATCCATTAGAAGCTGTACAGGAAGGCACATGTAGTAATAGGGAGAGTGGAGGCAAAACCAAGCTAGAGCTTAAGTAAGAATACGGAAAGTGATATTTCCCATTTTGACCAAAATCTTTGTATAAAACAAGTTATAACAAGACACTTCCATCAGGACCTCCATTTTGCCATGACAGGCAAAGCTATGATTAAGGAGTTCCTAATGAAATGAAGTGACATCTGAAATAAAGGAGAAAATTGACCTGCACAGAGTAGACTTTCAACAGGGATTTTAAAACTTTATTTCTTCCTAATTGTAGCATATTAGATGATTTTAGAGGAGAAAACCACAGTACTATGGTGATGCCCAGTTTTAAGATTTTTTTTTTTTGGTTTGTTTTTTAAAAGTTAGTCTTAAAACAGAAGGCAGATTATCCATAAAGCCATGCTGCATAATTATTTAGGCTCCTACAACACACAGACGACCTTTAGCATGCTATATATATTTTGATTATTAGGTATAATGAATACTCTAAAGCCAAGAGATTTTGTTTAATGAATACGAACTTTAAAAGACATTTTATTTTTAACCTTCCCAAATTGAAGTGAGAGAACTATTCACAGCCTTCTTAAAAGGTTATAAAACAATGCACACATTAAAAAAATAAAGTTTGCATTCCACTTTGAGCATGGGATTTAGTTAAACAGAGCTGAGGCCTCCAATAACATCCAATCACAAACTAACATATTTGTAGGGCTGTCAACCAAGGCACTCTATGCCCATTCAAAACATTTAAGAGCCTTAATTAACTACTGTGGAACTCAAGACTCCTATAAAAAAAAATATAGCCCACATTAAAGTGTTAGAGAAAGTTTTTTGTGTTTTAAATCCATCAGAAAACCATTTTCTTTATTTATACTGTAGGATGGAAAGATGTCCTTTTCAGCAAATCCTACCATTCCGCTGTTTTGCATTTGAAACACCGCCTAAGTGTTCTGAGTAAGTGAAGTGTACAAATTGTATAAGCTTTTACATAAGCAATAGCATAACTGAGGCTGCAGTGGGCTGAAGAAACTTTTAATTGGATCCCATTAATATCCTCCAACTCTGAGCTGCTTAATTGCAAAAGGTGACATTGCCTCTTACAACCCTTTTCAATTAAAAATGATTATGTTTATTATCAGAAAATTTATTTTGCCAAAGCATGAGTCATTCATCTTTCTCTGCTTAATACACAAGGAAATCCGTCAGGTTTTGACACCTGTTTCAATAATATACACTTTCCCTAATTAAAAAAATAGAAGAACTTCTGTATTCTATACACAATTTCTTTGGCAAGTACTGTTAAATATTAAAATAAGGTGAAGTTTTTTTCACAGCCAGGCAAACTGTTTGGGTCATACACCTTAGTGCCAACCAGTGTTTCAGGGCTGCCGCCATTATCAGGAGTGATGTATCCCTGCAAATTTAGCAGCTACCCAGGCTAGAGGAAAATACGTTTCAAATGTTTGTTTTTGTAGACGTAGACTTCACTAGTTCCCCATTTATAAAACGTTTTCAAGTAATTTGTCCAAGGAACTCCAAGTCAGCAAAGACTACTATTTTCTTGACTGAAAACCAGTAAAGAACCGAATGAAAACGGAGAAAAACCCACGCTCTCTGAACCCCGTCCGCATCAGGTGGCTGCTCCTCTCCCCTAAGTAGGAAGCTTCCAAATGCACCCCAAAAACAGTCCAATTCCCCAACATCCTAGTTATGGGGTTCTGGCTTCTATCTTTAGGCTACTAGATGGCCAGAGTCGAAATACGACTCCACGTGAAACCAATCCGGTGAACGGTCAGCACGCACCGTCAGCCCCACAGCTTTTCGCTCTAACTCTATGGGAGTGGCAATTTCAAACCCGGCCGGGAGAGGGAGGGATCAGGAACGTAATGTGACGGGCTCAAGTGACAGCGCCCTCTCTCCAGCCCAGCCCTCCCGGTGGCAGTGCAGCGCTGGCGCTGGCCAGGTATATGCACGCCTCGCTCCCCCGGGTGTGGATATACGACCCGCTCCAAGAGTGGGGTCAGACCAAACCCTCGCGCACCAAGCCGGTCCCAACGCACCCTCTGGGGGAGGAAGAGCGCGGAAGGTGGGTGGGAGGCTTCTCCAGGTGTTTTGGCGGGTTTCCGGACACGTGCGCCTCGAGTCCGCCCCCCTTCCCCTCAGCCTGGGCAAAGCCCTCCGCACCGCCTCGCAAGGCAGCCGAGCCGCCTGCGACGCCGCTCACCTCCGTCCCCGTAGGTCTCCACGCCGTACCCGTCCTGCAGCCCGTTACTCCAGGTACCCTCGTAGCGAGCGGGGGTGCACAGGCTCTGCCGGACCCCATAGCGCCCCTTGAAACCATGTGACCACTCCCCCCGGTACATCCACTTGCCCTTCGTCTCCACCCCCAGCCCGTGGCGCTTGCCCTGCGCCCAGTAGCCTTGGTAGGTGTTGCCGCTGGGCCAGGTGTAGCCGCCGACCACCTCGAAGCCGTGCGACCAGGAGCCGGAGTACTCGCCCTGGCCCTTGGGCCCCGTGCAGATGCCATGCCCGTGCGCCTTGCCCTCCTCCCAGCCGCCGCAGTAGGTGCCGCCATCGTCGAAGTCGAACCTTCCGCCCGTCATTCGGGGGGCAGCCCCGGCGCGCTCCCCGCGGGGGCACGGACACGGGCAGAGCTGGGCACGGCAGGGTGTAGGTCGGAGGTGGGGGCCCGGCGGGCGAGCTCGCGACAGCGCCCTGGGCAGCTCGCGCCGCCGCTCGGCTCCAGTCCGACGCCGCCCCCGTCCTCCCCTCCTCTTTCGCCGCCGCCACCGCCGCCTTCCTCCTCCTCCTCCTTAGCTGCCGCCGCCGCCCGGGCCAGCGCTGCGCGCGAGAGGACAGCCCAGGCTTCAGAGCGGACCTTCAGCTGCTCCCGCCCGCCCACGTGAGCCGGGCACCGCCCCGCGCCCGCCCCTCGTCCCCTCCCCGGCCGCCGAGGCCCGGCCCCGCGGTGAGCCCGCCCCACCGGGCCCTGCGCCCAGCCCCGGAGCTGCCGTCTCCCGGGCGGGCGCCGAGGGCCGGTTCGCGTGGCGCGCATATGTTCGCGCAGCGGGATGCCGGTGTGAGGCCCAGTGTACCCAGGGACGCTCGAGAATCTCTGCCTGTAGATGAAGGCGCGGCTGCATGCGTGGGGGCAGTTTGCGGGCTGAGGAGCCTCCTGTGTTTGTGCTTGGGGTTTTAAAATGCGGTTAAGCTCGTGTAAATGCGCCCACGTGTGTGTTGAGGCAAAACTCATGTATGTGTGTTTGTCTGCATGGGGCTTGTAGTTGCCCTTTTTTTTTTTTTTGTGACATTCCAACGTGTGTTCTGTTGCGTTTGTCTTGTTCAGCTGTCATCATGAATTAATAGTCCCCAGATATATGTATGCATGTGATATAAATCTGGCAGCCTAGATATAATTGTGCAGAATGTTCTTTTCCACCTACCCATTTCAGTGCACATGTGTTTGCATTTATTTAACGCGTGTACTGTGGGAGAGCAATACAGTTTGAAAAAGCACAGAATAAACTGGTTAATTTTTTATTTGTTATGATTAAGAGGCTATTGTTAATGTCTGCCCCTTCCCCCCAATGCTGAATTTCTTCTTTTAGCAATTTTAGAAATTCTTCAGCCTGGAGCTGTGTACCCAACAGGCAAAGGCTCAGTGTCTGTATTGTAGAAGTGTCTGGAATGTACACCTGGTACCTCTTCACTGGTATCCACAGTTTAAAAGAGTAAATAGAAGCTTTCAAGGATGAATATGGTAAGTAAAACACTGCTCTAAGCTTACAAAGAGTGTGTGACCTACAAAACCCGGGACAGGTGTCAGCTGATCTACTTTCCAGCAGTAATTCTGCTTTCTTGAATTCACATTAGGCAATGCTTTTAAACTTTCAAATCTCTATTTCACCGTCTTCCAAATGGGTATGACAGTATTTGTCTTTTCCTCTCTATGTTAGGTAATACCTGAGTACTGTAGGTACAGTGTAAAGCCAAGAATTATAGCCTTAGTAATAAACAAGTTGAATCAGTCAGTGTTGTCTGATAAGACCAGGCACCGGTTTGATCCTCACCTTCAGAATATCCATGGGAGACATGTCTCTGGGGCTCACAGCCAGGGGTTTTTGGTTGGTCTCAGGGATACTGCTTTGCAGGGTATTCATGGTATTCTTTGGGCTGAAAGGCCCTTGGGTGTGTGGGTGAGCATCAGATGCTGCCAAATGTTCTCTCACCAGATATTTGATAATCAGATAAAAACACAAGGGCAGATGTCAGGGAAGACAGCAGGGAAAGAGTAGGCGAAACTGCACAGAAAAGAAACTGAAATTGATCTTGACTGGCTCTATCCAGGACCAGAGCTGGCCTTTCCTGCTTATGTGGCTGAAATAATGAAAGAAAAAATTTCAGTTTACACAGAACCAAATCACCAAAGAGAATTACAAACCCTCTCCATGGCACTGCCCACAGAGTTTCCAGGAATAGGCTTACCCTAGTGGCCTGAAATAATTAGGCATCTTGCTCAGCATTTTGCCGTGGACTGGGGATTGATTTAGGCCACTGGGAAAACGAGGGCCCAGGACTTGGCAGCTGAGCCAGAATCCCAGTTCTCTGCTGTGGGGTACTCCAGAATCAGTATCTGGTAGAGACAGACACAGTCCCATCTATTTTGGGGTTCTGTATGATATGAGAAGCAATGTGCTTACTCAAGTCAACATTTTTTTTTTCTTTTTAAATTGTCTTCATCCACAGAATAACTTTTGTCCTTTCACTCTTGGTTTTTTTTTGGACCTATATATGTCAGGACTCTTGTTCTTTAAGAGCTAAGTTTTTGTTTGCAAGCATGGTAGAAACATTTCCTTTTTCCTTTTCCTAAATAGCTCTCTAGCTCCCATGCAAACGATGAAGTTTTTGGAGTACACAACACAGGGCAAGTTCCTGGCTTCTGTAATGAATGCCTAGTTTATCTATGTCCCTGGGTGGCGCCAGTGGTTAACAGGCACCTCAGGAGAAAGGCCTGGTGAACTACTTATGAAAAAATCATCCATTGAAAACCCTATGGAGCATAGTTCTACTCTGACACACATGGGGTAGCCACGAGTCAGCTGGTGCTAGTACTGGTCTGCCTGTGATGGATGGGCAAACAACGGTGGTATAAGCACCTCTGGGTAGAGTATGGAGATTTGGGGAGGACTGAAAATATGGCTGTTTATCTCTTAATCTTTTCTTCTCTTTATTCCTTTAATTAAAAGAGAGAAACCACCACCAGAGACTCAAATATCTGCTCTTAAATTTCAATCAATTTTAATCCTAACCCAACTCTGCCATTGCCTCTCTTCGTGGAAAAAAGTCTATTAAGTTTTTGGTACCATCCTAGACAACCTTTGGCAAGGTAACTGTCCAAGCCATGTATCCATTTACTTGTTGCATCACAGTGCAGCATTTCCCCGGTCACGTAGATGTATTTATTAAGGTAAATGTTCAGGTTCAGTTGTAATAGTTGGGGGAGACTGGAAGGAGGCCCAGGATGAGGACGAGGTACTGAAAAGATAACATAGCAGACAGTAAGCAGTGGAAATAATGTTGCAGTTTAGTATTCAGGGTTAGTAATGTCCTTATTTTCCCTCTCACGCTGAACCTTTGCCCTGGGTGAGGAGAGGGTGAATTTAGCTTCAAGAAGGGATTAGTAAGAAGAGAATATGAATGTTGGTTTGACAGGTGGGTTAGGGTAGGCCATGAACCTACAGGGAAGGCCAAGAACCACTCTGGCAGTTTGTTGCCTCCACTTTGAAAGCCCAGCTATTACATCTTACTAAAAAGCCTAGTAAGAAAACATAAGCCACGTCGAGTGTTAATAATCCAGTAACAGCATGTTGGTGAGGATGTTTTGTTTAGAATTTGATCTTGTTTTTTTAGTGATGGTGTGATTTAGAATTTTTTGCTCTTCATTTTATTTAAATATTAGAATTAATTACTGAGAATTTTAAATAAGAAATTTACAAATTACAAAATGCTTATCTGTGGGTATTTTTAGTCCAAACAACACGATTGCATACAATTAACAATTACATGCAATTTAAATTACTTGATAATATTTTACTAGTCAAAATGAATGTTGCTAGTACATTTGTAATGATAGCATTCATGAAATTTTAAGAAATTTGTCCACAATAATTACAAAAAGTAGGAAATATGATCATAAGCTTTGAAGACAGATGAAGTCAGAAGAGGAAGAGAATCCCAAAATAAAAGCCCTTTGAAATTTTTCTGGCAAATACTATGTGTGAGATACTGTGCTAAGTTTTTTACCTGCATTAATTTATTTAAATCTCATAATAACCCTGTTACAGATTCGGTTGCATCCCCCCAGGAGTAATGTTGAAGTTCTAACCCTTGCACCTGTAAATATGACCCTGTTTGAAAAAAAGGGTTCTTATGTTAATGAAGCCATACCAAAGTAGGGTGGGTCCTAAACCTAATCCCTTCGGAGTGGTGTCCTATAAAAAAAGAGCAGAGTAGACACAGAGGCACACACACAGTGGGAAGATAGATGCTGTGTGAGGACTGTCTACCAACAGAGGAACACCAAGGATTGTCGGCTGTCACCAGAAACTAGGAGAGAGGCTGACAGAAGGAAACAATATGGCCAGGACTCTGATTTGGACTTTTAGCCTCCAGAATTGTGAGAAAATAAATTTCTGTTCTTTAAAGCTACTCACTGTGATTTTTTTTGTTATGGCAGCACCAGGTAACTGAGACAAACTCTATGAGATTAGTACTAATATTCCCATTTTAAAGAAGAACATTTATTTGCTCAAGACCATTCAAAGTAGAAAAGGTTGAACTGGGATTCAAACATATATCTGTCTGACTGTACAAGTGGTTCTCTTTATTCCTCATTGGTCTGAGTGTGAGAGCACGTTACCCGAAAATCCAAATCCATTGCTGTCAAGTCAATTCTAACTCATAATGACCCTATAGGACAGAGTAGAACTGCCCCATAGAGTTTCCAAGGAGTGCCTGGTAGATTTGAACTGCCGACCTTTTGGTTAGCAGCAGTAGCACTTAACCACTATGCCACCAGGATTTCCGAGGGCACACTGAGAGCCTTCTCGCTGGGGGAGGAAGCAGTGGTGGAGAGGAAGAAGGGGGTGGTGAAGATGACTTCGTTCTTATTTTTTAGAATTGCTATCTGAATGAGGAGTCCTGATGGTGCAATGGTTAAGAGCTATGGCTGCTAACCAAAAGGTCAGCAGTTGGAATCCACCAGCTGCTCCTTGGAAACCCTGTGGGGCAATTCTACTCTGTCCTATTCTGTCTCTATGAGTCGAAATCTACTCAACAGCAATGGCTTTGGTTTTGGGTTTTGGTCTGTCTGGATGAATGGTGATACTGCTGTCTAAAATTTTCAAAATGGAGGAAGAAGCATAAGTTACAGGAATGGGGGAAAACATGTTTGTTTAGAATAGAATGATCTGGGAATAATATTCTAGAGGAGATATTCAGTAGGCAGTTGAGTAGTAGAAGAACTAAAGCTAAATAAGTAGATAAATAATTCTCATTTTTCTCTTTTTTCCACAGCCTTCGTTCAGTAGCACCGTCTTTTGAGTCTTGCACTCTTCACTAATGCTGTGTTTGGTCCAACCTTCACCATCTTCTCTATTTCACTCTCAGGTGTTCATTGAGGACTGGTTGCTCGTCCCGACTCTTCTTCCACATACTGTGCCCTGCTGTTGTCCCAGGCAGCTTTACCCTGGCTTCCCAGGCCATTGCCTTTCTCAACTTCATGACCTTTATCTTAAAGTCTACTTCCTCTGACACAGCCCGGATCTTATTTTGACCCAGATGTAGGTCAGTTCTAAAAACTAGAACTTTACAATTCCTACTCTTTGACAAACATCCCTTGTCTTTCCCAGCCTCAGTGAGCAAACTGTTGAACCTTATCAAAGTTTCTACTCCCTGTCCTCCTGGCCCACTCTCTTCCCTACCCTGCCTCAAGGCCCTAGTGAGTCATTTCAACCACACTCTCCCTGGCACTCAGTTTCCTTTCCATAGTGACCTTTAGGTGCATCTGCCTACCTGGGTCTCTAGTCCTAAGCCAACTCCTATGTCCGTTTCTCGTCCTTTGCACCAAGGAAGACTTTACTGGAGATGATCAGATCATTTACCAGTTGCCATTTCCTCAGCCGGTCCCTTGACACCGCACAGCAGATCTTTCCCCACGTAGCTTCCTGTTGCTTATCACTGTCCTTGAGCCCTCTCATCCAAAGCTCTCACCTTCTGAGCAGAGGACCCTGTCTTCTCCCTCATGGAGGAAACAGCTAACACATGGGAACACCCTTCCCTTCCCCTCCCTTAAAAACTTAACATTGATTCGGATTTTCTTCCTTTCCACAACCTACCTCATCTTAGAGGAATAGATGTCGTTTTTCCTCTTCCAGTTCTGGGTCTGTTTCTCCTCTCTTGAATACATTGTGATCTCTTCCCTTCCAGCCAACAGTCATGCTCATGTGTCTATCATATTAAGACAGTCATCATTTCCTTGTCCTATCTTCACTTCAAGTTCTCTACACCTGTTCTTCCTGACACTGCAGATCTTTTCGAAAGAGAATGTCACATTCATGCCTTTACCTCCTCACCTGGCATTCTCTCTTTTATTCACTGCAGTTCTCATTCTGCTGTCACTGTTCTAGTGAAGCTTATTGAGCCACGAGGGACCTCCTGTTTCACAGATACCATGGCATCTCCTCATTTCCTCTCCTGCCAGCTGTATGTTTGATACTTGTGAGCACCCGTCTTCCTCTGCTTCTGTGCAATCCATATCCCTTGCTTCTCTTCCTCTCTGCCCCCCACCACTTCAGTTGTCTCATTCCCTGTAGTGGATTGAATTATGTCCCCCCAAAAATGTGTGTATCACCTTGGTAGGCCCTGATTCCCAGTATTGTGTAGTTGTCCTCCATTTTCTGATTCTAATTTTATGTTGAGAGGATTAGGGTGGGATTGTGACACCACCCTTACTCAGGTCACCTCCCTGATCCAGGGTAAAGGGAGTTTCCCTGGAGTGTGGCCTGTACCACCTTTTATCTCTCAAGAGATAAAAGGAAAAAGAAGCAAGCAGAGAGTGGGAGACCTCATAACACCAAGAAAGCAGCACCAGGAGCAGAGCATGTCCTTTGGACATGGGGTCCCTGTGCCTGAGAAGCTCCTTGGCCAGGGGAAGCCTTCCTCCAGAACTGACAGAGAAAGCCTTCCCTTGGAGCCGATGCCCTGAATTTGGACTTGTAACTTACTTGACTGTGAGATAATAAATTTTTCTTTGTTAAAGCCATCGACTTGTATTTCTGTTATGGCAGCACTAGATGACTAAGACATCCCCTTGGGTATTTTTCTTCCTCCTGTCTTTTAAAGGTTGGTTGGTATTTCCCACAGTTCTGCCTTTGGACTTCTTATCCCTTTCTAGTCTCCTTAATTTTAGGCTATCATTTGTATTCTAAACGTTGGCTTCACGGTACCAGAATTTGGTATACTTGCTGAATATTCGTTGGCTTATTTTGTGCAACCATTTAGCAATCCTGCCCTAGGAGCTAACAGTCTAATTTAGAAATAGCCTAATTCCGATATAAAAAACACTAGCTGAGCCTTATTTAAATCTCAAGGACAGCACTGTGATGTCTCCCCATTACTTGTCCCTCGTGGCCTCTGCCTGCTTTTCTGAATGGGGGAAGCTCCACGTAGACTTACACAGTATGTGTGTCCAGTGATAAGGCTCACAGGAGGTTTCAAATTCTGAAAATGAAAAAGTTAATAATAGATTAAGATAGAGAAGGATAGCCGCCATTAAGTCAACATCAACTCTGACTCTAGCAACCTTAACGTACAACAAAACAAAACGTGGCCTGGTCCTGCATCATCCTCATGATCACCAGCATGTTTGGGCCCACCACTGAGGTTACTGTACCAATCCATCTCACTGAGGGTCTCCCTTGTGCTCGCTGGCCTCAGTTTCACCAAACATGATGCCTTCTTAAGCAATTGATCTCTCTTGATGACATGCCCAAAGCAAGCTAGTCAGACATTTTTCTGTTGTGATCTATAGATTTTCATCGTCTAATTTTTGGAAGTAAATCATGAGACCTTTAGTCTTAGTCTGGGAGCGCCTCTGAAACCTGTTCAGCATGGGTGACCCTGCTGGTATTTGAAGTACTGGTGGCATAGATTCCAGCATTATGACAACATGTAAGCCACAAAAGTATGACAAACTGACAGATGGGTCAGTTTAATGATAAAGGGAGACTTAAAAAGAGGTAGTAAGCTTAAAGACAGAGTACATTTCAGGCCTGTATTGAAGACCTAGTACCTGAAGCAAACCATAAAATGCGTATGTATATGTATATGTATACATGTGTGTATAAAATCCAGTTGTCATTGAGTTGATTCTGATTCATAACACCCCCATGTGTATATGCATGTGTTTGTCTATGTGTGTGTGTATGTATGTATATATAATTATAGTGTTAGGTTTGGAGACATGGAGAAGTAAGTTGCAGACCTTGCTCTCAGGGTATAAAATACCTTTAAAGAACCAGAAGTTAAAAAGTACAAGGAGACAACTAAACGTAGCAAGTAAGCACCAAGTGTCTTAAAAGTTCAGAGGGTGGGGTGATTTTGTAGGCTGCAGTGGCTGAAACAAGAGCCAAAACAATAAGTTCAAACGTACTGACCATCATGAATATGGCTCAGGATTGGGCAGTGTTTCCTTCTGCTATACATAGGGTCACTGTGAGTTGGAATCAACTGGACAGCAATTAACAACAACAACAACGGTTGAAATTGTTTTTGGGAATCGTGGGCATATTCTTCAACTTTGTGGGCAAAGTAAAATGAACATCTTTCCAGATATCTATCAAGGAAGGATTTTCTTGAGTTAAGTGACACCTGCAAAGGGAAGGAGGAGGTGGAATCCATGTCTGTGATGGGCAGAAAAGAGGACACCTGCTAGGAAAGAGGTGACTGAAATCTGAAGAGACAGGATAATGAGTTCATTTCCCTCATGTGGCAACATTTTATTCTGAAGATATAGCTGAAAGTCAACTCATTATTTGAAATAGCACAAATTGGGGATGGCAAGTGAATAAACCCAAAAATCAAACCCACTGCCATCAAGTCAATTCCGACTTAAAGCGACCCTATAGGACAGAGTAGAACTGCCCCATAGAGTTTCCAAGGAGTGCCTGGTGGATTTGAACTGCCAACCTTTTGGCTATCAGCTGTAGCACTTAACCACTACGCCACCAAGTGAATATAAAAGCATATTTGGGAGTGTTGGTACTAAGATATTATTAAAAGTTGTGAAAACTGATGAGATAACCTTTTCATAAAGAGGTTGAGCAAAAAGGGAGGCACAAGATACTGTTGAAAAGCTCAGCAAGGAGCTAAATGATAGCTGAAGGAGAGAAAAGAAGAAACAAAATTATTAGGCCGTAAATTATAATTGGGAAATGAATAGTTCCAAGAGCTCTGGAGCAGGATTTGAAACAATAGCTAATAATGGAAAAGCCTTTCATCTGACTGAATGACAAGACGGAATGTTTTTACCCTTGCCAAGTGTTGGAGTCCCAATCCACATACCACCTCAACACACACACCTCAAAGCCCTTGTTGGATTCTTCAGATACTGATTGCATTCCAGATAAAACTTAAATTCCTCTTCCTTAATCATGCTCTAGCATTTTTGTCATCTCTTGCATTTTACTTATTTCTTTCACTTGCCAAGCACTTTTTAAAGCTTACTGAGACTCAGAAGTTCCCATGTGGTGGCTATGGAGGTACACTGCTCAGAACCTGCAGTGAGGAGAGTCCTTGGCAGACAGCCTCCAGCTGCCACAACTTCAGATCTGCTGCACTGTTCACATCAAGGCCTCACTCTCTCCAGGATGTCCCCTCCAAAGTAAAAGACAAATTGCTGTATCTTGAATACCTGAGTACAAAAAAGGAAGCCCAGCACCTGGCTGGCCTCTCGGGTTCTAGAAGCAGTACATACCATTCTTAGAAACTGCTCCAGTCTATATACTGGATGACATGGCAGGAAGGCTGCCAGCTTTGAGGGGTTCAGGTAGGAGAGGGTTTTGCAGTGGACTCAGGTTATGGTGTAAGCAGCCTGCCCCTTGGGAGCTGGATCCAGCATATAACTCAAATGGTGTTGGAGGGGTCAATGGTAAGAAAAGATGCAACATAGAGTTTAAGACAAGCATCAGTGGGACAATCACAATGCCATTCCATGGGGTTCTGGAGCAAGACTGTGCCATCTACAGCAGAGAGTTATGTCTTTTATTATTTTATTTTTTAACTCATATTTACTCCTATCCTGTACCCCCTGGTAAACCACTAATCTTTTGTCTTAATAGATTTGGCTATTCTAGATAGTTCATAAAAGTGAAATCATACAATATCCTTGTCCTTTTGTGTGTGACTTATTTATTTTTATTGTGCTTTAAGTGAAAATTCACAAGTCAAGTCAGTCTTGCATACAAAAATTTATATACATTTTGATATGTATTCCTAGTTACTCTCCCCCTAATGAGACAGCAGACCCCTCCTCTCCACCCTGTATTCCCTGTGTCCGTTCAGCCAGCTCCTTCTCATCTTCCCTCCAGACAGGAGTTGCCCACATAGTCTCAAGTCTACATGAGCCAAGAAGCTCACTGCTCACCAGTATCATTTTCTGTCTTATAGTCCAATGTGCCTGACTTATTTAAATCAGCATAATGTCTTTAAGGTTTATACATGTGGTGGAATGTATCAGAACTTCATTTCTCTTTATAGTTGAATAATAATATTCCACTGTGTATATATACCACATTTTATTTATCCGTTCATCTGTCGATGGGCATTTGATTTGTTGTCTTTTGAGAAACAGCTCCTGGTATGTTCCTGGGCCTTGGTAGAGAAGGAATGCTTCCCCATAGGATATCAAGCGGCCATTCATCTGGAATTGCCCATTATGAAATGGGTCCTCTTGGACCTGCCAAGACAAAGTTGCACATACCCAGAAGCAGTCTATTGTAAGATGGTATGGTACATCCAGGGTCAAGCTGAGCAGGACCAGAGGGGACAAATAAGCTGCAAAAACAGGTTACCCAGAACCCTATGTTAGGCCAGGCCTGTACCAGTGTGCCTTCCCCAGCTCTCAGCTATGGGTAGATTGGGACCCCAACCAGCTGAAGGAGGATGAAAAGCCCACACTTGCTTTATGGATGGATATGCTCAACATATGGATGAAGCTGAAAATGAATGGAGGCTCAGGAGTGGTGTTGAAAGTGTAGAGAGGAAAAACCTTTCCAATGGACAGAGCTGTGAGTGGTGAACCTGGTTATCTATTTTGTACAAAAGAAAAAATGGCCCAAGGTGAGAATATATATAGATTCCTGGCCATCTGGCCAGAGGCCTGAAAGGAAAAGAACCGGAAGATTGAAGACATGGAGGTCTGGGGTAGAGGCATGTGGAGGGACAAATGGGAGTGGGCACAAAGTGTGAAGATTTTTATACAGCATGTTAATGCTCTCTATGGAAGAAAAAAAAAAAAAAAAAAGGCAGTTAAAAACCAAGTGGATAAAATGACTCAGCCAGTTGGCATTAGTCACCTTTTTTCTTCAGCCATCCCAGATATAGGACAGTACACGAACTTAGTGGCCATGGTAGCAAAGATTGTGGTTATGCATGGGTCCAACAGCATGTATTCCCACTTACCAATGCCAATTTAGCTATTGCTGCCTCTGACTGTCCAACCTGCCAGCAGAAGATCGAGAATACCAATCAGCCACTTGCTGGCAAATTGACTATATTGGGCCCCTTCCAGCATGGAAGAGCCAGCAGTTTATCCTTACTAGGGATAGATACTTATCTATGACACCTAAATACAAATGGATGTGGGTTTGCCTTTCCTGCCCAAAGAGCCTCAGCCTGAACCACCATTATCCAGGGACTTGTGGAATGCCTCATTCACAGACATGGGTTCTCACACAACAAAACATCTGAATACAGGACTCATTTCACAGTGAAGGAGTTGAGGGGATGAGCCTTGACCATGGGATTCACTGGTCTTATCACAGACAACATTACGGCGTACCTCTCTTATTTGGGAACTGCCAGTCTCATAGAATACTGGAATGGCTTCCTAAAAGCACAGCTGAAGTTCTCTGGTAGAAATCTGCAAAGAAGAAGTGTAAAAGCCTCTTCCTGCTGATGTACTATACAGCATATGCACTAAATTAGACTTCTACATGGCTCTATATTCCCAATGGGAAGAACAGATTAAGCCCAAAACCTAAGATGTAGAAGCAAGAGTACCCCACATACAATCATATCCAGTGACACACTTGGGGTCTTCTTGCTTCTCATCCCTGCCACTTTGAGCTTTGCTGGGTTTCCAGAGGAGGAGCATTCTGGTAGAGGATAAAGAAAGGATCCCATTGAACTACAAACTGTGGGAGCTGCCTGATAGTCCCATTGATTCCTCGTGCACAAATTAATGGAAGTAATTAACTCTGATCAGCAGGAAGAGACTTTTACGCAGGGGGGGTAGGGAGGAATATGTATGGAATCCAGGTGACCCAATTGGGAGCGCCCTGGTACAACCTGCTCCATTGTAACTATGAATGCACACATACAGCAAACCCAGTCTGAGAAAGGTATGACTTACCAAGAGTTCAGACCCTCCAGGAATGAAGGTTTGGTTCACCACCAGGTGAGCCACTAGGACCTGCCGAGGTGATATCTGGGTGTAAGGGGAATTTAGACAGGACAGTGAAGGAGGCAGAGGATGAGAAACATTGTGTAACCAGGATCAACTGCAGAGATGGGAATGCTACTTGCCCCACTAACTTCTCCTTTCTAAGGTTCCCCTCAGGAAGAGAGACCCATGGGAGCTTCTCCTGAACATGTGTGGAGAAGATCTTAGCAAATGCAAGGGGATATTGTGGTGGCCATGGGTGTGGACTGCTCAGGTATTCCTTCAAGAGAACTCATTTCAAGGAGGGTGGTTGGTGGGCAGCCTCCAGCAACTTTGTGTTTGGACCCCTGCAGCGTTCGCTGAGGGCATGCTCTACCTACGCTGTCTCCAGCCAATAAATGAGCACAGTAGGCCACTGAGCACTAGATCTGGGTCACTCCTTCGCAACACAGCCTTACTCTGATGGGTTGTATAGTTTTTTATGCTGCAGGGTTACATTCTGAGGCTTAGCACTTAACTCTTTCTCACTGTTAGCACTCTGAGGTTCCTCTACCTAAAGCTCTTGCCTTCCCTCTTTCCTTTCACAGGTTACAGACTTGCATTGTGATTCAAAGGCTCTCCAAACCTACTCCTGCTACCTCTGGTCCTTATCCTGTTCCCCCCAGTAAATCTCTTGGATGTCTAATTCTGTACTAGCAACTGCTTCTTGGAGGACCTGAACTGATACACCCAATGATCTTTAAAATACTCACACACATACACACATGTTTACGTTTATATGTGGGTCTTGGTCCAAGAGAAATGAAAAATCTGATTCAGAGCTTAACAAAATTTAATCAAAATTAAAAGTCATGATCCTTTAAAGAGAATGAGGAAGCTCTCCCTGTACTGATATAGAAAAGTCCCCAAGATGGAAAAAAGCAAGGTATAAAACAATATATATAGGATGTTATATTTCAATATCTTTGTATATACATAAAAACCTGTAAAGATGGAAAGAAAAGTAAAAGGGATTGAGGGTGGAAAACCTCACTGAAGAGCTTTTTGATTTTTTATTTTGAACCTTGGAGATTGTATTACCTATTAATAGTTAAATTGAACATACCAATCTTCAGAATATTAGCATTTTATTTAAAATTTTAAAAAGTTTTATATTTGGTTGAGTAATACTTCCAACTGGCATACAATGCAATAACATATGTAAAGCAATGAGTGGACCTAATGAATTTTAGGACCCTCCAAAACTTAGCATTCCAAGTGGAAAAAGACTGCCTGGGGAATCCAGATAGTATGAGTGATTTCTGACTCACCAACTAATTGAAAACTCTATAGATGATCTAACTGAATGTAACAGAAGTGGACATTTAAAAACCTCCAGCTGTAACTGAGTCCAGTACAATGAGATGGTGCCTGGCTACGACCATTGACTGCTCTGATAAGGATCACAATAGAGGGTCCCAGACAGAGCTGGAGAAATACATAGAACAAAATTCTAACTCAAAAAGAAAGACCAGACTTGTTGGCCTGACAGAGACTGGAGAAACCCTGAGAGTATGGCCCCCAGACACCCTTTCAGTTCAGTAATGAGGCCACTCCTGAGGTTCACCCTTCAGCCAAAGATCGAACAGACCCATGGAACAAAACAAGACTAAAGGGGTGCACCAGTCCTGGGGCAGGGACTGGAAGGCAGGAGGGAACAGGAAAGCTGATAATAGGGAAGCCAGGGTTGAGAAGGGTTTGTTAACCAATGTCATACAGCAATGTGTGTACTAATTATTTGATGAGAAACTAGTTTGTTCTGTGAACCTTCATCTAAAGTTCAATAAAAAAATAAAGTATAATAAAATTAAAAAGATTTTTAAAAAGAAAAAATAAAACCCCTCAGCCGTATACTCAAGTATCAGCCTTTCTGTGTTTGCTGGGAAGATCTGGGACCTGATGGTCTGAAAGTTTTGCTGCTTCTAGAAAGAAGTATGCACTACCATTTCCTTCTTTGACTTTACAGCCCAGGCTAATTTATGCCCCATTCCCACATCTCAGATCCACATTAAATATTCCATTAGGACAGTGATACTTCAACAAGGTGCAGGTAAGAATCCTTGGGTGTGTGTTTTCAAAAGGCTTCATACTCCCTTAGCAAAATCTGTGAGAGACACCCTATGACATACATTCTGAGAACTTCCCCAGCGATCCTAATGTGTTTCTCTGATGAAGAATCACTTCTGTAGGACAGTTTCCAGAACTACCCTGGTAACAGTCGTCAGGGGCACTTGTTAAGTATGCAAATGCCAAAGTCTCTCCTTTAGTACATTCTGATAGTTTGGGTTAAGTTGGGGCTCAAGAATCTTATTCTTGAGTTGTTATTAATTCCAGGGGAACATGCTGCAGGGTAATCCCCTCATGAACTATCTTAGATTCAATAAACTGATAAATTCAAAGTGGCCTGATACAGGTGATCTTAATATTACTTGATCTTTCTTGCACGAATTCTCTTAAGGTGCTTTGAAAATTGTAAACAATCTCCTCTCATTTTAAAAGTAATATTCAAAAGTACCATGCATGAGCCTGCTTCCTAAGGTAAGTGTACAATGGACAGTGTATACTTACAAACAAAACTAGCCATTAAAGAGGTGGCCATGAAACCGAGACCAACAAAAATAGTAACTCTAGACCAAGTTAGACTTTGGTTTCAGAAGGTCTCCATTGCCTTGGCCAGTGTCTTTAGAGCCTGAACTGAGGAGGTGTGCTGTCTAGAGACCGCTAGCCTTAAGAAGTCTGTCTCCTTCACTCATCTTAGAGAAGCTGCAGGAGACACTAGGCCAGGACAAAGCAGGTAAGAGCTCTGTCCTTGGGTTACCATACAGCAAAGAATCTCTGGTCCCAGCTCTTGGGATTTCCAGCCAGTTTAGAATTGTGGACTTGATCACACTGGTAAATTTTGCATAGCCTTGGATTAGCTGGGAGTTGTGGCAGCTGGATGCACTGGCTTGCCCCATGTTTCACCTGGATTAGGTGGTTTTCTCGTCCATCGCTCCTAGGTGCTTTGAGCAGTGTAGAGATGGGAGGAGCTTAGGGTTGAACACACAAGAAGAGAGCATGTCAAAACTATCCCAGAATGTCCTCTTACAGATTTTTTTTTTTTTAATTTTTATTGTGGTAAAATATATATAACAAAAGGTTTGCCATTTTAATCATTTTAAGTGTGCAATTCAGTGGCAGTAATTACATTCATTATGTTGTGCAACCATCACCATTATCCGTTCCCAAAAGTTTTACGTCACCCCCAAACAGAAGGTCAGTAGCCATTCAGCAATAACTACCATTCCCCAGATTTTTTTAAAGGTGCTTTTTAAAATTATCTGTTAGATTTTTTTTTAAAGTGAGCAATGGTCAAGTGACTGCTGAATCACATGTATCTTAAGAGCTATTCTGTCCAAGCAGTAAGTGAATTTTGCTAAAAGATCTGTAGCTTTTAAAGTCATTTTTGTAGTGTTTATGGTATATATTTTGTCCCTGATTAATGTCTGTCTTAGTTATCTAGTGCTGCTATAACAAGAATACCACGAGTGGATGGCTTTAACAAAAAAAAATTTATTCTCTCACAGTCTAGGAGGCTAGAAGTCTGAATTCAGGGTGTCAGCTCCAGGGGAAGCCTTTTTCTGTCGGCTATGGGAGAAGGTTTTGTCATCAATCTTTCCTTGGTCTAGGAGCATCTCAGCACAGGGACCCCAGGTCCAAAGGATGCATGTGCTCCTGGCTCTTCTTGCTTGGTGATAGTGAGATCTCTCTCCTCTCTGCTTGCTTCTCTCTTTTATATCTCAAGAGATTGACTCAAGATACAACCTAATCCAATAAATTGTGTCCTACCTCATTAACATAACTGCCTCTAACCCTGCCTCATTAATATCATCCAAAAAACCATTGCCGTTGGGTCAATTCTGACCCATAGTGACCCCATAGGACAGAGTAGAACCACCCCATAGGTTAGCAGCTGAATTCTTAACCTCTGTGCTACCAGGGCTCCACTAATGTCATAGAGGTTAGGATTTACAACACATAGGATAATTACATCAGATCACAAAATGAAAGACAACCATACAATACTGGGAATCATGGGCTACCCAAGTTGATACACATTTTTGGGGGACACAGTTCAATCCATAAGAGTGTCTAAGGAGGATGTATGCAAATGTTTCAGGTTGTGATTCTCTTTCATCTTAAAATAACATCACATGTTACTTTTCCTCAAGATTTATTACTCTTTTGATTGTTCTATGTTAATGTAACACATTAATTAAAAGATTTTAAAATGTTAAAAAATGTCTTTTTCCTTCTTTTGGTAGTCTTAATGCAATCTTCAGCACTGTCTTTTGTTTATTCATTCAATATATGTATGTATAATGGGCGTTTTCTAAATGGCAGACCCTGTAGTGGATATAAAGTCATTAACTCCCTGTCCTCATGGGACTAATAGTACAGTGGGGAAATATATACTAAGTCAATATTTAACTTCAAGTTGCTGTGCTATAGTAGAAAAAATAATGTTATAATAAGCAATATCAAGGCACACTTCATTTAGCCTGCAAGGTCAGGGAAAATGTCCCCATCCACCCAAACATCCATCGTTCATCCACCCTTTCATTCATCCATCCATACATTGACCCGCCCACTCACCCTCCCCCCCCCCACCCCGTCCATCCACCTATCCATCATTCCAACAGATACTTCTTAGGGGCTTCTTTAAGGAAGTGACATTTAAGCTGACTCTGAAGAATGAGTAGGAGATAGCCAGGAAATTAAGCAGAAGGTCAGCTGGAGAAGAGGAAACAGCTTTGAGGTGGAAAACAGCTTGAAAGAACTGAAAACAAGACAGTGGGGCTGGGACTTGAGAGCAAGGAAGAGGATCTTGGTGAGAGGTGATGGTGGAGAGGGAGGCAGGAACCAGGGCCTGTTTATGATCTTATTCTAAGAGCACATAGTTAAAAAAGAATGACTGTCCAGTCACTCCTACAATTGAGAAAGGAAAGGAGGAGCAAGGGTAATATTGGAAAGAAAATATGAAATGGGTGTTAAATGTCAGCCCCTCCCTGCTGATTCTGATAAATACCCTGAAACAAGATGTGATCACCTCTGCTACAGAGAGTGTTTTTTAAACTAAAAAAATCCACAAATGGCTTTTGAAGGAAAACAAGTTTATCCAGACCCCTCTCCCATGGTGTTTTAAATAATTTCATTACTTTAAATGTACAATCATTGCATGTGTGTACTTAAATATGTAAAACCTAAAACAAAGCATACCTATGTGTGCTTTTTGTTTATTTGCAACAAAAAAACCAACATAAATTAAAAACAAATACTATTGAAATTAATGACATGAATTTAACACGACAGATGATGTTTTGATGGAATGAAATTGCTGCTTGCGTTTTGAAATGTTTCGGCACTGCCTACATCGGCACACCTTCTCCGGGTTCAACACATCTATCATTCTCCCAGATGCTGTTGAGGACTCCTTATGTGTTCTATTATGAAGCCTTTCTTTATGTGGTGTGCTAGGATACCATTTGGGTATTGCTTGGTGGAGATGCATCATGTATATGTTAGGTCTGCCTCTCTTCTCATTAGATAGAAATGAAGTAGAAGGACACTGTCAAAGTCATCCTAAATATAAACACACCACCAGCCACCAATACCAAGTAACAGTACAGGGAGATAAAACTCCAGAGAGAACTACCAGACCCCTTAGAATACCCTGGCCCACTCCCAGGGTTGTGTGGACTTCTGTTTGGAAAACAATTTATAGAGAGTGGGTTATTCCCAGAGTCTTCCTAGAAGGAAAAAGGGAAACTATTCCTTCCCACATAGAGCTATGGGGACAAGATAAATTGTTCCTTCTAATATTCTAATGGGATCATTAGAACACAAGCTTTAGTAGGGCCAAGTGGCATCAATAGGATCTGAGTATAAGGAGAGATCAAGTTGGGTGAGGTCACAGTCTTTGTGGTTCCTGCTTACGGTATCCAGGAGAGACATAATTAGAAGGAGGCGACTGTGAGATTTTTGCTTCCCTGGCCATGTGGCTGAAAGAGGCTTAGGGCACAAACCTCCAAAGTCAGGGGCGCAAACTGATCCATTGGGACGCTGGACCTAAATATCAAAAGCCCTTGGAAACCTTAGCCCTGCTTGCCCTCAGGAACATGAAAAACAGCTCTTAAAGGAGTTTAAGTGGGGCTCTGCAAGACTGAAAGCTCTCGACAGGGTATTCAGTATAATTTACCAAGTGCAAAGAGCAACCAATAAAAGGAAAGCACATTTGATGACAAGGCAGAAAATGGCGTAGCTACCCAATTGTCCTGCTCACCAAAGGGTCAGCAGTTTGAATCCAACAGGCCCTCCTCAGAAATTCTATGCGGCAGTTCTACTCTGTCCTATAGGGTCGCTATGAGTTGGAATCAGCTCGACAGCACTGGGTTTGGGTTTTTTTTGGACCCAATTGTGATCATGGCTCAGGACTGGGCAGCATTTCTTTCCCTTGTGCATGGGGTCACCATGAGACAGGGGCAGCTAACAACAGTCAATGGCAGCTAAGGATAACAATTTTAAGGTAAGCAGGTTAATATATTTGAAATGTTAACTAAAGTTAATTTCCACTGTTTCAAATTGCCACTAGTCTTCCCAGTCATTTTTAGAGTTTGGAGAGATTTGGAGAGGAGCTCAAGAGTTGAAACCTGGGTGGGGATAGAAATTCCCAGCTATATTGAGGATCTGCGGGCTGAAGAGTCTTATATTCTACTTCCCCCCTGGACATCTGAGGGGAGGGGTGGCAGCAGCCTCATCAAATAAGCAGAATCAAGAGGCAGCCCCTGCAGGACAGAGGCGATGGTGTTGGGTATTTAGGCAATGTATTAGTTCTCTAGGGCTGCCTTAACAAAATACCACAAACTGAGTGGCTTATAAGAACAGAAATTTATTGTCTTGTAGTGCTGGAGGCTTGTAGCCTAAATTCAGAGTATTGGCAGGGACCTGTTCTCTCCAAAGGCTGTAGGAGAAGATCCTTTCTTGTTCCTCTTAGCTTCTAGTAGTTCAGGCATCTCTCTTGACTTGCAGCTGCAGCATAACTTTGTTGTCACATGGTGGTCTTCCCTCTCTGTCTGTCTCTGTGTTTCTCTTTTATAGGACACCACTCAGATGGGATTAGGACTCACCCTACTCTGGTATGCCTCATGTTAACTTAACTGATCCACCACCTGTCTGTCAGTTTTTTGTACTGTGGTGGCTTGTGTGTTTCTCTGATGCTAGAAGCTATGCCACTGATATTTCAAATACCAGCAGGGTCACCCATGGTGGACAGGTTTAGTAGAGCTTCAAGGTTAAGACAAAGAAGAAAGGCCTAGCAATCTACTTCTGAAAATTAGCCAGTGAAAACCCTATGGATCACAGAATATTGTCTGAGACTTTGACTCGCTTACTTTGGACCCATCATCAGAAGGGATCTATCACTGGACAAGGACATCATATTTGATGAAGTGGAGGTCCAGCAAAGGTGAGGGAAACCCTCACTGAGATGGATACCAATGATCATGAAGATGATGCAGGACTGGGCAATGTTTCATTCTGTTATACATGTGGGTTGCTGTGATTCGGAGCTGACTAGATGGCAACTAGTAACAACAACAACTGATAACATCTTCAAAGACCCTATTTACAAACAAGGTCATGTCATATGTTCCAGGGGTTAAGACTTCAACATAAATTCAATCCATAATAGGCAGAGCCTGAGATGGCCCTGTACTGGAGTGTAGCACTGTCCAGTTCCACCTTCTGGATTAAGGCACTCATTTCCCCAGCATTTGGCAGCTTATGGCTTGCAGTTGAGTCCCTCCCCAAGAATTGCTCTAGGCCAAAGAGGACCACCTAGCCCAAGGTCATGTGAACTGAACTCCCTGGGGGCAGGCCGCATCCAATGACTGGTTGGCTATCGTGGGGGATATAAAGGTCTGGTCCCATTGCCTCATTTGAAACAACTCTGAAAGGCCTTCCCAGCTTCAGAGCTTCCAGTACATTCAGCCTCTTTTCAATTGCATGGCAGTTCTAACTTTGGTGTCTACTCAATCCAGCTCCCTCCTTCCTTACAGGTATTGTTCCAGACAGCATTAGCCCACAGACCTTCTGTAGGAAGATCACAGAGTCTGTCTCTTGGGGGAAGTTACCTACAACAAGCCTTCTAGGTCTCTGTAGCTCTGGGATTGGGGGCTTGAAGTATGGAGGAAACTTAAGAAAAGTTCTCCTGACCCAATTTAGGTGAGAATTATGAGCTGGTGGGCTGGCCTGGGGGTTGCTGTTGTGTGGAGAGAGGTAAGGCTTTGGGTTGACATCAGAAAGCCAGACTGAGGATGGAAGACATGGTTGAATTTCAGAGGATCAGTTAGAGCCAAGACTGAGTGAGATTTGAGGAAGAGAGATGGGTGGCCAGGTGCTGATTGTGACTGGCTGTGCTGGAAGAACAGACCACAAGTGAGCCCAGATATGAGCCCTTCAGCAGATGCAGCAAGGCCAGAAATCAAGTCCTGAAGATCCAGCTGGACAAGACACCGTAGAGGAGGCCAGTGAGGAGCAGAGTATTGTTCTCACACCAGATGACCCTCCCTGGAGGCTAGGTGAATACAAAGCCACCCAGAAAATTAGATCCATTCCCCATCTTCCCTCTCACCACCGGAAGGGAAGGAAAAGGGCGACTGGGCATTTACCCCAAAGACATTTGTGTAATACTGGAGGTGGCTGAGGTACCCTGAAGCGGACAAAATTGGGTTTTTTTTTCACAATGGGAATGGATACTTAGAGCTGTCAATTTGGGTCACAGGGAATAAAACGGTTCCATTTGTACATATCTAAGATTTGATGGTGTAGAGATGGGCAACTGAAATGAGGGAGAAAAACTGAAACAGTGTCAGGGAGGTCCAAAAAGCCATGTATGTGATAGAATGGATATGCCATTGCTCTAATGCTAAGACGCATGCACTGCTCTAAGTGCTTGTATTTAGACAATTCCATTGCTTATGGACTTTCCAGGTGAAAATTAGTCAAGCTGCCAGCTGACAATGCACTTTCAATAATATCCTGATATTGAAAAGTATTTCCCCAGCAGAGAGCCGGAAACACTGGAATCTGGAGCAGAGCTCCTGTGGATTGGCATTTTAAAGATGAACAGATTGAAGATGAACAACTGATGCAAAGACAACACGTTAGAGTGAGGCTAGGAAAGGAGAAAGGCTTGCAGCCAAGGCTCCTGTTCTCAGCCTTTTAATTTTTCCAACTGCTTTTACATACATGCTTCTCATTTAATTCTCACAACCACCTATGAGGTAGTAACTAGTATCATTTTATTTTATGGATGAAATGGAGGTTTAAAGAGACCCCACAGCTGGGATATGGTTGAGCTGGGATTCAAACCCAGGCAGCTGACTCCAGAGCCTGTGCTTTTCTCTACTGTCACAAACTGCCTCCCACTATACTATTCTGTTTCTGCGTACATTACCAGTTGAGTTTGCAGAAAGTCACAAGGTGTCTGAGAGTCATTTTGGCAAACTAGAGACATCTATTGCCAAATACAGATGATCAGCCAGGTGGGGACAAACATGGAATCCAAGGAGTTACAAGCTGTGGCAGAAAATTTTTGCAATTGTTAAGGAATAGGGTTAGTGATGAAGTCAGGATCACTCATTTGTTGCGTCATGTAATGCATGTTGTAATTGGTTATTTCTGTGTCTAAGTTCTTCGTTTAGAAAACCTGTATATGGTTACGTCCTAGGAGCAGCCACCTGTGGTATTTTTTGCCTTGTATCATTGTGTCCTTAATAGGAGTTTCCATGGCTTGTCATTTAGTCCCTTCCACGTCACAAAACAGGAGTGTCTTAGTAAGGAAGCGTGAAGAAACTGAGATCCACGCGCAGGCAACTGACAACTCTTCAAGGTAACATTTGGACACTCCCAACCCTCAGCAACGAAAGATGCGACGTCTGCCAAAGTTCCAAGCTGTGTTTATCAGTCAGGTTGTTTTCTTCCCCCATTCATGTTTTCTTTCCTTAGCAAATTTACCGCCGATAGCAGTTTATGGTAGCCGTAAAGAGCGAACAGCGCCCATATAAAATATAGGACGACAGAATTTCAACCCGTTAATGACACACAGCAAATTGATTTAGAAACACTCAAGAACTTCTCCTTTTAACTCTCCTTCTGCTAGATTCTATTTGTATAACTGGTCTTAGCCTTCCAGGCTTGGAGGGAGTGGTGAAAGACGAACGGGCAGTGCTCAGCCACAAGGGGAGAAAAACGTCATCCAGCCCCCAGAATAGAAACAGAAATAAATATGGCCATGTCGCTCTTTTGCTGAGGCCGAAACGACAGACAGGATCACATTTGCAGCACCCAACAGGCCTACTAGTTACAAAGGGCTGGGCTCAGGGGGGAAACATGTATCAAAGTTGACGTTAATGGAGAGGCTTGTTTTCTGAGCTCTGACTTGTGACAGCAAGGAAGGCACAGGACCCACCGAAGTGCTAGAGGGGCTCAGCATCCTTCTGGCCACAAGGAAAAAGCGCGTTCTAAATCAGCCTCTAAGACAGCTGGCTTGGGGCTCTTGAGAGCTGAGCAGAGAACTTCCCTGCACGTCTGCCTGAGAACTTGCTGTTATCTGCAGCTGCCACGACCATCAAGGCACATGCGTAAGGAGGAAGGTGAAAAAGAGGGCTCAGTTATTTAAAGAGGGCCCGTCGGATCCCAGCCACTGCATTCTACATCATCAGCACCTTTGTTCCAGGAGGTCTTGGAAGAAGGGGCGACTCCCTTTCAAAAGTGCTCCAACAAGCCACTTGCCTCTAGACATTTCTGGGACTCCAGGGCTTCATCTTTATCTGCCCATTTCACCACTTTCTTATAATATATGGCCATCACTGGGTGGTTGTGGTCTTACCCTCTTTATACTCTTTTACCTTTTTGAATTGGCAGAACTGAGCTTCTACATTGTCACAACTTGTACCCAGTAGCAGTCCCTTAGGCTGAAAAAGTTTTAAGCTAACATACGTAGCTGTTTTTCTCATGTGTGCTGAAAACCAAACATCACCTGAATTTGACCAGTTTTCCTTTTTCTGCTGAACTTCTCTACTTGAAAATGATAGAATTTCTTACAAAACCAAGCTCCTTCTCTCTGCGATCTTTGTGGTTTACTGGTATCACCAAACTGTCCCTGGTGTCACGCAGGGAGTCCTGGATGCAGGCTTATTTCGGCCACATGTTATCGCTCAAGTCACCTGTTTGTCTCATGCAGCCTTAACAGGCACGGACTCAACACCCTGCTTTCATTTCTCTCAGCTCCGTGCGTTTCTCTGTGGATCACAATATTGCTTTTATTTGAAAAATATAGACTGTATAAAACTAAAGTAAATGTTGCTTTAGACTTTGGAATCTGAGTGTAAAATTCAGTGCTCTCTTCTATCGTCACTATTATCTTACACTTCTTTAGAATTTTTTTAAAACCAACAAGATAAATGAAGTGCGTTTTTATAGCACTAGCACTCGTTTGTTCCCTGATCCTTGGTGACGTTGGGTAGTTAAGAAAAAAAGTCATGCCAGTGTGTTGAAGTTGATGCCAAAGGAACATAGACGACTATTTGGTGCCCAGGAGCTGCTGCTGCCCAGAACTTTATCTCATCCTATTTATATATTCACAAAGCAAAATGTTTTTTAGAGCAACACTGGCCACATTAGCATTTTCTTTCCTCAAAGCTTATGTCTCAGAGTTTTTATACCATTTTTCTTATGTGGGCCAGAGATAATACAAACAGAAATTAACTTCTCCTCTTATTAGTTACTAGCTAAAAGAACACAAAAAGCAAGGACATTTGAAAAATAAATTCAAATGCATTATTAAATATTCTAATTTGAATTACAAAGATAAGTGCCAGATGATCTTAAATCCCTGGAAAGATTCCTTCAAGCCTAAAAAGAGAATGATAAAATAAGGTGTCCAGGAAGACTACCTGAACCATTTATAGGGAAATATCAAGAACAGGCAGGTTCCACTGGCATTCTATAGTTATGACGAAAGGTTTGTTAAAATGCACACACACAGATTTTAAATTAGTGAGAATGCATTTAACTTTAGAAAATATAACTCACAAAAAGCTGCAACTTCACATCTATGACTTAACCCTCTATGGTATATTCAGGTCTCTGGGTGCTGAAAATGGCTTGTACTCAGCCGCTAACCTAAAGTTTGGCAGTTCGAACCCACCCGGCTGTATCGTAAAACCATTTGCCCCTCAACCCGCATCTGATGAGATTAACCCAACTGTATCTGAAGAGCCTTTGTCTGAGATATTGCCTGGGGTGGCAACTGAGTCATTGCCTGCGGAGGCATCTGGGGCATTGCCTAAGGCAGATGCCTTAAAAGCCATTGCGGAACGTTCTCAGAACACATCTCCATCATGCACTTTTGCTTCTAGACCTATAACTAGACTTAAGTCTCAGTGAGCCCCAAATGGTGAAGTACAAAGTGTGATGCAGGAAGTGTGCTATACTCCAAAAGATGCTGGGCTTTTTAAAAATATGTACAAACAGAAACCTGGGGAATATATATGTGAATGGCTATTAAAGGTGTGGGATAATGGTGCAAGGAACATAAAGTTGTATTAGTCTGAATTTATTGATATGGACCTACTAAGCACAGGCTTTTCATTCATTGTTTCAGCTCAGGAAATTAGGAAGGGATCTAATAGTTTATTGGGTTCGTTCTCTGAAGCACGGTTTACACAGTGACCTACACTAAATCGAGTTGAAGAGCCAAAATGCCTTGGTGTACTATAGAAGAAAGTATGCAAAGACTTAGGGAAATTGGAATGTTAGAGTGGATTTTTGGAGGCTTGGTGGTGCAGTGGTTAAGAGCTCAGCTATTAACCAAAAGATTGGCAGTTCAAATCCACCAGCTGCTCTTTGGAAACCCTATGGGGGCAGTTTTACTCTGTCCTGTAGGGTCGCTATGAGTTGAAATTGACTCAACAGCACTGAGTTTAGAGTGGACTTTTCAGGTTAGATCCACAGACCCACACGTGGAGTGCCCAGAGGACACACCTTTCACCACAATGGTGAGGAACAAATTTGTCAAGGAAGCCCAGCATCCTTTAAGACTGCTGTAATTTTTTTTTTTAATGTAAGTCAGATTTACAGTGGGAACTACACTAGTTGAATTACTACAACGGGGCTAATTGGATCTTGTGCAGGTGGGGATCAAGTGGCGGCACTCAATCAACAAAGACAAGGTGGGCATGGTTGCTCTAATGGACAGCAGAGTTGAAGCAGTAATCAGAATAGCCTGACTTGTATGGACTTATGGCATTGGCTACTTAGTCATGGTGTCCCTAAGAGTGAAATAGGAAATTTGCTAAATATTTACTTGTTCTGTACAAGAGGAAGAATTCTAGGTCAAGTAGACAGCAGTCTAACTCAAATTGCCAGAATAGAGAGTCCCAGCCTCTCCATCAATTCCCAGATGAGCATATGTATAAGCCCACAACTCTGTGATTGAAGGGGAGGCCACTACACTGCCAAAAATTTAAACTGTTAACCTTTCTTCCAGCCTTCCCCGAAGGAGAGTGAATGTTCAGTGGGGAAAAGGAAATAATCAGACTTTTCAGGGATTACTGGATACTGGCTCTAAACGGACACTAACTCCAAACCAAAAACCAAACCAAACCCAGTGCTGTCGAGTTGATTCCAACTCATAGCGACCCTATAGGACAGTGTAGGACTGCCCCATACAGTTTCCAAGGAGCACCTGGTGGACTCGAACTGCTGATCCTTTAGTTAGCGGCCGTAGCACTTAACCACTACACCACCAGGGTTTCCAGGACACTCAAAATGTCACTGTGGCCCACTAGTCAGAGTGGGGGCATATGGAGATCAGGTTATTAATGGAGTCTTAGCTCGTGTCCATCTCACAGTAGGACCAGTGGGGCCCAAACCCGTCCTGTAGTGATTCCCCAGTTCCAGAATACGTAATTGGAATAGATATACCCAGTAACTGGCAGAAACCCCATGTCGAATCTCTGACATGTGAAGTAAGGGCTATTGTGGTAGGAAAAGCCAAGTGGAAGCCGTTCGAACTGCCCCTACTGAGGAAAATAGAAAAACCAAAAACAAGGGGTTGCAGAGATTACTGTTACCATCAAGGACTTGAAGGGGCAGGGGTGGTGATTCCCAGTACATCTCCATTCAACTCACCTATTTGGCCTGTGCAAAAAACAGATGGATCTTGGAGAATGACAGTGGATTATTGTAAACTTAACCAGGTGGTGGTGAATCCAATTGCAGCTGCTGTTCCAGATGTGGTTTTGTTGCTTTAGCAAATTAATACATCTCCTGGTAACTGGTATGCATCTATTGACTGGCCAATGCCTTTTTCTCGGTTCCAGTGTCAAGGGATCACCAGAGGTAGCTGTCTTCAGCTGGCAAGGCCAGCAATATACCTTCACATCAACTCTTCAGGCCTATGTCATAATTTAGTCTACAGGAAACTTGATTGCCTTTCCCTTCCACAAGACGTCATACTGGTCCATTACATTGATGCCATTACGCTGATTGGACCTAGAAGGAAAGAAATGTCAATGACTATGGACTTACCAGTAAAACATTTGCATACCAGAGCATAGGAAATTAATTCCACAAAAATTCGGGTGCCTTCCACTTCAGTGAAATTTCTAGGGGTCTAATGGCACTGGGTTTTAGTGGTGTGGGGATTGTTGAGATATTCCTTCTAAAGTGAAGTATAAGTTATTGCATCTGGCCTCTCCCAGAACTAAAAAGGAGGCATAATGCCTGGTGGGCCTCTTTGGATTTTGGAGGCAACACATCCCTCACTTGAGTATGCTGCTCCAGTCTATTTATCAAGTGGCCCAAAAAGCTGCTAGTTTTGAGTGGGGCCAAGAACAAAAGAAAGTTCTGCAACAGGTTCAGGCTGCTGTGCAAGCCACTCTGCCACCTGAGCCATATGATCTGGCTGATCCAATGGTGCTTGAAGCGTCAGTGGCAGAGAGAGATGCTGTTTAGAGTCTTTGGCAGGCCGCTGTTGGTGAATCACAGTGCAGACTCTTAGGATTTTGGAGCAAAGCCCCGCCAGCCTCTGCAGATAACTACTCTCCTTTTGAAAAATAGCTTTGAGCTTGTTACTGAACGCTTAAACACAGGCTGCCAATTCACTGTGTAGCCTGAGCTGACCATCATGAACTGGGTTGTCTAATCTACAGAGCCATAAAGTCAGATGTGCACGACATCACTCCATTATTATATGGAGGTGGTATGTACAAGATCAGGCCTGAGCAGGACCTGAAGGCATAAGTAAGTTGTATGAGGAAGGGGCCTAAATGCCCATGGTCTCCACTCCTGTCACATTACCTACCCTTTCCCAGTATGTACCTTTGGCCTCATGGGGAGTTCCTTAGGATCAATTGACTGAGGAAGAGAAAACTTGTTCCTGATTTATAGATAGTTCCGTGCAATATGTGGGCACCACCAGAAAGGGAACAGTGGCAGCACTACAGCACCTTTCTGGAACCTCCCTGAAGGACAACGGTGAAGGGAAATCCTCCCAAATGAGCAGAACTTTGAGTGGTGCACTTGGTTGTTCACTTTGCTTGGAAGGAGAAATGGCCAGATGTGTGATTATATACTGATTCATAGGCTGTGGCTAATGTTTTGGCTAGATGGTCAGGAACTTGGAAGGAACATGATTGGAAAATTGGAGACAAGGAAGTATGGGGAAGAGGTATGTGGATAGACCTCTCTGAACGGGCCAAAGAGTGAAGACATTTGTGTTTCCTGTGAATGCTCACCAAAGGGTGCCCTTGGCAGAGGAGGATTTTAACAATCAAGTGTGTAATTTGACGCACTCTCTTTCCCCAGCCACTCCCATCATTGCCCAATGGGCTCATGAACAAGTGGCCATGGTGGTAGGGATGGAGGTTATGCACGGGTTCAACAACATGGACTTCCACTCACCAAGGCTGACTTGGCTACAGCCACTGCAGAGTGCTCAATCTGCCAACAGCAGAGACCAACACTGAGTCCCCCATAAGGCACCATGCCTTGAGGTGATCAGCCAGCAACCTGGTAGTAGGATAATTACATTGGTTCTCTTCCATCACGGAAAGGGCAGCATTTTGTTCTTATTGGAATAGACACTTTATTTTTCTTTTTTAAAATTTTTATTGGGCTTTAAGTGAAAGTTTACAAATCAAGTCAGTCTCTCATACAAAAATTTATATACACCTTGCTATATACTCCTAGTTGCTCTTCTTCTAATGAGATGGCACACTCCTTCTTTCCACCCTGTATTTCTATGTCCATTCAGCCAGCTTCTGTCCCCCTCTGCCTTCTCATCTCCCCTCCAGACAGGAGCTGCCCACATAGTCTCATGTGTCTACTTGATCCAAGAAGCTCACTCCTCACCAGTATGTTTCTATCCTATAGTCCAGTCCAATCCTTGTCTGAAGAGTTGGCTTTGGGAATGGTTTGTGCGTTGGGCTAACAGAAGGTCTGGGGACCATGACCTCTGGGGTCCCTCGAGTCTCAGTCAGACCATTAAGTCTGGTCTTTTTATGAGAATTTGAGGTCTGCATCCTGCTTCCTCAGGGTTTCTCTGTTGTGTTACCGGTCAGGGCAGTCATCTGTTGTGGCCAGGCACCATTTAGTTCTTCTGGTCTCAGGCCGATGTAGTCTCTAGTTTATGTGGTCCTTTCTGTCTCTTAGGCTCATAATTACCTTGTGTCTTTGGTGTTCTTCATTATTCCTTGCTCCAGGTGGGTTGAGACCAATTGATGCACCTTAGATGGCCACTTGCTAGCATTTAAGACCACAGATGCCACTCTCCAAAGTGGGATGCAGAATGTTTTCTTAATAGATTTTTTTAAAAATAATTTTTATTGTGGTTTAAGTGAAAGTTTACAAATCAAGTCAGTCTGTCACATATAAACTTATATACACCTTACTACATACTCCCATTTACTCTCCTCCTAATGAGTCAGCCGGCTCCCTCCTTCCATCCTCTCCTTTTGTGACCATTTTGCCAGTTTCTAACCCTCTCTACCCTCCCATCTCCCTTCCAGACAGGAGATGCCAACATAGTCTCAAGTGTCCACCTGATACAAGTAGCTCACTCTTCATCAACATCTCTCTCCAACTCATTGTCCTGTCCCTTCCATGTCTGATGAGTTGTCTTCAGGAATGGTTCCTGTCCTGGGCCAAGAGAAGGTTTGGAGACCATGACCGCCAGGATTCTTCTAGTCTCAGTCAGACCATTAAGTCTGGTCTTTTTGTGAGAATTTGGGGTCTGCATCCCACTGTTCTCCTGCTCCTTCAGGGGTTCTCTGTTGTGCTCCCTGTCAGGGCAATCATCGGTTGTGGCCGGGCACCATCTAGTTCTTCTGGTCTCAGGATGATGAAGTCTCTGGTTCATGTGGCCCTTTCTGTCTTTTGGGCTCATAATTATCATGTGACCTTGGTGTTCTTCATTCTCCTTTGATCTAGGTGGGTTGAGACCAATTGATGCATCTTAGATGGCCACTTGTTAGCATTTAAGACCCTGGACACCACACTTCAAAGTGGGATGCACAATGTTTTCTTAAGAGAATTTATTTTGCCAATTGACTTAGAAGTCCCCTTAAGCCATAGTTCCCAAACCCCCGCCCTTGCTCCGCTGACCTTTGAAGCATTCAGTTTATCCCGGAAACTTCTTTGCTTTTAATAGATTTTATTATGCCAATTGACTTAGATGTCTCCTGAAACCATGGTCCCCAAACCCCTGCCCCTGCTACGCTGGCCTTTGAAGTGTTCAGTTTATTCAGGAAACTTCTCTGCTTTTGGTTTTGTCCAGTTATGCTGACCTCTCCTGTATTGTGTGCTGTCTTCCCCTTCACCCAAAATAGTTCTTGTCTACTATCTAATAGTCTTCTCCCTCCCTCCCCCGTCTTGTAACCATCAAAGGATATTTTTTTCTCTGTTTAAAGTATTTCTTGAGTAGGAATAGATACTTTAGGCACAGATTTGCCTTCCCTGCACACAATGCTTCTGCCATCTGTGGACTTATAGAATGCCTTATCCATTGTTATGGTATCCCACACAGCATTGCCTCAGATCAAAGGACTCACTTCACAGCAAATGAAATGTGGCAGTGGACCCATGCTCATGGAATTTGCTGGTCTTTCTATGTTTCCTATCATCCTGAAGCAGCTGGCTTGATAGAACAATGGAATGGCCGTCTAAAGACACAATAACAGTGCCAGCAAGGTGGCAATAAATACCTTGCAGGGTTGAGGCAGTGTTCTCCAGGAGACTGTATGTGCTCTAAATCAGCATCCAATATATGGTGCTCTTTCTCTCATAGCCAGGATCATGGGTCCAGGAATTAAGGGATGAAAATGGGAGTGGCACCACTCACTGTTCTCCCAGGAACCACTCACAAATTTTGACTTCCTGTCCCCACTAACTTATGCTCTGTGGTCCTAGAGGTGTTTGTTCCAAAGGGAGAAATGCTGCCACCGGGAGAAGCAACACTGAGTCCACTGAACTGGAAGTTAAGAGTGCCACCTGACTTCTTTGGGCTCCTCATGCCTCTGGATCAACAGACAAAGAAGGAGGAGTTACTGTATTGTCTGTTGTGATTGATCCTGAGTTCCAAGGTGAAATCGGATTGATATTATACAATGAAGGTAAAGAAGACTATGTCTGGAATACAAGAGATGCCCTAATACTACTATGCCCTGTGATTAAAGTCAGTGGAACACTACAGTAACCCAATTCCTACATGACTCTTAATGGCCCAGACCCTTCAAGAATGAAGATTTGGATCACTCCACCAGGAAAAAAGCCATGACCAGCTGAGGTACGTACTGAGGGAAAAGGGAATACAGAATGGGTGGTGGAAGAAGATAGTTCCAAATACCAGCTACAACCATGTGATCAGTGGTAAGAACGAAGACTGTTATCATTTCCAGTGTTCCTTTTTTGTATGTGTACATCAAATATTTTTATTTACTTATAAAATATAAGATGTAAGTGGGGCTGGTGCATTTCCAGTTGTACACATGTTAGTTGTATCATGTTACACACAAGTATGACTTTGTAATTGTCTTTATTGAAAGATTGTGTATGGTTTAAGGAGATGTGTACAGGTGCCAAGTTGACAAGTGGTGCACTGTGATGCTTAAGGTTGTATGTCAAGTTGGCTGGGCCATAATTCTCAGTGGTTTGGCAGTTATGTAATGGTGTAGTTTGGCAGTTATATAATGACGTAGTTATTCTCCATTTTGTGATATACTCTAATGACCTCCATGATACGAGCTGATGGAATCAGCCTATCAGTTGTAAGGGGAGTTTCATTGGGGGTGTGGCCTGCATCCAATATATATGAATGTTCTGGCAAACTTGCTGTCTTTTGCTTGCTCTGGATCCTGCATCTAACTCATCAACACCCAACACCTGACCTCTAGTTTTTTGGGCTCAAGCCAGCAGCCCATTGTATTGTGTCCTGATCTCGAATTCATCAGCCTCTGCAGCCTGTCAGCCAGCAGCCTGCCACCTGACCTGCCAATCTTGGGTTCATCAGCCCCTGCAGCTATGTGAGTCAGGAGAAGCCTCCAGCCTGATGCCTGACCCATTGACTTGGGACTTGCCAGTCTCTACAACCATGTGAACCAGTTCCTTGAGATAAATCTCTCTCTCTCCCTCCCTCCCTCCTTCACTTTCTCTGTCTTTCTCTCTGTATATACACTTCACCGGTTTTACTTCTTTAGAGAACCCAGCCTAAGACACCAAGATTGTATCTAACGTATCCTAGATGGTTTCATAGTTACAAACATTTACAAATACCCTTTTTGCTATTGTTACATTAGTAAAAAAGGAGATGGTGGCACAGTGAGAAACAGTGGTAATATTAATTTTATTCAAATACCACTAGAGTACTCTGAGAAATGACTCCTTTTTTTCTTCTTGATTTCTCATTTTATAAGTGATATTTGCCTGACATTATTATAATTGTCAAAATTTTTCTCTGTACTCTAGTAGGCACAGTAAGAAGTCCAGAAATGAACCTGTGTGGGTCTATGCATATTATCTAAATATAAGTATTTTATCATTTATTATTCCTTTCTTTAGAGAAACTGAATGTCCAACTAATACTGATTGTTTTATATGCATTTTTGAATTATAAATGGTTAAAATCCACATTAAACCATTAAGGAGACTTGCCAATAGTGAAGTTCTAAAGTACAGCCAATCTAGCAGCCTAATTTCTCTGAGAGCAGCATATATTAATAGTTAACATTTAACACTCAGAGTGTTAAAAAATATGTTTTAAAAAAAACTATCATATCATTATTATCTATCATAATTTTTACTTACCACTTGGTAGGCATTGAGTTAAATACTTCACATTTTAAATATTACGTTTACTCATCAAATATTCCCGTGACAAGGAAGCTGTGCCCGCGATCACCTAGTTAGTGAGTGGAAGAACTGGGACCTGAATCCACTTCTGACTCTAGACCTGACGTCTTAACCACTCCATGTACTAGAGTGGAGGGTAGTGCTAAGTGAAAGTGGAGAAGTCGCATTTGTAGAGGGCAAAAGAAAAGGGGCACAGTGGTGTATAACCTCATCATTGTGCTCATATAAGGGGAAGATCCCAGAGCACTGGGTCATCATGTCCAAATCTTTCCTTGTAAAGATAAGACACTGAATCAAAGTCAGGCTGTAACTCTGATACATAAGTAAAGAGACTGCTCTAGGGAAGTGGTGGGCCACACAGAAGTTCTGGGATGTGGTAGAATGCGTATAGAATTTGGAGTTAGTTCCAGTTCTACCAGTTATTAATGGGATAATTAGTTTCACACCTCAGTGCTAATTCCTTCTCTCTAAAAGGGGAGTTGTTGGAAAGATCAAATAAGCACTGTATATAAAGGCACTCTATACACCTACAGAAGAAACTGAGATGTTATTAGGGGAATGTTGATACAAATTTGCAGTAAGTGTTGGCTTATATTTAGGAGGATATTCTCTTTCATCCTGTTCCTCCTAGCCTCCTCTATGGACTCTCAACAATCCAAGGCAAACAATTTCTAAAATAAAATAATCAGTGACATAAAGAATAGGTAGTTTTCATGTGAGACTAGTGAAATCACAGCCTTGGCTCCATGGTTGCGCTGCCTATACTGAGGCAGGATTTTTAACAGTAAGTACCTGATGTCTAGACCAGACTCCTGGGTTTAAGTCCCATTTTTGACACTGATGATGTGAATTTGGAAAACCTATCTAGCCTCTCTGTGCCTCAATTTCCTCACTTATTAAAAAAAAAAAAAAACCCAAACTAAACCTGTTGCTGGCACGTTGATTGTAACCCATAGAGTAGAACTGCTCCATAGTTTCCAAGGCAGTAATCTTTACAATGGCAGACTGCCACATCTTTCTCCTGCAAAGCAGCTGGTGGGTTTGAACCACTGACCTTTCAGATAGCAGTCAGGCACTTAACCACTGTGCCACAGGGCTCCTTCATCTATAAAAAGAGGATGATATTCCTCCCTGCCTAACAGGATCTTCCAAGTGTTAAGTACAATACATATAGATCCGTCAAAGCAGTTCTTGGTACACAGTAAGCACTCCAAAAATATTAGCAATCAAATCATGCAAATGCATCTTTGTTTGAATTGCATATTGGTCCAAGTCTGGGCTATTCTAGAGTCACTGAGGCACTTGCTAAGAAGCTCACAGGGGCGTGATGATCTTCACTTTTTAGGGGAAAGTGGCATAGTCCTGGCATCTTGAGCTTGGAAGCTCTATTTGGTAGCTTGGCACCGTGCAGTTTTACCAGGTCTGTTGTGTGGAGATTGTTCCAAATTATTTAACTGTTTTTTTCAGACATCTTAAGTCACCCTTTTGACTTTCATCCATTATTCTGGTCTACAAAATTTTCAGATGGGGAAATTAGGGTCTGACAACTGGGGTAATTCAACACTAAATCGGTTGTTCTCAAACTTAATTTGCGTCAGAGTCACATGGAAGACTTGTTGAAACAAATTGCTGGGCCCCAGCCCAGAGTTTCTGATTTAGTAGAAACTACATTTCTGACAAGTTCCCAGGTGATGCTGCTTGTCAGGGGGTCACAGTTTGAGAGCTATTGTGAAACGTCAAAGAAGCCCTAGTGGCGCAGTGGTTAAAGGGCTCAGCTGCGAAAGGAAAGGTCATTGGTTCTAACCCACCGGCCGGTCGATGGAAGAAAGATGTGTCAGTCGGCTTCCGTGAAGATTTACAGCCTTGGAAACCCTATGGAGCAGTTCTACTCTGTCCTATAGGGTCACTATGAGTCGGATGACAGTGGGTTTGCTTTTGGGTGATGAGTCAAATCCAGGAGCGAAGGTGATTGGAGCTCTGATGTATTGTAAACTTGCAAGGACATTCCTATTCTTTTACCAAATCAATGTACTCAACTGGTTGACTTTTCTCTCATTCAGTTAGATAATATCTGTAGAGTTTAATAGATACTTGAAAATACCGAGTAATAGGAATTGTTCACATTCAAGATAAAAATTCTGGAGAATAATTTCTAAATGAAGATCTCCTTTTATTTATTTATTTCTTATGTGGATACCAGTTATGACACCTAGGTAATTTACACGGATCAGACTACTAGCATGTGTCAAGACAGAGCAGGCAAAATAGTTTTTAGGTGCTTAGTGTTAATGTTGTTACTGTCAGGAGAAAGAAGAGAAAGTCCTATTTCTTACATACATAAGTTTTTATTTATTTTTTGGAAAACTTGATTTTGAACTAGATAGCTTAAATAGTTAAATATATTCTTTGAAAAATATAACCATACCTGTTTTCTGATTTGTCTTCAAGAAAAATAGCAGGGAATTGATTATTCTTAAGAATAGCGGCCTCTTGTGGTCATTTATAAAAGTACATTATAAAACAGAAGCCTGAAATATTCTAATTTGTCAGAAGGTTTTGGTGGCGCAGTAGTTAAGAGCTCGGCTGCTAAACAAAAGGTCAGCAGTTCGAATCCACCAGCTGCTCCTTGGAAATCCCAGGGGACAGTTCTACTGTGTCCTATAGGGTCGCTATGAGTTGGAATTGACTCCATAGCAATGGGGCTCATAATCTCTGCCCTTTGATTTTTTTTCTTCCAACTGTATAGGAATTACCTAATATTTGTCAAAATAGGTTATATCAGGAATAGGAATTTACATTGTCTTTATAAATGTTTACATCGTTCAGCCATACCAGTACTATCTGGTAAATTAAAGCTTTTTATTGAAGCATAAAATGTACAGAAAAGTGCACAAATTGTAATTGTTCAGCTCAAGGAATTCTCCTAAACTAGAAGAAGCTGTGTCACCAGTGTATCTGCTATACTTTTTATCGTCATTTTGCAGGTAAGGTGAATCAGACTCAGAAAGGTTACATGTGATTTGCCAAAAATGAGGCATACAACTGCTAAGGGCCAAAGAAGGCTCAAAGGAGTCCTGGTGGCACAGTGGTTAAGTGCTCGGCTGCTAACTGAAAGATTGGTGGTTCAAACCCACCCAACGGTTCTGTGGGAGAAAGACTTGGTGATCTGCTTCCGTAAGGATTACAACCAAGAAAACCCTATGGGGCAGGTCTACTCTGTCACATGGGTTGGAATTGATTTGATGGCACTCAACAGCAACAAAGAAGGCTCACGGCTCTTCTCATTCCAAATCTTAAAACCAGGCCAGCCTAGCCTTCTACCACAATGAATCATGCAGCCCGATGTTTTTACTTTGCCGATGATACTAAGGACTCTTGAAATTCAGTATGCTTCTATTAGCTCTGTACTGCAAGCGGGGCTTTGAACTGGTTCGTTGCAGCTCAACCCCCTGCTGAGAATTTGCATTCCACCCCAGAAATACTGAATCAGAATCTACAGTACGACAAGAGCCCCAGTGGATTTCTATGTATGCATCTATAAATAAACAAGACCCCAAGGCAATTCTTAGGTATACACCTACATTTTAACAAGACCCCAGAGATTCTTACATATACATAAGAATTACCTTGGGATCTTATTAAAATGCAGATTCTGATTCAGTATAGCTGGGATGGAAATACAAATTCTTAGCGGGGGTCAAACTGGAATGAGCAGGTTTGAAGCCCTGACTATAAGGAGTACTGTAAGTAAGTATATACCCCAGAGAAGGAAGTACATGACCCTAGAGAAGGAGGTGTATGACCCCACTGCATACAGGTGGTCCCTGGGTTATGAATGAGATCAGTTTCTAAGTGTGTCTTTAAGCTGAATTTGTAGGTAGATTGAAACAGGTGCATACAGTTCTTACTTAGCCTTACATTAGTTCAAGAAAAGGCTCGAAGTCTTTTCAGTAATTTAAAAGCTGCACATGCAGCAAGTGAAGGTGATCATGATTAAGAATTTTTTATGAGAGGGGTTTGGTCCAATCATTTCAAAGTGTTGTAGAGAAACAACCTTCACCAAAGCCTTCTGCAACAAAGGGATTTTTATTGTGACTTTATCAGAAAATAAAGTGGGAAATTGGCTGCAAGCACTGAGGCTATAAACCAGAATCTAAAGAAGTACACTCTATAAGTGCTTTTTATACAGTTTTGACAGGTGTGATTCATTATGAGTAAATTACTTACAAACTACGATTGGTTAAAGTAAAGACAAAGAACTAAGATCATGGTTGGGTGACCTGTTCTTGTTTTTCTTTTCTAACAATTTTGTCTCTTGGCTCAGGGGTCTCAGGTCGGTCATATGATGGTTGTTTTTATTTGTTATGTGGGTTACATATGGTACTGGGTAGATCTTTAACTCACTTCCTTGGGTGAATTGTTATTTACTTTTGGTACGCGTGTCCACTGTCCATTAAACTGGCTAGATCACTCTGTCCCACTTCTTTGATGTAGTTTCCCATTGTTTTAAGTGTTTCAGATTCTGAGAACCAAGTTGGCCTTTTGTGATCATGACCTGCTGTGATCATGACCCTAACCTTACATAACATTAAGGGGCAATATGAGTTGTCCATAAATCAGACATTTGTAACTCAGGGACTTACTGTACTCAGAAACCCTCTTTTTTTTTTTTTGGTTATGGATCTAATCATTAATTTGTCTTAATCCTATTGCACCTAAATTGCCAGACCATGCTTCAAATCTCTAATAAATAATTAGGTAAGAATATTAATTATTGAGACTATACATCTAAGCTGTAAAGAAACAACATTCTGGTGGGAAGAAAACCAAAGGATTTTTGTTTTTCAAAAATGAAGACAAAAGCAATTCTTGCCTTTCACCTGGTTGAGCTGGGTGTGAATGAACACAGCCTCTGCTTTGATCATATTGCATCCAAGAATTTAGCATTTTCAAAGTTGCATGAAAGCAGTGCTGACTCTCCACGTCCGGATTCAGCCTTAGGGAAATTGTGGAGAATTGGGTTCCTCTTTGCCCTTCCCTCCTCTCTTTCATTCCTTTCCCTGATTTTAGTTCCTCTTCTTTTCACATTCCTCAGGAGAAAAGGGACCTGAAAATTGCTGACAGCTTGGCATGACATTGTAGATTCTAGATTGTAGAAAGCCTAATCTTTCAAATGGAGTCCCTGGATGGTGCAAACGGCTAACATGCTCGGCTGCTAACTGGAAGGTTGGAGGTTTGAGGCCATTCAAAGGCTGTCTAAATCTTGAAAGTGCATAGGTTTATCTTTCTAGTAAGGCCAGCATAATTTAGTAGAAAATACTTGATGAGGATTATTTTCTACTAAATATTGAAACATGAAAATATTCATGTTCGAGTTACAGTTTCTTCACCTGCTAGCTCTAGGATTTTAAACAAGTCTCTCAGTTACCAAACCTCATTTCCTCAACTGTAAATTAGGGATGGTGGATACCTCACAGGAGCCCTGGTAGCACAGAGGTTAAGCACTTGGCTGCTAACTGAAAGGTCACCAGTCTGAACCCACCAGTTACTCTGCGGGAGAAAGATATGGCAGCCTGCCTCCGTAAAGTTCTACTCTGTCCTACAGGGTCGCTATGAGTTGGAATTGACTCAGTGGCGATGGGTTAGCTACCTCATAGGACATCATGAAAATCGAATGAGATTATAAGAGCATAGCCTATAATCTTTAGATACAAAAGTTCCTACATTATGGCTTTGTTTCTAAGGTATTATTAATATTCAACACCAATGCAATAATCAAGTCACTCAATGTTTACTACTTGGTTTCACTGCTGGGAATACGTGCTAGAGAACGCGTTTGATAGTGAGCAGATAGATATGTACATATCCACTTTTTTCCTGGGCACAGTGAAGAGCATGAAAAAGTAGTAAGGGTAGTGGGTATCTGAGAAATGGAGAAGGAAACAGAACTCATGTTGGTTGGGGCAGGAAAAGGTACTAAAAAATAGTTTTTAACTCCCCTGGAATCCCAATTTTGGGGGGTCCATGAAGTTGGAATGACCCACCCAGACCATTTGCCTGTAGATATCCTTAGGAGCCTTGAGCTTTGAAGAAACTGGTTTTCTAAAAGTCACCTTTGAATCAAACAATGGTTTCGATAAACTAGTAAGGCTGTTTTGCCTTGGACATTGTGCTTTTTTGGAGAATTCAGTCATTTTCAGGGAAACATCCTCCAAACGTCAGACTGGGAGCTATGTTTTAGGGTAAATCAGTAATTTTAATTGTTCTTCAAGACAATGCTGTATGAAATTCTTCCTGACCACAGATTTTTTATCAGTTTTGTTCCAACCCTTTTTCCATGGCAATGCTGATAAGATTTGGTATGAATCTTTAGAGGTTCTCTCATCTTTGGAACATTTTTGACTCTAGTCAAAATGTGGAGCCCTGGCAGTGCAGTGGTTAAGAGCTCAGGCTGCTAACTAAAAGGTCTGTAGTTTGAATCCACCAGTTGCTCCTAGGAAACCCTATGGGGTGGTTCTACTTTATCCTATAGGGTCGCTATAAGTAAGGATCAACTGGATGGTGACAGGTTTGTTTTTTGGGGGGATTAGTCAAAATGTTACCCTGATTTGCAAATTGTATATTAAATAAACTTCGATCAATTTTTATTATTGGCTTAATATGATTTTTTTTAAACAGAACCAATAGCAGATTAATATACAAAGTTCCTAATTCACAAATTTACCCAGAGCCCTCCTGATTATCATTATTATTAAAACACTGTATTCAATCCTAAATAAGATATATGCACTGGTGTTTTAGTAAATGTTTAATGTCCAACTCACTGGCAAAAAAAAAAAAAAAGCCATGAGCAATAATATGTGCTGATTTCTGTGGTGTAAAGACCCCACTGTGGCCAATATCAAGCTTCTAACATGACCCCACTAAACATGGAGTTCGGAGGAGATACGAAGTAGCACACTCTTATGTAGAGTTTCCACCACACAGATACAGTACATACAAACTTAAAAGTAGATAATAGTAAGCGTAGCAAATAATTGGGAAGCAATGAGTTTTGAATATTTATTACCTTTGTTTTAAAAATAATTTATTTAAATGTGAGCTAATTTAATTAAAATTTTATTAATGTCTGTGTCAAATATACAGCTAGCAAAATTTCTCAAAATTTAGCTATCTGTTCTTGTGAGCCAGTACTGGCCAGCTATGGAACAACACTGAATATATGGTAATTGCACTAGTATGGTACTAGTTATGACAAAGATTATCACCTCTTCTGGGAAGCCTATCTGGATTAGGTGCCTCTCTCTGTACTTCTATCATAATCTTCTAGATATCAAAGCAATTGACACACTGTGTTGAAATATCATTTCTTTCCCGCTACACTTGAGTTCCCTAAGGCCAGTGATTGTGACATTTACCTCCATGTCTCTGTATTAGCATTGTTCCTGGGACAGGCTGGGCTCAAGAAATGTATATTTAACAAAGAAATTTACTAGAACTGGCTCTGCCCTCCAGAAGCACACTGTCTAATGCTGTGATATGCAAAGGCACGTAGACACAGAAGAAACACACAGGCAATTTAGTAGAAACTCTGAATGAAGATATGAATGGGTTATAAGACTTTTATCTTACCTATAAAATGGCATTTATTGGACTGGAATATAAAAGGGATTATAGACCAGTGAAAGCAGACGTAGTAGTTTTTCTTCTACCCCATTGTAGTGTAAAAAAACCTAATGCCACCGTGTTTAATATCTCATCTGTTTAATGACATTCTTTTCGTGTTCAATCTTTAGGTGGTAAAAGCAACATATATCCATTACAGAAAAAGTAGGATATACAGAAGCATAAAAAAATAAAAGCTACCTATATTTTATAAGGTTGATGTATTAGTGAGGATAGATTGTGACAATAGCATCTGGAAAACTAGTAACTGTGGCTTAAACAAGATGGTTCATTTTACTTCAGGTAGAAGTTTGGAGGTTTGCTGGCTAATGTTGATACGGTGGCTCTGCTTCCCAGCATCTTTTGTTGTTGTTATCTGCTGTCGAGTTGGATCCTGACTCATGGCAACCCCGTGCACAACTGAACGAAACACTGCTGGGTCATTTGCCAACCCCATAATCAGTTGCGGACTGGAGTGTTATGATCCACTGGCTGATTTTTGGAAGTAGATTGCCAGACCTTTCTTCCTTGTCTGTCTTGGGAAGCTCTCTTGAAACCTGTTGAGCATCATACCAACACGCACGCCTCCACTGACGGATGGATGGTGGCTGCTCATGAGGTTCACTGGTCAGCAACAGAACCTTGGTCTCCTGTGAGGAAGGCAAAAATTCTATCACTGAACCACCAATGCCCCTAATCCAATGTCTTTAGAGGCCTGGTTTCCCTCCACCTCAGGGCTCTGCATGGCCCTGTTCTTGGTCCAAGTCAGCATCCATGCTCCTAGCAGCAGGATAGAGTACAGGATGAAGAAGAAGAGACACAAGGCTGACTGTCTCCTAAGGAAGGTTCCTAGAACTTCCCTGTGCCATGTCTATTACATCTAATTGGCTAGAATATAGTCACGAGGCCACATTCAGCTGCTGTGGGGCCCGGGAAATGCACTCTTTATTCTCAACAGCCATGGACTCAGCTCAAAGTCCTATTACCATGGAAAAAGAGGAAAAGAGATTTTTAGGGCCATCTCTCAGAATCTGCCACCAAGGCTTTTGATGCATATTGATAAATTTCCCTTCAGAAGCTCTGTACACATTTACATTTCCATATATAGATATGAATACTTATTAGTAAACACCAATGCAATCAATAATCAATCAATTCAATGCTTACTACATGGTTTTGCTACTGTGAGTACGTGATAGAGAAAATGCTCAGTGTTTGGGCTGTATGGTCAAGATTCTTTCAGCTGCAAGTGACAGATGGCCTACAAAGAGTGTGAATTTATTCAAATGCTGAGGTGATTTAATAAAGCAAGGCAATAGAACTGTATAGTATATGTCGGAATATAGAGTTGGAGAATTAAAAACAAAGCCCTTCTGAAGAGGAATGAGAGAGGAGGGTTACATAGGTAGCTGTAAGAATTTTGAGGCCTAGAGAAAGAAGATCCAGTGGGATATGATGTCCCCTTAAGGGTCATCCCTTAATGGAGGGCTTTTTATACACATTTTCCTCAGGTGCTACATTCCACATGTCCTAGGTGCTTGATATCATTCTCTCACTGAATTGCCACAGTAGTCTGGTTGTTGTTGTTGGTTGCTGTCAAGTCGATTCTGACTCACGGCGACCCCATGTGTGCAGCGTGGAACTACTCCATAGGATTTACAAAGCTGTTAACTTTTCAGAAGCAGATCGCCATGCCTGTCTTCTGAGGCATATATTTTTATCAATCTATATTTCACATATGAAGAAATGAAGGCTCGGAGAGGCCGAGTCACCAAACTTAGTGGCAAAGCTAGAATTTAAATGGTGCTCTCAAATTTTCCTGGTGGCACAAAGACTTGAAAGCGTGGCTGCTAACTAAGGGGTCGGCAGTTCAAGTCCACCAACTGCTTCTCGGAAACCCTACGGAGCTGTTCTACTTTGTGCTAGGGGGTCGCTATGAGTCAAAATTGAAGAGTGAACGGATAAAGAACAAACTTGGTAAGGATCATTGTTGTTGCAGCATTTGGATTAGAAAGGGTATAAGAAAACTTTATAGAGTTTTTAAAAACCATAAAAGAATTACAGAGAACAAAAAATGAAGTGTGCTAAAGGGGAGGGAGGACCTCATGACATTTCATCTCTTCCAAGCCTTGGTTGGATGCCTACCTCTCCTTTCTCACAGCACCCTGTGTTCACTGGTAAGACATAGTTCTCATTTCTATTGTGTTTGATTTAGTTTGTTGTTTCCCCTTCCAGACGTATAACTTGGGTGTCAGGTATTGGATCTTATATACAACCTTGTATTCCCAAGGCCCAGCACAATGCCTGGTACTCAAAAATATTTGGTGAATGGATTAAACAAGCATTCATTTCATACACACACACACACACACACACACACGAACATGTGTGTATTCAGTGAAAGAGAAATTTTATTAAGTATTATGATGCCAAATTTTAAGAGGCATACAATAATAACTAGACTCCTAAAAACTTATGGTTCCGACCATGGCTATAAAGAGGTTGTTATAATCTGTGAATAATATTGAGTGTCTACAACATGCCAGGCTGCTTTGAGCGTTTAATATTTTATTTATTTAATTCTCACGAAAACCTTATGAGGGAAGTAAAATTATTATCTCCATTTCAAAAACGGGGAACATTGAGATCCAAGCAGGCTAGGTAATTTGCTTACGGTGAGTGGAAGAAAACCCACGATATGAACACAGGTAGTTTTGCTCTAAAATTTCTATGTTGAACAACTAGGCTATTTTACCTCACCATTATATATTAGTGACTTACCGGGTTTTTTTTTTTTTGGCATGGCTTTATAGTAACCAACATCTTCTAATTAAAATTCAGAGATCCTTTTCCTGTTGTTTGCTTGTCAACCGGAACTTCTTTTTCGCATCTTTCCAAGAGGAACCCTACGCATCTTGGGAAAGTGCTTCTTTACACCCAATCGGTCCCCATCCCATCTCTAAAACCAATGAGAAATTTGCAATCAACATTATTCGCTACCCGCTTAACAACCAAGGATTCATAATTTAGATTTTTTTTTTCTAAAACATATCCAAGGTCACCTACTAGGTAACTTCCGGGTTCCACGCTCTCCCCCGCGCGCAGACACCCGCGCGTCTTTGCAGACTCTGCGCACAGCTTTCTCGTTGGCGAAACTACACTTCCCAGTGGGCTGTTCGTCGGCACGAATCCTATATTTCAGACCCAGGAGGCATCGCGGAAACCCTAGGGACGCTTTGCGCAACAGTGTGGGTGGGAGAAGTAAAGGGCGGACAGTCTAGGCCTACCTGCGCTCGCGAACCCCAAAATGGCTCGGAGGCAGGACGAGCAGAGAGGGGGCGCGCCCTTAGTGGCGGAAGGCAAGCCCGATGAGGAGGTTAAGCTTATTCTGTACCACTGGACGCATTCCTTCAGCTCTCAAAAGGTAAGGGCCGGGACGGCTGCCGGGCGGGCGGCACGGTCGCGTTTCAGCACCAGGACAGCTCCCTCTGGGTCCCGCCCCAGGGCGCCGGCCTACTGGAAACCCGCATCTACTGTCCTAACCTCCGGCCCCGGGCTCTCTCGAGGGCAGGGATGCGCCCGATGGGGAGCGACGGGAGCGAGGAAAACCAGTCTGAGATGGAAGGACTATGACCCATCACTATCACTCATGAAATATGACAAAAAAGCATCACTTTCATTATTTGTGCTGGAGGCCTTGCCTGCAGGGCCTTGGAGAGTGAGGCAGAGGGAAGCGCCTTCACTTCAACCATATACATAATCTAGGGTACCTTCTTGTAGTCCTTGCTCCCATTCGCTTTCTTCAGCAAGGCCCTACATACCTACATTTCCGGTTCTTGTCTGGGGAGGACTCATAATTAGGTTTAGGATACAAGGTGGGGTGGGGCATAGGGGTGGAGGGCAGTTGTATAATGAATATAGAACAAATCGTTTTCATTACTTATTTTAACGTTTTTAATTTGTAAGACTCCAACACTAGACTATACCTCACTTGTTAATCCTAGGGATAGGAATAGTTAAAAATGTTGAAAATATTAATAACTGAGGGAGGCGCTGAAAGGACACTTATCAGTATCCTGGGAAGTCACTTAATTGAAAGCCCGCACGCGGTGTAGTAACCAGTGTGAACTCTTCCAGGTACGCTTGGTAATTGCTGAAAAGGCATTGAAGTGCGAGGAACATGATGTAAGTCTGCCCCTGAGTGAGCACAATGAGCCTTGGTTTATGCGTTTGAACTCAACTGGAGAAGTGCCTGTCCTTATCCACGGGGAAAACATTATTTGTGAGGCCACTCAGATCATTGATTATCTTGAACAGACTTTCCTGGATGGTAATGTTAAGGCTATTTGTGATTTCTTGGATTTAATTTCAACACAAATATATGTATTCTCTTCTCTTTTCTCTTTCTCTCTTTCATTGTTTTTTTGGTTTCATGATGGTGATAGTGATAAAAACCTTTTCCATTTCCATAAGCACACAAATATTTGGCAGATAAATTAACATAAAATTTGCATAAGCCAGTGTAATTGGATTTAAAATAATTTTACATAACCTACAAATTTTAATGTTGAAACTTTCCTCTTAAATTCCGTTTCAAAAAACCCTCCAGGTGTCTGGTTTGTGATGGTGATTCATTAGTCTTAAAGTCAAATTCATAATACTGATTCCAAATGAACACTATGAAAATCAGTTTTACCGAGTTTGCCAAAGTGGTTATCATTTTCCTAAGTGGCTCCACCTTAAAAACAGTAAGAGGAAAAAAGATAAATAAATTATAGGCAAAGGTGAATAGACTGTATAGTTTGAATTCATTGTCCTTGTTACTTCTATAGCGTTCAAATTTTTATATCTTTTCTAAGAAATTTCAGAGTTTAAATTTGTGTAGTGTGTTTAAATATTTATTGACGGCTTGTTATGTGTCAGGCATTTTATAAGTTCTATTCTATTTAATCTTCAAAATAACCCATCTGAGACAGGCATGGTAGACGAGTGATTCCCATTTTGTACATGAGGAAAGAGAAACAGAGGTTCCCAGGGCAATCTAGCTATTTTATGGCAGAGTAAGTCTGAATATAAGTCTTTTATCTACAAAATCTTCATACTGTACTGACGGTCTCCCATAGTCATTGCCACTTTCTATCATTTATTTCTAATGACAACTCTTTAGGGTGAACTGTAGCTTCAAGGATTTGCCCAAGATTACACAGCTGATAACTGGAATTGCTGAGAGCAAAACCTAGGGCTCTTATCTTTTAGCCAACTACTCCTTAAAAAAAATTTTTTAGGGTAGGTTAAACTTTTCTCTTGGTTCCCATTTCATACTGTGTTTAAACATAACACTTCTGTTCTTGCCCAGTAAACTGTAGGCTACTTGAGGGCAGGGATTGAGGATTGATTACTTTTTCCCCCCAATTTAATTTTGTGCCTGGTAGGTAGTGCTCAAAATAGTTTGATAGATGAATGAATGACTGAATTAATAAAATTAAGCCCAGGCCTAGGTAATCATCATGTCCTCAGGGATTTGTAAGAGGATTGATTGGAAGGTTGTATTCATGCTTTTCAGGAGCTGCATGGTGATCCAGTCATTCTTCATCTACCACCGCTTGTGTTGATGTTAATTGGGCAGGATGAAGCAAGCATGTAACCTCGAATTGCTGGAAGCTAACTGAGAAAAGCAAATTACTACATATATATATGTATATATGTATGTGTATATATATGTGTGTCTGAGGTGCTAAAGGAAAATTACAGTATGGAATTAAATTAGCAATGGGTTAATCCCTAGGATTCTGATTGGAGGTTCTAATTAAAGGTGGTCATGATCCAAACCAAAGAGTGTAATGAGTTGCTTTCTTCTTCCCCATTACTTGCTATTACTTATAAGTGTATATGCTAGAGACTGAACCGAAAATGGTGACTGATTAATTTAAGGCAATTTTTCTCAACCTTTAGCTTTTGGAAATGGATAAGTTTGTTAAAATAATTTGTATTTCATGGGAGAAGTGATTATACTAATGTGAATAAAACAAAATAATTGTATAAGAATTCTATTTTAAACAATCAAAAATGTTAATAATATATAAGTAAATGGAAAATCATGTTTAAATCTTTTGCTAGCATCACCTGAACTACTACTGTACCTCTTCCTCTTCCTCCTCCTCCTCATCCTTCTCCTCCCATTGTTTCTGCAGTAAGGAATTCAGTAATATAAAATATACTTTACAACATAGTAATATTAATGATTATCATGTTAATTATGGTTGTTATGATTTCTTAAAATTTCCTTAGGTTTTCTCTTTTGTTTTAACTACACCTTCTCCTCACTTATTGACTATCTCGTTATCCAACATTTTGCATTTATGACAATAGTAAAATATCTATTATCTGACTATTTTGTGTATTAATGATGTACATCTGGCAATAATGCTGAGGTGTGAGGCAAGAGTAATACTGGCTATCATGGTTAAAGTTATGTGTCAACTTGGCTAAGCCATGATTTGCAGTGGTTTCACAGTTATGTAATGATATAATCATCCTCCATTTTGTGATCTGATGTGGCCATCCTCCATTTTATCATAACACTGATTTCAAATAATTACCTGGTCTTGGGAACCTAACCATGTTGATAAGTGAGGAGAGGGTGTGTATAATAATAACAAAACTGAAATATATTCTTAGTCCTGCTAAAACCAAACCCAACCCCATTGCTATCCATAGTGACCCTATAGGACAGACTAGAGCTGCCCCATAGGGTTTCCAAGGAGTGCCTGGTGGCTTTGAACTGCCGACCTTTTGGTTAGCAGCCGTAGCTCTTAATCACTGCTCCATCAGGGTTTACTAGTTCTGCTAAGTTAGATTTAAATAGCCAAAGTCCTTTTATGATTATTTATTCAATCAGAGGAGAAGGCACTTTGGGCTAAATGATAGGGTGAAAATATAGAAACTATAGATTTTCATTCTGGCTGGCCCATTAGAGTGAGTAACCAACAAGAGTCCTAGCTCTTAGTCTGATGGTGCTACTAACTTGTATGATGTATAACTTGGTGAGTTGACTTCTGAGCTTGTCCTGTTGGATTAGATGATCCAGATATATTTAAAAATCAGACGTAAGCCTGATTACTCACTGAACTGAACCCATTGTTCTCGAGTTGGTTCTGACTCATAGTGACCCCAGTAGAACTGCCCCTTAGAATTTCCGAGGAGCGGCTGGTGGATTCGAATTGCCAACCTTTTGGTTAGCAACTGAGCTCTTAACCACTGGACCAGCAGGGCTCCGAATGTATATAGTTAATTTATAAAATTTGACACCATGTGTTTTTTCCTCACCTGTATTAACATTTGTGTTTTCTAGTCCCAAAGTTATGAATTATCGCCCCTTTTTTTGGTTTTTTTTTTTTAGTCCCAAAGTTATGAATTATAGTTAGTTTGTAACCATATCTTTGATAGCTTTAATTCTTTATCATCATTATATATTTTTAATAGCCTTGCATGTGACCAGTTGAAGGGTACAATATTCTTTAGCTACATAATGCATATTGTCTTATGTACTAGTGTCCTCACTAAGCAATTGAAATAAAATAAAAACCAGCAAAGGAATCCAAATAAAAAACTAAATCCATTGCCGTCAAGTCCACTCTGAGTCACTGCGACTTCATGTGTTAGAGAATAGAGTTGCTCCATAGGGTTTCCTCGGCTGTAATTTTAATGGAAACAGGTTGTCAGGCTTTTCTTCCGTGGTAGCACTTGGTGGGTTTGAATAGCCAACCTTTAGGTTTGTACCACCTAGGGACCTAGCAAAAGGTGTTGTTACGTGCTGTGGAGTGAAATTTCGACTCATAGCACCCCCCATGTAACAGAGTAGAATGGCCCCAAAGGGTTTTCTAGGTTTTCATCTTTATGAGAGGAGATTGCTAGGTCTTTCTCCCATGGAGCTGCTAACTTACTGCCAACCTTTCTCTTAGCAGCTGAACTCTTAACTTTTGCACCACCAGGGCATCTAAGCAAAAAGGGATTGGGTTAGAAATAAAGTCTAATCTGCTTTCATTGAGCTAATAAGGGTGACCTGAAAGTTCTTTGCATAGGCCCAGGGGGAGTCTTTCTCAAAAACAGAGTATAATAATGCTTCTTGTATCTGCCATCACTGGGGAATGTCAGAAACCACAGCCCCTAAACTCCATTTTTTCCTTTGAGGAAACTGAATGCAATTTAGGTGTTTTTTTTTGTTTGTTTGTTTTTGTTTTTTTAACGACTTAAGGCCATTGTCGTTCTGCCCAGCAATACAGTGCTACCCTCAGGGACTAGAGAATGTACAGGGCTGTTTGTCCCCATTAAGTGGCTACCAAATGCTTTTATTGATTCTTTCTGGGTTTTTTTTTTTTTTTTTTAACTTCTTTTGCTTTTTCCTGTTTTCATGTATCATGCCTTTCTGCCTTAAATGTGTCTACCTGTTTCTACTTTGCAGCCTAAGTTTATGCACAATGCAAGACCTGCCTTGGCCCTTACTCAGTTCTTTTAGGAAGTCGGGTCTTATGCCTTGAGCTTAGTCACCAAGCCTAGCTTCCACTAATGCAACTCCCCCTCTGCCAGCCTCCCCACCCACCCCCCCACCCCCCCGCCACCCCAATCCTGTCTCCAAACACCACACTTCAGTCCTGGGACCTCTTCTCATTGCCTGCTTCTTAAACCCTGATTCCCTACTTTCCTTCTGTTACTTTCCCACTTCTGATTGAGCTGGAATACCAGGAATAGACTCTCTCTTCTCCTTTAAGTATTATAACAGAGGAGCTCTATGGGAAGGAGGGTCGGAAAATAAATTAGGATGGGATTGAGGGGGAAGAGCTCTTGTATTATTTGAAGGGATTTTCCAAGTGTCTTTTGCAAAACCCTGTTTTCAGAGGCAGTGGACGCTGTTGTGCTCTTGATTACCAGGAGGAAGATGACAGCATGTTGTAAGTGGGAAGCTGTACTGGGCAGTTCTAGTCTGTCCTGTAGGGTTGCTATGAATTGACCTGATCGGAATTGACCTGATGGCAAGTTTTTTTTTTTAGTTTACTTTTCTGGGAAAGAAGTGTCATGCTCTTCTGGAGACAAGTCCCATGGCTTGGCACCAGGAAGCCTCCAGAGCCAGTAGTCATAAATGCAGCCATTTGGGAAGCATTTTTAAGTGTTGTATCCTTTGTGATAGAATCAGGAGTATTAATGTAAGGCCTTTGAGGCCCTAAGGCAGTGGTCCTAAACTTTTGGGTCTCAGGACCTTTTGTAGTCTTAATATTTGTTTAGGACTCCAGAGAACTTTTGCTTATGTGAATTATATTTATCAACATTTACCATATTGTAAATTAAAATGAAGAAAAATTTGAAACACAAGAAAACACTCATTAGCTGTCAGAGTGATGGCGTCATTACCTGTCTTATAGTCTCTGGGATACTCTGCTGTACATGTAGAGAAAATGGAGTGAAAAATGCAATTAACATACTAGTATTATTAAAAAAAAGTTTTGATGTTATGGACCCTTAAAATCATCTTGGGAAGCCCCAGGGGTCCTCAGACTACATTTTGAAAACAATTGCTCTGAAGGACCTGTGAATAGAATTCAGAAAATTTGAGATCTTGTATAAGCAAAATTTGCATCTTTATTTTTACTAGTATCTAACAAATTTGTCATTTCTTTGCATTACCAATGTAGGCATAACTCACAACAATATTAGGAGTGCCTGCAACTTTGCTACCATTAGAAATCACAGATATGTTCATAGCATATTAAGTTATTGCAGATATCTTGAAATATTTATCATTTATGCTCATGACCAGTTTGAAATTATGGTAGTTATTAGACATACTGCCAGATCTTATTAATATATTAATAAAGAGGCACAAAATTATTTTTATAACTGTATGTTAATACAATCTATTTCCTTTGCAATCCTACACCTTGTATTTTATGCACTTAAAGGTATTATTTTGAGGAAGTCCAGTCACCAGGCTGCCAAAGAGGTTCATGGCCCAAAAAGGTTAAGAACTCTTTAGAACTTTAGGAATTTTAGAAGGCCTCCAGCTTACCCTTTCTGTTTCTCATGGAAATGTCTGTCATGCGTTTGGGATCCTGGTTGGTTGAAATAGTTGAGGTCCTGAGGAGTCGATCTGAGGAGTTGTTAGATCTTGGTGTTAAGAGACTGACTGCTACAGAGACACTTTACCTGCCTCCTTTCCATAAGGGGTCAGCAATGAAGTGTGCTCTAGTTCTGTAAATCCACTGTCGAGGAGCAAACTGTTGTGACTACCTTGGCCGTGTAGTAGGTTCTCAGATCAGGTAGTGTGAGGCCTCTTTGTGTTTTTTCTTCAATAATGCTTTGCTTATCCAGGGCCTCTTTGCTTTTCATACAAAGTTGTTGATTAGTTTTTTCACCTTGTTAAAGAATAATGTTGGTATTTTGGATCAGAATTGCATTATATGTGTAGATCACTTTGGATAGAATTGGCATGTTCACAATGTTGTCTTTCTATCCATGAGCATGGTATGTTTTTCCATTTATGTAGGTCACTTTTGGTTTCTTGCAATAGCGTTTTGTAGTTTTTATTGTATAGGTCTTTTCTGCCCCTGGCTAGATTTATTCCTAAGTATTTTATCTTTTTTAGGGGCTATTTTAAGTGGTATTGTTTTCCTTTTTGAAGTTGTTTTTGTTGGTGTGTAGAAATCCAACTGATTTTTGTATGTTGATCTTGTATAGTGCTACTCTGCTGAATCTTTCTATTAGTTCCAGTAGTTTTCTTGGGCAATTTTTTGAGTTCTCTATGTATAGTATCATATTATATGTGAATAGGGATAGTTTTACTTATTCCTTTCCAATTTGGATGCCCCTTATTTCTTTTTCTTGCCTTATTGCTCTAGCTAGGACTTCCAGAACAATGTTAAATAGGAGTGGTGATAAAGGGCTTCTTTGTCTTGTTCCTGTTCTCAGGGGGAATGCTTTCAGTCTCTTTCCTTTGAGAATGATATTGGCTGTTGGTTTTGCTTAACCAAAAAAACCAAACCCATTGCCACTGAGTCGATTCCAAATCCTAGCAACCCTATAACACAGAGTAGAACTGCCCCATATGGTTTCCAAGGAGTGGCTGGTGAATTCGAACTGCCAACCTTTTGGTTAGCAGCTGAGCTCTTAACCACTGTGCCACCATATGTCCTTTATTATATTGAGGAATTTTCCATCTATTCCTATTTTATTGAGAGTTTTTTTTTAAATCAGGAATGGATGCTGGACTTTATCAAATGCCTGTTTTTGCATCTAGTGAGATGATCATGAGATTCTTTCCTTTTGTTCTATTTGTGTGGTGGATTATGTTGATTGAATTTCTGATGTTGGGCCATCCTTGCATACCTGGTATGACTCCTACTTGGTGGTGGTGTATTATGTTTTTGATATGCTGAATTCTATTGTCTAGAATTTTGTTGAGAATTTTTACATCTATATTCATGAGAGATATTGGTCTGTAATTTTCTTTTCCTGTGGTATCTTTGCTTGTCTTTGATATCAGGGCTTCATAGAATGAATTAGGGAGTATTTCTTCCTTTTCTATGCTCTGAAATAGTTTGAGTAATACTGGCATGAGTTCTTCTCTGAATGTTTCCTAGAATTCTTCAGCGAAGCCACCTGGGCCAGGGCTTTTTGTGTTGTTGGGAGTTTTTTTTTTTTTTTTTTTAATTACCTCTTCAATTTCCTTTATGGGTCTGTTCAGATTTTCTATCTCAGGTTGTGTTAGTCTAGGTAGGTAGTACGTTTCTAGAAATTGATCCATTTCCTCTAGGTTCTCGAATCTGTTGGAGTACAGTTTTTTGTAGAATTCTGTGACGATCCTTTGTATTTCGCTTGGGTCTGTTGTAATGTCCTCCATCTCGTTTCTTATTTGGGTTATTCATTCCTCTTCCGGTTTCCTTTGTCAGCTGGGACAGTGGTTTGTCAATTTTGTTGATATTTTCGAAGAATGAACTTTTGATTTTGTTAATAATTCCGATTGCTTTTCTGTTCTCCGTTTCATTTATCCTTGCTCTAATTTTTAGTATTTCTTCCGGCGGCTGTGGGCTTCTTTTGCCGTTCTCTGCGTAGGGTGAACATTTTGATTTTCGCCCATTGTTTTTTGATGTGTGTGCTTATTGCTGTAAATTGACCTCTGAGCACTGCCTTTGCTGTGTCCCAGAGGTTTTGGTAGGGTGTGCTTTCATTCTCATTTGAGTCTAGGAATTCCCTCTTTGGTTTCTTCTGTTACCCAGATGTTTTAAAACTCCTTGCTGTTGAGTCGATTCTGACTCTTAATGGCCCTATAGGACAGAGTAGAACTGCCTCATAGGGTTTCCAGGAGTGGCTGGTGGATTCAAGCTGCTGACCTTTTGGTTAGCAGCCAGGCTTTTAACCACTGCTCCACTAGGGTTTCCATGTGTTTGATTTTGTTTCTTGCTCCTCTTGTTATCGATTTCTCCTTATATGGCATTGTGATCAGAGAGGATGCTTTGTATTATTTTGATATTTTGGATTTTAATGAGGTTGCTTTGTGGCCTAAAATGTGGTCTATTCTGAACAATATTCCATGTGTATTGAAAAAAAATGTATTCTTTGCTGCTGGTGGGTGGAGTGTTCTGTATATGCCTGTGAGGTCAAGTTGGTTGATTGTGACCTTTACATCTTCTGTATATTTGTTGTTCTTTCTAAATATTCTGTACTTTACTGAGAGTTGCATGTTGAAGTTTCCTACTATTATTGTGGAGCTGTCTATTTCCCTTTTCAGTGCTGTTAGAGTTTATCTTACGTATTTTGGAGCCCTGTCCTTGGGTGCATAGATACTTATTAAGGTTATGTCTTTTTGGTGGATTATTCCTTTAATCACTGTATAGTATCTTGTCTTTTATGGTTGATTTTGCTTTAAAGTCTATTTCATCTGAGGTTAGTATTGCCATTCCTGCCCTTTTTTGTTTGCTTTTTGCTAGATATGTTTTTTCCCATCCTTTGATTTTTCAGGTGTGTCTCTTGTAGACAGCATATTGATGAGTCATTCTTTTTTATCCATTCTGCCACTTTTTATCTCTTTACGGGCACATTTAAGCCATTTACATTTAGTGTGATTATCAGATAGGTATGACTTTATTGCTGTCATATTGTGGTGCCTTTTTTTTGTGGTGCTGTTTTCTTTATTCTTGCTTTCCTGTGCTGAGTTCATTTTGTTTGTGACTTTTTTTTTTCCTTTCATTTTTATAGATTTTTGTGTTTACTGAGACTTTATGTTTTTCTTCTTTTTTATTCTGATGCGGCTTGTTAGTTTTCTTTGTGGTTACCTTGAAATTTACCTTTATCTTCCTATGTTTGAACCAGTCTTTTACTACTTGATATCATCTTGATTTCCTCTCCATTTGAAAGTTCTATACATACACCATTTATATCTCCTTTTATTGTTTTTATGTTGTCATCATTTATAGATTGATGTCTCTGTTTCCTTGTTTTAAGTCTTTAATTATGCTTTATTACTGCTATTAGTTATCTAGTGATACTATAATAGAAGTACCACAAGTGGGAGGCTTCAACAAACAGAAGTTTATTCTCTTACATTCTTGTAGGGTAGAAGTCTGAATTTAGGGTATCGGCTCCAGGGGAAGGCTTTCTCTCTCTGTCGGCTCTGGAGGAAGGCCCTTGCCATCAATCTTCCCTGGTCTAGGAGCTTCTCTGCACAGGAACCACAGGTCCAAAGGAAGTGCTGTGCTCCTGGTGCTGCTTTCTTGGTGATATGAGGTCCCCCTGTCTCTCTGCATACTACTGTCTTTTATATCTCAAAAGAGATTGGCTTAAGACACAATCTAATCATGTAGATTGAGCCCTGCCTCATTAACGTAACTGTCACTAATCCCATTGCATTAACATCATAGAGATAGGATTTATAACACATAGGAAAATCATACCAGATGACAAAATGGTGGACAATCACACAATACTGGGAATCATGGCATAGCCAAATTGATACATATATTTTTGGGGACACAATTCAATCTGTGACACCTAGACTGATATCTGGCTGATCCTGTACTGTGTTGTAGACTCAGGTTGTTGTCTGATGTTGTTGGTTCTCTAACTGAAGGAGTCTCTTTAAAATTTCTTATAAGTTTGGTTTTGTTTTTAAGAATTCCTTTAATTTTTGTTTATATGTAAATATCCTAATTTTGCCATTGTCTTGAGAGAGTGTTTCAGGATATATCATTCTTGGTTGGCAGTTTTTTTTTTTTTTTTTCAAGCTTTTATATACGTCATTCCATTGTCTTCTTGCCTGCATAGTTTCTGCCAAGTAATCAGAGTTTAGTCTTATTGTTTCCCCATTTTCCTCGAGCTGCTCTCAGGATTCTTTCTTTGTCTTTGGTTTTGGCAAGTGTGATAATGATATGTGCTGACTTTCTTTTGGTGTCAATCCTATGTGGGGTACATTGAGCTTCTTGGATGATTAGCTTTTCATCTTTAATGATATCTGGGAAGTTTTCTGCCAGTAAATCTTCAACAATCTTCTCTGTGTTTTCCATTTTCTCCCCCTGTTCTGGTACTCTGATCATGTGCACACTTTTGCTCATGATTGTGTCTCACATAATTCTTAGGCTTTCTTCATTCTTTTCTGTGATTTTTCTGAAACAAAGTGGTGTCCTTGGATTTGTCTTCAGTCTCGCTGATTCTGGCTTCCATTGTTTCAAATTTGCTCCTAATACCTTCTGTTGAGTTGCCCATTTGTGAAATTTGTTAATGTTTTGGATTTCTAGTTGCTATTAATGTATGATTTCTGATTGTTTATTTATTTTGATGCTTTGTTCTTGTATTATTTTCCTGAATTCTTCTATTGCTTTGTCTGTGTTTTCCTTGATTTTGGCTATGTTTTCATTGAGTTTGTTAGTGTCTTTTGTGATTTTACCTGTTTTTTCCTTGGTTTTGTCTGTGTTTTCCTTGATCTCTTTCCTAATCTCTTTGGGAGCCCTAAATATTAGTCTTTTGAATTCTATATCAGGCAGTTCCACTGCCTTTTCTTCTACTGGAAGTTCATCTGATTATTTATTCTAGTCACTTACTGGAGTTATCTTCTTCTTTTTTATATGTTTTGATATTGTCTGCTGTCACATTAAGGTATAATTATCTTCATTTATTGATTGTATATGTTCATGTGTTTCATCCTTTTTCTTTGTTTTGTTTTGATATGTCAGGGTGGGAAGGCCAGGCCTACTTTCCGGCTTCCTCCTCTGTGGGCACAATAGCTCTTAACCACCTTGCCTGGGTAGGCAGGGCAGCAGACAGGGTGAGCCCACTTTGCTGTACACTGTTTTGGGAGGTGGCTGAGGGTAGACTGCATGGGTGCTGTATGCTGCCTGATGTTGGTTCAGTGGTGTGGGAGTGTTCATAGCCCCTCACCAGATAGGCAAGGTATTGGATGGGGAGTAGCACAGGCTTGCTTCCCACCATTCAGTAGCTGTTTGTGTGGCAGGTGGGAAGGAGAAGTGCATGCTTGGCTTGGTGGCAGGACTTAGGACCAGGGATGCTTTGGTTGTGGTGGCATGGTGGGGCTGGCAGGCAGGGAGGTGGTACAGGTGGCTGGGGGAGGGATAAAAAAGAGAGAAAGAGAAAAAAAAGAAAGGAAGAAAAAGGCAGTTGGTGGGTGGGTTCAGACAGACCTAGGGGCTGGTAGGAAGAGGGCGGAGGTGGCATGTGGAGCTAGGTGAGAGATAGATAGAAAATATAGAAAGAAAAAGAAAGAAGGAAAAATGTAATATATGGCAGCTCAGTGGGGGCTGGTAGTTGGGGGCAGGGCAGACCTGGGGCAGCAGTGGGTCATTTCGCCAGTGGTTCTCTATCAATCATGGTGTGGTGGGGGCTGGTGGTAAGTGGGGGAGGTGGTGTCTGGGGTTAGGTGGGAGGGAGAAAGGGAAGTAAGAAAGGAAAAAAGAGAAAGAAAAAAATGGCAATGTGGTAGGGGCCAGTGAATGGGGTGGGGAGGACCCAGGGGCCAGTGGGAAGGAAGGGGAGGCGACATACTAGGTTAGGTTGGAGGGAGAAAGAAAAGAAAGACAAAAAAGACACACACAAAAAAATGGTAGCATGGTTGGTGATGTGGGTGGGGGTGGGGTGGATCTGGGGCAGTGGCAGGCCAGTGTGCCAGTGACTCACTAGCCCTGTGGTGCATTGGGGTCTGGCAGGAAGGGGGTGATATGGCGTACAGGGCTAGCTGGGAGGGAGAATGAAAAGGAAGAAAGAGAAAACAAATAATAAAAATAAATTAAAAAAAACTGGCTGCATGGTTGGGACCAGCAAATGTGGGTGGGGTGGGCCCGAGGGCCAGTGGGAAGGGAGGGGAGGTGACTGGGGCTAGGTGGAAGGGAGAAAGAGAAGAAAAAAGAGAAAGAAAAAAGAAAACAAATTGTGACATGGTGGGAGTTGTCTGGTAGGGGTGGGGTGGTGTATGGGGGTAGATGGGAGTTAGAAAGAAAAGGAAGAAAAGGAAAAAATGGTGTGGAGGGAGCCAGCAGGTGGGGGTAATGCAGACCCTGGGTGAGGGTGGGCTGGTGGCTGTCTAGCCAGGGTGGTGTGGCGTCTCCTGGTGGGAAACAGTAGAGGTGGAGTACAGGGCAAGGTGGGTGAGAGAAAGAAAAAGAGCAAAGGGGAAAAACAAACAGTGCTGGGAGTCAGGCCAGTGGTATTCTTGCAAACTTGGCATGGCGTGGCCTGGCAGGAAGAGGTGGAGGTGGTATATAGGACAGAAGGGTAGGGGTGGAAAAGCTGTTTCTGTGGTTACTAGGTGCTCCTTAAAGTTGCCTTCTCATCCTCCCTGTCCAGGGTTGTTACTGGCTGTGTTCCAAGATGGTGATGCTGTGCCATGTTAGTTGACAGGGGACGTCCATTACATATTTCTCCCTGCTCTCTGTTTTCCTTCAGTTTCTTCTTCCATTTGGTGTTTGGTCTAGTTCTTTATCCCTTCATTTGATGCTTAGGGTTCCAAGATTCACGTTTGTATCTGTTTTACTTAATTTTTCAGGTCTTTGATGCAGAGGGCGGTATCTGTTTAGAGCGCCATGTTGGCTCCCTACAGTCTAGATTTTATCAGCAAATGAGGATTTAATGAAAATTCAGTTTGCAGAGATAAATTGCTAGAAATTCGTGGAGAAAGTGCAACGTGGCAAAGGCCATTTCCATTCCATGGAGATGATCATCTCACACTCATATAGATAGCATCAACAGGGTCACTCTTGGTGTTAATTGGAACCCAGAAGAGAGTGGCCCCTGATCATCTTCCCGTAGTGAGTTCTTCATTCACTCAACTAATCTTTACTGAGCGCTTAAAATGTATGAGGCACTGTGCTAGACCTTGGATCATAGGCTCCATGCCCTGAAGGGGATCGTGGGGCAAATAGATACAGATAACCAATTACCAGGTGATTAGGGCTTTAATGGAGTATGTACCAGGCATTATGCATGTACACAGGAAAGGACACCTGACCAGTCAGATGTTGGCAGTTGTAGGAGGCCAGGGAATGCTCCATGGGGGTGGCATAAATAACCAGACCTTGAAGGATGAATAACCATTTGCAAGGTGGAGAACTGAGAGAACGCCAGTGTAATCATGGCTTGGAATCTGGTCTGGTGCATCAGGCTATTCCATATTTTGAATGTCTGGGATGGTGAAACAGTATCTTTTAAGTATTCTGATGTAATGTTGAAAATGTCGACAATAAGGAGGTTGTGTTTTTTGTTTTTGCTTTTGGATATAATATCTCATTTGTAACTTTTCTTTAATGTATGTATGTGTTTGTTTACATATTTTAGAAAAAACACCCAGGTTAATGCCTGATAAAGAAAGCATGTATTACCCACGGGTACAGCATTACCGAGAGCTGCTTGACTCCTTGCCAATGGATGCCTATACACACGGCTGCATTTTACATCCTGAACTAACTGTGGACTCCATGATCCCAGCTTATGCTACAACAAGGATTCGCAGTATGTAAAAGTCTGTCTTGTGTTTCTGTTCATTCATTTTGGAGACCTAACATGTCTCACGGTCATTGAGAGAAGACTGGGAATAGGGCTGTTGAGTTTTTCGTGGATGTGCATGGTATAGATCAGTCCATGCAGTCAGTCTGATTAATCTGTGCTTCAGTGATTCAACTGGATGGTTCAACACTTCAGTTGTCTATAGACCTGATTTTCACCTCTTGGCACTGAGTACCAAATTTGGATAAATCTCAAAGAGTGGCCTTTGGAAAAGCAAAGAACATATTTCCATGGACAGCTGGACTGGGAATCAGGAAAGCTGGCAAATGCCTGGGATTGAGTGTAACTGAGTCAACATTTCTGGTCCTTAGAGTTCCTTTCTGTTATGTGAGTGAGCTGGACTACAGGATGTCTAAGCGTTGCTCTACCTCTTAATTCAGTGATTGCAGATTTATTGAGATTGAGCTGTGACGTCCAGCCTTTTCATTTCTTCCTGTCATGAGGATAGAGTAGAGTCAGTGCTTGAGACGGGAAGCAGAAGGAGATGTGCTCTACAGCACAATAATTGGGGATAGGAAGGTAAGGAAAGGTGGCAGTAGTCAGGTTCTGGGGGTCTTTGACTAGGAGCATGAGTTCTTGGTCAAGTGACAGATTACATGAATCCAGAGTTCTGGACTGTACATACCACATATACAGTCCTACTATATCTTACGTTATTAGGAAGAATAATTTTACAATTCAAAAGACATTCTTAGCATCTGCCTATTTATCTATCTACCTAACTAACCTATCTAACCTGACTACTTACCTACCTATTCCAGGTCTTTAATCTTCACAACATCCATATTGAAATTTTATGATCTCCTTCCATCTATTTTCAGATAACAAAATGAGGCTATAAAATTTAAGTAGCTTTTCTGAGGCCACATTACTAATTAGTGGTTGTTAGGACTAGAATGCAGGTCTTCTAAATTGAAAAACTATGTTCTTTCTGTTACATCATACCTCTCCTTTATCATTCTTTTGTTCAGTCATTTTTCTTTTCGATACCCTTTGTTCTGTCTCCTCACCCCTTACCTCCCCTTCTTCCTTGCCCTTTTGCTCCACTCCCTTCCCCTTTTCCCCTAGCCCTCTCTTCCTGCTTCTCCCATTCTTCTTGTTTCTTTTTTTTATAACTACTGATTATATGATTTTAAACAAGTATTCTGGCTAAAATTCTATCACCTATAATAATTATTTTTTAAATAAGACTTTTCATCCCCCCTCTTGTAGAAATTCGTTATAGAAAACTTGGAAAGTATTGAAAAGTAGAACAGCTAACCTGCACTGAGCACTTATTATATGCCTAGCATTTCTCTAAGTGCTTTTCTTGGTGCTTCTTATTTAATTCTCATCCTATGCAGCGGACGCTCTTAAATGCCTGTTTTACAGATGAGGAAACTGAGGCACAGAGAGAATAGGCTCAAAGCACAGGCAGGTCTCTGAACCTGGTGTCTTAACATCAAGTGTTCTTTCTTCTCCTTGTTTCTGGTGTAGAAGGGAGAAAATGATTTTTTTTTTTCTATTTCAAAAATGTTTTATTATCAGGCCAAATAGGTAACACAGAATCTGAACTGAAGAAACTTGCTGAAGAAAATCCAGACTTACAAGAGGCTTACATTGCAAAACAAAAGCGTCTTAAAGTAAGTAAACCAGGACTCCCTTCAAATGACATCTATCGTTTGTATTAATTATTCTATTTTTTGGTAACATCACTATTTCTAGAATGTTTTCTATTAAATGTAGAAATTCACCAGTATACATGTTACTGCTTATGCTCTGCTTTTAGAAAGAATTATCCTTAGTGGATTTGATATTCAAACCTGACAGCAGTTGTTTTAAAAGCAGATACTACACATGCTGATTGCCAAAGAAAGTTATAAAATGTAAAAGCAAGTTGATAAGCTATTCTAGGAATCTGTTCTTTCAGGTGTTCCTGCCACTTTAAAGCCTAGCTACACCTATGTACCTCTACGTGTTATTGCTGTAGAGATCATCATTGACCCCTTCCCTCCTGGCCCCCTACAGGAGTGGGGTTTGCTTTGTGGTCAACCTTTCCAATTATGGTCAGTCTTTGTCTTTATGTTGATTCCTTCTCCATGTTCCAACATGGTGACAAGCTTCTACCATGTTAAAAATATAGCAAACATCCACATTCCCAACTTGCTCTCAGCTTCCCAACTTTATTTATATTATCTGAACTAAATGAGCTCCTCAAAGAAACATCTATATGTACTGTCACATTCTTTACTTTCTACTCACTGCAATCAGATTTCCCCCTCATTTCTGACCCTTCAGTTATGTATTAATTTAAGGCCCGTTGTGGTTCATATCTTGGGTTTAGTGTTGGGGATACAGTTCTATGCCTCAAGACATTATAGTTAGGTAGCAGGATATACTCATATCCTGTAGGTGCGATAATGTAGGTATGTTTGGAGGTACAAGTGGGGCTGTAAAGACGGGAGTGTCATTTTAACCTTTAGAGATATGAAAAGTATCAGTGAAAGAGGAGCTTAGTCTTAGAAGATGGTAGGTTGTTCAGTGGGCAGGAAAGGACAAAGGTCTCCCCAGAGAGAGCAAAGGCATGCAGATGACTGCATGAGCTTGAGTGTAGAGTGTGAAGTCCAGAGGAAAGTCAGAGGCTAAATCAGGGAAGACCCACAACACCGTGCCGAGTTTGGACTTGACCCTGAAGGCAGGTATGTCAGAGCCACTCAAGTTAGGAAAGTTTTGAGTTAGAAACGATAGAAACAGTATGTTGGTAAAAGTGTGGAGGATGGATTGGAGGTAGTAAGATCCTGATGGCAAAGTGTGTTTTATCCAGGCAAGCAGAGATTAGAGCCTAAACCAAGGTGGACAAGTGGGGACGGGGAGGAAGGGAAGAATTCTCAAGGTTTTAAGGGGGGGTAGGATATATCGGTCTAGTTTCTGAAACTGTTGGAAGTGAGGGAATAAGAGGCTTATAACATGATTCCCAGGTTTCTTGGATGGTCGTGTTGTTGATGGTGTGAGCAAGTAGAGCAGGTGATAGAGGAGTGGGGATGGGAGGGATGATAATGGGTAAGGTTTTAGACATGTAGCATCTCAGATCCCTGGGGAACATTTAGGTTTTATATCTAGTAGGAAATTGCATATAGAAATAGGTTGGTCTGGGCTAAAGGTACAAATATTTAAGAGCAAAAAGACTGAACTATGGGGAGCACCAACATTTAAAGCAGGGCTGGAACTGTCTTTGAGGGTATCAATCCTCTTTGAAAATTTGATGAAAGTTATGGACACTCTCAGCAGAGATATGCACATACCTTCATAACGTTAGTATACAATTTCAAGAGGCTTATGTAACTCCTACTTAATACCTATTCAAGAATTTCCAAGGGACATGGGTCTCATATTAAGAACTCCAGTTGTTAATGATAGACTGAGGTAGATTCCATGAAAAAGACAGAGAAATAGGAAATTGAGGATGGGAAGAACCAAATGACAGCAATCCAAGGAAGGAGAGAAATTTAAGATGCTAGAGAGATGTTGGAGCCCTGGTGGTGCAGTGGTTAAGAGCTCGGCTGCTAACCAAAACGTCAGCAGTTCGAATCCATCAGCTGCTTCTTGGAAACTCTGTGGGGGCAATTCTGCTCTATCCTGTAGAGTTGGAATCAACTTGACGGCAAGGGGTTTGGTGTTTTCTGGTTTGCTTTTTATTTTTTAAACAGGCTTAAATAACTTTTTTTCTTTTTTAATTAGTCAAAGCTGCTTGACCATGACAATGTTAAATATTTGAAGAAAATTCTTGATGAGTTGGAGAAAGTTCTGGACCAGGTTGAAACTGAGTTGCAAAGAAGAAACGAAGAAACCCCAGGTAGGTTCTCATTTGTGTATTTTTCTCTTTTCCTCAACACCAAGAGTATTTATGGGAGTATTCCTATTTTTTACTCAAAATATTTTGTAATCTTTTTTTTTTTGTTACTGTTGTTAGTTGGAAGTTCTAATTACTATAAAAACCAAAACCAAACTCTTTGCCATTGAGTTGATTCTGACTCATAATGACCCTATAGGACAGAGTAGAACTGCCCTGTAGAGCTTCCAAGTAGTGCCTGGTGGATTCGAACTGCCAGCCTTTTGGTTAGCAGAAGTAGCTCTTCACCATTACACCACTAGGGTTTCCTCATTACTATAGTAGCAGTAATATTGAATTCAGGAAAACTCAGGCATCTAGTTGTAACTCATTCTGCATCTAAGTGACATATAACCAGTAAAGGATTTTTTCGTACAACTTAAATAATGGTTGGGAGGTTATTTCTACCTAACCAGCTTACGAATTTATAATTACAGTAGTGAGTTTGGTTGAATAACCTGCGTTATGCTCCCTCTAGGTTTTTCCTTAAGCTGGTGGGAGAGTAACATATGATAATCTAAAGTAAAACATAGTACAGGACTCCCCCACCACATGTGTATCTGCAGGGCTGACGGGGGCCATCCATGTATTGTACCTCTGAGCCTAACTTCATGATTAAGGTATTGCTCAAGTGTATGCCCGTGGTCCCTTTGGGCTACTCTGACAACACAGTTGAAGTCCATGTTACCTGAAACCTGCTTCACAACAGGGGCTCTCTTTTGCTTTAAATAACTAAGAGCAGAAAATCCAACTTGGTAGATTTTCCCAAAGCACACGTGTTGTTTTCCTAAACCGGAAGGAAGTATCTGTTAACTTCTCTGGCTTTCTATTCCTCTGAGTCCTTAACAAAATGATAGTCTTTGAGCTCAAGTAGATCCAGTTTCACCTGGGGACCCGAGTCACTGACAGATGTCAAGCAATTCTCCCTCAGCTTGGGATACATTTGCAGGGATTTTTTTTTTTTTAGCACAAGATTACTTGCTGAGGGTGATTGTCAGGAAAATGTACCATGGCCTTCATTTTTACTGTACTCGCACTTGTTCTTAGGGCTGAGCCAATAGATCCCAGGTAGGGTTTATCTGTCCAATTCTCTCTGTCCCTTTCTCTGATTAGAAGAGGGCCGCCAGCCTTGGCTCTGCGGAGAATCCTTCACCCTGGCAGACATCTCGCTCGCTGTCACATTGCATCGACTGAAGTTCCTGGGGTTTGCGCGGAGAAACTGGGGGAATGGAAAACGACCAAACCTGGAAACCTATTACGAGCGTGTCTTGAAGAGAAAAACATTTAACAAGGTTTTAGGACATGTCAACAATATATTAATCTCTGCAGTGCTGCCAACAGCATTCCGGGTGGCCAAGAAAAGGGCCCCAAAAGTTCTTGGCACCACCCTTGTGGTTGGTTTGCTTGCAGGAATGGGATACTTTGCTTTTATGGTTTTCAGAAAGAGACTTGGCAGCATGATACTAGCACTTAGACCGAGACCAAGTTATTTCTAGGCTTGTAGGGATCTGGTGGTGGCAATTCATCCAGCCATTCAGCTAGACACTTGTCCACTCTTCCAGGCCCAGTGAAGAATTATACTGGGCAACTAGCAAACAGCATAATTTACTTTACTCTTTGGGTAGTTTACATGGGGAGAGGAGGCCATGAAAATGTTTTGTGGGCTGGTAACTTTGAGATTACTTCTTTGCAAACCTAAACAAACCCATTCTTTAAAAATGTGCAAGGTCAAGATATATAAATGCTGGCATGTAGAGAATAGACCTTTAACTCAAAATGCCAGTTCAAATTCTGAATTCCTGGGAGGGGAATTGTTACTATGAGCAGACGGTAATAATAACTTGTGCTTGCCCACAGCTCTTCATCTAAGACCATCTGGAGATGCCAAATGTTGAGTAGTTAGCAATGTTTTCCCCTAGAATTCAAAAGTCATCTTTGTTACACGACATAGGGGTTTAGACAGCAGCAAGCCACAGCTGGTTTTAAGGGAGAAATAGGGCAAGGGGAAAAAGGGAGAATGAAGCCTGTATAATGCAGAACAGTAAAATGCAAGTGCCGTGCTGCTAAGGTAACTGAGAATTGCCTGTCTCTTGGTAAATACTACAATCCTCCCCCCTTTTGGCCACTGCCCATGCACCCTCCTGTACTTGAGAACCCATAGGAGGAGAAAGCTAGGGAGTTACTGGGGACAGTAGGCTGGAGAGAAGCCTGGGCTTTACATTATAACACCTCATTTAACCACAGCAGTCGTTGTGAATGTACATGAATCACGCTTACTGATTTGATAAGATTAACTGCATATATACTTGGTATGACATGACCACAGGAATGTGTCTGCCTAGCATTTACATGACAGTCTTAAGCAATTATATTAAAGTGGTTTCTTACTTTTTCCCCATGGTTTCTCAAGCCTCTGTCCAGTTTCTGAGGGGCTTTGCCTCTGTACAGAAGGGTACTGAGGGCAGTATCCCAGCTAATCAGCACAGCATGTGGCTGGGGAGCAGGCATTTTGATGATGCGGGAGTACCAAATACTCTCACTCTGCATTTGGGGAGGCTGGTATGGTACCACAGAAACTGTATCCAGGTCTTGCATCTGTTTATGGTCATGAACAAAGCCTTAAAAGGTAACAGAGAAAGAGCTTGTCTTAGCCCTTGGCAGTTAATTTAGAAGAGATGAAATTAGTGGATGGTGATGCCCACCCATCTTCATTCGTGTATGTCTAATCATTTTTCTGGGTACTTCATTCCATTTGGAAGTGACTTTCTCAGTGTGCCTCCTGAACAACCATGGGACTACGTCATACAGTCAGCTCGGTTTGTGCACAGGAAAATGCCTTCATGTGACACGAGGACAGTTTCTCTGGAGCTGACTAAAGGCCTTGCGAGCAATTTCAGGTCTCAGGCAGGTAGTTTGTCTAGAAATGACGAGCTGAGGGTCCCAGTGATCAAGAGCCTGCCTGGGCTGCCTCAGACTGGCTGTGCAAAATGGCCCAAGGAGGTCCTGACTCTCATTGATAGCAGCAGTCATACCTAGGAAACAGAGACTTGTTGATTGTAAAATGAGTCTATAATTCCATTTCATGATTCAGTTGTTTGAGAAAATCCTGATGAACTAGATCTGCTCTGTTTACCAAAAATTGAGAACATCTCCAGAGCAAACCTAATCCCATAACAGCAAATGGCCTGCCAGCTTTTATAGTGTCTTCACTTTCACGCATCGTCTCCCAGAGTGTTTGCATCTGTCTGTTGCTGGAACGTTCTACTACATGTATTTGTAAAAAAAGCCACAAATTGATTACTCAGAGGTTCAGAGTGTCTCAGAGTTCCAATAGAATCACTCATTTAGAAACAAGAACTGAGATGTGAAGAAATAAAAATCTACGAAGAATATTTACCTGTGAAAGGGTGGTTGATTAAGAACAAAGAGTAGGAACCCAGTTCTGGATTTTCCTTCAGTTCATAGTATTATTGAATCAGAAAGTATCTACTAGGAAGTGATTGTAAGTTCCTTATACAGTTTCATGGAAAATATGCTGGTGTTTATACTAAAGGTGATGCAATATGGGGATTACATGTTTTTGTAAATGATAGAATGGCCACCAGATGCCGCTGTTCACCCAGTAGTCTGAGGGCTTATTTTATTTATTTTTATTTTGGCTCCACAAGCTTTTGAAATGTTTCAAGTGAAAATAAATATTAGTATCCGTAGTTTCTGAAGTGAGGGGGTCTTCATCAGCTCATTCATCTGTAAAAAAAAAAAAAAAATAGCTGGGGCACATGTACTGTTGATTTGTAATGCTTTGGAAAGGCACACAATGTCAGGCGAAAAAGTTGTCATATACAAGACCCTAAACAGGCACTTACATATTTTCTTTTTCACGGTCATTGGTGACTGGACAATGTGTTTCTCAGTTTCCAGAATTTGTATAACTATCACAATGAGAAAAATGCCTGAGATACTAAATTATGTTAGCTATTTATGCCTTAACACAAAATACTATTTTATCGTTTATTGTAATTATATGCCTTTTGAATCCATTCTCATAATCACAGAATTGCAAATTGCTTGCTCAATTTTTAGTAATTATTGTCATTGATGCAAGAGTTGTAGATTTTTGGTTTTTGTTGAATGTAATATAGAGACTGAGATACTATCAAGCCTGTAAGAACAATAAAAGTAATTGGAAAATAAATATGAATCCTAAAACAAAGTTGTCATTTTGTAATCTTTTTCAGAAGACAAAGATATTTATTTTTTTCACTTAAAATCAAAGCATAGTGTGATTATTACCAAAACCAGTTCCTGGTGAGTTGATTGTTTTTATCATTGTTACCTGCTGCTGCTGTTGTTGTTGTGAGATGCCATCCAGTCGGTTCCAACTCACATCGATCCTATGCACAACAGAATGAAACACCGCCCCGTCCTGCGCCATCCTTACAATTATTGTTATGCTTGAGCTCATTGTTGCAGTCACTGTGTCAGTCCATCTCGTTGAAGGTCTTCCTCTTTTCCACTGACCCTGTCCTTTGCCAAGCATGATGTCTTTCTCCAGGGACTGATCCCTTCTGACAACATGTCCAAAGTATATAAGACGCAGTCTCGCCATCCTTGCTTCTCAGGAGCATTCTGGTTGTACTTTTTCCAAGACAGATTTGTTCGTTCTTTTGGCAGTCCATGGTATATCCAATATTCTTCACCAACACTACAATTCAAAGGCGTCAGTTCTTCTTCAGTCTTCCTCATTCATTGTCCAGCTTTCAAAAGCATATGATGTGACTGAAAATACCATGGCTTGGGTCAGGCACACCTTCATCTTCAAGGTGACATCCCTGCTTTTCAATGCTTTAAAGAGGTCCTTTGCAGCAGATTTACCCAATGCAATGCGTCTTTTGATTTCTTGACTGCTGCTTCCATGGGTGTTGGTGGTGGATCCAAATAAAATGAAATCCTTGACAACTTCAGTCTTTTCTCCGTTTATCATGATGTTACTCATTGGTCCAGTAGTGAGGATTTTTGTTTTCTTTATGTTGAGGTGCAATCTATATTGAAGGCTGTGGTTTTTGATCTTCATTAGTAAGTGCTTCAAGTCCTTTTCACTTTCAGCAAGCAAGGTTGTGTCATCTGCATAACACAGGCTGTTAATGAGTCTTCCTCCAATCCTGATGCCCCGTTATTCTTCATATAGTCCAGCTTCTCGGATTATTTGCTGAGCATACAGATTGAATAGGTATGGTGAAAGGATATAACCCTGATGCACACCTTTCCTGACTTTAAACCATTCAGTATGCCCTTGTTCGGTCCAAACAATTGCCTCTTGATCTATGTAAAGATTCCTCATGAGCACAATTAAGTGTTCTGGAATTCCCATTCTTCCCAATGTTATCCATAATTTGTTATGATCCACACAGTCGAATGTCTTTGCATAGTCAATAAAACACAGGTAAACATCCTTCTGGTATTCTCTACTTTCAGCCAGGATCCATCTGATATCAGCAATGATATCCCTGGTTCCACATCCTCTTCTGAAACCGGCCTGAATTTCTGGCAGTTCCCTGTTGATATATTGCTGCAGCCGTTTTTGAATGATCTTCAGCAAAATTTTGCTTCTGTGTAGTATTAAGGACATTGTTCTATAATTTCCACATTCGGTTGGATCACCTTTCTTGGGAATAGGCATAAATATGGATCTCTTCCAGTCAGTTGGCCAGGAAGCTGTCTTCCATATTTCTTGGCATAGACGAATGAGCACCTCCAGTGCTGCATCCGTTTGTTGAAACATCTCAATTGATATTCCATCAATTCCTGGAGCCTTGTTTTTCACCAGTGCCTTCAGAGCAGCTTGGACTTCTTCGTTCAGTACCATTAGTTCCTGATCATATGCCACCTCTTGAGATGGCTGAACATCAACTAATTGTTTTTGGTATAATGACTCTGTATATTCCTTCTACCTTCTTTTGATGCTTCCTGTGTCGTTTAATATCTTCCCCATAGAATCCTTCACTGTTGCAACTTGAGGCTTGAATTTTTTCTTCAGTTCTTTCAGCTTGAGGAACGCCAAGCTTGTCCTTCCTTTTTGGTTTTCTATCCCCAGCTCTTTGCACATGTTATTATGATAATTACTGGTGATTGGATTACAAAAGTTGGAAACAAAGAAGGATCAGTAGTTGGAAAATATGGCCGTGGTGATAGAAACAATGCTGGAGATCGAATGGTAGAATTTTGTAAGACCAGTGACTTCTTCATTGCAAATAACCTCTTTCACCAACATAAACAGCAACTACACACATGGACCTCACCAGAGGGAACACACAGGAGTCAAATTGACTACATCTGTGGAAAGAGACGATGGAAAATATCAATGTCATCAGTCAGAACAAGGCCGGGGCAGACTGTGGAACAGACCATCAATTGTGCACATGCAAGTTCAAGCCGAAACTGAAGAAAATCAGAGCAAGCCCATGAGAGCCAAAATATGACCTTGAGTATATCCCACCTGAATTTAGAGACCATCTGAAGAATAGATTTGATGCATTGGACACTAGTGACCGAAGACCAGGCGAGTTGTAGAATGATATCAAGGACATCATACATGAAGAAAGCAAGAGGTCATTGAAAAGACAGGAAAGAAAGAAAAGACCAAGATAGATGTCAGAGGAGACTCTGAAACTTGCTCATGGACATTGAGTAGCTAAAGCAAAAGTAGAAATGATGAAGTAAAAGAACTGAACAGAAGATTTCAAAGGGTGGCTCGAGAAGATAAAGTATGATAATGACATGTGCAAAGAGGTGCTGTTGAGTTGGTTCCAACTCTTAGCAACCCCGTGTACAACAGAATAAAACACCGCCTGGTCCTGTGCCCTCCTCACAGTTATTGCTGTGTTTAAGCCTATTGTTGCAGCCACTGTGTCAATCCATCTCATTGAGGGTCTTCCTCTTTTTCTCTAGCCCTGTACCTTACCAAGCATGATGTCCTTCTCCAGGGACTGGTCCCTCCTGATAACACGTCCAAAGTTTGTGAGACGAAGTCTCGCCATCCTCTCTTCTAAGGAGCATTCTGGCTGTACTTCTTCTAAGACATTCTTCTGGAAGTCCATGGTATATTCAGTATTCTTCAGCAACATCATAATTCAAAGGCATCAATTCTTCAGATTTCCTTATTCATTGTCCATGCACATGAGGCAATTGAAAAAACCACAGCTTGGGTCAGGTACACCTTAGTCCTCAAAGTGACATCCTTGCTTTTCATCACTTTAAAGAGGTCTTTTGCAGCAGATTTGCCTAATACAATATGTCATCTGATTTTTAACTGTTGCTTCCATGGGCATTGACCATGGATCCAATAAAATGGAAACCTTGGCCGCTTTGATATTTTCTCTGTTTATCATGATATTGCTCATTGGTCCAGTTGTGAGGAGTTTTGTTTTCTTTATGTTGAGGTGTACTCCATACTGAAGGCTGCAGTCTTTGATCTTCATCAGTAAGTGCTTCAAGCCCTCCTCACTTTCAGCAAGCAAGGTTGTGTCATCTGCATATTTCAGGTTGTTAATGAGTCTTCCTCCAATCCTGATGCCACGTTCTTCTTCATGTAGTGTAGCTTCTTGGATTTTTTGCTCAGCATACAGATTGAATAAGTATGGTGAAACGATACAACCCTTACAGACAACTTCCCTGGTTTTAAACCACACAGTATCATCTTGTTCTGTTCTAACATATGCCTCTTGGTCTATGTACAGGTTTCTCGTAAGCATAATTAAGTGTTCTGGAATTCCTGTTCTTTGCAATGTTATCCATAATTCGTTATGATCCACACAGTTGAATGTCTTAGCATAGTGAATAAAACACAGGTAAACATCTTTCTGGTATTCTCTGCTTTTAGCCAGGATCCATCTGACATCAGCAATTATATCCCTCATTCCACATCCACTTCTGAATCTGGCTTTAATTTCTGGCTGTTCCCTGTTGATGTACTGCTACAACTGCTTTTGAAGTATCTTCAGCAAAATTTTACTTGCATGAGATATTAATGATATTGTTTGATATTTTCCTCATTCTGTTGGATCACCTTCTTTTGGAGTGGGTGCAAATATGGACCTCTTCCAGTTGGTTAGCCAGGTAGCTGTCTTCCAAATTTCTTGGCATAGGTAAGTGAACACCTCCTGTGCTGCATCCGTTTGTTGAAACAATTGGTATTTCATCAATTCCTGGAGCCCTGTTTTTCTCCAATGCCTTTAGTGCAGCTTGGACTTCTTCCTTCAATACCATTAGTTCTTGATCATATGCTGACTCATGAAATGATTGAACTTCAATCAATTCTTGTTGCTACAGTGACTGCGTATTTCTTCCATCTTTTTTTTTTAAATTTTTGTGCTTTAAGTGAAAGTTTACAAATCAAGTCAGTCTCTCATGCAAAAATTTATATGCTCCTTGCTATATAGTCCTAATTGCTCTCCCCCTAATGAGACAGACTGCTTCTTCCCTGCACTCTCTCTTTCCGTGTCCATTCCGCCAGCTTCTGACCCCCTCTGCCCTCTCATCTCCCCTTCAGATAGGAGGTGCCAACATAGTCTCAAGTGTCTACTTGATCCAAGAAGCTCATTCAGCATCTTTTTCTATCCCATTGTCCAGATATATCCCTGTCTGAAGAATTGGCTTTGGGAATAGTTCCTGACTTGGGCTAACAGAAGGTCTGGGGGCCATGACCACCGGGGTCCTTCTAGTCTCAGTCAGACCATTAAATCTGGTCTTTTTATGAGAAGTTGGGGTCTGCATCCCACTGCTCTCCTGCTCCTCCAGGGGTCTCTGTTGTGTTCCCTGTCAGGGCAGTCATTGGTTGTAGCCAGGTGTCATCTAGTTCTTCTGGTTTCAGGCTGATGTAGTCTCTGATTTATGTGGCCCTTTCTGTCTCTTGTTCTCCTTTGCTCCAGGTGGGTTGAGACCAATTGATGCATTATAAATGGCTGCTTGCTAGCGTTTAAGACCCCAGACGCCACTGTCCAAAGTGGGATGCAGAATGTTTTCTTAATAGATTTTATTATGCCAATTGACTTAGATGTCCCCTGAAACCATGGTCCCCAAACCCCCGCCCCTGCTACACTGGCCTTTGAAGCATTCAGTTTATTCCGGAAACTTCTTTACTTTTGGTCCAGTCCGGTTGTGCTGACCTCTCCTGTATTGTTTGTTATCTTTCGCTTCACCTAAAGTACTTCTTATCTACTAATTAGTGAATACTCCTATCCCTCCCTCCCTCCCTTCCCCCTCTCATAACCGTCAAAGAATATTTTCTTCTTTGTTTAAATTATTTCCCCAGTTATTGTAATAGTGGTCTTACACAATATTTGTCCTTTTGCAACTAATATCACTCAACATAATGCCATCCAGATTCCTCCATATTATGAAATGTTTCACAGATTCATCACTGTTCTTTTTTGTTGCATAGTGTTCCATTATGTGACTATACCATAATTTGTTTATCCATTCATCTGTTGTTGGGCACCTTGGTTTCTTCCATCTTTTTGCTATTGTAAACAGTGCTGCAATGAACATGGGTGTGCATATACCTGTTCGTGTAAAGGCTCTTATTTCTCTAGGATATATTCCAAGGAGTGGGATTGCTGGAACGTATGGTAGTTCTATTTCTAGCTTTTTAAGTAAGCACCAAATGGATTTCCAAAGTGGTTGTACCATTTTACATTCCCACCAGCAGTGTATAAGTGTTCCAGTCTCTCTGCAATCTCTCCAACATTTATTATTTTGTGTTTTTTGGATTAATGCCGGCCTTCTTGGAATCAGATGGAATCTCATTGTAGTTTTGATTTGCATTTCTCAAATGGCTAATGATTGTGAGCATTTCTTCATGGATCTGTTAGCTACGTGAATGTCTTCTTTAGTGAAGTGTCTATTCATGTCTTTTGCCCATTTTTTAATTGGGTTATTTGTCTTTTTGTAGTTGAGTTTTTGCAGTATCATGTAGATTTTAGAGATCAGGTACTATATGAGACAATGTTCTGCTGCTATTCATAAGGTTTTCACTGGCTAAATCTTTTCAGAAGTAGACTGCCAGGTCCTTCTTCCTAGTGTCTCTTAGTCTGGAAGCTCAGCTGAAACCTGTCCACCATGGGTGACCCTGCTGGTATCTGATTTCCAGTGGCATAGTTTCCAGAATCACAGCAACATGGAAGCTCCCACAGTACAACAAACTGACAGACACGTGGGGAATATACATCATAGATGAACATATAAACGAAGTGTGCTCTATTCATACAATCGAATACTATTCAGCAATAATAAAGTATCAATTATCAATAACACAATAATATAGATGAATCTCAAAATCATTATGTTGTGTGAAAGAATCCATGGGCTCACACACGTGGCTCAAAACCAAGGATGGCTGTCACTGCTCCAGAGTCCTGAACCTGTGCATGTATGAGGTGAGAGTCACCCCAAATCAGTGTGTCAGCAGTATTCTGGTGCACTAATCTCATGTAATCCTGTGAAAGAAATACTGCACTGCTCAATGGGAGTGATTTGTATAGCAGGCCAGTCTTCTGGAACTGGGTCCTGACCCTGAAACTCAAGACAGCCCCATAGGTGTAAATTCTGTAGTTGCTCAGGGCGTCTAGTTGACTCCACATGTAGGTTAGAGCATTGGAAAGTACCCCAAACTGAGACAGGGCCCATTTGGGTCATGATTCAAGATTGGAGTTCTCTGCTTAGATGGCATGCTGGTCCTGGCCAGTCTCAAGCACCTGAAGTAGACTTATGATATTTTGGGGAAAGTAGCCTAAAATGCAGCCTCCCCCACCAGGGTATGGAATCCCAACTCCTTGTCTGAGTCAAAGGGCAATACTGGCGACAGAAACACCAGAATGTTTGAGAAGTTCAGTCATGGGAGTCTTTGACTGACCAGGGTTGACAGTAGAAGATAATGCCATCAAACCAGTATCAATGGCATCAATTAATATCAATTGCAAAGGATTCTAAATAGCAGAGGCTGGGTGGTGGCATTTAAATGAGAAAGGACAGGTATGCCTAATTACCAAAATAAGGAGCAAAGCTAGAGTCACAGTGAGGGGACCATGACCCACAAGAATCTGCTTTGATGGCTCATAGATCAGTTGTATAACTAGAGGAAAATTGAGAGCTGATGAGCAGAAGAGTGATAACAGCTGTTGTAATAAAAAATTATGATCCTTCACTCAGTCTCCAGATCTAAACCAATTCTCAGACACAGAGTCCATTGCCTGAAGGGGAGGCTATGTCCATTTGACAAAGAGGCATTTAATTCCACCACAAGAGTATGCAACAAATATTTCCTTAATGTTTTTCCAAGGACCTGTGGCGAGGCCCACCCCTTATGTTACAGGGCCTAGGGAAAGTGTCCAAATGGAAGCCCTTGGCCTGCAGCCTAGCCCTTATCTCTTTCCTTTCTGGCAGCCTTACTCATACATATGTATACACCCCAGTCTGCAGTTTCAAGCTATGGACACACTCACATAACCAACTTCTTCGCCACCTCTTGGCTCTACAGGTATATATACTGGCAGCTTGATCCACCCTTGATAGGAAAGAGTTACATTCATAATATCATGCAGCTATTTAAAGAGTAAGTAGAAAGATCAAGTGCAAACTGAAGATTAATACATACATATATATGAACACATATCTGTGTATATATTATGTGTGATTATATGTGTATATATTATGTGTGACTCCATTTATATAAAGAAAAATGTTAAGTACATATGAAAAAATTTAACATTAAAACTTTTAACGGTGGAGACCTCTGGAGAGAGAATTGGAATGGTGGAGGGATATGTGAAAAGAAGACTTGAACTTTTTTTTTCCTTCGTATTTTCTATCAATAGTACGAGTTCTCAGCCCTTTGCTCTTTCCTTCATGTCTTCCAATATTGGTTGCTAATGCTGGGGTAAATTAACAACTAAAAGCTTGATCCTTTTCTACTATTTTCGTTTTCAGAATAGTGGATTGGTTATCTACTATGTCCAGTGAGGGTTTTCTGCGTAATATTATAAACTCAGAGATTTAAACATATTTGCAGTGTTTCAATCCATTGTCATTACTCTCTTACTGATGCACAGACTGTCCTATTTTGGGCCAATATAAGCTCATTCAAGTTAGCTCCTGAGTTCTATTCTTATGCTCCTAACATAATTTGATAGCTTCTTTGATTTCTGGTATGACCAGTTGCTTCAAGTTCATTTTCTTACATTTCCTGCCCCAAACTTAGAATCAGCTATTTTCCCAAAAGTCCTTGGTTCCTATTAGAGGGAATTGATGTGAAGGTTGTCCATTGCTGTCAGGTTGATCACTTTTTCCCCCAGTAGATAGATCTTGGTATGTTCTAAATTTTTAAAAGCATGAAGCTGTGATGAGGCTTCTCTGTTTAGCTCATTGTTAGATACCTTTGGTATTAAGAAAAAGATATAGAGAATACCATCATGAACATTCAGTAAGTTTATAGTTTGACTAGAGTTTGCCAATTTGCCTAAGAATAAAAATAAAAATTTCTGTAACATGCTGTGAATTAATCCCTGAGTCTATTATCCTTTTCTCCATAGGCGAATACTACCTCTGAGTACTCTTCATTGACACTTGATTCAGATGACTATATTAAATACATAATTGAGAGCTTAAAAGAATTTGTTCAGAGAGATAATTAACATGGAGAAAATGCCAGGCTGGAGTTTTTGTTGTCATCTACAATTTAGGTAAAATTATAATAAAGTTTCTCTGTTAAAAATTCTAATTTTTTTTCCCTGAGTATTCGCTTGGGAGTTTGAATTATTCAGGTGGGAGATTTTCCTATTATCAATTCTGTCTCCCTTTTATTTAAAATTCTTTATTTTGAATCTCTTCTTTGTAGCACTTCTAAGCTTTTCACCCCCACTTGTCAAATTAAAAACTTAGAATTCATGGAAATTGAATGACATTTAAACTAAAAACAAAACAAATGAAAAAACTTCTTTCTCAATTTGCTTACAAATCAGTCTGCTTGCAAAATGTAACAATTTCCAACATTCTTTATAAATCTGGGTTAAGCCTGGGTCTCTCCAGGATACAGCTTTCAAATTAGGCAAAGTTCCATGAAACGTGACATTTTGTTTCTCTGGGTATTTGCATACAACCTTATTTAAACAAACCCAAATCTAGGACAACCTTTCAGGACCTCAGCTGGCCCCTTCAAAATTTGGTGGGGAGAAATCTTAAAAACCAATTCAAATTAGCTTGCCTTGCTGAATTTCACCTGTTTGCAGGTTTCCGATGGCTTCTACCCCGACCCTTAACTCATTGCCGGTTTATTTGAAAACCAGATGGCATTGGCTTTAGAGTTGACCTGGGCTTCTTCCAAGCGCATCCCACTCAAACTGAAGCCAAAATTAGTCCAAAACTCATCTCTAGAAATCTTTTTTTTTTTCTCTTGGGAGAGAAAAATCTGGCTATGTTTTGAGGAGTAGAACTGATTTCAAAAGTTTTAGGTATAATAATGTGGCTTTGAATGTCTGCAAGTGTTTCCATCCTTAATTTAAAAACGTGTTTTTCTAGCAAAAGAAAATCCAATACTGTATGTAAGCCATGACAGAAGACTTCTGTTTCCAATCTTTCTCTTTGTCTGCACCGGACCTGAGGCTTCTTCATCCCTTTAACTCCATCTTCTGACATTCATTATTCATACCTCTCTTCCACCCTATCTCCATCTGATTGGAAGAAGTTAGTTTTCCTTCTAATTTGCCAGCTTACCACCAGTTTTTTTGGTGTACCTCTTGTAGATTCGCTTCTTCCATGAAGCCTTCCAATCAAAACCTACGAAATGCCAGAAATGAAAAGCAGAAAACTATGAATATAGTAGCCAGGTTTCCTTCAACCTTTTGAATCAACCAACGTTCTGGTTGTAGTTGACGTCTAAGCAATACACATTGTCACAGAGCACACATGGATTCAACCCTTAATATTAAATTGCAGACTGTATGCTTCTGAAACAAGGATGCTAATGATCCAATCGGTTTACCTCGACAAGAACCTATTACTTGGAAACCAATCAGCTGAATTTAGACAATGCATTAATTAGGAACTGTTTGCTTTTTAAAACATTGTGTTTATTTTAAAAACAACCTGCAGAATTTAGTCGATTAACATATGACTGAAGTTAACATTTTTTCCCCCCAAGAAGATGGTGTGTGTCTACACCTCTTATAACTTCTGGGAATTCACTTCATTGAGGAGAATATCAACCAATAGTAACATACTGTTAACATGCTGTATTACACTGTTTCTTTCGATTCCTCTCAGGCAACCTATTTTCAACCACTGTGTTTTGCTTACAGAGGCCATGCATAAACAATTTTCGTATTTTTCCGAAGTAAAAGTTTTTTTCTCCCACAGGTCTTTTCTTTCCACTAAGAAGTCATGTTTTCACTGTGAATGGAACTAAAACCCCAATTGTTCAATTCTACGTTCAAAACCCACAGAAGTTGATCTAAAGTAGATGAAATATACTCATTCTCTTGTTCCTAATTGCTCAAAATTCTATCCAGGTTTTTAAAAAGTTGACTGAGTCCTACCAACATTTTATATGAACCACACATGGATTTGGAGTTTACATATGAACCACACATGGATTTGGAGTTTACAGACAAACCCCAAACCTCTACAAATAAACCCCACATCAAGAAAACTTCATTTGGGTTCAGGTTTCACTATAAAAATTCAATATAACTTTATAAAAAAGCACCAAGCAACACTGGATGAAGATGATCTCTGTTTCCAATGAAATGTCATGCTTATGTATCATTACATACTGGTATGAATTTATGTCTTTAAGTCCTACTAATAGTAAAGTCCATTTTATATTTGCACTTAATACAGCCATATACATTTCATTTCTAACTAAAGTGCCAATATTGCCTTTAACTAGATCATATTGAAATTACAGGCAATACCCAACTTACGATGGAGTTCCATTCATATGACTTCATTATAACTAAGTCATCTGATGTAAGTCAAATACCTCATTTTTATTTTTTAGTTTTTATTGTTTTTGCCTTTTATTATCAGTATCTTTATAAATCTGATCTTCATTTGTCTTTAGGTTTGGAAACATTATACGTAAACTTACGGATATATTTTAATACATACATACAAAAAAATACACAAATCATAAGAACTTACTCCAACAATGGAAGAAGAGTTGGGGTGATGTTGGCATTTTGTCAGTTGCAGAAATAACTCCATTTGTCTGTATGGTCGTTTTCTTTTTTCTGCATATATTTTGTGGTAACATCTCACTGCTTCTGGAATCCACCTATTCACTTAGCAAAGTGACCAGTGTTTGGATTCATGTTTTCAAGCAACTGAAGTCCTTGATTTAGTTTAGAATACTAAATCTATATGGCAGTGTTTTGAACAGTAAATCAAAAAAATTGAACATCTTCAAGTGAACATCTGCGAATGATAACATCAGAAATTATACTCTGCAACATAGTATGTAGTACATATTACTAACAATAAGATGTCCAAAAAAAATAAAAATAAAAAATGGACTGTCATAAGCGTGGTTCATTGAAACTCAAATACGTTTTAAGAAGGGGACTACCTATACACAAAAGAGTGTAATAAGAAACATCATAAGGATATGGATGCATTCTAAACATCATTTGAATGATGTTAAGCCCAGCTAAGCAATGATATGGGTGTTAATTAGCTAAAAATTAATTTATTAACTTCTACAAGAACTAGAATCATATTTTACCACAGTATTTCTTCTACTAGTTTGGAATTAACCCACTGCCATCGAGTTGATTCCAACTCATAGGGACCCTATAGGCAGAGTAGAACTGCCCCATAAGGTTTCCAAGGCATTAATCTTTAGGGAAGCAGATTGCCACATCTTTCTCCCATGGAGTGGCTGATGGGTTCGAACTGTCCACTGTTTGATTAGCAGCTGAGCACTTAATCATTGTGCCACCATAGCTCCTTCCAGGTAGGAATTAGACATTACAGTACAGTAACATATATAAAGGCACACCCATTACACTCACATCAATTATTGACTTCAGTTACAAGGATGATTAGGGCCTGATACAATTGACCCCAGTCATTTAGTTTGCTTGATTCATCTTCTGCTATTATATCACTTTCCTCCAACTATAAAATAATAATTTTACTTTAAATGCTCACTTAAGTGCTTCCCAATGTTGTCAATGTGAGATTTAAAATATCTATATCATTGAATACACCCTATTTTTTTTTTATTTTTGGATTTTCACAAAAAAATTTACAATTTAATTTTAGATGTGATAACTTGAAGAAGTAGATAAAGAAAAATGGTAGAAAGGAAATAAAACCTAAATGAATGATCCCCAGAAGCACGTATAAACACATAGCAGTGGTTAACAGGGAAAACCTGTCCTGGTCTCAGTGGAAAATGTTTTCTAGCTTGCTGTCGTTGCATCTTTTTATCCATGGTATAAAGCCATTTAACATTTTAGTTTCCAGTATTCGTTTTTGGAACTTACAACATGTTGTAATGATGGCTAGTGTGATGGTTAATTATATGCGACAACTTGGCTAGGCTATGGTTTCCTGTGGTTTTGCCAAACACTAGTCCAGTTGCTGTTCCATAATATAATCTAATGCAATGTAATATAATCACTTTCTATAGTGTGGTCTAATTAATGAAATCAATCATTTGAAAGGGGGAGTTCCTTAGGATGTGGTCTCCATTCAGACTATAAATATATATTTTGGCAGAACTCACTCACTCTCTCTACTCTGCATTCTTTCAGTTGCTTAACCTATGTATCCTGGGATGCAAGCCTGCAGAGGTCTCCAGCCTGCAGTGTGACCTACAGATTTTGAACTTTCCAGCCCCCACAATTTCATGAGGCAATCCCTTGAAGTAAATCTCTCTCTCTCTTTCTCTCTATTTATACATCTCGTGGGTTCTGTTTCCCGAGAGAACCCTGACTAAGACAGCTGGTAATCCACCAATATTTGTGTTCCCTCTTTGACAGACTAGAGTTGTTCCTGGAAATGGCTGTTGAACAGCAACTACTTTCCCAGACCCTTTTGTATCTAGGCCTGATGATGAACTGTGTTCTTGCCAATGGAATGAGAACAGAGAGATTTATGCCATAAGTAGACCTAGTCCATTTAAATCCTCCCTAGTCTTTCCCACACACTTTCTTCTTTCATGGACAATGTCAAGGCTTAGGAAATGGCTGAATCAAAAACAGAAGGAACCATAGCATAGAGGAAACTTGTTGATCAGGAACACTGATGTTAAACTTACACAAACAGAAAAATCTATAGGGTGAAGACATGGACATTTGGGAGTTTATTTGTTACTGCAGCTAGTATTATTCTTACTTATACAGAATGTATATTATACCCATCTTTTGTGTGTGGTGTGTGTTTATTAATACAAAAATATTCAGGTGTTTAAAAAAACCTTAAATTTATAAGAAGCAATTTTAATATATTCGGCAGTGTCTTAGAATTGCATCATATGGGATAACATTCTTAACAACCACGCAAATTACATTATAGCACATAAACCATTTTTAGATTTCCTGGTTGAAGCTGAATAATTGAAGTGATTTAAATAATGGTTCCTGGAACCCTGGTGGCATAGTGATTAAGAGCTCTGATGCTAACCAAAAGTTTGGCAGTTCAAATCCACCAGCTGTTCCTTGGAAACCCTATGGGGCAGTTTTACTTGGTCCTATTTTTATATTTTTTTTATAGGGTCACTATGAGTCGGAATCAACTGACAGCAAAGGGTTCGGTTTTTCTGGTTTTTCTGTTAAAGAAGGAGCCTGGTGGCACAGTTGTTAAGTGCTTGGTTGTTAGCTGAAAGGTTGGCAGTCTGAATCCACCAGCCGCTCCACAGAAGAAAGATGTGGCAGCCTGCTTCTGTAAAAATTACAGCCTTCAAAACCCCATGGGGCAGTTCTACTCTACCTACAGGGTCTCTATGAGTTGGAATCCACTCGATAACAATGGGTTTGGTGTTTTTTTGGTTTTTATTAAAGGGTTTGAAAAAAAAATAGAAAATGTTACTGGAATAAGGTTCTTGCCTTTCACTGGTCAAGAATGAGCAGGTAAAGCAGGTAGAGTTTCCACAAGAGCAAAGCTTTATTGAAGAGGCTTGCAAGCAGAGATGAGAAGGGCCCAAGCAATGCATACCACCGTCTCACAGAACAAAGGACTTGCCAAGGTTTTTAAAAGTTCTTGGGTGGGAAAAGATTCGTGTTTATTTAGAGGCATAGGCAAGGTTATGTTAACTACAGTGCGTGAGCAGCAGCTTTCTAAGATGGCTCCTGTCCTGGAGGCCTCTGGGATTTGTAGCAGGACTTATTATAGGGTGTTGCACTCGTGCAGTCTCTCGTTCCCCAAGTTCAATACCCAGCTGCTGCCCCTCACTGTCCTGGTGGGAGGTCACAGCAGTCACAGGTGGATGTTGTGCGCATGTCCCTGGGGCTGGTTTTATCCAGCTGCTTCTGTGAGACAACTTTAAAGAAGTTTGAGGGCTATTTTCTGACACCCTGCCAAATTGTTCTGGGTAATGGCTTTGGTTCTGTACCCTGGCCCATATCCTGTACTTTTGTTACTTTAATTTATGTGAATTGCAGATATGGGGGGCCTTGTGTTCCCTGTCTTAAAAAGAGAACTGATAATTTCTGGTTTGGACAAAAAATGAGAAAAAACTACTTTCAATTCCTTCTCTCCAACTCTGCTATCACTAGCTTTGAAATCTTGGCACATTATTTTGCTTTTCTTTGTTGGCTGAGCTGAAGAAGTTGGAATAACCGATGATGGGCATAAAGCATAAATAAAAGGCCTCAGGGAAATTTAGATTAAAAAAGCCTGGTCCTCATTTTTTTTTTTTTCCCAACGTGCATAAACTGTGTAAGGTATCCTGGATGAAAATGTGCTGAACAGCCTAGAAAAATGGTAATGACTGTTTTAAGTCATTTTACTGGGACCAAAGAAAGAAAAAATAAGGGGAGGAAATTTAAAAAGAAAACTGCATAGGCTTTGACTATCCAGGTGTCTCACATTGGCCTGAGAGAATAACAAAATATGTTACATGTCTGATTAAAAAACTAACCTCCTCCAGCAAAAAGCAGATCATGGAATATTATTACGACTAATAGAAAAAAAAAAGATTACATCTCTCTTGTAACACTCATTGTTGTTGTTGTTAGGTGCCATCCAGTCGGTTCTGACCCATAGCGACCCGATGCACAACAGAACGAAACACTGCCTGGTCCTGAGCCATCCTTACAATCATTGTTATGCTTGAGCTTATTGTTGCAGCCACTGTGTCAATCCACCTTGTTGAGAGTCTTCCTCTTTTCTGCTGACCCTGTACTCTGCCAAGCATGATGTCCTTCTCCAGGGACTGATTCCTCCTGACAACATGTCCAAAGTATATAAGATGCAGTCTTGCCATCCTTGCTTCTAAGGAGCATTCTGGTTGTACTTCTTCTAGGACAGTTTTGTTCATTCTTTTGGCAGTCCATGGTATATTCAATATTCTTCACCAACACCACGATTCAAAGGCATCAATTCTTCTTTGGTCTCCTTATTCATTGTCCAGCTTTCACATGCATATAATACGATTGAAAATACCATGGCTTGGGTCAGGCACACCTTAGTCTTCAAGGTGACATCTTTGCTCTTCAACACTTTAAAGAGGTCCTTTGTAGCAGATTTACCCAATGCAATGCATCTTTTGATTTCTTGACTGCTGCTTCCATGGCTGTTGATTGTGGATCCAAGTAAAATGAAATCCTTGACAACTTTAAACTTTTCTCCGTTTATCATGATGTTACTGATAGGTCCAATAGTGAGGATTTTTGTTTTCTTTATGCTGAGGTGCAATTCATGCTGAGGGCTGTGGTTTTTGATCTTCATTAGTAAGTGCTTCAAGTCCTTTTCACTTTCAGCAAGCAAGGTTGTGTCATCTGCATAACACAGGCTGTTAATGAGTCTTCCTCCAATCCTGATGCCCTGTTCTTCTTCATATAGTCCAGCTTCTCAGATTATTTGCTCAGAATACAGATTGAATAGGTATGGTGAAAGAATACAACCCTGACGCACACCTTTCCTGACTTTAAACCAATCAGTATCTCCTTGTTCTGTCCTAAAAACTGCCTCTTGATCTATGTAAAGATTCCTCATGAGCACAATTAAGTGTTCTGGAATTCCCATTCTTCCCAACGTTATCCATAATTTGTTATGATCCACACAGTCGAATGTCTTTGCATAGTCAGTAAAACACAGGTAAACATCCTTCTGATATTCTCTGCTTTCAGCCAGGATCCATCTGATATCAGCAATGATATCCCTGGTTCCACATCCTCTTCTGAAACCGGCCTGAATTTCTGGCAGTTCCCTGTTGATATATTGCTGCAGCCGTTTTTGAATGATCTTCAGCAAAATTTTGCTTGCATGTGATATTAATGACATTGTTCTATCATTTCCATATTCAGTTAGATCTGCTTTCTTGGGAATAGGCATAAATATGGATCTTTTCCAGTCAGTTGGCCAGGAAGTTGTCTTCCATATTTCTTGGCATAGACGAGTGAGCACCTCCAGCACTGCATCTGTTTGTTGAAACATCTCAATTGATACTCCATCAATTCCTGGAGCCTTGTTTTCCACTAATGCCTTCAGAGCAGCTTGGACTTCTTCCTTCAGTACCATCGGTTCCTGATCATATGCCACCTCTTGGAATGGTAGAACATCGACTAATTCTTTTTGGTATAATGACTCTGTGACACTCAAGTATAATTAAATAGGAGCAAAGGTTTTTTTACCAAGACATACGTATTTGTGAATACTTTTAAGAGCTAAATAATTCTTTAGCTTCCAAGAAATAATCTGAAGATAATAAAACCATCAAGGTCGTAGTCACACTGCTTAGATATTTTGTGAAACTTCCATTTTTCTCCTTCCATGTACACTTTTCCCCCACTCTTATATAACTCTGCTATTCTGCAAAGTCTGGTAAAATTTTCATGTGAATTTTTGCCTTGAGTGAAGAGGAGTAATCAACTTCTTTGGGCAGAATCTTCTGGTATTTGTCTTTCCAGGGATGTCTTCTCATAGGTCTCTGAAGGAGACACATGTTTGCATCTACTTTGCTGGCAATGCCCTTCTTTTTCTTCCCAGCTTCACTGTGCAGATCAAATGCATACTTTGATTTTCCCAAGCACAGTTAGTCATTCTTTCCTCAGTTTCTAAAGCATTTGGTTCATACGTCTGTTATATACACCCTGTCACACTATGTATGTTGGTACTGACAAGAAGATTGAGTATAAGGGATCGATGGGATTGTGATTCAGAGGGGACACAGGAGGGAGGTAGAGTGAAGCTTAGCTGGAGACTGGGAACGGTACTGCTGGTGACAGTGGAAGTGAGGAGCCAAAAGACAGGGATCTGGAAACGTGAACGCAAACAAGGCTCAAACCCAGATACAGCCACTGCTTTAAGGAGTCCTGTTATTGAAACACTGGCATTTCAATTTGGATCTTTTGGGAATTTGAAGCCCATTACTCCCCAAATGTAGCCTTTTATTTTTTTTAATTTCCAAGAAAGGGATTATTTCCAAATGTCAGAAAAATTGAAACAAAAGCCTAAGCAATTATTGGTTTTCATGATTCCAATGTAACATCTTGTAAAAATAAAAAAAAGTGCTTTTTTGTATTAAAAGCAAAAATACTTTCTATTCAAATATAAACACATTGTTTTTTTGCATATGTGAAAAGTCTTGAGGCTTATTTTATAACTTCCAATTTAATAGAAGTTAATCTTCCATAAAATTACCTATCTGAATGGATATATCATTGATTCTTCTCATTTTTTAATGTATTTTTATTTTTGTAGTTGAGATTAGACACAGCAAAAACACACACCAAATCAAGTTTCTACATGTATAGTTCAGTGACATTGATTACATTCTTCGAGTTGTGCAACCATTCTCATCCCCCTTTTCTGAGTTGCTCCTCCCCGATTAACATAAATTCACTGCCCCCTAAGGTTCCGATCTAATCTTTCAAGTTGCTGTTGTTAATTTGATCCCACATAGATAGATCTTAAAAGAGCATAGTGCTCAAGGCAGACATTCTTTACCAGTTAAGCTAAACTATTGTTTGGTTTTGAGAAGACTCCAGGGGATATTTTTCATTTAGGTTTAAAGATCATTTTAGGGCAATAGTTTAGAGGGTTTATCTAGCCTCCGAGGCTTCAGAATCTTGTTTGTTTTTTGATTTTGTTATTGTCGAGTTTGGTCTATGAAAAATTCAGTCTCAATGTATAACATTCTTCAAAAGTTAATGGCTATGTGGAAATTTATGTGAATAGAAATACCTCTGTAATATAGTAATAGGCATTTTCATCTCAAATACATACTAGACCTTTATGGTCATCAGAGAAACCCACTTTATACCTTGAAATAATGAAGAAAATAAGTCATTCACTGAGTATATATGTATATTTAAAAAAACATTTGAATATTTCAAGTTTGATAACATCTGGGTATTTTTTAAAGTGATATAGGTGTTTTAGCTCAATTGTTTAAGGTTTGTTAGCATTGGATGTTCCATCTTATTAATTTTGTTATTGAAAAAACAAGCCACAAACCAAACCAGTTGCTGTTGAGTCAATTCCCACTCTTGGTGACATCATGTTTGTCAGAGTAGAACTGTGCTCCATAGGGTTTTCAGTGGCTGATTTCCTGGAAGTAGGTTGCCAGGTCTTTTTCTGAGGTGTATCTGGGTGGACTCAAACCACAGCTTTCAGTTAGCCACTTAGTGTGTTGTTCGCACCACCCAGGGACTCTGATTTTGTTATAGTATTGACGAAATTTTATTGTTTCATTTGATTAAATAATTTAAAATACAAGAAGAGAGGATTACAAATAACTTTTAAAATTTAATTCTTAATTTTTTTTCTGCCATGCCAGAGAAAAACACAGGGCATGTTTACATGTTTTATTTGGGTAACTATCTTAGTCTACCCATTCTACATGGGAGATGGCTAGAATTGCAAATGAACCCAGATGGTGGAATTTTCCTTTCTAAACAAGCCCGCCAAATATTTATAACTATTACAAGCTTACATTTTAGCTCTTGCTGATGGAGCATATCCACTGAATTTCACCAGAAGTTCCAGTAAAACTATATGGATTACAGTCTGCAGTATTTGGGTAAGACATTTCGGCAGATTTCTCAAATTGCCGTGTCTCTGTTGTATATGCTTCAGTAACTTTTAGAGACCACTTGATAGAACTGCGAAAATGAACTGTAATCATCTGAAAGGTACTGCCTGTCCTTAAGCATGAATCTTGATGGAGCTGCTTTTAAGTTAGACTCAATTGAGATTTTAAAACTTAATACTTTAATACGGAGTATATAAGATCTTGAAGGCTGTGATACCTGGAAAGCCCTTTTTTTTTTGGCTCTTATTTGAGCAAAATTTACCATGACCAATCTTAAATAAAAAACCTTAAAAAAGAAAGATAACAAGATAATGCTTTGAGGTTATAGACTACAACTAACTCAGAATGGTAGAAAGCTCTATGACAGCAGAAATGTACATACATTGAATGTTGACAATGTACTAGGCAATATACTAAATGATCTGTGTATACACTCTCATTTAGTTGCTAAGTGAGAATTATTTATTTTGTGCATTAACTAAAAAAAAAACCTTTTCCTAGGCTTATTGATATCATAACTCTATTAAAAATAGTAGTTGTTATTGTTAATTGCCATTGAGTCAGCTTTGACTCTTGGCAACCTTTTGTATAACAGAGCAACATTGCCCAGTTTTACACCATCTTCATGAACATTGCTATGTTTGAGTCCACTGTAGTAGTAGTAGCTATCATTTTCTAGATGATTACTATGTGCTGGGCAGTTCATATGAATTAACAATCACAAAAACTCTCTGAGGTATATATAATTATTGTCTTTCTCAACTTTACAAGTGAACAAACTGAGAAGTAGAGAGGTTGAGTCACTCACTTACGGTCATACGGGTAGTAAGTGATGGAGTGAAGACTCCACCATCAAGTATGACTCCAGAGGTCTCATTCTTAGCTACTACACTACAGTGTCTCTCAAAGCTCTCTATTCCTTTGAAGTTCATGCTTATTGCTATTGCCAACTTATATCTAGGGAGAATTTTCTCTTTCTTAAATGTTTTTTTAACCTGTTTCAGTCATCTTTCTGCCCCATCCTCTTCCATCATCCTTTGTTGGATATGCTTGGCATAAAGAGGGTCAGAGTAAGTACTTGTTGAACGGAACTAAACTATCATTTCCCATGCTGAGCTGGGGCCCCTCCTTTCTACTTTGCTAGCATCTTTGTCACACCTATATTATTGTACTTACCACAAGTTTACTTTTGTGGTATGGGAGCTTAATTTTTTCTTAGATTTTCAAATAATATTCCTTCTAAGTGAACAGACAGTTGCATTATTTTCACAATTGCTAAATCAGTCTTGAAAAGCTGAGTTGCAGCATTTTAAGCAAGAGGAGAGGTCGAGGGACTAAAACACAAGTGAGCTTCTTGAGGGCAAAACATATTCAAAGGAGTAGGATTTCAATATTTCAGCACCAGAGGCCAGTCATTAATATGACATTGAAAACATTAAGGGGAGCTGTTGGGGCACAAAACGGTGTGTTCTGGCAAAGAATAGGTGTCTGAGGAGACATTCCGAATTGTGAAAGTTTCCACACGGGACATTTTCGAGGAGCCAAAAATATCTCTGAATTGATAAATGTCAGTAGCACGCATAGGCTTTTAAACCATTTTAACGTAGCAATATAAATCCCTTGGCATAAACAAAAGCTAACTGCCTAGCCAGATCCACATGCGTTGAATCATCCAAGACACTCACCTGACCTTGTCTTAGTTTAAATCCTGTTTTTAATCTCTGCCGAGCTGTAATTCCTAGATGCTGAAAGGCAGACGAAGTAAAAATGTGTGGTGCACATGTCTTTTCAGCACCATGGCAATACATTGAGAATATTGAGGCTCAAATTAAAGCTTAAGACAGTCAGTGCCATTTAATGAATTCTAGGCTAGCAATGATAAATAAGCAGTGACTCAATGATGCTGTTTATTTTCTATGTCTGAAATTTTTCTTTGGAGTGGGCTCTATAAACATGCATGTACTTCTAACAGGCCTGGCATTAATACTCTGATACCAAGAACTACTCTGGGATACCATAATACTCTGCGATACCAAGAAAACTTGGTCTGCAACATCAGTTCTGCCTTAAATGTACAGCTCACTTCACTTATTATTATAAGAAACCATGGAAAATTGTATTTACAGCAGCAAATTCACATTTAAAGAGCTTCTATACCAGGTACACCTTTAAGGTCACTTAAGAAATTCTATAATTATTATTGGGCTTAACTTAGAACTAACACATGGGGGATATATTATGTTCTCTGTCTCCTAATTGTTTTTGTACTTGGAGAAGCTTGTAAATGGTGAAGAAACTTGCCTAATCATTTATTACCTCTTCATCCTTTACTTCTACCACAGTTTTCCATAGTAAACATTCTACCACAGTTTTCCGTAGTAAACAGTGGTGTTTGATTGATAGTTCCACTTGGTTCTAGTGAAGGTCCAGAAGTTAAGCCACCATGAGAAAATTCTTGTTCTGAAGACACATTAAGGATTCTTTAAAGTTCCTGTGGGTAGCTGTGTGCAATTAACTCACTAAGGAAGATTTACTTCAAATAAAGGCAGCTAATCTTTTTTAATCAGGCCTACCAAGTGCACCATCGCTGCCTATTCCTGATATCATTTTGTCTGTTGATGTAACGCTTAATTGTAGTTGATATACTTGAAAAAAATTCTGTATCGATCCCTCTTGTGTAATGAAATTTTTAGACTCTGATTAATAAAAATTACCTAAGAAACGTGTATGTCTTCCATTAATCAGGAAGAAATTGTGGCTCGTGGAAATACCTTTCTGGAACAACTGCTCTGACAGCATCTTGACAAATGTACAGTCTGTATTCCTGGGCAGAATTTCTGTCCTTACTCCCTGCTCGTTTATTCCTCTGGTGAATAGGCTTAAACAATCAGAAAAGTACTTATATCTTACCTCTTCTTAAAATCAGACCTGATTACAAGCCTAAGATGTTCTACTTTTCTTCTGGGCCTCATCCCTCTCTCAGCTTTCCAGAATCAAATGGACTTCCCGAAACTAAAGTACCCACATATCAAATTACACCTCCATTCAGATGCAGTCTGCTAAGAATCCTCCAGATTTTAGAATCCTTTCACACCTCCATGTAACCAAAATATCTCACATTCCAGGTCTGTGTTGCTTTTAAATAAGAGAAAAGGGGAGGAAAAAGGAGTATATTTCCTTCTTTCTTTTCTCTGGGGATAACCCTAAAAGGTTCTTCCCTACATTTCTACAATGTTGTTTTGCATTTTTTTGTGTGTTTTGTAATGCAATCCCCATTTTAGTCTAAAATATCTCCCAGGGGAAGTGGGCAGAAGGGGAAGAATGTGGTACCATTCCCCTGGTTCTCTGCCTTTGTATTGACTTCTTGACTTGTTTGTTAATGGTGTCTCTAAGAAGAGGGCCAGCCTCGATCCCCAAATCTTTGAATCCTTCTAATGTGGCTGTAGCTATCCCAAGTAGGATCCTGAGGGGTATATATAGCAGAGGTACTAAACAAATATGCCCTTTATTAGTGGCCGTAATTTGGTTACAGTTCCTATCTGATCTTTCCAGGTAAATTGAGATAGATTCTTAAAGAGGTTTAAAGGCAGTTTTTCTTGAAGTGTGGCCCCAACCCCCTGTATCAGAGTCATTTGGGGTGCTTTCAAAAATGAAGATTTCTGCATCAAAGGCCCAAAAAACCGTGCAAAATAGGTACGAATGTCAACCCTGAAAACCTAAGCGCCAAATGAAGGAATAAAGAACTCGATCAAGCACCGACCAGCATAAGAAACTGATGGAGTGCAGAGGACGAGGAGGGCTACGCAGTGGAGGCCCTCTATCAGCTAATGTGGCCAGATTTGCCATCTTGAACTATGCCACCAAAGAACACAGACAGGGAGTATGGGAAGGCAACTTCACAGAGCTCCCAATAGGGGGCAGAGTACCCGGCAACTAGGGATACACACTTTCCCACCCCCCACTCTTCTTCCCTGTATGAAACCTCCTCCACTTTGATCAGAATTCCAAAACAAGGGGAGAAAATGGAAAACACAGAGAGGATAATCAAAGATTTGCTGACAGAAAACTTGTCAAATATTATGAAAGATGAAAAAGTGGACAATCCAAGAAGCTCAAAGAACCCCATAGAGGACAGACCCCAAAAGAAAACACCAAGACCTATTATAATCACACTTGCTAATACCAAAGACAAAGAATCCTGAGAGCAGCTCTAGAAGCACAAAAAGTCACATAAAAAGGGGAAACAATAAGACTAAGCTTTGATTACTCAGCAGAAGCCATGCAGACAAGAAGGCAATGGGATGACATATATAAAATTTTGAAAGAAAAAAAATGCCAACCAAGAATAATATATCCTGCAAAACTCTCACTCAAATATGATGCTGAAATTAGGACATTTCCAGGTAAACAGAAATGAAGGGAATATGTAAAAAACCAAGCCAAACCAAACTTAGAAGAATTATTAAAGGGAGTCCTTTTGTTAGAGAACCAACATCAGACAACAACCTGAATCTAGTACATAAGACAGCATCAGCCAGATACTAACCTAGATAATGAACTCTCAAGGATAAAGCAAAACTAAAAAAATTACAACAGCGAAAGTTGTAAATGACAACAATGTCAGAACAATAAAAGAGGAAATAAATGCTGTAAGTTTAAAACTTTCAAATGGAGAGGAAGTCAAGGCATTATCAAGTAATAAAAGACTGGTTCAACCTTAGGAAGATAGGGGTAAATTTCAAGGCAACCACAAAGAAAGCTAGCAAAGAAGAAAAACATACAGTCTCAGTAAACTCAAAATCTACAAAAATGAAAGAAAGAAAAAAAAAAAATCCACAAACAAAAGGAACTGAGCACAGAAAAGTAAGAGGAACAAAGAAAACGTCAGCACCACAAAAAAAGCACTACAAAATGACAGCAACAAATTCACACCAGTCAATAATCATGCTGAACATAAATGGCTTAAATGCACCCATAAAGACACAGAGACTGACAGGATGGATAAAATAAAGGACCCATCAATATGCTGTCTACAAGAGACACACCTTAGAAACAAAGACATAAATATATTAAAAATCAAAGGATGGGAAAAAATATATCAAGCAAAGAGCAATCAAAAAAGAGCAGGAGTAGCATACTAATCTCAGATAAAATAGGCTTTAAAACAAAATCCACCATAAAAGACAAGGAAGGACATTATATAATGATTAAAGGGATAATCTACCATGAGGACATAAACATAAATAAATTATGCACCCAATGACAGGGCTCCATAATACATAAAACAAATTCTAATAGCACTGAAAAGAGAAATAGTTCCACGATAATAGTAGGAGAATTCAACACACCACTCTCGGTAAAGGACAGAACATCTAGAAAGAAACTCAACAAAGATACAGAAGATCTAAAGGTCATAATCAACGAACTTGACTTCATAAACATATATAGAACACTCCACCCAATAGCAGCAAAGTACTTATTTTTTTCCAACACAGAATAGACCAGGTCTTAGGCCACAAAACAACCCTCAAACAAAATCCAAAACATTGAGATAATACAAAACATTTTCTCTGATTACAACACCATAAAAGTAAAAATTAATAATAGGAAGAGCAAGGAAAAAATCAAATACCTGGAAACCAAATAACTCCTTGCTTAAAAACAACTGGGTAATAGAAGAAATCAAAGATGGAATAAAAAATTTCCAAGAATCAAATGAGAATGAAAACATATCATACCAAAATCTCTGGGACACAACAAAGGCAGTGATCAGAGATCAATTTATAGCAATAGATGCACACATCAAAAAGGAAGGGACAAAATCAAAACATTAACATTAACTATACAACTTGAAAAAACCGAAAGAGAGCAGAAAAAGAAGCCCACAGCCATCAGAAGAAAGGAAATAATAACGATCAGAGCAGAAATAAATGAAATAGAGAATAGAAAAACAATTGAAAGAATCGACAAAACCAAAAGTTGGCTCTTTGAAAGGATCAACAAAGTTGGCAAACCACTGACCAAACTGACAAAAGAAAAACAAGAGAGGTTGCAAATAACCCAAATAAGAAACAGAATGGGGGACATTACAACAGACCCCACTGAAATAAAAGGGCTCATAACGGAGGACATGAAAAACTGTACTCGGACAAATTTGAAAAACTAGAGGAAATGGACACATTTTTAGAAACACATTACCTACTTAAACTAACACAAACTGAGGTTGAAAATCTGAACAGACCCGTAAAGAGAGAAGTAATTGAAAGGTTAATAAAAACTTCCAACATGAAAAAGTCCTGGCTGAGATGGCTTCATTGGAGTATACTACCATTCAGAGAAGACCTTGCTCCAGTACTACTCAAACTATTTCAGAACATAGAAAAGGAAAGGATGCTTCTGAATTCATTCTATGAAGCCAGCATAACCATGATAACAAAACCAGGCAAAGATATCACACACACACACACACAAATTACAGACCAATATCTCTCATGAATATAAATGTAAAAATCATAAACAAAATTCTAGCCAATATAATTCAGCACCATATAAAAAAAATACACCATGACTAAGTGGGATTCATACGAGGTGTGCAAAGATGGTTCAACATTAGAAAATCAATCGACGTAATCTATCACACAAATAAAACTAAAGAAAAGAATCACATGATCATCTCAATCGACTCAGAAAAGGCATTTGATAAAGTCCAACACTCATTCCTGGTAAAAACTCTCAATAAAATAGATATAAAAGGGAAATTCCACAATATAATAAAGGGCATCCATACAAAAACAACAGCCAACGTCGTTCCTAATGGAAAGAGGCTGAAAACATTCCCCCTGAGAACAGGAACAAGACGAAGATGCCCTTTGTCACCACTCATATTTAACATTGTGCTGGAAGTCGTAGGTACAGCAATAAAACCAGAAAAGGAAATTAAGCACATTCAAAATGGTAAAGAAGAAGTAAAACTATCACTATTTGTGGATGATATGATGCTGTATAGAGAAAATGCAAAGGATTCCACAAGAAAACTACTAGAGCTAATAGAAAGATTCAAGAGTGTAGCAGGATACGAGATCAACATACAACAATCTGTAGGATTACCATACATTAATAAAGAGAACTCGGAAAACGAAATCAGGAAAGCAACACCTAATAGCCCCTAAAAAAATACAATATTTAGGAGTAAATCTAACCAGGGATGCAAAAGACCTATAAAAGAAAACTACAAAACATTATTGCAGGAAACCAAAAGAGACCTACATAAATGGAAAAATATACCATGTTCATGGATAGGTAGACTCAACATTGTGAAAACGTCAATCCTACTCAAGTGATCTGCAGATATAACACAATCCCAACCCAAATACCAACAGCATTCTTTAATGAGATGGAAAAACTAATCACTAATTTTATATGGAAAATAAAGAGGTCTCAGATAAGTAAAGCACTACCCACTAACCCACTGCCGTAGGAAAAAAATAAAGTAGGAGGACTTGCACTACCTGACCGCAGAACCTACTATACAGTTTATGGTAGTCAAAACATCCTGATACTGGTACAATAACAGACACGTTGACCTGTGGAACAGAATCCAGAACCCAGATGTAAATCTATCCACCTATGGTCACCTGATCTTTGACAAAGGCCCGAAGTCTGTTAAATGGGGGAAAAGACAGTCTTTTTAGCAAACGGTGCTGGCAAAACTGGATGTCTGTCTGTAAAAAAATGAAACAGGACCATACCTCACACCATATAAAAAACTAATCCAAAATGGATCAAAGACCTAAATATGAAATAAAAAACTATAAAGATCATAGAGGAAAAAATAGAGTCAACTCTAGAGGCCCTAATACTGGCATAAATAGCAGACAAACCATAACTAACAATACACAAACACCAGAAGATAAGCTAGATAACTGGGGTCTTCTAAAAATTAAAGATTAATGCTCATCAAATGCTTCACCAAAAGAGCAAAAAGAGAACCTACAGACTGGGCAAAATTTTTGGCTATGACAAACCTGACAAAGGCCTAAACTAAAATCTACAAGAAAATTCAACACCTCTATTTTTTTTTATGACAAAAAGACAAATAATCCAATTAAAAATGGGCAAAGGGTATGAACAGACACTTCACCAAAGAAGACATTCAGCAGCTAACAGACACATGACGAAATGCTTGAGATCACTAGCCATTAGAGAAATACAAATCAAAACTACAGTGAGATATCATCTCACCCCAATATTACTGTCACCAATCAAAAAAACAGAAAGCAACAAATGTTGGAGAGGGTGTGGGGAGAGTGGAACTTTTATGCATTGTTGATGAGAATGTAAAATCATACAACCATTTTGGAAAACGATATGGCACTTCCTTAAAAAGCTGGAAATAGAAATACCGTATGATCCAGCAATCCCACTACTAGGAATATATCTTAGAGAAATACGAGCCATCACACGAATAGACTTATGCACACCCACGTTCACTGCAGCATTGTTCACAATAGCAAAAAGGTGGAAACAACCTAAGTGTCCATCAACAGATGGATGGATAAACAAACTGGTACATACACACAATGCAATACTAAGCAATAATAAAGAACAATGATGATCTATGAAACATCTCACAACAGGGATGAATCTGGAGGGCATTATGCTGAGTGTAATAAGTCAGTCACAAGAGAACAAATACTGTATGAGACCACTATTACAAAAATTCATGAAAAGGTTTACACACAGAAAGAAACAATCTTTGATGGCTACTGGGAGGCAAGTTGTGGGGAGGGAAAAACACTGACTAGATAATAGGTAAGTGGTAACTTTGGTGAACGGTAAGACAGTGAACAATTCTCGGGAAGAAAGCACAGCTTGACTAAGACAAGGTCACGGAAGCTTCATAGACATCCAAACTCCCTGAGGGACAGAATTACTGGGCTGAGGGCTGTGAAGACCATAGTCTCGGGGGAACATCTAGCTCAATTGGCATAACACAGTTTATGAAGAAAATGTTCTACATCCTACTTTGGTGAGTAGCATCTGGGGTCTTAAAAGCTTGTGATGGGCCACTGGTCCTACCTAGCCTGGAGCAAGGGAGAACGTGGTAATGGAGAACGCAAGGTCGAGAGGAAGAGAGTATTGACATGTCCTGGGGTTGGCGACTAATGTCACAAAACAATGTGTTATCAATTTTTTAATGAGAAACTAGTTTGTTCTGTAAGCTTTCATCTAAATTACAATAAAAAAAAGAAAGAAAAGTGAAGTTTTCTGAACCTCATCCTAAAAAAAAAAAAAAGAAAGAAAACAAACAAACAAAAATAACCCCCCAAAATGCAAATCCATTAAGATCGGGTTGATTCCAGCTCATGGACTTTATCTTAGACCTACTTAATCTTCTGGGTTGTCTATTGAATTACGTAAGTTTGAAAAAAATGCCCTACAGGTGATTCTGATATGCAATCAGAATTTTTCCCTCATACAGAAGCAAAGAACCCTGATGGTGCAGTGTTTAAGAGCTCGGCTGCTAACCAAGAGGTTGGCAGTTCAAATCCAGCAGCTGCTCCTTGGAAACGCTATGTGGCAGTCTACTCTGTCTAAAATTAGAAGATGTGATTAGCTAATTTTTTAAAATGTATTATTTCTGTTTGGCCCTTATGCCTTTCTTTGGTCATCTAAGATAAGGCACACCTGTTCAATTAAAAGTATTCCCAGTACTGTGTAATAACATCCACATCACTGCAAAGAAGAGAATTAAGAGAGATACAAAAGGGAATTGTCAATAAGAGAGCACGATACATAATATTAGCTTCCAAAAAAAAAAAACTTTTTTTTCTCTTCCTCTAAAATCAATTATATGTAGTCAGCAGAGGGAATGTCATGCAAACTCACTCACAAGAGCCTCGGTCGATAGCCAGAAAGCTATGAAGCCCACTGAAAAAATTAGAGCTTCCAAGGAGAGGAGAAAAAGAGAAGGAAAAAGTGGATATCTTAAGGTGATTGAGTTTGTCAGTATTTACAACCAGAAATGACTGGGATACCTTGAACTGGCAATGTTACATTTTTTATCATCAGCAGGAACCGAGACTTGGGTATTAGAGTCTATGACCATGAAATATTCAACTAGATACAGTTAAAAATAGATATGTATAGTTCAACATCAGTGTTGCCATGTAGAAATTCCTTCCCAGCATTTCTTAGGGTATTTAAATTTTTTTTAAATGCTGAAAACTCTCAGTAGAGAAACAGAGGAAATGGGGAGAAAGTATTATAATTCCTTGCAAGAGTTAAAACTTGTCAACACAGCAATGTCACTGATGCAAAAGAATCTGCTGAGATCAAGTCAAAAGCAAGAACAGGATACACTGACATGTGGAGGAAGAGTTAAGGTGGATAATTCTAGAAGCCTGGACAAGAGCACATAGAAAAGCAGCAGCTTGGTGGTCAGGATCTAGTCAGTCTTACTTATACTGTGGCCACGTTATAAATGCATGCTTGTGGCCCTGTCTGCTGGTAATGGTGAGCCATTCTTGCAAGTAAAATAATTACTAGTATCTTTTTACATATAGCATACTTTATACAACTCCTACGAGTAGTGTTCTAAGAAATGATGAGTTTTGGAAGCAAAATAAGACCTCAACTTGGCAATTTTGACTCACGATTCTGTGTAGCGCTGTTTTTATTAGAATACTATCCAATAATGTTTGCTGGTATTTTCCAGAGTTTAAATATTTGCTACAGACTACCCTTCCATGTCAGGAGCAGTGGTGGTGCAATTATTAAGAGCTCACCTCTAATCTGAAGTTTGGTGGTTCAAACTCACCAGCGGCTCCACAGGAGAAAAGATCTGGTGGTCTGCTCTTGTGAAGAAACCCTATGGGCAGTTCTAGTCTGTCACATGAGGTCACTATGAGTTGAAAGCACTCAACAGCACACAACAACAACACACATGTAAATACTAATGAGTTAATGTTTGTTATTTATTAAACATTTTTTTATGTATCCATAATAGTAAATAAAGAGTATGAAGAATGTTGAAAATATTTTAAGAACAACTTATGATTTTGAGAATTCTTGAGATTTCCAATTTCTCATCCCTGAATCCCAAAATCAATATCTGTCAGGGATTTTCAAACACTAAGGATTCCTTCCTTCCTTCTTTCTTTCTAAGCCATTTTTTTTTAAACGGAGATTAATTTGGGACTTTTTTTTAAGTCATATTATTTGGGATTCCTTCACTAAAGGCTCAGTGGGACATGAGTCCACAATCCACAATTATACAATGAAACAATTTGCTATGAGTGAGAGTCAGACTCATTGGAAGGATTAAAATGCAGATTATAGTTATCTGAAGAGAAAGTTATTAATGGAAGATATATCTGAAAAAAATTGTGTCAAAAGTGAAACAAAAATATATAGAAATGAGAAATACAAAGGGGATATGAAGAATGGAATGAGAAAGTGCAACATTTAAAAGTCAAAGTAGAATTCCAAAAAGAAAGCCTAGAGAGAATGGGGGAGAGACAGTATTTGAAAACATAAAACCTTAAATTTTACAGAGGTGATTAAAGACATAAACTTCTAGATTCAGGAAGCACAGCAAAGCTCAATCAAAGAATAAATATTTCAAAAGCAAAAAGAGAGAAAAGTATGTTACTTATAGGGGAATTACAATTAACTGACAACAGATAGGTCAAAAAAAGACACAGGAAATAGAAAACAGCGGAATAACAGCCTCAAAGTACTGAGAGAACATTCCTGTCAATCTAGAATACAATAATGGAGGTAAAAAAATTTTGTACTAACAAAAACTGAAAGCAAACAAATAAGGTAGAATAACAAGATGGTGTAAATGCCGGAAGCTTTCTGTTTCTCCCACTGAACAGATATAAAACCTGAAGAGAATTCATGGAGTAGTTAGCTGAGGCCATTGAAAATAGAGTATGAAGTAGATTCAGGAAGACGTCAAGAATTTGAAGTACCACCGAACTTGTGGAAGGTGTATCAATCCTCCCATCTGGCAATATATAGAAAGAATTACACACCAATACCAACCCCCGCCCCAAACCAAACCAGTTGCTGTTGAATTGATCCCATTCATAGTGACCTTACAGGACAGGGTAGAACTGCCCCATAGGGCTTCCAGAGATCAGCTGGTGGATTTGCACTGTTAAGTTTTGGTTAGCAGCCAAGTTCTTAACCACTGTGCTACCAGAGGTTTTAGTCTGTGAATGCAAGGCTTATTCAATATCTGAAAATCAATCAATGCAAACCAACATATTAACAATCTGAAGAAGAAAAACCGTATCATCAAATGAATTGATGTAGGGAAAAAAAATTTGACAAAATTCAGCATCCACTTATGACAGAATTTCTTAGCAAACTTAAGAGCAAACTTACTCAACCTGATAAAGGTCATCTACAAAGAAACCTACAGGTAACGTCTTACTTAATCGTGAAAGACTGAATGCTTTATTCTTAAGGTTAGGGACAAGGCAACAACTACTATTCAACATCGCACCGCAAGTACAAGCCAGTGTAATAAGGGAAGGGGAAAAAACTCTACAGCTTGGATAGGAAAAAATAAAACTCTCCCTATTTACGGAGGACATAGGATTGTCTATGTAGAAAATCTCAAAAGGACAAAAAATTAACTCCTGGAGTTAATAAGTGAGTTTATCAAGGTGACAGAAGATAAGGTAAATGAAAACTATCAGCCATATTTATATCTACTACTAATAAAAAAATTACAAGTCAAAATTTTCAGAATCACCATTTACAATAGCTTTGAATATTTAGGTATAAATTTACCACAAGTACTGCATCTGTGTATTGAAAGCTACAAAATGCTGATGAAAGAAATCTAAGAAGACGTAAAAAATGGGGAAACAAATTGTTTTAATGGATTTGAAGACATAGCAGAGTGAAGATGTCATTTCTGCCTAAGCTGAGCTATAATGTGATTTAATGTGATTCCAATCATAATCCTAGCAGGGTTTTTGGTAGATATAGATAAGCTGCTCCTAAAATGTATTTGGAAAGGCAAAGGAACTAGAATAGCCAAAACAATTTTAAACAAGAATGAAGATTGGAAATCATGCTATTCAATTTTAAAATTTACTACAAAGCCAAAGTATTCAAAAACAGTGTGGCGTTGGCAAAGGGATAAGCATAGAGGTCCATGGAACAGAATAGAGAATCCAGAAATAGATCCACACAAATACTGGGCAATTTATTTTTGGTCAAGAAGCAGAGGCAATTCAGCAGAGGTATTACAATCTTTTTAACAAATGGTATAGAAACAGTTGGCTAGCCATATAAAACAAAAGCAAAAACCCTCAACCCAAATCTCATGTCTTTACAAAATTATCTCAAAATTGTTCACATATGTAAATGAAAAATATAAAACTATAAAAAATTTAGAAGAAAATGTAGGAGAAAATCTATGTCTGGGGATTAAGCAAAGAGATCTTAGACACGACACCAAAAGCTTGATGCATAAAAGAAAAAACTTGATGAATTGGATTTCATCTAAAATAAAAGTTTTGCACTGTGAATGACACTGTAAAGAGAAGGAAAGAGAAACCCCAGACTGGCAGAAAATATTTGCAAATCACATACCCAGTGAAGGACTTATATCCAGAATATACGAAGAACTCTCAAAACTCAACTATAAGAAAACCAACCAAGCAATTAAAAAACGAGTAAAAGACTTAAACAGACACCTCACCAAAAAGAATATACAGATAGCAAATAATCACATGAAAAGTTTTTCAACATCCTTAATCATTAGGGAAATTCAAGTTGAAGCCATGATGAACTATCACTACACACCTATTAAATGGCTAAAATTAAAAATACTGGAAATACTAAATGTAGGGAGAAAGTAGAGCAGCTGGAAGTCTCGTACATTGCTGGTGGGAATACAAAATGGTACAGCCACTCTGGGAAAGTCTGGCACTTAGGCAGTTCCTTATTATGTTGAACATAAACTTTCCATTATGTTGAACATAAACTTTCCATATGACCTAACAGTTCAACTTCTAGGCATTTACTTTTCTTTGAGAAGTAAAAACTTATATTCACTCAAAAACCTGTATAGGAATGTTTATAATAACTTTCTTCACAGTTGCCCTGTCATGGATTGAATTGTGTCCCCACAAAAATGTATCGATTTGGCTAGACAATGATTCCCAGTATTGTATGGTTGTCCTCTATTTTGTGATTGTAATTTTATGTTAAAAAGGATTATGGTGGGATTGTAACACCCTTACTAAGGTCACATCCCTGATCCAATATAAAGGGAGTTTCCCTGGGGTGTGGCCTGCATCACCTTTTATCCTACAAGAGATGAAAAGGAAGTAAGCAGAGAGTTGGGGACCTCATATCACCAAGAAAGCAGTGCCAGAAGCAGAGTGTGTCCTTTGGATCTGGGGTCCCTGGGCAGAGAAGCTCCTAGCCTGGGGGAAGATTGATGAGAAGGCCAACAGAGGGAGAAAGTCTTCCCCTGGAGCTGACACCCTGAATTTGGACTTTTAGCTTACTTTACTGTGAGGAAATAAACTTCTGTTTGTTAAAGCCATCTGCTTTGGTATTTCTGTTATAGCAGCACTAGATGACCAATGCATGCCCCTAGATGGAAACAACACAAATGTCCTTCAACAAGTGAATGGTAATCTGCATATATGAATATATTCAATATAGGATCTATCTGTCTATCTATCTATCTAATCTATCTATCATCTAACTCAAACTCGTGGCAATCTCATGTGCTACAGAATAGAACTGCCCCATAGGGTTTTCATGGCTATAATCTTCATAAAAGCAGATTTCCAGGCCTTTCTTCTACAGTGTTGCTGGTTGGGTTTGACCCGCCAATTTTTAGGTTAGTAGTTGAGTGCAAAACGTTTATGCCACCCAGAGACCTACAATATGTGTGTGTGTGTGTGTGCGCGTGTGTGTATGTATGGAGCCCTGATGGCATAGTGGTTAAACAGCTTGGCTGCTAGCCAAAATGTTGGCAGTTTGAATCCACCAGCTGCTCCTTGGAAACCCTACGGGATAGTTCTACTCTGTCGTATAGGGTCACTATGAGTCAGAATTAACTCAATGGCAACAGGTTTGGTATTATGGATATATATATACACACACATATACATACATATGTTAATATTCATAAAATTAAACATGCACAAAAATCAATTTTACTGTATATTAATTTAAAAAAAGTAAACAATTCTTTACAAAAAAATAGTAACCCAATCCAGTGCCATCGAGTCGATTCCGACTCATAGAGTTTCCGAGGAGCGCCTGGTGGATTAAAACAGCTGACCTTTTGCAGAGGGGGATAAAATAAATAAAAATATCTGATTACTAGAAAAGATGACAAGAAATGAGGAAAAAAAGAGATGAATAGAAAAAAAAAGAAAAATGAATGCTCAAAAGAATATGGTAAGAACTTCTTAAGAAGTTTACCACTTGTATTTTTTCCCAAACTAAAAGTAAGCAAAGTGGAGGGAAAATAAAAAAGCAATCAGGGCACTTAGTATTGGTTCACACACAAGCATTTGGGATGAAGATTGAACACTTGTCACTGTTGTCATGAACATCAGGAATATCACATTTTTCCATATTTCATAAAACAAAAGCCTAAAGCCTGAAGAAGTGAGATTACTGATTGGGAGTGAGTAGGTGAAAGCGACGGTAACCACACTGAGCAAACATCACTTAGAGCCAGGCTTAGAGTTCAACTTCAGGGGCCACAACTGTAAGAGGCTGCTGTGTTATATCCAGTTAGTGGCCTCATTCCCCAAGGGGAAATGATGTCATCTCTTAACTCTGCTGGGAGATTAGAACAGGGCAGCTGGCTCTACTTTGCCAGTCTGCCTGGCTGTGAGATAGGCAATCGTACAGCAATTGCAATTTCCATTTGGGAGCTGGTAAAAGCCACTTGCTTTTTACCAGACCAGGCACTTCTAGAAGTTTTATTTTCATTAAACCTAACTCTTTTGGATACCAAATGACTCATGTGATATTAGACCACAAGATTTGTTTCCATTAATAGACTGCTTTAAAACTACTGTTGCTAAGCCTAGTCTCTATCACATATTTTTGAAGTTCCAGCCTCTAGCCACCTATGCTTTAAAAGGAAAAGAAAAACTTAGAACTAGGGAGGCAGATCAAAGGTTATATGCGAGGGTAGACTATGGTGACCAGAAAGTAATTAGCCTTTTCTTTTTTTTTTTAAAGGAACACACCAGAGCTTGTTCATCCAAATACACTCAAATTCTTTTTTGATAGGTCTTGGCACATTCTGTCCTTTCTGCTGAAGCACCTTCTCCCAAGATCTTTGCATAGTCTTTTCCTCTATTATATTACGGCAAAGAGGTCTTCCCTAACTACCCATCTGGCAGCCTTTTGCTCCATCCCATTACTCTCTATTTATTTCATTTTAACAGAAAGTGGCACTATTTCTTTATTAGGTATCTACTACATTTTTAAAACATGTTTTTTTCCTTCTGATTTTCTTCTCGCTTCCTGAGCTTACTAACCTTGTAAGAGTCCCAAAGGATCAGATCTGTTCTACTCAGGAGCAGAGCGCTGGTGGTGCAGTGGTTAAGAGCTTGGCTGCTAACCAAAAGATTGGCAGTTTAATCCACCAGCCACTCCTCGGAAACCCTATGGGGCAGTTCTATTCTGTACTATAGTGTCTCTATGAGTCAGGATCCACTTGATGGCAATGGGTTTGGTTTTTTTTTTTTGGGTTCTGTACTTCGTGCCTAATACAATGTTTTCAACATATTAAATGAAAAAAAAAAGTTTGATAAATGAATTGATGATATATTGTTGTCATTGGTGGTGACTTAGACCTAATTTTCATAACATTCTTAATAATCCCAATATGAGCTTGATAAGTTTTTATTATCTATATTTAGACTCGACAGCGCTGGGTTTTTTTTTTTTGGGTATATTTATTTATATTATTATGCATGCAAACCTGAGGTTTATGGAGTAAGGCTGACTTATTGTTACTTACAGCAGTAACTGTGAGTTACTGCTACATTGGCTCTACATACTCCAATTATTTCCGTTTTTGGGGTAATGTGAGGAGAGCCTGATGAACTCTGCACATGCAAAAAGGGAATTACTCCTACCAAAGGAGACCCAAAAGAACCCAAATCTATTGCTGTCGAGTCAATTCCGACTCACAACAACCCTGTAGGACAGAGTAGAACTGCTCCATACGGCTTCCGAGCAGTAGCTGGTGGATTCGAACTGTCGACCTTTTGCTTAGCAGCTGAGCTCTTAACCAATGTGCCACCAAATTATGAATCTGGGTGTTTATATATATGCTGCTCCTTCCCCTCCTGAGAGGGAGAGAAACCTAATTTACCTAACACTGGCAAAGTCTTCTTGGGAAGAGGAGAAGGTCCCTCTGTTCTTACTCTTTGGAATATTAGTATCTCCAGGGGAAAAGATAAGACAAACTTCCCTGGGTTACAACCCCTGGAATGTTTCTATTATTCCAGGTTTTATCTCCCTTTGAAATGTAAACATATGCTTGCAGGGAAGTAAATTTCTTTCTTGAGTTTCTCCACTATCTATTCAGTTATCATTTAATTTCCAAAGTTTATCCTTTAATCTAGGTTCTAGTATAATTTGCTTAGAAAGCCCTAACCATGCAGAAACATGAAAACAATCACTTCTTGATGAGTAGTTGCAGATATTTAATTTCATTTATGCTCTTCATTACAGTGATTATCTCCACTACTAGAGCTTGTTACTCAATGTGTTAGTAAGAGAGTACATGCATTACTGTATGTTTCACATATTTATTTATTTATTTTTAAATAATTTTTATTGAGCTTTAAGTGAACGTTTACAAATCAAGTCAGCCTGTCACATACAAGCTTATGTACACCTTACTCCATACTCCCACTTATTCTCCCCCTCATGAGTCAGCCCTTCCAGTCTGTCCTTTCGTGACAATTTTGCCAGTTTCTAACCCTCTCTACTCTCCTATCTCCCCTCCAGACAGGAGATGCCAACACAGTCTCAAGTGTCCACCTGATACAAGTAGCTCACTCCTCATCAGCATCTCTCTCCAACCCATTGTCCAGTCCCTTCCATGTCTGATGAGTTGTCTTTGGGAATGGTTCCTGTCCTGGGCCAACAGAAGGTTTGGGGACCATGACTGCTGGGATTCCTCTAGTCTCAGTCAGGCCATTAAGTCTGGTCTTTTTATGAGAATTTGGGGTCTGCATCCCACTATTCTCCTGCTCCCACAGGGGTTCTCTGTTGCCACATATTTATTTTTATAATAAATAACTAGTTTCCTTTTTAACAGAATATGTTCCACTTTATGCATTTAAAACAGGATTTTGAGAAGGTGTTCACAGACTTTTCCAAACTGTCAGAGGTGTTCACGGCACAAAAACGTTGAAAAGTTCCCGGTCTACAACAGTATGACATGGTATCAGAGAAGCTGGAGGGAGTCGGATCATGTGAAGCCTTATAGACAATAGTATTAGAATTTTACTCCAATTGCAAAGGAATCCATGGTATAAAATACATTTTTAAAAATCACAATTTTAAACTAATAATAATAATATCAAAATATTACTGGTGTGCCATAAACCAATCCAAACCAAACCCATTGCCATTGAGTCATAGTGACCCTATAGGTGAGTGCTATAAGAAAAGTAAAACAAAGTACTATACAAAGTAGGACAGCTACTTCCAGCTCCAATAAAGGAAAATTTCAGGGAAGACTGGTGTTGTCATGTGATGCTATTGTCCCCCTTGTTTAGTATGCTTCAGCCACGTAGGCCTTCTTTATATTCTTCAACAAACCCAACCTGTCCTGCTATAAATTAGATGTCCCCATTTGCTTGCAAGGCTCTTCTTCCAGATCTTTCCATGACTAATCCATGCTCATCATTGAAGCTTCAGTTCTAGTATCTCCTTCTGACTGAAGCCTTTCAGGTCACTATATATAAATTAGTCCCTTATGTCCACCTTGCATCCCTATTACATTGGCCTATATAATTTTCTTCCTAGAACCTATTGTTGTTGTTGTTAGGTGCCATCTAGTTGGCACCTAACAACAGAACAAAACACTGCCCAGACCTGCGCCATCCTGACAATCGTTGCTATGCTTAAGCCCATCTTTGTCAACCCATCTTGTTGAGGGCCTTCTTTTTCACTGATCCTCTACCAAGCATTATGCCCTTCTCCAGGGACTAGCTTTTCCTGATAACATGTCCAAAGTCTCACCATCCTCCTTTCTAAGGAGCATTCTGGATGTACTTCTTCCAAGAGAGATGTGTTTGTTCTTCTGGCAGTCCATGGTATATTTGACATTCTTCGCCAACAACTGTAATTCGAAGACATCAATTCTTCGGTCTTCTTTGTTCATTGTCCAGCTTTCGCATGCATATGAAGCAATTGAAAAATACCACGGCTTAAGTCAGGCAATTTTTAACACTTTAAAGAGGCCTTTGCAACAGATTTGCCCAAAGCAATTGCTGGACTTATTCTTAATTGATGATATTGAGTTTTCCATTGTCTCTTTCTGTAGGTGTAGTTGATTTGATTCTTGTGTATCCCACCTGGCAAGGCCCACATGTATAGTCTCTGTTTATGTTGTTGAAAAAAGGTATTTACAATGGATAAGTTATTGGTCTTGCAAAATTCTATCATGTGATCTCCGGTGATATTTTCCAGCTAGAGATTTTTGTTCATTCTCAACTTTTGCATTCCAATTACCGGTAATTATCAATGCACTGTGATTGCATGTTTGATCAATTTCAGGCTGCAGAACTTGGTAAAAATCTTCATCTTTGGCATTAGTAGTTGGCTTTTTGTAGGTGTGTGTATATTATCATATCATTGGCAGTGCTGTATTTCAGGATAGATATTGAGGTGTTCCTTTTTTTTATTATTGTGTTTTAAATGAAAGTTTACATGGTAAATTAGTTTTTCATCCAAAAATTTATACAGGAATTATTTTGTGACATTGGTTGCAATTCCTGCAATGTGCCAGCACCCTCCTCCTTTCCCTTTAACCATGGGTTTCCCAGTCCCTTCTTCCAGGTTTCTTGCTCCTTCCTGCCTTCTTGTTGTTGCTTTTGGACAGATGTTACCAATTTGATCTTGTATACTCGATTGAACTAAGAAGCATGTTCCTCATGTGTGTTATTGGTTGTTTTATAGGCCTGTCAAATCTTTGGCTGAAAGATGGACTTCAGGAGTGGCTTCAGTTCTAAGTTAGTAGGGTGTCAGGAGGGCCATAGTGTCAGGCGTCCCTCCAGTCTCTGTCATACCAGTGTTTTTCTTTTGTGTGTGTGTGTGTGTGAATTTGAATTTTGTTCCACATTTTTGTTCCACTCTGTCTGAAACTATCAATTGTGATCTCTGTCAGAGTGGTCAGTGGTAGTAGCCAGGCACCATCTGGTTCTTCTGGGCTTAGGCTGGTGGAGGCTGTGGTTCGTGGGGTCCATTAGTCCTTTGGACTGATATTTTCCTTGTGTTTTTGGTTTACTTCATTTTCCTTTTCTCTGAATGTAATGTGGCCAATAGAAGTATTTTAGACAGCAGCTTGCAAGCTTTTAAGACCCCAGATGCTACTCACCAAAGTAGGACGTAGAACATTTTCTTTATGAACTATGTTATGCCAATTGACCTAGACGTCTCCCCGAGACCGTGGTCCCCAGGCCTCAGCCCCAGTAAATCAGGCCCTCAAAGTGTTTGGATATGTCTAGGAAGCTTCTATGGCTTTGCCTTGGTCGAGTTGTGCTGAATTCTCACTATATTTTGTGTTGTCTTTCCCTTCACCAGAGTTATCACTTGTCTACTATCTAGTTAATGATCTCCCTCCCCTCCTCTCCCCTCCCCTAAAACCATCAAAGATTTTTTTTTCTGTATGTAAACCTTTTCCTGAGTTTTCATAACACCGTTCTCATACAATATTTGTCCTTTTGTAATTGACTTATTTCACTTAGCATAATGCCCTCCAGATGCATCCATGTTGTAAGAGTTTCTTGGATTCATCATTGTTCTTTATCGTTGTGTGGTATTCCATTGTATGTATGTGCTAAAATTTGTTTATCCATTTTTCTTTCGATGGGTGCTCAATTTGTTTCCATGTTTTTGCTATTGTGAATAATGCTGCAGTGAACATGGGTGCGCATATCTCTATTTGTGTGATGGTTCTTATTTCTCTAGGATACATTCCTAGGAATGGGATTGCTGGATCATATAGTGTTTCTATTTCTAGCTTTTTAAGGCAGCACCATACTATTTTCCACAGTGGTTGTACCATTTTATTACATTCCCATGAGCAAGGCATAAGAGTTCCAATATCCCCATGACCTCTCTAAAGGTTGTTATTTTCTGTTTTTTTGATTCATGCCAGTAATGTCGGGGTTAGACAGTATCTCATTATAGATTTGATTTGCATTTCTCTAATGGCTAATATTGCCATATTTCCTCATGTGTCCATTAGCTGCCTGAATGTCTTCTTTGGTGAAGTGTCTGCTCAAATCCCTTGACCATTTTTTAAATTGGATTATTCGTCTTTTTCTTGTTGAGGTGTTGAAGTATTCTACAGAATTTAGATCAGACTCTTGTAGGATATCTCATAGCTCCAATTTTTTTCGCAGTCTCTAGGTTCTCTTTACTCTTTTGGTGAAGTTTCTCAATGAGAATAGGTGTTTAATTTTTAGAAGCTAATTGCTATCTAGTTTATCTTCTTGAGCTTGTGGATTGTTAGTTATGGCTTTTATTCTCTTTATGACATGTATGGGGTCCCTTAGGGTTGTCCATAATTTTTCTTCCATGCTCTCTAACATTTCAGGTGTTATATTTAGGTCCTTCATTTTTAGTTAGCTTTTTTGTATGCTGTAAATTATGGGTCCTGTTTCATGTTTTTAGAGATGGAATATTCAGTTTTGCCAGCACCATTTGTTAAAAAGAGTCTTTTCCTCATTTAATGGGCTTTGGTCTTTTGTAAAAGATCAGCTGACCATTGGTGGATGGATTTACATCTGGGTTGTGCGTTCTGGTCCGTTGGTCTATGTGTCTGTCATTGTATCAGTAACATTTGTTTTGACTACCATGGCTGTAGAATATGCCCTGAGATTAGGTAGTGTGAGGCCTCCTACTTTGTTCTTTTTCTTCAATAATATTTAGCTTATCTGGGGCCTCTTTCCTTTCTATATAAAGTTGGTGATAAGTTTTTCCATTTTGTTAAAGAATGCTGTTGGTATTTGGATTGGGATTGTGTTATATTTGTAGATCGCTTTGGGTAGGATCAACATTTCCACAATGTTGAATCTGTCTATCCATGAACATGGTATATGTTTCTATTTATGTAGGTCTCTTTTGGTTTCTTGCAATAATAGTGCTTTGTAGTTTTCTTTGTATATGTCTTTTGCGTCCTTGGTTAAATTTATTCCTAAGTATTTTTTCTTTTCAGAGGCTATTATAAATGGTATTTGTTTCCTGATTTCTTTTTCAAGGTTCTCTTTGTTGGTATATAGGAACTCAACTGATTTTTTATGTTGATCTTGTATCCTGCTACTCTGTTGAATCTTTCTATTAGTTTCAGTAATTTTTTTTGTGGAATTTTTGGGGTTCTCTTTGTATAGGGTCATATAATCTGTGAACAGAGGTAGTTTTACTTCTTCCTTTCCAATTCTGTTGCCCTTTAGTTCTTTTTCTTGCCTGTTGCTCTAGCTAGGACCTCCAGCACCATGTTAAATAGGAGTGGTGATAACAGGCATCCTTGTCTTGGTCCCCTTCTCAGGGGGAATGTGTTCAGTCTTTCTCCACAGAGAATCATGTAGCCTGTTGGTTTTTTATACAGCTGCTGTTTATTATATTGAGGAATTTCCCTTCTATACCTATTTTATTGAGAGTTTTTATCAGGAATCAGTGTTGAACTTTATCAAATGCATTTTCTGTGTAGATTAAAATGATCATGTGATTCTTTTGTTTTATTTATGTGGTGGATTACATTGATTGATTTTCTAATGCCAAACCATCCTTGCTTACCTGGTATGAGTCCCACTTGGCCATGGCGTATTATGTTTTTTATATGATGCTGAATTCTATTGGCTAGAATTTTGTTGAGAATTTTTGCATTTATATTCTTGAGAGACATTGGTCTGTAATTTTTTTTGTGTGTGATTCATTTGCTTGTCCTTGGTATCAGGGTTATGCTGGTTCATAGAATGAATTTGGGAGTATTCTTTCCTTTTCTATGCTCTGAAATAGTGTGAGTAGTACTGGTGTGAGCTCTTCTCTGAGTGTTTGGTAGAATTCTCCAGTGAAGCCATCTGGCCCAGGGCATTTTTTGGTTGGGATTTTCTTTTTTTTATTTGATTACCTCTTCAATCTCTTCTTGGGTTGTGGGTCTGTTCAGATTTTCTGTATCAATTTTTACATTTCTTTCTAGATGTTCTGTCCATTACTGAGAGAGGTTTGTTAGAAATCTACTATAATTGTGGAACTGTCTATTCACTTTTCAGTGCTGTTAGAGTTAACTTCATGTATTTTGGAGCCCTGTTTTGGGTGCGTTGATATTCATTAAGGTTATGTCTTCTTGCTGAATTATCCCTTTAATCACTATATAATGTCCTTCCTTGTCTTTTCTGGCTGAATTTGCCTTAAATTCTACTTTATCTGAGATTAGTATTGCCACTCCTGTCTTTTTTTGCCACTCCTGTCTTTTTTCAGGCGTGTCTGTTGTAGACAGCATATTGATGGGCCTTTTTTTTTTTTTAAATCCATTTTGCTACTTTCTGTTTCTTTACATGTGCATTTAAGCCATTTACATTCAGTGTGATCATCAATAAGTTTGAGTTTATTGTTGTCATAGTGTCGTGGTATATTTGCGATGCTAATTGTTTCTTTGTTCCTCTTGCTTTCCTGTGCTGAGTTTCTTTTGTTTGTGGATTTCCTTCTCCTTTCTTTCATTATTATAGATTTTGTGTTTACTGAGACTTTAAGTTTTCTTTTCTTTTTTTTTTTAATTCTTATGAGTAGATTTGTTAGCTTTCTTTGTGATTACCTTGAAATTGACTCTTATCTTTCTATGTTTGAATTGGCATTTTATTACTTGATATCACCTTGATTTTCTCTACATTTGAAAGTTCTATACCTACACAGTTTATTCCTCCTTTTATTGTTTTTATGTCATTGTCATTTACAGATTGACGTCTCTGTTTCCTTGTTTTTAAGTCTTTAACTATGTTTTATTATTGAGAGTTCTATATATTTTTCTGGCTGATGCTTTCCTGTGTCCTAGACTCAGGTTGTTGTCTGATGTTGTTGGTTCTTTAACTGAAGGAGTCCCTTTAATATTTCTTGTAAGTTTGGTCTGTTTTTTTGAATTCTCTTAATTTCTGTTTATCTGAATTGTCCTAATTTTTTAGGATATATTATTCTTGGTTGACGTTTTTTTTCTTTCAAGGTTTTATATATGTCATCCCATTGCCTTCTTGCCTGTATAGTTTCTGCCAAGTAGTTAGAGTTTTGTCTTATTGTTTCCCCTTTGTAAGTGACTTTTTGTTTTTCTCGAGCTGCTCTCAGGAATCTTTCTCTGTCTTTGGCTTTGGCAAATGTGATTATGATATGTCTTGGTGAATTTCTTTTGAGGTCTATCCAATATGGGGTTCATTGAGCTTTTGCATGGTCAGCTTTTCTTCTTTCATGATATTTGGGAAGTTTTCTACCAGCAAATCTTCAACAATCTTTTCTGTGTTTTCCATTTTCTCCTCCTGTTCTGTAACTCTGATCACATGCAGATTTTTGCTCTTGATTGTGTTCCATATAATTCTTAGGTTTTCTTCATTCTTTTCTTTGATTTTTCCTCAAATAAAGTGGCGTCTGTGGATTTGTCTTCATTCTCACTGATTCTGTCTTCCATTGTTTCAAATGTACTAAAACCTGTCTAGTTTTCTATTTTTGAAATTTTGTTGTTTATCTTTTAGATTTCTAGTTGCTGTTTTTGTATGATTTCTAATTGTTTATTTATTTGGACATTTTGTACTTGTATTATTTTCCTGTTGCTTTCTGTATGTTTTCCTTGATTTTGATTACGTTTTTGTTGGTTTTGTCTGTGTTTTCCATGGTTTTGTCTATTTTCCCTTAATGTTTATCTAATCTTTTGGACAGCCCTAAATATCAGTCTTTGGGATTCCATATCAGGTAGTCACTGCTTTTTCTTCTACCAGAAGGTTATAGGATTCTTTATTTTGGTTGTTTGCTTCTTTTGGAGCCATCTTGTCTTACTTTTTTTAAACTATGTTTTTATATTGCCTGCTGTCTCTGAGACATTAACTTAATCTTTTATTTATTTATTGTGTGTTTATTCTTTGCTTTGTTTTTGTATGTCAAGGTGGGTGAGTCAAGTGTGCTTTGATGCTTGCTCATCTGTGGGCGTGATAGCTCTCACCACTTTGGATGGGCAGGGCAACAGCACATAGGGCTAGCCTGCTTCACTGTACACTGGTTTGTCAAGGTGGCTAAGGAGAACTGGGTGGGTACTGTCTGCCTTCTAATGTTGGTCCAGTGCTGTGGGAGAATTTACAGCCCTTTGCCAGACAGGCAGGAGTGTCAGAAGGTGAACGGTATGTGCTCTATCCTCTCCATTCAGCAGCTAACTGAGTGGCAGGAGGGGAGGGGCAGTGTGGGCCTGGTGTGGTGGCTGGCCTGATCTGAGGACACTGTAGCTGCAGCTGCATGGTGAAGTCCAGCAGGGAGGAGTGGGTGGCCTACGGGTCTAGGTGTGGGGAATAAAGAAAAGAAAAGAGAGAGACGGAGAAAAGAAAAAGAAAAAAAAAAAAAGGCTAGTTGGCTGGTGGGAGCTGGGGTGACCTGGGGGCTTAAGGGAAGTGGGGGAGATGATGTACGGGTTAGGTGGGAGGGAAGAAGAACAGGAAGAAGGGGAAAAAGAAAAATGGTGCTATGGGAGCTGGTGGGTGGCAGTGGGGCAGACACATGGTGGTGGTGGGCTGGTGGCTATCTAGCCACCATGGTGTAGTGTGGCCTGGCAGGAAGGGGTAGAAGTGGTATATGGGGCTAGGTGGGAGAAGGAAAGGAAAGGAAGGGGAAAAGGATAAAAGAAAGAGAAAACGGTGCAAAAAAGAGGAAAAAAGAAAAGAAAGAAAAAGGTGTTGTGTGAGCTGGTGTGTGAGGGCAGGGTGGACCCACAGCGGTGGTGGGCCAGTGCCTCTCTAGCTGAGTTGCACAGCATGGCCCATTGGGAAAGGATGTGGGTGGCATATGGGGCTAGATGGGAGGAAGAAAGAAAAGGAAGAAAGGTTAAAAAAAAAAAAGTGAGATAGGAGCCTGGTGGATGGGGGCAGGGCAGACCCCAGGATGATGGTGGGCTGGTAGTTCTCTAGCAGAGCGGCAAGGTGTGGCCCTTTGGGAAAGGGTGGGGGTTGCATACATGACTAGGTGGGAGGGAGAAATGAAAGGAAGAAAGGGAAAGAAAAACTGGCACAGCAGGAGCTGGTGGGTGTGGGTGGGCAGGCAGGTAGCTACCTACCTGAGTGGCAGAGCTGGCTCACTGGGAAGGAGTGCAGGTGGCATATTGGGCTAGGTGGGAGGGAGAAAAAAAAGGAAGAAAGGGACAGAAAAACAGCACTGCAGGAACTGGAGGGCGGGGGTTTGGCAGACTTGGGGTGATGGTGGGCTGGTGTCTCTCTAGCCGAGCAGCATAGTGTAGCCCATCGGGAAGGGGTAGAGGTGGTATACAGGGCAGAAGGATGAGGGGTGGGAAAGCATGTTTCTCTGGTTACTGGGTGCTTTGCCTTCTGTTGGAAGCTCCATGAAGTTGCTTTCTTGTACTTCCTGTCTGGGGTCATTGCTGACTGTTTTCCAAGATGGTGACACTGTGCTGTTTTAGTTGACAGGGAACCTCCACTCTGTATTTCTCCTTGTTCTCTGTGTTTCTCCTTCCATTCAGTGTTTGATCTAGTTCTTTATCCTTTCATTTGATGCTTAGGGTACCAGAATTTATGTTAGTATCTGTGTAACTTAGTTTTTTAGGTCTTTGTTGCAGAGGGACGGCATGATAAAACTGTTTAGGGTGCCATGTTGGCTCTGCCTCCTGACATGTTCTTTTTGATGATGAACATGATGCCATTCTTCTTCAATTTGTCATTCTTGGCATAGTAGACCATAAATTCAAAATGGCCAATACCAGTCCATTTCAGCTAGAAATATCACAAATGCATAAGATATTGATCTTTATGTCAGAGTAAGACAGACTAGGAAGAAGGACCTGGTGGTTTACTTCTGAAAAAATTGGCCAGTGAAAACCTTACGAATAAAAGAGGATCATTGTTTGATATAGTGTCAGAAGATAAGGACCTCAGGTTGAAAGGCACTCAAAATATGACTGAGGAAGAGCAATCTCCTCAAAGTTGAGTCAGTATTAATGATGTGGATGGTGTAAAGTTTTGGGGACATTCACTCGCTGAAGTGGCACGAGTCAAAATGAGAAGAAACAGCTGCAAACATCCACTAAAAATTGAAATGTGGAATGTATGAAGTATGAATCTAGGAAAATCAGAATTTGGAATGCGTAGTACCTTTAACTGTCTTAAATTACCATGTTCCTTTACTCCTTGAATGTCTGTTTTTGCTCTCCCCTCCTCTAAGCTCCACCATACTGTAAGTTCCATGAGAACATAGACTATTGTAGTCTTGTTTAATATTGTATTCCTTTTCCTTAGAATGGAGCCTTGGTGTGCAGTGGTTAAGAGCCAGACTGCTAACCAAAAGTGGGCAGTTTTAATCCAGCCGCTCCTTGGAAACCTTATGGGGCAGTTCTACTCTATCCTATAGGATTGCTATGAGTCTGAATCAAATCAATGGCAACTAATTTGATTTGAGTTTGGTTATTCCTAGAACAAGGGCTAGTACATCACCAGTGTTCTGAAAAAATTAATTGAATGAACATTTCTAAACCCCTTTAGGCGAAGCCTCAGTTATCATAGTACCCTTACATAGCAGGTACATAGTAAATATTTGCTAACTGAGCATGTTTTCCTCATATAATATTGCACCAGATGAAATTGTCACTTTTGTATATCACAAATTGTTGGATACTGGCAATTTCCTGTAGTTGAACCTGGCATTTTAAGCTGTTTTCCAAATACATGCTTCTATCATTTTGAGAGTAGTTTTTTTTTTTTTGGTGACCAAAGTCTTCCTAATGGCCTTCAAGTTAATTTTATTCCATCCAAATACTCATTTCTCTTCAAGAAATAAAGCTATAAGACCCCCAGGAGTCTACCACAGTGTTAGCCATTTAAACTCTAGTGAATTTCTCCCTCAATTTGCATACGTGGGTACAAATGTTCGTTGGATTAAATCACTGGCTTGCTCTTAAGAAGTAGTTAGACCATAAGGGTATATTATAATTAATTACTGAATTGAATATAATCAAATGTCAACATCTATGGCATGGAAAATGTGCTATGACTTGTTATTGCAGGGTGAAATTGATATTGAAGAAGATGGGACTTGGAATGGGTGTATGTGATGGTTAAAGTTATGTATCAACTTGGCTACACCGTGATTCTCAGTGGTTTGGCATGTGCCCTTCCACAATTTAATCACCTTCCATTTTGTGATGTGATGTGACCCAATCAGTGGAAAGGGGAGTTTCCTTGGGTATGTGGCCTGCCTCTAGTATATAAATGGATGTCCTGACAAAGCTTGCTCTCTCACAACCCTGCACTCCTCTTGTCGCCTGACCTCCAGATCTTAGGATGTAAGCCTACAGAGGTCAATTCTCTGGTCTGTTGTCGGACCTGCAGATTTTGGATTCTCCAGCACCCACAACCCCATGAGCCACCAGAGGTGTTCAGCCTGCTGCCTAACCCATGGATTTGGGACTTGCCAACTCCCCTCCCACAGTTGCTTGAGCCATTTCCTCACAACTGCACAAACCATTTCCTTAAAGTAAATTTAGCTCTCTCAATTCATATATATGCTTCACTGGTTTTGATTCTCTAGAATACCCAGACTAAGACATTTGGTCCTAGAGAATGGGATGCTGCTCTAACACATACTTAAAATATGGAAGTGGTTTTGGAATTGTGTAATGGGTGGAGGCTGGAAAAGTTTTAAGTGTTTTAGTAAAAAGCTTTGAAAAGACAGTTGGTAGAACTGTGGATGTTAAAGGCACTTCTGGTGAGTGCTCAGAAGGAAGTGAGAAGAGGCACAGTATTTGCGGAGAGGGTTTCTAGGATGGGAGTATATTTTGTTTTTAATGTAGGCGCAGAGAAAATGTGGCACAAGTTGTCATTCTAGTTAGTCTTTATCAGAACATGGGCAAAATGCCCAATTGTTGCTCACTGATGGAATCAGACCTCATACCATGTCCCCACCCTCAGCCTTCTCAATGATAACCACGTTTTACAAATTGCTCTTGCCATCCCTAGTGCCACAGGATTACAGCCATCTTGATATTTCTTCAGGCTGTAGTTTAGTTAGCTAGTCATGGTTAGGTGCCTTCATGCTGAAGTGCTAGATGATTTTACACAAAAGTGAAGTGCTCATCTTTTAAATGAATTGAATTTAAACATAGATGTTCTAAGTTTTTACTCTTTCTACGAGGCATCCACACCTGTGGCCCAAACTTGCAATCTGGTTTTCATTGACAGCAAAGTTTTTTTTTCTTCTTCTTCTATTTTCATATTTTAATTCTGCCATTTGTAACCTCTCCTAAAATCAGATGCATTTAAACATATTAAATGACAGTCAGTTTGTTTTTCCATATTACTAGGAAATAAAATAAATGGGCAAAACTACTTATTGGAAATTAATTATTAGAAGTCTCCCCCTTCAATGCATTATGGTATTACATAGAACCAAGATACCAAGAGATGCTAAGTAATGAAAAAAGGACACCATTAATAGTCTTGAGGTGCTTACAGTTTGAAGCATGAAAGAGGAGTGATATAAAATATTATGAATATGAATCTTTATACAGATAGACAAACACTCAAGAGCTGACCCTGCCATCTTCAGAGAGAACTAGAGAACACTCATATCGGAAAATATAGAAGCGTATATTCAGTGGCAATTCAGAGTCAATCCACAGAGTGATGGAAGCATCGAAATAACTTCAACAGAGTTTGTGCCTGTCTTTGCTTCTTACTCTATCCAATTCAAATTAGAAGCTTGAATTATAGAGAGTGTAATTTGCATGGTTGTAAAAATTCCTGGAACACATCAGAATTTTAAATCATATCAACTAAAGTAGGTTGTATAAAAGCAGAAGTACTCTGAGTGCCCAGAAAAATAAACAAATTTATTAGCTTTCAAACCAAAGAGTAAGAATCTTCAATGGTATGTAAAAATTGAATTTGGTTGTCATGGCTTCCGTGTTGAATCTCAAAGAGAGACTTTTAGAAACATTTCTACTTGGCTTACCTCAAATATCATAAATCAACTCTGATTTCTCTGCACATTTTCTTTAATTTGTTACCCTAGTGTGTAAAAACATTTATTCTTCAAAAATAATCAACATGTTTCTAGACCTTGAAAGGAGCAAGTGGGTCATGAGACCAATGGGAGAAAATGGCTCCAACTTGTGGCTCAATATTAACACATAAATATTAATGAGCTCAAATCATCCCCAGGATGTCAACAATAGGAGAAATATTTGGAAATTTTTTAAAATGGATCTTATTGTGTTGATTCCAGAGTGAAACTCTTTAAGATGTTGATGAAAAGCAGGCAGACACACTCGCCTCATCTGACCCATGTCATGGCACAGAATGCATGCTATATTGAAGCAAAGGAGACTACTTTTGGGGTTACCTTCCTGCTTCCAATTATTCCTTTCTGGGAACTGGCCTGATATCTAAGGCAGGCCCCCAGTGGCATTGTCTGTAATAGATGGCTCTGTCTACACAGTCAGTTGAACTAAAATTAGATATTTGATCCAAACAGGATCACTAAAGTCTGTGTCTAGGATATAGATTGGAAAAAAGTGACCAGGAGACTGAGAGTCTTTGGGATTGAGTTCTGTAAACAGTAGAGCTGTTGGGAGAAGGCCAACAAACTTTTGATGCAGACATCCTTGAAACTTACCTTCTTTTATGGATTGAATTGCATCCTTAAAATATATATTGAAATCATAAACCCTATACCTGTGAATATAATCCCATTTGGGAATAGGGTTTTCTTTGTTATGTTAATAAGACTGTATCAGTATAGGGTGTGCCCTAAACCTCATCACTTTTGAGTTATAATAAATAGCTGATTAGACATAGAAACAGACACAAACAGTGGGAAGATAGATGCCACATGAAGATTGCCAAGGAACTGAGGGACACCGGTGCTACAGAAGCTGAAAGAGACAAGGATCTTCCCTCCAGAGATGACAGACAGACAGACTGATAGAGAGGCTTCCCCTATAGTAAAATAGTGTCCTAAATTCAGACTTCTAGCCTCCTGAACTGTGAGAAAATAAATTTTTGTTCTTTAAAGCCATCCACATGTGGTACTTCTGTAACAGCAGCACTAGATAACTAAGACATCTTTCTAAATTAGCTCCTCATTTGATTTCAAGAGATATTCAGGGCCCTTTTCCAATAATTGTCTTTCTCTCATCTCCCAGTCCCCATAAACCAGCCAGAACCAATTTTTGTTTCTTGCGCTAAAAGAACCTAAAGATTAAAATAAAAATGTTTTTTTTTTTTTTAAAGATTAAGCAGTGATTAAATCAGGATTAAAACATTTTACAAAAAGTGAGAAATTATCCAAATATTCCTCACAACTCAGAGAAGATGGGTTTTCCCAGACTGGGAAGAATTAGTGCTATAGCAGAAGGAGAGGTGATTTTCTGTTATCAGTGAGGTTTGGGTACAAGGTGGATATGATCAGAAAGAAAGAATGAGAGCACACAACATAGTAATGATTACAAAGATAGGGGTGAACAATGGAACGGTACAAGAAGTCATGGCATAACATTCAAGTATAGACTCATGCCTTGAGTTTCAAATTATACTTCAAAATCCAAATTATTATTTATGTTTTTGCTGCTGAAAATTCTTTAAAGTGCCTTGAATTGAATTTTAAAAATGTAAGGGACCTTAGAGATTATCTGGTTCAACTGCCTCATTATACTTTAGATGAGGGAAGTAAGGCGCGAAGAATTTAAGGGACTTGATTGTTAAAGATTTATAGCTATCAAATATAGCAAAGCTTAGAGTCCAATAATTTTATTTATTAGTTGTGAATTATATGCTTTACACACAATCTACTTTTAACCAGGTTTCACTTTAAGATTTGTTTGAAATTCATATTAATTTATTTATTGTTTATTTTAAAAACTTTGAAAGAGAAATAAACAATTACAGATATACTTATGCCCCTTCTAGGCCTCTTTTCAATTTTATTTACTTCTCCCTGTCCTCAAAGCTGAATTTTCCTGTTTATCATTTCTGATATATATATATTTTGCTACATATGTTTACTGTCTGACAATAAAATATATAGTGTCATTTTTCATTTTTAAAAATTTATATAAATCATACCATAACTCAACATTATATTTTTGAGATCCATTCATATTGCTACATGTAGTTGTCATTCATTGACTTTCATTGTATTAACATACTATAATGTATCTATTCTCCTCTTGATGGACATTTCGGTGGTTTCTAATTTTTCACTATTAACAAAGTGCAATAAAAAGATTCTTGCACACGCCCACCATGTCACATATATGGTAGTTTCTCTATGGTATGTAGGAATAGAAGTACTAGCTAAATAAGAGGAACATTTTCAACTGAACTAAACTTCGTCAAATTTCCACCCACAATCAAACCCACTGCTGTCAAGTCAATTCCGACTCATAGTGACCCCATAGACTTTCCAAGTCTGTGAATCTCTGCAGAAGCAGACTTTCACATCCTTCTCTCATGGAGCCGCTGGTGGCTTCTAACTGACCAACTTTTGGTTAGCAGTGGATAGCTTTAACCACTTTGCCACCAGGGTTGATCAAACTAGTTGTGCCAAATAGTACTTCCACCAGCATTGTGTGGGAATTTGCCTTGCCTCACTTAGGACTTCAGACTTTAAAATGTTTGCCAGCCTGATGTGTAAGAAATGACTTCTTGTTGTTAGGTGCTGTCAGGTTGGTTCTGACTTACAGCAACCCTATGTACAACAGAATGAAACACTGCCCAGTCCTGTGCCATCCTCACAAGTGTTATGCTTGAGCCCATTGTCGTAGCCACTGTGTCAATCCATCTCTTTGGGGGTCTTCCTCTTTTTCACTGACTGTCTACTTTACCAAGCATGATGTCCTTCTCCAGGGACTGGTCTTCCTGACTGCATGTCCAATGTACTTGAGATGAAGTCTCTCCATCCTTGCTTTTAAGGAGCATTCTGGCTGTACTTCCAAGATAGATTTGTTTGTTCTTCTGGCCTGCTAAAACCCGCTGCCTTCGAGTTGATTCCAACTCATAGCAACCCTATAAGTCCATGGTATATTCAATATTCTTCACCAACACCATAATTCAATTGCTTCAGTTCTTCAGTCTTCTTTATTCACTGTCCAGCTTTCGCATGCATATGAGGAGATTGAAAATACCATGGTTTGGGCCAGGTACACCTTAGTCCTCAAAGCGACATCTTTGCTTTTAAACAATTTAAAGAGGTTTTTTTTGCAGCAGACTTGCTCAATGCAGTGTGTCATTTGATTTTTTTACTGCTACTTCCGTGGGTGTTGATTGTTGATCCAAGTAAAATGAAATCCTTGACAACTTCAATCTTTTCTCCCTTTATCATGATATTGCCTATTCGTTGTGAAAATTTTTGTTTTCTTTATGTTGAGGTGCAATTCATGCTGAAAGCTGGCCTTTGATTTTCATCAATAAGTGCTTCAAGTCCTCTTCACTTTCAGCAAGCAAGGTTGTGTTATCTGCGTATTGCAGGTTGTTAATTTGTGTTCCTCCAATCCTGATGCTGGGTCATTCTTCATATAGTCCACTTTCTGAGATTATTTCCTCAGCATACAGATTGAATAAGTATGGTGAAAGAATGCAGCCCTGAAGCATACCTTTCCTGGCTTTAAACCATGCAATATCCTCTTGTTCTGTTTGAACGACTGCCTTTTGGTCTATGGACAGGTTCCTCATGAACACAATTAAGTGTTCTGGAATTCGCATTTTTGGTAATGCTATCTATAATTTGTTATGATCCACACAGTCCAATGCCTTTGCATAGTCAATAAAATTGTACTGTTTTATTTAGCATTTCTGTGAATACTAATGAGGTAGAGCATCTCCTGAGGTGTTTATTGGGCTTGTGCCTTACCTGACCTGTAAACTGTTCAAATTCATTGTCTACTTTTCTATTGAAAAATATTTGATTCTTATCAGTTTATACATCTTCTTTATGTATTATTAGAATAGTATACATATTCCTTAGAAATGCGGCTTGTCTTTTCTCTTTACGGCATGCACACACACATATACACATATTACATGTAATTATATTGCTCAAAAGTCTTGTTTACTAATGTAGCCAAATTTATCAGTCTTTTTTCTTTGTGGTTCTTCCTTTTTGTGATTTAAGATGCTCTTCTCCACCAAAATATCATAAAATATTTAAAAAATTTAGCAACTTGAGTTAATAATTCCTTTGTGTTCTACCTTCTATTGTTATGAGGAAGCCTGCTTTCAACTTAATTGTTGTTCCTTGCTCCTTGGAGTAAACCCTGTGGGTCAGTTCTACTCTGTCCTGTAGGGTCACCAGGAGTTGGAATTGACTGGATGGCCATGGGTTTTTTTTTTTTTTTTAAATCTGGTTCTTTTAAAGCCTTCTTTTTTTCTTTAATGTTCTGCGGTTTTAATATGATGTGTCTACTCTTGGATTTATTTTATGTTTATTTTGATTGTGAATTAATGTTTCACTAATTATGGAAATTTCTTAGATATTATGCATTATGTTTTCAAATAGCCCCTTTACCAAATTCTTTCTATTTTTATCCTCTTTAAAATCTAAGTTGAATTTTGAACTAAAATAGTTACATTAAAGATTTTAGAAACCCTATTTGGTTTTTTAACAATCTCTCTGATGTTTTCATGAAGGTTTGTCTTCTTTTATGTGTTCAGTTCCTTCTTTTATGTCACTGTTGTAATATATTTAGTTTTTGTGTCTATTCAATAGTGTTAAAATTAGACATTATTGGAGATTCTAATATTGTTATTTATTGGACCTGGTGAATCTTCCTCACCATGGATTTTTTTTTTTTCCTAGCCTGTTTTAAAATCTTGTTTGTGAAGTCCCTTTTCATTGAATCTTTCCCATGAGAATTCTACATGGCTTGGACTTCCAGCATTTTCTACTGGAGAAGTTCTGCATTTGTTTCTACCAGGCACTCCAGGGCTAACATGGGCTTGGAGCCATTTTTACATTAATGACTAAGCTTGAGGATTTCTTAGCCTTACCTGAATCGTGTAAGTCTAAACTGCAGCCTACATTGGAGCAGGCCAGTGTACAAGCCTTTAATCGAAGCCCTTTTTATCCCCAGCTCAGATCCAACCAAGACAGACAAATCATCTTCTTGTCTGGATGTTTTTCTTATTTACATTTTCTCTGAAGGTGTATCTCTTTCACAGTTCCTGATTTACATGATGGACATCAGTCTCCTAATTCCTCGCGTTCGAAATTCTTGTTTCTTGTGCTTGTATCAGTAATAAAACTTAAATTGCTATTATTGTTAAGATTAGCATATGCCCAGAGCTATCACAGAAGTTGACACAGTTACTGTTGTGATTTTTTGTTTCTGCTTCATTACTATTCTTTTGGGATGCCTTTTGTTTTTGTTTATGAGGTAGGCTTTGCATATAAAAGCATGTTTGTTATGTTTCTAGCTGTTTCGGAATGGGAGTTTATCACATCAGCCAGATTACTGGAGCAAAAGTCAGTACTAAACTTTAACATAAAAATTAGAATTTAGTAAAATTATAGCCTAAACCAGCATCCTTGTGTATCGGAAATTATCTATTCCCTAAAATATGTAAAGCTCCGACTAGCCATAAGACTTGTTTTGCCCACCAGCACAGAAAGTAGCTCTATTTAGAAATACGTATTGCAAACTCATGTCAACAATTGTAGGTGAACTAAATCATTCAAAACACAAATATATACTTCTCATAAAATATAAGGCATTGATATGATTAAGACTGCTTCAAAACAGCTGCAATTTTTGTTACTAATGTCTGCTCTTTAGAAATTCTGATTAGCAAACTTTAAAGTAAATCAGTAATCTGAAAGTGTCCTGATAGTACTTCTCTAACTTCAAATTCACATTTTACTAGAGTGTCAAGTCCACCAGCTTGTGTTTTCTGAAAAGTCCAGGATTTGAGCTCAGGGTGTAGGGAATTGATGCAAGGAGCTCTTACATTTTTAATGAATTACAAATAATGAAAAGGTGAAAGTATGCTTGCCTTCAGGACATTGTGTCTTTTGTTTACTGGAACTTTGCTATGTAAGTAGCAGATTCATGAACATACAACTTTACAGCTTCATAGGTTCAGTGTGAGGTTCATTTAATGAGAGTGTACCATAGATATCAAACTGATGATGGAGAACATATGGATTTAGCAGCGTATAAACAACAGACTCAGTTTTGGTTTCCCACATTTGCCTTAAGCATTGAACTACTGGAGCATAAAATAAAAAAGATTGAGTGAGGAGAGCTATTTGGACTTTTATGGCCATATGCTCATGTATTACAGTAATTTGAAAGGATTTATGAGATAAGCCTCATTATATAACACGAAATCAGCCCAAACCTTATGCTATGGCTTGAACTGTGTCTGCTCAAAATACGTGTTGTGAATCCTAACCTCTATGCCTGTGGTTATAATCTCATTTGGGAATGGGTTGCCTTTGTTATGTTAATGAGACAAGATTAGTGTAGGATGTATCTTGAGTCAATCTATTTTGAGATATAAAAGAGATTAAAAGCAAGCTAGCAAGCAGACATGGGGGAAGAGAGATGCCAAGTCATATGAAGATCCTCCAGGACCAGAAGCTCAAAGAGACAAGGACCTTCCTTAAGAGCTGACGGAGAGAGAAAGTCTTCCCATGGAGCTGGCACCCTGACTTCTAGCCTCGTAGGCTATAAGAGAATAAATTTCTGCTTGTTATAGCCATCCTTTTGGGGTATTTCTGTTATAGCAGCACTAGATGACTACATGCTTTGTAATAGCTCTTACTCTAAATGTTTCCGTTCAATTAGTAGAGTCATTAAATCTTCCACATTTTGTTATTCCAACTCCAAGTTGGAATAATTCTTAATATTAGTTTTTAGGTATGCATAAGTTAAATTTTAATATATAAATTAAAGTTATAATCTAAGATACTATCTTTGAATTAGAGTTAAATTTATAATGTAAAATAGCATCTCTGTTGATAGGAAATTATTAGTCTTCTTCCTAAAGTATTCACGGCTGGCTGTGAGACTTTTGCTCATTACCACAGAAAGTAGCTCTATTTAACTGTGTTTCATTTGTGCTACCCCCATTTTTCTAAACATATACACACATACACACCTATCTCTTGATTTATCAGACAACAATATGAAGTGGTGGATATAGACTTTCATTTGCACCAGAAGATCAGCAGTAAGAGTCCATCAGCCACTGCTTGGAAACCCTGTGGGACAGTTCTACTCTGTCCTATAGGGTCGCTATGAGTCGGAATCGATTGACAGCAATGCGTACCGGGTATGAAATTTCTGGACTTTTTCTGTTTAACTTTCTTCCTGCTCATATTCAGGGCTTGCACGCTGCCATTTAAAACTTTTGTCACAGATTTTAAAAACTAAGTTAAATGGATGTTTCATAATAATATTTTACTTATGCTAGGATAGTTACATATCAAAAGGAAACACCTGATGATAAACCCAAAGGACTGAATCTATGAATGGTGGAATTTAGACACTTTTGAATGTATGTAGGGAGATACTTCAGCTTTTTAAGGACTCAGTTCTTCTCGTAGCACCTTGTGTCTGCTTTCGGGCTTCCCTGTGAGTCCCGTGCATTAGTGGCTTCTGCCATCCTTCTTTCACTCTGCTGAAGAGTTTATCAAGTTGCAGAGTTTCAATCTTTAGATTTTCTCTCATTTCTTTAATCCAAGTGGATAATCTGATATTGAACTTCAACATTGTTACTGTTCGTTATACTTTATGCTGGGGTTGTCACTTCATTCCTAAAGCCACGATTTGATTTAGGTCTCAAACCCTCTGAAATAATTTGACCTCTAAGTCTCCAACATAGCTTTACACAATTTAAATATGTGGAAATTCACATTTGAACAAAATACTGAAATAGAGTTCCTTGAGACAGTGAGGTTTCTAGCGATAACAATGGAAGTCTTCAAGTTTGGGAAATGAGCAAGCATCAGCACAGGATAGCAAATGTAATGCCTGAATATATAAGAAAAGAGTTTGAAGCTATAGGATAGGCAAGGAGCAAAGGAAGGCTGCATACAAAGACTTAGAGTCAAAAGTTCAAAATGAATTCATCTTCCAGAATGTCCAAGTATAAATGAAGTAAGTGTTGTATATGGTTCCAAGTAGCAAGCTGTCAAAAAATTCCAAGATTTCGTTCATTCATTGATTCATCCATTCTTTGTCCATTTATCCATTCAAACAGAGCACCATCTTTGAGGTAGACCTTAAAATGAATGGTAACTCTTGCTCTCAGAGGGCTTATAGACCATTCAGGCAATAAGAGTTTAAAAAATCTGAAAGCTGGAGATGATTCGTTTATGGAAAAACTGATTTATTCTTTATGTGAATTGAGGGAACAGGCAGTGACTGAATAGTATTATTGTAAGAAGGGGCTACTGGTACATCAGGCAAGAACAAGGCCAACACTGAAAGGAATGTTACTGAGGCAGGGGCTGCCTGATCTGGAGCTTGGTTTCCAAATGCTGTTTTAGGCTGAGAGTAGACTGTAATGAACCTTTTCCTCGGTCCAGTACAACATAAAAAATTCAGGAAAATACAGTGAGAGTTTCATAAAGCTAACTTTTTCAAATGTAAGGAATTGTGATTTCTTTTGAGATTGGTCTTATTTTCTTAAAAAGATGATGTTGATGGGTAGTTTAAAAAAATGTCTTTAACAAATTAAAAAAGTCAGTAACCCTATCTGGACTATCTACTTCTTTTTTTTTTGGTTGGTCAATAAAATGCAAACATCTATTTGAATTGCTTTCCTTTCCTTGATTTGTGTGATTTTCCCACTTTCTTGAATTTTCTCTTGTCTCTGCTATTTTTTCTCAGATTCCTGAACATTTGTGACATAAAGTTACAAACTCTGCTGTTTTCTCCTTCTGTCACCTTCTGCTCTTATTATGCCATTTGTAAACATTAAAATCAATTGCTTAAAAAAAAAAAAAAACTGCTCGTCTTAACAAAATAATAGATTTGCTTTCCCCTTACACTTTCTTTAAGGCATTGCATTTAGAACCTATTTCACATCCAAGGTGAGAAATTGTCAATTTCACTGCAGCTTAAAAGTGAAGTGACTTTAGATAGTTTTATTTCTCTAGGAGCGCAGGTGGTGCAGTGGTTCAGAGCTTAGCTGCTAATGGAAAGGTCGGTGGTTGGAATTCACCAGCCGCCCTGCAGGAGAAAGATATGGCAGTTTTCTTCCTTAAAGATTGCAGCTTTGGAAACCCTATGGAGCAGTTCTACCCTGTCCTACAGGGTCTCTATGAGTTGGAATCGACTTGATGGCAACAGGTTTTTTTTTTTTTTTAATGTAATCATGATGGCATTGTCCATGGAAAATACCCTGTCATCAGCAAAGAGAGTGATTTCTGCTGCTATGTATTATACCATTAGAATACTTGACCCAGAAGAATCCTTTAAGGTTGAGTCCAACCCTCTCATATTTCCAATGAAGAGATTAAAGTCCAAATAATGTATGGGTTCCTTTGGGGACTGGTCCTGGAATTGATCAAGATAAGCTGCCTCTACCTTTGGAAAGGACCTTAAAATAGAAATGAAGTTCATCTACAGAAAAATAAATTTGTATTTCTTGTATTCTTGTGTTTGTACCCCGAGATTTTTACCTAATCCATACTCACAGACATACGCATATCCTTTTTTCCCCTGTCATCACTAGGCAATTTTTACTCAGCAGTGAAGATATGTTAAGCACAGAGAGAATATGTGGCATTCAGGATAGCCCAGCCTTTGTACATAATTTTCAGAAAATTTCTTGAGATTAGGGATGAAGTCTACATGAACACTCTGGGTTGTCAGTACTCGTTGAACTCCTCCTTTGAGTTCTAGGGTATTACAAGTTCAGAAGGAGTTGTTGGTGAGCCAATACCAACAGCTGTGGTCAGTTAATGGGATAAGAATTAAACAGAAGAATTAGAAAGTGATGATGACACAAATAAGTAACTCCAGATCTGAATTTTGGTCACATTTACTTCAATTAAATATCTGTAAATTTTCCAGTTCTACCTAAAGTGAGAAAAAGTCAGCCAAAATTGAGTGAAAAAAAGAATGTGAAACAAAGTATATGTTGGATTATGGTTTTGCACCAGATATTTTCAAATTAAAGGTGTTAAGCTAATTTAAATGAATTGTATTTCTTCTTTAAGACTCAAAAGTATGACAATACTTAAATCAGACTACAAATTAGATTAGTGCTAAAGATTGGAAGTCTTGAGAATTTCTCTAAAGAATAAATATATATTCCGTTGCCTCTGCTTTTAAAACCTTCTATTGCTCTCTCTTATCAGAAAGCACAGGGAATAATAAATCTATTAGTTTGATTCTGGGGTTTCAAGGTTTTCCAGAGAATTGCAATACTTTGGCAAATATCTCTGTTGTGTCACAACAAATTTTCATTTGTTTTACTTTGTGTATCTTTGGGGGTGTCAAGTTCAATATCTTAGTCAACAAGCAAGTCTTTTGGGGATCTACATTAAGCTACAATGAATCATAGAATCACAGAATTGGAAGGGCATCCAAAAAGTAATCCAATCCTACCCTCTGCTTCCAGGGAAGATATGAGAATCATGCTTTACCCTGTTTCAAAAATCTGAAAGAAGGAAATAGAGTAATCTAGAATATATGAACTAAATACTTATTATAAGATTAACTGTTGAAACTGTTGCATCTTTCATAACCTTTATTGGATTGAGATCAGTAGGTAAAAATAGGTGAGGTTGCTTGCTTTGCTTCTTTCACAGATTGCATAAATCTATTTAGGAGTTAATATTCATAGACTTTGTATATTTAGCAGTCCATTTCACAATATCTTAGGATACGATAGTCAAAAGCAGTAGTACTATCCTAAAAAAAACATATTGGCAGTGCTGTGGTTAAATAGTCCACATTCCTATCTAAAAATAATGAGATACCTTTAGGTCATTTCTAGTTTCTTTTAGGTATCAATTTTGTACATACCTGCTAATTTGTGTTAAAAAAAAAGACTAATAAAACTTTCTCCATCATTCCAGCTAATGGACATTTACTTTTTTATTTTTGTTTTTTTCTAAGTTGATTGAAAGAAAAAGTTATCATTCGACATAACCCCTGAGAATTACACAAACAGACCAAAATACTTCATAATCACTGTAGATTATAATTTGAGAGGACATTAAAGCATATATTATTGTGACTAAAAGACAGGCTTGAGCTATCAAGTTATTCTCAATGTGGCACCTCAAAATTTGGAGCAGAGGGGTAAGTGAAGCAGAGGTATTAGAAAAGATTTTTTCTGTTCTACCCTCCAGTTCTAGTACACCAATTACACATAGGTTATTTCTCTTGATAGAGTCCCACATGATTCTTAGGGTTTCTTCATTTTTTAAAATTCTTTTGTCTGGTTTTTCTTAGAATGTATTGGTGTCAAATGTTTTATCAAGCTTATTAATTCTGACTTTCATTTCCTCAGTTCTGCTCCTCTGACTTTCTGTTGTCTAATCCTGAAATTTTATTGTTAATCTTCTGAATTTCTGATTGCTGTCTCTCTATGGATTCTTGCAGCCTATTAAATTTGTCATTATGCTCTTGAATAACCTTCTTAATTTCCTCCACTACTTTATCTGTGTGTTCCTTGGCTTGGTCAGCATTTTACCTGCTCTCCTGAAGAGTTCTTTAAATTAATCTTTTGTATTCTGCCTCTGGTAATTCCAGGACTAGATCTTCATCTGGAAGATTCCTTGATTCTTTGTTTTGAGAGCTTGTTGAAGTGATCATGGTCTGCTTCTTTATGTAATTTGATATTGACTGTTGTCTCTGAGCCATCTATAAGTTATTGTATTAATTTATTTTATGTTTGCTTACTGTGTCCTAGCTTCTTGCTCTGTTTTGATATGCCCAAATAGGCTGCTTGAGAGAGCTAGCTTGATTATCTGTGCCTTGAAGCTCTAATGTCCTGTCACCAGATGGCTAGAGCTGTTACCAAGTATATGAGCCTAGGAGTCCATTCACTTTTCTTGTATGGATTCAGCTCAGGCATTCAGGTAGTCGGTCACCAAGTGTGTGGTAAAGTCTCTATACTGCAGTCTTAGAGGGGCAGGGGTGATTGGTGTAGGCACAGGTATCTGGTTGCAGCAGGGGGTCATGCTCTGAGCAATGCAGGGGGCTGACAACTGTCTCCTGAGTGTCTGTGAGGAAAATGAATCCCTGTTCCCTAGAGTGCACAGGTGGGTGGGTTCTGCACGTGGACCATGGGCATCCAGTGCTTTTGGTTGTAAGGACTGGGAGGCACCACTTATCCTTGGACCCCTGTTGCAGGTGGCTGAGTGGCATGGGTGGAGCCACCTGTCCTCAAGCCCCTGATATGGGTAGGTGAGGATCTTGTTTAATAGGCAGTGTGGTGTCAAAAATCAAAAACTCTCCTCTTCACTGCACAGCTGAAAAAGTTGAAGTCAGACCTCAGGCACATACACCACTGCAGCCTGCCAACCAGGGCCTAAGCTCCTGAAATGGGCCCATACAGGTCCATGTAGGGGTGAAAGGCATTCAAAGTCCATGGCCTGTTTGTCCCTGGACAGGAGCCACTTCTGCCCTGAGTTCCTAGCTTAGGGGAGCCAGCAGATTATCTTTCCCCCAGTTGTTAGTTTATTCCTTCTCCAAGGCTGATAGAATGGCTCAGGGCATGCAGTAGGACCTATCTCAGGCCCAGGGAAATTGACAGCCACTGAAGCCAGCTTGGGGGCTGGGGACATGGTAAATTAGATGCACGTACTTATCTTTTGCTGAAAGTGCTGTTCTTTTCTGCTTCCAAAGGTGTGAGTAGACTGTGTGGCTCACTGTCTCTCCCTGAGGAACCCACAGCCTGAAGGCCACCAGCCCTGCTGCAGTCACACCAGGGGATCATGCCTGAGGGGCTCCAGTTCCCATCGGGTCAGGTCTGGCAACTCCTGGCTGCTTCTGAACTTTCTCTCCCTCCCCCTACTTCTCAGTCCAATTTCCTAACTTTGCCTTTTATGTTCAGGGCTCCTAACTTGTCATATATATAATCTCTTCACTTGTTTTTTCAGGACTTTGTTGTAAGAGGGATCACCAGAAGAGTCTGACTACTCCACCATCTTGGCTCCACCTCCTAGAAAAGATTTTTAAAGCGATTTTTAACTAGTTATCCTTTAGAGGAAAGTTGCTGGCCTTCAGATTCAAGAAAACTCCACATTTCAAATAAATTCTAACAAAATGGCAAACACTCCTTTGCCTGGCTGATTGAAATAAAAGCCTCCTGCCTTTTCCACCCTGGGGAGCTTCGTTACTATCACAATACTGCTATCCAAATTGTGGATTAAGAAAGATGATTGCAACACCAATACCCTGGAGTCCTTTAAGAAAGTAATTTCTTTTTCCTTTGCACTTTAACATGTAAATAGCATGAAAAAAGCCCTCATCAGAATTTCCTAGGGTAACATGATCAGCAGAGAAATAGTAAAGCAAAGGAAAAAAAAATCAATCCTTACCTTTGTCTATTGTGATGCACTTTTTGGCAGCTCAAAAGGTGCAGGGACCTGGAATTTGTAATGTAGAATGCTGAACTGTCTCTGATGGGTGCCAGAGAGCAGACCGGAGAGCATGAAGTATCCATTTGTTCAGACCACAAAACATCCTTTGAGAGAAACAAGGGGATTCTTCTCTTAGAAACAATTTAGCTTTTAGTACAAAACCTCCTGAAACTGACAATAAAACACCTGCTTTAAAGATCTTTTTTTTTTTTTAAAGATCAAAGTGAAATCCTGCATTTTTCAAGTCACAACTTTGGAAAAGCTTTAAAAACTCCCCTTTAGTTAAAAAATGAAGCTGAAAGCTAACGTTTATTAAGCAATTACCATGTGCCAGGTTCAGTGTGAAATGGTTTGAAAGTAACTACTAAGGAGACACTGAGTTTTTATTAGTGGTAGTGGAAAAATTTGGAAAAGGTTAGTGGTGATGGTTGCACAACATGATGAATGTAATCAATGCCACTGAAGTATACACGCAAAAATTGTTGAATTGGCAAAAGTTTTGTTGTATATAATTTTATCACAATTAAAAAAAAAGTCAATGGACTTAAAGCTCCATGAGGGCAAATTCCCTACCTTTTTATTCACCATTGTATCACTTATGCCAGGTGTATGGTCTGCTTCTTGGGAGACATGGGTATTTGTGGAAGGAATCATGACTCCACAAGAACCTCATTGTTGTTGCTGGGTGCTGTCAGGTCGCTTCCAAGTCATAGTGATCCTATGTACAACAGAAAGAAACACTGCCTGGTCCTGTATCATTCTCACAGTTGTGATACTTGAATACATCATTGCAGCCACTGTGTCAATCCATCTCGTTGAGGGTCTTCCTCTTTTTTGCTGACCCTCTATTTTGCCAAGCATGATGTCCTTCTCCAGGAACTGGTCCCTCCTGACAACACTTCCAAAGTACTTGAGACAAAGTCTTGCCATTCTCAATTCCAAGGAGCATTCTGGCTGTACTTCTTCCAAGACATATTTGTTCATTTTTCAGGCAGTCCATGGTATGTATATTCAATAGTCTTCATCAACATCATAATTCAAAGGCATCAAGTCTTCTTCTGTCTTTGGTCTTCCTTATTCTTATTCACGTTAATATGAGGTGATTGAAAATACCACAGCTTGGGTTAATCACATCTTAGTCCTCAAAGTGACATCTTTGTTTTTTAACACTTTAAAGAGGCTTTTTGCAGCATTTTTGCCCAATACACTATGTTGTTTGATTTCTTGACTGCTACTTCCCTGCGGGTTGATTGTGGATTCAAGTAAAATGAAATCTTTGACAACTTCAATATTTTCTTCATGTACCATGATGTTGTATATGGTTCAGTTGTGAGAATTTTTGTTTTCTTTATGTTGAGGTGTAATCCATACTGAAGGCTGTAGTCTTTGATCTTCATCAGTAAGTGCTTCAAGTTCTCTTCACTTTCAGCCAGTGAGGTTGTGTCATCTGCACATTGCACCTTGTTAAAGAGTCTCTCTCCTATCCTGTTGCCGCATTCTTCTTCATATAGTCTGGCTTCTTTGATTGTTTGCTCAGAATACAGATTGAATAAGTATGGTGAAAGGCTTCAATCCTGACACACATCTTTCTCAACTTTAAGCTACAAAGTATCCCCTTGTTCTGTTTGAACGACTGCCTCTTGGTGTATGTACAAGTTCCTCATGAGCACAATTAAGTGTTCTGGAATTCCCACTCTTTGCAATGCTATTGGTAATTTGCTATAATCCACACAGTCGAATGCCTTCGCATAGTCAATAAAACACAGGTAAACACCTTTCTGGTATTCTCTGCTTTCAGCCAGGGTCCATCTGACATCAGCAATGATATACCTTGTTTCATGTCCTCTTCTGAACCCGGCTGGAATTTCTGGCAGCTCCCTGTTGGTTTACTGCCACAATTGCTTTTGAATGATTTTCAGCATAATTTTAGTTGTGGGTGATATTAATGATATTGTTTGATAATTTCCACATTCTGTTGGATCACCTTTCTTTGGAATGGGCACAAATATGGATCTCTTCCAGTCTATTGGCCAGGTGGTTGTCTACTAAATTTCTTGGCATAGATGAGTGAGCACTTCCAGTGCTGCATCCATTTGTTGAAACATCTCAACTGGTATTCCGTCAGTTCCTGGAGCAGTGTTTTTCACCAATGCCTTCAGTACAGCTTGGACTCCTTCCTTTAGTACCACTGGTTCTTGATCATATGCTACCTCCTGAAATGGTTGAATGCTGACCAATTCTTTTAGGTACAGTGACTCTGTGTATTCCTTCCATCTTATTTTGATACATTCAGCATCATTTAATATTTTCCCAGTAGAATCCTTCAATATTGCAACTCGAGTCTTGAATTTTTTCTTCAGTTCTTTCAGCTGGAGGAATGTTGAGTGTGTTCTTCTCTTTTGGGTTTTTAACTCTAGGTCTTTGCATGTTTTATTGTAATACTTTACTTTGTCTTCTGGAGCCACCCTTTGAAATCTTCTGTCCAGCTCTTTTATTTCATCATTTCTTCCATTCACTTTAGAAATTTTTATGGTTGAGAAAATTTTGTGGTTTTATATAGCATTTTCCTGATGACTGATGACCTCGATTATGCTTTATTGTACATTTTGGCCACTTGGTATTTTATGTTAAATGGTGTTTCAAGTCTTCCACTCATTTGAAAAATTGAGTTGCTTGTTTTTTTTGTTATTTATTTGTAAGGGTTGTTTATATATTTGAGACTCAATTTCTTTGTCAGATACATATGTATTGCAAATATTTTCTCTTTGTGTGTGGCTTGTCTTTTCATAAGCTGAAATACAGTTGTGCCTTGGTATCTATGGGGGATTGGTTCCAGAACCCCCTGTGGTTACCAGAATCCATGGATGCTCGAGTCCCTTACATAAAATGGCTTAGTATTTGCATACAACGTGAGTACATCCTTTAAATCACCTCTATATTACGTATTGTACCTAGTACAATGTAAATGCTATGTAAATAGTTGTTACACTGTATTGTATTGTTTAGGGAATAATGACAAGATGCGAGGCCAACAATGCTCAATGACTGTTGGAGAGAGGCTGAAGATCTGTGAATTGATAGGAAGCTACAGCAGGGTATGCCTACACACCATTTTATTCCTGTAGATTCAGCAGAGTGCTCAGCACACAGAAAATTCCAATTTTGCTTTTTGGAATTTTCTTTTTTAAACATTTTCAGTGTGAGGTTGGTCGAATCTGTGGATGCAGAGGGTCTGCTGTATGTCTTTTGATGAGAAGAAATTTTAATTTTGATGAAATTCAAGTTAGCATTTTTTTTTTTTAACGTTCAGTGCTAAGTAATCTTTGCTTACTCTAAGGTGGAAAATATATATTTTTTTCTTCCACAATCTTTATAATTTTTGGTTTTATATTTAGGTCAAGGACATTTTGAGTTAATTTGTGTGTATGTTGCGAGGGAGGCTTCAAGGTTTATTTTTTTCCCGTATGGTTTATGGTTATCCAGGAATTCCAGCATTATTTATTGAAAAGTCTTTTTTCTCACATCAAATAGCCTTGATGCTTTTGTCAAAAATCAACCAAATATATATACGTATATTTCTGGACTGTATTCTGTTTCATTGATTTGTCTATCTTTATGAACCTAGCACCCTGCTTAGTTATTGTACTTTATAGTAACTCTTGAAATCAAACTTGAATCAACTTTGTTCTGTTTTTCATGATTGTTTTCTATTCTATGTAATTTTATTTGTCAGCTTATATGTACATATAAACCTGTTGGGATTTTGGTAGAAGTTGCATTGAATCTATAGATCAATTTGGGGGAAATTATCACTTTAACAATACTGACTCTTCCAATTCATGAATATGGTGTATATCTCCATTTAGATCTTTGATTTTTCTCAATAGTGTTTTGTAGTTTTTAGTGTATATCTTTTGCTAATTTTTCCTAGGTATTTCCTTTTTTTTTTTTTCATGCTAATACAAATGATATGTTTACAAATTTTATTTTCTGATTTCTTGTTGGTATGATATAAAAATATGACTGACATTTGTACATTAATCTTGTATCTTGCAACTTTGCTAAACTCACTAGTCCTAGTTACTGCTTTACAGATTCCTTTGGATATTCTATGTGCAGGATCATGTCATCTGTGTCTAAAGACAATTTGTCTTCCTTTCCAATTGGTATGACCTTTTAAAAAATTGTCTTATTGCTTTTATTAGAACTTCAAGTGAAATAGTTGAACAGAAGTGGTGGGACTAGAAATTCTTGTCTTGTTCCCAATCTCAGGGCAAAAATGTTTACTATTTCACTATTAAGTGTGATACTAACTATAGATTTTTAATGATACCTTAGGTTGAGAAGGAAACCCTGGTGGTGTAGTGGTTAAGTGCTACGGCTGCTAACCAAAGGGTCGGCAGTTTTAAATCCGTCAGGCGCGCCTTGGAAACTCTATGGGGCACTTCTACTCTGTCCTATAGGGTCGCTATGAGTCGGAATCAACTTGACGGCACTGGGTTTGGTTTTTTGGTTTGGTTTAGGTTGAGGAAGTTCCCTTTAATTCCTAGTTTGCTGAGAGTTTTTTTTTTTTTAATTTTAAATAATGAATAAATGTTAAATACTTTGCATCTATTAAGATAATCATATGGTTTTCTGCTTTTTTTCTGTTAATATGATGAAATATAATATCTCAAAACTTTCTACTTTTCTAAAATCATACATTTTCTTTTAAATAATGCTTTAGCTGCATCCAAACAAATTGGTATGTCGTGTTTCATCATTATTCAGTTTGAAATATTTTCTTCATGATTTTTTTCTTTGACTCATGGTTATTTACATAAGTGTTGTTTAATTTCCATATATTTATTTTTTAAAATATATTTTTATTGATTTCTAATTTAATTCCATTGATGTCAGAGCACATGTGCTGTAAGATTTCAATCTTTTGAAATTTACTGACTTATTTCATGGTCTCAAATACAGTTTGTCTTGGTAAACATTTGATAAGCACTCAGGAAGAATGTGTGTTTTGCAGTTGCAGCTTTAATGTTCTATAAATGTTAATTAGGTGAAGGTCATTTATAGTACTGTTAAAGTATTTTGTATCCCTGCTGATTTTTCCATGTGTTCTTTCAATTACTGAGAGAAAGGTATTAAAATATCCAACTCTGATTGTGAATTTTCTCTCTCTCTTTAGTTATGTTAATTTTGTTTAATGTATTTTGGATTACTATATTAGACGCATATACATTTACCTGGTAATATATTGAAATCTATTTTGTCTTAGATTTATGTAGCCACTTCAGTTTTCTTGTGTATAGCGTTACTTGACACATTCTTTCCATCCTTTTACCTTTAAACTTACTGTGTCCTTTTCTTATTGTATTCTTTCAGTCAGTGTGTCTCTTTCAGGCATCACACAGTTGCATTTTGCTTTTGTTTTTTCAAATCTGGTCTGACAATCTCTATATTTTAATTGGAGGCTTTAGTCTGTTCGCATTTAGCGCAATCATATGTGTGGGTTTAAGTCTACCATTTTCTGTTTTCTAGTGAGTCATCTATTTTTGCTTGTTGTATTCTTTTCTGTGTTCTCTTGGTGTAAACAAATATTTTTTAGTATCCTAATTTAATTACATTTCTTCTTAACCTCTTTAAAGTGTCAAAGAGCAAAGATGTCACCTTGAAGACTAAGGTGCGCCTGACACAAGCCATGGTATTTTCAATCGTATTATATGCATGTGAAAGCTGGACAATGAATAAGGAAGACCCAAGAAGAATTGACGCCTTTGAATTGTGGTGTTGGCAAAGAATATTGAATATTCAGCAAAATTTTGCTGAAGATCATTCAAAAACGGCTGCAGCAGTATGTCAACAGGGAACTGCCAGAAATTCAGGCCGGTTTCAGGAGAGGATGTGGAACCAGGGATATCATTGCTGATATCAGATGGATCCTGGCTGAAAGCAGAGAATATCAGAAGGATGTTTACCTGTGTTTTACTGACTATGCAAAGACATTCGAATGTGTGGATCATAACAAATTATGGATAACGTTGGGAAGAATGGGAATTCCAGAACACTTAATTGTGCTCATGAGGAATCTTTACATAGATCAAGAGGCAGTTTTTAGGACAGAACAAGGAGATACTGATTGGTTTAAAGTCAGGAAAGGTGTGCGTCAGGGTTGTATTCTTTCACCATACCTATTCAATCTGTATTCTGAGCAAATAATCTGAGAAGCTGGAGTATATGAAGAAGAACAGGGCATCAGGACTGGAGGAAGACTCATTAACAGCCTGCGTTACGCAGATGACACAACCTTGCTTGCTGAAAGTGAAAAGGACTTGAAGCACTTACTAATGAAGATCAAAGACCACAGCCCTCAGCATGAATTGCACCTCAGCATAAAGAAAACAAAAATCCTCATTATTGGACCTATGAGTAACATCATGATAAACGGAGAAAAGTTTGAAGTTGTCAAGGATTTCATTTTACTTGGATCCACAATCAACAGCCATGGAAGCAGCAGTCAAGAAATCAAAAGATGCATTGCATTGGGTAAATCTGCTGCAAAGGACCTCTTGAAAGTGTTGAAAAGCAAAGATGTCACCTTGAAGACTAAAGTGTGCCTGACCCAAGCCATGGTATTTTCAATCGTATTATATGCATGTGAAAGCTGGACAATGAATAAGGAGACCAAAGAAGAATTGATGCCTTTGAATTGTGGTGTTGGTGAAGAATATTGAATATACCATGGACTGCCAAAAGAATGAACAAATCTGTCCTAGAAGAAGTACAACCAGAATGCTCCTTAGAAGCAAGGATGGTGAAACTGCGTCTTACATACTTTGGGCATGTTGTTAGGAGGGATCAGTCCCTGGAGAAGGACGTCATGCTTGGAAAAGTACAGGGTCAGTGGAAAAGAGGAAGACCCTCAATGAGGTGGATTGACAGTGGCTGCAACAATGAGCTCAAGCATAACAATGATAGTAAGGATGGCTGAGGACCAGGCAGTGTTTTGTTCTGTTGTGCGTAGGGTTGCTATGAGTCGGAACTGACTTGACGGCACCTAACAACAACAACATTTGTATTACCTTTTTTTTTTTATTACTTTCTTTAGAGATTACAAATGCCTCCCTAACTTTTCATTGATTACTTAAAGTGAATATTTCCTAGTATGATTTTATCTATATCCATTCTGTTGGTCATGTATTTTTATATCTGCATATGTTATACATCCACTTCAAAAGTTGTAAATTTAAACAATCAGTTTTCTTTTAAAGAAATTAAGAGAAGAAAAAAAGAGGGTTGTTTCAATTTAAGTATAAGTTTAAACATTTCTGATTCTCTTTATTTCTTTCTATAGATCTGAGGTTCCATCTGGTGTCATTTCTCTTCAACTTGAAGAACTTTCTTTTGAATTTCTTTTAACTTATGCTTACTGACAACAAATTATTTCAGTTTTTGTTTGTCTTAACATATGTCCTTAGTTATCTAGTGTTGTTATAATAGAAACAGCACAAGTGGATGCCTTTAAAAAACAAAAATTTATTCTCTCACAGTTTAGGAGGCTAGAAGTCCAAATTCAGGGCACCAGTTCCAGGGGAAGGCTTTCTGTCTGTCAGCTCTGGGAAAGGTCCTTGTCATCAATTTTCCCCTGGTCTAGGAGCTTCTCAGCACAGGGACCCTGGATCCAAAGGACATGCTCTGCTCCTGGCTCTTCTCGCTTGGTGGTGATGTGGTTCTTCTCTCTGCTCAATTCTCTCTTTTGTATCTCGAAAGAGATTGACTCAAGATAAGGCCTGATCCTATAGATTTAGTACTGCCTCATTAACATAACTGTCTCTAATTCTGCCTCATTAATGTCATAGAGGTTAGGATTTACAACACATAAGATAATCACATCAAATCACAAAATGGTGGACAACCACATAATACCGAGAATCATGGCCTAGCCAACTTGATACACATTTTTGAGGGATACAATTCAATCCTTAACACATATCTTTATTTCACTTTCCTTTTTTGAAGGATATTTTCACTGGATTTGCAATTCTACATTGTTTTCATTCAGCACTTAAAATAATGTTTTATATTTTCTGCACTCCATTATTCTTTATGATAAAGCAGAAGTCATTCATACTATTGTGATTCTTGCTTTTTCATATATCTTATAATTTTTTATTGTATGCTAAACATTATTGATGATATGTTGTAGATACTCAGGATTCTTCTATCTTCCTTGAAAGAGTGTTGATTTTGTTCCAGCAAGCAGTTTAACTATTGGGTGATTATGCTGAAATTGGGAAGGCTTAGGTTTAAAATTTATTAGGGCAAGCTTTTTTTTTTTTTTTGGTTTCGTTGTAAGTCTTATCATAGATTGCTTAGTTCCAACATATGGCCCTTCTGGAGTTTTAGTGGAAAATCCAAGTGTTTCTAACCACTCTGACGTGGTGGAATTGGTGACTATTAGCTGAAACTATTGTTCAGCTTTAGGCCTCCCGGCTGTTGCTTTCTGTCTTCCCTGTAAATGGGCATATCAGAAATCTGACAAGGGTTTGAGGGAAGTTTGTCTACCGATTTTGAGACCACTCCACCTACAACCCCTTCCTTTTCAGGTTCTTGTCACTCAATCTCCAGCTCCTCTGGCAGCCCTAAATTACATTCTCTGACATTTGAAGCCAATAATATTACAGATTTCTAATCAAGTTGAGCCACCCCACTGTGTAAGCCGGGGGGTATCACTAAGGAAAAAGCAGTATAAATGTGCACCTCATTCTGTCCATTTCCCTTTCTCAAGGATTAAATCACCTTCAGTTCCTGACCGCTTTTGATTACTCTCCAGTGCCTTCAAATAGTTGTTTTTTTATGTGTGGTCCATAGTGTATAATTACTATATATGGGAGGATTAGTCTAATACAAGCTCCTCTACCATTACTGGAACCAGTAAGTTTCAGTAATGGTAGAAACAACCCATTGCTGTTGAGTCGATTTTGACCCATGGTGACCCTATAGGACAGACTAGAACAGCCTTACTGGGTTTCCAAGGACCAGCTGATGGATTCAAACTACTGAACTTTTGGTTAGCAGCCAAATGCTTAACCACTGCACCCCAGGGCTCCAGTAATGGTAGAGGAGCTTGTATTACTCTTGGTAGAACTTTTAGAACTATATTGTGAGATCGTTGTTATGTACTGCTGTGTTGATTCCAACTCATAGTGACCCAATGAGGTGGCTTTGTAGCTCAATGGTTAAGAGCTCAACTGTTAACTGAAAGGTTGATAGTTTGAACCCACCCAGTAGCTCCCCAGGAGAAAGGCCTGGTGGTCAGCTTCCATAAAGATTTCAGCCTAAGGAACCCTACAGAGCAGTTCTACTCTGTTACGTTGGGTCACTATAATCTTGAGATTAGCAGAGGTTAATTTATTGTTCATAAATTGGCTCAGTCTTTACTTAATTTATTTCAAATGTCCCTCATGCTTTAGTATTTTGATAAACCAACTACAAGAAAGACAGAAGAGAAACACTTGAAAATTAATTAGACTAAATATTAGAACACATAGACAGCTGTTTTTGAAATGACAACCCCATGAAGATTGTCTTTCATTTTACTTTTTTTAAACAGTCTTGTATTTGTATTAACCTGACAATCTAGAGTAAGAGAGTTCAGTGTCTGCAAGACACTCATTTCTAAAATGGAAACTGGCTGAGAAATTAAGAGACAGTAAATTGCTATTACCTCTAAAGAGGAAGTCGAGAATGGAGCTAGTGTTAATCTCGGGAAAATACGTGTTAATTTCAGGAAAATAAAAACCAATAATTTGAAAAACTTACTTGAGTACATGTGTAAATAAAAGTAAAAATCCACTGAAAATTTGATTGAGAAATTTCAAAAAATAAGTTGTTTTTGATAGAAAATTGATCATTATCAATAAAAGGGAGACATTAATTTTATCTACTCAAGCTGTGTTAAACTAAAAGATGATGCATGTAAAGCACTTAGATAAAATCTAGCACATTGGAAAAGAGCCATAAATATTAGCTATCACTCATTTGGCTGTTCATTCATTCTCTTACCAACGATTTGTTAATTGTTGATTATGTGTCAGTTGCTATGTTAGTCATTAGGGTTGCAAATTTTTTATTTAGTCAAGTTGGTAGTATTTGTGTTAAATACTTTATACATTTGTTTTGATTTTTCCATATCACTAAATAAGATTGTTAATGGAGAAAATATTGAAATTGTCAAGGATTTCATAGTACTTGGATCCACAATCAATGCCCATGGAAGCTGCAGTCAAAAAATCAAATGATGTATTACATTGGGCAAATCTGCTGTAAAAGACCTCTTTTAAGTGTTAAAAAGCAAAGATGTCACTTTGAGGACTCAGGTGTGCCTGACTCAAGCCATGGTGTTTTCAATCACCTCATATGCATGCAAAAGCTGGACAATGAATAAGGAAGACCAAAGAAGAGTTGATGCCTTTGAATTATAGTGTTGTTGAAGAATATTGAATATACCATGGACTACCAGAAGAATGAACAAATCTGTCTGAGAAGAAGTACAGCCAGAATGCTACTTAGGAGCTAGGATGAAGAGACTTTGTCTCATGTACTTTGGACATGTTATCAGGATGCAAATTCCCTGGAGAAGGACATCATGCTTGATAAAGTAGCAGGTCAACAAAAAAAGAGAAAGACCCTCAAGGAGATGGATTGACACTGTGGCAGCAACAATGGGCTCAAACAGTAACAATTGAGAGAGTGGCTCAGGACCAGGCAGTGTTTTTTTTTTTGTTGTTGTTCATAGAGTTGCTATGAGTCAGAACAGACTCAATGGGACCTGACAATAACAAGAAGTGAGGTTTGGTATTTACTTTCTTCTAGCAAACTGAAATTGGAGTCAAGAAATGTTTTAGTTCAGCTTTTCCACTCCTGATATGATTTGGGGCCAGCTAATTTCTCTTTTTAGTTTTCAGTTCCCAGTCTGTCTTACAGGGTCACTATGAGTAGGAAACAAGTTAACAGCAACGTTTTTTTTTTTTTTTTTCCCTTCTGGTCTGTAAAATAAGAGCATTTCACTAGGTAAATGGAGTCAGATTTGTTTCTAAAAGTTAAAGAAGCCCCATAGGGAAAATGCTCTCCAAAGCCAAACCTGGAGAATCAAGATATTTATTAAGTATTTGAGTAAAAATTACTGGAGCTACTCAGTTGATTCTGTTTTTGTCCTGTTATTTAACAAATATTTACTTGGTATTTGTGTCTTTGGTTGACCTTTTTTTTTTTTTTTATAACGGTTGAGTCAGGGAAATGGTTTGCAAAAATATAAATTGCAGGAATAAATCTAAACACTCTCCAAATATGCTCACCTGAGAGGAGTTCAGAGTAGTGAAAAAGGAAGTAAGATTGGGTGGATGACTCACAAATGGAAATACCCTTTGTTGATCTGGAGTGTGCATAACTTGGGTTTGGCTTCTGCTAGTCTTTGGGAGAGAGGGGCCAGGTTGAGGAGAAGGAGCCAAAGTGTGAAAGTTTAAGGCCAGAAACAAGCTAATTTTAGATTGTAGACACTAGAGATGGAAAAGATCCACAGAATTATGTTACCAAACCAGCAGAGGACACATTCAAACAGAGAGATCAGATATGAAACTGATCTCAACCATACAGTCTTGGGCAGAAGGCCAGTACTCAGCCATTGCTGTGAGCCCTACAACAGGGATGTGAATTAAGATCAGTTCAAGTGGATACTATTCAGATCGAATTGAATACTGCAGCCTCTTAGAAAAAAAAAAAAAACTGGAATGAAAATATTTGAAATCAAGAGAAAAGTATTCTGGAAATGTCTCAACATTCTCTAGATAGTATGGTTGACATGTTTTGTTCCTAATATTCCTTGTCTACAGGCATGGGCTGTGAATGAGTGGTACAGTGTTTGTGCTACAATTTCCAAGACAAGTTGCTCCAAAATGCCAGTCTGTAGATTGATGCAAGTCCACATGGTAATAGGAAACAAAAGGACAATATGAGTTTTTCATAGGAATAATTTTATTAAGCACAAAAGATTAATCTTAATTCTAAGATTAATATCTTCTTATATTTTTGCTTTTAGGATTTTTTTTGAAAAAAAGGAAAAAATTGTATTGGTATATGTATTTTTCATCATCATTCTTAACAAAATGAAAATTGATAAATAACCCTGTATGAATCCTTCCATTGGAAAAAATAATGAGTCTAAGTCAAGGGAATTTTTTTCAGGACATCCTGAGGGCATTTAAAAAAAAGAAAGAGAAATATACATTACCAAAACTCAACCTTGAGAGATTGTAGGATAATCCATTGTTCTGGTACAACCAAGAAAGAAAACATACCATCAATTAATAATGCATGCCATCTATAGTAAGACGCATCCTGATTTTAGAATTGTTAATATGTAAAAAAAGTGACTTTAAGAATCTGTGAAATGTAATATATAATCCACATAGGGAACATTTATTCGTTCATTAAAAAAATAGTTAATGATTATAAGTGGTCCTAGTGAGTGTTTACTGACACAGTGTATCTGAAGTCCTGAAGTTCAGGTTTTGAAGAGTTTCTGAGTGGTGATCATGTCCACTATTCTTCACTGTTTTCCCAGGGCAGCGTTTCTGAAAATTTTGTAATTTTCCAAGTGTGCATGTTTGGACACTTATCACTGATAATTGTGTGCTTGGCTGTGCCAAATATCATGGCTATGCAAACCATTCTAAAGCCTCACATATTTATAGCTCAGTGAACTAACAGACTAAATAACCACTATATATGACAAGCTTCTTCAAGTGGAGGGGAGGAGGGGTAGCTAAAAGCATTGACAAGGATGGTGTTCTTCCTTATATTCAAAAGAGAAATAGGGGATATATTTAGGGATCATGAATAGAAAAGATGAATTCAAGTTTACGCTTATCCTCAATATCTAGAGTATTTCTTAAAGTGAGTTGCTGAAGCTACTGTCTGTCACATTCTTTGGAAGACAGTGCAATCTTTTCCCTAAGACCAGTTATTAAACCTCTTTAATACTTGGCTAGTACCTTAGTGACAGATAACCTAGTCAGTACAATTTAAATTTTTGGCACTGCAAAATCCAAAGGAACTAATTAACTTGAAGTGCATCATAATTTTGTTATTGAGGAAGAATAGGTGAGGCTAGTCTAGAAAGAGATAATTTTTAATTTCTTTGTAAAGGAACTTTCCTTTGCAACTGAAAAGCCCATTAGAAAACAAACAAACAAACCAAAAAACCAAACCCGTTGCTGTCAAGTCAATTCCTACTCATAATGACCCTAGAGGACACAGCAGAACTGCCCCATAGGGTTTCCAAGGAGTGGCTGGTGGATTTGAATGGCCGACCACTTGGTTAGCAACTGTAGCTCTTAACTACTACGCTACCAGGGCCCCCAAAATCCATATTCTCGTCAATTCTATTACAGTGAATTTTCATTAAATTAGGAAAATTTTTCTAGTAGGAACATGGAACAACTTTTTATCAATTTTTATGTTCTCCCACTACTTAGTATCTAACGATTGTGAGGATGGTGCAGGACTCGACAATGTTTCCTTCTGTTATACATAAGGTTACCACAAGTGTATGATAACTAACAACAATAAGAAAGTGTCAGTTGTACATCTACAGAGAAGCAGTAAGTTTCAGGGTAAAGGAAATGAAGATCTGGATTGAGAAAACTGGGTTACGACTCTTACTAGCTAAGCTCACTTGGCCCCTGCACTTCTAAATGTCTTCTTCTGATGGTGTTTACACTTCATTAGAAATAGTAGAGACACGCTAATGATGTTATGTGGAAATGTTAATACTTTGAAACAGCAGACATAGTCTTAAGTGTTTCTTAAAGACAGTTACAATAAGTGAGATATTGTTCTCAATTGTGCGTATTGACACTGAAAAACAACTGATAGGAAAACCAGGAGGCAATTATAAAATAATCATGATACTGAAATAGCAGTCTTGTTTTCGCCACAGGTTCAGGGGTAGGAAAGAATTTTAATATGCCTAGGATGGGGGTTTGACCTAACATTCTGATGTGTGATGAAGTTGAAAATATGCAACTTGGGATACCAAATCAGTTTGTAGGAAAGGGAAAGGAAATTTGTGGCCTTTTTGTATTTAAAGATAATTATGGTTTCCTTAGGCAGCTCCAGGAGATTTAATAACTTTTTGTATTGGAGAAGGGTAGCCATGCTGTATGGCTATCCCCTGCTTCTGTGTTCAAACTACAAATAGCACACTTTGGAAGCCCAGTACAATTGGTTCATTATAAATTTATGTCGTAATTCTTCTTTATGTCTTAAAATTGTATCCAAGACCCTATTCTGGCTCTTGAACTGCCTTTTTAAAAATCAACTGGCAAGTGTCTGAGGGAATTGAGGGAATAATTTCTAAGTGAGCGACAGAAAACTGTGCCCTTTCGGCAGACCATTTCAAAATAACCTTTGATGGGTTCACAATCCATTTTAATTACCTGCCTAAATACCCCATTTCTAATCTTGTGAGCAATGAATTGTCTTAGAACTCTGTGTAACTATCAGAAGTATAGCTGTCACTAATCTCTGTTGTGTTTACTGAGAGAATGATGGTAGCTACTTAGGTATATAGAATACTTTATAAGGGACACCTATTCACCCACAAGTGGAAACTCTGGTAGCGTAATAGTTAAGAGCTACGGATGTTAACCAAAAGATTGGCAGTTCAAATTCATCAGGCACTCCTCGGAAACTGTATGGGGTAGTTTACTCTGTTCTATAGGGTCACTATGAGTCTGAGTTGACTCAATGGTAACAAGTTTGGTCTTCGTTTTTTATTCAATCACAAAGTTAAGAGCTGGAGTATTTTGAGTGTTGAACTAAAATTCAGTCATGCAACTTTAGATAGTTCCAGTGTTCCTTAAAAAAAAAATTCCCCCGGTTTACATAGAGAGAAGGGAAAAATTGATTTCAGAATGTTGTCAGGTCATTTCAAGCAATTTATCACATTAAAGAACTCATTTGGGCAAAATCAACATTGATTTCAACAAATGTAATAATCAAGGAAGTAGTTACAATATTCTGCTTGGTAGGAATAGAAACAAATATGAAAATACATGTTAAACATCTGTTTTTTGTTTTTTGTAACAAAGAACATTTAAGGAATTTTATAGAGATTTTTATTTTGTCCCCTTTCCAGAAGTATACTTAGGGAAAATTTGTGGCTATTTGGCAATTGACAAAAATGTTTAGAGGATGACCACAATAATTCAGATTCACTTTGATTATGAGTAGTGTTTTAGCTACAAGGCACTATAACTCAGTGTTCAGAAGTGAATCTCTTAAGCCACCAATCTCTCAGTATTTATTTTTTCAAATATGTAATTATGATTGCTGCCAGATTATCTGTAAAATTCTTCATAGTCTTTGGAAGAAGCATACTACTTACTTGAATCAAATGCTAGCATCAATTTTTTTTTAAGAATAACTGTTCACTGTCCCTAGATAATTTCCTATTGTGACTCTGATATTCCCTCACACACTCTTTCTCAGTCTTTTATTGAGCACACTCCTAAAGAGACTTACTCCACAATTTTGAAGGATGGTGCCGAGCACATCCCCAAGCAGATATGATGAACACAGTACTGACAAGTTGTGCTTCTATACATCTTAATTAATTCTATTAACCCATTACAAACTGTACACTAAGATGATGAATTTGAATAAATAATTACACTTTAGCAATTTAGTCCAATAACAATTTAGTTATTTTATAATATTGAGATATTAGCTTTCTGTAAGAGTAAATGGGGAGCCACTTGGGGGGCACAAATAGTTAAGCACCTGACCACTAGCCTGAATGCTGGTGGTTTGAACCCATCCAGAGGCACCTCAGAAGACAGGTGTGGCAATCTGCTTCTGAAAGGCCACAGCCTTGAAAACCCTATGGAGCAATTCTTCTCTGCACACATGGAGTTGCCATGAGTCAGAATTGACTTGATGGCAACTAACAACAACAGAGAGTCAATGACCTTGACCATATCATTCCAAGACCAAACCAATAAAGCACTCAATCTAACTTGCAAAGCACAGACAGTGTTTACAGTGGTTGGCCACACAGCACAGCAACATGGACACGCTTTGTCAATAGGGAAGATCGAGAGTTCAAGTCTGATCTGACCCTGCTGGGAGAGCCTAAGGGAAAAAGAAGTGCAAGGTCATTCACTAACCAAAAAGTGATTTTATAGGGCAAGTGGGAAGGAGAAGATAGTTTGATGAATTTTGTTCATCTGGAGTTTAATGGGATATTGGGGCATTTAAAAAAACAAACAAAAAACTAGTTCTAAAGCTGTAGGAAACCATTTGCACACAGGATAATAAAATATGAATAAAAATGAAGAGTTAAGATCAGAACCTTCTGTGATATACCAAGACTTAAGGGATAGAAGTATACAAGAGGTATGTTTCAAGAAAAAGAGGGCTTCAGCAATATCAAATTTAATAGAAATTATGAGAAGAATGAGAACTAGGGAAATGAGGTTGCCAAGAAGTAGCTTATTAGACGTTTTCAAGAAAACATTTCTAAAACAGCAGCACTTCCCAACCTTGACGGTGCTTAAGAATCACCCACAGACCTTGTTAAAAATGCAAGTCCCTAAGCTACTGCTGTAGGTGCCGATTCTGTGGGTCTAGGACTGAGTTCAGGAAGCTCCATTTTGACAAACATGCCCGGTGATTCTGAAACTGGAACTCCTTGGACTTCAATTTGTGAAATGCTCATATAACGATGAAATCAGGGGCAAAACCAGGGTTTGTGGGATCTGAAACTAATGTGGTTTGAAGGATTTTTTCTAAGAAAAAGAATACAAAATTATGAATAGAAAATTAGGAAGAAAGTGAATATCTATTAGAATAAGAAGAGAAACAACAACAAATTACATATTTCTGAATATTGTATCACAAACTTTAAAGACAGTTGGAAGCTTCTATCAGTTTTCTTTCTTTCGTTTATATTTTTGGCTTCCAGTGGAATACTTCTTCAGAACATATTCAATTGTTAGTAGTATCCGTAATTCTGAAAAATGTACAATACTAATTAGAAATTAAGGTGTGCTCAAGAGCTGTCAAGTGCATTTAAAATTGCAGTTACATTGCACTGGGCCACATAATGGTGACGAAATTACTCTTATGCTACATTCTATGATCTCCTGATGAAGATGTACAGGAATTCTGTCACTGGAACACTTGTTTCTTCAGACCATTTCCCTGTGTTGGTGGCAGCCTTGTGTGCAGCTTTGAGTCCAACATCTATTCTTTTATCAGGACCAGATGCATCAGATACAGTAAGATACCATCCAATAAAATGGGATGTATAAAGCGTGTTAATTCAAACAGAGACATACCATATCTTTATGGAAATAATGCCAGCCAGTTGCCTCCTCCTCCTGCAATGTATTTTCGTAGGTGCACTATGCTAATCTTTTTACAGTAACAAAAAAAAACCATAGCAGTTAACTGGAGCTGCTAGCAAACAAACATAGAAGACTTGTTATTTTCTTAACTGCTACAGATCTGTCTCCTACGAATGGGAATTCTGATTAATTTCAATCATTGTGATTTCCATTAAAAAGGAAAAAAATATATAGTGCATTTATAATTGTGTATGTCATGTTGATCAAGTACTTTTTGGAAGGAGAGAACATCCATTTTGACTTAGCATCAGTGAAAATCGAATATTCCGTTTATAACTTTCCACAGACTAGCTTCTGCGTTTGGACTTTTCAAACTTTTATTCTTCTCCATATTTCAGTGTCAGGTGCTATATTTTGATACAACCACTGGCTCTGTAACTTCATGTCTGGCTGCAAAGTTTGCGAAAGCATATGTTTATGTGAGCGCATTTCTAGGGCCACTGCCAGGGCCTTGAAGAATAGGCCTATTGAAGTTAGGGTCGCTGAAGCTTAAGCTTCTTTAGCTTAATGGAAGCTCTAACACTGAATAACAGGGACAGAAGCTGGCCTGCAGGTAGTTAAGATGTATTATGCGGTGGATGGGCAGTGGAGAACTTACAGGGGCCTGAGTAGTTTAGCCTGGATGGAAGAAGAGGTTGAATGGTGGTTACAAAGAGTGGTAGGATTACATAAAAGGTTTTGTTTGTGGAGCTGTGTAGTTCATTTTTTAAATTTGGGGACATGAATATGTAGAGAGGGGGAGTGACAGAGAGAGATAGAGAGAGGGAAAATGAGGAAGAGAGAAAGGGAGAGAGGAGATGGGGAGGAGGAGGAGAAAGAGAAGAAAAAGGGGGAGAAGGAGGAGGAGAAAGAGGAGGAACAGAAGGAAAGAAGTAAGAAGCAAGGCAGAAGGGAGAAGGGGAAAGAAAATGGGAAGGGGAAAAGGGAAAGGAAAAGGAAAGAAAGAGAAGAGAGAACAGAATTAGAGTAGTAGTTTTGAAATTTCCAGTCACAGATTCTCAGGTTCTTCCTAGTTCTCTTTTCCCTTGAGTTGATCTAACCCCCAAAGGCTTTCCGGGTTGTCCTAGTATTGAGGGGAGGACATTGCCCATTCTCTCTGGACTTTTCCCCTAGGGAGCATCTCCCGCCAGCATTTGGATGTCAGTCTTTGTCCTCTTTGCATCTGATGCTGTTTCTACTGCTTTGTCGTGTCTTTCCCTTTCAGCATCAGACCCTTATACTGTTTGCTCTTCTGCTCCCAGCCACAAAGTAGTCTCCTGTCTCACATCCCTCCTGGAGAAACCTCTGAGATAACAGGGAAGGATTAGAGGATAGGCATAGTCACACGTGGAGTTAAAAATGGGGTACATAGGAAGTTTAAGACTCAACAGAAGTTTAGATGATCTCAATAGTGATCCTCTCCACGGAAAGCAGAATGTTGAAACTAAGCTCTCTAGAACTGTCGAATGAGCATACAAATTCATTTAACGGTTCTGACTTTTGCTATTGTAACATTTGATAAATTCTTTATCAAAATGAATCGTGAGAGACTGCATTTTAGATAGGTTTTCTTTGGGTATTGAAGGCCTAGGACCTATTCAGAAATTTTGGAACCCAGTGCCTAAAAGTAACAACACAGTAAAAATAAATAAATAAATGCCCACATTTGGCTCTGTTCATATGCTGCCAAAACGATTAGGAAGAAAATTGAAAAATTCACTCATTCATGTGGATGTTCCCAAATATCCAGATGTTTGGCATCCCGCAGACTAAATGTTAGGTGACTAATTGGGTCGTTCATATCCCACATGTCTGGCATTGGATAGATAGATTCTGATTAGGCTTGTATCTGCTTGCTTGGGTCCCCAAGGCTAATGGTGTCAAATGGACTTTTCCTGTTTGACCCTCATGGACGCAGTTGAGTTTCACTCATGTCTTTAAGTCCCACAAAAATGCAGGTGCAGATATTTTATTGCCTTTAAATCTCATAAACCACTAAAAGATTTGAATAAGAAAAATAATTCTGTGCCAGCACAGAACATTTCAACCCAAGGAATAAAATTTTCCTCTCTTTATTCCAGCGAATGAACAATAAAAAAATACATGAAATCATAGTATCACCAAGTCTGAGAATAAACACCCAAAGTCGACTGTTTTCTTTTAAGGCCTAACTAAGGAATAAGATTTAAAAAGAAAAAAGAAACTTTTAGTTAGATCATATCTAAACACACTTTATTACCTTAAGGCCTCAAGGTTTAGGAGTTTTAGACTAGGAGAATGACTGGGTAATTTTAACTACATGTAGTGACTCCTTGAGCGCTGTTTGTCTAGAGTTATTTTTTGTTTGTCAGGTTTTCCCAGCTGGGCTGAGCTACTCATTTCAAGTTGGTTGTGTCTTCAGTGTGGAGCTATAAGAGAAAACTGGGACAACAGATCAATTTAGGGACCAGAGAGCTACCACAGAAGAGATACATTAATTTAAGAGACTTGGGCCTATAAACCTTCGTTTAATGCATTTAATGACTTCATTCAACAAATATTGACTGAGTTATTTCCATTCAAAGAGCGCTTGCCCTAGTATTGTGGGACATATACAGCTGAACAGGCTATACATCTCACCTTCAAAATCGCAAGTATGCAATTTGATAAAATACATTGTAGGGAATAAATAGTGCCTATCTTTTTTTTTAATCAAATAGAAATGATCAGTTATCAATATTTGGAGACGCTAAGTAAGACCTTAAAGAATTACTAAAATATCATTCTTTAGGCAAATGAATAGAAATTGGGATCTTTGAAGGAAATTGAATACTTTTAGGTTCTGTTTGATCCAGATATCATGAAGGAGAACCTAGCAGAACAAAAGTGAGGAATAAGGATGTACAGGATTTTTTTTTCTGTACTTGAATTATTTGAAAGTATATACCAACATTAAAACAAGCCTTCAAGAATTCTTTTCTTCTTTTTTTTTTTTAATGTGGTACAAATATATATAACAATGCATTTGCCAATTCAACAATTTTTACATGTATAATTCAGTGACAATGATTACATCTTTATGTTGTGCAACTATCATCACTATTCTTTTCTGAATTATGCCACCACCATTAACATCAACTCAATGTCCTTAAGCAGTAACTTCCCCACCCCTCTGCTTCCCACCCTTGATAACCACTAACAGGCTTTGGTTTCTGTATATTTGCCTATTTTGTATAAGTGAGATCATACAGTATTTGTTCTTTTGTGACTAATTTATTTCACTCAGCTTAATATTTTCAAGGTCCATCCATATTGTGGCATGTATCAAGATTTCATATCTCTTTATGGCTGAATAATATTTCATTATATATATTATGGATTGAATTATGTCTTCCCCACAAAAAAAAAAAAAAAAAGGAAGTGTTGGATCCTAACTCTTACACCTGTGGAGGGAGCCCTGGGGGCTCAGTGCTTAAGAGCTTGGCTGCTAACCAAAAGGTTGGCAATTCGAATCCACCAGCCACTCCTTAGAAACCCTGTGGAACAGTTCTACTCTGTCCTACAGGGTTGCTATGAGTCAGAATTGACTCCACATCAATGAGTTTGGTTTATTCCAGTGAATGTAATCCCATTTGGGAATTAGAGTTTTCTTTGTTATGCTAATGAGGCCCTGTCAGCATAAGATGTGTCTTAAACCTACTTACTTTTGAGATACAAAAAGAGCAGATTAGGCATAGAAGCAAGCAAGCATGAATGGGGGAAGATAAATGCCATGTGGAGCACCCCAGGGAACTGGAAGAATGCTAGAGAAGCTGAGACAAGGATTTTCCCGTAGAGCAAGGAGCCTTCCCCTAGAGCCAACAACCAAACCCATTGCCATTGAGTCAATTCTGACTGATAAAGACCCTATAGGACAGAGTAGAATTGCTCCACAGGGTTTTCAAGGAGTGGCTGGTGAATTAGAACTGCTAACCTTTTGGTTAGCAGGTGAGCTCTTTAGCACTGCGCCACCAGGGCTCTCCCCTAGAGCAGGCATCTGGAATTCAGACTTCTATCCTCCTAAACTATGAGAAAATAAGTTTGTATTTGTTAAAGCCACATATTAGAGGTATTTCTGTTATAGCAGCACTAAGAAACTGAGGCCATATATATATATACCATATTTTGTTTATCCATTCATCTGTTGATGGACATTTAGGTTGTTTCCACCTTTTGGCTGTTGTGAATAGTGCTGCAATGAACACTGGTGTATGCGATTCTTGTAAATTATCAAGCATTTGAGTAATAACGTGCCAATAGTATGATAAGTCCAAATCAATACAAATGACAGAATCTGATGGATTGATTCATTTAGAAGAGATTAAATTATTAAAAGATCCAGTGCAAAGGGAACACTCTATAAATATGGATGTGTCCCGATGCACTGAGGAAAAGAATCACGTAACAGAAAGCTCAGATGTAGTGTAGAGAACTAGCTATCTCAAGAGATACTAAATGGAGGCAATAAATTGTGACAAATGAGTAAATAACAAATATAAGGTTGATCCTCAGTTGTGGGCTGAATAAATTAATGTACTGGAAGCACGGTGTTAAAAGTATCAGAAAAGAACAGCTACAGGATGTTCTGGGATGCAGCCATACAGATCCAAATGTCCTTGCACAAGTAAGGACGTTCTGCTCTGGAATAATCTTAATAAGCAGTGGAAGCCTCCCCCTCACCCCTCCAACAAACTTTCCAATTTAACAGAAATAAGCATAAAAAAATGTAGCTCTGGAGAGGGGCTAACCAAATGTAGTTGTAGGAATATTAACATTAAAATGGTTACAATAAATCACTTTATTAATTATGATAGTAATCAAAACTTTTCTGCCCTTTATTCAAGTAGAGTTGGGAGTATCTAAGGACAAATCAATACAAACGACCAAATGTGATGGCTGGTTCATTCAGTAGAGACCAAATTACTGAAAGATCTAGTGCAGAGGAAAAAACCCATAAGTAAGTATGTACCACTGTTACACTGACAGAAAACACCACAGAACAAGTAAAGGCAACATGCAGAAAATATTCAGTTCTAGTGTGTTTAACAAGAATGATCTCAAGAGAGAATGAATTAAGGTGATGACTGAATTGGATTTTAAAGGATAAACATGGGCTTCCAGAGAGGAAGAGGATAAAATCTGATATAAAGGCGTGGAGGCTTTTTATCAACAAAGCAGGGTTGGGGGTGAAGCATGCTGTACCCCTACTTGTGGAATGATAAGTAAAAGTAGAGAAAATTGGTACCCATGGACTTGGTAGATAGTCCATAATATAGTGATAATAGAAGAGTGTTAAACTCCAGTTTAATTTAAGCCACCGAGGTTCACAGTGTTATGGATTGAATTTTGTCCCCCCAAATTATGTGTTGTAAACCTTGACCCCTATACCAGTGATTAGAATCGCATATGGGAATGGGTTTTCTTTTAATAGACGATATCAGTGTTTTAAGCCAATTACTTTTGAGATAAAATAAGAACAGTTTAGGACAAGTAAGCAAGCACAGATGAGGGGAAGATAGATGCCATGCTTCGTGAGATCTCCAAGGAACCAAGAAACAGAAACTGAATACAGACAAGGACCTTCTTTTAGAGCCAACAGAGAGAAAAAGCCCTCCCCTGGAGCTGGCACCCTGAATTCTGATTTCTAGTCTCCTAAACTGTGAGGAAATAATTTTCTGTTTGCTAAAGCCACCCACTTGTGGTATTTGTGTTATAGCAGCTCTAGATAACTAAGACTGATCATGATTTGATTTGGTAACTGTAGCGATATAGCAGAGGGATTGAGGCAGTGGTAAAAGTCAAAGTCAGGGGAGTGGCAGCTTCATATTCTGGTGGTTTGCTTGGCTTGTAGTAGAACTCCCAGCAATAGCTATAGTAATAAGGACAATGTGCAACTGTAAGGGATGAGAAATTGGATGGGGCTGGAAAGGCTGTCAACAGCCAAGTGAAGCAAGTTTGTTTACAGGGAACAGCTTGGAAACTGAAAAACATATGGTTGTACTTGATTCCATCTAAGCACCCTGAAATATTGGTTTTATGACAGCAAAACTAAATTTTGTACACACCCACAGATGGGGATGGAGCTTCTAGAGTGATCCCTGCCTTGGCAGGATATATTTTGAGTTGGTTTTTGGATGAGCTTGTATATACTAAGGGCATTTCATGTCTACAGATAAGAAGAACTCAGTAAAAAAAGCTGAAGGAGAAATGAAGACTCACTTCATAATTGGGGAAGGGGATATTGATGTCTTATTCAAACCTGAATTCCTGCCTACTCTTAGCTGTAGGTTGTTTTGTACGTTTCTTAAACTTAAATCATACAAACCTAAGCTTTGATCTTCTCACGCAAACTAGTTTCTCCCTATCATCATCTTTGGTGTGGGCATCCCGTTGCTCAAGTCAGAAATTTAGATGTCACCTTTGATGCCTCCATCTGTCTTATCCCTTTCATTCAATCCACTACCAAATCTTGTTGATTTTCCCCACAAAGTATTCTTCCTGCTCTCCATATTATTCTCTTTATCGCCATAGCCTTACTCTGGTCCAAGCCATTACATTTTCTGGCCTGGAGTCCCCACTTCTTCTCATCCTTTTCCAACTTATTCTCCATGTAGCAGCTTGATAATTTAAAATTGTAAATTGGATCAAAGTACTCATCTGCTTAAAATAACTTCAAAGAGCTTCCTTTGCTCTTAGCTCGCAGTTTCTCACTAGGACTTATGATGTTCTGATGTTCTGCATGACCTGCCCATCTGCCTCTCCAACCTGGTTTTTGATCATTCTTCCTTATGTTCGTCATGCTTCAGGTACACAAGTTGTTCCTTAACTTAGAGCCATTCTTCTCTGTAATTTTCTCATCCTTCTGCTGTAATTTTTTCATGGTGCTTTTAGGCCAAAAGAAATAACTAACGGTTCTACTTATTAAGTAGTTATAGCCAAAGAACTTAATAAATATTTATGTCCTAACAATTTAAGAGCTGTTTAAAAATAATATACATAAAATGAAAGAAAAATAATATTTTAAATTCATTCTTAAAGACAATTAGCCTATTAATGTGATGTGTGTACCACCTACTCACACTACACACTTTTCAAATCAGATTGGATGCTGCAACACTCATTTTCTCTCCATGTCATGGATTGAATTATGTCCCCCCCAAAATATGTGTCAACTTGGCTAGGCCATGATTCCCAGTATTATGTGTTTGTCCTCCATTTTGTGATTGTAATTTTATGTTAAGAGGGTGAGGGTGGGATTGTAATACCACCCTTACTCAGGTCACCTCCCTGATCCAAGGTGAAAGAAGTTTACCTGGGGTGTGGCCTGTACCACCTTTTATCTCTCAAGAGATAAAAAGGAAAGGGCAGAAATCGGTGAGTTGGAGACCTCTTACCACCAAGAAAGGAGCACCTGAAGCAGAGTGCGTCTTTTAGGTTTCCTGCACAGAGAAGCTCCTAGTCCAGAGGAAGATTGACGAGAAAGGCCTTCCTCCAGAGCTGACAGAGAGAGAAAGCCATCCCCTGGAGCTGACACCCTGAGTTTGGACATTGTAGTCTACTTTACTGTGAGGAAATAAATTTCTCTTTGTTAAAGCCATCCACTTGTGGTATTTCTGTTATAACAACACAGATGACTCCTGCATTGATTTTTATGTCTTATTGGCTCTTTATCGCAGCAATTGCTGAAAATCCAGCTTTACAAAGATGTGGTATCATTGGGAAAAATATCATGTGATCTAACATTAAAACTGTCATCTACCTAGAGTTCACCTGGTGTGCAGCAGATATTAAGTATCTCTGTCTTTTTCTCTCAAAAATTTGAAATATCTCGGTGCACCCTGGTGAGTTCACTGTGGTGCCCAGTATGCCTTCAAAGACAGTTGGAGAACCATGATTTTGGAGGATTTTGAATGAAGGAATGATCTAATTGGACTTAGATTTTAACAGAATCACTGGCTATTGTGGAGAAAAAACAGAACGGAGCAAAGGTAGAAGCATGAAGATCAGCTAATAGGCTATTGCAATAATTGAGAGTTAATGGTGAGAACTAATGGTGGCTTAGATGGGAGTGGTAATAGAGTCTGTAATGAGAAGACGTTGGTTTATAGATATAATTAAGATAGAGCTTACAAGACTGAGTGATAAATTCGATTCTGGCTGTGGGAGAAAGAGAGGAGTCAAAGATAACTACGTCTTTATTGGCTTGAATAACTGGAAGATAGACTAGCGATCTTAACGGGGACAAGGGAAGATTAGGAATTTAGTTTTGTACTCATTAAATTTGAGATGCCTGTTAGATATCAAAATAGAGAAGTTGAATAGGAAATTTAGGGTCTGACGTTCAGGGGACAGTCCTGATCAAGACATTCACATTTGTGAGTCATCACGTATTTACAGGCAGGAAACTGGACAAGATCTCCAAGCGGGTAAGTTATATGGAGAAGAGGCCCAAGAGAAATAAAAATATGTTCATATGCTAATGGAAAAGATCCAAGTAGAGGGGAAAAGTGATGATGCAAAAGAAAGGGGAGAATTTCTGGAGTAATAACCTGCAGGAGATGAGAAGGCATGGAATCTAAGCCATATTCCTAGCTAAGAGCTGGCATTAGTTAGGAACCCAAATAGTTTATCCACAGTAATAGGGAAGAAGGTAGGGGATATGGGCATCAATATACGTGGGTGGTTCTATGTGAAGAATGTCAAAATTCCCTTTTTATGATTGCTATTTTCTTAGTCCACCACGTGTCTGTCAGTTTTTTTCTCAGTGATATATAAGAAAAATTATCAGCTCTGAATGAGAATAGTGGGCAACCTGTTGGAAGTTTGAGGAGAAAGAAGATATGATTTAGCTGTCTGAGAGAGTGGAAGAACAAATGAAGTAGGTTAAGTAGTATTGTTGGGTAGCATTAATGATCTGCTGGAGGTTATGAAAATGAGAACATTAAGCATAGTTTCGTGATTTTCTGAGCCAGGTGCAGTTTCCCTGGTGCAAGAGTGCAAGAGGTAGAAAGCTAAATTTGACCATTTTTGTATTTTTTTCTCAAAGTATGAAGAAGAACCCTGGTGGCAGAGTGGTTAAATGCTATGGCTGCTAACCAAAAGTTTGTCAGTTCAAATCTACCTGGTGCTCCTTGGAAACTCTATGGGGCAGTTCTACTCTGTTCTACTCATAGGGTTGCTATGAGTTAGAATTGACTCCATGGCAACGGGTTTGGTTTTTTTTTTTAATGAAGAAGAAAGAGAGGGTGAAGGGATTAGAATTTATTTAAAGGAGTGATAGTAAAGATTGATCCTGGATATGAGGTGGTGAAGATATGAGGGAGGTGAGAGTCAATGAAAGGGTGGTAGAAGCAACAGTTTACAGGCCTGTTGGGTTCAGAGGGTTGTTGGAGTAAGGACACTTGAGGGACTGTGTTGATCAGAATGTTGTTGTTGTTGTTGTTAGGTGTTGTTAAGTCGATTCCGACTCGTAGTGACCTTAGGTAGAATAGAATGGAACGCTGCCCAGTCCTATGCCATCCTCACAATCATTGCTATGTTTGAGCCTATTGTCACAGCCACTCATCAAGGGTCTTCCTCTTTTTCACTGACCCTCTACCAAACTCTGGTGGAGTAGTGGTTAAGTGCTACAGCTGTTAACCAAGAGGCTGGCAGTTCAAATCTGCCAGGTGCTCCTTGGAAACTCTATGGGGCAGCTCTACTCTGTCCTACAGGGTCACTATGAGTCAGAATCGACTCAACAGCTGTGGGCTTGGTTTTTTGTTTTTTTTCTACCATATCAAGTATGATGTCCTTCTCCAAGAACTGGTCCCCCCTGATAACATGTCCAAATTATGTGAGACGAAGTCTCACCATCCTCACTTCTAAGGAGCTCTCCGGCTGTACTTCTTCCAAGATAGGCTTGTTTATTCTTCTGGCAGTCCATTACATATTCGATATTGTTTGCCAACACCATAATTCAAAGCCATCAATTCTTCCTTGCCTTCCTTATTCATTGTTCAGCTTTTGCAGGCATATGAGGTGATTGAAAAAATCACGGCTTAGGTCAGGCGCATCTTAGTCCTCAAAGTGACATCTTTGTTTCTCAACACTTTAAAGAGGTCTTTTCCAGCAGATTTGCCCAGTCCAATATATCATTAGATTTCTTGACTGCTGCTTCCGCAGGTATTGATGTGGATCCAAATAAAATGAAATCCTTGACTACTTTAATCTTTTCCCCCTTTATCATGATGTTGCTTATTGGTCCAGTTGTGAGGATTTTTTGTTTTCTTTATGTTGAGGTGTAATCCATACCGAAGGCTGAAGTTTTTGATCTTCATCAATAAATGCTTCAAGGCCTCTTTGCTTTAAGCAAGCAAGTTTGTATCATCTGCATATCACAGGTTGTTAACGAGACTTCCTCCAATCCTGTGTTCTTCTTTATATAGTCCAGTTTCTCAGATTATTTGCTCAGCATACAGACTGAATAAGCATAGTGAAAAGATACAACCTTGATGCACACCTCTCCTGATTTTAAACCATGCAATATTCCCTTGTTATATTTTAAAGACTGCCTCTTCGTCTATGTACAGGTTCCGCATGAGCACAATTAAATGTTTTGGAATTCTCATTCTTTACAATGTTATGCATAATTGATTATAACCCACACAGTTGCATGCCTTTGCATAGTCAATAAAGCTCAGGTAAACATCTTTCTGTTATTCTCTACTTTTAGCCAAGATCCATTTGAAAACAGCAATGATATCCCTTATTCCATGTCCCCTTCTGAATCAGGCTTGAATTTTTGGCAGTTCCCTGTTGATGTACTGCTGCAACCACTTTTGTATGATCTTCAGCAAAATTTTCTTGTTTGTGATGTTAATGATATTGTTTGATAATTTCTGACTTCTGTTGGATCACTTTTCTTTGGAATGTGCACAAATATGGATCGCTTGCAGTTGGTTGACCAGGTAGCTGTCTTCTAAATTTCTTGGCAAAGATGGGTAAGCACTTCCACTGCTGCATCTATTTGTTGAAACATCTCAGCTGGTATTCCATCATTTCCTGGAGCCTTGTTTTTCACCAATGCTGTCAGTGCAGCTTGGACTTCTTTCTTCAGTACCACAGGTTCTTGATCATATGCTACCTCTGAAATGGTTGAATGTCAACCAATTCTTTTTGGTACAGTGACTCTGTGTGTTCCTTCCATCTTCTTTTGATACTACCTGCATAGTTTAATATTTTCCCTGTAGAATTCTTCAATATTGTAACTCGAGGCTTGAATTTTCTCTTCAGTTCTTTCGGCTTGAGAAATGCCAAGCGTGTTCTTCCCTTCTGGTTTTCTAACTCCAGGTTGTTGCAGACGTCATTATAATACTTTACTTTGTCTTTACTTTACTTTGTCTTTATTTTGTGTTTACCTTCCATCTTCTTTCGATGCATCCTGCATCATTCAATATTTTGTCTGGTCAGAATTAGGTGCTTGAAAGAAAGATTACAGAGGAATTGCAATCATGGAAATGACAATGTGGAGTTATGTCTATGGACTGAATGGCTGAGGTAGGGTGTTTAACAACATAGTTGAAGGAGGGGAGGTCAAGAAACTGTAAATTGAGGGTATTGAAATGATCATCGAGTTAATCAGCATTTGCTGTCATGATCTCTGGATTTTGAGTCATTCATACAAAAGCATTTTGAACTCCAATGTTATGAGAGAATTCTTCTGTTACTTTTAGGGTTCCATTTTTTTTTTGTTTGTTTAAGCATTTCACCTATGAGCAATGTCTCAGTTATCTAATGCTGCTATAACAGATATATTACAAGTGGATTGCTTTAACAAACAGAAATTAATTTTCTCATCATTTAGGAGGCTGGAAGTCTGAATTCAGGGTGTCAGCTATAGGGGAAGCCTTTTTCTTTCTGTCAGCTCTGGGGGAAGGCCCTTGGTTCTTCTGAGCTTCTGCCCATGGGTGATCTTCATGTTGCTTGGCATCTTTCTTTCCAGTCTTTGCTTTGCTCACTTGTTTAATCCTTGTATATCTCAAAAGATAGAGCCTGCACTAATCCTGTCTCACTAACATAACAAAGACAACCCATTTCCAAATGGGATTGTTACAACAGACATGGAGATTAGGATTTACAACACATATTTTGGGGGGACATGAATCAATCCATAACAAGGACTTTTTCTTGGAATATTATGAGATATTGACACAACTTTATTTTTTCCAGATGCCTACTCGGTTATCCTAATATTACCTATTGAACAGTCTATTATTTACCACTGAGATGAAATAACACCTTTATCACATGCTAAAACTACATATGTATTTGGGCCTGCTTTTGGAGTGATATTCTTTTTTTTTTTTGGATTATTTACCTATGTACTAGTACCACACTCTTCAAATTACTGAGATGTTATAATATGATACTCTATGTTCAAGAGCAAGTTTCAGGGTCTCTTCTGACATCTGTTTTGGTCTTTTCTTTAATGTACTCGTACCTCACTGGATAACAGAAGAGACTCTTAAAACTTGTTCTTGAACATAGAGTATGTAAAATGAAAGGAAGAATTGATGCAGTAAAAGAACAGAGCAGAAAATTTCAAAGGGCAGCTTGAGAAGACAAAGCAAAGTATTATAATGATGTCTGCAACGACCTGGAGTTAGAAAACCAAAAGGGAAGAACACGCTTGGCATTTCTCAAGCCGAAAGAACTGAAGAGAAAATTCAAGCCTCGAGTTGCAATATTGAAGAATTCTACAGGGAAAATATTAAACTATGCAGGTAGTATCAAAAGAAGATGGAAGGAACACACAGAGTCACTGTACCAAAAAGAATTGGTTGACATTCAACCATTTCAGGAGGTACCATATGAGCAGGAACTGATGGTACTGAAGGAAGAAGTCCAAGCTACCTGAAGGCACTGGTGAAAAACAAGGCTCCGGGAATTGATGGAATACCAGTTGAGCTCTTTCGAGAAACCAGTGCAGCACCAGAGCTGCTCAGTTGTCTGTGCCAAGAAATTTGTAAGACAATTACCTGGGCAACCAAGTAGAAGAGATCCGTATTTGTGCCTATTCCAAAGAAAGGTGATCCAACAGAATGTGGAAATTATTGAACAATATCATACACAAGTAAAATTTACTGAAGATCATTCAAAAGCAGTTGCAGCAAGGAACAGAGAACTGCTAGAAATTCAAGCCAAATTCAAAAGAGGATGCAGAACAAGTGATATCATTGCTGATGTCAGATGGATCCTGGCTGAGAGCAGAAGATACCAGAAAGATGTTTACCTATATGTTATTGACTATGCAGAGGCATTCGACTTTGTGGATCATAACAAATCATGGGTAACATTGTGAAGAATGGGAATTCCGGAACACTTAATGGCTGTCATGAGGAACCTATGCATAGACCAAGAAGCAGATTTTCGAGCAAAACAAGGGAACACAGCATGGGTTAAATCAGGAAATGTGTATATCAGGTTTGTATCCTTTTACCATACGTATTCAATCTGTATGGTGAGCAAATAATCTGAGAAATTGGACTATATGAAGAAGAACACAGCATCAGGATTGAAAGAAGGCTCATTAACAACCTGCATATACAGATGATACAACCTTGCCTGCTGAAAGTGAAGAGAACTTGAAGGACTTACTGACGAAAATTAAAAACTTCAGCTTTCAGTATGGATTACACCTCAATATAAAGAAAACAAAAACCCTCACAACTGGACCAATAAGCAACAGCATGATAAAGGAGAAAAGATTGAAGTAGTCAAGGATTTCATTTTACTCGGATCCACAATCAATGCCCATGGAAGCAGCAGCCAAGAAATCAAACGGTGTATTACATTGGGCAAATCTGTTGCAAAAGATCTCTTTAAAGCGTTGAAAAGCAAAGATGTCACTTTGAGGACTAAGGTGTGCCTAACTCAACCCATGGTGTTTTCAGTAACCTCATGCATTGGAAAACTGGATACCTTTGAATTATGGTGTTGGTGAAGACTACTGAATATACCATGGACTGCCAGAAGAACAAACAAGTCTTTCTTGGAAGGAGTACAGCCAGAATGCTCCTTCGAAACAAGAATGGCAAGACTTTGTCTCATAAACTTTTGGACCTGTTGTCAGGAGGGATCAGTCCCTGGAGAAGGACATCGTGCTTGGTAGAGTGTCAGCGAAAAAGAGGAAGACCCTCAGTGAGACTGATTGGCACAGTAACTACAGCAATGGGCTCAAGCCTAACAACGATTGTGAGGATAGTACAGGGTGTGGCAAGTGTTTCGTTCTGTTGTACATAGTGTTGCTATGAGTCGGAATTGACTTGATGGCACCTTACAACAACAGCATAATATGCAAGTCCCCTTCATTCAGTTTTTTTTCTTGACCAGTCTTAAATTTACATTATTTCATATTCTGTGGAAGCTTCTTGTCCAATAAAAACACTATGAGTTTTTAAAATTCGATTGTATTACATTAATAAATTAAAGGGTAACTGACATCTTTATGATTTTGAAGCTTCCCATTTAACACCTGGACTTCTGAGTCTTTATTTTGTTCACGTAGGTTTAACTCATTTTTTGTTAGGTTTATTCTCAAGTATTGTATATATATTTTGCTAATGGAAATGAATTCTTTACTCCCGTTAAATCTTTTAACTGGTTGGCCTTTAAGATATGTAGAAATCACTGATTCCAGTATACTTTTATTTTTTTTTTTACCCTTTTCCTTTACTCTATTCTCTTATTGTTTGTGGCAGTTTCTTAGTTGATTTTCTTGTACCTCAAGGTATATAGTCATGTCATCTGCAAAATGTAAAAGTTTACCTTCTCCTTTTCAATTTTTATACCTTTAAATTTCATTCTTGTGTCTAGTCGCATTGGCTGCCAACTCCAATGTTAAATAGTAGTAGAGATACCGGTCATTTTTCTCTTGCTCTTGTTTTTAGTGGAAATTCCTCAGTTATGCATAATACTAGCTTTAGGCAAAGAATATTTTCTCATCTATGTTTATGTTATTGAGTCCTGGTGGCACAATGGTTAAGTGCTCAGCTGCTAACTGCAAGGTTAGTGGCTTCAACCCCCCCCAGCAGCTCCACAGGAGAAAGACCTAGCAATCTGCTCCCTGAAAGATTACAGCCTAGAAAACCCTACGGGGCGGTTCTAATCTGTCACATGGGGTTGCTATGGGCCAAAAATCGACTTGACAGCACCTAATAACAAGAACATACTCATGTTATTAATTTTTCAATATCAAGAATGACTTTAATTCTAATATCTACTGTGATGATTATATGTATTTTTTCTCCTGAAATATATTAATACGATGATCTTTGTTATCAGATGAATTATATCAACAGATTCACTAATCCTGAACCATGCTTACATTATCGGAATAAACCCCATTTGGTCCAGGCGGGTCATTCTTTTAATGTGCTGCTGGTTTCTCTTTGCTAATGTTTATATGTGAAGACAATTTTTATTATAATCACAAGGAAGATTAGTCTGTAATTTTTTAAAAACTATCTCCCAGGTTTTGCTATCAATGCTATACTCACTTCATAAAAAATTTAGTATTTTCCTCCTTTTTAATGCTCTGCAAAGTTTACATGAGATTAGATCTTTAATGAGTTGTTAGAATTCCCCTGTGGAAGCATCTGAGCCTGGAGCTTATTTTTTGAGGACTGGAAGGAGTTAACTCTTAACTTTATTTCTTCTATAGAAACTATTTAGTTTTTTTCCTTCAGTTTTGGTAAAATATATTTTCCTAGACAATTATTCGTTTCTTCTAAATTTCAGATTTATTTACCTAGAGTTGAGCAAATGGTTTCTTATGATTCTTTTAATTTCTTCTGTTGCCAAAGTTACTTTGGAATTTCATTTAAAAAAATATTTTCCGTTCATCCCTTTTTTTCTGATTAACATTGCTAGTGTTTTATTGATATTTAAGAGATTTATTATTTTTATCATTTTTATGTTTCCTAACCCAAAGTTATTCCTGCTTTTATCTTTGTTAAATCCTCACTTCTGCTTTCTGATAGTTTATTTTCTAAATTTTTGAGTCAAATCATTAACTTATTTTTTATTGACAAATTTTTCATGCCAAAATTTCTTCTAAGCAGTGGTTTAGCTGCATTTTATTGACTGGATATGGAATGTTTTCATTATTATTGCTTTCTAGAAATTCTGAATGAAAAACCAAACCAAGCCCAGTGCCGTCGAGTTGATTCCGACTCATAGCAACCCTATAGGACAGAGTAGAACTGCCCCATAGAGTTTCCAAGGAGCACCTGGCAGATTTGAACTGCTGACTCTTTGGTTAGCAGCCATAGCACTTAACCACTATGCCACCAGGGTTTCCTCAAATTTCCAGGAAGAAGCTATTTTATTTTGAATTTAATTTCTATTTTATTGCATTAAAAAAAAAAGTGCATTCTCTGTTTTTAAGGTAGAGCTGTTGATAAACACTAATTAAGTCTGATAAATCTTCTCTGATGTTCTAGTCCTAAAATCTACTCTTTGACAATGTCAGCTTTACCTGGTAAAGTTTATGTCTTATTATATTTATGCATTATTATTATTTTTCTTCTTTAAACTAAAAATAGTTAATTTAGCTACCTGCCTCAGTTTAATAACTTTCTGTCTTCTTATCTCTAGTTTTTTTTTTTTTTTTTTGTATTGCTGCTCACGAAACAGTCATTCAGTTTGGACCATACTCCTCCCTTTCTAATAAGTTGTTCACTCCTGTGCCATCATTTTGTCTGTCTGAATCTAGCCCATGGATCAGATTTGCTCATTACTCTGGAGGCTAAAACAAGGCATTGGCTTAATGTACTATTAAATAAAATCAGCTTTTCTTCTTCTGAATAATTTTCCTATCACTAATACAAAACATCAAAGCACCATAAAGAAAAGAGAGCGAATAAAGTTTGAGAACTTCTGGGAAAATACCCAGCCTTTTGTTTTTAGGTTTGGTGATAGAAACTGATTATGTATGTAACTTGTCACCATTTGTTTTGAATGGGGACTTAAACATGGAAGACTAGTCTTTACTAAGAGAGACTAGAAACAAATTTCTGTGCAATGGCGGTTATACTCTATTAGGAGATGAAGGAGGAATAAAAAAGCCGGACAGGAATAAATGTGGGAGGATTTTTCATTAGGCTTCCCAAGCCGAACCAAACTGAAGTTGATTGGGTGTGATCTTTCTTCCAGGACCAAGTTACTTAGCATTATCTTGTTTATATTTTTATGTAACTCTTAGCAGCAGCATCAAATCTGTGGAGTCCAGGATTCCTTCAGGTAAAAGTGGTAGGGCCCACGTGATAAGGAATGGTTTCTGGATGTCTAGCCCCCAGGAATATGTTAGCAAGTTATCTATATGCAGCAATATCCAGTAAGGCTTTCCAGAAGCATTTCCTGCCTCTTCAGTTCTGGATGTGTCACTGGGGCTTTGTTTTATTTACTTAGTTTTCACATCATATTCCAGATTCTGTGTCCCTGGATAGGCACGGCATCAACTACTTGTATGAGAAAGTGTGTTACACGGCATGGTTGGTAAATGAAAAAAAAAAAAAATCATTTAGATGATTGGGTATTCCTCTACTGTAAACCAAAACCAAATCAGTTGCCATCCAGTCAATTCCAACTCGTGCTGACTCCATGTATGTCAGAGCAGAACTGTGCTCAATAGGGTTTCCAGTCACCGATTTTTTTGGTGAAAGTAGATCACTAGAATGTTCTTAAGAGATTCCTCTGATGGATTTAAACTGCAAACCATTTTGTTAGTAGCCGAACACTTAACTGTTTGTGCCACCCCAGGACTCCTCCTTTACTATATACACCCAGACTGATTTTTCCTTCCTTCTTTTAGAAGTTGTTTGTTCAGAAGCATTGTCTGGAGTTGTTTTTACAACACATGCATGTCATTGCCTCCCTTTCTTCACCCTCTAAATGAGAAAGACACACTCACTGGATAGATTGAAGTCTTTGGGCCTGTGCCACTGGGCAGGGCTAATTCTTAACAGAACTTCAATGTGGAGTGATCCGATTTTCATTACAATCAGATTCTCCTTTCTGAACCCTCTGCAACCATAAGTACCTGTTACTGAACTCAGGAAGATGGGCTCTTGTCCTGCACACTCAGACTTGCCAATGATCTGGACACCCGTCTGTGAGAAAGAGAAAATGACTTTATTGCAATGTGCAGAGCAAGAAGCCAGGACGAAGTTCCTCAGATCTGACTATCCCAGGCTTCGGGGAAAAAGCAGGGCTTATATGTGATTTGGGCAAGACAATAGCTGTGCAGGCATACTGGGGAGGGAGAATTCTAGAAGGTGGCCAGAAACAGGAGGTGACATGGTTCTTGACAGACCTCTCATTTTGGAATAGGGTCTGGGTGATGATTTTTCTTCTGATTCAGAAGGGCCATCTGTGCATGTGGGACAGGTGAAATCTGGCTTGGGCTAGTTTAAGGACTAATGAAAGTTTACTGGCATTCGTAGCGTCAGGTTACATACCCAAAGCTCTTGTGCACTTTCCTCTGGTTAACAGATACTCCTACCGGCAGGACAGAGCGGAGATTACAAGCATGAACTCTGGAGTCTCATTGTCTGGACTTGAATTCTAGCTATGCCATTTCCTGGAGGTGTGACATGAACAAGTTACTTAACTACTCTAAGCCTTAGCATCTTAATCTTAAAACGAAAATAAAAATAGCCTTACTTTAGGTGGTTGTTATGAGAATTACACGAAACCATGGAGCTAGCATTTTGCTAGACATAGAGTAAAAACTCTGTACATGTTAATAATAATTATTGAGTATTAACTAGATCTATATGACACTTTGCTGGGGCCATGGTGAAAAAGAAGAATTAGAAGATTCCATCAAACATTTGGAGTTTATAGTCTTACTGGGGACAGAAGATATACACACAATAATAGCAGGCAATATAGAGTGATGATAGACATTTGAATCATGGTTTTTCAGGAAACGGGTTTAAAGAGAATTTAGAATTAGAGCTGGGCATTGCAGCATGGGTGACTTTTGAAGGGAAGGCTTTCTTTTTTCTCCTTATTAAAGCCTACTCTGGAAAGAGTATTGCATAAGCCATGTATGTATAAGCATGGACTTTTTGGAAGTTGTCTGTTACAGGGTTATATACATTTAAAATACTGTCTTTAGTTGTGTTGTAAGAAACTTCATCCTCTTAGAGGCATCATTCTGCAGGTGCTGGAGATAATTTTGGGGCAGAAGGATCTTCCTGGAACTCCTGAATGACATTATACATTGATTATATACTTTGTCTACCTAAAAAGGTCTTGATTTACTCCAGTCTTATTGTAAGAATACTTTCCACTTAGGAGAAGTTGGCGAACTAAGTCTTACCCTTTGCTGAACCAGAGTCAGACTCCTCTTGCGATGCAGTGATTTCTCTTACTGTTGAGGGATGTTCACCTCATAACCACGTTAACGATAGTGGGCCAAAGACTTTTCCTTCCCAATGGTCACAGGTTCCACTAGTATGAAGTGACTTGTGAACTAATATTAGGAGGAGTGAATGACTCTGCTCAAAAATGCTCAGGCATTTCTATGCTGTCCGTCTTTCACTGGAGAGAGGATTAAATTGAGATCAGTTTTCAATTGTGCAAAACAATATTTGGAATAATGGAACCATGCTACTTTTGAAATTACTGATTACAATTATAATTTGATTTGGAAGTTTTGTGTAGACATAGGTTACAAAATTTGGGAAACTCTAAAAAGTCAAATAAGGTAATCTAAAATTATAAGTCAACCATTACTGTATTTTTATGCAAATAGCATCCACGGTCTACATTTGTTTGCCAACCATGCTCTCCCCGCTAGGTATTTTCTTAAGTGCACCATGCTAATTTTTTTATACAGAAACCTGTTTAAAAAAAACTGGTATAGTGTGCTTACAAAAATACCTGGGGGGTGGTGAGGACATGGTAGGCAAACAAACACAGAGCATGTGTAACTTGCGTAAAAATGTGGTAGTTGAAAATTCCAGTTGGTAGTTCCTTTGTAGATATCAAACATTCAGGCTGAATTTTGGATGCTGTTTCTCACTGGGATAAATTGGCACTTGTATTGGTAAACACTCTAGTAGACACCATGCATACACATGCATGTACAGTCCTTATTCTAATGACATCAGAAAAGAACAACAATCAAACATCTTAGAACACAGTACTGATTCTGAAATATTCTTTTGATGTAGAGCTATGAAAGAAGGAGCAGAATTCTGGTTAGCATGGATAAGAAGAACTAAATTTGAAATGGGGCAGAATCATGAAATGGGAATATGCTTTTCCCATCCCAGAACTGTATCTATTAGTGCATAGTGTTAGGAGATGCCTGATCCTGGATCTATGATCCTGCCCTTAGTTTTTTGTTGGGGCCAGATGTTATTCTGATACTCATCTCCAAGTACAAGAATCCTGGTCCTGCCCACAAATGCTGGGGATTGAGAAAAATAATCTTGCATATAAGACAAAGGACTCGCAGGGCAACAACAGTGGATGTCTGTTCGTCTGCATTTTGCTTTTATTTCAGAGAAGCAAAATCCTATGGATATGACCATTAATTTTCCAAAAAGTTCAGAAATCTAGTCATTCTTGATTCCTTCTCTTTCAACCTCTATACAGTAAGTCCTATTGATTTTGCCTTTAAAAACACTTAGAATCTATACTATCTTCCATTACCATTGGCCAAGTTCGAGCACTCCTCCCTTCAGATTATTGCTAACAGTTGCCTATTGTCCCTCTGCAACTACTCTCAAAAAGTCCAAGTTAGTCTTTTACAATTTTAAACACACACATTCACATATAAGGTGACCAAATCATGCCACTCTTTAAAGTCATCAGTGGTGCTCCACTACCTCCAAAATAAAGTTAAACTGTTTAATATGACAATGTTCTTTATAATCCTATCCCTTTGACTTTCACAGGCTAGAGAGTTATGCATCTCCCTCTTACTCTCTGTGTTTTAGTTAAACAAAACTGACAGTGGTTTCTTGCACTGCTGGCTCATGTTGTGACTCTTTGCACATGAGCTTTCCTTTGTTTGGAAAGTTTCCTTTCATCCTGTCACACTGGAAATGCTTTTATGTCTTCCTGAGTCTGCTGCAGAGTCCCCTTTTTTTGTGATAAACCTCCTCGAAGTTTCTAGGCTCGTGGGACTTCCTTTTCCCCTGTGTTCCATTGCGCCTTACACATATTTCACTATTCAAGTTGTCCCGTTGCATTCTACTTGTTGGTTTGCATTTGCCTTTGTCTGCTACAATTTAAATTCCCGAGGCTGGAGACTGTGTGTTTCATTCATGTTGATCTAGCTCCCAGTCCAGTTCCCAGAATATGAGAATGTATTGATATTCTATTGGTTAAATGTATTGCCAGAATCCAGATGGTGACATGAAGGAATAAGTAAAATTGCAAGGGAGTGGTTTTTTTTTTCTTTCTTCTTTTAACTCCAAAGATGTACATTTAAAAGTACATCTCCTTTGAGACCAGTGTGCAACAATTTAAATCAACAAGTAATTATTGGCCATCTGAGTCTTGTGCTAGGGACTTGCACAGTTATAAATAATACAGAGTGACAATTAGTCCTGGTTTGCCAGAGACACCCTTTGATTATGTCTGAAATCTAAGAATAACTATAAATAATACTCTAATTCTTTTTTCTCAGTTTGGATGATAAATTGGGTGGTCTCTTGATTTGAAGCATAATTCTTGCTCTCATGGAGCCGCCACTTGGACATCAGAAAAACAAACAAACAAACAAGAAAACCCATAGCCATCGAGTGGATTCTGACTCACAGCAACCCTATAGGACAGAGTAAAACTGCTCCATAGGGTTTCCAAGGAGTGGTTGGGGGACTTGAAATCCTGACCTTCTGGTTAGCAGCCAAGCTCTAAACCTACTGTGCCATCAGAGCACCCATTTGGACATGCGCACAGGAAACTATTGGAGAGCAATATGAGATACTATGCCACAAAATAATTTTTTGATAGAACCTAAAATGCTATGTTGTACAATTCAGGTGGGACAGTGTTGGGGGGTTGAGGTTATTAGGAAAGACTTTAAAGAGGAAGCTCCTGAAGGCTAGAGAGGCAAAGAGAATGGAAAAAAAGCAGGAAAAATTCATAGAGGAGGGAATATGCATGACAATTTTGTGCCTGTCATGGATTGAATTGTGTCCCCCAAAATATGTGTCAACTTGGTTGGCCATGATTCCCAGTATTTTGAGGTTGTCCTCCATTGTATGATTGTAATTTTATGTTAAAGAGGATTAGGGTGGGATTGTAACACTCTTACTAAGGTCACATCCCTAATTCAATGTAAAGGGAGTTTCTCTGGAGTGTGATTTGCACCACCTTTTACCTTACAAGAGATGAAAGGAAAGGAAAGCAAGCAAGCAAAGAGTGGGAACCTCAAACCACCAAGAAAGCAGTGCCAGGAGCAGAGCGTGTCCTTTGGACCTGAGGTTCCTGAGTGGAGAAACTCCTAGACCAAGGGAAGGTTGATGACACTGACCTTCCTCCAGAGCTGGCAGAGAAAGCCTTCCCCTGGAGCTGACTCCCTGAATTTGAACTTGAAGCCTACTAGACTGTGAGAGAATAAATTTCTCTTTGTTAAATCCATCCACTTGTGGTATTTCTGCTTTCTGAGGAAACCAACTTGAGTGGAATGGGGAAAATGGTTTTTGGATGAGATGCGTTCATATGATGGAGAGTTGTGGAATCTGCCTGGACCATAGTGACTAGTGTGGTGTCCAGTGCACAGGAATGAGAAAACAAGGCAATGGTGATGATGTGGAAAACTGACCCAGGAGTGGTAAGTGGGAAGATGGACACTTGTCCTGTATGGGAAGGAAAAAAAGGAGGTATTGAACTCAGGGACAGCAACTCTCTCATTATGTAATCTTACTTGAGAGAGTTCCATTGAAAGGGAAATATATATTATCAAGACTCAGGCCATCCATGGGACAAAGTTACATGGTACAGACTTGTCTGACTCTTGCCATAGGACTGATTGGACTGGAAATCATTACCTGAAGGAAATCATGTATGTAAGATGACAAATCTCTTCTCTGGATCAAGAGGGGCATAGAGTTAAGTTTTTTTTTTTTTTTAAGTGAGAGAGAGAATAGAATTGAGAATAGTGATGTCTCGTATGACTTACTATGTACTTTACAATGCAGAAACAGCCTCTCACTCTATGTTCTTGTCCCTGTTGGACTCTGTGCCCTTGTCATGTGCTAAGACGAATGTTTCTTTGCTCTTCCAGATTTCCTTCAAAACTGAAAATTTTATGTGGTCAGAATCTCATTTTAAAAATCATTTTATCTTCAGTGCTTTGCACAATGCACTGCATGAATAAATTAACGAAGGATTGGATGGTGCTGAAATTTCTGTACTTGGTGCTTCAATCCTCACCCAAAAGGTTAAAAAAAAAAAAAAAACTAAAAAACCTAGAAAAAGAAACTTGATATGCTTCTGAAGGACTGAGGCACAGTCAGGGAATGAGACTGGCTTCACTGCTTAGTGCAGGATACTGTGACTTTGTCATACACCTGACTATGTGCAGATAAAATTATTACCAGATGATGTCCCTTGGCATCCTTGGATATTAATGTATTTTATTCTTTTGGCCCCTGCAATTTCTAGTATTATCTAACTGGGCTGTCAGTAAATATTAAAGTCTAGGTACAGAATGTGTTCTTTATTGTACTCCCTTAATACTTTTCATCCTCTACGTGTCGGTCAGTTTGTTGTACTATGGGGGCGTGTGTGTTGCTGTGATGCTGGAAGATACGCCACCTGTATTCAGATACCAGCAGGGTCACCCGTGAAGGACAGGTTTCAGCTGAGCTTCCAGACTAAGACAGACTAGGGAGAAGGACCCAGCAGTCTACTTCTGAAAAGTATTAGCCAGTGAAAACCTTATGAATAGCAGCTGAACATTGTCTGATATAGTGCCGGAAGATGAGCCCCCCAGGTTGGAAGGCACTCCAAAGATGACTGGGGAAGAGCAGCCTCCTCAAAGTAGAGTCGCCTTTAATGATGTGGATGGAGTAAAGCTTTCGGGACCTTCATTTGCTGATGTGGTGGGACTCAAAATGAGAAGAAACAGCTGCAAACATCCTTTAATAATTGAAACCTGGAATGTACAAAGTATGAAACTAGGAAAATTGGAAATCATCAAAAATGAAATGGAATGCATAAACATCAATATCCTAGGCATTAGTGAGCTGAAATGGACTGGTATTGGCCATTTCGAATTGGACAATCATACAGTCTACTCTTATGGGAATGATAACTCAAAGAGGAATGGTGTTGCATTCGTTGTCAAAAAGAACGTTTCAAGATCTATGCTGAAGTACAACGCTGTCAGCGATAGGATAATATCCACACACATACAAGGAAGACCAGTTAATACAACTATTATTCAAATTTATGCACCAAACACTTGGGCCAAAGATGAAGAAATAGAAGATTTTTGTCAGCTGCTCCAGTCTGAAATTGATTGAACATGCAATCAAGATGCATTGATAATTACTGGTGATTGGAATGCAAAAGTTGGAAATAAAGAAGAAGGGTTGGTAGTTGGAAAATATGGTCTTGGTGATAGAAACAATGCCGGATATGCAATGATAGAATTTTGCAAGACCAACAACTTCTTCAGTGCAAATACCTTCTTTCACCAACAGAAATGGCAACTATACACATGGACCTCGCCAGATGGAACACACAGAAATCAAATTGACTACATCTGTGGAAAGAGACAATGGAAAAGCTCAATATCATCAGTCAGAACAAGGCCAGGGGCCAACTGTGGAACAGACCATCAATTGCTTATATGCAAGTTCAAGCTGAAACTGAAGAAAATCACAGCAAGTCCATGATAGCCAAAATATGACCTTGAGTATATGCCACCTGAATTTAGAGACCATCTCAAGAATAGATTTGATGCACTGAACGCTAGCGACTGAAGACCAGACAAGTTGTGTAATGACATCAAGGACATCATCCATGAAGAAAGCAAGAGGTCACTGAAAAGACAGGAAAGAAAGAAAAGATCAAGATTGGTTGTCAGAGCAGACTCTGAAACTTGCTCTCAAACGTCGAGCAGCTAAAGTAAAAGGAAGAATTGATGAAGTAAAAGAACTGAACAGAAGATTTCAAAGGGTGGCTCAAGAAGACAAAGTAAAGTATTATAATGACATGTGCAAAGAGCTGGAGGTGGAAAACCAAAACGGAAGAACACGCTTGGCGTTTCTCAAGCTGAAAGAACTGAAGAAAAAATTCAAGCCTCGAGTTGCAATAGTGAAGGATTCTATGGGGAAAATATTAAATGATACAGGAAATATCAAAAGAAGATGGAAGGAATACACAGAGTCATTATACCAAAAAATTAGTGGACGTTAACCATTTCAAGAGGTGGCATATGATCAGGAACTGACGGTACTGAAGGAAGAAGTCCAAGCTGCTCTGAAGGCACTGGCAAAAACCAAGGCTCCAGGAATTGATGGAATATCAGTTGAGGTGTTTCAACAACAGTTGCAGCGCTGGAAGTCCTCACTCGTCTATGCCAAGAAATATGGAAGACAGCTTCCTGGCCAACTGACTGGAAGAGATCCATATTTATGTCTATTCCCAAGAAAGGGGATCCAACTGAATATGGAAATTATAGAACAATATCATTAATATCACAAGCAAGCAAAATTTTGCTGAAGATCATTTAAAAACGGCTGCAGCAGTATATCAACAGGGAACTGCCAGAAATTCAGGTGGGTTTCAGAAGAGGACGTGGAACCAGGGATATCATTGCTGATGTCAGATGGATCCTGGCTGAAAGCAGAGAATACCAGAAGGATGTTTACCTGTGTTTTATTGACTACGCAAAGGCATTTGACTGTGTGGATCATAGCAAATTATGGATAGCGTTGCAAAGAATGGGAATTCCTGAACACTTAATTGTGCTCATGAGGAACCTTCACATAGATCAAGACACAGTTGTTTGGACAGAACAAGGGGATACTGATTGGTTTAAAGTCAGGAAAGGTGTGCGTCAGGGTTGTATTCTTTCATCATACCTATTTAATCTGTATGCTGAGCAAATAACCTGAGAAGCTGGACTATATGAAGAAGAACAGGGCATCAAGATTGGAGGAAGACTCATTAACAACCTGCGTTATGCAGATGACACAACCTTGCTTGCTGAAAGTGAAAAGGACTTGAAGCACTTACTAATGAAGATCAAAGATCACAGCCCTCAGTATGGATTGCACCTCAACGTAAAGAAAACAAAAGTCCTCACTACTGGACCAATGAGCAAAATCATGATAAATGGAGAAAAGATTGAAGTTGTCAAGGATTTCATTTTACTTGGATCCACAATCAACAGCCATAGAAGCAGCTGTCAAGAAATCAAAAGATGCATTGCACTGGGTAAATCTGCTGCAAAGGACCTCTTGAAAGTGTTGAAAAGCAAAGATGTCACCTTGAAGACTAAGGTGTGCCTGACCCAAGCCATGGTATTTTCAATCCCATCATATGCATGTGAAAGCTGGACAATGAATAAAGAAGACCAAGGAAGAATTGATGCCTTTGAATTATGGTGTTGGCAAAGAATATTGAATATACGAGGGACTGGCAAAAGATTGAACAAATCTGTCGTGGAAGGAGTACAACCAGAATGTTCCTTAGAAGCAAGGATGGTGAGACTGCATATTACATACTTTGGACATGTTGTCGGGAGGGATCAGTCCCTGGAGAAGGACATCATGCTTGGCAGAGTACAGGGCCAGTGGAAAAGAGGAAGACCCTCAACGAGGTGAATTGACAAAGTAGCTGCAACAATGAGGACAGTGACGATTTTAAGGACAGCTCAGGACCGGGCAGTGTTTCGTTCTGTTGTGCATAGGGTTGCTATGAGTCGGAACCAACTCGATGGTACCTAACAACAACAAATACTCTTCAATTTTAACTGTAGCAGTAAAGCTACAAATGAGAAAACTTTGAGTCGGTTAGTAGAATATAGTCATGTTAAAAACTGGAATGGATTTTGGAGTCAGATAGAACTGGCTTAAATTCTTTTATCCCACTAACTAGCTATGTGAACATTCACAAGTTATTTCTCTTCCCCAAACCTCCATTTCTGTTTTGTAAGGTAGGAATAATCATAGAACATATCTCATACAGCTGGTGTGATTATTAAGTGAGATATGTATTGAAAGAACATTGCACAGTGCCTGAAACATGGAAAGCCCTCAATTAATGCTAGATATTGCTAATATTATCTATAAAAACAGGTCATTTTTAGAAAATAAAATATCTCTCATTTGTCATAGAAGTAGCGGTTTTGATACATGGCAATAGAATTGAAGGAAACTATTTAAATGAAAACACACTGTAAGGAAGATGAATGTAAACTCAAAAGTGAAGGGAGAGAGGAAAGCTATGTTCTTATTTTTCTAAAACATTAATCATTAGTCTTTTTTTCTTCTTCCATCCTGGTTTCACATATTCCATGGTGCCAGGGTATAATGCCTCTTTAAAGGGCATTAGGACTTCTTTGTCCAGGTTAGCAAATGTGGGCAAGTCCTCTTTTTTCTAATAATGATTAGATCTAGACAGCAGCCTGGCTCATTATAAATGAGAAATGGGGAAAAATCTGAATATTCAATACTCACTGAAAACGAGAGCCTTGGCAGGGTAAATTTGCATGACCAAAGCCAAACGTTGGGTCCATGTATTCAATTGGTCCTTTTTGCTTTTCTAGCATGACTGAGGAAGTAAATTAAAAAAATTACTTAATTAACTCATTCCTTTATTTATTCATTCGTCTCTCTTTTTTTCTACAAGCATTTGAGTAAGTAATAATCAGAAGAGATTTTACCTTGTTCTATGGTAGTTATGGGTAAAGAATATATGCTATTAGCATTTGTGAAAGGTACGTATTTCATTGTTGGATTTGATCAAGCTCTTGAGGAATACAATTACCAGGATTTCTTTTTTTTTTCCCCCTCACTGGAGATTTGTGTGTCAAATACCACATCCAAACTCGGTGAACTTGTAAATAGGTCACTCTAAAATTATGTCATTCTCTTCTCAACACTGATACAGACAGAATACTCCTCTGGTGATATACTGCTTTTGTTGCAATTTTATTCACTATATACTGCAATTTCTTGTTCATCCTAGTGATGCTATTGACAAAATGCTAGAATAAACATTAAAATCTAATTGTTAATTTAAAAAATTACTTAATTAACTCATTCCTTTATTTATTCATTCCTATACCTTTTTTTCCTACACGTATTTAGAGTCGTTAATAATCAGAAGAGATTTAACCTGGTTCTATGGTGGTTAAGAGCTATGGCTGCTAACCAAAAGGTTGGTGGCTCAAATCCCCCAGGTACTTCTTGGAAACTCTATGGGGCAGGTCTACTTTGTGCTATAGGGTCGCTATAAGTTGGAATCAACTCGATGGCAAAGGGTTTGTTTTTCTGGTTTATGGTACTTTTGGATAAAGAATATATGCTACTAGCTCTTAAAGCATCTGTGAAAGGTACATATTTTATTGTTGGATTTTATCAAGCTCTTGAAGAATACAATTACTAAGGAAATTTTTTTTTTCCTCTCACTGGGGTTTGGGAAGTGTCTTGTACTCATCAATTTTTAGTGTAACTTTCTAATCATACTTGGGCATAAGAAGAACAGTTCTTGGACTCTAAGAAAATAATTATGGCTGTGGTTTTTCATGGCAATCATTACCAATAGAGTCAGTTACCTGTTACTGACCCAAGTACACTGTTTATGTACACATTGAGGTTTATCTTGGTTAATGTGTTCTTATAAACTATCAATCTAATTAAATATTTGAAGACCATGATTTATTTTGATGCAATTACCCAACTGATTTATTTGAATTCATTTCTAGCTTCTTACATGCAGTATACCCATGTAAGAACACCTTACCAGATCCCAAAGCTAACAGAGAACTCAGCAGCGCTGGCTGTCTCAACACCATGGCAACAGCAGAGCTGATCTGGCACCTGACATTTGGGCTTATTTCAGCAAACCTATTATTAAAATTTTATTAGCCAATGATGAATAAATAGGTTTTGAGTCTTCAACTCCTCCTTGCTATTGTATTTTACGTGGTCAGCACTGTGTGGAAATTTTCCTGTCTTTCTGGTCCGACATTAGTATTTCCAAAGTAAAGCAGTCAATAAATCTTCACAATTGACTCAAACTGTACTAGCATTACAGGCCAGACATAGAGGGTTATGGATGCATTTGAAAAGTTGAGAAGGAAGCCAATGAGCAGAAGCATAAAAACCTTGATTATTAGTACTTACCTAATATTTGGTGAATTGAAACTGCAGCACCTTGGCCCTGGAGGAATGGCAGCATACATGTAACTTGAGGGATATTAACCAGATGGATTGCTTCTGAATAGAGGTCTACAAACACTCCACGATATACTGTTACCCTGGCACATGTGAGCAGCAGTAAGGCACAAGCAATCAGAGCAACTTTGGGTTTTCACAAAGCTCTGCTGTGCCAGGCATCTTGCTTGGAAACAGAAAGATGCTTTAGACTGAGGTACAATGAGTGTCTCATGTGCCTTGTTCATGATTAAAAAAAAAAAAAAACCTAAAAAACTAACAAAACAATTGTTTATAAATGCAACTGACAAGAAAGAGACCTCTCTTCCCACACTGGAAGTATTTTTAGGTGTCAGTACTCTGTTACTATTTTCAGGATATTAGAAAACAAGATATTACAGTGGTGAGAGAGGCTAGTATTTCTGAATCCATTTTTTGTTTATTAAAGCTATATAGTTTTGATAGGAATAGATTTGAAATAGGGAAGTTATAAGAAGGCAGAACATAACCCATGATCTTTCTACATTCACTGATTAAAGAAAAAAATGTTGGGACACGAAACAAAATGTCTTATTGATTAATTTGACAGTGAGAATTATGTTAACAACAGTTACTTATGTTACTTTTGTACTGTTTATCTCATTTGATAATTGTAGCCATCCTAAATTATTATCAACTCTAGGTATTGTCATTAGCCCCATTTTATAGATTGGGAAATGAGGCTTAGAAGGATTAAGTGACTTGTCCAAGGTCACCCAGCTAGTGCTAGATGGCAGTGTTGAGCATTGAACCTAACTCTTCTAATTTAATCGGTATGCTGTTTTCCCTATACAGCTCTGCCTCTCTTTCTAATCACTATTATCTCTGTTAGCTGAAAGCTTTGTAAAAGTTTGTGAAAAACTACACCATTGTTGACAAATAGGCACATACTTTGAACCAGTCCTGCAAATTTTCTCCATATGTGAGTCTCATAGCCGTTTAGAATTGTCCTCTAATCTCCTACTATATCAAGAAGGTTCTGAGTAGAGAATATAGCTCTTTATCCAAGTCTGTTATTATTTCAATCGTCATACCTTCCGGGTTCATGAGACTATTTTTCAACACATCTGAAAGCATTTTTTTCTCAAGATATTTCTAGCCAGAGTATTTTAGTTAAATGACCTAGGCTACTCATTCACTTGATCAGCTTTGCAAAGTTTTCTGAGACCCTTTCTACCTAGTATAAACGTTTTCATCAGCTCCTCTATAGCAATGCCACTTACCCACTACTTCACTTATTTAAGAGTCCTTCTCTAAGGGAGAACAAATATTTCTCTGCAAGAAGAATGCTCTAATATTTCCTGACAAATTCAGGGAATTTCAGATAATGCAAGTAGAGAGAATAGGCAAATTTTATCAAACTTATTTTGCTTTTTGAAGGGCCACCAAGTGAAATAAAAAGACTCATTTTATTTTTTCTGTTCTCTCATTCTCCTTCCTTCCATTCTTCTCCTCTTTCATTTGCTCACATGTGCAATCTCCTTCCCTCCATTTGTTCCAGAAAAGGATTTAAAGTGGCTCAAAATGGTACACAATGTACAACAAAGTGACATAATTGAAATGGGTGTGATAAAAAAGATGTTAATAACAGGAAGAAAGGAAAATAATCTAAGAATTAAATACCTAAGAGGAGAAGGTTAGGACCAAGTAACTTGCTTGATAAATAATGAATAATGAAACAATACTAGCTATGATTTCAGTATCAAAACAACAACAACGACAACAAAAAACCACCTGTTGCCATGGCTTTGATTCTAACACACAGTGACCCATTAGGATAGAGCAGAACGGCCTCACAGGGTTTCCAAGGAGTGACTGGTGGATTTGAACTGCTGATCTTTTGGTTAGGAGCCAAGCTCTTAACCACTACGCCACCAGGGCTCCAATTTTAGTGTTAGTATTTTCCAATGAACATAGGCATTTTTTTTTTTTATAGGATATTCAAGGATCCTTCAGAAAACTTAACTTCCAAATATGTATGACCACACATATAATTTTGCACAGTTTGTAGTTTTTATTTTCTAACTCCCTTCTACTAAGGCAGGGACTTTGACTTATTCATGATTTCAGGAGGTGGTATTGGTGTTCTAACCATGTCTTAGAGGACTAACTACTTGAGGGTATACCAGGTGGCTCCAACTCATGGTAACCTTACGTATAACAGAACAAAATGTTGCCTGGTTCTATGCCTTCTTCACCGTCTTTGGTAAAGATATCAATAGTTGGTGTACAAATACCTCAGCTCTCTCAGGCCTCAGACTGGGTAAATTCTCGGGTGGATAAACACCAAATTTTCTGGAGTTTCAGAGTCTCCTCATGGAGCTAAGTTCCACTCATCCGCAGTGGTAGCTGGTTGGTTTTATGGGCTGCCTTCTTCTCTAACATCCTCCTCCCCCAACCAAATAAACTACTTGAATATGAATCCTTGTTTTAGTGTCTGCTTCTAGGGAGACACAAATTAAGAAAATAATTATATTTCCTGAGCCTACTTCAGGACCTAACACACACTGACTGCTTGAATTTAACAATTTAAGACAAATTTATGTTTTAGATTATAAAATCATATTTACTGCTATCATCTAAAAAGATTTTTTTTTTTTTTAATGCAGAGAATTAGGGTGTTGAATTTCTAAGCTTAACTCCCAACTTTAACTTCTTTAGGGAAACTTGGCTGAGGCAGTGGTCTGTTCGAGGGTTGCGTGATGAGGGAGCTATACTCTAGTCCCTGTAGCAACTCTGTTACTCACTGGCTCTGCTATCAAGTGAGTCAAGAAAATATTTCACATCAGTTAAAAGGAATGGAAAGAAACCATTTTTTTCCCTAGCAGTTTGGGTTTCTTTTTAGTATTCTATTTTTGTTAATTAATTTTTTAAATGATACATAATATGAAGATGTTTTAATCAATCACACACTAGTCAGGGGTTTTGTCTCCTCCCACCCTGGGGAGCTATGCTAAATGACAAGGTAAAAACTATGGGAAACTATGGTTTCCCATCACTTCTCCCTACAGTTTAGATCTTAGAGCAAATCCTCAGCAACCAGCTGCCTGTTTCCACTCCCTGGTGCCACATCTGGCCATTTTAGGTCCTCATGGTATCAGGTGCACCAAAATAAAAATTTCTGACTTCTTTTGAAAATAATCAGAAGACCTAATAACTGAGCCTACAATCCTGTGTGGCCATAGTTAAGCTGAAACTGTGTAACTGGTGTCCTGTTTAGATGGGGCTCTTATTCTCCAATTTCCTAATCTGCCTGCTTCCCTCATTCATTTTCCTTGCCTGTCATTTGAACTTGTGATCCCAGATGGCTTCTTTAAGCTATCTTGTTCTGATGTGTGTTCTTTGTGCTAGGGCTAGGGTGCCTGGGGGGAAGGATGGGCCCACCCCTCCCTACTGCCTTCCCTCTCACTAATGAAGATCATTCTACATGGTTATACAACATCGAGATTCACAGAGGTCTATGCCAAGATTTAGATAGAGTTTCTGTGCGAAAAGGTGGGGACCATAGGAGTCAGTGAAAAGACTAGATGATGTGGGTATGAGACATTCCAAAGATAGGGCACACTCTTTTAATTATAGAAAGACTTTACAGTCTGAATGCCATTCCCATGCTTGCCTGTGTGGAACACAAAGCACTCTTTCAGACCTGACCAACTCTCTCCTTTCTGCTCTCTACCTTGCTTCATAAAACTCCAAATTCAGGTCAATGATATCTTCTACATAATGAAAAAGCCAGCTGTTTCCAAGTTCTCCCAGGGTGTGACTGGTAGCCAAACCACAGGTCTAATTAATTTTTTGAGCTGATTCCTAAATACCTCATTCTCTCTTTGCTTTGTTTTCATGAGATGAATTAATAACCTATACTATAATTTTAAAAACAAAAAAACCCCAAACCCGCTCCCGTGGAGTCAATTCCGACTCATAATGACCCTATAGGACAGAGTAGAACTGCCCCGTAGGGTCCCCAAGCCTGTAAAACTTTATGGAAGCAGACTGCCACATCTTTCACCCACAGAACGACTGTGACTGTTGGGTTCAAACCGCCAACCTTTTGGTTAGCAGCTGGGTGCTTTAACTACTGAGCCACCAGGGCTCCTTTTATAATTTTAAGATACTATTAAATCTTTGGAAACCCTGGTGGCGTAGTGGTTAAGTGCTATGGCTGTTAACCAAAAAGGTCGGCAGTTCAAATCCGCCAGGCGCTCCTTGGAAACTCTATGGGGCAGTTCTACTTTGTCCTATCGTCTCGATGGCAGTGGGTGGGTTGGATTAAATCTTACTTTAATTTCTTCGGCTTAGTGAAGAGCTGTGCCTTTCTTTAATTTAGTAGCTCATTCTTTTACCAGCGTTACCACTGCATGGAATCAAGTAATGAAGTAAACTCAAGAGTAGTTGGGTTTCAGGATGGGTGAAGGCATTGTGAGGCACATTAGCATCTACTGAGTGACTGCTCTGAAAGAGTGCTGTTACATTTATGTTAACTGGGAGAGCGGTGGTAGCGGCTATTTCCTTAGCACTGTCATATTCAGTATATCTTAAACAGCCTCATTGTGGTATGCTTTAGAAATAATTTTATTATTTTTTATTAGCAAATTCTGTAGCATCTTCTTATACACCTAATGCTGCTATAACAGAAATACCATGAATAAAAGTGGCTTTAATGAACCGAAATTTGTTTTCTCAGTTTAGGGGTTTAGAAGTCTGCATTTAGGGACCTGATCTAGGGGAAGGAAGGCTCTCTTGCTCTGTCATCTCTAGGGGAAGATCCTTGTCTTTTTTTAGCTTCCGTTCCTCTGTTCCTTGGCAATCTTCATGTGACTGGCATCTATCTTCCTTCAACTTCCTTGCTTCTGTGCTTAACCTGTTCTTTTTTTGTCTCAAAAGTGATTGGTTTAAAACACACCCTATACTGACGTGGCCTCATTAACACACCAAAGAAAATCCTATTCCCAAATGGGATTACATCCACTGGTATAGGGATTTACAACACATACTTTAGGTGGACACAATTCAATCCATAACATATATGAATGAGCCTTTCACCAAATTTGCAGATGACATAAAATTGGGAATCTGTTACAGTCAATGCCAGAATCAGAATCCTGACCTATCTTGAAAGGAAGATATGATGGTGTGAAACTATTAGAATTACATTTAAGAGGGAAATCTATACTCTTTGCTCATGCAGAAGGAAACACATGTATGTCCAAAAATACCACTACACAAGACTAGGATGAAGATTTTAGTTATTAGCCATATATATGAAAAGGTTAGCTGAAAACTCAGTATGAGTCAAAAACATGATTGGTTGCCCCAGAGCAAAGCCAAAAATCCTTTGCCCCCGAGTCAATTCCAACTCATAGTGACCCCATGGGACAGAGTAGAACCGTCCTATAGGGCTCCCAAGGCTGTAATTTTTATGAAAGCAGGTTGCCACATCTTTCTCTTGTGAAGTGGTTGGTGGGTTCAAACAGCTGACATTTCAGTTAGCAGCTGAGTGCTTAACCACTGCACCACCAGAGCTCCTCCCAGGGCAATGCAATCTTAAATCAATAGAAAGATTTTTGTCCAGACAAAAGCAGATGACGGTCCCACTTTACTAAGCATAGTTAAGACCACACCTGGAGTCCACTGCTCAATTCTGATACCACATGTTAAGAGAGATACTGTCAGAGTGGAGAGTACTTAGAGGACAGAGATCGGATGAGGAAGCTTTGGAAACTATGACTAGACTGTAGATGGAATGACTAAATTCAGAAATAATATTTGTTTTTAAGCATTTGAAGGGCTTCCATGTAAAAGGCAGAATGGAAATACTCTGTATTATACTTGAAGGGTTGAAGTGCGATCAATGAGAAGACATTAGAAGGGGAGACAGGTATTTATCTTTACAAAAAGAAATAAAAAACCCATTGCCACTGAGTTGATTCCAGCTTGTAGCGACCCCATAGCACAGAGGAGAACTGTCCCATAGGGTTTCCAAGGAGCAGCTGGTAGATTCGAACTGCTGATCTTTGGTTAGTAGCTGAGCTCTTAACCACTGTGCTGAAATACTTCATAAAAATTAGACTTGCCGGAGACTGCATTGGGTTACCTTAGGGGACATTTTCCTTACTAGTTTTGAGGTGCATTTTGAGAATAAAAATGAGATAAAAGAATGGAGTAGGAATTCATTTGATGTTATATCTTATGTTGACACATTCAACTTTCTAGCTTTTGGATATGGTAAGTTTATCAGCGTAGTGTCTGATAGATTGCTGGAGGTAGTTGTGTCAGCTAGGAATGTTTTCAGGTGTACGTAACACAAAAACCCAATTATAACATATTAAACAAATGTGCTTTTGTGTTTCCCACATAGTGAACAGTCCAGACAAATGCCATTTCTGGCAGTCTTAGGGGCTCATTGATGAGAGCACCATGGCCTCTTTAGTTCCCTGAGCTTTAGCTCATGGTCATGAGCACAATAGCTCCAGTCATCATACTTGCGTTCCAATAATAAAAAAGATAGATGGAAAAGGCTGACATCTGATTCAAAAGAGCAAAAGATTTTCCAGGAACCCCACAAAAGAGTTTCACTTTTAATTAATTGTCTTATGGCCACTCTTGGCTGAAAGTGGCTAGCCAGCCTCTTTTTTTTTTTTTAAAAGAGGGAAGGGGAAACGTTAGAATATTGATATCCCTTAGTCTTTCATATTGGGGCAGCAATTTCTTTTTTAGAGAAGAGTCCTTTATATTTAATCTGGGTGGTGTACGCCTGGCTGCCAACATGGCGCTCTGGGACTGGGTTGGAAAAGGGGGCAGTGGTACCAATCATTTTAGCTCATACTGACACCTCATTTCCATCCTTCTCTATGCTCGGAGTGTCATAGTTTAGAGTCTCTCTGCCTTGATTTCTCAAGAAAATAAACACACTGACTCTTTAGAAGGAGGGAGAAGCTTAGAAACCTGAGTGGGTAGGGTGGGTCCAATTTCTCTTCACGCAGATGTTCAAACATTCTTTTTGTCCGCTCCCAAATGTCCTCTGCTTTTTGCTATATCTGGTTCCTGGGATATTCTGAGTTTGGGGAGAGAGAGGGGGAGGGGGGAGTGGAATTGGTTTACTTTTGCTCAGTGTCTTCTTCAGAAGCTTAACTTTTTCTTCTCATCCGCTAAATTATTTAAATTTCCTCTATATGCACTCCATCTTCATATATTGTGATTTGGAGTACAAATAGATGATGGAGTTTGAGTCTTCAATTTCTTGATTTCCATGTTGCTTTGAGATAATTTTGGAGAAAAGAAGGGCTACCCCTTTATAATCTTATAAAGGCTACATGTCTTTATAATCTTAAAACCAAGAGCGTTCATTCTGTTTTCACCCTTTTCTGTTTTCATTCTAAGGCCTCTACATAATCAGTTTTTCAGATAACGTAAGATTGGTTGATGAATGCCCAATATGCCCAATGGACTTTTTCCCTCCTGGGTTCCAGTACCTGTATAAGTGATATCTAAGTTGTTAGGTGTCATCGAGTCAGTTCTGACTCATAGCGACCCTATGTACAACAAAAGGAAAAGCTTCCCTGTTCTGAGCCATCCTCATAATCACTGTAATGCTTGAGCCTGTTGTTGCAGCCACTGTCAATCCATCTCATTGAGGGTCTTCCTTTTTTCTCTGACCCTCTACTTTACCAAGCATGATCTCCTTCTCCAGGGACTGATCCCTCCTGATAACTTGTCCAAAGTACGTGAGATGAAATCTCACCATCCTTGCTTCTAATGAGCATTCTGGCTGTACTTCTTCCAAGTTAGACTTGTTTGTTCTTCTGGCAGTCTGTGGTGTATTCAATATTCTTTGCCAGCACCATAATTCAAAAACATCATTTCTTCTTCAGTCTTCCTTATTCATTGTCCAGTTTTCACATGCGTATGAGGCAATCAAAAACACCATGGTTTGGGTTAGGGGCACTTTAGTCTTCAAAGTGACGTCTTTGCTTTTAAATGCTCTAAAGAGATCTTTTGCACCAGATTTGCCTGATGCAATGTGTAAATATCTAAATTAAATATTTAAATAGATTATCTTTTTGAATATGGCAACATAAACTCAATATTTCAAAAATTTAACTCATTGGCCCCTTATGTTTGTTTCTCTTTCCTTATTTTCTAGCTGGTTGGATAACACCTTGTCTACTTTATGATTCAGATCAGAAATGTGTGGGACTGCTTTAACTTCTCCTGGACCTTTACTCCTCTCTAATAAGTCACCAAAGTCTGCCTGCTAGAGCTTCTATGGATCTCTCAAATCTGCCGCCTCCTCTTCATTCCTACTTACATATTCTTGGTTTAGGGCTACATCATTTCTTATTTGGGCTACTGCAACAGAGGGGTATCCATTCCTTATGCCTTTCCATCTCACCTCAACCCTTCCATAATATCTTCCTAAAGTGGAAGTATAATCACTTCTTGCCCCCTGCTTAAAAACCTTATTAACTTAAAATCATTTTCAAGGTAAAATTTGGATTCTTTATTTCTGTCACGTGGGGCTCTTCATCATATGGTCCATCTCTACTCCTCAAACTTCATGTTTCATTATTCGCTCATAAATAGCTCACACTCCAACTGTATAGACATTTTGGTAGTTTCCCCAAATGTCCTACTTCCTCTGTTGTTCTGTCAAATTTAATTTTCTTCACCTGGGCAACTTATTAATCCTACAAGTCTCAGTTTTACCATCGCTTTCTGCCTTTTTTTTTTTTTTTGCTATCCTACCACACTTCTTCTGTGCTCTAATCGCAACCTATTTACACTATTATTATACTTCTGTATGTTCAACTAGACTCTGAACTAGTTAAAATGTAGAAGATGGTCATAAATATATAGAGGAGAAATAAAAGACCAATTGCTCAATGTTACTCAGCTAGCAATACTAGAGCTAGAATTTCAGCCTGAGTGTTTTGTTTCTAATGCCAACAGTCTCTGGGAGTCATCTCTCCATTAAATCACACTCACTTTCTCTGATGTTAAACAGCTGCAGAGTGAAAAACCTAACAAGAAATCTGCAATATCCCAGGAGATGAATATCTATGTACACTGGGTGTGGAAAATGCACTGATAATTTAGCAAATGGGCACCACTGTTTCAGGAGCTATTCAAAGCAAGTGTGAAATACATCAGCTGTTTAATTAGCAACACATGACCCCTATTGTGAACATTAGGTACATGGGTCACACATCAAAATAAATTCAATGTTTAACTACCGTTTTGGTTAGAAGATAATAAACGGTTAAAATTGATCAGAAATTTCTTGGGCCCTGAAGGTCGATTTGGAGAAAAAGATTTGTGCTGATAAAAAACTATACTTGCATAAAGAACTGTTGAATGCCAAGCCTGAAACAATCACGCTTAAGGTAGCCACATAGACCTAATATGTTTCTTTGCATGCACATATAAAACTTACTACACCAGGAATAAAGAATGATTTAGCTAGTGCTTCTCAAATTTTAATGTACACAAATCACCTCGAGATCTTGGTAAAATAAAGATTCTGTGTCATTAGGTTTGGGGTGGGTTCCGTGATTCTACATTTTTAATAAGCTCCCTGGTGATGCTGATGCTACTGGTTTGTGGACCATACACTGAATAGTCAGTAGGTTGTTGTTGTTTTTGGTTGCTATCTAGTCAGCTCCAACTCATGGTGACCTTATGTATAAAAGAACTAAATGTTTTCCGGTCCTGCGTCATCCTCACGATCATTGGTATGTTTGAGTCCATTGTTGTGACTGTTAGTACTTAGCTATCATTTTCCTCAAAGATATTCATTCATTTATTGATCCATTCATTTGATTGTCCATTCATTCAACAATGGTTTATTGAGCACTTCCTATTGCAAAGTCTTGTACTAGGTTGGGGTAGAAATCTCTCACAATTTCTACCTCCACGGAGCTGTGGCTGAACAGGAAAGACAAGCAATATTTTGTAGATGCTTAGACCCCACACCTTGGGATTCTTATTGGGTAGGTTGTGGTGGGGCTCTGGTATCTATATTATTTATAAGCTCCATTGGTGTTTCCTGTTCATAGCTGATTGTTAGGCATACTTTCTGATATCGATGATGCATTAATTTCATAGAGTTGCCGTTATAAAAACTATCACAAACTGATCTCTTAAAACAACAGAAATTTGTTGTCTCACAATTCTGAAGGCTGCAAGTTCGAAATCAAGGTGTCCCTCTGGTGGCTCTAGGGGAAAATTCTTACTTGCCTCTTCCTAGCTTCTGATGATTCTTGGCATTCATTGCCTTGTAGATGCATCACTCCCATTTCTGCCTCCATCTTTACATGGCCATCTTCCCTCTGTATCTATTTGTGTCTCTTCTCTCTCTCTCTTTTTTTTTTTAATAAGACACCTGCCATACTGGATTAGGACTCACTCTATTCCAATATTGTTGTTGTTAGGAGCCATCGAGTCGGTTCCAACTCATAGTGACCCTAAGCACAACAGAACGAAACACTGCCTGGTCTTGCGCCACCCTTACAATTGTTGTTATGCTTGAGCTCATTGTTGCAGTCACCATGTCAATCCACTTCGTTGAGGGTCTTCCTCTTTTCCGCTGACCCGGTACTCTGCCAAGTAATATTACCTTATGTTAACTAGTAACAACTTCAAAGACCCTATTTCCAAACAAGGCCACATTCACAGGCACCAGGGCTTAGGACTTCAACAAAGCTTTTTCAGGGACACAATTCAACTTTAATAGTGGACAAGGATCTAAAACTATTTCCAAGTTAGAGAGGGAATGCAACAATGAGAAGCTTTCTATGAACACTACAGAAATCAGTATCAGAGACAGAACAAGAAAATATAGTTCATGAAACTCAGATTAATTGTCCCAGGGTTCTTGTGCTATAAATGGTTAGTTAAGCACTCCAGTCCACAGTAGCTAATTTGTTTAATCCCCATGGTAATATACCCACAGCATTTTGTCCCTTACAGCTGTTCCAAATTTTCTGAATTTTCCTTTAACTCTTGTCTTTATTCACCTTCTTCTTCTTTTTATCTTTTTACTAGATGAAGATTGTCTGATGTGAGGCCTTCCCTTCCTTTCTTTACTTTTTCTCAAGTTGAATACCATCCTCTCCATGAATTTTGACTGCTCCATTTTTTTCGTTTTCACTAAACATTTCTTGCCTTCTTCAGCAATGTTTCATGGATGCGTGCTTTCCTTTTCTTTATTATTGCCACCATTCAATTTTATGGGTTTTTGCTGTAACTCTCAATAGATCCACGTTCATGTTAATATTTCTAGAGACTGGAAACACTGAAAACATCAGATACTGTCTTAGTTTCCCACTGCCGTTGTAACAAAAATACCACAGTGGGTGACTTCAAAGAACAAAAATTTATTTTCTCACAGTTCAGGAGGCTAGAAATTTGTATTCAGGGTGTGGTTCTAGGAGGAGATCCTTCTTTATTTCAGCTTCTTGTAGCTGGCAATCCTTGGAGTTCCTGGACTTGTAGACTCATTTGCCTCTGTTGTCATCAGATAGTGTCTGTCTTTTTCTCCTGTGTCTGTTTGTCTCTGTGTCTATGCTGTTCTTTTTATAACTCAGAAATGATTAGATTTACTCACTGATCCATTGATTATATTACATTAGATTGCAGAAAGTGATTATGTTACATTACATCATATCCATGGATATAACTCGTTCTGACTCCTGGTGACCCCATGTGTGTCAGAGTACAGCTGTGCTTCATCGGGTTTTCAATGGCCGATTTTTTAGAAGTAGATCACCAGGCCTTTCTTCCAGGGTGTCTCTGGGTGGACTCAAGCCTCCAATCTCCTTTTGGTTAACAACCGAGTGTGCTAGCTGTTTGTACCATCAAGGGACTCCATCCAAAGGAAGGGGGGGATTCATTTTATATTTTGAGGGGAGATAATTCAATCCACAATATTGCTATTTCCCACGTATATTTCAAAATAAAAACAAAATAAAACCATAAAAGAAGTGTAAGGTAATCCAACATAAAGATACAGCCTTGAAAACCGCATGGGGCAGTTCTATTCTTTCATATAGTGTCTCTATGAGTTGGAATCAACTTGATGGCACACAACAACAGAAATCCAACATAATGGCAACTTTAATTCCTTTTTTGAAATACCAAATATTTCAAATAAATATAAAAATATAAATTTAAAAAATATTTCAAATATATTTCAGGAGATCTAATAGACTTACTGGCTCATGGATATTTGGTTTTCCTCTCTCTTTCTGGACACATGGGGGACCAAACATACTAATTCCCCTATAGTTAGGTAGCGCCAGTGGTCTGTGGGAAGAAGAGGAGTGTTCCTATTGATGCAGTTGTATGGTGCCTCCATTAATGCAAGTTTCACAAAGAGGTTAGTTGGCATAAGAGTTAGTTGCCTGGACCTAAAGCTAACTTTCCGAGAGCAAAAAATGAGTGTTTCTGTGAGCTTTTGATACAGCATGAGCTAATCTATCCTAACTAAACTTTAAGGAAATGTGTGGATTTCAAAGGAAAAAAGCAAGGAATAGCCTCAAAATGGTTAAAATCAAAGTAGTTCAACCATGATACAAGACTAATTCAATATAAATTTATTTAATATAAGTTTTTGCAATATTTAAGAACATATTTATTACTCTATGGATGTCATCCAGAAAGAGTAGTAATAGTTTACTTTTTTCTGATTCATAGCACTATAAATTTTTTTGTTATACTTAATTCACATCATATAATCTTTCCCAAGAAATTATATGATATTAAAATAGAATGAAATCAATTATATACACATTATATATATAACTAACAATTATATATGCATGTGTACATGTGTATATATATATAATTTGTTTCAATGTAATTGGTTTCCATGTGTTTTTCTCTAGAGAATACATATAATCTCTCTCTTTCAGAATGCATTTAGAAATAACTTGTGGAGCCTCATATGTCATAATTGATATTGTTATTTGGGAAGCAAAAAATTTAAAGTTATTACAAATAAAATGAGCAACATTTGTACATGCGTAGGAATTAGAAAAGATCTTTATTTGAATGGATAACTCTAGTCAGTATTCTTTTCCTTTTCTTGGCTTTGGGTTAGATTAGAGACGAATTTAATAGCATACCTTATAGGAAAGGGTAGAGTCATGCCAAAAAAAAAAAAAAAAATGACAAGTGGAACAGTCCTGGTGTATAAATCAGTCCGTTCATTGGACGTCCTTTTTCTCTTTCGATTTGCTTTATAGAAAGAAAGGTTGGACAAGAACCCCGGACAAGGTAGCTGTGGACAGTATAGCCGTTTTATCAATCCACTGCTCTGGCTGGTTCAATGGTACCTACCTGTAGAACCTGAAGTGTCTCCATGAATTCCTGGTTTTCTTAAAGCCTTCTGTTGCTCTCCTGGCTTTTGGAGGGTTTCCAGATGGCATATTCTTGACTCATGCTAATAGTCCACGTCTGTCTACAGTGCAATTTCCTAGCTGGATGCAAAACAGTAAAGGCGGTTTGTGTTAAGAATTTCATTTAAAGTTTTATTTGGAAATAATACTCCAATTCTTCTCCTAGCACTGCTAAGGCTGAGATGAAAATAAATTCTTTGCCAGATTCTCCCTAAAGAAAGTTAAGCCTTTCATTTACTAATTTTATGACTTTTGATTAAACTCAACGTTTGTCAAAAGTTTCCTTTCTGTAAAATGCATTTCTTTATCCAGTTTTTACATTGGCAAAATTGCTTTCCCTCTAGAACTACTCTTTAAAATTTTTCTTTGTCATGCCAAGTTAAAACCCCAGTTATAGCACAGGAAGACATTTGCTTTCCAAAATTTCACTCTCCCAACAAGACTATACACTCCACACTTTTGTGATGTGCATGTACTAATTGTTCCCATTCACTAGTGGTTATTCATGCATAGTAGAACAAATAATGAATTATTGCAATTATCCAGAGCATTTGCATTAAATATTGGGATGAATACCCAGAATGGTTTCTTACACTGACAAAATCCAGTGGAAGGTGGTTCAATTTTCCTTAACATAGAGGCAAAAATTCTAATATAAAGAATAAGGTGTTTAGCTATGGTTATAATTGAAGTTTCGACTGGTCAAAGACTAGAACGTATCCAGGGCCGGGCGATAGCCCCCTTTTAGTCCCTAAAGTGGTCTTTATAGATTTCTTTATTCCTTTTCCACAGGCCCTGAGACTTACCCTATTTTCTTCTTGACTGAGCACTTGCTATGTTGTTGTTGTTAGGTACCGTCAAGTTGGTTCTGACACATAGTGGCCCCATGTATAACAGAATGGAACACTGCCTGGTCCTGGGTCATCCTCACTTTATTGCACTTGCTATAATCCTATCTGTTTCTTGAAATTTTGCTCCATTAAATCTTGCAGAAATTTTCTCTCGTTCCCTTCTTTTCTTATTCTTTTCAGAGAGATTCACACAAATTTTCTAACTTTAAGTGTAATATTTGGATAATTAACTGTATGGCTTTACACAAGATACGGTTACACAAGATACTTACCGATACACAAGATAATAATACCTACTTCACAAAGTTGCTTTCATAATTAAATGAGAGTCCTGCATAGCAGCTTTAGTAGGTATGTGGTAAGTAGTTCTTCCCAACTTCTTGCTCTCATTTTATTTCTATATACAATTTGAAACATGGAAGATTCTTTTTGAAAATTATTGTCAAATATCATTTTATATTTGGTACAATAATTGATGGTTTACAAAACATTTTCATATATTTCATCTTATTTGTAGCCCTCTGAAGGAGGCCTGGTGGTACAATGGGTAAGCACTCAGCTGCTAACTGAAAGGTTGGTGGTTCGAACCTACTCAGTGGTTCCGCAGGACAAGGACCTGGGTGATCTGCTTTTGTAAAGACTACAGTCAAGAAAACACTATGGGGCAGTTCCACTCTGTCACATGGAGTTGCTATGCGTTGGAATTGACTGCACCCAACAACAACAACAGCATTAGCTTGAGTTTAGTAGGATAATTATTTCTACCTTCCAGATAGGGAAATTGAGTCTAAGGACAATTAACAGAAGCGTTCTAATTCATAATGCCTTTAAACAGCAGAGTGGAAATGAGAGGGAGCTGTTGTTGTTAGTTGCTGATGTTGAGGCAATGTATGCAGAGTAAAACTGGCTCCATAAGGTTTTAAGGCTGTGACCTTTCAGAAGCAGATTGCCAGTCCTGTCTTCCAAGACATCTCTGGGTGAGTTCAAACTGCTAATCTTTTTTGCTAGAAGCCGAGTGCTTAACGATCTGTGCTACCCAGGGACTCCTAGAGGGAGGTAGTGGCACCTATTTCCAGGGTGGTGGTGTTTAGTAGAAACACCTCTACATGGGTTGTGGTGTTGGCAATAAACAGGTAAATCCTGCAAGCAGTGTCACTAAAGACTGGTAGATCAAAGTCAAGAAAAAAAAAATCAGAAAATAGCTATTATAAATGGCTGGACATGCTTAGATGACAAAATTAGATGAGAAACCATAAGCCTGGAAGAATTCCCCAGTAAGAACTTAGGTTCCCTGTGGACACATTGAGTGCATGTGGAAATGAACAAAACCTGTTAAATAAAAATGACCATCAAACTGTTTCTACTGGGACCAATTAATTCCTTCCATACAATTAGATAAAGTTGGTTATATGTTTGTTGTTATTAGGTGCTGCTGAGTCCATTCTGACTCATAGTAACCCCATGTACAACACAATGAAACACTGCCAGGTCCTGTGCCATCCTCAATATTGTTATGCTTGAGCCCATTGTTGCAGCCACTGTGTCAGTCCATCTCATTGAGGGTCTTCCTCTTTTTCACTGACCCTGTACTTTATGAAGCATGAGGTCCTTCTCCAGGGACTGGTCCCTCCTGATAACATGTCCAAAGTGCACGAGACAAAGTTTCTCCATCCTTGCTTCTGAGGAGCACTTTGGCTGTCCTTCTTCCAGGACAAATTTATTCATTTTTCTGGCAACATTATAATTCAAAGGCATCAATTCTTCTTTGGTCTTCTTTATTCATTGTCCAGCTTTCGCATGCATATGAGGCCATTGAAAACACCATGGTTTGGGTCAGGTGCACCTTAGGCCTAAAAGTGACATCTTTGCTTTTTAACACTTTAAGGAGGTCTTTTGCAGCAGGCGTGCCTAATGTAATGAGTCTTTTGATATCTTGTGTACTGCTTCCATGGGTGTTGATTCTGGGTGTAAGTAAAATGAAATCCTTGACAGCTTCAGTCTTTTCTTCATTTATCATGATGTTGCTTATTGGTCCGGCTGTGAGAATTTTTGTTCTCTTTATGTTGAGATGTAACCCATGCTGAAGGCTATAGTCTTTGATCTTCATCAGTAAGTGCTTCAAGGCCTCTTCACTTTAAGGAAGTAAAGCTATGTCATCTGCATAATGCAGGTTGTTAATGAGTCTTCCTCCAATCCTGATGCCCGTTCTTTTCCATATAACCAGTTTACTGGATTATTTGCTCAGCATACAGATGGAATAAGTATGGTGAAAGGATACAACCCTGATGCACACCTTTCCTGATTTTAAACCACCCAGTATCCCCTTGTTCTGTTCAAACAACTGCCTCTTGGTCTATGTACAGGTTCCTCACGAGCACAATTAAGTGTTCTGGAATTCTTATTCTTCATAATGTTAACCATAATTTGTTCTGACCCACACATTTGAATGGCTTCGTACAGTCAATAAAACACAGATAAACATCTTTCTGGTATTCTCTGTTTTCAGCCAAGATCCATTTGACCTCAGTAATGATATCCCTGGTTCCACATCCTCTTCTGAAACCGGCCTGAATTTCTGGCAATTCCCTTTCGATGTACTGCTGCAACTGTTTTTGAACTATCTTCAGCAAAATTTTACTTGTGTGTGATATTAATAATATTGTTCAATACTATCTGCATGCTGTTGGATCATCTTTGGAATGGGCATAAATATGGACCTCTTCTAGTCGGTTGACCAGTTAACTGTCCTCCAAATTTCTTGGCATAGATGAGTGAGCACTTCTAGTGTTGCATCCCTTTGTTGAAACATCTCAATTGGTATTCTGTCAATTCCTGGAATTTTGCCTTCTGTCAATGCCTTCATTGCAGCTTGGACTACTTCCTTCAGTACCATTGCTTCATGATCATATGCTACCTCCTGAAATGGTTGAATGTCGACTAATTCTTTTTGGCACAGTTAATCTCTGTATTCCTTCCATCTTCTTTTGATGTGTCCACTGTCATTCAATTTTTTGCCCATAGAATCTTTCAACATTGCAACTCGAGGCTTGAATTTCTTCTTCATTTTTTTCAGCTTGATTAATGCTGAGTGTGTTCTTCCCTTTTGATTTTCTAACTCCAGATCTTTGCACATTTCATTATAATACTTTGTCTTCTTGAGCTGCCCTTTGAAATCTTCTGTTCAGCTCTTTTATGTGATCATTTCTTCTGTTCCCTTTAGCTACTCGACATTCAAGAGTAAGTTTCAGAGTCTCTTCTGACATCTATTTTGGTCTTTTCTTTCTTTCTTGTCTTTTCAATGACCTTTTGCTTTCTTCGTGTATGATATCCTTCCATGACTCGTCTGGTCTTGGGTATAAGTGTCCAATGTGTCAAATCTGTTCTTGAGATGTTGTCTAAATTCAGGTGGGGTGTACTCGAGGTTGTGCTGTAGCTCTTGTGGGCTTCCTTTTCTTCAGCATGGTTATATGCCTAGATGCTGCCTAACTCTATGTTTTTCTGATTAACAACAAAATCCTCTAAACAGACGTTAGCAGTAAATGTATATGTATACATGGAAACACTATTTGGACTTTATGAATTGCATACCTAATGTCCATGGGTAAAAACAAACCAAATAAATGTCCATGTGTATGATTACCTTATTCCCTGCCATTCATTTAACAGCTAGTTTTTGTGCACCTGGAATGTGCCATACAGGAGCTCCTATAATAATGTTATGAGTTAGGAAAATTTTTATTATCAATTTATTACAGAAAAAAGTCATTGAAAAGTTAATTGACTTTAGCGAGGCCATACAGCTAGAAACTGGTGGGGTTAAGATGCAAACCAGTGTGTTCTTGGTTCCACAGTTCATGCTTTTTTTAATACCACATAATTCTGCTTCTTCTACAATAACTAAATGTGTGCCATCTGAAAATTCTGTTATCTCATTTTCATCTACTTCAATAAAAATAGCTTTACTTTACTAAACTGTGGTATAACTGATGTTATCCTATTAAATCTTTGCATTTTTAATTTAAAGTTATTGCTAAATACTTCTACATGATTTCAGGGAAATTCGTTCAGTCAATCATTCAGTAAAATTCATTAAGGACCTATTATGTGATAAATGCTGTTGTATATCCTAAAAATTTGTATAGAAAAATAAAATATAAAACTACCTGTTCCTTTATTTTTCCAGCAGAAAAAATTTTAATTTATACTATCATCCCAATAGAGTCTGATATTTAATTTAAAGCTTTTCTATATTCTATTAAATTGGGCTAATTGAAAAGGAAAAAAATTGAATTATTATTAAGAAACCTAATACTCTCCATTACAAAGAAAAATAGTTATTCAGAGTAATGATTAATCAAATAATTTCATGTAAATGGCCATTTTAAGAAACATAAAATTCTTCTTTAATTACTGGCATTTCATTTGCAATTAAAAGTCACCTTTTTAATTTAAAAATAACCTAAAATATTTGAGGTTTACTTTCTTAATTAGGTCAGAAATTCCCTTTGAAATTTTTCTGGCCTATATCATTTATGTTCTTAACAAGTCTTTTCTTTGATATGACATAAACTCCAATTGGATTCAGGTTAAGTTATCAAAAAATCACAATTATTTGACACTACTTCTGGTGGTGCAAAATGGTTAACACCCTCAGCTGCTAATCCAAAAGTTGGAGGATTGAGTCCACACAGTGCCATCTAGAAGTGCCTCAGAAAAAAGGCCTGGTGATCTACTTCCAAAAAACCATTCTTTGAAAAACATGTGGAGCCCAGTTGTACTATGACACACACAGGGTCACCATGAGTCAGAATCATCCTGACAACAACTGGGTACTGGATACTTCTGTGTGTATGCACCCCTATGCACAAAGTGAATAGGGATGCCTTTGAAGGTATTGGTAAGAAATAGTAGAAGTGAAATAGCACTGTGTTCATTGGTGTGTTGGGTGCACGTTCCAATTTTTGTTTTGGAAAATATGTTTTATTCGATCACTTACAGTTCAATTTTATTCAGTTTTATATATCCTGCTACCTAGAAGAGGAGTGGCAAATATTTTGGCCTCCTCGTCTCTTTTTTTTTTTTATCTCTAATAATCATGATCGGTAATTTGCTATTTTTCATGCTACATTCGGGAAGATTGTGAGGCTGTATTTGGATTTATTGGGGAATAACATTAGCCATGTTTGCCACAGGCATGGAAATAGGAGAATGGTGGTATTTGTGTCATCAATTTGCAATCCCTGCCTTAGACCACTTATGGACTACCTCTTTTTTCAGCTACTTCAATTTACATGTTACTGCAAAGGACCTGTGCTTCTGTGAGCCTGAAATCTAATGGATGTCAATATTCGCTCTATTCTGTAATGGAAAGAACAGGCAGATTGGATTTGACTCTCAGCTTCTGGAAGGACTAGCCATTACCTTTAGGAAGCTACATTTCAAAAAGTCTCAATTTAATCATCTATAAAATAAGCACTCCCATTATCATCAAGTCAATTCTGACTCATAGCGACCCTATAGGGCAGAGTAGAACTGTCCCCCATATTTCATGGATTTATGAGAACTAAATGTTGTTGTTGTTGTTAAGTGTATGGAGTCAGTTCCAACTCGTAGTGAACCTATGTTCAACAGAATGAAACACTGCCCAGTTCTACGCCATCCTCACAATCGTTGCTATGCTTGAGCCCATTGTTGCAGCCACTGTGTCAATCCATCTTGTTGAGGGTTTTCCTCTTTTTCTCTGGTCCTCACTTTACCAAGCATGATGTCTTTTTCCAGGGACTGATTCCACCATCCTTGCTTCCAAGGGGCATTTTGGTTGTACTTCTTCCAAGATTTGTTCGTTCTTTTGCCTGTCCATGGTATATTCAATATTCTTCACCAGCACCACAATTCAAAGGCATCAATTCTTCTTCGGTCTTCCTTATTCATTGTCTAACTTTCGCATGCATATGAGGTGATTGGAAACACCATGGTTACTTTTGGGTTAACGGCCTTAGCACTTAACCACTGCATCACCAGGGCTCCTGAGAATTAAATTAAAAAATCATAAATGAACACTTAATGCTATACCTGAAGTTATTTATCTACCTTCTTCTCCAGGCAAAGCCAGTGTGTGCTTGGCGAATATAATGACATTTTTTGATTTTTTTTAAAAAAATTTTTGTTTTAAGTGAAAGTTTACAAATGAAGTCAGTTTCTCACACAAAAACTTATATATGCCTTGCTGCATACTCCCAATTGCTCTCACCCTAATGAGACAGCCCGCTCCCTCCCTCCACTTTCTTCTTTCGTGTCCATTTATCTAGCCTCTAGCCCCCTCTACCCCCTCATCTCCCCTCCAGACAGGAGAAGCCAACATAGTCTCAAGTGTCCACCTGATTCAAAAAGCCCACCCCTCAGCAGCATCCCTCTCCATCCCATTGACCAGTCTAATCCCTGTCTGAAGAGTTGGCTTTGGGAATGTTTCCTATCCTGGGCCAACAGAAGGTCTGGGGGCCATGACCATCAGGGTCCTTCTAGTCTCAGTCAGACCGTTAAGTCTGGTCTTTTTACAAGAATTTGGGCTCTGCATCCCACTGCTCTCCTGCTCCCTCAGGGATTCTCTGTGTGTTGCCTGTCAGGGCAGTCATCGGTTGTAGCCGGGCACCATCTAGTTCTTCTGGTCTCAGGCTGATGTAGTCTCTGGTTTATGTGGCCCTTTCTGTCTCTTGGGCTCATAATTACCTTGTGTCCTTGGTGTTCTTCATCCTCTTTTGCTCCAGGTGGGTTGAGACCAATTGATGCATCTTAGATGGCCGCTTGCTAGTGTTTAAGACCCCAGATGCCACTCTCCAAAGTGGGATGCAGAATGTTTTCTTAATAGATTTTATTATGCCAATTGACTTAGATGTCCCCTGAAACCATAGTCCTTAAACTCCCACCTCTGCTATACTGGCCTTGGAAGCATTCAGTTTATTCAGGAAACTTCTTTGCTTTTGGTTTAGTCCAGTTGTGGTGACCTCGCCTGTGTTGTGTGTTGGGTTTCCTTTCACCTAAAGTAGTTCTTATCTACTACCTAATTAGTGAATACCCCTCTCCCATCCTCCCTCCCTCCCCCATCTTGTAACCATCAAAGAATATTTTCTTCTCTGTTTAAGCTATTTCTCGAGTTCTTATAAAATGAAATTTTATTGGGAAAATAAATCTGTCACACAAACACTGTATAGATCCTAAGAATAATACACATGGAGGTTTAAATATTGGCCCAACTCTTCACCTCTATTAATGTAGACAACTGAGAAATGTCTATTTCGTTTGTATGCAACACCTAAATGAATTTGTAAAATTGATGTGCAATGATATTTTATACGTTCACTCATATATTATAAAATACCTGAAGAGATAGAAGAACAGAGATACAGTCTAAAGCAGTTAAAGGAACACCAAGGAGATCAATATAATGTTATAGATTCCTTTCAGCAATTCCATTTACTCTGAAGTTTTGGCAAAGCTACGCACAGGTGAGCTTTGATCCACGTGTAGCTTTCTTTTGCTGGCCACACAAATACTTTTTCCTATTAGTTTCAGAACTGCAGCCTGTCCTAGCACTCCCTCTACTGGTTCATGTCTTTGGCACACCAACACTTAGATCCTAAGAGGAAACCAAACAAAGTAGGCCAAGTGAAAGTCAGTACATTTGTAGTTTTACTTTTGGGTTTCATTAGCAGGAAAGCATACAGACCAACTCATACAGATAATCTGTCAGATGCCTACTTTTTAGTGTTTATCTTGCAGATAGGAGGAATCTCTCTGAGTTTATCATTCTAGAATTCTGTACCACTTCTTGTGGATTACAGCCAGAATATCCTTGTTTTATTCACAAAATTAGCAGATGCAATGGAGTGCACACTATATTAAGGCAAAGCTTGAGAACAGGAAGACGACAAACAAAAATCTTTGCCCTCATGGAGGTTATCTTCTGCTTGGGCAGATGAGCAAAAGGCAAGAAAGTATAATTTCAGATAGACACAAGCATTATGCGGAAGAGAACACTTCGCCGAGACAGCACCTCTGTGGGTGGGCGGCCTGGTTACTTACCATATGTCAGATAAGATCTCTAGAGGGGGACGCTTAAATGTGACACCTAGGGACTGTTCGTTTTAAAATAATTTCCTCTTAAATTTGCTAAGCCTACCTCTCCACTGAGTTCAGTTCAAGAAACAGAAAATAAATGAAACAAAAATTTTAAAGGGTGGCAGAATTCTCGCCTTCTACCTTAGTGGTAGAATTCTCACCTTCCATGCAGAAGGCCTGGGTTTGATTCCCAGCCAATGCACCCCACGCACAGCCACCACCATCTGTCGGTGGAGGTTTTCGTGTTGCTACGATGCTGAACAGGTTTCGGTGGGGCTTCAGAGGAAGATGAACTAGGGAGAAAGTCCTGATGATCTGCTTCTGAAAAGCAGTTAGTGAAAACCCTATGGATTACAATGTTGGATATACAACTGACCCTGAGGATGGCGCACGATGGGACAGCATGGGGTTGCTGGGACTCAGGGGCTGTCTCCATGGCAGTTAACAACAGTAGCAAGTATGCAAATGATTTGTGAATTCCAAAGCAATGCACTAAAAAATTGCTGGGTTTCCCTTTAGTGTCTAGATACTAGAAGGATACAGAGATAAATAAGATCTGAGCCCTCCCTGCAAAGAAATTGTTATGATGTTTTTCCATTTTCCTAGGATTCTAGCTATGATATTGAACTGAAACAATTTTTCCAGGTGGTAAAACTTGACAGAATGATAATCTATAATTCAGTGTGCATGCTGAACTTAGTTTTATGCTTTAAATAGAGGGTTATACAAGGTCAGAGCTTCTCAAACATTGAGATGCATAAAAATCATCTGGGAATCCTGTTAAAAAGCAGATTCTGATTCAGAAGGTCGGGATGGGGCCTGAGATTCGGATTTCTAACCAGCTCCAAGGTGATGCCGGTGCTGTTAGTCCAGGGGCCACACTCTGAAGAGTAAGATCCTGGATAACTTCTAAAGAAAATCATTTGTTGTGGTGAGGGTTCTAAGTGTTCTTGGAAGGGTTCTCCATCACAAACAATACCCACCAAACTCTGGTAATGATAAGTGAAAGGGAATTAATTAGAAGGATATCAGATAGCTCGGAGTTGACGATGATGCTAGGGAACCATGTTCAGGGAAGTGAGTGGGATATAAGAGAGGCAAGGCACAGTCAAGATGTCACCTCAGGAACATTCTGCTCAGGACTGTACCACTAGCACCAGCTCTGTGAGACCCTCCCACACCAGTGCTGGACTCTTGGCTGCCACAGATGCCGCAAATAATTTTTGACTGGCCTTTACCTTTGCATGACTCTCTAAACAGGTTTCAAAGTCCTAGGCTGAAGACATGGATTATAGTACTGCCCTCACCTGTTGGAACTGTCCTCCCTTCAGGGTATGGCCCTGACTCCCATTCATCTTGGAATCCCTCACAGATAGGAAGGGTATTTGGATGTTGGTATTGGACAGCCCCAAATGGCAAATGTCACCATACTCTTAAGTCTCAGAGAGGTATAAGCAACAAGAGACCATCTAGTCCAACTGCCTCCTTTGATAAATGAAGTATGCAATTTTCAGAGATGTTATCAAACCCTCTAAAGTTTTTACATAAAGTTAGCGGAGAAAGACTAGAATTTTCAAATTATTTCCAATTGCCAACCATCCTACCCCCTCAATCCCTTAAGAACTTTGCCTTCCTTGAATTAATTCATACCTTTTTTAGAGGTTTAAAAGAAGCAGATGGTAGCTTTCCAAAGCCAATGCTATTTCATGGTCTGTGTTGTAGATAATGGTGGAAAAAACAGGGTTAGTTTATGTTAAAAAAAGATTGAGAAGCTGTGACAATAGAGTAATGAAATTGGGGTTCTTTAATGATACAGAAATTACTAATCTCTTTACCTTACAATTGTATTTACTAAGAGGTTGAAGAAAAGAGAAGTGGATCAAGAGAAAGATATTCCTCTGTCACATTAATCAGATAGTGTTTTACCTTTAATGTGTACAGATGAAATTTTGAGTCAAAAACTCACAACTTAAAAAAATCAGAGGGAAAATATTTTAGTATCTCTGTAAGAATTGTCAAATGAACTTTTTTTTTTTTAAAAGGGACATAAACACACACTCACACAACTATTTCCTTCATGCATGAGCCTTAGAGATTCCTATTTTTGGTGCCAGGTTTTTAACCCAGAGGGAGTTTTACAGCTGAGTTAAAGTCCCCCTTTCCCCCTCGAAAGCAAAGGTTACAATGGAATTGCTGACAGAGTCCAAATGGCAACATTTGTGGGTCGTGTTTTATTAAAACAATAAACAACTTTTGTCCAAGCACAAGTGAATACAAAAACAACAGAAAAAGGGCCCCTTCCTGAGCCTAGTGCCTAATCTCTCTCCGTTATTTTCTTGCCTGGGCTCTGATCCTGAGCTTGCTGGGTCTCACATGCAATTATTGGCCTGAAATCAACCATTGCACCCAACTCCTTATAAAAAGGACAATAAAACACCAGGAGAGGGAGCTCACACCTGCACTCGTTAAAGGGGACACTGTGTATACTCAGGGCATTGGGTATATTTATAACTGGCACTAGAATCTGTGTTTTTAATTTCCTAGTTGACTTTGTATGTACTTCTGTGCCAGATTATTATCTAACAAATTATAGATGTTTCATCCTTTATGGCCAAGTAACACACCAAGGTCTAAATCATACCTTATATTGTACACATTGTGCATGGTCAATGAATAGATGGAAGAAAACAGTCAGAGAGGCCAGATGGCTCCCCTCCTTGCACAATGTAGTTAGCAGACCAGGGAGGGCTGGTTAACGCTTTTCTCATTTGGAGGCTCCAAAGGGAGTCTTGGTGACCCTGTGAGGTGGAGATGTGGGACCATGAAATGAGAGCTCTGTTCTGCCTGCCCCTCTTATGGCCCAAAGCGACACTGCATAGCCTTTGCAAATGACATGAACCTAGAAGGAGAATAAGAAGCATCCAAGAGATAACCTTTCAAAGAATGACACATGGAATAAATGTCAATGGGAGCAAACTAAAATCTGAAAGAAATCAGATCAAATATGACGAAATGAAGAAAAAAGACATTAAAAAAAAATGCACTGACAGAAAATGGTGCTGGAAATAACACAATGGAATGAGATATTTGAAAAGTAACTGTAGGCTAGAGGCAAAAAAGTGCAGTGAATAGGTGGGAAATTTTCCATTGCCCAGAGAACTGCTTGAACTCACCAGAAAAAATAAGCCCGTTTGCTCCGCTAATTAAATTCTGTCAGGAGGCTGCTCACTCAAGCCTTCCCACTACCAAGTCCTGTCAGTTTAGAACAGGCTTGCTCAACTAGATCGAAAATTAGAATCACCTGGGGGTGGGAAGCATGGTTTAAAATCATCATGTCCTATCCACATCTCAGAACTATTGAGAGTTCCTGGGGGCCTCAGGGGACGTAGTACACCAGTATTTTTTAGCTTCCAGGTGATTCCAGGGTGCAGCCAAGTTTGTTAACTACTGCCTTAGAGGAATCCAGCATCCCCAGCAATATTGACCTTTCAGGTGAAGAAAAACCACAGCTGTTTGTGACAGGACATTTCCTCAAGGCAATGCACTGGGCCTCTTTGACTGTTACCAGCTTCTACAGTTTGGCTTTGTGGCTGGTAGCCCACTTGATAGAATGTTGACAGCAAATATCTGAATGACAAATAGTTGCCTCAAAACTGTTTCTTTCTTCTTTTTTTTTTTTTTTGCCTTTTATTTTATTTATTGAAAATGTCAAACATATTGTCTTAGTTACCTAGTTCTGCTGTAACAAAAATACCACAAGAGGGTGGCTTTAAAGAACAGAATTTAATTTTCTCACAGTTCAGAAGGCTAGAAGTCTGAATTCAGGATATCACTGTAGAAGTCCTTCCTTGTCCATAGTCTGAGGAATTCCTTGTACTTCTCTGGTGTTTCTTGGCATTCCTTGGTGTTTGCTTGCTCTATTGTGAGTTTATGTCTATTCTGGTCTTTTATAACTCAGAAGTGATTAGGTTTACGATCCACCCTACATTGGCATGACTTCTTTAACATAACAAAAGAAAACCTCCTATTTTCAAACAGGCTCATATTTATAGGTACAGGTAGTTGCCCACTTACTACGGGATTCTGTTCTGACAACTCCATTGTAAGTTGGTTCTGACATAAGTCAGATACTTCTTTTTTTTTTAATATCCACTGATATATTCTATTGATTTATTTATTATGCTTTAGATGAAGGTTTACAGAGCAAATGAGTTTCTCATTAAGCAATTAATACAAGTATTGTTTTGTGACATTAGTTGCCAACCCTATGACATGTCAACACTCTTCCCTTCTCAACATTAGGTTCCCCATTACCAGCTTTCCTGACCCCTCCTGCCTTCTCATCCTTGCCCCTGGGCTGGTGTGCCCATTTAGTCTTATTTTTTTTTATGGGCCTGTCTAATCTTTGGCTGGAGGGTAAACCTCAGGAGTGACTTCAGGACTGAGTTAAAAGGGTTCAAAACTGTTTCTTGTTTAACAAGCAACAAAAATACCCTTGTTTAAGCAATGATCATTAGTTATAAACTTTAAACCAAAAACCAAACCAGTTGTCATTGAGTCCATTCTGGCTCATGGTATCTTCATGTATTACAGAGTAGAGCTAGTCCACAGAGTTTTCTTAGCTGTAATCTTTATGGAAATAGATCACCAGGCCTTTTCTCCCATGGTGCTCCTTGATGGGTTTGAACAGCCAACATTTTGATTGCCAGCTGAGCACAAACAAACTGCACCACCAAGGGACCTTAATGATCTGCAGCTATCAACTTTAATTGCCATTCCTTCTTCTTCTCTATATACTTGCTGATCTTTGGATGCACGAAGCCACACATCGTAGATGGCAGCAAATTGGTATTTAGACTAACTGAGCAGTAAATTGAATTGATATGCACTACCTCTCATTTAGTTATTAAGACTGAAAATATGGAAAGTGGTTGATTATTCCAGCCCTCTGAAGGGTTGTTCTGAATTCAATCAATTCTTTCATCAGCATTCTTACAGCCAAAATGCTGCAGAGGGTAGATAACATTTGGAATGTGGAAAGGCCAAAGTCAAGCCTTATTGGAACTCAGCAAAAACCTGTGAAAAAAATCATTTTCCTCATGTGCTTTTCATGTTTCACCTTTTAGCCACATTTTCATGATTATGAACTGCCACTTTGGGCAAAGCGTTGCTTCTAAGTAGCCAGTGGTGTGCACACACACACACAGAAACTGGCTGTAGTTCTGATTCATTTATAGGAAACATCTTTTCAGCCTTCTTGCCTCTTCCCACGCCCGATGCTCCTTATTAATACCTATGCAGGAGAAACATATGTGCTTTGGTCACTCTAAGCCAGCGGTTCACACCTCTGGCTGCACCCTGGAGCAGATGGCGTTTGAGGTGCTTTAGCAGATTTTGGAAGAAGCTGCTTCAGAGCCAAGAGCTTTTGGGGAGTGTGGGGTGTCATTTTCCTGCAACTAGACCATGATTCATTGATTACCAAAAACCACTCCAATCTGGACAGAGGGCTAATGAAGCAAGCTGCATAAACTTGTGCTTTTATTCTTCTCTGAGCTATCTCATTTCAAAAATTAAAACTAAATAAATAACCCCCTCCTTTTCTCCTTCCCTTCCCCAATTCTTTTGGGAGCAATTTCTTAAGCAATCAATGGTTTTGTGCCATTGAGTCGATTCTGACTCATGGTGACCCCATGTGTTACAGAGTAGGACTGCTTCATAGGATTTTCTTGGCTGTGGTCCTATGGAAGCAGATAGCCCAGGCTTTTCTTTCATGGTGTTGCTGGAAGTGCAAACCATTTCTGAGGTTAGAAATACAGAAAAAGTAAAAATCGTGGATTCCCTCGTGAAAGAACTTAACCTTTGAATAATATCTTAAGTGAGGTGATTTAAAAAAAAAAAAAAACAAACCCAAACCCAGTGCTGTCGAGACGTTTCTGACTCATAGTGACCCTATAGGACAGAGTAGAACTGCCCCATAGAGTTTCCAAGGAGCTCCTGGAGGATTTGAACTGCTGACCCTTTGGTTAGCAGCTGTAGCATTTAACCACTACGCCACCAGGATTTCCAAGTGAGCTGATAGACTATGACAATTTTATATTTATCATGCTTTATTGTTCTCCAAGAACTTTTGTATATGTGATTTCATTTTTTTCTCACAATTTCCTTGTGAAGTATTTAAAGCAGATATTGCCACCCCCCCTTCTAGATACAATAAACTGAGGCTCAAAGATATTAAGTGACTTCCTCAGCCAAATGATCTCTAAAATGTGTTTTATCTATTTTATGGGATTTTATTACATTTTATTTTTTAATAATGGGGAGGGGATGGCCACTAGGAACATTAGAACACACAATTTAGAGCAACAGAAACCCAGGTAAAATTCCTTATGAAGTACTTTTGAAGTTGAGTTGAGATTGTATACACAACTCTCTTATTTGGAAACCTGATTGTATCCCCTTGGCTAGCCCTCTGGTCTGCCCATTTGTGTTCTGCTATTACATGTTCCAAGGTTAGCCATAGTCTCCTAAGGCTTTCCCATTGAAGACTTCCTGCTCCTTTACAACAAACCATCCATTACTTTCGGCAAAATTTCAACCAAATAGCCCAACTCATACAGCTGTCCAAAGTGGCTTCACTCTCTCAAGCAGAGGGAAAGACAAAATGGCAACAAGATACAGAGTGTTACGAAGACTGTAAGCAGGCAGCGACCAGTGGTTGGTTGGTTGCACCAAAGGCAAGAGGTCAAGCAGATCATGATAAAAGAAATAGAGAAGGGTTTCTAACACTGGTAGAGAGCAAAGGTTCAGGTGAGAGGACTTGGAACTTGCCTGTCTCCAAGTTCTCAATATGCGCTGGTACTTCAAAGGAATTCTAGAAAAAAAAAGGCGGGGGGACGTAAATGGTAATGGGGCCCGCTCTCACATGCCCTCTGGGAAAATGTGTAATTTCAGTGACTGAAAGTAAGTAAGTATCTCAAAGTCCAGACTGGCCAGGACTTCCTGGGATCTGTATGTAGCTGTGTGCTTAAATTATTTTTTGAACTAGAAAACTATGGACAATGCGTTATTAGAGGTTTTATGCTGGGGATCAATAAATATCTTTGGTAATTATGATAAAAGTAGAGAATGGTCAGCATTCTTATGAGGCATAATATTTTTTTGTTATCTTCTTTATAAAAATAGTGTTAAAAAGAATGTAATGTGAGACATTCTGGGCCTCCCACATCTTTTATTTATTACAGTACAAAAATTTTCTCCTCATTTTTATATGTCAACTTTCCATTTAAATAAGAGAAAAATCACTGAACGTTAGGACTAGGAGGACATAATAATTTCTTTAGTAAAAATTTCTATCTTTCAGGGAGCAAACTGAGGGTCAAAGAAGTTAAGTGATTTGCCCAAAGTCACACACCTAATTAGAGGCTGACCAAGGACTAAAATCAAGGAAGATAGGCAAACATGCAGTGGATTCTCCCCTCCCTCCCTCCTTTCTTTCCTTATCTTTCTTTCTTTTTTAAGTGCTACAGCTGCTAACCAAAAGGTCAACAGTTTGAATCCGCCAGGCGCTCCTTGGAAACTCTATGGGGCAGTTCTACCCTGCCCTCTAGGGTCGCTATGAGTCAGAATCAACTCGAAGGCAGCAGGGTTTTGTTTTGGTGTCTTTTCAAAAATAGACATGCAGAGTGAAAACTGTTCATAAAGCAGGTAAAAAAGAAGAGAACGAAGAAGCATGAGGTACAGGATTTTATCAGAATACTGCCCACGGATACTCAAAATCAGCAAATGGCTGCCTCTGGCTAACCTTGGTCTCAAAATTTTCTTTCAGGCACATTTTATAATCCTAGCTGTGTCTCTCTGATTTTTTTTACAACTTAATTGTCAAGTTAGCAATTTGTGGAGTACCAATAAAATAGAAAATATAGTGAATTTAAGAATTCTACTTATTTGAATATCAAAAATATTATAAATCATCTATTTGCTTGTATTCTTCACTATTCTGTAAACTCCATAAAGATGGGAAGTAAACTAGCTTGTTCATTGTTGCATTCCTAGGGGCTGGCAAATAATAAGTGCTCAATAAACACTGATTTACTTTGTAGGCCTTTCTCTTGCTCTCTGCCTGGGAAATCCAGTAAATACTTGGGTGTGTGTTGAGCAACAACCCAGTGGCATCTGGACCCAAGGTCGGCTGTGTCTCCAAGAGATGAAAGAAAGACTCTGGAACCAGAGACATTTGATTTATTAGAGGAACTCACGTATGGGACAGTCTAGGGCAGCAGCTGGACCAAAGTAGTACTCCGCTACCACCTAGCAGGGGACACAAGCTTATATACGGTTCCAGCTGGGGCTAAGGCTTATTGGTTTTCCTCCCTAGCCCTTGGGCAGCCAGTGTTCCCAGGGACTTCACATCCAGGCCCAGATGTTTATCTTCTTGTTGCTAAGGTGTTCCTCATCCTTGGCTACCCACCCAGTCATGCCACTCCTGGCCTTGTACCTTAGCCTGAGTCCATTCCAAGTTCATCCCCAGCATGCTTCTTTCAGGGGAGAGCAAAACTGACTCTATTAAGAGGGGCTGCATATAACTGAATAGCATTACTCTACTGTGTGCATTTAAAATATCTGACCAAATAAAATATTTCTCTGCTCTAGGAAAAATATAATTTATAAAAATCTCCCTAAAGAAACCAATGGGGGGGGGTCAAGATGGCTGACTAGGTAGAAGCTACCTTGGATCCCTCTTGCAACAAAGACGTGGAAAAACAAGTGAACCGATCACATACATGACAATCTATGAACCCTGACCATCAAACACAGATCTAAAGAGTTGACCTGAGTGACAGGGGAGAGAAAATCTGTGCCCTGAAGCAGCGGCCGTCTCTGGAACCGGCATCCTGCGCCACAGCCTTGAGCCCTCGCGGCTCCCTGGTGCTGAGTGGTGGGGCTGATTTCGGCTTGCTGAGGCAGGGCAGGCACAGGACACAGCCCTAACCCGTAGCCCCCTGGGGTAATCTCGGTAGAGACTCAGCCAGAGCAAGAAGGCTGCACACTGACACGGCTAAAGAGAGAAAGAGCAGCCACGGGGAAGGAGCGATGGTTTTCAGAGCCTGGAGCCAGCGTCCAAGTCAGAAAACCTTGGCACCGGGCTTTGGACTGGGCACAGGGGAGCTGAGCACGGCTTCCTGAGACTGCGCAAACACGGGACACAGCCCTAGCTCCCAAAAGTGACCTTGGGGGAAGCCCAGCCAGTGTATGCAGACAGCGCAGCGATGCGGCTGACAGGAGGAGAAGTCACTGGGAGGCAGTGACTGGTTTTGGAGCCTGGAGTGCAGTGTCCCAGCTGGGGAACCTTGATGCTGGGCTTTGGACTGGGAGCAGAGGAGCTGACCATGGCTTCTGAGACAGCATAAGCATGGGACGCGGGCCTGGCCCTCTAGGGCAATCTCGATCCAGCCAGTGCACACAGGCTACACGCCTCTCAGGAATCTCAGATAAAGCAGTCTTCACCAAGCAAGGTAAGTAACTTTGTCTATATTGCTGGGTGCTACTCTCTCCTATCTATCTGATCCCTCCCCTCCCCTTCCCAGGTGGCTTCATTAACATCAGAATTTCCTGGGCCAGGGAGTGAAGTGCTCTGCGTTTTTTTTTTTTTTGTCTTTTCCTAACCCATTCTCCTGGCCTGAGAGAAGAAGCTACCAAAACCCAGGGACCAAAAATTCTTCCCTGACTTCCCTAAATTGGAATAAAAATACAGAACCAGCTCCAGCCAAGCATATGAGATCCACAGTCTTGGGCTTTCATCCCTACAGGGAACAAGGTGGCTATTATAATGCGAAGGCAATTCTGATAGAGATCTGACTGTAATTGTTTTAGCTGATCACTGGAAAGACAAGTTTTCCAGGTCTGAGATCTCTACCTATTAAACAGAGCCCTCACTGATCCACAACGGGGAACTGAGGGCTGAAGCTCCACCCAAACCACCTAGCCACCTGCCAAAGGGGTCTGAGGATACTGACACCTACCAATATGTAGAGGTATATGCATTGGGTGCCTAAGGTACAGCTGCAGACCCCACCCACCAAAGTGCTTTAGGAATAGAGACACACCTACCTCACCGGCACATGGTAGAAGGCTGTCAGCATCCTGCCCCCCCCAGAGTGTGACTCCCTGCTGCTACTAGAATCTGCTGCACACAACTATCACCACTACTCCTCTAAGTTAATAGGTGACAGTCTACACCACACACTTCGTGACCCAAAATCAGATTCTATTCAAGAATAGTGAATGGACGTTTAGGCTTATATATCTGGTAACAGCCCAAACCAGCTGGTAATAGGACATAAGTGATTCAAAGGCTACAACAATCAAGACAGTGCAATCTAGTAGCCCATCTGCATATATTGAAAGAAAACAAAACAAGATAAGACTCAGTGAGCAAATATAAAATAAATCATTACAATATCTTACAGACGGCTCAGAGACAGCAGTCGATATCAAACCACAAAAAGAAGCAGACCATGATTGCTTCTACAACTCCCCAAATTAAAGAAAGAAAATTTTTCCCAAATGAAGATACAATCCTGGAATTGCCAGATGCAGAATATAAAAAACCAATTTACAGAATGCTTCAAGACATCAGGGATGACCTCAGAAATGAAATAAGGCAAACTACAGAAAAAGCCAAGGAACACACTGATACAGCAGTTGAAGAAATCAAAAAGATTATTCAAGAAAGTAGTGGAAAAATTAATAAGCTGCATGAATCCATAGACAGACAGCATTCAGAAATCCAAAGGATTAACAGTAAAATTACAGAATTAGACAACTCAATAGGAAGTCAGTGGAGCAGAATCGAGCAATTGGAATGCAGAGCGGGGGAGGTGGAGGATAAGGCAATTGACACCAATATAGTTGAAGAAAAATCAGATAAAAGAATTAAAAAAAATGAAGAAACCCTAAGAGTCATGTGGGACTCTATCAAGAAGAATAACTTGCATGTGATTGGAGTTCCAGAACAGGGAGGGATAACAGAAAATACAGAGAGAATAGTTGAAGATCTATTGGCAGAAAACTTCTCTGGCATCATGAAAGACGAAAGGATATCTATCCAAGATGCTCATCGAACCCCATATAAGATTGTTCCAAAAAGAAAATCACCAAGGCATATTATCATCAAACTTGCCAAAACCAAAGATAAAGAGAAAATTTTAAAAGCAGCCAGGGATAAGTCTCCTACAAAGGAGAATCAATAGGAATAAGTTCAGACTACTCAGCAGAAACCGTGCAGTCAAGAAGGCAATGGGATGACATATATAGAGCACTGAAGGAGAAAAACTGCCAGCCAAGGATCATATACCCAGCAAAACTCTCTCTCGAATATGAAGGTGAAGTTAAAACATTTACAGATAAGCACAAGCTTAGAGAATTTGCAAAAACCAAACAAAGCTACAAAAATTACTAAAGGAAATTGATCAGAAAATCAATAATATCAGATACCAACACAACACAAGGTCACAGAACAGAACATCCTGATATCAACTTAAATAGGGAAATCACAAAAACAAATTAAGATTAATTTTAAAAAGAAAAAAATGATTAAAACAGGGAATCATTGAAGTCATTATGTAAAAGATCACAATAATCAAAAAGAGGGACTAAATACAGGAGGCATAGATCTTCAATATGGAGAGGAAAACAAGGCGATATAGGACGATACAAGTTAGGTTTTTACTTAGAAAAATAGGGGTAAATATTAAGGTAACCATAAAGAGGTATAACCAATTCCAAAATTCAAAATAAAAACCAAGAAAAACATGACTCATCAAACATAAATTCAACTACTATGAAAATGAGGAACACACAATTTACAAAGAAAAACATCTCAGCACAAAAAAGTAAGTGGAAAAATGAAGTTGTCAACGACGCACATGCAAACGCATCAAAATGACAGCACTAAACTCATTCTTATCTGTAATTACACTGAATGTAAGTGGACTAAATGCACCAATAAAGACACAGAGAGTCTCCGGCTGGTTAAAGAAACATGATCCGTCTCTATGCTGCCTACAAGAGACACACCTTAGACTTACAGACACAAACAAACTAAAACTCAAAGGATAGAAAAAAATATATCAAGCAAACAACAATCAAAAAAGAGCAGGAGTGGCAATATTAATTCTGACAAAATAGACTTTAAAGTTAAATCCACCACAAAGGATAAAGAAGGGCACTACATAATGATTAAAGGGACAATTGACCAGGAAGATATAACCATATTAAATATTTATGCATCCAATGACAGGGCTGCAAGATAAATAAAACAAACTTTAACAAAACTGAAAAGTGAGATAGACACCTCCACAATTATAGTAGGAGACTTCAACACACCACTTTCGGAGAAGGATAGGGCTTCCAGTAAGATGGAAGACCTAATTGCTACAATCAACCAAATTGACATCATAGACTTATAGAGAACACTCCACCCAACAGCTGCAAAGTATACTTTTTTTTCTAGTGCACACGGAACATTCTCTAGAATAGATCACATATTAGGTCATAAAACAAACCTTTGTAGAATCCAAAACATCAAAATATTACAAAGCATCTTCTCAGACCACAAGGCCATAAAAGTAGAAATCAATAACAGAAAAATCAGGGAAAAGAAATCAAATACTTGGAAACTGAACAATACCCTGCTCAAAAAAGACTGGGTTATAGAAGTCATTAAGGAGGGAATAAAGAAATTCATAGAATGCAAAGGGGAATGAAAACACATCCTATCAAAACCTCTGGGACACAGCAAAAGCAGTGCTCAGAAGTCAATTTATGTCAATAAATGCACACATACATAAAGAAGAAAGAGCCAAAATCAGAGAACTGTCCCTACAACTTGAACAAATAGAAAGTGAGCAAGCAAAGAATCCATCAGGCACCAGAAGAAAACAAATAATAAAAATTAGAGCTGAACTAAATGAATTAGAGAACAGAAAAACAACTGAAAGAATTAACAAAGCCAAAAGCTGGTTCTTTGAAAAAATTAACAAAATTGACAAACCATTGGCCAGACTGACTAAAGAAATACAGGAAAGGAAACAAATAACCCGAATAAGAAATGAGATGGGCCATATCACAACGGACCCAACTGAAATTAAAAGAATCATATCAGATTATTATGAAAAATCGTACTCTAACAAATTTGCAAACGTAGAATAATGAATTCCTAGCAAAACACTACCTACCTAAACTAACACAATCAGAAGTAGAACAACTAATTTGCGAACATAGAATAATGAATTCCTAGCAAAACACTACCTACCTAAACTAACACAATCAGAAGTAGAACAACTAAATAGACCCATAACAAAAAAAGAGATAGAAAAGGTAATCAAAAAACTCCCAACAAAAAAAAGTCCTGGCCCGGACGGCTTCACTGCAGAGTTCTACCAAACTTTCAGAGAAGAGTTAACACCACTACCACTAAAGGTATTTCAAAGCATAGAAAATGATGGAATACTACCTAACTCATTCTATGAAGCCAGCATATCCCTGATACCAAAACTAGGTAAAGGTACTACAGAAAAAGAAAATTATAGACCTATATCCCTCATGAACATAGATGCAAAAATCTTCAACAAAATTCTAGCCAATAGAATTCAACAACATATCAAAAAAATAATCCACCACGACCAAGTGGGATTTATACCAGGTATGCAAGGCTGGTTTAATATTAGAAAAACCATTAATGTAATCCACCATATAAATAAAACAAAAGGCACAAACCACATGATCTTATCAATTGATGCAGAAAAGGCATTTGAGAAAGTCCAACACCCATTCATGATAAAAACTCTCGGCAAAATAGGAATTGAAGGAAAATTCCTCAACATAATAAAGGGCATCTATACAAAGCCAACAGCCAACATCATTCTAAATGGAGAGAGCCTGAAAGCATTTCCCTTGAGAACGGGAACCAGACAAGGATGCCCTTTATCACTGCTCTTACTCAACATTGTGCTAGAGGTCCTAGCCAGAGCAATTAGGCTAGACAAATATTTCTTTGGGCATCCGGATTGGCAAAGAAGAAATAAAATTATCTCTATTTGCAGATGACATGATCTTATACACAGAAAACCCTAAGGAATCCTCCAGAAAACTACTGAAACTAATAGAAGAGTTCAGCAGAGTCTCAGGTTATAAGATAAACATAAAAAAATCACTTGGATTCTTCTACATCAACAAAAAGAACACCAAAGAGGAAATCACCAAATCAATACCATTCACAGTAGCCCCCAAGAAGATAAAATACTTAGGAATAGATCTTACCAAAGATGTAAAAGACCTATACAAAGAAAACTACAAAGTACTAGTGCAAGAAACTAAAAGGGACCTACACAAGTGGAAAAACATACCTTGCTCATGGATAGGAAGACTTAACATAGTAAAAATGTCTATTCTACCAAAAGCCATCTCTACATAGAATGCACTTCCGACCCAAATTCCAACAACATTTTTTAATGTGTTGGAGAAACAAATCACCAACTTCATATGGAAGGGAAAGAAGCCCCAGATAAGTAAAGCATTACTGAAAAAGAAGAAGAAAGTGGGAGGCCTCACTCTACCTGATTTTAGAACACATTACACAGCCACAGTACTCAAAACAGCCCGGTACTGGTATAACAACAGGCACATAGACCAATGGAACAGAATTGAGAACCCAGATATAAATCCATGCACATATGAGCAGCTGATATTTGACAAAGGCCCAGTGTCAGTTAGTTGGGGAAAAGATAGTCTTTTTAACAAATGGTGGTGGCGTAACTGGATATCCATTTGCAAGAAAATGAAACAGGACCCATACCTCACATCATGCACAAAAACTACCTCCAAGTGGATCAAAGACCTAAACATAAAGACTAAAATGATAAAGATCAAGGAAGAAAAAATAGGGACAAGGTTAGGAGCCCTAATACAAGGCATAAACAGAATATAAAACATTACCAAAAATGATGATGAGAAACCAGATAACTGGGAGCTCCTAAAAATCAAACACCTATGCTCATCTAAAGACTTCACAAAAAGCGTAAAAAGACCACCTACAGATTGGGAAAAAATTTTCAGCTATGACATCTCCGACCAGCGCCTGATCTCTAAAATCTATATGATTCTGTTAAAACTCTTCCACAAAAAGACAAACAACCCAATTAAAAATTGGGCAAAGGATATGAACACGCACTTCACTAAAGAAGATATTCAGGCAGCTAACAGATACATGAGAAAACGCTCTCGATCATTAGCCTTTAAAAAAAAAAAAAATGCTGTGTGTGGCCAAGACAGCATCCAGAAGGATTACATATTATGATGTTTTGGAATTTTTACTTCATTATACTGTGGTGGTATTAGTTTGCAGTTATCTTCTGTTCTTTTTTTTTTTATTTGTAGTCCCAAGTTAGCAAAAAACATGATAAGCCTAGGCAGATAATTCCTTCACTGATACGCACAGGAATATCTGGTTGAAATTTAAGATAGTTGTTCATTTATTCATTCACTCATCCCATGTTTACTGAGTATGCATATTACGAATAAACAGAGTGACCTTATAATTTTTTGTCCAAAACAGGACACTTTTGAGAGTGAAAGGGGCCATGAGGAACAATTATACCAGGATAACAGACCAAATCCGGGTCTCCAGGCACTGGCTACTGTGTGTCATGCTTCCTACCATTAGGAAGTTTTTAATAATCTAGTTAAATCTCAAAGGATGGAAAAGAACGGGAAAGAGTTGATTAGAATGAAGGGGGAGGCTTTTGTATAGGCACTGCACCTATTAATATAAAACAAACACCCAGAGACTACAGGTTTATTGGGTGCTAAGTGTGCCCTGGCTAGTTTCCTTTAATTGACATAGTCTATTTGGTCCCGCTTTGGTGCAAGTTGTGTCTCTACCTAACTTCCTTATTATCCCTAGACATTTCTAGAAAAAAATTTGAGCGTCTGTATTTTATTTTGGGCCGGTAACATGCTTCTGTCCCCAGTTGTGGTCACTGTTGTAATTTTATAGTTAGATTAATTAGGTTTTCATTTTCTAGGTAAAGTCAGTTATTTCCTTGACCCCTTGGGAACAAGGTCCCTAATAGCTCATGTGCTTTTTATTCCTGTCCAGTCACTCAAGCCGTGGGTTTTGTAGGTGGTTTGCATGGATTGTAAAGGATCTGAAAGAAGCACAGACTTGCAGCTCAGATCCAGATCTTAGTAATTTTTGGTCATGAGTTCACATGGTTCTCAAAGCAGAACAGCTTTGTGTGCCTGTATTTCGGCATTGTGTCTTTAATCGCAGTCTGCTGTTAAAGAACTGCAAATTAAAACTATGATGAGATTCCATCTCACTCCAACAAGGCTGGCATTAATCCAAAAAACACAAAATAGTAAATGTTGGAGAGGCTGCGGAGAGATTGGAACTCTTATACACTGCTGCTGGGAATGTAAAATGGTACAACCACTTTGGAAATCTATCTGGCATTTTCTTAAAAAGTTAGGAATAGAACTACCAAACAACCCAGAAATCCCACTCCTTGGAATATAGCCTAGAGAAATAAGAGCCTTTACACAAACAGATATATGCACACCCATGTTTATTGCAGTACTGTTTACAATAGCAAAAAGCTGGAAGCAACCAAGGCGTCCATCAACAGATGAATGGATAAATCAATTATGATATATTCACACAATGGAATATTACATATCGATAAAGAACAGTGATAAATCTGTGAAACATTTCATAACATGGAGGAACCTGGAAGGCATTATGCTCAGTGAAATTAGCCAGTTGCAAAAGGACAAATATTGTATGAGACCACTGTTATAGAAACCTGAGAAATAGTATAAACTGAGAAGAACACATTCTTTTGTGGTTACGAGAGGTGGTAGGGAGGGAGGGTGGGAGAGGGCCATTCACTAATTAGATAGTAGATAGGAACTACTTTGGGTGAAGGGAAAGACAGCACACAATACAGGGGAGGTCAGCACAACTGGACTAAACCAAAAGCAAAGAAGTTTCCTGAATAAACTGAATGCTTCAAATGCCAGCATAGCAGCGGCAGGGGTCTGGAGACCATGGTTTCAGGGGACATCTAAGTCAACTGGCAAAATAAATTCCATTAAGAAAACATTCTGCATCCCAGTTTGAAGTGTGGCGTCTGGGGTCTTAAATGTTAACAGGTGGCCATCTAAGATGCATCAATTGGTCTCAACCCATCTGGATCAAAGGAGAATGAAGAACACCAAGGTCACAAGATAATTATGAGCCTAAGAGACAGAAAGGGCCACATGAACTAGAGACTTACATCATCCTGAGACCAGAAGAACTAGATGGTGCCCGGCCACAACTGATGACTGCCCTGACAGGGAGCACAACAGAGAACCCCTGAGGGAGCAGGAGAATAGTGGGATGCAGACCCCAAATTCTCATAAAAAGACCAGAAATAATGGTCTGACTGAGACTAGAAGAATCCTGGCGGTCATGGTCCCCAAACCTTCTGCTGGCCCAGGATAGGAACCATTCCTGAAGACAACTCATCAGACATGGAATGGACTGGACAATGGGTTGGAGAGAGATGCTGATGAGGAGTGAGCTACTTGTATCAGGTGGACACTTGAGACTGTGTTGGCATCTCCTGTCTGGAGGGGAGATGGGAGGGTAGAGAGGGTTAGAAATGGGCAAAATGGTCACGAAAGGAGAGACTGGAAGGAGGGAGCAGACTGACTCATTAGGGGGAGAGTAAATGGGAGTATGTATTAAGGTGTATATAAGTGTATATATGTGAGAGACTGGCTTGATTTGTAAACTTTCACTTAAAGCACAATAAAAATTATATTTTTTTAAAAAAAACTGTGACCAGAAGAAACTATTTGAACAGATTTTCTTAGAGGTATAATTCCCTTGTCACGAGTTTGAAATAAAACTTTGATACATGCTAAAAAAAAGAAGCCAATGAAAGCATTTTCATCTCCTTCATTTGTGTTTACAATTAGAGAGTGATTTTTCTAGTAGTGAGAAAAATTATCATTTGCAGATATGAATTCACATAAAACAGAGTAGTGTTTTTGCAATCATTCAGCAAAACTTAATGGATGTGTTTTACAAAGTGATTTTGCATGCATATTCATTTCATTTTTATAAAGTTTCTACGATATAGATAGAAGTTGTATTATTACCGTCTTCAGTTTACTTAGGTTGGAGTCTCAGTGACTTACTTAGACCACTTTCCACCAAAGAGAATTAAAAAAATTTTCCAAGTCATTGGGAATAGGGACTCAGATTTCCTGACTTCAAATATCATTCACTTCCCCAAATTCCATGCTTCCTCCCTAGGTAGAAACTATGGCCCTTATTTACTTAACACAACTTTCGCTGTTTAAATGCATTCGAGATCATGATCCTGCTTCTCTCCTTCCAGGGGATTGTAGAGGGGGTTGTTGTCGTTAGTGCATTTGAGTCAGTTCTGACTCATAGCGACTCTATGTACAACAGAATGAAACACTGCTTGATCCTGCAACATCCTCACAAATGTTACTATATTTGAGCCCATTGTTGCAGTCACTGTGTCAATTCATCTCGTTCAAGGTCTTCCTCTTTTTCACTGGCCCTCTATTTTGCCAAGCATGATGTCCTTCTCCAGGGACTGGCCCATCTTGATAACATGGCCAAAGTACATAAGACAAAGTCTTGTCATCCTCGCTTCGAAGGAGCATCCTGGCTGACAGATTTGTTTGTTTAATTGTTTGGCAGTCCATGGTGTATTGAGTATTCTTCCACAACACCATAATTCAAAGGCTTCAATTCTTCTTTGGTTTTCCTTATCCATTGTCCAGGTTTCACATGCGTATGACGTGATTGAAAATACCATGGCTTAGGTCAGGTGCACCTTAGTCCTCAAAGTGACGTCTTTGCTTTTCAACACTTTAAAAAGGTCTTCTGCAGCAGAATTGCCCAGTGCAATATGTCTTTTGATTTCTCGACTGCTGCTTCCATGGGCATTTTGATTGTGGATCTGAGTAAAATGAAACCCTTGACAACTTGAATCTTTTCTCTGTTTATCATGATGTTGCTTATTGGTCCAGTTGCAAGGATTTTTGTTTTCTTTACGTTGAGGTGTAGTCTATACTGAAGGCTGTAGTTTTTGATCTTCATCAGTAAATGATTCAAGTCATCTTTGCTTTCAGCAAGCAAAGTTGTCATCTGCATATCACAGGTTATTAATGAGACTTCCTCCAATTCTGATGCCATGTTCTTCTTCGTATAATCCACTTTCTCAGTGTCATGGATTGAATCGTGTCCCACAAAAATGTCTGTCAACTTGGCTAGGCCATGACTTCAAGTATTGTGTGATTGTCTACCATTTTGTCACCTGATGTGATTTTCCTATGTGCTGTAAATCCTATCTCTCTGATGTTAATGAGATGGGATTAGCAGCAGTTGTATTAATGAGTCAGGACTCAATCTACAACATTAGATTGAGTCTGGAGCCAATATCTTTTGAAATATAAAAGAGAGAATAGAGCAGAGAGGCAGGGAGACCTCACACCAGTAACAGACAAGAGCCAGGAAAATAGCATGTCTTTTGGACCCAGGGTCCCTCTGCTGAGAAGCTCCTTGACCGAGGAAGATTGATGACAAGGACCTTCCCCCAGGCTTCCCCTGGAGTTGGCACCTTGAATTTGGTCTTCTAGCCTCCTAAACTGGGAGAGAATAAACTTTTCTTTGCTGAAACTAGCCACTTGTGGTATTTCTATTATAGCAGCACTAAGGTAACTAAGACACATGGATTATCTGCTCAGCATACAAATGGGATAAGTATAGTGATACAACCCTGATGCACACCTTTCCTGATTTTAAACCATGCTGTATCCCCTTGCTCTTTTCCAACAACTGCCTCTTGGTTTATATACAGGTTCCATATAGGCACAATTAAGTGTTCTGGAATTCCCATTCTTCATAATGTTATGCATAATTTGTTATGATTCACACAGTCGAATGCCTTTGCATAGTCAATAAAACACAGGTAAACATCTTTCTGGTGTTCTCTGCTTTCAGTCAAGATTCATCTGACATCAGCAGTGCTACCCCTAGTTCCATGTCCTCTTCTGAATCCAGCTTGAATTTTTGACAGTTCCCTGTTGATGTACTGCTGCAGTTGCTTTTGAATGATCTTCAGCAAATTTTACTTGTGTGTGATATTAATGATACTATTGGATAATTTCTGCATTCTGTTGAATCACTTTTCTTTGGAACAGGCATAAATATGGATCTCTTCCAGCTGGTTGGCCAGGTAGCTGTTTTCCAAATTTCTTGGCTTAGAGGAGTGAGAGCACTACCAGCGCTGCCTCTGTTTGCTGGAACATCTCAATTAGTAGTCTGTCAATTCCTGGAGCCTTGCTTTTCACAGATGCCTTCAGAGCAGCTTGGACGTCTTCCTTCACTACTGTTGGTTCCTGATCATGTATTACCTCCTGCAGTGGTTGAACGTCAACCAATTCTTTTTGGTATAGTGACTCTGTGTATTCCTTCCATCTTCTTTTAATGTTTCCTGTGTTGTTTAATATTCTCCCTGAAGAATACTTCAATATTGCAACTTGAGGCTTGAATTTTTTCTTCAGTTCCTTCAGTTTGAGAAATGCTGAGTGTGTTCTTCCCTTTTGGTTTTCTAACTCTCTGTTTTTGTACATGTCGTTATAATACTTAGTCTTCTCAAACTGCCCTTTGAAATCTTTCGTTCGTCTCTTTTACTTCATCATTTCTTCCATTTGCTTTAGCTGCTTGACGTTCATAAGCAAGGTTCAGAGTCTCTTCTGACATCCATTTTAGTCCTTTTTTTCTTTCCTGTCATTTTAATGACCTCTTGCTTTCTTCATATATGATGTCCTTGATGTCATTCCACAACTTGTCTGGTCCTTGGTCGTCAGTGTTCAACAGGTCAAATCTATTCTTGAGATGGTCTCTAAATTCAGGTGGGATGTACTCAAGGTCATACTTGGGCTCTCGTGGACTTGCTCTAATTTTCTTCAGTTTCAACTTGAACTTACATATGAGCAATTGTTGTTCTGTTCTGCAGCCAGCCCCTGTTCTTGTCCTGACAAATGATATTGAGCTTTTCCATCATGTTTTTCCATGGATGCAGGCAATTTGATTCCTGTGTATTCCATCTGGCGAGGTCCACCTGTGTAGTTGCCATTTATGTTGTTGAAAAAAGGTATCTGCAATGAAGAAGTCCTTGGTCTTGAAAAATTCATCAGGTGATGTCTGGCATCATTTCTATCACCAAGGCCTTATTTTCCAACTACCAATCTCTGTTCTTTGTTTCCAACTTTTACATTCCAGTCACCAGTAATTATCAATGCATCTTGATTGCATGTTTGATCAGTTTCAGGCTTCAATGTTGGGTTGCATATGTATCCCAAAAATATGTGCTGTAAATCCTAACCCCTGCCTGTGGTTATAATACCATTTATGAATGGGTTGTGTCTGTTATGTTAAGGAGGCAGAATTGGGTTATGTCAATGAGGATTAGGTTATGGTTATTATGTTAATGAGGCAGAATTAGGGTGTATCTTGAATCAATATATTTTGAGATACAAAAGAGATTGAACAAGTGAGAGAAGTAGAGACGGGGGAAGATAGAGGCTAAGCCACATGAAGATCACCCAGGAGCAGAAGCTCAAAGAGACAAGGAGCTTCTACCGAGTCAACAGAGAAGGCCTTCCCCTAGAGCTGGAAACCTGAATTCAGACTTCTAGCCCCTAAACTTTGGGAAAATAAATTTCTGTTTGTTAAAGCTACCCACTTGTCATGAATTGGATTGGGTACCTCAAAAATGCCTGTCAACTTGGCTAGATCATTATTCCTGGTATTATATGATTGTCTACCACTTTGTCATCTGATGTGATTTCCCTACGTGTTGTAAATCCTATCGCTATGATGTTAATGAGATGGAATATTGGCAGTTATATTGATGAGATCTATAAGATTAGATGTGTCTTAAACCAATCTTTTTAGAGATATAAAAGAGAGAAACAGACAGACACAGGGACCTTGTACCACCAAGAAAACAGAACCAGAAGCACAGCGTGTCCTTTGGACCCAGGGTCCCTGCACTGAGAAGCTCCTTAACCAGGGGAATATTGATGACGAGGACCTTCTTCCAGAGCCAAAAGAGAGAGAAAGCCTTCCCCTGGAGCTGATGCCCTGAGTTTGGACCTGTAGCCTACTGGACTGTGAGAGAACAAATTTCTCTTGTTAAATCCATCCGCTTGTGGTATTCCTGCTACAGTAGCATTAAATAACTAAGACAGTATCTTAGGGTGATAATCTTGGGGATTCCTCTAGTCTCTATTCGTCCAGTAGGATTTGCCTTTTTTAGGAATTTGAATGTTGGTCCACATTTTTCTCTCATTCTATCCAGGGCCTTCTGTTGTGTTCCCGGTCAGAAGGGCAGGTAGTGGTAGCTGGACACCATCTAGTTTTTCTGGTCTCAGGTTAGAAGAGGCTGTGGTTCCTGTGGACTAGTTTCTTCTTTGAGTCTTCAGTTTCCTTCATTCTCTTTTGTTCCAGATCACTAGAGACCAGTAATTGTATCTTAGATGATTGCTTGCAAGCTTTTAAGACCCCAGACGCTGCTCACAAAACTAGGATGTCAAACATTATTTTTATGAATTACGTTGTGCCGATTGACTAAGTTGTCCCACGAGACTATGGTCCTAAGCCCTTTAACCCAGTAAACCAAACCCATGCATCATTTGGATATATCCAAGAAGTCTCTGTAACTGTGTCTCCTATGTGCTTCATTATAGACATGGATATACATGCAGCACACACAAACATGTATATACGTATGCCAACAGATACACCTATACATGCACATGCGTTTACTCGCGTATGCCTTCCTATCAGAATTGACTTGACGGCACTGGCACTGGGTGCCTTCCTATCACATACATGCATACATATCTAACCACATACATATTTTTTGGTTGTTATTACTCTTGTTGCAAAATTGTATATGTTATAGCATTTACCAAAATCATTCCTTTTTCTTGTGTGCTTCTTAGTGTTTTCATTCACCTTGGTCAAGTTGTACATACTTCACCCACATTCGGTATTACCTTTCCTTCACCAAAAATAAGTGTCTATTATTTAGAAAATGATTACCTCTCCTTCTCCTTCACATCCCTGGTAACCATCAAAGAATGTTGTTTTCTGTGTGTATATCTATTCTTGACTTTTTCTAATAGTTGGACAATACTGTATTTGTCCTTTCATGATTGAATTATTTCACTCAGGTTAATGTCCTCCAGATTTATCCGTGTTATGTTTCATGGATTCCTCATTATTCTTTATAGTTGTGTAGTATTCCATTGTATGTATGTACCACACTTTGTTTATCTATTCATCCATTGTTGGGCACTTAGGTTATTTCCAACATTTTGCTATTGTGAATAAGGCTATAATACATAAAATATGTTTATTCATGTCACTCTTCTTATATCTCTTGTATATATACTTAAGAGTTGGGTTGCTGGATCATAAGGTATTTCTATTTCTAGCTTTTTGAGGAAGCACCATACCATTTTCCATAGAGGTTGTACTATAGTACAGTCCCACCAGCAGTGTATAAGAATTCCAGTTTTCCCACAACGGTGCCAGAATTTGTAGTTTTCTGTTTTTTTTTATTGGATCACTGACATTTTTGTAGGGGTGAGACTGTATTTCTTTATAGTTTTGATTTACACCTCTCTGGTGGCTAATTATCGTGAGCATCTTTTCATATATTTGTTAGCTGCCTGAATGTCCTTTTTGGTGAAGTGTCTGTTCATGTCCTTTGCCCATTTTTTTGATTGGATTTTTTGTCTTTTTGTTGTTGAAGTTTTCTATACATTTTAGAAATTAGAACTTTGTAAGACATGCTATTGCCAAAGATTTTTTTCCCCAGTCTGTAAGCTCTCTTTTTACTTTGGCAAAGTCTTCTGATGAGCATAACTGTTGAATTTTTAGGAGGTTTCAGCTATCTAATTTATCTTGTCATTCATGCATTTTTAGTTGTGCTTGATAAGCTATTTATGTTGAAAATTAAGTCCCCTGGTTTTGTCCCTATGTTATCTTCCAGGAACTTTATAGTTTTAACTTTAACATTTAGGTCTTTGATGCATTTTGAGTTAGTTTTTGTGCATGATGTGAGGTACGGATCCTGTTTTATTTTTCTACAAATGAATATACATTTTTTTTGCCAGCACCATTTGTTAAAGAGACTGTTTCTTCCCCATTGAGTGGACTTTGACCTTTTGTCGAAAATTAGTTACCTGTAGATGGATGGATTTACTTTTGGGTTCTCAACTCTATTCCATTGGTTTATGTGTCTGTCATTGAGCCAATACCAGGGTGTTCTGATTACTGCAGCTGTATAGTAAATTTTGCGGTTGGGAAGTGTGAGGCCTCCCACTTTGTTCTTCTTCAGTGTTGTTTTAACTATTCATGGCCTCTTTCCTTCTGTAAAAAGTTGAAGATTAGTTTTTACATTTCATTAAAGAATGTTGTTGGAATTTGGATTGGAATTGCATTATATCTATAGATTGCTTTGGGTAGTATTGAAATTTTCACAATGTTAAGTCTTCCAATCCCTGGGCATGGAATGTTTTTCCATTTATGTAGGTCTCTTTTGGTTTCTTGCAGTAGAATTTTATAGTTTTCCTTGTATGAGTCTTTTACGACCCTAGTTAGGTGTATTGCTACGTATTTTATCTTTTTTGATGCTATGATAAATGGTATTGTTTTCTTGATTTTCTTTTTGGAGTTCTCCTTTTTAGTTTAGAGGAACCCAACTGATTTTCTTGTGTTGATCTTATACCTTGCCACTTTGTTGAATCCTTCTATTAATTCCAGCAACTTCCTTGTGAAGTCGCTGGGATTTTCTATGTATAGGATCATGTCATCTCAAAAAGAGATAGTTTTACCTCTTTCTTTCCAATTTGGATACCTTTTATTTCTCTTTCCTGTCTTATTGCTCTGGCTAGGACTTCCAGTAAAATGTTGAATAAGACTGGGGATAGTGAACATCCTTGTCTCCTTTTCATTCTCGAAGGGAAGGTTCTCAGCCTTTCTCTGTTGAATGTAATGTTAGCTGTTGGTTTTGCATACCCAGAACCCAGTGCTGTCGAGGTTTTGCATATATGCCCTCAATTATGTTGCGGAATTTCCTTTCTATTCCTGTACTGCAGAGAGTTTTTATCAGGAAAGTGTGTTGCATTTTGCAAAATGCCTTTTCTGCATTGATTGAGATGATCATGTGATTCTTTTCCTGTTTTAAAAAATTTATGTGGTAAATTATGTTGACTGAGTTTTTAATGTTGAACCATCTTTGAATCCCTGGTATGAATCTCACTTGATCATGATGTATTATTATTATTTTTGATATGCCTGTTCAATTCTTTTGGCTAGAATTTTTTGAGTTTTGCATCTATATTCATGAGGGAAATTGGTCTGTAATTGTCTTTTTTGTGTGTGTGTGTGGTGTTTTTACCTAGCTTTGGTATCAAGGTTATGCTGTTCGTAGAATGAATTAGGGAGTATTCCTTCCTTTTCAATGTTCTAGAATAGTTTAACTAGAATTGGTGTCAACTCTTCTGCATATTTGGTAGAATTCTCCAATGAAGCCCTCTGTGCCAGGGCTGTTTTCTGTTGGGAGTTTTCTTTTCTTTTCTTTTTTTTAATGATATCTTCAATTTCTTCTACTGATATGTGTATGTTCAGGTTTTCTACCTCTATTCATGTTAGTTTATGTTGGTAGTGTGTTTCTAGAAATTTATCCATTTCTTCTACGTTTTCAAATTTGTTGGAAAACGACTTTTTATAATACTCTTTTATGATCCTCCTTATCTCACTTGGTTCTGTTGTAATGTCACCCATTTCATTTCTCATCATGGTTATTTTCATCTTCTCATTTTTTTCTGTTGTCAGTTTGGCCTGTAGTTTGTCAATTTCATTGATCCTTTCAAAGAACCAACATCTAGCCTTGTTGATTCTTTTTATTGTTTTCTATTTCATTTATTTCTGCTCTGATCTTTACTATTTCCTTTTTTCTAGTAACTATGATCTTCTTTTGCTTTTCCTCTTTCCTAACAAGTTGTTAGGTTAAGTTATTGATTTTAGGCTGTTCTTTTTTGATGTGTGCATTTATTGCTATATATTTTCTTCTTAGCAGTGCTTTTGCTATGTCCCAAAGATTTTGGAATATTGTGTTTTCATTCTTATTTTATTCTAAGTATTTTTAAATTTCATTTTTAATTTCTTCTATTACCCAATAATTTTTAAGTAAGATGATTTTCAGTTTCCATGTATTTATTTTATTTTGCTTGTTTTTTCTGTTATTTATTTCTAGTTTCATAGCGTTATGGTCAGAGAAGATACTTTGTATTATCTTGATGTTTTTCAATTTATTGAGTCTAGCTTTGTGGCCTATTCTGGAGAATGATCCATGTGCTTTGGAGAAGAATGTGTACGGTGCTACTGTTAGGTGATGTGTTCCATATATATTTATGAGGTCGAGTTGGTTAATTTGTTATTTAGGTCTTATGTATCTTAGTTGAGTTTCTTTCTAGTGGTTCGTCCATCATCGAAAGGGGTGTGTTAAAGTCTCCTATCATCAACGTAGAATTGTCTATTTCTCTTTTTGCTCTGTTAGAGTTTGTTTTATGTATTTTGGAGCTCTGTGATTGTATATAAATATTCATTATGCCTTTTTGGTGAATTGACCCTTTAACCATTAAAAATGCCCTTCTTTGTGTCTTACAATGGATTTTGACTTAAAATTTGTTTTATCAGAGATTATTATTGCCACTCCTGCTCTCTTTTGGTTACTGTACGGTTGATATACTTTCTTCCATCTTCAATTTTTAACCTATTTATGTCTTTGTGTCTATGGTGTGTCTCTTGTAGGCAACATTTTGAAGGGCCATGTCTTTTTAAACATTCTGCCACTTTCTGTCTCTTGACTGGTGCATTGATCCATTTACATACAATGAGATTATTGATAGGTATGAATTCACAGCTGCCTTTTGTTATGTTTTTTTGTGGTGTTAATTTTTTCTTTGTTCTGCTTAATTTTCTGTGCTGAGTTCTTTTTGTATGTGGGTTTTCTTTTTGTATCCTTTGTAGTTGTTGTTTTTATATTTACTGAGTCTTTTTGATTTTCTTCTTCTTTATTGTGGTAAGTAGCTTTACTAATTTTCCTTGTGGTTATTCTGAAATTTACTTTTATCTTCCTAAGTTTAAAACAGACTGCTATATCTTGATATTACCTTAACATCCTCTCCATATGGAAGTTCTATAACTACATCATTTATTCCCACTTTTTGTTTTGAAGTTGCCATTGTTTACAGCTTAACATATCTGGTTTCATGTTATCAGTTTTGCAGCTTTATTTTACTTTTTGTGGTCTTTATCTGGGTTGGTATCTATTTCACTGATTCTGATGCTGTTGTGTGTCTTAATCTCAGATTGTTATCTGATGTCATTGGTTCTCTGTTTGAAGGACTCCCTTTAATATTTCCTGTAAGTTTGTCATGGTTTTTACAAATTCCCTTAATTTCTGCTTATCTGGGAATGTCCTAGCCTCCCCCATTGTTTTCGAAAGGCAATTTTGCTGGATACGGTTCTTGGTTAGCAATTCTTTTCTTTCAGGAATTCATATATGTCCTCCCATTGCTTCCTTGCCTGCATAGTTTCTGATAAGAAATCTGTGCTGAGCCTCATTGGTACCACTTTGTAAATGATATTTCATTTTTCTTGAACTGCTCTCAGAATTCTTTCTTTGTCTTTAGTTTTGGAAAGTCTGATTATGCTAAGTCTTGGTGAATTTCTTTTGGAGCCTATCCTGTATGAGGTTCACTGAGTTTTTTGGATGGAAACCTTCTTGTCTTTCATGATATTTGAAAAGTTTTCTGCCACTATATTTTTTAAAATTCTCTGTATTTTTTTTTCCTCCTCCTTCTCTGGATTTCCTGTTATGTGTAAATTATTCCTTTTGATGGTGTCCCCCATAACTCTTAGGCTTTCTTCATTTTTATTCATCTTTTTTTCTGATTGTCCCCCAAAGAAATTAGTATCAAGGGATTTGTCCTCTATTTCATTGATTCAATTCTACTTCTATGTCCTCCAATTGAGTTATCTATTTCTGATATTTTTTTGTTAATCTTCTGGATTCCTAGTTGTTTTTAATTGATTGGAATGTGAAAGTTGAAAACAAAGTAGAAACATTGGCAGTTGGAAAGTATGGCCTTGGTGGTAGAAACGATGCTGGAGATTGTGTGATTGAATTTTGCAAAGCCAACAAGTTCTTCATTGCAAATATCTTTTTTCACCAACATAAATGGCAACTATACATGTAGACCTTGCCAGGTGGAATACACAGGAATCAAATCGACTACATCTGTGGAAATAAATGATGGAAAAGCTCAATATCATCAGTCAGAACAAGGCCAGGGGCTGACTGTGGATCAGACCATCAATTACTCATATGCAAGTTCGAGATGAAACTTGAACAAGAAAATTATAACAAACTGATGAGAGCCAAAGTATGACCTTGAGTATATCCCACCTGAATTTAGAGACCATCTCAAGAAGAGATTTGATGCATTAAACACTAATGACTGAAGACTAGATGAGTTATAGAATGATGTCAAGGATATCATATGTGAAGAAAGCAAGAAGTCATTAAAAAGACAGGAGAGAAAGAAAAGACCAAAATGGATGTCAGAAGAGACTCTGAAACTTGCTGTTAAACATGAAGTAGCTAAAGCAAATGGAAGAAATGATAAAGTAAAAGAGGTGAGCAGAAGATTTTGAAGGGGAGTTCTAGAAGACAAAGTAAAATATTATAATGTCATGTGCAAAGACCTGGAGATAGAAAACCAAAAGGGAAGAACATGCTTAGCATTTCTCAAGCTGGAGTAACTGAAGAAAAAATTCAAGGCTTGAGTTGCAATACTGAAGGATTCTATGGGGAAAATATTAAATGATGCAGGAAACATCAAAAGAAGAGGGAAGGAATACACAGAGTCACCATACAAAAATGAATTAGTTGATGTTCAACCATTTCGGGAGGTAACATATGATTGGGAACTGATGGTACTGAAGGAAGAGGCTCAAGCTGCAGTGAAGGTATTGGTGAAAAACAAGGCTCTAGAAATTGATGGAATACCAATTGAGATGTTTCAACAAGCAGATGTAATGCTGGAAGTGCTCACTGGTCTACGCCAGGAAATTTGGAAGACAGCTACCCAGCCGATCAGTTGGAAGAGATCCATGTTTATGCCCATTCCCGAGAAAGTTGATCCAACTAAATGTGGAATTATCAAACAATATCATCAATATCACATTCATTCATTGCATTAGTATTATTTTATTCCCATTTTAGAGATGAAGAAATTGAGAGTAAAACAGGTAAAATACCCTGTTTAAATTCTCACTTGGGAAATGTGATAAATTTACTTGGATGTCCTGATTTCATATTTGATACTGTATTTTACTATACCTTGCTGCTTTAGGTTTGAGTTAAGACTCTAGCTCACATTTACAAAAGTATAAAACATAATTTATAAAAGAGTACAGTGGGGTGACCTAGGCTGAACATAGCTTGAGAATGAGTGCAGAGAATGATAATTGTCCTCCTTTATGTGCAGAGTATAGGATGGTTTCCACACAGAAAAAAACATATTTCTGGGACATATCAGAAATTATGTGACGGGGTTATGTGAACTGAAGGGGTAATGGACAAGTAAAATTATTTATAGAGGTTCATGTAGACTCATTTTTTTACCCACAATTTGGTGAAGCTTGAGCACATGTAGGTTAAATTTGTACTCAAATAACCATATTTGAGCTTCAGGGACTAAACGAAGATGGAAACATATTGTACTTCCTGAAATATGTTTCTGTCTATTGATTTTCTTAATGGATACTTGCATCTGGAATAGAAAAATAAGAAGATCCGAGCAAGTAAGGATTGCGTGTCCTACCAAGATTGATTTTTTCATGTTAAATTGCTATTTAGAGGCAAGAGAACTTGGTTCAAGTATAAAATGCAAAATTTACTGGCTGTGTGATTTTGATCAACCTGTAAATTTAAGTTTCCTCACTTGCGAAGTGATAATATTAACAATTAACCCTGAGGACACTTAAAAATATTTATTAGTATATACGAATGTATTATAAATATTATAATAGTACGAATGTTAGCTATTTTAATCCTGCCCATAATATCTTATTCAATATGATTTTACTTAAAACACTCCTCTATGTTAAGTTTTTTTTCCAGGTGAAAAGATAGTTTTAGCAACTGTTTCTCTGTTCTTTAAACAGAAGCAACGTTGCCTAAAGACAAGTTCTTTTGGTAAATTGCCTATTTCACCGTGTGTGTGTGTGTGTGTGTGTATGTGTGTAACATTCTGTGAAGATATCTGCAACTTGAATAAGAAAGCTTTAAGAAATTCTTTCAGCTTAAATGCTCTATTTTTACATATAGTGAAAAAATACTGATTTGGTCACTGGCTAACTTGCCTTTGAATTTCATTAACAGTCCAATTATATCTGTAGGTCTCTACCGTTTCATCTTTGTTAGACTTCAAGAACTGAAGTACTTCAACCTGTAGGCAAATCCCAGCTCAGAATATGAACCAAAATAGCCCAGTCTGCAGTACAAAAAGGCCTGCCTGCTCTCCAACAGGTGACGTGTTGCTGCTGAATCTACCACCTGGCAAGGCTGGTGAGTGGCTCCCTGGCCTGCTTTTTTCTTCCAGTTTTGCAGTCCTCCAAACTCTTTTCTATCCCTTCTCTCATCTGAGAGTTTGTCCACACTTTGGGCTCTCTGCGCTCTGGAGTTGGAGGCCTGCCCTGACCTGCGATTTGCCATGGCAGAGGGGTGGGGAAAGGGAGCAATGCTAACGACCTTCATATTTCCATCATTTCACTCTTCCTATCCTCTTCCCTTCCCTAGGATGCTTATCTTTCCCCTAAATCACTGGCTTTGTCTTGCTTTAACCCAGAGAGACTTGCCTGGAGGCAAGACTGTGTTGACCTTTTGACTATGATACCACCGCAGCTCAGAACTCCCGGTGCCCTAAACAAAAATAGGAACCAGTCAATGGCTTTCAGTCTCAGCCCTGTTCAAACCCGAGTTTGTGGTGGTCCCATGCATATTACGATTTGGGCTTTTTGCCACTTCTATGGGAGTCAACCCTCCACCATGTGAGTCTCCTGCCAGGCTGGGGAAGCAGATCGTTTCTCCTGTTTGTATTGGCCTACGGTTAAGGTCCCCACAGGACCCAAGGCCAAAAGGACACAGATTTGGAAAATACCCACAGCAAATAGAATGCCTAAAAATAAATTCTTGCATCAATAAACAAGCTTTAATGTTGCTATTAGCTATTTCCCACATATTATAGACATGAGGAGTGGTTTTAAAGGATCTGCTTTTTGTTTTTTCAGATAAAAACATAATAATGGCTCTGTGATAGACTATATATATATATATATATATATCCATCCAAAGGGGGGGAAATACATTTATCAAGAATGAAACATGATTTATTATATCCAGTTCAGACTATTTTTATATAAGCATACACATATGTGTACATCACATTTGATACTTAATAAATCATACCATATCTATGTAGGGATTTATTATGTCTTCATATTAAAAAAAATTTTTTTTTTCATATTTCATTCATTCTCAACAAACTTCAAACAAACAAACAAAAGTTGATGGAGCAGTGAAGTGCATATTGCAAAGAGCCCAGAATAAGAAGAGAGAAGAGCTGAGTATTGCCCTTATTCTGTTTCCCTAATTCACTGTGTGAACTTGCAGAAGCTCTTTGCCCTCTCTGGGCCTTAGTACCTGTACTGTAAGGGAGCTGAACTTAATGGTCTCTAGTTCTCGTGCATATCTAAAGAACTAAGGAGCCAGGGGTCTGCAGCTTTCTGTTTAATGTTAAAATGCTAATATAAAAATTTTAGCTGAAGCCATACAAAAAACAAATCTTGTTGCTGTTGTTGTTTGCCATTAAGTTGGTTCCTACTCGTAGAGACCCCACAGGACAGAGTAGAACTGCTCCCTACTGTTTTCTAGGCTGTAATCTTTATGGGAGCAGATTGCCGAGTCTTTTAGCCCTTGGAGCAGCTGGTGGGTTCAAACTGCCGACTTTTCAGTTATCAGCCTATCACTTAACCATTGTGCCACCAGGGCCAGAGCAACTTACTAATAACAGACTGTGAAGAGTACAAAAGTAAACAGAATTTTTGTGATTTCATGGCATGCAGGAGAAGATTTTTTTTTTTTTAAATGGCAAGTAGAATAAGTATCAAGGGGGGGGAGATAATACAGGAAACATAAATTATGCCATAATACAAGGAAATGTGAATGTTAGGCTGAAAAATTTGTGTTCAATTTGATACACACTAAGTACTCACTGATATTTTTCAATCATCATATGAATGCGACTGGAGTTGTGCTTAAGGAAGATAAATCTAAATTTCTTTTTCTTACCTGCTCCTTTTGTTGTAGAAGTGTTTCATTGTCATATTTGTTGTTTTTTTTTTATGTAGGTGCGCAAGAATGACCTCTCAATGCGGCTTTTTCCCTTATTAAGGAGAACATCTATCTACATGATATTCGTGTGGGTACATGAGTGGGGGCTTGAGGCTCTGTGTTGGTCCCTGTCTAAAACTTTTATTCCTAAAATTGCCTGCTGTGACTTTATTTTAATGCCTTCAATGCAGACATCCAAAATCAGTGCTATAATGAGAAATCCTGCGTAATTCCCTATTACCATTAAACTTTGCTTTGTTGAATTTTCATTATCTCTGTCATACTAGTTAGAGATCAAATGGTTTGTGCTCCCTTACTAAACCTAAACTTCGATGGCTCGAACCTACCCAGCGAAGCCGTGAAAGAAAGGCCTGGTGATCCGCTCCCATAAAGATTATGACCTAGAAACCCCTATGCAGCAGTTCTACTCTGTCACATGGGGTCACTATGAGTCAGAATCAACTCGACAGCACCTAACAACAACAACAATTTGTAAGATACCAAAATCAAACCAAACCTGTTTGAACTTACTGATGTGACACATGGGGTCATCATGAGTTGGAATGGACTTGACAGCAGTGGGTTTGGTTTTATTTTATTTTTTAGTTTTTATTGTGTTTTAAGTGAAAGTTTACAAATCAAGTCAGACTTTCATACAAAAATTTGTATACACCTTGCTATATTCTCCTAGTTGTTCTCCCCCTAATAAGACAGCACACTTCTCCCCTCTACTGTCTATTTTCATGCCCATTCGGCCAGCTTCTGCCCTCTCATTTCCTCTCCAGACAGAAGCTGCCCACATAGTCTCATTGTCTACTTGATCCAAGAAGGTCACTCTTCACCAGTATCATTTCCTATCTCGTAGTCCAGTCCAATCACTGTCTGAAGAATTGGCTTTGGGAATGGTTCCAGTCTTGGGCTAACAGAAGGTTTGGGGACCATGATGTCCGGGGTCCTTCTAGCCTCAGTCAGACCATTAAGTCTGGTCTTTTTACAAGAATTTGGGGTCTGCATCCCATTGCTCTCCTGCTCCCTCAGGGGTTCTCTGTTGTGTTCCCTGTCAGGGCAGTCATCGGTTGTAGCCAGAGACCATCTAGTTCTTCTGGTCTCAGGCTGATGTAGTCTCTGGTTTATGTGGCCCTTTCTGTCTCCTGGGCTCGTAAGTACCTTGTGTCTTTGGTGTTCTTCATTCTCCTTTGATCCAGGTGGATCGAGACCAATTGATGCATCTTAGATGGCTGCTTGCTAGCATTTAAGACCCCAGAAACCACTGTCCAAAGTGGGATGCAGAATGTTTTCTTAATAGATTTTATTACGCCAATTGACTTAGATGTCCCCTGAAACCATGGTTCCTAAACCCCTGCCCCTGCTACACTGGCCTTCGAAGCATTCAGTTTATTCAGGAAACTTCTTTGCTTTAGATTTAGTCCAGTTGTGCTGACCTCTCCTGTATTGTGTGTTGTCTTTCCCTTCACCTAAAGTAGTTCTTATCTACTATCTAATTTGTGAAAACCTCTCTCCCCTCCTCCCTCCCCACTCTTGTAACCATCAAAGAATATTTTCTTCTCTGTTTCAACTATTTTTTGAGTTCTTATAATAGTGGTCTCATACAATATTTGTCCTTTTGCAACTGACTAATTTCACTCAGCATAATGCCTTCCAGATTCCTCCATGTTATGAAGTGTTCATTTTGATGTCTTTTTTTGTGTGTTGTTGTTTCTTTTTTGCAGTTAATTTTTTGTGCTGAATAGTTCAAATATTGTCTTTCCCTCTTATTCATTGTTGTTGATTTTGTTTCTGCTGAGTCTCTATTTTTTCTTGTATTTTATTTTGCTGAGTAGGATTGTTAGTCTCCTTTATGGTTACATTAATATTTACTCCTGTTTTTCTAAGTTTAAACCTAACTTTTATTTGTTTATATCGCATTGTCTTCCTCTCCATATGAAAGATCTATGACTACATTTCTTAGTCCCTATTTATTGTTTTAATGTTGTCTTCTTTTACATAATGACATTGCTGTTTCCCTGTTTTGAGTGTTTTTTTATCTTGATTTATTTTTGAGATTTCTCTATGTGGGTTGACATCTGATTGCTCTGTCCAGTATTCTGGTCTTGGGTTGATATCTGATATTATTGATTTAATAACCAGAGAACTCCCTTTAGTATTTCTTGTAGTTTTGGTTTGGTTTTTATGAATTCCCTAAACTTCTATTCATTCAGAAATGTCCTAGTTTTTCCTTCTTATTTGAGAGACAGTTTTGCTGGATATATGATTCTTGGCTGGCAATTTTTTTTCCTTCAATGCCTTGTGTAAGTCATCCCATCGCCTCCTTGCCTGCATGGTTTCTGCACAGTAGTGTGAGTTTATTGTTATTGACTCCCCTTTGTAGGTGACTTTTAGTTTATCCCTAGCTGCTCTTAAAATTCTCTATCTTTGGTTTTGGCAAGTTTGATTATAATATGTCTTGGTGACTTTCTTTTAAGATCTACCTTATGTGGAGTTCAATGAGCATCTTGGTTTGATATCTTCTCATCTTTCAAGATATCAGGGAAGTTTTCTGCCAACAAATCTTCAACAATTCTCTCTGTATTTCCTGTTATCTCTCCCTGTTCTGGTACTCCAGTCACATGTAGGTTATTTCTCTCGATAGAGTACTACGTGATTCTTAGGGTTTCATTTTTTAAAATCCTTTTATCTGATTTTTCTTCAAATGTTTTGGTGCCAAGTGCTTTATCTTCAGTCTCACCAATTCTGCCTTCCACTTGCTGAATTTTGCTCCTCTGACTTTCTATTGAGTTGTCTAATTCTGTAATTTTATTGCTAATCTTCTGAATTTCTGATTGCTGTTTCTCTATGGATTCTTGCAGCTTATTAAATTTTTCATTCTGTTCTTGAATAACCTTTTTAATTTCTTCAACTCTTTTATCTGTGTGTTCCTTGGCTTGTTCTGTGTATCGCCTGAGCTCCTTCCTGATCATGTTTCTGATGTCTTGAACAGTTCTGTATATTAATCTTTTGTATTCTGCATCTTGTAACTCCAGGAAGACACCTTCATCCAGAAGATCCCTTGGTTCTTTATTTTGAGAGCTTGTTGAAGCAATCATGGTTTGCTTCTGTATGTGATTTGATATTGACTGTTTTCTCTGAGCCATCTATAAGTTATTGTATTAGTTTATTTTACGTTTGCTTACTGTGTCCTAGCTTCTTGCTTTGTTTTGTTTCGATATGCCCAAATAGGTTGCTTGAATGAGCTAGCTTGATTATTTTTGCCTTTGAAGCTCTAATGTCCTGTCACCAGATGGCTAGAGCTGTTATCAGGTATATCAGTCTAGGAGTCTAGGTAGTTGGTCATCAAGTGTGTGGTACAGGCTCTGTCCTACAGCCTTAGAGGGGCAGGGGTGAATGGTGTAGGTACTGGTATCTGTTTGCAGCAGGGGGTCATGCTCTGAACAAGGAAGGTGGCTGACAACCATCCCCCGAGTATCTGTGAGGAAAACATGTCCCTGTTCCCTAGAGTGCACAGGTGGGTGGGTTCTGCAGATGGACCATGGGTACCCAATGTTTTGGTTGTAAGGACTGGGAGGTACCAGTTATCCTTGGACCCTTGTTGTGGGTGGCTGAGTGACCTGAGTGGAGCCACCAGTCCTTAGGCCCCTGATGTGGGTAGGTGAGGACCCTGTTCAATAGGCAAAGCAGTGCCAAACATCAAACACCCATCTCTCCACTGCGCAGCTGGAACAGTTGCAGTCTGTCATCAAGGGCCTATTCTTCTGAAATAGGTCCACACAGGTCCATGCAGGGGGGAAAGATATTCAAAACCCACAGACCATTTATGCCTGGACAGGAGCCGCTTCTGTCCTGAGCTCCCCAGGTTAGTGGAGTTGGCAGTTTATCTTTGTCCCCAATTGTGATTTTATTCCTTCTCCAGGGCCAGGAGAATGGCTCAGGACATGCAGCACGACCTATCTCAGGCCCAGAGAAATCGACAGCCACTGAAACCAGCTTGGGGCCTGGGGGTGCAATAAAATATATGCAAGTATTTAGCTTTTGCCAAGAGCGCCATTCTTCTCTGGTTCCAGAGGTGTGAGTAGGCTGTGCGGCTGGCTGATTCTCCCTGAGGAAACTGCAGCTGAATGCTACCACCAGCCTGCTGCAGTCTCTCCTGGGAATGGTGCTTGAGGGTTCTCAGTGATTCAGGTCCGGCAACTCCTCTCTGGTTCTGAACTGTCTCTCCATTCCCCTGCCACCCAGTCCATTTTCTAACTTTGCCTTTGATGTTCAATGCTTCTAGCTTGTCATAAATATGATCATTTCATTTGTTTTTTCGGGTCTTTGTTGTAAGGGAGTTCACCAGAAGTGTCTGATTGCTCTGCCATTTTGGCCCCACCTCCTTGGTTTGGTTTTGGTGTCTTACAAATTGTTGTTGTTGTTAGTTGCCGTTGAGTTGATTCTGACTCATAGTGACCCCATGTGACAGAGTAGGAGTGCTGCATAGCAATTTCTAGGTTGTAATTTTTTTAATCTTTATGGGAGCAGATTGCCGGGTCTTTTCTCCCGTGGAATCTGTGGGTGAGTTCAAACCAACAACCATTCGGTAAACAGTCACACGCTCTCCATATTTTTAGAATCTAATCAGAATCTAACTCAACTACTGTGGTAGCCACAGGACGCACCATCCAGGATGTATTTCCTGGTTAAATGTATTTTCCCCAAATTTTATATTCCCTACCACAGTTATTAAAGAATAAATTTTATACTATCTCTACCAATTAATGAGGCAATTTCTTCTTTGCTTTGTTTTCCAACCCTTAGCTAATAATTTTCTCTTAACCATTAGCTAATAAGTTTCTCTAAACTGGGAAATGTACATTTCTTTTTAGTTTCCTGGCTTGATCTCTTTCCAGTAGTTTTTTCCTTCCTTCCTTCCTTCCTTTTTTTTTCTTTTTTAAAGTTTGTTTTCCCTTTGCGCTCTGGTCTTTTGGCAGCCCATAAGAAGTCAGTCATGTTACTTAATGTTATATGCCATTTCAGCATTGAGCATACTCCACCTTGGAGAGGTGATATTTCAGAAAAGACATGATTTGTGCGTAAAAGGATTGGGGAATGGGAAGGTAAAGAGAAGAGGGAAAGACTGCAGGCATATATTCATATAAGGAATTGGGGCTTCCTTTGAAATGGAAACCCTGGTAGTGTAGTGGTTAAGTGCTATGGCTGCTAACCAAAAGGTTTGCAGTTTGAATCCACTAGGTGCTCCTTGGAAAATCAATGGGGCAGTTCTACTCTGTCCTGTAGGGTTGCTACGAGTTGGAATCAACTCAATGGCAATGGTATTTTTTTCTTTTTTGGTTTTGGGATGAAACACTATATACATTATCGGTAGTAAAAGTGAACACCTGGTCAAATTGGAAAACCAGGTGTATGAAAGGTTTTTTGCTTTAAAATATAGAAACAGTAAGAAGTGATACTGAAAATAAAGTGGGATTCCTGGATAGCCAGTCTCCTGTGCTTTTGGTTGGTGGAAATCAATGGAATCTTTTCATAGCAAGCAAAAATTGACCACAGGGGCAGCAGACATTGGAAGCACAGCACAGAGCTCGTGTTTTGTGACTGCTTCCCAAACAGAAGAAATAAACAGAGGACTGGGTTTTTAATTTTAGGAACTATTTGCACCCTGTTAAATTAGAGAACCCAGATGATGTCTGTCCATGGAACTCCTGACTGCACCAGTCATTTCTCTAACAGCTGGACAAAAGTGGATTCAGTTCTGAGGAGGCACATGTCACTTCCTTGTCCATCAGTACCAGTCACCAGGATAAAACACAAAAATTATGCTTTCGCTATATTTGTGACAATGTCACACACACTTTATCTTTGCCTGTCACTTAGTTTCAGTTTGGTTTTAAAAAGTTTATGCCAAGAACAAGCTATGTACTGAAAGTCACTAACCATCAAGTAGGTGTGCTAAACTGTGGCTTCGATTGGGGACCCTACAGCCCCCCTCTCAAAATGAGAACAACTGGATTTTCATTGTGAATTTTATTTTTAAAATACTTATTGAACATTTTCCATACATACTTTCTTCCTATCTTGTTTAGATATTTTGTTTATTTATTGTTTGCTTCCCTCATTAGAATGAAAGCTCAAAGAGAGTAGGGATGTTTTCTGTATAGCTGGAGACTATGATAGTGCCTAAACCAAAAAAATCAAAGCCATTGCTGTCGAGTTGATTCCAACTCTTGGTGACCACATGCGTAACAAAGTAGAACTGCTCTATAGGGTTTTCTTGGGCAACCAGACCTGTCTTCCACGGTGGGTTTGAATCACTAATCTTATGGTTAGCAACCAAGTGCAAACTATTTGTTCCACCCAGGGACCTAGGATAGTGCCGGTTGTTAGTGTTTTTAGGTGCTGTTGAGTCAGTTTTGACTTATAACGACCCTATGTACAACAGAATGAAACAGTACCTGGTCCTGAGCCATCCTCACAATTGTTATGCTTGAGCCAATTGTTGCAGCCACTGTGTCATTCTAACTCGTTGACGGTCTTCCTCTTTTTCACTGACCCTCTACTTTACCATGCATGATGTCCTTTTCCAGGGACTGGTCCCTCCTGGTAACATGTCCTAAGTAAGTGAGATGAAGTCTTGCCAGCCTCACTTCAAAGGAGTATTCTGGCTGTATGTCTCCAAAGACAGACTTTTTCATTCTTCTGGCAGACCATGGTATATTCAATATTCTTTGCCAACACTGTAATTCAAAGGCATCAATTCTTCTTCAGCCTTCTTTATTCATTGTCCAACTTCCGCATGCATGAAGTGATTGAAAACACCACGGCTTGGGTCAGGTGCATCTTAGTCCTTAAAGTGACATCTTTGCTTTTGAACACTTTAAAGAGGTCTTTTGCAGCAGATTTGCCCAATGCAATGTGTTTTTTGATTTCTTGACTGCTGCTTCCATGGGTGCTGATTGTGGATCCAAGTAAAATGAAATCCTTGACAGCTTCAATCTTTTCTGTGTTTATCATGATGTTGCTTATTGGTGTAGTTGTGAGGATTTTTGTTGGTTTATGATAACGTGTAATCCATACTGAAGGCTGTGGTCTTAGATCTTCATCAGTAAGTGCTTCAAGTCCTCTTCACTTTCAGCAAACAGAGTTGTGTCATTTGCATAATGCAGGGTGCTAATAAGCCTTCCTCCAATCCTGATGCCTTGTCCTTCTTCATATAATCCATCTTCTCAGAGTATCTGCTCAGCATACAGATTGAATAAATGTGGTGAAAGGATACAATCCTGATGCGCATGTTTCCTGATTTTAAACTGCGCAGCAACCCCTTGTTCTGTCTGAACAACTGCCTCTTAGTCTATGTACAGGTTCCTCACGAGCACAATTAAGTGTTCTGGAATTCCCATTCTTCACGATGTTATCCATAGTTTGTTATGATCCACACAGTTGAATACCTTTGTATAGTCAATAAAACACAGGAAAACCTCTTTCTGGTAGGCTCTGGTTTCAGCCATGATCCATCTGACATCAGCAATGATATCTTTCATTTCATGTCCTTTTCTGAATCCAACTTGAATTTCTGGCAGTTCCCTGTCAATGTACTGCTGCAACTGCTTTTGAACTACCTTCAGCAAAAATTTTACTTGTATGTGATATTAATGATATTGTTTGATAATTTCCACATTCTGTTGAACCTCCATTCTTTGGAATGAGTGTAAATATGGATCTCTTCCAGTTGGTTGCCCAGGTAGGTGTCTTCCAAATTTCTTGGCATAGAAAAGTGAGTGCTTCCCGTGCTGCATCCATTTGTTGAAACATCTTATTTGGTATTCTGTCAATTCCTGGAGCCTTGTTTGTCACCAATGCCTTCGATGCAGCTTGGACTTCTTCCTTCTGGGCCATTGGTTCTTGATCATATGGAACCTCCTGATATGGTTGAACATTGGCCAATTTTTTTAACACAGTGACTGTGTATTCCTTCTATCTTCTTTTGATGCTTCCTGGTTCATTTAATATTTTCCCTGTAGAATCCTTCAATATTGCAACTCGAAGCTTGTATTTTCTATTTAGTTATTAAGCTTGAGAAATGCTGATTGTGTTCTTCATTTTTGGTTTTCTAACTCTAGATCTCTAAACATTTCATTATAATACTTTACTTTGTCTTCTCAAGCTGCCCTTTGAAATCTCCCATTCAGCTCTTGTAATCCTTCATAGGATAGTGCTTAGTACATAGTAAGTACTCAATACATGTTTTTCATAAAAGCGAAGAGTGGTGCACACTTATGCGAGTTAGTGTGCTTGATTTTTAAATGAATTTTAGCAACAAGTTTTCTTCAAATTGTCTCGTGTCTTCCATAAAATTAATGATTAATTCCAAGTTATAGCCTGATATCTGCAGAGCAGCAGGAGACAATCAACTTTGGATTCTTTTATTTTTTTTTCTTTTCAAAGTGAGTAATTTGTAATGATCCCATGTAGTTTTAAAAATTAAAATCTTTCAGATTATTTGAATTCTGACTTAACTGTAATTGAAAATAAATATTAATTGGAAGACATCCAATAATTTTTTGATTTTTTAGCTAAATGCTTCTATTAAAATAATGTTGAAACAGGATGGTGTTGAAATTTCATTATCTTCTTTTAATTAAGTGGTAATGTAAAAATTTAGAAACAAATTTTAATAGACTGCTTTATTGCTACCTCAGAAAGACACCATACAATTCAGTGAAGGAAGTTAAAGATGCTTTAAAATGGTGATTCACAAGTCTCTCTCCTCCCCAAAATTGAGGAGATGAGGCAGCAAGGTTTTGCAAAGAAATTATGCTCATATGGTTTATTAGTGCTTTCATGTTGTGGGGTCAGATGTCCATTTAAAATCAAGTAACTTCTTGATAGACACAAATTCAGAAATGTACAATATAGTATGTTTAATATAAGGAAGCTTGGTGATGCAATGGTTAAGAACTTGGTTGCTAACTAAAAGACTGGTGGTTGGAACCCACCCATAGGCTCTTTGGGAGAAAGACCTGGCTATGTGCTCTGGTAAAGATTACAGCCTAGAAAGCGCTGTGGAACAGTACTACTCTGTCACATGGAGTCACTTTCAGTTAGAATTGATGGCACACAACAACACAACAACAACATGTTTAATACAAAGAACCTATATATCTATATGTATGTTGTTGTTAGGTGCTGTCGAGTTGGTTCTGACCCATTGTGACCCTATGTACAACAGAATCAAGCACTGCCTGGTCCTGCACCATCCTCACAGCAGTTGTTATGGTTGAGCTCGTTGTTGAGGGTCTTCCTTTTTTTTCACTAATCTTCTACTTTACCAAGCATGATATCCTTCTCTAGGGACTGGTCCCTCCTGATAACATGTCCAAAGTATGTGAGATGAAGTCTCACCATCCTTGTTTCTAACAGGCATTCTGTCTCTACTTCTTCCAAGACAGATTTATTTGGTCTTTTGGAACTCTGTGGTCTATTCAATATTCTTCAACACACCTCTGTATCTATATATTTATGCCCATCTCGATGGTAGGAGCCCTGCTGGCACAGTTGTCAAGAATTTCATTTTACTTACATCCACAATCAACTCACATGGAAATAGCAGTCAAGAAATCAAACAACGCATTGCGTTGGGCAAATCTGAAGCACAAGACCTCTTAAAAGTGTTAAAAAAAAAAAGGCGGGGCGGGGGGATGTCACTCTAAGGACTAAGGTGTGCTTGACTCAAGCCATAGTGTTTTCAATTGCCTCATATGCATGCAAAAGCTGGGCAATGAATAAAGAAGACCAAAGAAGATGCCTTTGTGCAGTGTTTCAGCAGAAATTTATTATTTTTTTATAAAAATATCCCTGTAGTTAGTTATAACAACAACAAAAATTTGTTTAAGCACAGCTTACATTTATCAGTATACCTAAAAAAAAAAAATTTATAAGGCTAAAATTCTATGCTAACTTACTTTTTTAACCTTCTAATGCTCTCTGGTCAGAGCTGTCATTATTACCCAATTATAATGATGCTTCATATCATGTGGTTTCATCTACATGCCCTACAAGCACATACTGTTGTTTTCATTGCAGATAGTGTTTTTATAGTATCTGATTTTGTCAAATTTTATGGTGTTTTAGCTATAACATTGTGGTAATTAGTATGGGCATGACATCATGAGTTGCCACACTGGTTGACACCAACCCTAGTGACAACACTGCTTTTTGATGTTAACTGGAACTGTTAAGCTATACAGACCATTGGATGGATTCATGTTTTTGTTTTTTTTACCAACCCATTGTCTAATACAACTCCTGGCTTCTAGACACTGAACAAATATTTGTTGAATTATAAAAAAAAGAGAGGAAGGGATTAGGAAGAAAGACTGAAACCCTGGGTTCTTCATGCAATTCCTCTCTCTGACCTGCAACATTTTTTAATTTCTCTGAAGTGTCATCGAGTGACAAATGGGGCTTATAAAATAATCTATTTCACAGGGCAGTTGTCTGGGTTAATGAGATAATATGCAGAAAAGCCCTTTGTAAAACAGAACATTCTATTCAGAAATAAGATGTGTCGGCATATGGGAAAGTCTTAGTAGAAATTTACTTTTATAACATACATGAAAACTCTGAAAGAGATGTTTTGGAGGCTTATTTTAAAAGTACCACTTAATGTAAGTATTATGTCACATCAACTCAATTATGAACCTAGGTCTTTTAGGAATAGGCATACTTTTAGGAAAAGGCATATCTCAACCACTTAGGCAAAATGAGATAGACAAACTTCTGCTGCATATTGGAGACCAGTTATTTGATTTGTTGCCCACACAGTTTAAGTTCACTCTATTCAACTCCATTTTCACCCATGCCAATCCCCGAACAATTCTGTTATTTTTCCTCTTCCCAAATCTAGTTTATTCAAAGAACAGTTATTAATATGAAATAATTGCTTATCTTTTATCTTTAGCAGGATGTCAAGGAATCTCAAAGGAAGCAAATCCTAGACAATTTGAGTTGGTGGAGAATTTATAACTAATGTAATCTACCCACACACTATACAGATGAGAAAACTGAGTTGTAGAAGGGTCAAGTTACTTACATAATTTCACATAGTTACATGGAAGAGCTTGGAGTAGAATCCAGGCACATGGGCTTTTAACTCATCTTTTTCATTAAAACAAGTTAACCCTCAAAAGTATAGAAACCTTTCACATACTCTACTGTACTAAATCACACTTTGGAAAAATGTAGGTGCTTGCCAGATATTGGGAAGAGTAGAGTAGTATCACGTTTATTTTTTCTTTGTTACAAGGTGAATGAAGAAGGCCACAAGATAAGCGAATAAACAAAAAAAAACTGGTTAACTGTGCTTCCCTGGAAAAGGATTTGCATTTATACTTTGATTTTGGTTTACATTATGAATGTAATTTTACTCTGTCTGTTATTTCCAGAATAAGTCCACAACTTGGAAGGCCACCTCTGCCACTTCAGAGAGTAAGCACTGGTGGAGTCAGGTACTTGGTTGATACTGACACACAATACAGTCTCAAATTTGCATTTTATTCTGCAGCTTTCAACTTGGTGATTTGGAGTCATCCTTTATCTCAAATGTTAAAATATACCTCTGTCTCCAATTCACAAGTAACTGGACAGCAGTATACTCGAACTAATTGGCAGGTAGTTTGGACTAGGGAAACAGGAGAAAAAGAGTTGGCATGTACTGGAGAAAGGATATGCAAAGATTTGCATCACTGTATTGCCTCACAAGACTGGTTCTTCAGCTACGAGGAGCAGTATCAGGGCTCAGCCCTCTCTCATTTTTCTGAAAAGCTACTCCAGTCTGGAAAGCATTATGGAAACAAGACAATTCTAAGAGAAAGGGCAAGGAGTGGAATAATTTCAAGTCAGCACTGTGTCTGAGACTCTATCTTTACAAGCACATTATAAAACATCAAAGGCAAAATGGGGTAAGTGGAAAACTAAATTCTACAATATAAACTCTGTACACACACTATGCTTTCAAAGACAGTTCCTTTTTAAATAGTAATTGATAAAAATTAGTTACAGTTAAATAATTTTAGCAATAGGCAAAGTTAAGAAATAGATCCTGAATGATTTATAGCAAAAAAAATCATTACGTGAGGTTTTTTATTTTATTTTTTCTATTGTACTTTAGATGAAGGTTTACAGAACAAACTAGTTTCTCATCAAACAGTTAGTACACACATTGTTCTATGACATTGGTTAACGACTTCACGATATATCAACACTCTCCCTTCTCAACCCTGGGTTCCCTATTACCAGCTTTCCTGTCCCCTCCTGCCTTCAAGTACCTGCCTTAGGGCTGGTGCGCCCCTTTAGTCTTGTTTTTGTTCCATGGGCCTATTCAATCTTTGGCTGAAGGGTGAACCTCAGGAGTGACCTCATTACTGAGCTGAAAGGGTGTCTGGGGAATACTCTCAGGGTTTCTCCAGTCTCTGTCAGGCCAGCAAGTCTGGTCTTTCTTTTTGAGTTAGAATTTTGTTCTACATATTTCTCCAGCTCTGTCTGGGACCCTCTATAGTGATCCCTATCAGAGCAGTCACTGGGCACCATTTAGTTTTACTGAACTCAGTCTGGTGGAAGCTGTGATAGATGTGGTCCATCAGTCCTTTGGACTATTTTTTTCCCTTGTATCTTTAATTTTCTTCATTCTTCCTTGCTTCCAAAGGGGCGAGACCAGTGGAGCATCCCAGATGGCAGCTCACAGGCTTTTAAGACACCAGATGCTACTCACCAATGTAAAGTGTAGAACATTTTCTTTATGAACTATGTTATGGCAGTTGAGCTAGGTGTTCCCCGAGACCATGGTCCCTACAGCCCTCAACCCAGCAATTCGGTCCCTCAGGGAGTTTGGATATGTCTATGGAGCTACCATGACCTTGTCCTGTATAGGCTGTGCTGGCTTTCCCAGTATTGTGTACTGACTTACCCTTCACCAAAATTTCCACTTGTTTATTATCTATTAAGTATTTTTCCATCCCCACCCCTCCCCACCCTTGTAACCAACAAAGATTTTTTCTTTTTGTATGTAAACCTTTCCATGAGGTTTTACAGTAGTGGCCTCATGCAATATTTGTCTTTTTGCGGTTGACTTATTTCACTCAGCATGATGCCCTCCAGTTTCATCCATGTTATGAGATGTTCACAGATTCATCTTTGTTCTTTATCGTTGTGTAATACTCCATTGTGTGTATATACCACAGTTTGTTTATCCATTCATCTATTGATGGGCATCTAGGTTGTTTCCATCTATTTGCTATTGTGAACAATGCTGCAGTGGACATAGGTATGCATATGTCTATTTGTGTGACGATTCTTATTTCTCTAGGATATATTCCTAGGGGTGGGATTGCTGGATCATCTGGTATTTCTATTTCTAGCTTTCTAAGGAAGCGCCCTATTGTTTTCAGAAATGGCTGCATTATTTTGCATCCCCACCAGCAATGCACAGGAGTTCCAATCTCCCCACAGCCTCTCCAATGTTTGTTATTTTCTGTTTTATTGATTTGTGCCAGTAATGTTGGGGTGAGATGGTATCTCGTTGTAGTTTCAATTTGCATTTCTCAGTTTTAATAATGGCTAGAGATCAGGATCATTTCCTCATGTGTCTGTTGGCTGCTTGAATGTCTTCTTTGGCGAAGTGTCTGTTCATTTCCTTTGCCCATTTTTTAATTTGATGATTTGCCTTTTTGTCCTAGAGGTGTTGGATTTTTTTTGTAGATTTTAGAGATTAGACCTTTGTCTGATTTATAATAGCCCAAAATTTTTTCCCATTCTGTAGTTTTCTTTTTACTCTTTTGGTGAAGTCTTTTGAAGAGCACGAGTTTTTAATTTTTAGAAGATTCCAGTTTATCTAGCTTATCCTCTAGAGCAGGTGTATTGTTGGTTGTGGTTTGTATCCTGCTAATGCCAGGGTTTCTAGCTTTGATCCTATTTCTTCTTCTATGAACTTCATGGTTTTTGGCTTTATATTTAGGTCTTTGATCCATTTTGAGTTAGTTTTTGTATATGGTGTGAGGCATGGGTCCTGTTTCATTTTTTTGCAGAAGGACATCCAGTTTCGCCAGCACCTTTTGTTAAAAAGACCTCTTTTCCCCATTTAATGGACTTTGTCTTTTATGGTGGATTTTGTTTTAAAGTCCATTTTATCTGAGATTAGTATTGCCACTTCTGCTCTTTTTTGGTAGCTATTTACTTGATATATTTTTTTCATCCTTTGATTCTTAATAAATTTACATCTTTGTTTCTAAGGTATGTCTCTTGTAGACAACATATTGATGGCTCTTTTTTTTTAAAATACATTCTGTCACTCTGTTTTTCTTTATGGATACATTTAGGCCATTTACATTCAGTGTAATTATTGATAGATGTGAGTTTATTGCTGCCATTTTGTAGTGCTAGCATTTTCTTTATTTTTCTTACTCTCTTATGCTGAGTTCCTTTTGTTTGTGGATTTCTTTTTTTATTTCCTTTGTTTTTGTAGATTTTGTTTTTATTGAGACTTTTTGTTTTTCTTCTTTATTTTGATGAGTAGGTTTGTTAACTTTCTCTGTGGTTACCTTAAAATTTACCTTATTCTCCTAGGTTTAAACCAGTCTGTTATTGCTTGGTATTGCCTTGGCTTCCTCTCCATTAGAAAGTTTTATACCTACACCATTTATTCCGTCTTTTATTGTTCTGGCATTGTTGTCATTTACTAATTAAACTCTCTGGTTCCCTGTTGCAGTTTTTTTTTGGTTCTGGGCAGTCCTTGAGAGTTCATTTCCTACACTGGTATCTGGCCGGTACAATCTAGTGTCCTAGATTCAGGCTGTGGTCTGATGTTCTTTGTTCTTAGACCTAAGGACTCCTTTTAGTAATTCTTGTAGGTTTGGTTTGATTTTTACATTTCCCTTAGTTTCTGTTTACCTGGAAATATCCTAATTTCACCATCATATTTGAACAAAATTTTGCAGGATATATTATTTGTGGTTGGCAATTTTTTTCTTTCAATGTTCTGTATATGTTATCCCATTGCCTTCTTGCTCTCATGGTTTCTGCCGAATACTCAGAGCTTAGTCTTACTGTTTCTCCTCTATATGTGACTTTTGTTTTTCTCAAGCTGCTCTCAGGGTTTTTTCTTTTTCTTTGTTTTTAGCAAGTGTGATTTTGATATGCCTTGGTGTTTTTCTTTTGGGATCTCTCCTATTTAGGGTTTGTTGAGCTTCTTTGATGGTCACCTTTTCATCATCCATGATATTAGGAAAGTTTTCTGTCAGCAATTCTTCAATGATCCTCTCTGTGTTTTCCTTTTTCTCTCCCCTTTGTGGAATTCTGATCACTCATAAATTTTTTATTTTGATTGTATCCCATAAAATTATCAGGGTTTCTTCATTTTTCTTTGTTCTTTTTTCTGATATTTCCTCAAACAGAGTTGTATCCAAGTGTCTGTCTTCAATTTTGCTGATCTGTCTTCCATCATTTCAAACCTGAGCCTCAGCACTTCCATGACACTGTCCATTTCTGAAATCTTGTTGTTTATCTTTGGGATTTCTAATTGTTGTTTTTGTATGATTTCTAGTGGTGAATTAATTTTGTTCCTGTATTATTTTCCTGAATTATTCCATTTTCTTGTCTGTATTTTCCATGAATTTGTCTGCCTTTTCCATAAATTTGTCTATTTTTTCTTCATTTTTTTTGTCTGCTTCTTGCTTCAACCCTTGGATAGTTCTGAATATTAGAGATTTGAATTTTTGGCCAGGTAGTTGTAGTGCCTTTTCTTCTACTGGAAAGTCACCTGGTATTTTATTTTGGAAGCCTACTGGAGCCATTCTGTCCTGTTTTTTATATGTTTTGATATTGTCTGCTGTCTTTGGACATTCAGTAGTTATTTCCTTCATTCCTTGATTATAGATTTGTTTGTTTTGTCCTGCTTTTCTGTTTTATTTGGTTACATCTGAGCAGGTAGGTTGTGCATTCTTTGTTGTTTGCTCATCCTTAGTCATGATATTTTTCACCTCCTTGTCCAATGGGCCAGTCCAGATACTCAGTTATGGTACGGCAGGGCAGGTCCAGCTTGGAAGGGTTGTTTGTGGCACATACTAGGGCCACTAAGTTGGGCAAGGAACCATTCCTGGGCAGGTTCCAGTCAGGTGTGCCTGTGCCGCTCGGGAGTGTGATGTTCAGTGCACGGTGCAGGCAGGCAGGAAAGAGGGGGGAGGTTGTGATATGTGGAGCTAATATGGGTATGGAAAAAAGTAAAGAGAAACAGAAGCCAAAAACAGGCAAAGGAAAAAAAAAAAGAGTGCTAAGGGAGCTTGCCATTGGAGTGGAGTGATGAGAAACTGCGAAATGGAGAAAAGCAAAAAGGAAAAAAAAGATAACTAGATAAAAATTTGGAAAAGAAAAGAAAAAAATCTCCCAGGGGTCCCACTGGTGCGGCTGTGAAGACCAGGGAAGTGGCTCCCAGGCTGCACAGTATAGTGTGGCTAGAGAGAGTACAGATGTCACACAGCACCACGTATTCAGGAGATAGGAAAAGAAGGTAAGTGTAGACAGACAAGAACTGAGAAATGAAGATAGAAATGGAAAAAGAGAGAAGAAAAAAAAAAAGAAATGCCCCCAGGGATCCCACCTATGTGGCTGTGCAGATTGGCGGTGTGGCTTCTAAGGTGTGCAGTGCAGCCCTGCTAGAAGGGGCTCCAAAGTATGAAAAAAGAAAGAAAACAAGCAAACAGAACAAAACAAAACAAACAAAAAAAAGCCCCAGGGATCCTACCAGCACAGTGTTGTGGACAGGGAGAGTGGTTCCCCAGCTGAACAGGGCTTAACAGCCTTTTAAGAAGAAGCAAAGATGGCACATGGAGCCAGGTGTTTGAGAGAAAGGAGGAGAAGGTGGTGGGAAACATGGAAGAAACCAGAAGAGACAGAAAAAAGCAACATCAGCTCAGGGACCTGGCTGGCGTGGGCAGGGCAAATCCAAGTGGCTGGGATGGAAGCAATTGCCTCCTGGCCAAGAGACTGCAGCTGGCAGGAAGTAGAGGAGGCTGAAGAGGGGTGGATCAAGGGTGAGGGTTAGGAAAGCATATATCGCTCATTACTGGTTGCTCTGTTTCCTGCTGGGAACTTCATGAAGATGCTTCCTTGTAGTCCCAGTTTGCTGATCTGCGATGTGGGTGGGGTGAATCCAAGCAGCAAGGATGCTGCACTTCCTGGCTGGCTGAGCCACCACAGCCAGCCAGGAAGCTTGGAGGTAGAGCAGTGGGGAGAGGATGGGGGCTAGGAAAGCTTGTATCTCTGGTTACTTGGTGCAGTATCTCCTGCTGGGAGCTGTGTGAAGCTTCTTTCCCATGCTCCTGATCCACTGACCCCCAATAGGAGTCCAAGATGGTGAAACTGTGCTGCGTTAACTGATAATGGACCTCTGCAAATATCTCTTCTCACTCTCTGTCCTCTGTCAGTTTCTTCAGTTTCTTATTCCATTCTGTGTTTGGCTAAGTTCTTTATTTCTTCATTTGACACTTCAGGTTCCAGGAGTGATGTCTGCCTCTGTTTTACACAGTTTTTCAGGACTTTGCTGTGGAGGGACGGCGTGGTGCTTCTGTTTATGGTGCCCTGTTGGCCGGAAGTCACATGAGGTTTTAATTAATGCCTAAAATCATGTCACTTGATGTTTTAAAATGTTTGGTATGAACTAAGCAAAATAAATTAATTTACCCATGGAATATAATTTTAATGAAGGTAGAAAAGTTTCAATTCCTTGATTAGGAGATTGGTGACTAATTCTTTTTTTTGCAACAGGATTTTTTTTTCATATTTAAAAATATACATAACAAAAATTTGTCAATTCAACGATTTTTACATGAATAATTCAGTGACATCGGTGGTTATGTTCACCATGTTGCACAACCATTACCACTATGCTTTTTTCAATTATTTCACCACCATTAACAGACACTCAGTGCCCCCTAAGAAATGACTTCCCCTTACTTTCTCTTTCTCACCCCTGATAACCACTAATAAGCTTTGGTTTCTGTACATAGCAACAGAAATTTATTCTCCCACTGTTCTGGAGGCCAGAAGTCCAAAATCAAAGTGTCTGCAAAGTTGATTCCTTTCGGAAGCTCTGAGGAGAACCTCTTCCATGACTTTCTCCTAGCTTCCAGTTGTTGTTGGCAATCTTTGGCATTGCTTGGCTTGTAGATGCATTGCTTTGATTTCTGCCACTGTCTTCACGTGGCTGTCTTCTGACTCATGACAACCCCATGTGTTACAGAGTAGAACTGCTTCATAAGGTTTTCTTAGCTGTCAGAAGTTGGTCAGCAGGACTTTCTTCTGAGGTCTTCCTGGGTGGGTTTCAACAGCCAACCTTTAGGTTAGTAGTTAAACCCTTTAAATTCTTGAAGACAGTATTATGTCCTTTATGTCTTTTAGCCTTTGCTGGGCTAAATCCACTTAGTTCTTCAATTCTTTTTTTTTTTTTTAGTATGGTATATTATTTCATTACCTTCTTCATTCTTGCTATTCTTCTTACATTGCTCAAGTTTGACAGTTTCCCTTTAAAATCCAATATTTATAATTCAGTAAACTATTGTATTTTTTGTGTAAATAATGCATGACTTCTACATTGTCAACTGTGCCCCACCACCAGAGGTGTTTTTGTAAGCATTACTATGCCAATTGTTTTTACATGTTGCTGTAAAACATTAGCACTACATACTTACAAAAATACCGTGGTGGGGGGGGCAAGTTTGGCAAACAAACGCAGAAGGTGCACATTATTTGCATAAAAATACAGTACTCAGATGTGTCCTGACCAGTAAAGAATATGATGGATTTTTTTTGCCATGATTTTAATATTTAACTCTTATTAATGTGCCCCAGGTTTATGTTTTATCTTTTATCAAACTTGGGGTTCAATGAAAACCTCAGGTCTATTTTTCATATGAAATATCACCAAGCCAGGTTTCCAAGCGTTTATCATTTAAATGTATCTCTTGGGCTTCTATTATTTTAGGTGCCTGAGAGAATTTTGGGTTCTGATTTTGTCAGCCCTCCCCTACCTGGCCAAACTAAGGAACAGCTCCATATTTGATAAGCAGTCTTCAATACCTCTATCCTAGACAACAACAAAGCTGAACAGGAGGAAGACCAGGTCTGGGCATTCTGACTCGACACAGAAGACTGGAGAAAGCTGAGTGATGCTGAGCCGTTGCCTGTTCTTTGGTACTTCTGTTTTCCAGATCTCCTTATTGAGTTACCAAGAATGTTGGACATGCTCATTCTTCTTATTGCAGCCTTTAGCAATTATCATATTGAATCCTATTGACCAGTTTAAGTGTCAGTTTTCCTCTTAGGTAATAAGCACCTAGAGCAGGATTGAAATAGAGTAGGCATTAAATAAATATTTGCAGCCATGTTCACGCTTATTATCTCTTTATCACCTGCTGAAATAAGAGATGGTATGTTGCTGAATAATTCAGCCTTCTCTTCTCCTTTGTAATTGACTTTCAACAAAAATGTTTCAAATTGAACTCAGCATCTTCCTTTTGATCCCTTTTCCTTCTCTTGGTTCTGCTGGTTCATGTCCCCGCCACTATCTCTGACAGCCAGATTCAAACACTTATCATCACTTTAAACTCTTCCTTGCTATTCCCCACATTCGACCAGCAGCCGTGTTCCTCAATTCTATTTCTAAACTTCTCTGACACCAACCCTTTTGTCTTCATTTTTAATGCTTCTATTTTTGGTTTTTGGTTTATCCTTGTTCAGTTCTTCATTTCCTTTTGCCTGGATCTGGCATCTGAAATCTGTTCTACTTTATTGCTCATTTTTTTTTAAATTTATTTATTGTGCTTTAGGTGAAAGTTTACAAATCAAGTTAGTCTCTCATACAAAAAGTTATGCACACCTCGCTGTGTACTCCTAGCTTCTCTCCCCTTAATGAGACAGCACATTCCTACTCTCCACCCTGTATTCCCCATGTCCATTCAACCAGCTCCTGTTCCCCTCTTCCTTCTTATCTCGCCACCAGACAGTAGTTGCCCACATAATCTCATGTGTCTACCTGAGCCACGAAGTTCACTCCTCAGCAGCGTCATTGCCTATCTTATAGTTCAGGCCAATCCCTGTCTGTATAGTTGGTTTCGGGAGTAATTCCCATCTTGGGCTATCAAGAGGTCCAGGGACCATGACTGTCAGGGTTCCTCTGGTCTCAGTCAGACCATTAAGCCTGGTCTTTTTACAAGAATTTGAGATCTGCATCCCACTGTTCTCCTGCTCCATCAGGGATTCTCTGTTTTGTTTCCTGTCAGGGCAGTGATCGTGGTAGCCAGGCAGCATCTAGCTATTCCAGTCTCTGACTGGTGGAGTCTCTGGTTTATGTGGACCTTTCTGTCTCTCGGGCTCATAGTTACCTTGTGGCTTTGGTGTTCTTCATTCTCCTTTGCTCCAGGTGAGTTGAGACCAATTTTATGCATCTTAGATGCCCACTTGCTAGCTTTTAAGACCCCAGACATCTCTCACCAAAGTGGGAAGCACAACATTTTCTTAATACATTTTGTTATGCCGATTGACCTAGAAGTTCCCTGAAACCATGGTCCCCATACCCCCAGTCTGCTACTCTGGCCTTTGAAGCCTTTGGTTAGATTCAGGAAACTTCTTTACTTTTGGTTTAGTTCAGTTGTACTGACTTATCCTTGTGTTATGTGTTGCCCTTCCCTTCACCTAAAAATTTTTTTGTGTCTTTTTTTACCTAGTTAGCGAATATCCCTCTCCCTCCCTCCTCACCCTTGTAACCATCAAAGAATATTTTCTTCTGTGTTTAAACTTTATCTAGAGTTCTTATAACAATGGTCTCATACAATATTTGTCCTTTTGCAATTGACTAATTTCACTCAGCATAATGCCTTCCAGATTCCTCCATGTTATGAAATGTATCATAGATTCATTGTTGTTCTTAATCATTGCATAGTATTCCATTGTGTGACTATACCACATTTTTTTATCCATTCATCCATTGATGGGCACCTTGGTTGCTTCCATCTTTTTCCTATTGTAAACAGTGCTGCAATGAACATGTGTGTGCATATCTGTTCTTGCGAAGTCTCTTATTTCTTTAGGGTATATTCTAAGGAGTGGAATTGCTGGGTCGTATGGTAGTTCCATTTCTAGCTTTTTAAGGAAGTGCCAAATTGATTTCCAAAGTGGTTGTACCATTTTACATACCCACCAGCAGCGTATAAGTGTTCCGTCTTTCCACAACCTCTCCAACATTTATTTTGTGTTTTTTGGGTTAATGCTAGCCTTGTTGGGGTGAGATGGAATCTCATTGTACTTTTGATTTGCATTTCTGTAATAGCTAATGATCCTGAACATTTTCTCATGTATCTGTTAGCACTCTGAATGCTGTCTTTGGTAAAGTGCCTGTTCGTATCCTGTGCCCAATTTTCAATTGGATTATCTTTTTGTTGTTGAGTTTTTGCAGTATCATGTAGATTTTAGTGATCAGATGCTGATAGGACATGTCATAGCGAAAAGCCTTTTCCCAGTCTGTAGGTAATCTTTTTACTCTTTTGGTGAAGTCTTTTGATGAGCATAGGTGTTTGACTTTAGGAGCTACCAGGAAACTAATTTCTCTTCTGGCATTTGTACATTGTTAGTAATGTTTCATATACTGTTTATGCCATGTATTAGGGCTCCTAGCATTGTCCCTATTTTGTCTTCCATGATCTTCATCGTTTTAGATTTTATATTGAGGTCTTTGATCCATTTTGAGTTGGTTTTTGTGCATAATGTGAGGTATGGGTCTTGTTTCATTTTTTTGCAAATGGATATCCAATTATGCCAGCACCATTTGTTAAAGAGACTGTCTTTTCCCCATTTAACTGACTTAGGGCCTTTGTCAAATATCAGCTGCTCATATGTGGATGGATTTATGTTGGGATTCTCAATTCTGTTCCATTGGCCTATGTATCTGTTGTCATATCAGTATCAGGATGTTTTGACTACTGTGGGGGTACAATATGTTCTAAAATCAGGAAGAGTGAGACCTCTCACTTTGTTCTTCTTTTTCAGTAATGCTTTATTTATCCAGGGCCTCTTTCCTTTCCATACGAAGTTGGTGATTTGTTTCTCCATCTCATTAAAAAATGTCACTGGTATTTGGATTGGGATTGCATTTGTATCTACAGATCGCTTTGAGTAGAACAGACATTTTTACAATGTTGGATCTTTCTATACACGAGCAAGGTATGTTTTCCCACCTATGCAGGTCTCTTTTGGTTTCTTGCAGTAGTGTCTTATAGTTTTCTTTGTATAGGTCTTTTACATCTCTGGTTAGATTTATTCCTAAGTATTTTATCTTTTTCAGGGCTATTGTAAATGGTACTGATTTGATGATTTCCTCCTTGATGTTCTTTTTGTTGGTGTGGAGGAATCCAACTGATTTATGTATGTTTATCTTGCATCCTGATACTCTTAAACTGTTCTATTAGTTTTAGTAGTTTCCTTGAGGATTCTTTAGGTTTTTCTGTGAATAAGGTCATGTCATCTGCAAATAGAGATACCTTTACTTCTTCTTTACCAATTTGGATGAACTTTATTTCTTTATATAGCCTAATAACTCCAGCACGATGTTGAATAAGAGCGATATAAAGGGCATCCTTGCCTAGTTCCCACTCTCAAGGAGAATGCTTTCAGTCTGTCTCCATTTAGGATGATGTTGGCTGTTGGCATTGTAAGAACGTCCTTTATAATGTTTAGGAATTTTCCTTCTATTCCTATTTTGCTTAGAGTTTTTATCATGAATGGGTGTTGGACTTTGTGAAGTGCTTTTTCTGCATCAATTGATAAGATCATGTGGTTCTTGTCTTTTGTTTTATTTATGTAAATGGATTATGTTGATTGTTTTTCTAATGTTGAACCATTTCTGCTTACCTGGTATGAATCCCACTTGGTCAGGGTGAATTTTTTTTTGATATGTTGTTGAATTTTGTTGAGAATTTTTGAGTCTAAGTTCATGAAGGATATTTGTCTGCTCTCTTTTGATTGTTGTTTGCTTGATATATTTTTTTCCATCCTTTTAGTTTCAGTTTGTTTGTGTCTTTAAGTCTAAGGTGTGTCTCTTGTAGGCAACATACAGATAGATCTTTTTTTTTTTTTAATCCATTCTGCAACTTGCTGTGTCTTTATTGGTGCATTTAGTCCATTTACATTCAGCGTGATTATAGATAGGTATGAGTTTAGTTCTGCCATTTTGATGTCTTTCTTTGTGTGTTGTTGACAGTGTCATTTTTCACTTTTTTTGTGCTGAGTAGTTTTTCTTTGTAAATTGTGTGTTCCCCTTTTTCATTGTTGTTGATTTCATTTTTGCTGAGTCTTTTTGTTTCTTTGTATTTTGTTTTGATGTGTAGGATTGTTAGTCTCCTCTGTGGTTACCTTATTTACCCCTATTTTTCTAAGTTTAGACCTAACTTGTACCTCCTTGATTTCCTCTCTATATGAAAGATCTATGACTATTTAGTCCCTCTTTATTGTTTTAATGTTATCATCCTTTACATAATGACATCACTGATTCCTTGATTTGAGTGTTTTTTTCTCTTGATTTATTTTTGTGATTTTCCTGTCTCTGTTGATATCTGGTTGCTCTGTCCTCTGTCCTAGTGTTGTGTTGATATCCGATGTTATTTATTTTCTAACCAGAGAATTTCCTTTAGTATTTCCTGTAGTTTTGGTTTGGTTTTTGGAAATTCCCTAAGCTTCTGTTTATCTGGAAATGTCCTAATTTTGCCTTCATATTTGAGAGACAGTTTTGCGGGATATATGATTCTTTGCTGGATATATAATTCTTGGCTGGCAAATTTTCTCCTTCAATGCTTTATATATGTCATCCCATTGCCTTCTTGCCTTCATGGTTTCTGCTGAGTAGTTCAAGCTTGTTCTTATGACTCTCCTTTGTAGGTGACTTTTCGCTTATCCCTGGTCACTCTTAATTTTTTTCTCTTTATCTCTGGTTTTGGCAAGCTTGATTATAATATGTCTTGGTGACTTTATTTTGGAATCTACCTTGTATGGGGTTTGGTGATCATCTTGGGTAGATATCCTCTCATCTTTCATGATGTCAGGGAAATTTTCTGCTAAACAAATCTTCAACAATTCTCTCTGTATTTTCTGTTATCCCTCCCTGTTCTGGTGCTCCCATCACTCATAGGCTGATAGAGTCCCACATGATTCTTAGGGTGTCTTCTTTTTTAAAAATTCTTTTATCTGATTTTTCTTCAAACATATTCTTGCCAAGTGTTTTATCGTCAATCTCTCTAATTCTGACTTCCATTTCCTCAATTCTGGTCCTCTGACTTTCTACTGAGCTGACTAATTCTGAAATTTTATAATCTTCTGAATTTCTGATTGCTGTATCTCTATGGATTCTTGGATTGTATTAAATCTTTCATTACATTCTTCAATAATCTTAATTTTCTCGACTGCTTTATCTCTGTGCTCCGTGGCTTGTTCTGCATTTTGCCTGATCTCCTTCCTGATGTCTTGAAGAGTTCTGTATATTAATCTTTTGTATTCTACATCTGTTAATTTCAGGAATATGTCTTCATCTGGAAGAGTCCTTGATTCTTTATTTTGAGAGTTTGTTGAAGCAATCATAGTATGCTTCTTCATGTGATTTAATATTGACTGTTGTTTCTGAGCCATCCATAAGTTATTGTATTAATTTATTTTATTTTTGCTCACTGTGTCCTAGCTTCTTGCTTTGTTTTGTTTTGATATACCTGAATAGGCTACTAGAGTGAGCTAACTTGATTATTGAAGCCTTTGAAGCACTAGCGTCCAGTTACCAGATGGCTACAGCTTTTACCAGGTATATGAGCCTTGGAGTCCATTCACTATCCTTGTATAGATTCAGCTCAGGTGTCCAGGTAGTCAGTCACCTAGTGTGTGGTGCAGGCTCTCACCTATGATCTTAGAGAAGCAGTGGTGACTGGTGTATGCACAGGTTTCTCATAGCAGTGGGGGGGGGTCACACTCTGAGGAAGGCAGGGGGCTGACAATGTTTCCCCAAGTGTCTCTGAGGAAGGCATGTCCCTGTTCTTTAGAGAGCACTGGTGGGTATTCTCAGCATGTGTACTGTAGGCACCCAATACTTTTAAGTGTAAGAACTGGTAGACACCACTTAGTCTTGGACTCTAGTTGTGGGTTGCTAGGTGGTGTGGGTGGAGCCTCCAGTGCTCAGGCCCCTACTGTGGGTAGGTGAGGGCCCTTTTTAATAGGCAAAACAGTATCAAACATCAAAAACATGCCTCTCCGCCACAAGCTGAAGCAGATATATCCAGACCTCAAATGGATTTGCCCTTGCAATATAACAGCCAAACCCTATCTGCTGTAATGGGGCCACCTGGATCCAAGTGGGGGTGAAAGACCAAGTCTGTGGACCTCTTGTGCCTGGACTGGAGCCACTTCTGCTCTGAGTTTCTAGATTAGGGGAGTTGGCAGAGTATTTCCCCCCCTTTGTTAATTTGTTCCTTCTCCAAGGCCAGGAGAATGGCTCAGGGAGTGCAGCAGAACTTATCTAAAGCCCAGGGAAATCAACTGTTAATGAAGCTGGTTGGGGCAGAGGGAGGAGAGATCAGATAGATAGGAGAGAGTTCTTTCAAAAGGAGAAGTTATTAGGTCGTGTGGTAAATTAGACAAAATCACTTATCTTGTGCCAAGAGTGCTGTTTTTATCTCAGATTCTGGAGGTGTGTGTAGACTGTGTGTGCTCATTTGGTCCCCACTGTGGTCGCCCAGGGGGTCAGGGCTGCACCACCTCAGTTGCCTTCTTTCACTGAAGTAGCTGTGTCCTAAACACCACCTCCAGCTCTGCCACAGTCACACAAGGGAATCAGGTGTGCACCACTTTGCTTGCTTTCTTTTGCTGAAGCAGCTGTGTCCCTGAACACTACCGCCAGCCCTGCTGCAGTTATACTAGGGAATTGGGGCTGAGGCACTGCCACCAACTCAGCAACTCCTTGCTTCTGCGCGGTCTCTTCTTCCCCTGTCATTCAGTCTGATTTCTTAACTTTGCCTTTGATGCTCAGGGTTCCTAGTTTGTCATATATATAATTGATTCACTTGTTTTTTCAGGTCTTTATTGTAAGAGGGACCAATGAAAGTGTCTGGATACTCCGTCATCTTGGACCCGCCTCACCACCGCTTCTTGAAGCACTATTCTGATTATGCCATGTTTATAATCAAAGTCCATTAGTGATTGCCAATTGACATATTTCTTAGGCTAACACACAACTTCCCTCAACCATGGTCTGAGTAGAACCTACATTTTCAGTCTCATTTTCCCTTATTTCCGTCCATTTGCCCTTTGCTCTGGACACTACCTGCCTTTTTGGTACTTTCTCAGTTATGAATTTGATTTTTATCCTTTTCTTCTTCCTGGAATGATTTTTTTCTTTCATGAAGGAATCATGAAGGTTGAGATACTTGGTTTTAAACACCTGTTTTCACAAGTGAAGATTAATTTTTTTATCAATTTGTATTTATTATAGTTTGAGGCAGTGTGACATGGGACTTGAGAGCATGGCCTTTGGAGTCAGACTTGGTTCTAATACTGGCTTCACCACCATCTAGCTCTATAATATTGGGCAAACTGGTTAAATCTTTCAAAGTCTCATTTTGCTTACTTGAAAGTGGAGATGGTTATATCTACCTTAAAGTATATGTGAGCTTTAGGTAATACGCACGTTCCATTATCTGGACCATATTCACAGCTCAGTAAATGGTAGAAATTATTTTTATCATTGAACTCTTCCTATGTGGCAGGTGTTCTACAAGGAACTAATGAGATGAGTAAGAAAGAGAATTTGTATTAAAGAATTTAGCTTTGTTAAATATGTAATCTTCAGAGCCTTTAAAAATGATAGTTTATTTTTATTTTTAGGATAGACATAGATATTCAAGGTACATTTTTAGTGAAAAAGTAAGTTACAAATAGTATGTAATGTAAGGATTCACCTTAAACACTTTATATATTACTATATGCATATGGAAACCCTGGTGGCATAGTGGTTAAGTGCTATGGCTACTAGCCAAAGAATTGGCAGTTCAAATCCACCAGGCACTCCTTGGAAACTCTATGGGGCAGTTCTACTCTGTCCTATAGGGTTCCTTGACGTCGCTGGGTTTGGTTTTTGGTATATGCATTTACAAAATCTGGGAAAATTCGTGGTAAATGCTTTATTTGTCTCAGAGAGGTGTTGGTGGTGGTGGTAGAATTATTGGGATTTTTAACTTTCTAGATATGTATTTATTTATGCATATACATTTGTTTTTCAAAGATTGGGCATGCAAGAAATTTATAAATAATTATGATAATTATGATGAAATAATATTCTCTAATATAAGCATATACAAAGTATTCTATAGAGCCACAATGCAGAAAAATATTAACTGTGAATCAAAGAAAGGAAACACGTTATCTAGTCACCAAATCCTTACTTTCCTCATCAGTTTTACTCCCTGGGTCTCTGCCCTGCTCCTCTACTACCAAATCCTCCTTTGAGAGCTGGCCTATGGCCCCAGCTCCTCTAACACAGGATGTTTGTATTGCTCCCTACTAAGGTTTTGGCACCCTGGTTCTGAACCTGAACTTAGTGGCCAAAGTCCTGCTATCTGCATCCAGATATTTCTAAATATAACCTCCTGCCTGGGCCTCTGCCTATTGGGAATTCTCATATTCCACTTCCTGGCATTGGCCATTTGTTAGGAGTTTTATCTTTTCTCACATGCTGAGTCACCACTAGTCTGCCAGTTCGTGGTGGCTTGCATTTTGCTGGAAGGTATGCCACTGGTATTTCAAACACCAACAGAATTACCCATGGCTGACAGGTTTCAGCAGAACTTCCAGACTAAGACAGACTAGGAACAAGGACCTGGCAGTCTAATTCTAAAAAATTGGCCAGAGAAAACCTTGTGAATAACAGCAGAACATTGTCTGATTGTGTTGAGAAGATGAGCTCCTCAGGCTGGAAGGCACTCAAAATACGACTGGGTAAGTGTTGGCTCCTCAAAGTAGAGCTGACCTTAATGATGTGGAAGGAATAAAGCTTTCGGGACCTTCATTTACTGAGGTGGCATAACTCAAAATGAGAAAAAAAACAGCTGCAAACCTCCATTAATAACTGGAATGTGGAATGTATGAAGTATGAACCTAGGAAAATTGGAAGTTATCTAAAATGAAATGAAACACATAAAGATCAATATCCTAGGCATTAATGAATTGAAATGGACTGGTATTGGCCATTTTGAAATGAAATGGAATGCTCGAAGATAGAATTATGGTGTTGGCGGAGAATATTGAATATACTGTGGACTACCAGAAGAATGAACAAATCTGTCTTGAAAGAAGTACGGCCAGAATGCTCCTTAGAAAGGAAGGTGGTGAGGCTTTGTTTTGTTTACTTTGGATACGTTATTAGGAGGGACCAGTCTCTGGAGAAGGACATCATGCTTCAGAAAATAGAAGGTCACCAAAAAAGAGGAATACCCTCCATAAGATGGATTAACACAGTGGCTGCAACAGTAGGCTCAAACATAGCAATGATTGTGAGGATGGCAAAGGATGGGGCAGTGTTGTACATAGAGTTGCTATGAGTCAGAGCCTATGTGATGGCCCCTAACAACAACAAACATGTGCTGAAAACTCAGATATCACCATTTGCTTCAGGGGCTGTACCTCTTCTTCCTTGCTCTATGGATTTCCTGTTCCCAGTGCCTGAAGATGGTTCTGCCCCCAATAGTTAGGCCTAATCCAGTGTATTCATTTATTTTAGTATACAATATAGCAAAAAGAGCATGGACTTGGCAACAAACAAACCTGAATTTGAATGGCAGGGTGCTTTATAAGTTATATGAACTTGTGAACTTGCACTTTTTTTTTTTTTTTGCCATCTGTAATTCATTTTCTCAGCGAATATCCATTTAGTTCACAGCTACGCTCTACGGGTTTAGTGTTGAAATAGAGACAGCTTTTCTCCTCATGGAGTAAAGAATGCTGTTAATAGTAGAAGTATGGGATGTCCTGGAAACACAGAAGTGGGTCACTGAAACCAGACAGGTGTAGTCAGGAAGGCTCTTAGGAGAATGGAAGACTATGCTGAGGCCTCAAGGTAGAGTAGGAATTAGCTATAATGGGGACGACTGGAGGTGGGAAGGGGATGGGAGGCCTAGGTAGAGGGAATAGCTCGAACAAAGGTCTGGAGGCAAGAAAGAACATTGTATTTTTCAGGAAATGAGGGCCTATGGCAATCCTCTACCAAAGGTGTGGGACTGATAAGCAGGGGCCAGATCGTCCAGAGTCTTGCCAGTGGTTTGTAGGAATTTAGAATTTATCTTAAGGAAAAACAAAACAAAATAAAATAGGATGCATTTGGAGGAATTTCAGTAAGGGTGTGACAGGGTCAGGTTTTCATCTTAGAAATGTTAGAATTTCTCTGGTTGCAATATAGAGAATGGTTTGGAGGGTGCAAGACTAGAAGCATAGAGAACAATTTGGAGGTGACCCTGGTGGCATAGTGGTTAAGAGCTACAGCTGCTAACCAAAAGGTCAGCAGTTTGAACCCACTTTACGCTCCTTGAAAACTGTATGGGGCAGTTCTACTCTGTCCTATAGGATTACTGTGAGTTGGAATCAACGAGTTTGATGGTACTCTTGGCAAAAGAGGATGGTAGCCCAGAAAGGGAGTTGGGGCAGAGAAGAGGGGATGGGTTTACCAAGGAGGCATAATCTGTAAAAACTCAGGGAAAATGCTAATTCCTGTCATAGAGCTTTAATTGGAAATAATGATCTAACCAACAGCATCTTCTGCTTCTTGATTATTTGCAGGCATTTTGGGAGGGAAATATGCTTTAGACCTGGGTACAACTTGGCTAAAGCAACCTGGAAGTTAAGACTGTTATATAAACACATTAGGTCAATTCAACACAGGACTCGAGACATATTTGAGAATTTTCTTGTAATTAGATTGTTATCAATAATTATGTGCCCTACTGGGCATGAAATGAGAAATTGAAACATGTTGAAAAGATAGAGGTATACAAACTAATGATCTAACAAGGATGCCAAAAACTATCAGTCTAGACTTGCTTTAACAAAAGAACATTTAGGATTAGCACATTGTGAACAAATGGTTCTCTTAAGTGCTGTTCTGTTTTAATTAATACTCCCATTTCCTGACTTTTTAAAAATTGGTTATTTTGTATAAACCACTCGATTGTCAAATAGCAAATTGAATGAAGTTGTAGCCTTTATGTGCCTAGCATGTGATGGGATTACTTAAAGTGACAGATGATGCTTTACAGAATTTATTTCTTTTGGTTTGTTCTGCCTGCTGAAGGAATCTGATCTGTATTGAAGGTGATAGATCTTTTCTGCTTTTAATTTTGAGCAACACTCTTTTTTAAAAAATTTTTATTTATTTTGTTATTGTTGCTGAGAATATTCACAGCAAAGCATACACTAATTCAGCAGTTTCTACACGAAAAATGTAGTGGCATTGATTACATTTGAGTTGCGCAACCATTTTCACCCGTCTTTTCTGAGCTGGTCCTCCCTCTTTAATACAAACTCACTGCCCCCTAAGATTCCTATCTAATCTTTTGAATGGCTGTTGTCAATTTGATCTCATATAGATAGTGCTTAAAAGAGCATAATGCTTGAGGCAGACTTTTTTTTTTATTAGTTAAACCATAGTTCGGTCTTAAGAAGACTTCAGGGAATATTTTTGGTTTCAGGTTTAAAGATTTTCTCATGGCAATAGTTTCAGAGGTTCATCCACCCTGCATGGCTCCAGAAAGTCTGATTTCCATTGGAATTTGAAATTATGTTCCACATTTTCCCCCTTTTGATCAGGATTCCTCTACTGAATCCTTGGTCAAAATGTTCAGTAATGGTAGCTGGGCACAGTCCAGTTCTTCTGGTCTCATGGCAAAGAAGGCAGTTACTTATGGAGGAAATTATCCACACTTTCCCTATCCTCTTCCTATTCCTGACTCTTCTTCCTCTATTGCTCCAGGCGAATAAAGGCCAATTGTTGTATCTTTTATGGCCACTTGCAAGCTTTTAAGACCCCAGGCAGTATGCAACAAACTAGGAGATAGAACAGAAGCACTAAACATGTTATTAGGCCAATTAACTGGAATGTCCTATGAAATCATGACCCTAAACCTCCAAACCAGGGAACCAAATTCTGTGAGGTGTTTGGTTGTACATAAGCAGCGTCAGCAGCTACTCTGTTTTTGTCATTGTTGTAAGTATATCTATCATACAACTTTTGCCAGTTCAACTTTTTACAGGTGTAAAACTTACTGACAGCAATTACAATAATCAGATGTGTAACCCTACTCTTAATCAATGCAATTTTCCCATTACAGTTAGCCCATCTTTCCCCTCTACCTTCTGCCCTGGTAGCCACTAATAAACTTTGGTCTTTGTACATTTGCCTTTTCTTTATTTTTATAGAAGTGAGGTCATACAATATTTGCCCTTTTGTGATTGGCTTATTTCTTGAGCAACACTCTTACAGGAAGATAGTGGCAAACTGCCTTGTGTTCAGAGGAGAGAGAAGATGATTGGTGAGTTTTAGTTAAAACAACATTGTGAAATACTTATCTTGAACAATGAAGGAGTTTTTTTGAGGCTTTGGGAGTGGAGCTGGAGTTCTTGTCACATGACTGAGGTACTATCATGTAGATGAAGAAAGTGGATTAATTTTATATGCTGTCAGGGGTAGGACTCTTAATGTTTTATGGAAGGTGAAGGAGCTAGAGAAATATTATAACATCATAGTGAATCTAATGATCATGGTAGTCTAAGGATGAAATGGCTTACGAGTTCCCTTTTATGTTAATTTTTAAAATATTTTTACTTAATACACATGGTCATTACATATTTGATTGTTCAGGTTGTCCCCTTCACAAGGGAGCCTGGCCAAAGTGGGTTGCTCCATTGGCTAAGCCGGGTACCCTGGCTAAAAACCATGGTTACTGGTCACTGTTCTAGGTAAGGATTTATCAGTGAACAAAGGAGTTGAAGGTGGCTAATAAATACAACAAATATATTGTGCATTAGAAGGTAATAAGTGTTACGGAATGAAATAAAGCAGAAAGAGTGGGATCAGGAGTACAGGGTAGGAGTTGCAATTTTAGTTAGTGTGGTTAAGGTTGGTCTCATTGAGAAAGTGACTTTTGAGCAAAAATTTGAAGGTCATGCATGAATGGACTCCCAACTAACTGGGGGAAGAATGGCCCAAGCAGAGGAATTAAAGAGTGCAAAGTCTCCAAGGCAGGAGACAGTCTAGGACATTCACAACAAAAAACATGAAGGTCAGGATGGTGCTCAATTGTACAAAGACCAGGGGCTTTAAAATGAGGCCAACATGGGTTCAAAGTCTTGCTCCACTTGTTAATATCTTGGGACCTTGTTTAGCTAAGTTACTTCCCCTCTCCGAGGTTTAGCTTCTTGGCCTCTAAAATTGAGAAAAAAGAATGTTTTGAAGCACTGGGAGTGGTAATGAGGGTTCTTTTCACATAATGGAAGTATCATATAAAAAAAATGTAAAAATGGCATAGGGATGATGTCCTACCTCCTCTAACTTCACAAGGAGGAAGGAGGATCATGATCAATAGCTCAAGGCTGATTACCATGAGGCGGAGGTCAGACATGCCTTTACCTACCAAAATTTTTACCAATTCTGACACTAACCACCCCTCCCATGGCACTCTCTCCTTCTCTGCTGAGTTTGATAATTTGTTGCAATGGTGACACAGAACTCACAGAACATACAGCTATGGAGTTTATTAGGGAATTCAGGTTCAGGAATGCTCAGGATACAGTTCTTTCATCAGGATGCCTCTTCTCAGCTGTGTCTGCAGACACGCATCTCTCTGGCCCTTGGCCTCTGCCCTGCTTGGGCAAGTGTTACAAATCTCTTTTAGCTCTGCTGATCAAGTGCCCAGCTTTAGCTCTGTGTGTCAGCAAACCTAGCTCCACCAAGTGCTCAGAGGCACCCTACTCTGCCAGCAAGCCCTCTGCCTGAAGACACTCAGCTTTCTCACTCTGTGGGCTGGGCCATCTTCCACTGGTCTCCGGCTTTGCCGTTGTTTCTCTGCTGCTGCTTCTTGCTATCTTGCCATCTTTGATGTTACAGCACCCTATCTTCTGGGTCTAGGAGGTTCTCAGTGCAGGCTTCTCAGGTCCAATGGATGCTCAACTCCTGGCTTTTCTTCCTTGGTGGTGGTGAGGTCCCCTCTCCCTGCCTCTGGGGTGGCTCATTTTAAGCCTAGCAGAATGGCAAAAATGACCAATCCCTTTGTTAGGGTTCCATAAATCTTATTTTCATGGTCCCACGCCCACATGAGTGCCATGAAATTTATTTGCATTATTAGCAAGCTATCCAGTCCCCTTGGTGGGCCACAATTACCTGATTTGTATAGTCCCACTCAATCTCTTGGATGGGAATTACAAGACCATGGTGAGAAAGGCCATATAAAAGCAACCCATGGCATTGCATAGTAGAAAAGTGACTGACTTTGCATGGCTCCTAGAAGTAGAACTAGAAACCAGCATGAGAGTTAAGGGGAGACTATGCTCTGTTGGAAAGCAATATAGACTAGCCGTCATCACAGGCTGAGGGTATCACAGTGGTGTAATGAGGAGTAATCGAGAAGTTGGCAATAAAATATATTATATATTATTTATTGAGTGCCTACTATGTGCAGGACTTTATGACATTCATTTTATATAGTTATACCATTTGTAACTTAACCCAGACTCAAACAATTTCTATTTTTTCTCTCTTCCCCTCTCCCTCCCACCTTGAGATAGTTTTCTGTAGGAGTTTGTTTTCCATCTGTCCTTTTGCAGATGGATCACATCATAACTGGTTTCTTTACCTGGATAGCTATCCTTGTAGGTGTTTGGTTAATTAAAGCAAAGTGACCATACTTATATTTGTCCTTTAATTCCATTATTTTGTAAATAACTTAAGGAAAGACTGAACCTTCATTTTTCATTTTAACTCTCCATAGTTCTTGGTAGTGAATCCTTAAATAGTTACTTACTGAAACTAAATGGTCACCGAAAGAAGAGGGGACAGAGGATTATTCTTCCTACGTATGTGTACCATTTTTAAGCTAATGTGTTTATTTGAGGAGCTAAGGTGCCAGAGTAATAGGCAACTTGTACATAAATAGCACTTCCCTGGTTTTGCAAAATGTCAGAGACATTATTTCACTACATGGAAGATCCTGACAAAAGGATCTCTGGTAGTGCAGTGGTTAAGTGCTTCGCTACTAACCCAAAGATTGGCAGTTTGAACCTACCTGCTGCTCCAGTGAAGAAAGGTGTGGCAGTCTGCTTCTGTAAAGATTTATAGTCTTGGAAGTTCTATTCTGGGGCAGTTCTATTCTGTCCTATAGGGTTGTGATGAGTCGGAATTGACTCAATGGTAGTGAGTTTAAGATCCTGACATATGATTATGTTCTACCTTGTTAGGGTGGGTAGAAATATATTGACTTCATATTTCTCAGGGCTAGGCCCTGCGATTTCTGTATTCTGTTTAAACACTGGTCCATTAGCTTGACACCTCCAGACATTTAAATATTATACCATCTAGACTTATTAAAGAGCTGCATATGTATTTATACCTGTTCATAAAAAAAAAAAAAATTTTTTTTTTTTTTTTTAGACATTATATTTACTCCGCTCTTTTGTGAATTGTGATTGTTACATCAAAATTGAGATGATCAACAGATCACCAAAACTTTATTTAGCTTAGCTTCAACACTTCCTAATCCAGTAGGCCAAGTAAACATTTCTAATGGAGTGAAAATTCTTTCTTAGGGTTAAGAGGACCAGTTAAAAAAATGCGTAGCCAAGGATGAGAATGACAGATACTCTGACGGGAGGCAGAGGGCATCTGACCTGGGTTCTCCCTTCTATTCCGCCATCTTAACTGACACTCAGTCCCCCCTTCATTCCACATACTTCCTTAGGGCTGTTTTCTTGGGTTGATTTAAGAAAGAGATAGAGATGTTTCGTTACTAATGGCCCCAAAATTTGCAGGCTTCAGGTTAGTTCATTTTCTTTTTGGGGGAGGACACAGCGTGGCACCGACAGAGGGCTTTTTCCTCTGTGCACTTAGAGGTCTTATCTTTTGCACCCTTTTCAACTCCAAGAAATCATTTTCTTTTGGACATCGTAAACATGAATCCTAAAATCCCCACCCAACAGATTGCCTAGGGCATTTCTACTCTTGTTGAAAAAGGCCTCTGTGTTCTATTTAATTGATCCAAATTGCAGAACAATGAGTATAAACTTCTGACATTTTTTGCCAGTAGGATCTAGATTGTCCTTATGCTGATGAGCCAGAAAGTTACTCTGGAGTTCTTCTTTCCAAGCTGGTTTTAGTTAATTTAAAGAAGGAGGGGGGAGGGGGAAGCCAACAAGATTTAAAGCAATAAACTCATGCTCCCTGGGCTTCATAGTGGAAGACCCTGAATTGCTGAGATAGTTTTTCATCACTGTGCGTACATTGGGAATGACGACCCGGCACAACTCTATGAAAAACTGTAATCAACTGAGAAATCAAAGCAAACAAAACAGATGCTTTTCATCTGCAGTTATCGGCGGAACCATTTGCTTATTCTCCTCTGTTCATCTGATGAGTCATCCTTGTTAATGTATCTCTGGATGCAACAATTGTCAGACCTGTTCACAAGAAACAGATTCAGTGTATCAGCAGGCTCAAAAGAATTTTTAAAATGTTATTTATAATGTGTAGTCAACAAAATGGATCCACTTAAAGAGTAAAAACAAGAGAAGTTTTCTTTTCTTTTCTTGGCTTAGACTAAATAAAGATTGCCTGAGAAAAGAGAGTTGTAAATAAATGTCCCAATTTCATCGTGTCTCCTTCTGCATACCCGTCAATATTTCCTTGCTCATATAAATGGCTGCTTTGAAGATAAACAATCTTCTTTTTTAGTCAGATTGAACACTTCTTTTACTTCAATTCAGTATTTCAAAAGGTCCAGATAGTTTTATTTTCAGGCCAGGGTAAAGCAGAAGCAGGGAATAGAAGCATTTTTGCCACTGTTTGGAAATAATCATAGTTATCTTCACTTGAATTTTACTTCTAGCTTTTTAAGCAGCTATTTTTATCAATCAGTGACTACATATTTACTGAGCACCTATTAGGTGCTGGGTATTGTTCTTGGGCTGGATGCTCAGTGATGAACTCGGCAGACAAGGTCCCTGCTTGAGATTAGTAGGAAAGAGAAGAAATACTCAGAGGTGTAGGATATGTGTCATGTAGGGTCTAATGAGAACACACACGAGGAGAGTATTACCTAATCTACTTCATGAAGTGGCTGTTATTTCAATCCTACTTCTGTTCCTATATATGCATATGTCTGTCTATCTATCTGTCATCTCTATTATCTAATCTATCATTCCTTTTTCCTTTAGGTTTCCCAATAATCTTCGGATCATGATATGTTAATTCTTTAGAAGCATTGCAGATTTTCAGTTGCCACTGAGTCAACTCTGACTCACGGTGACCCTATATGTGTTAGAGTAGAAGTGTGTCCCATAGGGTTTCCAGTGGCTGAGTTTTTGGAAGTAAATCACCAGGACTTAACTCTTTGCACCACCCAAGGAATCCCTTTGAATGGAGTGCAAAATTTAACTCTGTGTATCCAAACACAGGAAAGAATGAGGGAGGCAGGAAAAGGGACAGGGAGAGAGAGAGACAGAAATTGATTGACTGAAAGCAGTTCTAAGGCTTGGAGAAAACCTATATCACATTTCTGTGCAGGAAGCAAGCTATGCATGCCGGTGCCTTGAGAATTTTAAAACCCCAAATTTAAGAAAATTCAGGCCTCTAAGTAAGGATATGGAAACCCTGGTGGCATAGTGGTTAAGTGTGATGGCTGCTAACCAAAAGGTCGACAGTTTGAATCCACCAGGCACTCCCTGGAAAATCTATGGGGCAGTTCTACTCTGTCCTATAGGGTTGCTATGAGTTGGAATTGACTTGATGGCACTGGGTTTGGTTTTTTTTTTTTTGTAAGTAAGGATGTAATATGATGCCTTGAATAGCAAGCCATCTGTTTTATTAGGGTTAGGAAATAAATTTAAAAGTCCAAAGACACAAATGTTGGAAAACATTTGGGGACTTTTGTGTTTTTACAACTAAAGTAAGGATGAGACCTGTGAATTTTCAGACACTTGCCATCACTTATCACGTTGTCTTTAGTGACTTGGAAGTAGAGGAAGTACCCTCACTGTTCTCTGCTTTCCCTTGAATTATCAGCCCAGAGTATGTGTCAGTGAAGAACATCAATGTCCTAATCTCTGAGGCTGAAATTCTGTATGATCTCAGAAGGGCAATAATTGTGAGAAACAAGCTAGCAGTGAGCACCTACTTGGCTCCCTGGGGCAATTCCTCAAACCTCCTGATGAGGTTTCCCAAGCCAGCATGTGACACCAACCCCTCTGGCAGTGAGAAGCATGGCTGTAATTTAGAAGTATGGGCCAACTTCCTGGGTCAGGAAAGGCTTGATGTGGTTTATCTCATAAGGGAAACAGAAGAGAGTTGATGACCTCATCCTTAGCTTGGAGGCTCTGCAGTGCCTTGGCAGATAGACTTTGGCCTTGGGGTTGAGATTGCAGAAAGCCCACGTCAACAGAGGGAAACACTGTGACCACCTGTGTACTTTGGCTGTAATAGTGTATATGCAACAAGTGTATTCAGAGGCCTGGGAAGCACAGGGAAACCACAGTTGGAGTAGGTGAAGCAGAACTGGGTGACTCTACTCATGAGACCCATGAGCATCACTTAACCATGCAGCCCGTGTGACTTGGCCTTTCCGCTCAGGTAGATGCTAAAGTCTACGGCGAACCTGAAAGGAGGGCAGCTGCTAACGACACACACTGCGCATGAGTCCTGAGGCCAAAGTTGAGCTGGATGGATGGTCTAGAGTAGAAAATAGGAAAAAGACTCCGAAGCATAATCAAGGTTACCAGGAAGGCTGAAGGTCAATTTGGAGGTGAAATTGTGAATGGAAGATGAGTAATGAGCTCAGAATCAGGAAGGTCCCAGAGGGCCAGATGGTTTTGGGCTGATGCTGTGAACATGGAAGGTGCTCCTGACTCTAGTCCTTTCTCATGCTTAGGAAGTTTGTGTGGCTTGGGGAAGGTGGGCAGGCAGGGTGAGGAGTAGGCAAGAATGGAAACTTAAGGTGTGCAGATAACCTAACTCAGAAATAGTTTTTTAAAAAACTGACACACTCAAGAGTGTTATCACAGCTGACTTCAGTGTCATGGATTAAATTGTGTCCCCCCAAAATATATGTCAACTTGGTTAGGCCATGATTCCTAGTATTGTATGGTTGTTCTCCATTTTGTGATTGTAATTCTTCTATGTGTTGTAAATCCTAATCTCTGCCTTTGGCTAATGAGGCAAGATTTGCGGATTAGGGTGGGATTGTAACATCATTACTCAGGTCAAGGCCCTGATCCAATGTAAAGGGAGTTTCCCTGGGGTGTGGCCTGCACCACCTTTTATCTTACAAGAGATAAAAGGAAAGGGAAATGAGCAGGGAGAGCGGGCATTATATTATCAAGAAAGCAGTGCTGGGAGCAGAGCATGTCCTTTGGACTCGAGGTTCCTGGAAAGAGAAGCTCCTAGACCACGGGAAGATTGATAACAAGGACCTTCCTCCAGAATTGACAGAAAGAGAAAGACTCCCGTGGAGCTGGCACCCTGAATTTGGACTTCTAGCCTATTAGAGTGTAAGAGAGTAAAGGTCTGTTTGTTAAAGCCATCCACTTGTGGTATTTCTGTTATAGCAGCACTAGATGACTACGACACTCAGTTAGACAGCAGTTCACAATGTGTGGACTGGAATTGTCGTTACTCTACTGCCATTCATTTTGGCTATATTTCGAAGCCATGAACAAGACTGTGAAAGAGAAATCTGACTTTAGGAAACTTTTCCATTGTGTGAAAGTACAAACTTGCACAGCTGTGATCTCTTCAATCGCGTGTTGTTCTTGGTTTTGTATACCTTGGTTTTTGACAAGTACACAGATTACATTGCCTTTGGATTAAACAATGAGAATAATGCATTCTCACTTACATGAATTCCTTTTCTCCTAGTAAATTTACAAGCTATTATTATCACTCTAATTTAATAGATGAGAAAATGAAGGCTGGGAGGTGACAGGACTAACAAGTAAGAGATCAAGGACTGGAATCTTGTACGTCATTTCTATTATAACAAGGAAAATGCATTAATTTCTGAATTTTATATTAAAATAATCTCCATCACTATATTTTGGCCTGTTTATTGGAAACCCTGGTGGCATAGTGGTTAAGCGCTACAGCTGCTAACCAAAGGGTCAGCAGTTCGAATCCACCAGGCCCTCCTTGGAAACTCTATGGGGCAGTTCTACTCTGTCCTACAGGGCCGCTATAAGTCAGAATTGAGTCGACGGCACTGAGTTTTTTTTTTTTGGTTATAGTAAGCATATGGAAAAAAGAACCTATAATATTATTATCTTATACTGAAGAGAAGCTATCAAAACTCTCAGCCTGCAGTTGTTGTTAGGTGCCGTTGAGTTGGTTCTGACTCATAGTGACCCTATGTACAACAGAACAAAGCACTGCCCGGTCCTACGCCATCTTCACAATTGTTGCTGTGCTTGAGCCCATTGCTGCAGCCACTGTGTCAATCCATCTAATGGAAAGCCTTCTTGTTCTTCTCTGACCCTCTACTTTATCAAGTTTGAAGTCTTTCTCCAGGGATTGGTCCCTCCTGATAACATATCCAAAGTACATCAGAAGAAGTCTCACCATCCTTGCTTCTGAGAAGCATTCTGGCTGTACTTTCTCCATGACAGATTTGTTTGTTCTGGCAGCCCGTGGTAAATTCAGTACTCTTCACCAACACTATAATTCAAAGACATCAATTCTTCTTCGGTCTTCCTTATTCTTTGTCCAGATTTTGCATGCATATGAGGCAATTGAAAATACCATGTCTTGGGTCAGGTGCACCTTAGTCCTCAAAGTGACATCTTTGCTTTTTAACACTTTAAAGTGGTCTTTTGCAGCAGATTTGCCCAATGCAATGTGTCGTTTTATTTCTTGCCTGCTGCTTCTGAGGTAGTTGATTATGGTTTCAAGTAAAACGAACTCCTTGACACCTTCAATATTTTCTCCGTTTATCATGATGTTAGTTTCTCACTGTACTTACTCACTTGATTTTCCTGTGGAACTGGAATCTTCTTAGAGGCTATTTGGGTCCATTGCTTTTGAAAATATTTGGTTAACATTTAACTCACATGGAAATATATTACAGTTTACTGGGTACCACCTGATGCTTTGAAAGAATTAAGGTGTCACACTGGTTTATGTCCATAGTTTACTGATTTTGGCTCTTGGGCTTTTAAAAATTATTTTTCACCGATAATGGTTTCATTTCATTATGCTTCTTGAGGCACAGCACTCACCTATGATTACAGCCAGAGCCAAGGGCCCCTACCTAGCTCTCAGTGAGGTCCCTGTTACTGACAGAAGGTTAATTATTTTCTCTTGGCAATATACGTCAGCATGTGAGGTGCCCTGGTAGAAGTCCAAAACAAAAAGCAGTTACCTCACTGCACTTCTCACAGTGGCACAGCTGAGTGTTGAGAAAATAATTTGAACCACATCTGAAGTCAAGTAATTTTATTTAAAAGGATCAGATATGTGTTTTTAGGTTTGATACTAGGCTAAAAGAAGATACAGCAGCAGTATTCCTGAAACTATAAGTAGAAAACTTACTTCAAATTTTATAATCAGGTGGCAATAGAGATCATCATCGGGTTTAACTCATCTCTGACAACATTCTTCACTGTGGTGGCAACAAGATTACAAGTTTAGATCTCTGTTCTTAGTGAGAACATTTTGCAGATGGAGGAATGGTGATTGGGGGCTGGGCATATCTGAAGCATAACTCTAAGCTCTGGAGTGCTCAGTCTTGCTGGTCCACTTGGGTAAGGCAAGGTGTAAATAAATCACTGACGTTTGACTTGAGGAACAAATACCAAAGATTCCTTGTCCCTGAAAATAAATCTCTTGTTTTATTAAATTTTGGAATCTTTTTTCTTTCTTTGTTTTTTTTTTTTTTTTTTAATAGGAAAGCCTGGATTTTTATTTTTTTAAGGTGGAGCTTATCTGCAAAAATGTAGGTAGCTGATATTTTTTCAAGAAATCACTATACCTGATTGTTTCCCAGGCACCTAGTAGAGACTAAGAAGTTTGAAGTGAGCTGTCATTTGGTGGGAAGAGCAGAATCCGAAGCAAAACCGAACTCGTTGCCATTGTGCTGATTTTGACTTATGGCAACTCAGGGTAGTCCGAGTGGAACTGCGCATAATGTTTTCATTGGGTGAATTTTCAGAAGTAGACTGCCAGGCCTTTCTTTTGAGGCATCTGTGGATAGACTTGAACCATCTTTTTGGTTAGGAGCAAGAGGTGTTTTGCACCACCCAGGGACTCCCAAAGAGCAAAATAAGTTCTGAAAAAAAGTAAGAATCACGAAAACCCAGGAAATCCACAGGGTTGAGAGGACGGGACTAGAGAATGGCAGAAGACAGAGTGGTAAGATGAGAGTGAAGTTTGAGGCCCATGACGGGGACTTTCTCCTTGGGTGTCTTGGATGTGCTATGTTTGGTGTGGGGTATCAAGTTGTGTTTGTCTTGCTGGCTGCTGGAGACATGGATCTTGCAGCCTGGAAAGAGCAATATGCTCATAGGATGTCACAGGCACATAAAAAAACAAAACAGAAGAACCCGTTGTCAGTTCTGACTCATGGCAAACCCATGCATTACAGAGAACTGCTCCATAGGGTTTTCTTAGCTATAATTTTTGGAAGTTTGCCAGGCCTTTCCTCCACAAATACTGCTTGGTAGGTTTGAACTGCCAACCTTTAGGTTAGTAGTAGAGTACAAACACTGTCACTGAGGAAGCCCACAGGCACGGAGATGGCAACTAAAGTCAGGAAGGATGTACAGACCATTCAGGAATTTTATGTGCCATGAGAAAGCCAAAGAACAATTGTGACATTTATGGGTTAAGAAAAGGAAGAGGTATCAGAGCCAAAGCGTTTCCATGCGTAGGAAGAAAATCAGCCAAGGAGAGAGTTCTGAAAAGGAGAAAATGGTAAACGCTGTTAAATACTGTGGAGAATTTAAAAACGATAATGGCTGAGGAGTATTATTTGGATTTAAAAATTAGTGAGGCCCTGGTGTTTCTGCCAGAGAAGTTGCAGTAGAGTTTTGAGGCAGAATTCACACTTAAGTGGTTGAAGGGTTGGTGGTGACTGGGAAAGTGGAGGAGTGCAATGTACTAGTTAAGAGTGCAGATCAGGAAACCAGGGTGCCTAGGTGTGATTCCATGCTTTCCATTTACTAGCTCTGAACTTGGGCAAGTTACTAACTTGTCTGTACTTCAAGGTTCACACTTGAAAAATGGAAATAATGATGGTCATGAGGACTAAATGTGTTATTTTTTATATGAATTATTTGGAAGTATGCCTGGCCTATGGTAAGTGCTAGAGCCCTAGTGACGCAATGGCTAAGAGGTACGGCTGCTAACCAAAAGATCAGCAGTTCGAATCCACCAGAGGCTCATTGGAAACCCTATGGGGCAGTTCTACTCGCTCCTACAAGGTCACTATGAGTCGGAATCGACTCGATGGCCAAGGGGTTAATGAAAGTGCTATCTATAGAAGTGTGAGCAGTTGTTACTACCGGGTTAGAAGGAACTTTTCTGAGCATGAAAGTAGAGAGATATATGGATATTAGTTTTCTGTTGCTGTGTAACAAACTACTGCAAACTTCAAGGCTTAAAACACAGCCATCTGCTATCTCATAGTCTGTTAGTTAGGAGCCTGCACAGCTCAACTGGGCTCTCTGCTCAGTTTCTTGCAAGTGCAAAATCAGGGGGTTGGCTGGGCTATGTTTCTTTCTGGATGCTCTGGGGAAGAATCAGCTTCCAAGCTCATCGTCAGAGTTCATTTCCTTGTAGAGTGGTAGGACTGAGGTCCCTGTTTCTTTGCTGGCTGCCATACAGGAGCTACTCTCATTTCCTCTAAGCTGCCCTTAACCACTATGGCACCAGGGTTTCCATGTGGCCTTAAACCCTGTAAACTAAACCCATTGCCGTCGAGTTGATTCTGACTCATAGCCGCCCTATAGGACAGAGTAGAACTGCCCCATAGAGTTTCCTAGGAACACCTGGTGGATTTGAACTGCTGACATTTTGGTTAGTAGCTGTAGCACTTAACCACCACGGGTCCAGGGTTTCCTAAGAAACTTGGTGCCAATTCTGACTCATAGTCTGCCCTGTAGGACAGAGTAGGGTTTCCAAGGAGTGGCTGGTAGATTTGAACTGCTGGCCTTTTGGTGAGCAGCCAAGCTAGCCACCCTCAAAGCAAGCGATAGAAAATCTCTTGTGCGTTGGCTATCTCCCACTTCAAACCTGTTTTTCATAAACAGTTTCGTTCCTTTTAAGAATTCATCTGCTGAGGTTAGCCCCACCAAGGATAATCAATTGTTGTGTCTTAAAGTCAACCATGCCATATTACATAAGATAATCACAGGCTTGATACCCATGCACATTCACAGGTCCCTCCCACACTCAGATGGAAGAGGTTATATAGTGGTGTGGGCCATCAGGGCTCGTTTTAGATTTCTGTCTGCCACAGTGTAAAAGGAAGTTTCATATGGCTGTTAACCAAAAGGTCAGCAGCTCGAATCCACCAGGCACTCCTCGGAAACTCTATGGGGCAGTTCTACTCTGTCCTATAGAGTTGCTATGAGTCAGAATTGACTTGACGGCAACGAGTACAGGACACTAAATATCATGTGGAAAATTCCAAATGTCAAAAACAGAACATCTTATTCTCTTGTGATTCCCAGTTTTTCTAGCGGTATCACCAATCTCAGACAGAGTAGAACTGCCTCCTAGAGTTTCCGAGGAGTGTCTGATGGATTTGAACTGCTGACTTTTTTGGTTGGCAGATGTAGCACCTAGCCACTACACCACCAGGGTTTTCTAGTGTCTTGTAGTAGCTGGAAATGTGGAGCTTGGGAGACCAATGAAGGCTGGGAGTTATTTGCACAGTGTCCACATAAAGTCACCTGTTGGAGCCATTAAAGAAGATTAAATAGCCTAGAAATATACAGAGGGAAGAGAGTAACAAGAAAAACAAACAAACAAAAAAAGCAACTCAGAAGAGCAAGAGAAGCCAGAGATAAAAGAGTCATCAAAAATGAGGTTGAGAAACAAGAATTTGGTGGTGTGGAGATTTTTAAAAAGGAGGGCATAGGTAATGTTGTTAGCATAGTGTTGCTTTAGAAAGCTCATGATGGAAGCCAGGGCACAGTAGGCTGAACAGTGATGAGGAATAAGGAAGGAACAGCAAATGTAGACTATTCTCCCAGGACATTTGATTGCTTAGCAGGGGTCATAAACCTTTTCTGTAAATGACCAGACAGGATGTATTTGAGGTTTTGTGGGCTATACAGTCTCTGTCTGTTGCAACTACTCAACTCTGCCATTGTTGCACAAAAGCAGCCACAGATAATATGCAACCAACGGACCATATCTGTGTTCCAATAAAAGTTTATTTACAAAAACAGATAGAGGTCTATTGGTCATGGTTTGCCCATTGGTCATGGTTTGCCGACCTCTGCATAAAGATAAGAAGAAAGCTCAATAGTTGTGAAAGAAAGTGTAGCAGTTGTGAGAATAAATCAGATTTGGGGGAGGGTTTTATTATTATTTGTTTGTATATAGTAGACATTAACCAGATTGAGGTGCAGGACAAGAAGCTGACAGATTAAAGAGAATGGAAATAATTGATACAGCAAGACAGGCGAAGAAAGGACAAGAGCTGAAGGCACAAAACACATGGTCTAGGCTTGGTCTGGAAATAAATTATCTGAGACTGGGGGAAGAAATGGAGGAGAAAAGCAGATACGCAGACTTTATTGTTTAATTTCTTTTTTACCTTAATGTTTATTTAAGTCCTCCTTTTGCAATTTTTTTTTTCCCAAGAAACTAAATTTAGGGATTAGAAGGTTTTTAAATTTTGCTTCATAATCTATTTTTGTTGTGTTGCTTAATTTTCAGGGCCAAGGATTCCGGTATCCGTCTCTGTTTCCCTCATGAAGACCATGGACCTGGAGCACCACTTACTAAAGGAAATTCTTAAGTGCACAATTTTTCTTGTTTAGGTTTTAGACTCCCTTTTCATCTAATCTCTTTCAGCTGGTAGATCTTTTGACCAAGTCCTTTGAGATATGTTTTCACACTTGGAGGTGAGTAAGCTAGAGGAACGCAGAGGAGTTAGAACCTCTGAGTATTGTTGTTGCTCATCTTGCTTCTTTGCTTCTACCCTCCTTGGGTATCATATTATTCAGAGAATATATTCCTGTTAAAAATAATTCAGGTCAGTCTCCTAAGGGGAGTAGTTTTTCAATCTCCTATTGGGAATAGTTGTTTGAAGATAAATTCTGCAGATCTCCACTTGTGAAGTGAACCCCATCTTCTAATTTACCTGTCTTGAACACCTTTCCAAGGGCAGATTTTTCTTAAATTGAAGCACAACTGCCCATACCTTTTGTTTGTTTTACTTTTTGACTCTCCCACTGTCATTTGCACAGACCCAGGATGGAGTCTAAGTAGAGAGGGAATTTAGAAGATAAAAGAAGGAAAGAGCTTATGAATACTAAAATTTTTAGTTTGTGCTACAGAATGAAGTTTAATTCTGAATTCTAGATCACTAAATACTTTTGGTGCTCTCGGGATATTAGCTATAAAAACTCCCCAAAACCAAATCCATTGCGTCGAGTAGATTCCAACTCATAGTGACCCTATAGGATAGAGGAGAACTTCCCTGTAGAGTTTCCAAGGAGTGGCTGGTAGATTCAAACTGCCGACATTTGGTTAGCAGCTGTAGCTCACTTTATGTTAGTTGGGAACTTTTATTTATCAGAGATTCACAGTACATTACTTGGATCAGCAAGTCCAAAGTTTGTTTTTAACTCATCAGTTGATTCTCCTGGGGTAAAAATAACACCAGGGTCACAGGGAATTGTAGCTAATGGTTCTCATGCTCTGTGCCAGCACAGTCAATAAAGGCAACCAAGATACAAAATCGTTTAAGCAAAACACAGTTTTACTTCCACCTCCATAATGAAATGGCTCCCTTTTCTGCAGATATGCATTTTTCGGGATGTCCTTTGGCTAAAATCAGTCTCCATTGCTTAAGATAAGGTCTTCAGTCAAAGTTTTAGCTCTGATTCAGAAATGTGAACCCGTTTCTCTCCTTAAGTTGTGTCTGTCAGTAGACTTGGCCTCTACATATTGCTACCACCTTCCTCTTATACGGTACTTAGAATTTACTTAGAATAGAAAGAAAGGAAGAATTAAACCATCTGTTGAAAATCCTTAACAACCCAAAGCCAAAGCCAACTAGATGAGGTGTTTTGGGTTGAAGTGCTCATCCGTTCCATGTGTGGGATAATGTGATATATGATTCTATGTTCAGATTACTTCAGGTTTATGTGACTGGTTGAATCTGGCAAGAGTTATTTTAAATGCAGAATTAAAAAAAAATTTTGGAATCCAAATACATCTAAGAGATAATATATATCTAGCTGTACCAAAACTATTTATACATTTTAAAATACGGTTGAAAAAAAAAAGTGTATTTACCTATTAAATGAGACGTGGTTTAGAAGAATAAGCCGTTTGTTGCTGTGTAAGAGCACTGGGGTAAGACTTGTGAAATCCGTTCCATGTGAGCTCTGGGATTTTGGACAAGAGACTTATACTTGTTTGAGTCTTCACTTCTTCCACGGTAATGGATAAATGTTATCTTCCCTACGTACCTCTCTGATGTAGAGAGGTCAAAATATGATAAACGTGTGAAGACCGTAGGTAAACTATGAAGTTTTATATACTCATTCGCCCATTAACATTTATAGAAGGTATATTATAAGCATCGTGCTAGGACTAGTAGGTGTTCCTGAATGGCGCAAATGGTTAAATGCTTGACTGTTAGCTGAAAGGTTGACAGTTCGAACCCACCCAGAGGCACCTTGGAAACCATCCAGAGGCACCTTGGAAGATAGGCTTGGTGATCTGCTTTTGAAAGGTCACAGCCTTGAAAACTCTACTGAGAAGTTCTACTCTGCACACATGGGGTTGCCATGAATTGGAATTGACCCAACCGGCCGAAACTAACAACAACAGGATTAATAGCCTTAATATAAACAAAGATAAATAATATATTATCTCTGCCCTTATATGTTCAGGGTGTGGGGGAGACAGATATATAAACAAACAAATACAATCCATTGCAAAGCCAGGTCAAAAGGATACATACAGTAGAGGTTCTAAGGTTTTGAGAGATCAGTTCAGCTGGAGGAGCTGGGAAGGCTTTATACAGAAAGTGACCGGAGTAGGTATTTCCAGACAAATGGAAATGAGGGTGGAGTTGATTGGGAGCACTTCAGGCACAAACCAGTACAGGTAGTCCCCAATTTATGATGCATTCAAGTTACTACAAACTGTACTTACGACTGTCTTTTGTTCTGTACATCATATTGTTAGTAATATATACTACACGCAATATTGCAGCATGTAATTTGCAGGTGCTATCATTCTTGGATGGCACTGGGTTTTTGTTTTTTATCATTCTTGGATGTTCACTTGCAGATGTTCAATGTAATGATTTATAAAGACACTGATAATAAAAGGTAATAATAATGAAAACTAAAAAAAAATAAAAAGACTGAGGTATTCAACTTACATCAGAACCGACTTACAGCGGAGCCATCTGAACATAGCCCAGTCGTAAATTGGGGACTACTTGTACAGCAAAGGTGTTGTATTAGCTTCTTAGGGCTACTGTAACAAATTACCACCAAGTTGATTGGCTTAAAACAACAGGAATTTATTCTCTCACATTTCTGGAAGCCAGATGTTTGAGTTCAGGATGTCAGTACGTCCATGCTTTCTCTGAAAGCTCTAGATGAAGATCCTTTGCTGTCTCTTTCAGCTTCTGGTAGCTCTAGTGTTCCTTGCATTGTGGCAGCATAACTCCAGTCTCTGCCTCCATCTTCACGTGGCCATCTTTCCTCTTTGTCTTTTTGTCTCTGTGTCTCTTCTGTTTTTATAAGGATTCCAGTCATATCGGATTAAAGCCTACCATACTTGAGCATGATCTCATATTAACTAATTACATCTTCAAAGACCCTAAATCCAAATAAGGTCACATTCACAGATCCTGGAGGTTAGGATCTGAACATAGCTTTTTGGGGAAGACAATTCAACCCATAACAGACATATACGCAGAAATAGCATGGCTCATTACAGGAACTAAGAAAATACAGATAAAGGTTGTCTGTTCTTGACTAATTTGTATCAGATGCATCAATAGATGTAGTGATGATACTGAGTCAAATACCAATAAAACCAAGGTGATGAATTCTTTATAACAGCACAGAAAATACTGTTGTTGCTGGTAAGTGTCATCAAGTTGGTTCCTACTCATAGTGACACTATGTACAACAGAATGAAACACTGACCAGTCCTGGGCCATCATCGCAATTGTTGCTATGTTCGAGCCCATTGTTGCAGCCACTGTGTCAGTTCATTTCACTGAGGGTCTTTCTTTAAATATGCTATCTTTTATAGCTACCTTCTCCAGATATATTCTAAATAGCAAGAGTGAAATGTGGAATAGACTTCTTGGTGGTGACAAGAAGTTATGAGATGGGTCTCTTATACATACTATGGTACATAAAAGAAGCAATTTGTTATATTTGTGTGGGAGAGAACATGTATTTAGAAAGAACTTAAAGTGTATTTTTTAGGCATTCATTTACTACAAATATATATTTGAGAAAAAAATAAAAATTTTGGATTAAAGAAAAAAATTCAAATTAATAAAAAGTACTATTAAACTGCTGTGATGAATGTTTTCTCCTTGTACAATTGGTCATGGTGCCTCCTGTGAAATACTCCAAATAGAATGTCTTCCCTGAATCTGTGAAGAAATGGCCTAGGGAATCATGTTCAATTACATCTCTAACAGGTGGCAGGCACTTTTACTTAAAACGCTTTTCTGGGCTGACTACTGTGTTTCCTTTTCTAAAAAAAATTTCAAAGCCTCTGGGAATTCTATGTATTAAATCAGAGTCCATCTCTCATGGAAGCATATTGTGTACCATCTGTGTTTCTGATCGTTTTCTCCAGAAAAGTACTCATTTTAATTTGCTCCTTAGGCCTTCAAAATCCTCCAAGAATTCTCCATCTTCTCCTTATGACTGCATACCCACCTACTTATACTTCCTTTCCATTATTGCTATTCCTCTACGCTCATCCTTTCTGGTATTTTCCCATGGCTTTTCTACTTATTTGGGTCACTTCGTCATGTTCCTGGTTTTTATCTAACTTGGATCTTGGTCACTTACAACTGAGTCACTGTGTTACTTTCTTCCCTTGAATATCATATTAAAAAGAACTGCCACGGGAAAGATTAATTGGAAGAAGAATTGTGTCATTTTCTAAACTGGTACGGTCAAGTTCTCCCTTAGTATTTAAAGTCCTCTAAATTCTGTTTTCTTATTTTGTTAACTTTTTGGGGATAAGGTGGGGAGATGTACTCCTCATAAATGAGGACTTTATGGTAAGTGGTAAATACCGTTCCACTAATATTTTTATGAAATTTTAGTTCCAAACTATTTTTAAATATTTTGTTAACATTTTACCCAGATTATGTTAAAACAGTACATCAGTTTAATGTATTTACCACAATGAAACTTTTTTGTTTATAAATCATAGAAATCCATCCAGGTTACCTTAAGATTTTTTTTTTTTAATTGGGAGATTTAGGATGAGATTTATCAAAAAGAGCTATACCATCAAACTCAAGATCACCCCAACTTCACAGGGCGATGGAATCAGAAACTGGAAGATGTTAGGAGTCACTTACCCTCTGTGTGACATGATTTCTTGTTTCTTGTTGCTGCTTCTCTCTGCTTTTTGGCCTCAGTCTTCTTTCATCCTTCAGATTAGCATTCTCGAATTATCAGTGCACATAGTAGAAAATACCTACCCCTTCCATTCATGATCTCTTAAGCCAGGAATACAACAGAAGCTAATTATGGTACCACTGAAACGATTCCAATAATGAAAATTTATAGATATTTTAGAATTAAGATATAGAAGGGAAAACTTCATAAGCAGGAGTAGATTTCAAAATACCATACCATACCATACCCATTGCCGTCAAGTTGATTCCAACTCATAGCGACCCTATAGGACAGAGAACTACCCCCACAGAGTTTCCAGGGAGCACCTGATGGATTCAAACTGCTCACCTTTTGGTTGGCAGCCGTAGCACCTAACCACTACACTACCAGTGTTTTCAGAATTGAAAACAGGCTTGGAAAACTTTTAAACACAGGCAGTGGCAAACATACAGAATAAATTACGTGTTTATAAAAAGGACACACTACCAAACTATAATGAGCTGGTTTGGAAACACTAATCAATTTAGGTTTGGTGAGAGTAGGTTTCACTCGAAAGGTTGGTGTTTTGGTTAGTTTTTAATGAATTATTTGAGCATTTAAGAATATTTTACCAGATGAATGCATACCATTAAAATGATTAGGATGCCCAAATATCTACTGGACTGCTAAAATGTCTTTTTAGTAGCTATGTAAAAGAGAGTCTAGGAAATGTCAAAAGTGTACCTGAGACATTTTTTCATAAAGATATATTCATTGTACATAACCTGTTCTGAGAATCTTCAACTCTGAGTCAAAAGAAGAGCTGCTTGGATCGTTGCCTTGGAAATGAGCTCTTTGTTGACAGGATATCATTGTGGGACTCAAGAACAACTTGTTAGCTTCAAAGAGTTTTCATCATTGGCCAAACCAGCATTACTTCTGAATGAGAATCTTTGCTTCTTTGTAAGTTTTGTTTTTCATTCTTGCCAAAGATCGTTATAGTGGAAAACTGTTTTCCATTTTAGCCAGTGCCATCAATCTAATCTCAGGTTATAAGGTCAGAAAGAGGAAGTAAGTTTAATTTGACCTGACTTTGGTAAGGGTCTTAGCTTTGGTCTTAGGAAACTGTTATGGATCAAATTGTGTCCCCCAGAAAGGTATGTTGAAGTTCTAACTCCTGTACCTGTGAATATCTTTATTTGGGGAAATAGATTTTTTCTTTGAAGATATTAGTAGTTAAGTTAATGGGTCATACCAGAGTAGGGTGAATCCTAATCCTATATGACTGGTGTCTCATAAAAGAGGAGGGCAGACAGGGATATAGAGTCACACACAGGGGGAAGACACCATATGAGGATACATCTACAAACAAGGAAGGCCAAGAAATGCCCAGGGCCACCAGAAACTAAAAGATACAAGGAAGGATCTTCCCCTACAGAAGACAGAGAAGTATGGAACAGTTCTTCTCTTAAAGCCTTCTCTCGAAGCTGATACCTTGTTTTGGACTTGTAGCCTCCAGACAAATTTCTGTTCTTTAAAGCCAACCACTTTGTGGTATTTTGTCATGACAGACCTAGGAAATTACATCAGAAGTATAACTCACTATGGGGAAAAAACTGACCAAAGAAATAAAAACTGCAAAAGAGCAGAAGCAAAACAGGTTAACTTTTATACCAATAACCTATTTCCAAAAGCGTGAGGGTTTTTGCATAAGTTTACTTTTAAAAATTCAACTGAATTTGCTTCAAAATCTTCAGTAAAGTATAGACACCCTCTACCAAATATGTTAAAACCAACCAAACCAAACCCGTTGCCGTTGAGTCAATTCTGACTCATAGAGACCCTGTACAACAGGGTAGAACTGCCCCATAGAGTTTCCAAGGAGTGTCTGGTAGATTCAAACTGCCAACCTTTTGGTTAGCAGCTGTAACACTTAACCACGACACCACCTGGGTTTCCATCACCAAATATGTTAGAGATCTTAATTGTTAAAACAGAAAATTTCAGGAAATACATAATTTATATAAAGGTTTATACATATCACTTATTTAGATATTACTTCGTACATAACAATAGTGAATGAAAATGTAAAAGACCCTTTGCTTAAGAGTTCCCCTGGATATTTATTTTATTTTGTGTGTAATAATGACTTTTGTTTTAGTGTTTCTCAGTTTTTATGTTGATATTATTCTTTATTTCAAAGTTTTATATTTGTTATAAACTTTTGTATTTGTTAATTTGAGTAAGTTTGTCAAGTTTCCATTTAGCCAGGTAGTATAGCAAAACAGTTTTAGTTTTATCATTTAGCTTATTAGATTACCTAGGATTCATTTGGCTTAAATCACAGACATATTAGGACATCACATTTTAGTTAATTTAAAACCTTTAGCCTATATTTGAGGTTTAAAATTAGCATAGTTTTTGTATTTTCTTGCATATTGCAGCAGCAAAGATTTTGTATACCTACTTACGTGTAATTAATAAATTTCTGGGTTGCATCTATGATTTGCAAAGCACTTTGCTAAGTATTTTAAGAACTCTAAAGATAAATTATGGAACCCTGGTGGCACAATGGTTAAGAGCTGGGCTACAAACCAAAAGTGGGAAGCTCAAATCCACCAGACACTCCTGGGAAACCTTGGAAACCTACCGGGCAGTTCTACTCTGACCTGTCGGGTTACTATGAGTTGAAACTGATTTTGATGGCAACGGGTATAGGTACAGGCTACAAAGATAAATTAGACATGGTTCATGTTCTCAAAGCATACAAAATATCTTAGGAAAAAATAACACTAGCATAAATAAAATTAATGCAAAGTAGATGTTACAAATTTGTTGCTGTCAAATCGATTCTGACTCATAGAGACCCAAAAGTCAGAGTAGAACTGCCCCATAGTGTTTCCAAGGAATGGCTGGTGGATTTGAACTGCTGACCTTTTGGTTAGCAGCCAACCTCTTAACCACTGGGCCACCAGGGCTCCAGTAGATGTCTTGCTTGCTGTAAAATATTAGGCGATATCAGAATTTCAGTTTACCTGGATGTTATCATGTATGTTCTGGTCTTTGCAGGGTAGTTAGGACTATGATAAGGTAGTGTAGAGATGAGCCAAATGTTTTCCAGATGAGTTTGGTGGAATGAGTACAGGAGCGGGATTCCGTGGGAAAGTAGTAAGCAGTTTTTCAAGCACAAATACATAAAAGATGTGGGGAGATAAGTTGGAAAGTTTGATTAGATCAATACAATGGTGTGCTGGAGTTGCCTGGTATCGCCTTGTGTAAGCATATTGTTACATTTTCCCAGAAATTTTGTTAGCTAGTTGACATTACTTTGGTAGCTTTAAATCAGTTACGGCAGTTGAGTATTTACATCATGGAATTAAGCAAAGCTTACAAGTCTTTTTTTTTTGCCTGGAGAGCTGGTTGTTAAACATTTACCATCATCCACACCACTGGATTCATAGGACAGAAAGCCTTGAATGCCAGATCTTCAATATAATTAATTTTATGATATTTGTCCTTGGTATACAATTTACTATTTTGAAGTTGATACTTTAAAAAAAGAAAATTACTATTAATTAGGAATAAACAAAAGTTATTACCAAAATTGCTCAAAAACAGGAGCATTTTCTTAGGTGCGATAAAAACCACAAAAGTGTCTTCTACTAAACTAAACAGTTCCACGGTGGAAAAGAAGGTCAGTTTATGTTGGTAATCCAGGACTCACTGACATGATAGAAGATAGAAGATGAGTTAACATATATGTGCATGAGAAAGTACAAAGTTTTAACCATTTGCAAAGGCCGATAGTTATTGCAGTGAGTAAACATCTAGTCATAAAAGCTTATAGGCTTGCCAACACATGGTTCACATCGCTGCGAGTCTGGGGAAAGAGGGAATGAGCTACTGTTAGTTGTTTCTTCCCAGTGATGACTAAAAAAACTGCCTGCATGGTGTTTGTATTCCCTGATGACTGGGGTCGACTCGACGGCACTGGGTTTGTTTTTTTTTTTTGATGACTGGGGAGGAGGGCAGAGGGTTGGCTTCTGCGTGATGAATTGCTTTCTGTCTACACAGATTAGAGCTTTCTGTATGCCAGAGCTCAGATCACATACTACGGAGCTTTGAAGGAACCCCTAGAAGCAGAGCTCTGTGCTCCATAGATCATTTCCTGTTCCTCCTGTCTGACATGAAGGAACTTTTTATTAATGTTTTCATCAGGAATGAGCATGTTTATAGGAGAAGGGGCAATAAATGAATAGTTCAGTTTGAGTGACATCCCAATAACCATAAAATCAAGCATGAAAAAATTTCCTGAAACTTTAACAACTGGCTTCAGGCTTTCAGGCCTTTGGGCAACAAAAAGAACAAAACAATAATTGCTATCACTACTTCGGAATCTAGGGTGGAGATTCTTGACCTGCGCCATGGTTGGACTTCAGGGTGTGTGTCAAATCAAAAGAAAATTCACTGCCTTCTAGTCCATTCCTACTCATAGTGACCCTATAGAACAGAGTAGAGCTTCCCCATAGGGTTTCCAAGGCTGTAAATCTTTATGGAAGCTGACTGCCACATCTTTCTTCCATGGAGCGGCTGGTGGGTTCGAACTGCTAACCTTTCAGTTAGCAGCCAAGTGCTTAATCACTGTGCCACCAGGGCTCCTTCAGGGTATGTGTACTAAAAACCAAACCAAATCCAGTGCAGTCGAGTCAATTCCGACTCATAGTGACCCTATAGGACAGAGTAGAACTGCCCTATAGAGTTTTCAAGGAGCGCCTGGCAGATTCGAACTGCCGACCCTTTGGTTAGCAGCTGTAGCACTTACCCACTACGCCAGCAGGGTTTCCCAGGATATGTGTAGCCCCCCTGAAAATGCAGGCCAAATTTTGTTGTGTGTGCCCATGTACTTTTCTTGAAAAAGATCTATGCATTTTGTCAGATTCACCACGGTGTCTCTGCCAGGCTTCGGCCCACCCAGCCTCGCATTCTCCCTGTTGCCACTGAAAGGTTAAGAATCACTGATATGGTTGGTCATTTTTGGATATACTTGGCTATCCCTGGATTGTGCAAATGGTTACCAAGTTCAGTTGCTAATCGAAAAGTTGGAGGTTTGAGTCCACCCTGAGGCAACGAGGAAGAAAGCCCTGATGATCTACTTCTGAAAACCCAGCTATTGAAAACCCTGGGGAGCACAGTTCTCCTCTGGCACACATGGGGTTGCCATGAGTCTGAGACGACTTGACGCAACTGGCTTTTTGGATATTCTTGAATGTTTGCAGGAGCTAGAAGGGAGATTCATGCCCCTTTATCAAAAAGAGAATTGGTTTATTCCCAGAGGTCATTTAAAGACTAGGTATGAAAGAGGCTTTTATGTGTTTTGAAGTTTATATATATTCATATGTTCTCTTTTTTGATGCTGAAAACAACTGTCTTTGATAAGTGAATAAGGTATTATCGTTTTTATTATCCCGAATTGGGAACTAGAGATGGTAGGGTTCAGTGGTTCTTCACTTGGACTGAACATCGCCTGGGGAGCTTATAAAAAATGTGGTGATCAGGCTTCACCCTCAAAAATTCTGATTCAGTTGGTCTGGAGTGGAGCCTGAATATCACATAGTTTCAAAAGTTTCCCAGGTGATTCTAACATCCTGCCCAGGCTGGGAACCACTGAGTTGGGCAATGAATGACATCATAAAGAAAAGGACTGAGAATTGCAAAACAAGAACTGTCATTAATTCCTGAAAAAGTTAAGACCTCGAACACATTTTTAAAAGGAAGTCAGCAGAAAATAAAATGCTATGTGAATAATTATGGTTTAAAAAATAATAATTTCACTCAAAACTTTTTTGATACATGTTTTTTCTGTTATTTGAAAATCTGATATTACTTTGTTGCCTTGGGCTGGGTCTATGTCCCACTATCAAATCTGTGTGAAATGACTAACTGTTTTATTGGAGAAAAAGGGATAAAGAAACTTAGAAAACTGAAAATAACGTTTCCTTGCCCTTGTCTGTTGATTCTAACATCTGTGTCTGTTTTAGTTCAGTCTCAAGTGATTCATTTTTCTCCTCATTATGGGTCATATTTTCTTGCTTCTTTGCGTACCTTATAATATTTGACTTTATTCCGGATGTGAATTTTACCTTGTTGGGTGCTGGATATTTTTGTACTCTTATAAATGTTCGAAGTTTGTTTTAAGATGTAGTTCAGCTACTTGGAAACAGTTTATTCATTTTGGGTTTTACTTTTAAGATTTGGTGGGTGGGAACAGGGCAGTATTTAGGTCCATTGTCCTCCACTACTGAGGCGAGAATCTTTCGAGTTCTCTAGCCAATATCCAGTGAACTATAAGTTTTTTTTCTGCTCCAACTGGCGGAAACAAGCACTATTCCCAGCCCTGAGTGAACATCTGTTTCCCTCTAATGCTTTCAGATGGTTCCTTTTCCAGTTTGGGGAACCTTTTTTACATGTGTGCAATATTCATTACAAATATTGCTCAATACTCTGCTAATGACTTGAGGTCTCCAGGGTTCTCTCTCTGGGCAACTCTCTTCCCCAGTTCTCAGTCCTGTGAACTCTGACCGCTTTTGATCTCCCCAAACTTTCAGCTCCCTCTCCTCAACTCAGCAAGTCTACTATGCTCTGCCTCGCTTCCCCTACCCTGCAAGGTGTCCTGGAAACCCTCTCCAGGCAGTAAGCTGGGTCATTACTGGGCAGATCTTGTTATTTCCTGGCTTTCATTGTCTTTTGTCCAGTGCCTTGAGTCACTCTCCCCCATATATTTTGTCTGGGGTTTTTGACTGCTTCGTTTGGGAAGCTAAATCCAATTCCTATTATTTCATCTTGGATGAAAATGGGAGTCCAGCAAACTGAAAATAAAAATGATTAACTGACATTTATTTAATCATTGAAGTTATGACATCTTAAATCACTTAAAAAGCAGTAGGAGATAACAAAAAGAATGAAGATTAATGGAAAAAAATTGAGTGGGGGTTAGAGAATAAAAAATTACTGAGTGACACCTGTGTGATGAGCTCTTTATATACATTGTTTTATTTAATCCTTAATAATTCCGTGAAGTATAGGGGTGTGGTAGAGTGAGACCTGGGACATAAGACTGATTGGCCGTAAGCCTATGTTCTCTCCACAATATTCTATGCTACTTTCCAAAATTCAGAACGGCTTTTAGAAATCTGTTTTTAAACATTTGTCATTTGATTGCAACACTGGATTTATAGGAATAAAGAGATTCATAACGAAACTTTTGAGAAATTTTAATATAGTGAAGTTGGCTGGGAACTCTGCCAATTTGCTTTGTTTTCTCAGTTTATTCCAGGTTATTTGTATTTACACAAACTGCCTTCCAGTAGAGACTAAACTCTTAATATTAAATTCACAGTCTACTCACATTTGGCTGCAATCAGTCTTTTAGGCTTTATCAACTTTATTATGTCTCAAAGCACTCCAACTGGGATTTCCCATTCCTAGAACTTAGCCTTCCTTTTCTTGTTTTGGTGCCTTTGTTCATGCGACTCTATATAAAAAAAAATAAGAGACCAAAAAAACAAAAAACACACCAAACCTGTTGCCACTGAGTTCGACTCGTAGTGACCCTATAGAATATGATAGACCTGCCCCATAGGGTTTCCAAGGAGTGGCTGGTGGATTTGAACTGCCCACCTCTTGGTTAGTAGCCAATGCTTAACCACCGTGCCACCAAGGATCCTATATAAGAGGGTGCTCCTGAAATTCAGTGGGTACAGCTACTACTCCACTTTCATCTATACAAGCTGCATCACCCCACATTTCAAGGTACAGCTCCTCAGAAAGTATTCCTCAGTGCTTTAAATAGAATGAATCTCTCCCAAACCCTTTTCCCCATGGATGTTCTGATCTAATATTGATCAAACTTTACATTGCATTAGAATGGACTAATGTATTCAACAAGATAACAGTTACTAACCAAAATGTTGGCAGTTCGAATCCACCACTGGCTCCTTGGAAACCCTACGGGGTAGTTCTACTCTGTCCTATAGGAATGCTATGAGTCAGAATCGACTTGATGGCATTGGTTTTTTTTTTTCTTCTTTTGGTATGTATAAAGTCTTCCTTGTTTTTTTCCCACTAAATTGTAGTATATTTTAGGATATCAACTGGGTATTACTAGATTTTGTATTCCATAGGATACAGCACAATACCTAGCACAGTAAACATTTAATAAATAAAATACCTGATCTGATTGTGAGTTGGCATTAGCTGGCTGACTGGCTTGTCTTGCATTATTCAGGAGTATTATTAATCCATTTAAATTGATAAATCCCAGCATCTTCTCACCTAGAAGCACACTTCATTTTCCGTGTGAAAAGCAAATTAATCACAAATTTTTATCTATATTTTGGAACTTCTGCTCTGGTAACTTTCCATACGTGTTCAAATTTGAAACTCCTGTTTGAAAAATTTTTTGTTATTGTGTGCTAATACTCATCCTCTGTGTCTTCTGAATATCATCACATGGGCCACTTGTTGCACCTTAATTTCTTTGCTCTAGAGACAGTTCTTCTTTTTGGGTTCTTTAGGGTGCCTCATCTTCCTCTCTCCCAAACTTGCATGAACTATATGTTGCCATCATTTAGGTACCGTTTTTACATAATGAAGAAATAAACAAGCAGACAGAAACTTATATTAATTAGCTGTGATACAACACAGACACAGCATGGGAAGGGCCTTGTAATCAGAAACAAATACTTCAGCTCAAAAACATGGGCAAAGAAGAGATCCCGGAGAAAGATGGGAGTCACCCTGGAGCTAAGCAGAGGAACGTATGACATCACTGCTCACTGATTTGATTCCTTAGGGCATTTCACAGTGAATCATCGACAAGTTTCCCATTCATTGTGGTCTTGTGACATTTAGGAGGGAACTAGAAATAGGATTGTAAAGTTTCCTATTTAAGAGTTCAGCTCTAATTTTACGTCATGAGTTCTTGCGTATGTTTTATAAGAAAATCTAAAGCAGGGAGAGATAATAAGAAAATACTTTAGAACAGGATACTTTGAAAATGATGACTCTATTTTGGGGAGCCATGATGAGAAAAATAACTTCAATATGACTTTGCAAAGAACTTTTAGCACTTTGTAAATAATTAAGTAATCTGTACCAACAACAAATTATTTTTGATAGTCAAAGAATATATATCTGAATAAATCACAAACTTAACCTGCACAAAGGAGTGAAGAGCATGGGAAATGGCAGCAACGAAAGTAAACAGAAAACTTTTAGTGTCTATATCTTTAAACAGTTTGAAGAAATTATACTATCCATGTATTGTAGGGCTTATATAAAAAACCAAAAACCAAACCCACTGCCATCGTGTTGATTCCCACTCATAGCGACCCTATAGGACAGAGTAGAACGGCCCCACAGAGTTTCCAAGCAGCACCTGGCAGATTTGAACTGCCGACCTGTTGGTTAGCAGCCATAGCACTTAACCACTATGCTACCAGGGTTTCCAATTATAATATATATATAAAAAATAATATATAAAAAAAAATTTTTTTTTTTTAGAGAAGTAAAATGTTTAACAAAAAAGCACAGAGACCAGGAGCAAAGAAATGAAAGAATACTGTTATAAGGATTTTTTTTTTAATTTTATTGAGTTTTTGGTGAAAGTTTACATAGCCAGCTAGGTTCCCATTTGCCAATTTCCACACATATTGTTCAGAGACATTACTCACATTTATCACAATGCATGAACATTCTTTTTGAGTTCTGTTTGTTCCCTTTCCAGTACTCTAGTTTCCCTGCCCTGTATCTTCTCATCTTTGCGTTTGAGTAATTGCTGACCATTTGGTCTCATACTGATGGTTTTTAAGTAGAGAACAGATCTTTTATTTATTAATTGTGTGTTAGGTGAAAGTTTACAGAGCAAATTAGTTTCTCGTTAAAAAATACACAAATTGTTTTGTGACATTGGTTGCTAACTCCATGACGTGTCAACACTCTTCCTTTCTCTATTCCAGATTCCCTGTTTGCATCTGTCCAGTTTTGCTGACCCTTCCTGCCTTCTTATCTTCGTTTTTGGACTAGTGTGCCCATTTAGTCTCGTAAACATGATTGAACTTTGAAACACATTCCTCACATGTGTTATTGTTTGCCCTATTGACCTGTTAAATCTTTGGCTGAAGGTGAACCTTGGGAGGGACTTTAGTACTTAGTTAAAGGGTATACAGGGGCCATACTATTGGGGTTTTTCCAGTCTCTGTTAGACCAGCAAGTCTGGTCTTTTTTTTTTTTTTTATGAATTTGAATTTTGGTCTATATTTTTCTCCTGCTCTGTCTAGGACCCTCTATTGTGATCCCTGCCAGAACTGTTTATGGTAGTAGCTGGGCATCATTTAGTTGTTCTGGGCTCAGTCAGGCAGAGGTTGTGGTAGTTGTGATCTCTTAGTCCTTTGAAGTAATCTTGCCTTTGTGTCTTTGGTTTTCTTCATTCTCCTTTGCTGCAGCTGGGATGGGACCAGTAGATGTATCTCAGATGGCCTTTTGCAGGCTTTTAAGACCCCAGATGCTACTCATCACAGTTGCATGTAGAACATTTTCTTTATAAACTGTGTTATGCCTATTGAGCTAGATGTCCCCCAAGACCATGGTCCCCAGACCTCAGTAACTTCGTCCCTCAGGGAGTTTGGATGTGTCTGTGAAGCTTCTACATCTTTACCTTGGTCAAGTTGTGCTGACTTTCCCAGTATTGGGTACTGTCTTACCCTTCACCAAAATTACCACTTACCTACTGTGCTGGTTAAGGTTGTGTGTCAACTTGGCTGGGCCATGATTCTCAGTGGTTTGGCAGTCATACAATGTTGTAATCACTTCCATGATGAGATTTGTTATAATGTGATCACCTCCATGATGGGATCTGCTGTGAGTAGCCAATCAGTCAAAAGGAAGTTTCCTTGGGCATGTGGCCTGCATCAAGTATAAATGGACATTCAAGCAAGGCTTGTGGCTTTTTGCTTGCTCTGAATCCTGCAACTGGCTCCTGTTTGTCTGACCTCTAGTTCTTGGTACTTGAGCTAGCAGCTTACCTGCGGTCTTGCCTGCTGATCTTGGGATTCATCAATCTTTGCAGCCTATTAGCAAAAGCCCTGCTCTCTGACCTGCCAATCTTGGGTTCACCAGCACCTGCGACTACGTAAATCAGCTGACGCCTCTATCCTAACCCATGGACTTGGAACGTTCCAGCCTCTACAATTACATGAGTCATTTCCTTGATATAGATATCTCTCTCTGTATATATTTATACACTTTGCTGATTTTGGTTCTCTAGAGAACCCAGCCTAAGACATATGGAATGCACAGGACTTGCAATGTCAGTGTTTAAAAGATAGTAGTTGTAATAATTACAAGTAAGAGTAAGCTATAATTTTGGTCTATATTATTTTTATAAGGTGGCAGCATAATTTTCATTGTTCAAATCAAACCCTATTCTCAATTTCTATTCTTATGTCTGGGCATTTTTTTCTGCTACTGTAATAGTTTTGTAAAATATCCTTTTAATTATATATTTAATTATATGTTATGCAAGTGGAACAAATAGTAATGGGTTTATAAAGAGTATAAATCTATAAAATAAATCAACCATATCAGATACCTTTGATACTCATTTTCTTATACTAGTGTATAATTCTTTTACTTTTAAGATTCATAATTCAGTTTTATGAAAACTAAGAACTAATAATACATCTAACTCATAGTTGTCAATGTGTATTACCATGTACAGTTTATTAAAAATAGAGTAGAAGGTTTTCCTTTTTTAGGACTTATTAGTCTACTTGATTAAAACTTATTTACAGTTCACATAGTGTGGGATATGTCTGATTGTAAGATGTAGTAATCAGAGTCCTAAGAACATATGATACAGATAACGAGGAAAAGATTAATTCCTCTGAACTGCATATAGTGCCGTGTAAGTTCCAGAGATTTCTGTTTTGTTAACTGCTGTATTCCTGGGTCTTAAAATGGTTCCTGGCACAGAGTAAGCCTGAATAAACATCTGTTGGAAAAGTGAGCTTAGATTTATTGTGGTATTAAGAAGTAGTTCTTTTGCTTCCTGAGATGGTCTTCTGTCTTAAAGGTGCACCAATGTAAATAATATGTGAATTCAATATTATCACTTAAAAATATCAGAGTAAAAACGCAACTTTATGATAGAAAAACAAGTATTTTCTTAAAGTAAGCCTTTATCAACCTGGCCAAAATTATAATAACATTTGTTTTCTCTAGCAAAAACAAAATAGGCTGATGTTATGGATTGAATTGTGTCCCCCAAAAATATGTGTTGTAAATCCTAGTTTCTATGCCTGTGGTTATAATCCCATTTGGAAATGAGTCGTCTTTGTTATGTTAATGAGGCAGGATGAGTGTATATCTTGAGTCAATCTTTTTTGAGCTATCAATCTCTTTTGATATATAAATGTGATTAAACAAGGAACCAAGAGAAACAGAGATGGGGGAAGAGAAATGTCAAGAACTTGAAGATTGCCCAAAAGCAGAAGCTCGGAAGAGACAAAGACTTTCCTCCAGAGCTGACAGAGGGAAAGTCTTGCCCTGGAGCGGGCACCCTGAATTTGGATTTCTAGCCTCCTAAACTGTGATAAATTTCTGTTAAAGCCATCCATTTGTGTCGTTCCATTGTAACAGCACTAGACAACTAAAGCATCTACTATCTAGTTAGTGTTTTGTCCTCCTCTCTCCTCCCCTCCCTCGTAACCATCAAAGATTGTTTCTTTCTGTGTGTAAAACTTTTCATGAGTTTTTATAATAGTGGTCTCATACAGTATTTGTCCCCTCGTGATTGACTTATTTCACTTGGCATTATGCCCTCCAGATTCATCCATGTTGTGAGAAGTTTCGCAGGTTCATCATTGTTCTTTATCGTTGCATGGTCACTCTGCTATTGTGTGTCACTCTGCTATTTCACTAAAGAATAATCTCAGGGGATAGGCTTTGTTCTGGGTTTAAGAGTGTCTCTGGGCAATAGTTCCAGGGAGTCCTCTGTTCTCTACAGTTCCAGTTTGTCTGGCTTTTTTAAAAATAAAAATTTGAGTTCTGCTCCATGTTTTTCTTCCATTCTATCTGGGACCATCTATTGTGACCCGGGTCAGAATGGTTAGTGGTGGTAGTATGACAACATCTAGTCCTTCTGATCTCAGGATAGATGAGGTGGTGGCTCCTGTAGATTTGTTTCTTCTCTGAGCTTTTGATTATCTTCTTATTGTTTTGCTCCTGGTGAGTAGAGACCTATAGTTGTGTTTCACATGGCCCCTCTCAAGCTTTTAAGACCCCAGATGCTACTCATTTCACTAGGATAAAGATCATGATTTTTTGTGAACTATGTTATGCCAGTTGACTGGATTGTCCCATGAGACTATGGTCCTAATCTTTCAAGCCCAGAAAACCAATCTTGGAAGGTGTTTGGTTATGTCTGTGAAGTATCTGTATTTGTGTCTTCAATGAATATTTGTGCCTGCACCCACATATTTGTATTTACACATGTAGATACTTCTGTTTCTCAACTATGTATACACCTGTACCTACCCACATACCAATATGCTTATATCCATCTGTATGTGCTCATTTGTTTTTACTTTGGTTGTGCTGTGCTCACTACATCTGCATTTGGTGCCACTTTTCCCAACACCAAAAAAAAAAAAGTCTCTGTGATCTAAAGGGTACTTTCCCCTCCCCCCTTTTCCGTGGTAATGATTAATGAACATTGGTATCTATATATCTATGCTTGACTTCTTATAAAAGGGGGATCATGCAATATTTATCCTTATATGCTTGACTTATTTCACTTAGCATTATGCCCTTCAGGTCCATCCATGTTATAATATGCTTTGTGGACTTATCATTGCTTTTGATAGTTGTGTAGTATTCCATTGTATGTATGTATCACAATTTACTTATCTCTTCAGTCTTTGATGGACACTTCAGTTTTTTCTATTTATTTGCTGTTGGGAATAAAGCCAAAATAAACGTAGGTGGGCATATGTCTTCATGTCATCATTTTTATTTTTTAGGGTATATTTATCTAGGAGTGGGCTTGCTGGTGGATCATAGGGTAGTTAAATTTCTAGTTTTTTGAGAAAGCACCATGCTGTTTTCCATAGTTGTTGTGGCATTTTACAGTCCCAACCAGTTATGGATAAAAAACCCATTGCCGTCAAGTCGATTCTGACTCATAGTGACCCTATAATGGACCCAGCAATGGATAAGAGTTCCAGTCTCCACACATCCTCGGCAACATTTGTTGTTATCTTTTTTTTTTTTAATGTCAGTGTTTTTTTTAGCTGGGGTAAGATAGTATCTCATTGTTGTTTTGATTTGCATCTCTCTAATGGCTAATGATAGTGAACATCTTTTTTTTTTAATTTTAATGTGTTTTAGGTTAAAGTTTACAGTGAAGATTAGTTTTTCATTAAAAAATTTATGCACAAATTGTTTTGTGACATTGGTTGCAATCGCTGCAATGTGTCAGCACTCTTCCTTTTTTCTTTCCACCCTGGTTTCTCAGTGTCCATTCATTCAGTTTTCCTGTTCCTTCCTGCCTTCTCATTTTTTTGTTTTGCTTTTGGTCAGGTGTTGCCCATTTGGTCTCGTATACTTAATTGAACTAAGAAGCACGTTCCTCATGTGTGTTGTTGTTTGTTTTGTAAACTTGTCTAGTCTTTGGCTGAGAGGTGGACTTCAGGAGTGGCTTCAGTTCTGAGTTACCAGGGTGTCTGGAAGCTGTAGTCTCTGGAGTTCCTCCGGTCTCAGCCAGACCAGTAAGTCTGGTCTTTTTTTGTGAATTTGAATTTTGTTCTACATTTTCTTCTGCTCTGTCCAAGACCCTCTATTGTGATCCCTGTCAGACTGGTCAGTGATGGTAGCCAGGCACCATCTTGTTCTTCTGGGCTCAGGCTGGTGGAGGCTGTGATTAATGTAGTGCATTAGTCCTACGGACTGATATTTTCATTGTGTCTTTAATTTTCTTCATGCTCCTTTGCTCTGAACAGGATGGGACCAATAGATGTATCTTAGATGGCCACTCAAAAGCTTTTAAGACCCCAGACATTACTCACTAAAGTGGGATGTTGAAAGGGGCAGTGTGGGAAAGAGGGTGTATAGATTGTATAGGCCTAATACCCTGGGCATTATGGCATTGTTTTTACCTAGCTTGCATAGTTAACTTTTGCATACCCCAGTGATTTTGTGATTTTACAATTTCCTTCTCCTCCCCGCCCACCTTGTATTTCCCATGATCCTATAAAGTCTGAGGAAACCCTGGTGGTGTGGTGGTTAAGAGCTGTGGCTGCCAACCAAAAGGTTAGCAGTTGGGATCCACCAGACACTCCTTGGAAACTCTATGGGGCAGTTCTACTCTGTCCTATAGGATCGCTATAAAGTTTGAAATTAACCTATGTTCCTCTTTGGGAAGTAAAACAACCGGCGATAAATCTGGAGGAGAAAGAGATTAAACAAAGTGCCAATCTGATGACTGGAAAATAGGATGGCATCTGAGGATCTTTGAGAATACTCGCAGAAGGCTAACCTGTCCGGAACATGGTCATCATGCCTACCTCAGGGGGAAGCTAACAAACTTCTTGAGCTCTTTGGACCCAAAACCCTTTCCTATAAAACCCTTCCATCAGCCTCCAGGAGACAGATTTGGAGGAGCCCATTCCCCTCTGTCTCTTGAATATGGGTGTACAATAAAGACCCTTTTGCTGCTCACCTCACCCCTGTCTCAGTATTGGCTTCTTCAGCAGGTGGCTCGAATCCGTGCTTTGTGGTAACAATGTAGAACATTTTCTTTATGAACTGTGTTATGGCAATTGACCTAGATGTCCCACAAGACCATGGTCCCTAACCTTCAGCCCCAGTAACACTGTTCCTCAAGGTTTTTAGGTGTGTCTAGGAAGCTTCTGTTACTTAGCTTTGGTCAAGTTGTGCTGACTTCCGCTATATTGCATGTTGTCTTTCCCTTCACCAAGTTAAATTGTGAACTATTTAGTTAATGATTTCCCCTTCCCACTCCTCCCCTCTCTCATAACGATCAAAAAGAATTTTTTTTTGTGTGTGTGTGTGTGTAAAAGTTTTCTTGGGTTTTTATAATAGTTGTCTCATATGCTATTTGTCCTTTTGCGATCAGCTTATTTCACTCAGCATAAAGTCTTCCAGATTCATCCAGGTCGTGAGATGTTTCACAGATTCATCGTTTTCTTTATACTTGGGTAGTATTCCATTACTTGTATGTACCATAATTTAAGTGCCCATTTATCTGTTGATGGGCACTTAGGTTGTTTCCATGTTTTTGCTACTGAGAATAATGCTGCAATTAACATGGGTGTTCATGTTTATTCATGTAAGGGCTCCTCCTTCTGTAGGATCATTTCCTACGAGTGAGATGGCTGAACTGTATGACATTTCTATTTCTACCCTTTGAAGGATATGCCATATCGTTTTCCATAGTGGTTATACCATTTTATATTCCCACCAGAAGTGCATAAAAGTTCTAATCTACCAGCAGCCTCTCCATGGTTTATAATTTTCTGATTAGTGCCAGTAATGTTGGGGAGAGATGGTATCTCATTGTAGTTACGATTTGCATTTCTCTAATGGCTAATAATCACAAACATTTCTCATGTGTCTGTTAGCTGCCTGAATGTCTTCTTTGGTTAAATGTCTGTTCATATTCCTTGACCATCTTTTAATTGGATTATTTGTCTTTTTTGTTGTTGAGTTGTTGAAGTATTCTGTAGACTTTAGATATTAGACCCTTGTCAGATATGTCATAGCCAAAGAAATTTTCCCAGTCTGTAGGTTCTCTTTTTACTCTTTTGGTGAAGACTTTTGATGACCATAAGTGTTTAATTTTTAGGAGCTCCCAGTTATCTAGTTTATCTACTGGTGTTTGTGCATTGTTAGTTATGTTTGTATTCTCCTTATGCCATTTTTTAGGGCCTCTAGTGTTGTCTCTATTTTTAATTCCTATGGTCCATTTTGAGTTAGTTTTTGTGTATGGTGCGAGGTTTGGGTCCCATTTCATTTTTTTTTTTTTACAGATGGACATCCTGTATTTCAAGCACCTTTTGTTAAAAAGACGGTCTTTATACCATGGGCTTTGGTCATTTATCAAAGATCAGCTGATCTTAGGTGGATGGATTTACATCTCGGTTCTCAATTCTGTTCCATCGGTCTATGTGTCTGTCATTGTACCGGTACCAAGCTGTTTTGACTACCATGGCTGTATATAGTAGGTTCTGTACTGTAAGTCCCCCTATTTTGTTCTTTTTCTTCAATAATGCTTTGTTTCTCTGGGGCCCCTTTCCTTTCCATATAAAGTTGGTGATTAGTTTTTCCATCTCGTTAAAGAATGTTGTTATTTGAATTGGAATTGTGTTATATCTGTAGATCGCTTTGGGAAGAATTGACATTTTCAGAATTCTTATCCATGAACATGTTTTTCCATTTATGTAGGTCTCTTGGTTTCTCGCACAGTGCTTTGTAGTTCTCTTTGTATAGGTCTTTTATGTCCCATGTTAGATTTATTACTAAGTATTTTATCATTTTGGGAGCAATTATAAATGATATTGTTTTCCTGATTTCCTTTTCAAAATTCTCTTTGTTGGTGCACAGGAATCCAAATGATTTTTGTATGCTGAGCTTGTATCCTAGTACTCCATTGAATCTATTAGTTCCAGTAGTTTTCTTGTGGAATCTTTGGAGTTCTCTACTCATAGGATCAGGTCATCTGTGAATAGGGCTAGTTTTACTTCTTCCTTTCCAATTTGGCTGCCCTTTATTTCTTTTTCTTGCCTTATTGCTGTAGCTAGTACTTCCAGCACCATGTTAAATGTTGTTGTTGTTGTTAGGTATCATTGAATCTGTTCAGACTTGTTGCAACCCTATGGACAACTGCCCATTTCTGCATCATCCTCACAATCATTGTTATGTTTGAGCCCAAGTGTTGTAGCCACTGTGTCAATCCATCTTGTTGAGGGTCTTCCTCTGTTTTGCTGACCCTCTACTTTACCAAGCATGATGTCCTTCTCCAGGGACTGGTCCCTCCTGATAACATGTCCAAAAAATGAGAAACAAAGTCTCACCATACTTGACTCTACGGAGCATCCTGGCTGTCTTCTTCCAAGGTTGATTCGTTCATTCTTTGGACAGTTCATGGTATATTCAATATTTTTTGCCATCACCATAATTCAAAGGTGTTAATTCCTTTTTGGTCTTCCTTATTCATTGTCCAGGTTTCACAAGCATATAAGGCAGTTGAAAACATCATGGCTTGGATCAGGCACACCTTAGTCCTTAAAGTGTCGTCTTTTCTTTTTAACACTTTAAAGAGGTCTTTTGCAGTGGATTGGACCAGCGCAATACGTCATTTGATTTCTTGACTGCTGGTTCCACAGGCTTTGATTGTGGATCCAAGTAAAATGAAATCCTTGATGGCTTCAATTTTTTCTCCATTTATCATAATGTCACTTATTGATCCAGTTGTGAGGATTTTTGTTAACTTTATGTTGAGGTGTAATCCATACTGAAGGCTGTAGTCCTTGATCTTCATCAGTAAGTTCTTCAAGTCTTTTTCACTTTCAGCAAGCAAGGTTGTGTCGTCCATAACATTGTGAAGAATGGGAATTCCAGAACACTTAATTAAACTCATGAAGAACCTGTACATAGACCAAGAGGTAGTCGTTCAGACAAGGGGATACTGCTTGGTTTAAAGTCAGGAGAAGTGTGCATCAGGGAGGTATCCCTTCACCATACTTATTTAATCTGTATGCTGAGCAAATAATCCAAGAAGCTGGACTATATGAAGAAGAATGGGGCATCAGGATTGGAGGAAGACTAATGTCAAATAGGAGTGGTGATAAAGTCCATCCTTGTCTTCTTCCTGTTCTCAGGGGGAATGCTTTCAGCATCTATCCATTGAGGATGATGTTGGCTGTTTATTTTGTATAGATGCCCTTTACTATGTTGAAGACTTTACCTTTTATTCCTACTACATTGGGAGTTTTTATCAGGAATCGGTATCGGACTTTATCAAATTTCTTTTCTGCAATGATTGAAATAATCATATGATTATTTTCTTTTGTTCTATTTATGTGGCAGATTACATTGATTAATTTTCTAATGTCGAACCATCTTTGTGTACCTGGTGTGAAGTCCACATGGTTGTAGTGTATTATTTTTTGATATCATGCTGAATTCTATTGGCTAGAATTTTGTTGAGAATTTTTGCATCTGTGTTCATGAAAGACAGTGATCTGTAATTTTTTTTATTGTCATGTCTTTTCCTGGCTTTAGTATCAGGGTTATGCTGGCTTTATAGAATAAATTTGGGAGTATTCTTTCTTTTTCAGTGTTTTAAAATAGTTTGAGCAGTACTGGTGTGAGCTCTTTACTGAATGTTTGGCAGAATTCTCAAGCTGAGATTTCCTTTTATTAGCTTTTCAGTCTCTTGTCTTGTTACGTGTCTGTTCAGATTGTCTATCTTAGCTCATGTTAGTTTAAGTAAGTAGTATGTTTCTAGAATTTTTTCCATTTCCTCTAGGTTCTCAAATTTCTTGAAATACAATTTTTTTGTAGTATTCTGTTATGATCCTTTTTATTTCAGTTGAGTCTACTGTAATATCTCCCATCTCATTTTTTATTACTTGGTATTCCTTGACTTTGTTTCTATTTGAAAGTTTTGTGCCTACATCATTTATTCCCCTTTTTTATTGTTTTGATGTCATAATTTACAGATTTGATGTTTATGTTTCCCTGTTTTAAAATTTTTGGCTTTGTTTTGTTATTGAAAGTCCTTTACCTAAGTTGGCCTATGGCTGATGCTATCCTGTGTCCTGTGGTTGTTGTCTGATGCTGTTGGTTCTCTAGCTGAAGGATTCCCTTTAAAACTTCTTCTAAGTTTGGTTTGATTTCCACAAATTCCCTTACTTTCTGTTTATCTAGAAATGGCCTAATTTCACCATTGTATTTGAGAGAAACTTTTACAGGATATATTATTCTTGTAGTTTTTTTTTTTCCTTTCAAGGTTTTATATATGTCATCCTATTGCCTTCTTGCCTGCATAGTTTTTGCTGAGTAATCAGAGCTTAGTCTTATTGTTTCACTTTTGTAAGTGACTTTTCATTTTTCTTGAGCTGCTGTCAGCATACTTTCTTTCTTTTTTTTTTTTTTGACAAAGTGATTATGGTATGACCTAGTGACTTTCTTTTGTGGTCTATCCTATATGTGTTTTGTTGATCTTCTTGGGTAATCACCTTTCCAGCTTTCATGATATTTGGGAAGCTTTCTGCCAGCAAATATTTAACAATCTTTTCTGTGTTTTCCCTTTTCTCCCCTTGTTCTGGAACTCCGATTATGTGCATATTTTTTACTCTTGATTGTTTCCCATATTATTCTTAGGTTTTCTTCATTCTTTTCTCTGATTTTCCCTCAAAGAGGCATCCATAGATTTGTCTTCAATCTTGCAGACTCTGTGTTTTAAATTTGCTCCTAAAATCTTCTACCGAGTTGCCCGTATCTGAAATTATTGTTTATCTTTTGGATTTCTAGTTGCTTTTTTTTGGTATGATTTCTAATTGTTTATTTTTCTTTTTTTGACATTTTGTTTTTGTATTATTTTCTTGAATTCTTCAATTGCTTTATCTGTGTTTTCCTTGATCTCTTTCCTAATCTCTTGGAGAGCCTTAAATAGTAGTCTTTTGAATTCCATATCAGGTAGTTCCACTGTCTTTTCTTCTACTGAAAGGTCATCTGATTCTTTAGTCATTTGCTGGAGCCATCTTGTCTTGCTTTTTTGTATGTTTTGATATTGCCTACTGCCTCTGAGACATTAAGGTATTATTTTCTTTATTTATTGATTGTATGTTTGTTCGCTTCATCCTGCCTCTTTTTTTTTTTTTTTTTTGATATGTCAGAGTGGGCAGACCATGCATGCTTTGCTGCTTGCTCATCTGTGGGCATGATACTTCTCACCACCTTGATTGGATGGGTAGACCAGTGGCAGGTAGGGTGAGCCTGCTTCACTGTACACTGGCTTGGTGAGGTGTCTGAGGGCAGACTGGGCAGGCACTGTCTGCCTCCTGATGTTGGTCCAGTGGTGTGGCAATGTTCACAGCAGCTTGCCAGATAGGTGGAGGTGTTGGATGGGGAGTGGTATAGGCTTGATTCTCTCTGTTCAGAAGCTTTTTGAATGGCAGAAGGGGAGATCAGTGCAGGCACAGTATGATGGTGGGCTTGAGCTGGGGACACTCAAGCTGTGGTGGCACAATGAGTGCTGACAGGAATGGGAGGTGGAATATGGGGCTAGGTGGGGGAAAGAAGGAAAAGAAGAGGGAAAGAAAGAAAAAAAAGATAGCCAATGGGTGGGGGTGGGTAGGACGCAGGGTGGTGGTAGGCCAGTAGCTCTCTACCTGTGGTGGGGAGGCGTGACCCAGTGGCAAGGGGTAGAGGTGGTGTACAGGACTACATGTGAGGGAAAAAGAAAAAGAAAGGGAAAAAAATGGTGCAGCAGCAGTTGGTGGTGGAGGCGGGGCAGACTTGGGGTGACAGCAGACCAGTAGCTCCCTAGCCGGGTGTTGTGGTGTGGCCAATCTGGAAGGGGTGGGAGTGGTGTATGTGGCACAGGGCGAAGGGTAAGAAAGTGAGTTTCTCGATTACCAGGTGCTCTGTCTCCTTTCAGGAAATTCGTGAAGTTGCCTTTCCATAACCCTGTCTGGGGTCCTTGCTGGCTGTGCTCCCAGATGACAATGCTTTCCAAGTTAGTTGGCAGGTGATCTCTACTCCGTATCTCTCCTTGTTCTGTTTTCCTTCAGTTTCTTCTTCCATTCGGTGTTTGATCTAGTACTTCATCCCTTCATTTGATGCTTAGGGTTCCAGGATTGATATTTTTGTCTATTTTACTTAGTTTTTTGGGCCTTTGCTGTAGGAAGACAGCATGACAAGTCTGTCTAGGGTGCGTGTTCTGCAATCGTGAACATTTTTTCATATGTTTGTTGGCTTTTTTGAAGACCTCTTTAGTGAAGCTTCTGTTCATGTCTTTTGCCCATTTTGTGATCGGGTTATTTGTCTTTTTGTTGTTCAGTTGTTGCAGTTTTCTATAGATTTTAGAGATTAGACCCTTATTGGATAAGTTGTCTCCGAAGTTTTTTCTCCAGTTTGTAGGTTGTCTCTTTATTCTTTTAATAAAGTATTTTGATGAGTTTAAATTTTTATTTTTATTAGATCCCATTTATCTATTTTGTCTTTTATTCCTGTGTTTGTTGTTCTTTGTTGTTGAAGATTAGGTCCCGTAGTTTTCTCCTAGGAATTTTATGGTTTTAGGTTTAACATTTAGGTCTTCAATCCATTTTGCATTAGTTTTTGGGTATGGTGTGAGGTATGGATCCTGTTTCATTTTTCTGCAGGTGGATATCTAGCTTTGCCAGAAGCATTTATTAAAGAGACTGTTTCTGCTCCACTGAATCGACTTTGACTACTTGTTGAAAATCAGTTGTCCATAAATGTCTGGGCTTAATTTTAAGTTTTCAATTCTATTGCACCGATCTATGTGTCTATTGTTGAACCAATTTGGATTCCAGCGACTGTATAGTATGTTTTGATATTGGGGAGTGTGAGGTCTCCTGCTTTGTTCTTTTTCTTCAATTTTGCTTTTTGGCATTTCTTTCCATATGAAGATAGTGATTAGTTTTTCAATTTAAGTAAAGCATGTTGTTGGGTTTTTATTGGGATTTCATTGTATCTGTGGATTGCTTTAGGTAGAATTGACATTTTCAGTATATTAAAATTTTCAATCCATGATCATGGGATTTTTTTTCCATTTTTAGTCTCTCATAGTAGTGTTTTATAATTTTCATTGTGTAAATCTTTTATGTCCCTGGTTAGGTTAGTTCCTAAGTATTTTATCAATTTGCGTTTTTTTTAATTTCTTTTTTGGAGTAGTCTTTTTTTTTGTTTGTTTGTGTAGAGGCACCCAATTGATTTTTATGTGTTGATCTTCTACCCTGCAACATTGCTAAATTCTCCTATTAATTCCAGCAGTTTTCTAGTGGAATCTTTAGGGACTCCTATATATAGGATCATGTCATCTGGAAAAGAGATAGTTTTACTTCTTTTTTTTTTTCCAATTTGGCTAACATTTATTTCTCTTTATTGTCTTATTGCTCTGGTTAAGACTTCTAATACAATGTTGAATAAGAGTGGTGATAATGGGCATCCTTGCCTCCTTTTTGTTCTCAAAGAGAAGGCTCTCAGCCTATCTCCATTGAGTATAATGTTGGCTGTTGGCCTTAATTATGATGAGAAATTTCCCTTCTATTCCTACTTTGCTGAGATTTTTTTACTAGGAAAGTGTGTTGAATTTTATCAAATGTCTTTTCTGCATCAATTGGTAGAATTATATGGTTCTTTTGTTTTATCTTTGTATATTGTCTTTTCCTCTTTTTCATAGTTTTTGATTTTGTTTTTGCTGAGTCTTTATGTTTTTCTTGTATTTTATTTTGACGTGTAGTACTTGTTAGTCTACTTTGTGGTTACCTTAATATTTACCCCTATTTTTCTAAGTTTAAACCAAGCCTTTATCTCTTTTTATCTCCTCAACTTCTTCTCCATATGAAAGACCTATGACTACATTTTTTAGTCCCTCTTTATTGATTTAATGCTGTCATCTTTTAAATAATGACATCGCTGTTTCCCTGTTTTGAGCATTTTTTTACCTTGATTTATTTTTGTGATTTCCCTATCTGGGTTGTTATCTGGTTGCTCTGTCCTGTGTTCTAGTCATGGGTTGTTATCTGATATTATTAATTTTCTAACCAGAGGACTCCTTTAGAATTTTGCAAATTCCCTAAACTTCTGTTTATCTGGAAATGTCCTAATTTTGTCTTCATATTTGAGAGATAGTTTTGCCAGACATATGATTCTTGGCTGGCAATTTTTTTTCTTCAAGGCTTCATGTATGTCATCCCATTGCCTTCCTGCCTGCATGGCTTCTGCTGAGTAGTCCAAGCTTGTTCTTATTGACTCTCCTTTGTAGATGGCTTTTCATTTATCCCTAAATTTTTGCCTTTATCTTTGGTTTTGGCAAGTCTGATTATATGTCTTGATGACTTTCTTTTGGGATCTACCTTGTGTGGGGTTCAATGAGCACCTTGGATAGATATCTTCTTGTCTTCTATGATATCAGGGAAGTTTTCTGTCAACAAATCTTCAACAATTCGCTCTGTGTTTTCTGTTCTTTCTCCATGTTCTGGTACGCCAATCACTCTTTGGTTATTTCTCTTGATAGAGTCCCACATGATTCTTAGGGTTTCTTCATTTAAAAAAAAATTATTTTATCTGATTTTTCTCGAATATATTGGAGCCAAATTTTTTATCTTCAATCTCACTAATTCTGACTTCCATTTCCTCAATTCTGCTCCCTTGACTTCCTATTGAGTTGTCTAATTCTGAAAATTTATTGTTAATCTGCAGAATTTCTGATTGCTGTCTCTCTATTGATTCTTGCAGCCTGTTAAATTTGTCATTATGCTCTTGAATAAGCTTCTTAATTTCCTCTGCTGCTTTATCTGTGTGTTCCTTGGCTTGTTCGTGTTTTGCCTGATCTCCTTCCTGATGTCTTGAAGAGTTCTCTATATTAATCTTTTGTATTCTACCTCTAAAAAAAAATTTTTTTTTTTATTCTACCTCTGGTAATTCCAGGAAAACATCTTCTTCTGGAAGATTCCTTGATTCTTTGTTTTGGGAGCTTTTTGAAGTGATCATGGTGTACTTCTTTATGTGATTTGATATTGACTGTTGTCTCTGAGGCATCTATAAGTTGTTGTATTAATAATTTATTTTATGTTTGCTTACTGTGTCCTACCTTCTTGCTTTGTTTTGTTTTGATATCCCAAATAGGCTGCTCGAGTGAGCTAGCTTAGTTACTGGTGACTTTAAAGCTGTAATGTCCTGTCACCAGATGGCTAGAGCTGTTACCAGGTATTAGAGCCTAGGAGTCCATTCACTTTTCTTGTATGGCTTAAGTTCAGATGACCCAGTAGTTGGTCACCAAACGTGTGGTCCCTGCTTTCACCTGCGAGCTTAGAGGAGTAGGGGTGATTGGTGTAGGCACAGGCATCTAGTTGCAATAGGGTTCATGCTCTGAGCAAGGCAGAGGGCTGACAATCATCCCCTGAGTGTCTGTGAAGAAAGCACATTTCTGTCTCCTAGAGTGCACATGTGGGTGGGTTCTGCAGCTGGACCATGAGCATCCAATGCTTTTGGCTATAAAGACTGGGAGGCAATATTTATCCTTAGACCCCTGTCAAGGGTGGCTAAGTGGCATGGGTGGAGCCACCAGTCCTCAGGCCCCTGATGTGGGTAGATGAGGACCTTGCTTAAAAGGCAGAATGGTGTCAGATGTAAAAAACCTGCCTCTTCACTGCACAGCTGACACAGTTCAAGTCAGACCTCAGGCACATACACCATTGCACTGTGCCAACAAGGGTCTAAGCTGCTGTAATGGGCCCACACAGGTACGAGTAAGGGTGAAAGGCATTCAAAGTCTGTGGACCTCTTGTGCCTGAACAGGAGCTGCTTCTGCCCTGAGTTCCCATCTTAGGGGAGCTGGCAGATTATTTTTTCCCCATTTGTTAATTTTTTCTTTCTCCAAGACCGGGAGAATGGCTCAGGGAACCTAGCAGGACCTATCTCAGGCCCAGGGAAATCAACCACCTCTGAAGCCAGCTTGGGGGCTGGGGCAGAGGGATCAGATAAATGGGAGAGAGTTGTTTTGAAAGGGGTGCTTTTTGACCTGCACTGTAAAATAGATGCCAGTACTTATCTTTTGCTGAGAGCACTATTCTTCACTCATTCTAAAGGCATGAGTTGACTTTGTGTTGTTCACTCTCCCTTGCTGAGGACACCGCATCCTGAATGTTGCTGCCAGCCCCACTGCGGTCACGCCAGTGGATTAGGGCTAAGTAGTGCTGGTTCCTGCCAAGTCAGGTCCAGAAACTCCTCACTGCTTCTGAACTGTCTCTCTCTCCTCGTGCCAGTCAGTCTGTTTTCTTAACTTTGCCTTTGATTTTCAGGGCTTCTAACTTGTCATATATATATTTGATTCACTTGTTTTTTCAGGTCTTTGTTGTAAGAAGGACTACTGACATTGTCTGACTACTCTACCATCTTGGCCTCGCCTCCTCCTTTGTTTTATTTATGTGGCAGATTACATTGGTTGATTTTCAAATGACGAACCACCCTTGTAATCCAGGTATGAATCCCACTTGATCATGGTGCATGATTTCTTTGAAATGTTGCAGAAGCCTGTTGGCTAGAATTTTGTTGAAAATTTTTCATATATTTTCATAAGGGCTATTGGTCTGTAATTTTCCTTTTTTTGTGATGTCTTTGCCCAGTTTAGGTATCAGGGTTATGCTGACTTCATAGACATAGCTCAGTAATATTCCTTCCTCTTCTATGTTTTGAAGAAATTGAGTGATATTGGTGTCAATGCTTCTCTGAATGTTTGATAGAATTCTCCAATGTAGCCATCTAGTCTGGGTTTTTTTGTTGTTGTTGTTGACAGTTTTTTGATGACATCTTCAATCTCTTCTTTTGAAATAAGTATGTTTAAATTTTCTACTTCTGTTTGTGTTAGTTTGGGTAGGTAGTATATTTCTAGGAATTTGTCCATTTCATCTAAGTTTTCAAATTTCTTGTGGTACAATTTTTCATAGTAATCAGTTACAATATTCTTTATCTCTGTTGGATTGGTTGTGATGTCACCAATTTCATTTCTTAATTTGCTTATTTGCCACTTTTGGCTTTTTTCTTTTGTCAGTCTAGCCAGTGGTTTGTCTATTTTATTGATCCTTTCAAAGAATCAGCATTTGGTTTTGTTGTTTCTTTGTATTTTCTATTTCATTTATTTCTGCTCTGATCTTTATTTTTTCCTTTTGTCTGGTAGCTTTTAGCTGCTTTTCTTCTCCCTTTTTTATTTGTTCATGCTGTCAGTTTAAGCTAATGATTTTGAATCTTTCTTCTTTTTTAATGTAGGCATTTATTATTATGAATTTCTGAGTACTGCTTTTGCTGTGCCCCAAAATTTTAGTATGTTGTGTTTTCATTTTTGTTTGCTTCTAGGAATTTTTAAAAATTTCATTTTTGATTTCTTCTATGGCTCAATAGTTTTTTAAGTAGCGTATTTTTTTTTTTTATTTAGTTTGCATGTATTAATTTATTTATTTTTCTTGTTGATTTCTAACTTCATACTGTTATGGTCAGAGAAGATGCTTTGTATGATTTCAATCTTTTTAAGTTTGTTGGAACTTGTTTAGTGTCTAGCATATAGCCTATTCTGAAAAATGATCCCTATTTTTTTTTAAGTGCTGGAGAAGAATGTGTGTTGTTCTTATGTTGGGTTGAGTGTTTTATATATGTGTGTCTGTTAGGCTCAAATGGCTTATGGTCTTGAGTTCTTAGTTTCCTTAATGATCTTCTTTTTGTATGTTCTGTCTATGATTGAAAGTTATACTATTATCGTGCAGTTGTCTATTTATCCTTTCATATTTGTCAGTATTTTTTTTCCATGTATTTTGATGCATTGCTGTTAGGTGCATATATATTTATAATTGTTATTTCTTCTTGCTGGATTGACCCTTTTATTATTATGTATTGTTCTTCTTTATAAGTCCTACTGGCACAGTGGTTAAAGTGATTGAATGCTAACCGAAATGTCGGTGGTTTAAAATCACCAGAAGCTCCATGGGAAAAAGATGTGGCAGTCTGCTTCTGTAGAGATTTATAGACTTGGAAACCCCATGGTGTCACTACGAGTTGGAATCAACTCAATGGCAGTGGGTTTGGTTTTGGTCCTTCTTTATCTCTTGAAATAGATTTTGATTTAAAATCTATTTTATCTGATATCAGAATGGCCACCCCTGCTGTTTTTTGTTTACTGGTTGCATGAAATATTTTTCTCTATCTTATTATTTTCAGTCTGTTTATGTCCCTATGTCTAAGGTGTGTTTCTTGTAGACAACAAAAGGATGAATTGTGTGTGTGTTTTTAATCCATTCTCCTGCTCTCTGCCATTTGCGTGGGGCATTTAGGCCATTTACATTTAAAGTTATTACTGAAAATGAAGTGTCTATCTGACTCATTTTGCTATCTGAATGTTTTGTATCTTCTTTGTTTTTTTATTCTCATTTTTCTGTTTTTGTTTGTATTTGACTACCTTCTTGTAATAAGCCTTTTTGCTTTCTTCCTTCTATTCTTCTAAATGTTTTTTCTTGGTGATTTCTTAGTGGTTACCACATATATTCCATTACAGAACTTACAATTGCAACGATGTTTATCATATGAACAACAATTACATACAACCATAACATAAATCTATTCCTGATATAGTACTCCCTCCCCCATTTCTGTTGGTGTGTCTCCATTAACATCAATATACAACCTATATTTGATAAGTTTACTTTGTGCTTATTTCTTGCAAACTTGGTATTGTATTTTTTGTGGGGTTTAATTATTAAGTTTATTCCCTAAAAAATCATGTACTTGATCCTTATGATTGCTCTTGTTGTTTCATTTTTTTTGAGACCTCTCTGTTATTATTTATTTATTTACCTATTTCCCTGTGTACAACCCATTGCTGTTGAGTTGATTCTGACTCCTAGTGACCCTATAAGATAGAGTAGAGCTGCCCCATACAGTTTCCAAGGAGCACCTAGTGGAATCAAACTGTCGACCTTTTGGTTAGCAGCTATAGCTCTTAACCACTACTCCACCAGGGTTTCCAAACCAAACTTGTTGCCTTCGAGCTGAATCTGACTCATAGTTACCCTATAGGACAGAGTAGAACTGCCCCATAGGGTTTCCAAGAAGTGCCTGGTAGATCTGAACTGCTGAACTTTTGGTTAGCAGCCATAGTTCTTAACCATTACACCACCTGTGTACAGATATAAGTATTTATTTTATGCTCTTGCCTTCCCATTTGGACTACTCCCTTGAGTAATAATTGCAAAGCTGATCTATTAGTGGGAAATTCCCAGCGCTTCTGTTTGTTTGAGTATGTCTTGATTCCCCCCTTGTTTTTGAATGACAACTTTGCTGGGTTAAGAATTCTTGATTGGCAATTGTTGTTGTTCAATATTTTACATATATTGCTCCATTGTCTCTTGGCCTGTAGGGTTTCTGGGGAGAAATCCACACTGATTCTTATGAAAGACCTTTGGTATGTTACATTGCATTTTTCTCTTGCTGCTTTCAGAATTCTGTCCTTGTCTTTGGCCTTCAAGAATTTTACTACAATATGGCAAAGAGTTTATCTTTTTGTGTCTCTTCTCATTGGGGTTTGTGTAGCTTCCTGCATTTGCAGTCTTGTTCTTTGTTCAGGTCTTGGAAATTCTCTTTGATTATCTCTTGGAAAATTGTTTCTGTGCTTTTATTGTTGTCATGGTATTCTGGGATTCCAATAATTTTAATGTTAGATTAGATGTTAGAATCCCACATTTCCTTTTGGTTCCTTTTTCTTTTTTTTGAGACTTGATAAGTTCATTTATTTTGTCTTCTAGTTCGCTTATTCTATCTACTGTCTGATTCTTTTGAGTGTTTCTCTTGCTTTTTTTTAATTCAGTTCTCTCTCTCTTTTTTTTTTTAATGTTTCAGTTTCCTTGTCAAATCTCTCGTTTTGTTCCTCCATTCGTTTCCTGATCTCCACTAGTTTGTTTTCTGTGTGATTTTTGCTTTCTTTAAACATATTTAGTACCATGGTCTGAAAATTATCAATTCTTTGCATTAGTCTGGCCTTCTTAGGAGAAATTTCCTCTTCTCATGCTGTGCTTTTGATTGGTGCTTCTTCGATTGCGATTTTGTGTATTCTACTATTTTTTGTTGAATTCAGGCCATTTTGTTATCTTTTATTTTTCATTTTAAATTTTGAATTGTCATTTCTGTGGGAAAATTTTATGATTGGGCACGCTGATATACCAGCAGCCCAGTGCCCAGCTGCTTACCAAAAGGCCAGATCTACACTCACCAGTGGGAAAAAGATGAAGCAGCCTACCTTTGGAAAGACTTAACAGTCCTGGAAACCCCACAGGGCAGTTCACCTTAAAAAAATCAGTCTACAGTTCCCCAGATTAGCTCCCTTTCTTTGTTCCCTTTTTGAGATGCTACTCAGGCCTGTCCCAAAACAGCTGTGATGAACAAGTGCTTCCTATGTTAGTGGATAGGTTCTCCCAGCTTCTGTGCTGTTCCCGTTTCTCCTCTCCCCTGCTCCTAGACGCACCGCAACTCTTCAACACCTTAGCTGCCAACCATAGTTCTGAGATCTAAGTCTATGCTTGTTTTTACTTGTTCAGTGAGTTAGTTTCTGAGGGAGTAAATGGGGGCATCCATTCACGTCACTATCTTCCTCTGCCCCTTGTTATAAGATTTTTATATGATATATAGGATATAAAATCACTTGAAGGTAGACTATAAAAACTTAAAAATTTATACTGTATATCCTAAAGCAATCATTGATTATACAACAAAGAATTCAGCTAATAAGTAAAAAATTATATAAAATGAGATATAAAAAACCCTCAATTAATCCTACAGAAGGCAGAAAAATAGAACAAAGTATTGATGAAATAATTAGAAAACAAATAGTGTAATGCTAGATTTAAACACAACCATATCAATAATCACATAAAATAGAAATAGCCTGAAAACCTCGATTAAAGGCAGAAATTGAAGAAAATGGATAAAAAAGCAAGACCCAATTATATACAACCTGTAGAAAATCCACTTTAAATATAAAGAAAATGTTGTATGTTCTACTTTGGTGAGCAGCATCCAGGGTCTTAAAAGCCTGTGAGCAGCCATCTTGAATATCCCACTGGTCTCACCCCTTCAGGAGCAAGGAAGAATGAAGAAAACTAAAGATACAAGGGAAAGATTAGTCCAAAGGACTAATGGACCACAACTACCACAGCCTCCACCAGACTGAGTCCAATACAACTAGATGGTGCCTGGCTACCACCACTAACTGCCCTGATAGGAATCACAATAGAAAATCCCAGCTAGAGCTGGTGAAAAATGTAGAACAAAATTCTAACTCATAAAGAAAGATCAGATTTGCTGGTCTGACAGAGACTGGAGAAACCCTGAGAGTATGGCTCTTGGACACCCTTTCAGCTCAGTAATAAGGTCACTCCTGAGGTTCACCTTTCAGCCAAAGATTGGACAGACCCATAAAGCAAAATGAGACTAAAGGGCACACCAGCCCTGGGGCAAGGACTAGAAGGCAGGAGGGGACAGAAAAGTTGGTAATAGGGAACCCCGAGTGGAGAAGAGAGTGTTGACATGTCGTGGGGTTGTTAACTAATGTCATACAACAGAATGTGTACTAACTGTTTAATGAGAAACTAGTTTGTTCTGTAAACTTTCATCTAAAGTACAGTAAAAAGTAAAGTAAATAAAACCAAACCAAACCCAGTGCCATTGAGTTGATTCTGACTCATAGCAACCCTATAGGACAGAGTAGAACTGCCCCATAGAGTTTCCAAGGAGCGCCTGGTGGATTCGAAGTGCCAACCCTTTGGTTAGCAGCCATAGCACTTAACTACTATGCCACCAGGGTTTCTGTTAAATAAAATAAATATAATGTCATAAATAGGCTAAAAATGAAAGGATGGAAAAATTTAACATGCTAACACTAATCGAAAGAAAGCTGGGCTGATTAAATTAATATCAAAGTAGATTTCAGAGCAAAAGATATTATTAGTGATGAGTTATTTTACAATGATAAAACTAGTACATTATTGACAAGAACATAACAATCCTAAACATTTTTGCACCTAAAAATTGAGCTTCAAACCACATGAAAGAAAAACTGATAGAATAGCAAATAGCAATGGGAAAATCCTATTCAGTTCCCTCTCTCAATAATTCATAGACTAAGGAGACAAAATCTGTCAGGCTATTGAAGTCTTGATAACATTATCAACCAAGTTGACCCAATTAACCACTATAGAACACTGTTGCTATTGTCAGGTGCCATTGAGTCAGTTCCTACTCATAGCAACCCTGTGTATAACAAAATGAAACACTGTCCGGCCTTGCACCATCCTCACAATCATTGCTACTTTTGAGCCCGTCGTTGCGCCGCTGGGTCAGTCCATCTTGCTGAGGATCTTCTTTTTTTTGCTGACCCTCTACCTTATCAATAGTGATGTCCTTCTCCAGGGACTGGTTCCCCTGATAATACATCCAAAGTATGTGAGATGAAGTCTTCCCATCCTTGCTTCCAAGGAGCACCCTGGCTGTACTTCTTCCAAGACAGACTTGTTCATTCTTCTGGAAGCTCAGGGTATATTCAATATTCTTTGTCAGCACCATAATTCAAAAGCACCAATTCTTCTTCAGTCTTCCTTATTCATTGTCCAGCTTTCACATGCATTCACATTCATATGTGGTGACTTATAGAATACTACATCCAACAAAAGCAGAATGCATATTCTTTTCAAGTGCACACTAAATTTACCAAGATACACGATAATCAGGGCCATAAATCAAAACTCAATAAATTTACAAGGATTCGAGTCACATAAAATATGTGTGACCACAATGAAAATAAATGACAAAATTATAATAGAAATATCTCTGGAAAAAAAAAACTCTAAATATCTGGAAATTATAAACACATTTCTAAATAAACTGTGGTTAAAGAAAAAAGCAGAAAGGAAATTAGGAAGTATTTTGAGCTCAATGAAAATGAAAACATAGCATATCTAATTTTGCGTGATGTTGTTAAAGCAATATTTAGGAGGATATTTGTGGTAGTAATCCCTATATTAATAAAGACGAAAGGTATCTCATTAATGACCTCAGCTTTCATCTTGAAAAAACTAGAAAAATAAGAAAAAATGAAACCCAAAGCAAGTAGAAAACATAAATAATAAAAAAATGGTGCAGAAATCAATGAATGGGAGAACAGAAAAATAATAGAAAAAATTAGTAAAACAAAAAACTGATTGTATGAGAAGGTCATTACAGTTAATAAACTTTTAGCCAGCCTGGCTGGAAAAGAAAAGTAAAGACACAAATTACCAATATCAGGATTGAGAGAGGTGACATCATTACAGAATTTACAGATAAAAAAGGGTAGTAAGGGAATATTACGGAAAAAAAAATTGTCAATAAATTCGACAATTTACAGGAAATGGACAAAAACCTTGACAGACAGAAAATACCAAAGTTCACTCAAGAAGAAATAGACAACTGAATAGTCCCATATTTGATAAAGTAATTTAATTTGTAGTTAAAACCCTTCACACACACAAAACTCCAGACCCAGATGATTTTCGTAGGGAACTCAAACATTTAAGCAAGAAATATTATTAATAGTACACAAACTCTTACAGAAAATTGTTGTTCGCTGTCATTGAGTTGGTTCCAACTCATAGTGACCCTATGTGCAACAGAGGAAACACTGCACCATTCTCATGATCTTTGTTATGCTTGATTCCATCTTGTTGAGGGTCTTCCTCTGTTTTGCTGACCCTTTACTTTACCAAGCATGATGTCCTTCTCCAGGGACTGATCCCTTCTGATACTATGTCTAAAGTATGTGAGACGAAATATCACCAGGCTTGCTTCTAATATGTGCTCTAGCTGTACAGAAAATTAAAGAAGAGGAAATGCTCCTTAACACATTCTACAATGCCAGCATTACTCTTACATTAAAACCAGATAAGGACATTAGAAGGAAAGAAAATTGCATTATAATAATCTTCAAAATTTCATTAACAAAATTTTAATTAATCAAATTCAACAATACATAACAATGATAGCATATCATGTCTTTGGATGTTTTCCCAAGAATGCAAGGTTAGTTTAACATTTGAAAATCAATCAATCCAAAATACCTATTTGTTAGACTAAAAAAGAAAATAATATGATCACCTCATTAGATGTAATAAAGACATTTTACAAAGTTCCTTATTAAAAACTCTTAGTAAAATAGGACTACAAAGGAACATCTCCAACCTACTGTAGGTAACTATGAAAAACATATAGGTACCTCTTTAAAGTGTTAAAAAGCAAAGATGTCACTCTGAAGACTAAGGTGTGCCTGACCCAAGAGATGGTATTTTCAATCACCTTATATGCTAAGAAAACCCTATGGAGCAGTTCTACTCTGTAACACATGGAGTCACCATGAGTCTGGATTGACTCAGTGACAAGTTTTTTTTTTTTTTTCTAATGAATGTCATACAATATTGCAGAAAGCCATTAATCTCAGTTTAGTTTTCAAGAGTGATGAGGCATAAAATCATGATCGATTATAATATTTTTGCTATTCATTTTTTAATTTCAAAATGTCTATACCATTGACCATGTGTTTTAGAGTACTGACAATGACTGATTCTCTCATTTATATGAGACAGTAAGCTGAGTGAGAAGGAGATAAAGAATAATAGTTACCTTATTTGAGGGATTTAAGGCTTAAGAGACTGGACATCAGGAACCTGACTTTTAAAGCATTTACAGGATTTATCAATCTGGTTTAAAGTTTTCTTATATGGTTGGTCAGATCTAACCAGGAGTCATTGGCTGTGAATTAAGTATATATGGTTATGAATGAAATTTTAGATATTTACATGAATTTAGCTGGTGGAGACTATAATTTTAGAAGCTTAATCAGTATTCTGAATCTTTATCAAGGACTTTTCCCCTGTAATTCGAGAAATACCAATAAATAATTTTATATCTTTCTGAAAGTAAAATTGTTGTTGTTGTGAGATGCCATCGAGTTGATTCCAACTCATAGTGACCCTATGCACAACGGAACGAAACAGTGTCTAGTCATGCACCATCCTCACAATTGTTGCTATGCTTGTGCTCGTTGTTGCAGCCACTGTGTCAATCCACCTCATTGAGGGTCTTTCTCTTTTTTGCTGACCTTCTACTTTACCAAGTGTGATGTCCTTCTCCAGGGACTGATTCCTCCTGATAACATGTCCAAAGTATGTGAGATGTAGTCTTGCCACTCTTGCTTCTAAGGAGCATTCTGGGTTGTACTTCTTCCAAGACAGATTTGTTTGTTCTTTTGGCAGTCCATGGTATATTCAATATTCTTCGCCGACACCACAATTCAAAGGCGTCAATTCTTCTTCAGTCTTCCTTATTCATTGTCCAGCTTTCACATGCATATGAGGTGATCGAAAACACCATGGCTTGGGTCAGGCCCACTTTAGTCCTCAAGGTGACATATTTGCTTTTCAACACTTTGAAGAGGTCTTTTGCAGCAGATTTGCCCAATGCAATGCATCTTTTGATTTCTTGACTGCTGCTTCCATGGCTGTTGATTGTGGATCCAAGTAAAATGAAATCCTTGACAACCTCAAACTTTTCTCCATTCATCATGATGTTGCTTATTGGTCCAGTTGTGAGGTTTTTTTTTTTTTTTTTATGTTGAGGTGTGGTCTTTGATCTTGATCAGTAAGTGCTTCAAGTCCTCTTCACTTTCAGCAAGCAAGGTTGTGTCATCTGCATAATGCAGGTTGTTAATGAGTTTTCCTCCAATCCTGATGCCCCGTTCTTCATAGAGTCCAGCTTCTCGGATTATTTGCTCAGCATACAGATTGGATAGGTATGGTGAAAGGATACAACCCTGATGCGTGCCTTTTCTGACTTTAACCATGCGTTATCCCCTTGTTTTGTTCAAACGACTGCCTCTTGATCCATGTCCAGATTCCTCATCAGCACAATTAAGTGTTCCGGAATTCCCACTCTCCCCAATGTAATCCATAATTTATTGTGATCCATACAGTTGAATGCCTTAGTATAGTCAATAAAACACAGGTAAACATCTTTCTGGTATTCTCTGCTTTCAGCCAGGATCCATCTGACATCAGCAATGATATCCCTGGTTTCATGTCCTCTTCTAAATTCATCTTGAATTTCTAGCAGTTCCCTGTCGATATACTGCTGCAGCTACCTTTGAATGATCTTCAGCAAAATTTTGCTTGCATGTGATAATGATGACATTGATCAATAATTTCCAAATTTGGTTGGATCACCTTTCTTGGAAGTAGGCATAAATATGGATCTCTTCCAGTCGGTTAGCTGTCTTCCAAATTTCTTGGCATAGATCAGTGAGTACTTCCAGTACTGTGTGTAATAGTTGAAACATCTCAACTGGTATTCGGTCAATTCCTGAAGCCTTGTTTTTTGCCAATGCCTTCAGTGCAGCTTGGGCTTCTTCCTTCAGTACCACCAGTTTCTGATCATATATTACCTCCTGAAATGGTTGAATGTTGACCAATTCTTTTTGGTGTAGTGACTCTGTGTATTACTTCCATCTTCTTTTGATGCTTCCTGCGTCATTTAATATTTTCCCTTTAGAATCCTTCAGTACTGCAACTTGAGGCTTGAATTTTTTCTTCAGTTCTTTCAGCTTGAGAAATGCCAAGCATGTTCTTCCCTTTTGGTTTTCTATCTCTAGGCCTTTACACATGTCATCATAATGCTTTACTTTGTCTTCCCGAGCTGCTCTTTGTAATCTTCTGTTCAGCTCTTTTACTTCATCATTTTTTCCTTTTGCTTTAGCTGCTCAACATTCAAGAGAAAGTTTCAGAGTCTCTTCTGACATCCATTTAGGTCTTTTCTTTCTCTTCTGTCATTTTAATGACCTTTTGCTTTCTTCTTTCATCAGTCTTCAGTCGTTAGTGCTCAGTGTGTCAAATCTATTCCTGGGAGCGTCTCTAAATTCAGGTGGGATATACTCAAGGTGGTACTTTGTCTCTCCTTGACTTGTTCTCATTTTCTTCAGTTTCAACTTAAACTCGCATATGAGTAATTGATGGTCTGATCCACAGTCTGCCCCTGGCCTTGTTCTGACTGATGATATTGAGCTTTTCCATCATCTCTTTCCACAGATGTAGTTGATTAGATTCTTGTGTATTCCGTCTTGTGAGGTCCATGTGTATACCAAAAACCAAAGCCAAACCCATTGTCAATGAGTCGATTCTGACTCATTGTGACCCTACAAGACAGAGCAGAACTGCCCTATATAACTTCCAAGGAGTGCCTGATTAATTCGAACTGCCCGGCTTTTTGGTTAGCAGCCATAGCTCTTAATCACTACGTCACCATGGTGGTTGCCATTTATGTTGGTGAAAAAATATATTTGTAATAAAGTCATTGGTCTTGCAAAATTCAATTGCATGATCTCCGGTGTCACTTCTATCACCAAGGGCATATTTTCCAACTATTGATCCTTGTTACCAACTTTTGCATTCCAACCACTGGTAATTATCAGTGCTTCCTGACCACATGTCTGATCAATTTCAGACTGCAGAAGTTGGTAAAAGTCTTCAATTTCTTCATCTTTGGCCTTAGTGGTTGGTTTGTACATTTGAATAATAGTCATATTAACTGGTCTTTCTTGGATATGGATATTATCCTATCACTGACAGCATTGTCCTTTAGGATAGATCTTGAAATGTTCTTTTTGGTAATGCATACGCCGTTCCTCTTTAAGTTGTCATTCCAGGCATAGTAGACCATATGATTGTCTGATTCAAAATGACCAATACCAGTCAATTTCAGCTCACTAATGCCTTTTTTTTTTTTTTTTAGGATATCAATGTTTATGCATTCCATTTCATTTTTGATGATTTCCAATTTTCCTAGATTCATACTTCATACATTCCAAGTTCCGATTATTAATGGATGTTTGCAGCTGTTTCTTCTCATTTTGAATCATGCCACATCAACAAATGAAGGTCCTGGAAGCTTGACTCCATGCACATCATTAAGGTTGACTCTGCTTTGAGGAGGCAGCTCTTAGTTGCATTTTGAGTGTCTTTCAACCTGAAGAGCTCATCTTCTGGCACTATATCAGAGTTCCACTGCTATTCACAAGGTTTTCACTGGCTAATTCTTTTCAGAAGTAGACTGCTGGGTCCTTCTTCCTAGTCTGTCTTAGTCTGGAAGTTCAGCTGAAACCTGTCTGCCATGCGTGGTCCTGCTGGTGTTTAAGTATGGGTGGCATAGCTTCCAGCATCACAGCAACACACAAGCCTCCACAGTACAACAAGCTGACAGACGCATGGAGGGAAAGTAAAATAGAGCATTTAAATAGTTGTTCTGGTGATTTAAATGTTGTGCTTTTACTAAATTACCTAACATTTAAAGTTATTTGTATTATTCCCTCCCCCCTGTCTTGGAGGCAGTAGTATAACTTCTAAGAAAAATATGTATTATACAGTCAAATCTTTTCTCTGATCCTGTTATTGGGCTCTGTACTTTAAAAATACCAGTTATGTTGTCAGTCTCTCTAATTACTTTTATCTTTTCGTTTTTTCCTCTGTATTCACAGTGATTATCTTAAGCTTATTAAGCAAGTCAGTAATTTGATTTTTGACAGGGCCTATCTTGTTCCTTGCTTTTCTAATTCATTTATTTGATCTATAATGGAATTTTTAGGTCCTCAATTTGTCATCATATCCTTTTTTACATATATTTGTATTGTGTACATACGAATATGTATATTTGAGTTCTAGCTTTATTGAATTCATATTCTTGTTATTTTATAACTTGACCTCCTCAAAGTTGTCTTTTATTCCTTAAGCAATTTTCTTTTTTTTTAAATAGCACTTTCTTTTACTCCTATTTCATTTCTTCACTCCTATCCCTTTCCTTTCCTATTCCTTTTCTTTCTTCTCCTTTTAAAAATATAGGCCACTTCTTTTAGTCTAGCTTATTGTAACAATGTGAAATCCCCAAACCAACTACTTTTCTGATATAGTGTGGGTGACTATTTCTTGACCCTATTACCACTAGGGATGATGCTCAATGTATTTAATTGAATGCAAGTACAGCCAGGGTTACAACCTAAATCTCAGCCCCCAAGGAAATTAAGTTGTAGTAAGAGGTACAGCAAGGGGCAGACACTGAGACCAGTTATTACCATACCAGTGCATGTCACCATCTCTAGGACATTTGCCTTCCCTTTGAAGTGACTCTCAATTATTCTAGGTCTACCTGTTTGACGTATTCCCCATTTTCCCTTCTTTTTCCTCCGTCTTACTGTACTCATTTCCTTTGGCCATTTTGCTGTTCAGCTGTAATTTAGTAGGTGAGTTTTAATTATCATGGGCAAACCAGGCTGCAGCAACTTGAAAAATTTTCTAATCTATGTCCATGCTTGACAAATATCTGCATACATTCCCCTTTCAGTCACAGAAATGTTAATAAAACCAATTCCACAGATCCTCCACACCAGAAAATTCTATGGATATCTCAATGACACACATATAGAAAGCATTTTGAGCTCTTTTTGAACAGATTGAGTATGACAAAATCTTCTCGTTAAATCTTTTTATTAAGTTTTTCTAATAAGGTTTTAAAGTTCTTGTACAGCCTAAAACATTCAAGGGAGAGCCATTTTTGATTTTGCTTTGCTTTAGGTGTATTATCCATTTCCAAAGGCCCATATTTTCTTTAGTCGGTTGCTGTGGTTTCCCTCCCACCCACTGTCCTGAGAACAGCTGTTTTCTGATGGTGGGCTGCTTCATTGTCATCATTGGCTGAAAGAATAGGCCGGCCAACAGTGTTAAGGAAGCCAAGGGTGTGTGTTGGATCTCCATATGGAGCCAGTTAATGACACATGGAGCTTAGTCCACCATCCTCTGCTTTTCTCTCCAAACTCAAATAATCTCTGAACTTCAAATATTACCTTCCTGTTAATTATTCCCACATTTACAACTCTAGCATTAATTTCAGCCTGAAATGGGTCATCTTTGCTTGTAAGTTCTTCTCATAGAATCGAAGATTATTACAGCTGGAAGAAACTGAGTTTGCCTATACCTCTTCCCATTTTGCAGATGAGGAAAACCGGTATCTGGAAGAGTGTTTATCTCAAATTCACACACCTAGTTAATGCCTCTCTGTGCATAGGATCCAGGCCTCTTTACACCCAGTCCTGTGCTCTTTTCATTGCATCATACAACATCCACACTTTCAAACTCACCGGCTCAAAAATCTAACTTACATTTTCCCTAATGACTAGCACCTCCTTTCAACTTCTCCTTGTTATTGACATCTTAATTCTTTCAGGTTTTCTAATACTGTATTTTTGCACAAATAATGTGTCCCTTCTACATTTGTTTGTCAACAATGCCCTCTCTCCACCATGGGATTTTTTTTTTTTTAAGTTTTTGTGTTTTAGGTGAAATTCTATAGTGCAAATTAGTTTTTCATTAAAATTTTATACACAAATTGTTTTGTGACATTAGTTGTAATCCCCTCAGTGTGTTAGTGTTCTCCCCTTTTGCCTTTCTGCCCCGGGTTCTCCATGTCCATTCATCCAGTTTTCCTGTCTTTTCCCACCTTTTTGTTTTTGCTTTAGGACAGGTGTTGCCCATTTGGTCACGTATACTCGATTGAACTAAGAAGCACGTTCCTCACATGTGTTATTGCTTGTTTTGTAAGTCTGTCTGATATTTGGCTGAAAGGTGGACTTTGGGAGTGACGTCAGTTCTGAGTTAGCAGGGTTTCTGGTGGCCATAGTCTTGGGGGTTACTCCAGTCTCTGTCAGAGTGGTAAGTTTGGTCTTTTTCTGTGAATTTGAATTTTGTTCTACATTTTTATCCAGCTCGGTCTGGGGCCCTCTATTGTGATCCCTGTCAGAGCTGTCAGTGGTGGTAACTGGGTACCATCTAATTCTGGTCTCAGGCTGATGGAGGCTGTGGTTCATGTGGTCCATTAGTTCCTTGGGATAATATTTTCCTTATTTTTGGTTTTCTTCATTCTCCTTTGCTTGGAATATGATGGGGCTGATAGATGTACCTTAGATGGCCACTCACAAGCTTTTAAGATCCCAGACGCTATTCACCAAAGTAGGATGTAGAACATTTTCTTTATGGACTGTGTTATGCCAATTGACCTAGGTGTTCTCTGACCATGGTCCCTAGCCCTCAGCCCCAGTAACTCGGTCCTTCAAGCTGTTCGAATGTGTCTAGGAAGCTTCTATGACTTTGCCTTGGTCAAGTTGTGCTGCCTTCCCCTATATTTTGTGTTGTCTTTCCCTTCACTAAAGTCAACTTGTCTACTATCTAGTTAGTGATTTCCCCTCCATACCACTTCCTCCCCTCATAACCATCAAAGGTTGTTTTTTTCTATGTGTAAAACTTTTCTTGAGTTCTTATAATAGTGGTCTCATACAATATGTGTCCTTTTGTGATTCACTGATTTTACTCAACATAATGCCTTCCAAATTCATGTACAGTCTGAGATGTTTTGCAGATTAATCAGTTTTTTATCATCATGTAGTGTTCCATTGTGTGTATGTACCATAATTTGTTTATTCGTTCTTCTGTTGATAGACACTTAGGTTGCTTCCATGTTTTTGCTGTTGTGAATAGTGCTGGAATGAACATGGGTGTATATATGTCTATTTGTATGATGGCTTTTATTTCTGTAGGATATATTCCTAAGAGTGGAATTGCTAAATCTTATCGTATTTCTATTTCTAGCTTTTGAAGAGGCGCCATATACTTTTTCATAGTAGATTGTACCATTTTACATTCTCACCAGAAGTATATATGAGTTCCAATCTGCTTGCAACATCTCCAACATTTGTTATTTTCTCATTAGGGCCGGTAATGTTGGGGTGATGTTGATTCTCATTGTAGCTTTGATTTGAATTTCTCTAATGGCTAATAATCACAAACATTTCTTCATGTTTTTTTTTTTTTTGTTGTTGTTAGCAGCCTAAATGTCTTCTTTGGTGAAGTGTCTGTTCTTATCCTTTGCCCATTTTTTAATTGGATTATTTGTCTTTTTTTGTTGAGGTATTGATGTATTCTGTAGACTTTAGAGATTAGACCCTTGTCAGATGTATCACAGCCAAAGTAATTTTCCCAGTCTGTAGGCTGCCTTTTTACTCTTTTAATAAAGTATTTTTTTTGAATAATTTTTATTGTGCTTTAAGTGAAAGTTTACAAATCAAGTCAGCCTCTCACACAAAAACCCATATATACCTTGCTAAAAAAAAAAAAAAAAAAATCCTTGCTACACACTCCCAATTATACTCCCCCTAATGAGACAGCCCAATCTCTCCCTCCACTCTCTCTTTTTGCGTCCATTTCTCCAGCTTCTAACCCCCTCCGCCCTCTCATATACCCTTCAGGCAGGAGATGGGAACATAGTCTCAAGTGTCCACCTGATCCAAGAAGCTCACTCCTCACCAGCATCCCTCTCCAACCCATTGTCCAGTCCAATCCATGTTTGAAGAGTTGGCTTTGGGAACAGTTCCTGTCCTGGGTGAACAGAAGGTCTGGGGGCCATGACCACCAGGGTCCTTTTAGTCTCAGTCAGACCATTAAGTCTGGTCTTATGAGAATTTGGGGTCTGCATTCCACTGCTCTGCTCTCTCAGGGGTTCTCTGTTGTGTTCCCTGTCAGGGCAGTCATTGGCTGTAGCCGGGCACCATCTGGTTCTTCTGGTCTCAGGATGAGGTAGTCTCTGGTTTATGTGGCCCTTTCTGTCTCTTGGACTCGTAATTGCCTTGTGTCCTTGGTGTTCTTCATTCTCCTTTGGTCTAGGTGGGTTGAGACCAATTGATGCATCTTAGATGGCTGCTTGCTAGCTTTTAAGACCCCAGACGCCACTCTTCAAAGTGGGATGCAGAATGTTTTCTTAATAGATTTTATTATGCCAATTGACTTAGAGGTCCCCTGAAACCATGGTCCCTGGACCACTGCCCCTGCTACGCTGGCCTTCAAAGCATTCAGTTTATTCGGGAAACTTCTTTGCTTTTGGTTTAGTCCAGTTGTGCTGACCTCCTCTGTATTGTGTGTTGTCTTTCCCTTCACCTAAAGTAGTTCTTCTCTACTATCTAATTAACGAATGCCCCTCTCCCATTCTCCCTCTCTCCCCCCTCTTGTAATCACAAAAGAATGTTTTCTTCTCAGTTTAAACTATTTCTCAAGTTCTTATAATAGTGGTCTTATACAATATTTGTCATTTTGCAACTGAGTAATTTCACTCAGCATAATGCCTTCCAGATTCCTCCATGTTATGAAATGTTTCACAGATTCCTCACTGTTCTTTATAGATGTGTAGTATTCCATTGTGTAAATATACCATAATTTATTTACCCATTCATCCGTTGATGGGCACCTTGGTTGCTTCCATCTTTTTGCTATTGTAAACAGTGCTGCAATAAGCATGGGTATGCGTATATCTGTTCATGTAAAGGCTCTTATTTCTCTAGGATATATTCCAAGGAGTGGGATTGCTGGATCGTATGGTAGTTCTATTTCTAGCTTTTTTTTTTAAAAAAAGGAAGCGCTAAATTGATTTCCAAAGTGGTTGTACCATTTTACATTCCCACCAGCAATGTATAAGCATTCCAATCTCTCCGCAGCCTCTCCAACATTTATTATTTTGTGTTTTTTTGAATTAATGCCAGCCTTGTTGGAGTGAGATGGAATCTCATCATAGTTTTAATTTGCATTTCTCTAATGGCTAATGATCGAGAGCATTTTCTCATGTATCTGTTAGCCTCCTGAATATCTTCTTTAGTGAAGTGCGTGTTCATATCCTTTGCCCACTTTTTGATTGGGTTGTTTGTCTTTTTGTGGTTGAGTTTTAACAGAATTGTATAGATTTTAGAGATCAGGTGCTGGTTGGAGATGTCATAGCTGAAAATTTTTTCCCAACCTGTAGGTGGTCTTTTTACTCTTTTGGTGAAGTCTTTAGATGAGCGTAGGTGTTTGGTTTTTAGGAGCTCTCAGTTATCTGGTTTCTCTTCGTCATTTTTAGTAATGTTTTGCATTCTGTTTATGCCTTGTATTGAGGCTCCTAACGTTGTCCCTATTTTTTCTTCCATGATCTTTATCATTTTAGTCTTTATGTTTAGGTCTTTGATCCACTTGGAGTCAGTTTTTGTGTGTGGTGTGAGGTATGGGTCCTGTTTCATTTTTTTTGCAAATGGATATCCAGTTATGCCAGCACCATTTGTTAAAAAGGCTATCTTTTACCCAATTAACTGACACTGGGCCTTGTCAAATATCAGCTGCTCATATGTGCATGGATTTATATCTGGGTTCTCAATTCTGTTCCATTGGTCTATGTGCCTGTTGTTGTACCAGTACCAGGCTGTTTTGACTACTGTGGCTGTATAATATGTTCCGAAATCAGGTAGAGTGAGACCTCCCACTTTCTTCTTCTTTTCCAGTAATGCTTTTCTTATCTGGGGCTTCTTTCCCTTCCATATGAAGTTGGTGATTTGTTTCTCCATCACATTAAAAAATGTCATTGGAATTTGAGTCGGAAGTGCATTATATGTATAGATGGCTTTTGGTAGAACAGACATTTTTACTATGTTAAGTCTTCCTATCCATAAGCAAGGTGTGTTTTTCCACTTATGTAGGTCCCTTTTAGTTTCTTGCAGTAGTACTTTGTAGTTTTCTTTGTATAGGTCTTTTACATCTTTGGTAAGATTTATTCCTAAGTATTTTATCTTCTCGGGGGCTACTGTGAATGGTATTGATTTGGTGGTTTCCTCTTCGATGTTCTTTTTGTTGATGTAGAGGAATCCAAGTGATTTTTTTATGTTTATCTTATGACCTGAGACTCTGCTGAACTCTTCTATTAGTTTCAGTAGTTTTCTGGAGGATTCCTTAGGGTTTTCTGTGTATAAGATCATGTCATCTGCAAATACAGATAATTTTATTTCTTCCTTGCCAATCCGAATGCCCTTTATTTCTTTGTCTAGCCTAATTGCTCTGGCTAGGACCTCTAGCACAATGTTGAATAAGAGTGGTGATAAAGGGCATCCTTGTCTGGTTCCTGTTCTCAAGGCAAATGCTTTCAGGCTCACTCCATTTAGAATGATGTTGGCTGTTGGCTTCGTATAGATGCCCTTTATTATGTTGAGGGATTTTCCTTCAATTCCTATTTTGCTGAGAGTTTTTATCATGAATGGGTGTTGAACTTTGTCAAATGCCTTTTCTGCATCAATTGATAAGATCATGTGGTTTTTGTCTTTTGTTTTTTTTATATGGTGGATTACATTAATGGTTTTTCTAATATTAAACCAACCTGGTATAAATCCCACTTGGTAGTGGTGGATTATTTTTGATATGTTGTTGCATTCTATTGGCTAGAATTTTTTTGAGGATTTTTGCATCTATGTTCATGAGGGATATAGGTCTGTTATTTTCTTTTTTTTTTTTTGTGGTGTCTTTAGCTGGTTTTGGTATCAGGGATATGCTGGCTTCACAGAATGAGTTAGGTAGTATTCCATCATTCTCTATGCTTTGAAATATCTTTAGTAGTAGTGGTGTTAACTCTTCTCTGAAAGTTTGGTAGAACTCTGCAGTGAAGCTGTCCGGGCCAGGGCTTTTTTTTGTTGGGAGTATTTTGATTACCTTTTCTATCTCTTTTTTGTTATGGGTCTATTTAGTTGTTCTACTTCTGAATGTGTTAGTTTAGGTAGGTAGTGTTTTTCTAGGAATTCATCCATTTCTTCTAGGTTTGCAAATTTGTTAGAGTACAATTTTTCCTAATAATCTGATATGATTCTTTTAGTTTCAGTTGGATCTGTTGTGATATGGCCCATCTCATTTCTTATTGGGTTATTTGTTTCCTTTCCTGTATTTCTTTAGTCAGTCTAGCCAATGGTTTATCAATTTGGTTAATTTTTTCAAAGAACCAGCTTTTGACTTTGTTAATTCTTTCAATTGTTTTTCTGTTCTCTAATTCATTTAGTTCAGCTCTAATTTTTATTATTTGTTTTCTTCTGGTGCCTGATGGATTCTTTTCTTGCTCACTTTCTATTTGTTCAAGTTGTAGGGACAGTTCTCTGATTTTGGCTCTTTCTTCTTTATGTATGTGTGCATTTATTGATATAAATTGACTTCCGAGCACTGCTTTTGCTGTGTCCCAGAGGTTTTGATAGGAAGTATTTTCATTCTCGTTGCATTCTATGAATTTATTTCCTCCTTAATGTCTTCTATAACCCAGTCTTTTTTGAGCAGGTTATTGTTCAGTTTCCAAGTATTTGATTTCTTTTCCCTGATTTTTCTATTATTGATATCCACTTTTATGGCCTTGTCGTCTGAGAAGATGCTTTGTAATATTTTGATGTTTTGGATTCTACAAAGTTTTGCTTTATGACCTAATATGTGATCTATTTTAGAGAATGTTCCGTGTGCACTAGAAAAAAAGTATACTTTGCAGCAGCTGGGTGAAGTGTTCTGTGTAAGTCTATGAGGTAAGTTGGTTGATTGTAGCAATTAGGTCTTCCGTGTCTCTATTGAGCTTCTTACTGGAAGTCCTAACCTTCTCCGAAAGTGGTGTGTTGAAGTCTCCTACTATAATTGTGGAGGTGTCTATCTCACTTTTCAGTTCTGTTAAAGTTTGTTTTATGTATCTTGCAGCCCTGTCATTGGATGCATAAATATTTAATATGGTTATATCTTCCTGATCAATTGTCCCTTTAATCATTATGTAGTGTCCTTCTTTATCCTTTGTGGTGGATTTAACTTTAAAGTCTATTTTGTCAGAGATTAATATTGCTACTCCTGCTCTTTTTTGATTGTTGTTTGTTTGATATATTTTTTTCCATCCTTTGAGTTTTAGTTTGTTTGTGTCTCTAAGTCTAAGGTGTGTCTCTTGTAGGCAGCATATAGATGGATTATGTTTCTTTGTCCAGTCTGAGACTCTCTGTCTCTTTATTGGTGCATTTAGTCCGTTTACATTCAGTGTAATTATAAATAAGTATGTGTTTAGTGCTGTCATTTTGATGCCTTTATGTGTGTGTTGTTGACAATTTTATTTTTCCAGTTACTTTTTTGTGCTGAGATGTTTTTCTTTGTAAATTGTGTGTTCCTCATTTTCATAGTAGTCAAATTTATGTTTGCTGAGTCCTGTGTTTCTTCGTTTTTATTTTGAGCTATGGAATTTTTAGACTTCTTTGTGGTTATCTTAATATTTACCCCTATTTTTCTACGTAAAAACCTAACTTGTATCGTCCTATATTGCCTTGTTTTCCTCTCCATATGGCAGTTCTATGCCTCCTATATTCAGTCCCTCTTTTTGATTATTGTGATCTTTTATATAATGACTTCAATGATTCCCTGTTTTGAGCATTTTTTTCTTTTTTTAAATTAATCTTAATTTGTTTTTGTGATTTCCCTATTTGAGTTGATATCAGGATGTTCTGTTCTGTGACCTTGTGTTGTGTTGGTATCTGATATTATTGGTTTTCTGATCAAACAATTTCCTTTAGTATTTCTTGTAGCTTTGGTTTGGTTTTTTGCAAATTCTCTAAGCTTGTGTTTATCTGTAAATGTTTTAATTTCACTTTCATATTTGAGAGAGCGTTTTGCCAGATATATGATCTTTGGCTGGCAGTTTTTCTCCTTCAGTGCTCTATATATGTCATCCCATTGCCTTCTTGACTGCATGGTTTCTGCTGAGTAATCTGAACTTATTCCTATTGATTCTCCTTTGTAGGAGACTTATCCCTGGCTGCTTTTAAAATTTTCTCTTTATCTTTGGTTTTGGCAAGTTTGATGATAATATGTCTTGGTGATTTTCTTTTTGGATCAGTCTTATATGGGGTTCGATGAGCATCTTGGATAGATATCCTTTCATTTTTCATGATGTCAGGGAAGTTTTCTGCCAATAGATCTTCAACTATTCTCTCTGTATTTTCTGTTATCCCTCCCTGTTCTGGAACTCCAATCACATGCAATTTATTCTTCTTGATAGAGTCCCACATGATTCTTAGGGTTTCTTCATTTTTTTTAATTCTTTTATCTGACTTTTCTTCAACCATATTGGTGTCAATTGCCTTATTCTCCATCTCCTCCACTCTGCATTCCTATTGCTCGATTCTGTTCCCCTGACTTCCTATTGAGTTGTCTAATTCTGTAATTTTACTGTTAATCTTTTGGATTTCTGAATGCTGTCTCTCTATGGATTCTTGCAGCTTATTAATTTTTCCACTACTTTCTTGAATAATCTTTTTGATTTCTTCAACTGCTTTATCAGTGTGTTCCTTGACTTTTTCTGTAGATTGTCTTATTTCATTTCTGAGGTCATCCCTGATGTCTTGAAGCATTCTGTAAATTGGTTTTTTATATTCTGCATCTGGCAATTCCCGGATTGTATCTTCATTTGGGAAAAATTTTGTTTCTATAATTTGGGGAGTAGTAGAAGCAATCATGGTCTGCTTCTTTATGTGGTTTGATATCGACTGCTGTCTCCAAGCCATCTATAAGATATTGTAATAATTTATGTTATATTTGCTCACTGAGTCTTATCTTGTGTTTTCTTTCAATATATGTACATGGGCTACTAGATTGCACTGTCTTGATTGTTGTAGCCTTTGAATCACTTATGTCCTATTACCAGCTGGTTTGGGCTGTTACCAGATACATAAGCCTAAGAGTTCATTCACTATTCTTGAGTAGAATTTGATTTTGGGTTACCAAGTGTGTGGTGTAGACTGTCACTTATTCACTTAGAGGAGTAATGGTGATAGTTGTGTGCACCAGATTCTAGTAGCAGCAGAGGGTCACACTCTGGGGGGGCAGGATGCTGAGGGCCTTCCCCCACGTGCCAGTGAGGTAGGTGTGTCTCTATTCCTAAAGCACTTTGGTGGATGGGGTCTGCAGCTGTACCTTAGGCACCCAATGCATGTACCTCTACAGATTGGTAGGTGTCACTATCCTTAGACCACTATGGCAGGAGGCTAGGTGGTTTGGGTGGAGCTTCAGCCCTCAGTTCCCCGTTGTGGGTCAGTGAAGGCTCTGTTTAATAGGTAGAGATATCAGACCTGGGAAACTTGTCTTTCCAGTGATCTGCTAAAACAATTACAGTCAGATCCCTATCAGAATTGCCTTTGCATTATAATAGCCACCTTGTTCCCTGTAGGGATGAAAGCCCAAGACTGTGGATCTCATATGCTTGGCTGGAGGTGGTTCTGTATTTTTAGTCCAATTTCGGGAAGTCAGGGAAGGATTTTTGGCTCCTGGGTTTTAGTAGCTGCTTCTCTCAGGCCAGGAGAATGGGTTAGGAAAAGACAAAAAACAAACAAAAACCACAGAGCACTTTACTCTCTGGCCCAGGAAATTCCGATGTTACTGAAGCAGCCTGGGAAGGGGAGGGGAGGGATCAGATAGACAGGAGAGAGTAGCACCCAGGAATATAGACAAAGTTACTTATCTTGCTTGGTGATGACCGTTTTATCTTAGATTCCTGAGGGGTATGTAGCCTGTGTGTGTTGGCTGTGTCGAGATTGTCCCTGAGGGTCAGGCCCATGTCCTGTGCTTGTGCTGTCTCAGAAGCCGTGGTCAGTTCCTCTGCTCCCAGTCCAAAGCCCAGCGCCAAGGTTCCCTGGCTGGGACGCCACACTCCAGGCTCCAAAACCAGTCACTGCCTCCCGGTGACTTCTCCTCCTGTCAGCCATGTCACTGTGCTGCCTGCGTGCTAGGGGGGCTAGGGCTTCATCCCATGTTTGCGCAGTCTCAGGAAGCCATGCTCAGCTCCCGTGCGCCCAGTCCAAAGCCTGGCTCCAAGGTTTTCTGACTGGGATGCTGGCTCCAGGCTCCGAAAACAGTCGCTGCTTCCCCGTGGTTGCTCATTCTCTTGTTAGCCGCATCAGTGTGCAGCCTGCTTTCATTGGCTGAGTCTCTGTCACTCAGGTCAACTCTTTAGATCTGTGCTTGATGGTCAGGGTTTGTAGATTGTCACGTATGTGATCAATTCTGTTGTTTTCCCAAGTCTTTGTTGCAAGAGGGATCCGAGGTAGCTTCTACCTAAGCAGCCATCTTGGCCCCGCCTCCACATCTTCTATTTCTTTATGTGACTTGATATTGACTGCTGTCTCCGAGCCATCTATAAGTTATTGTATTAGTTTATGCTTGCTTACTGTGTCATAGCTACTTTCTTTGTTTTGTTTTGGTGTACCTCTATTGGTTGCTTGAGTGAGCTAGCTTGATTATTTTGCCTTTGGAGCTCAGATGTCCTGTCCCCAGCTGGCTAGAGCTGTTATCAGGTATATCAGTCTAGGAGTCCATTCACTTTTCTTGTATGAATTCAGCTCAGGTTTCCAGGTAGCTGTTCATCAAGTGGGTGCTGCGGGCTCTGTCCTACAGTCTTAGAGGGGCAGGGGTGATTGGCGTGTATACCGGTATCTGATTGCAGGAGGGGGTCACACTCTGAACAAGGCAGGGGGCTGAGAACTGACACCCGAGTGTCTCTGGGGGAAATGCGTCTCTGTTTCCTAGAGTGTGCTGGTGGGTGGTTTCTGCAGTGGGACCATGGGCACCCAAAGTTTTTGGTTGTGAGGACTGGGGGGTACCAGTTATCTTTGGACCACTGTCACAGGTGGCTGGGTGACCTGAGTGGAGCTACCAGTCCTTAGGTCCCTGATTAGGGTAGGTGAGGACCTTGTTTATTAGGCAAAGCAATGTCAAATGTCAAACACCCACCTCTCCACTGCACAGCTGAAATGGTTGGAGTTTGCCAACAAGGGCCTATTCTCCCGAAATAGGCCCACACAGGTCCATGCAGGAGGGAAAGTTGTTCAAGGTCCATGGTTGGTTTATGCCTGGACAGGAGCCGCTTCTGTCCTGAGCTCCCCAGTTAATAAATAAAAAAATGGGGCTAGCAAATTATCTTTTCCCCCCACTGCAATTTTTTTCCTTCCTCAAGCCCTGGAGGATGGCTCTAGGTGCTCAACAGGGCCTATCTCAGGTCCAGGGATTCAGCTGCTGAAGCTGGCTTGGGGGTGGGGGGGCGCGGTAAAATATATGCAAGTACTTAGATTTTGCTGAGAGTGCCATGTTCCTCAGGTTCCCGAGGGGTGAGTAGGCTGTGTGGCTGGCTGCTTCTCCCTGAGGAAACTGCAGCCGAATGCTGGTACTAGCCCACGGCCGCCACCACTCCGGGAATGGTGCCTGAGGGCTCCCCGCAATTCAGGTCTGGAAACCCCTCTCCACTTCTGAACGTTCTCTTCCTCCCCTGCCCCTCAGTTCATTTTCTAAGCTTGCCTTTGATGCTCAGTAGTTTTCTTGTGGAACTTTTGTGGTTCTCTAGGATCAGGTCATCTGGGAATAGGGATAGTTTTACTTCTTCCTTTCCAATTTGGATACCCTTTATTTCTTTTTCTTGCCTTATTGCTCTAGCTAGGACTTTGACAATCATGTTAAATAGGAGTGATGATAAAGGGCACCCTTGTCTTCTTCCTTATTCTCAGAGGGAATGCTTTCAGCATCTGTCTGCTGAGAATGATGTTGGCTCTTGTTTTTTTATAGATGCCTTTTACTATGTTGAGGAATTTTCCTTCTATTCCTATTTTATTGAGAGTTTTTATCAAGAATCGGTGTCGGACTTTAAAAAATTTCTTTTCTGTGTCAATTGAGATGATCATGTGATTCTTTTCTTTTGTTCTTTTTATGTGGTAGGTTACGTTGATTGATTTTCTAAAGTTGAACCATTCTTGCATACCTGGTGTGAATCACATGCTTGTGGTGTATTACTTTTTGATATAATGCTGAATTCTATTGGCTAGAATTTTGATTAGAATTTTTACATCTATATTCATGAGAGATATTGGTCTGTAATTTTCTTTTATTGTGGTGTCTTTTTCTGGCTTTGGTATCAGGGTTATTCTGGCTTCATAGAACGAATTTGAGAGTATTCCTTCCTTTTCTATGTTCTGAAATAATTTGAGTAGTACTGGTGAGAACTCTTTTCTAAATGTTTGGTAGAATTCTCCTGTGAAGTTGTCTGGGCCAGGGCTTTTTTGTTGTTGTTTAGACTTTTTTTTATTGGTTGTGTTTTCTTGTTATGGGTCTGTTCAGATTATCTATCTCTATCTCAACCTGTGTTAGTTTAGGTAGTTAGTGTGTTTCTAGAAATTTTTCCATTTCTTCTAGGTTCTCAAATTTATTACAGTACAATTTTTCATCCATGAGGTATTTTTGTAAGCATGTAGAAGGCACGTGTTATTTGCCTTAAAACATAGTATTTTGATTCTCTCATTTTGTTTCACACTTAAAATTATCTCCCATGCCTGTTCTATGCTTATATCAGATCTCACCCTCCTGTCTTTTTCAGTATCACTTCCTGCATGCTCTGAGTATTTTATGCCCATTTTTTTTTTTTATCTGCAGTATTCTCCTATTTGGTTTTTCTATTTCTGGTTTTTGTATTTCATACATATAACAGTATAACTTAACATCTATGAAGTGCCAGGCACTATGGCTATATGGTGAGCTTTCATGTAATTGAAGGAAGGAAACATACAAAAATTAAACACACTGGTAAATTTGGTTTGTCTGCTCCCTCCTCTCCTGTTCTTTTTTAAATCTACTTGTTAGGCTTTTCTCCCAACCACTGCACCAAAACTGTTCTTGTCATGGTCACCAGTGGCCTGACCTCCACATTGCTAAATCGAATAGCAAAGTCTCAGTTCTCATCCTATGGACCTACCATCTAACAAATGTTATTGAGCAAATAACACATGCCAGCTCTGTTTTAGGTACTGAGGCTATAAATGCAAACAAGAGGAAAAAAAAATTACCATCTTTATGAAGTTTTTCAGTGTCATATGAAAAGTTTATCTACTCTAGTATTAAATGCTTCCTTTTTTTGTTAGCCCTTTGGATACCTCTAAGGAGCCCTGGTGGCACAGTGATTAAAGTGCTCAACTGTTAACCATAAGGTCAGTGATTTGAACACACCAGCTGCTCCACTGGAGAAAGATGTGGCACTCTGCTTCCATAAAGATTTACAGTCTTGGAAACCCTATGGGGAAGTTGTACTTTGTCCAGTAGGGTCACTATGAAATGGAATTGACCTCTATGGCAGTGGGTTTGGTTTGGAATACCTCTATCTTTTGATTCTCCTACCTTTCTGGCTTTCTTCTCCATTTCATTCACTGCTTGAAACTCATCTTCTCAAGCTCTAAATACTGGAGCGCAGTACTATTCAGCCTTTGGACCTCTTCTCTATTTCTGTATCTGGAATTATTCCTAAGGAGGCATCACCCAGTCCCACTGCTTTAAATACCACCTATTTTTTTTTTTTTTATAACCTAGCCCTCTCCCTCTCTTCCCTCAGGGCTCTCCTGTCTCACATGTTTCCATCTACAGGCATTCCTTGACCACTATACCCAAGGTTGCACTAGCCCGTCATTCCCTGTCTCCTTGCCCTATTTTATTTTTCTTCATAGTATTTATCGCTATCTGCTGTTACATATCAATTTGCCTGTTTATTACTTTTATTGTCCTATCAGAATAAACGCTCCATGAGGAGAGGGAATTGGTCTTGTGCACTATCATATCCAAAGTGTCCAGGATTGTAGCTGGCATGTAGTATACATCCCATAAATATTTGCTGAATGAATGAATGGATAATAATAAGGGCCAGAAGGCAGACGTTTGTGGTACAATAAGAGTATATTTGATTTAGCCTATCCCCTCGCTGGAATTTAGGGGTGTTGCTGTAATTCATTCTGCTTTTTTTCCTGACCACTCTGATCTTTGTTTCTCTGTCATGTTCTATAGCTCTACTATTTTCCTGATCCGAATAGGTGTTTCTCAAGGTGCATTCTTGAATCTGCCCTTTGCTTCCTGTGCTGTATTTTAGTGATCTCATCCACAGCCTCCATCTCCACCTCAACAGAGCAGACTCCCAAGTTTCCATTTCTTATACTAACCACTTGTTCAAGCTACAGGACCAAATTTTTCTATACCTATTAAGCATTTCCATATCACATCAACACCTTCAATTTATAATCTTATAAGAGTCATCTTATTCATCAAACCAGCTCCCTTGACTTTACTTTATCTCAGTAATGGTTCACCAACTCTTCAGCACTTAAACTGACAATGTCTTATATTTTCTTCTTTCTTTATTACTTCTTTTCATTCAATTAGTCACTGCATCCTGTTGATTTTCTTCTTTCAAATATCTCTTGCAACTAATCTGTCTCTCTTCTTCAGCCTTACTGCTGCTGGTCTGTTTTAGGCTTTCATTATTTCACATTAAGACCTTTTTAAAAGGGCATCTTGACTTATGCCCCTGCTTCTAGTTTATCCCTTTATCTATCCTGCATACTTCTGCCAGATCAACCTTTCTAAAATACGGTTTTGATAACTGTTATTTTTCAACATAAAAATATTTGATGGTCCCTCATAGTCTACAGAAGGAGGGCCAAATTCCTTAGCCTGCTAATTCCAGGGATTATTCTAGTCTAGCTTTATCTCACTTTTCCAGATTCACTTCTTAATGTTGGCTTTCTAAATCCTTCTCTTCTGATCCAGCAGAACTAAGACTACTGGTTCTCTTTTCACAATCCATAGTGACATATTTTGGAGCATATTTCTTTCTTCAGGAATACTTTTCCTCTATATCTCTGCATGTCATAATTTTTCTCATCTTTCAGGATTTTCTTAATACCACAACATTCATGAAGCTGGAGACCAACACAACCTTGTCTTGTCTCTCTAGGGCTGTGGTCAACATACTCTAAACATCTCAAGTAATCAAAGACTAGACAAGGTTAGGGATTTAATCCATATGACAAAGATATGACAGAAAAGGACTGGGTTTATGACCCATATCCTGAATCTCAAAATAAGCTACTTGGTGATATATTTGTAAAAGATATTGATCATTTATCAGGCCAACAAGAGATAAATTTGTTTAAGATTGTTGGATTAACAAGATTAGGAAAGCACTTTCTTTTACCCTTCTTAGCACTGGGGCCAAACATTGTCTGCTCTGGTTGTATAGTCCTCATTATGTTTGCTGTACTTTTCCCCAAACAATTTTCAGTACCTTTGGAAAGAGCCAGCTTGTGATTAATAGGTAATGTTTTGGAGAGAATTAATATATATTTTAGCTTTCGCAACGATGGCAATCATGGACATCTTGATTCAACAGATTTTCCATTTTGTTCTGGGAAAAATTAGCCACAATCATGTTGTATGGCTTCTAGGGAACCACTCTATGACCAAGTGTTCTCTTCAAATTGAAAGCATATCATTCTTTTCAACATCATTGGTGCTACAGCCAAATTCTTGGGCTTATGTCACTTTGCCCAAAGTTCCAAGAGGGAGTGATTGCACTTCAAGCACGTTCTTGATCTGTCTTTTTGGCAACCAGTGTGCTGTGATTATATTGACTCACTGTAAATACACTGGGGGATTTTTGTCGAACCTGAGTCTGTTCTTAAAATGGAGCATTTGCTGCTAGGCAGGTTCTCACATTATTAAGCACACACTGACTCTTCACTTAAGTCTTTTTTAAAAATACATATGCCTAACTATTTTCTACCTGACCTTCTGTGAGAGTGAGGAATTTTCTGGAATTTGGATATTTACCATGTGTTGAAAAGCAGTATAGACCAGTTCACAAAAATGTTCATAAATGCATTTGATTGAGCTGTTGATATTTCTATTTTTAAATTCATAGTAAGGTGGCGTTTTCCCTTATTACTTTCTTTGCTGGCATCACGGCACTTTTGCATTTAGCACTTTTGCATGGTATTATGTACTCTTGACACTTAATTTTGAGGATTGTTTCTTCTGATCATAGCCGCCTGTGGAAGTCTATGTACACTTTTTCTCTCTGAGTCTCTGAAATGATTCAACCAAAAATGTGAAGAAAGAAGGAAATGTCTTCTTGGAGCTTTAGCTGCTAAGGAGGTGTGGAAGGAGATCAAGGCAAGTTAGGTGGTGCACTGGTGAATGTTGGAAAGGATGAAGTAGCTGTATCCCCAGACCACATGGGTCCAGCAGTAAAGGAGCTCTGGCAGCTTAGTGGTTAAAGCACTAGGCTGTTAACAGAAAGGTTGGCAGTTTGAACCCACAAGCTGCTCTGTGAGAGAAAGATGTGGCAGTATGCTCCCCTAAAGATTATATACAGCCTAAAGAAAAACCATATGAGGCAGTTCTACTCTGTCCTATAGGGTCACTATGAGCTGGAATAGACTCAACTGCAAAGAGTTTGGTTTGGTATATATTTATATATATATATTTTGGTTCTTGAATTCTATTGTGGGACCTTCACACCCTTTTTGAAGTACACAAAAGTGATAGTACTTATAGAGCAGAGACTGGTGGCACAGCGGTTAAGTATTTGGCTGATAACTGACAGGTTGAGACTCAAACCCACTATTGGCTCTGTGGGAGAAAGATGTGGTGCTCTTTTCTGTAAGATTACAGGGTCACTATGAGTCAGAATTGACTTGATAGCAATGGGTTTATATGGTATTTGGCAATATAGATTTATTAAAACTTAAATATAAAATTTAAGGAATACATGACTATTAGATCTTGATAAAATGTCAAAAAGTTTGCAGAAAATTCAGCTTCCTTCTGTTTATTTTTTAGATCATTACACAATTCTTGATTTGGTGTTTCACTATGCATAGGCAGTTAATGAATTTTTTATAAAAAATTTGTTTCACAACCATTTAAAGATTTTCAACAGTTGAAATTATATTTTAAATTTTATTGTAACTCTTTTTTCTTTCATTGACAAGTATAATGTTAATGGTTCTTATAATGATGTAAATTGATTTTGGATCTAGTTGGCCTTTTTCATATGAAGTGTTTCAAATTAATGATAAATCTACAATTTGCAGAACATGCATACATTATAAGAGTAGCCACCCTACAGCCATTAAATAGTTAAAAAAAAAAATGTAGAGATAAATATTTGGGACCACCACCTGTAACCATGATTGGCAAGAGCACAAAAGGGGCTCCCTGTCCACCCATCCCCCGAGAGTAGCCACTCCTGGGGCTGTATGCATACTTATTGGTCACCTAAAACAGGAACTCCTCCAAAAGCTTCAAGGCCCCTTGCTCACAATGGCAGCACTGGGCAGCTGTTTGCTGAAGTGGGTGTACAGGTGGTAGCATACCACTGTGGCTTACTGAAAACCTCAGAGAAGAGTGACAAGTATTGGATTTTGCTGCCAGCAGAAATCATGAGAACCCTTTCAGAGCCCGCTCTTCTAGAGTGCCCTCCTAGGATCCTCAGATGAGGTGTTGTCAGCCAAAGGATTCTTCCCCTTTCACCCACCCCTGCAGGCATGCCTGGCCACTGGGGTTGAAGGGATTCTCGTTCGTTAAACACTAGTATAGAGAAGTCCAGAGACTGGGCCATTCCTGACTAGGAGTACCTTCTCTGAGGATGAAAATAATAGGGTTCCCAGTCAAAGTGGCTAAGAGGTTGGACCAGATCCTATGAGAGTATACATACAGAACATTCTCAGGATATACCTTAGAATATTGGACTCAGATCTATTACAATAGGTCCAGAATTTAAATTTGAATTTCAGGACTCTAACAATGAGTTGTGATCCATAGGGTTTTCTGTTGATCACAACTCATCATTCTGGACATGTCATCAGGAAAGACTAGTAACTAGAAAAGGGCATCATGTTTGGTAAGGTGGAGAGGCAATGAAAATGAAACCCTCAGTGAAATAGGTAGACACAATAACTGCAACGATGGACTCAAATATGCTTGTGATCATAAAGATGGCACAGAGCCAGGCAACATTTTATTCTGTTATAAATAAGGTTGCCACAAGTAGGAGCTGACTGGATGGTAACTAACAACAACAACAAACAGTGTATTGCTTCACCTTCTATATACTACCAATACTACCACGCGCTACCTACAGAAAAGGCCTTGTCATCATTTTAATACATCCACATCGATATTTTTAGTCACCTAGTATTTTCAGGTCTTGCTAATAAGGCTAAAGCCACCATCGTTTCACACCTGGACACCCTATATGTTATTCCACATGCTGCCCCCATCCCCAATACATTCTTTCAGTAGTCAGACTGAATTTTTACAAATGTAGATTCGATTATATCATAGCCTGCTTAAAACCTTTAATGTCTTCCCATTTTTCTTAGGAAAGACACCAAAAACTCTTCACATGACTTTAGACCTTATGTTTTAGCTTCTGCTTAACTCTTCATCCTTAACCAATTCCACTCTTCTTCTTGATCATCAGTCGATAGCCAAGGTGATCTTTTTTATTCCTTTGAATATGACCTGTTCCCTCATTACCTCCCATCCCATCCATAGTCTTCTTAATGCTCATTCATGCTTCAGATCTCAACACAAACGCTATGTTAGAAAAATACCCAGTTTAGTCAGGTTGCTCCCCATATTTTCATGAAATCATATGCTTTTTTCAGGAGACTTATTACAATGTAAAATTAGGCATTCACGCATGTGACCATTTGTTTAATTTCTGTCGCCTACGCTCTACTGTAAACTGCGCAACAGCAAGGATCTTGCCTCTTTTTGCTCATTATTCTATCTCCACAGCTGACCCTTAGTAAGTGCCCGGCAACTAATGAATGCTGCTGAATAACTAAAAATATGGCTTCATAGAAATTCCACCAAGTCTGAATTATGTGAATGATTTAGATATTACGGAAGCATCCTGAAAAAAAAAAAAAAAGATGCCAGTGGAATGAGGTATAGTTAATGCGTATTTGGAAAATCTTAGGCAACATCTTCCTGTTTTTGGTCTAGATTAAAAAGAAAAACGGGAAATTGGAACTATTACCTGGGTAATTCAGATCACAGACAAAAAAAAAAAAAAAAGTCATATCCCATCTTTACATGAGCTAGGTGGTGAAAAGAAGCCTTGTTGGTGCAATAGTTAAAATGCTTGGCTGCTAACCAAAAGGTTGGTGGTTTGAACCCACCATCTATTTCTGGGAGAAAGGAAGTGGTGATCTGCTCCTATAAAAAATTCTGCTTAGGAAACTCCATGGGGGCAGTTCTACTCTCTCCTATAAGGTTGACTATGAGTCTGAATCAACTCAACAGCGCACACAGCAAGGTGGTGACAAGAAGGAGCAAAAGTAACTTTTGTTCTATATTACTGAAAAATTGTGCCATTTTTTTGATTTAACATTGTGCGTGTCTATGTGAATGTATGTTTCCATGTCTGCTGTTTTACACATGCCTGAATACACTGGAAATCAACTATGGAGTCTGAATGTAATTAAAATACTAAATAAGCATTTTTAAAATTAAAATATTTGATAAAACTATTCAATTTCTACTTCCTTAATGATCCCTTTCCATATTAACATGATTAGTCAAATATTTGAAGGGTTGGAAAAAGCCTTTCAGTTCAAAATAAATCAAGCTTTTGTGAACGTGGGAGTGATTCCTTCTGATTGCCTTGTTCTGCTTATTCTCATTGTTTGCAAAGTCAAGAGGAAGAGAAAGTAATTCATGTTTGACTGAATTAAAGACCAGTTAAAAATTAGAAAAATTTATGTTACAAAGGATTTGGCCTTGGGGCATTGGAGAGAGATGAGAGATAGATGGAGGAAGTATAAAACCAAAGAAAATAAGGCATCTGGAGAACCCAGGAAGTCTTTAGACAAAGGCCTTTGTATGAAGGCAGAAACTAAGCATTTGTTTAAGTGTTTGGGTGGCCAAACACTTGAAAAATGAGAGGAAGAAAAACTATGATTATCACTGAATCAAGGTTAAAATATAAATATATGGCCATGAGGCTCAGATGAAAGTTGGAGTTGAAAAATATTTGCCAGAAACTAGTAGTTGTGGGGGGGAAAAAAAAGCTTGGTAAAGCAGAGGATCAGCGAAAAAGGGGAAGACCCTCAATGAAATGGAATGACACAGTGACTGCAACAACTGGCTTAAGCATAAAGATTGTGAGGATGGTGCAGGACCGGGGAGGGGCAGTGTTTAGGAACCAACTCGACGGCACTGAACAACAAAGTAGTTGTGGGAGGTTGACATGGTGGTGGGATCTCAGTTCTGTGGCCAACTGATTCTCTAAAAGCATTGTTTGAGTCAAAGCCTGTGAAAGTAGTTTCTATTTTTGTGGCTATCTTAACATGATAGGTATTTGGTATCATTTCCCAGAAAATGGGGACACTTCGTGGAGGTTTTTTTTATCTTGGCCAGCCTAGTGGAAGTAAAATGGTATCTCATTGTGGTTTTGATTTGCATTTTTCTGATGGGTAATAACCTTGACTATCTTTTCGTATGTCTGTTGGCCATTTTAATATTCCCTTTAGTGAAGTGTGCCTTCTGTGCTCAGTTTTTAATTGGGCTATTTGTCTTTTTGTTGATAAGTTCTAGAAGTTTCTATATAGTTTAGATATTAGTCCTTTATCAGTTATATCATTTCCAGTCTATAGGTTGTCTCTTTACTCTTTTGATAAACATAAGTATTTAATTTTATGAGACCCCAGTGATCTATTTTGTTTTGTGTTGCTCCTGCATTTGATGTTGTATTTGATAATCTATCATTGAATAAATATTAGGCCCCAAAGTTTTGCTATTATATTTTCTTTCAAGAACTTTATGGTTTTAGATTTAATATTTAGGTCCTTAACCCATTTTGAATTAGTTTTTGTTATGGTGTGAGGTATGGAACTTGTTGTACTTTTCTGTGTTGGAATTCCTATTTCGCTGGCACTCTTTGTTGAAGAGGCTGTTCTTTCCCCATTGAATGGATTTGGCACCTTTGATGAAAATCAATTGATCATAGATGTTCGGATTTATTTCTGGATTTTCAATTCTATTCCATTGATCTATGTGTCTATCATTAAACCAGTACCAGGCTGTTTTGATTACTGTAGCTGTGTAATATGTTCTGGTGTCAGGAAGTATGAGGTCTCCCGCTTTGTTCTTCTCCTTCGAAAGTGTTTTGGCTCTTTGGGGTCTGTTATCTTTCCATATAAGAGTGAGGATAAATTTTTCCTTTTCTGTAGAGAATGCTGTTGGAATTTTGATCGGGTGTGCATTGTATCTTTAGATCACGAGATGGCTAATTTTATGTATCAACTTGGCTAGGCTATAGTTCCCAGCTCTTTGGTCAAATACTAGACTAGTTGGCTTCAATAATGTAATATAATGTAATGAAATGTGATGTAATGTAATCATCTTCTTTAATGTAATCTCATGCAATGTAATCAATCAGTCAGCTGAAAAGGGAGTTTTCTTAAGGTGTGCCCTGCCTTCAGATTATAAGTAGATATTTTGGCAGAACTTGGTCTCTCTCTCCACTTTGCACTCTGTCACCTGACTTATGGATCTAGTGACACAAGACTGTGGAAGTCACAGCCTGCTGCCTGACCTATGGATTTTTGACTTGCCAGCTCTCTACAACCCTGTGATCCAGCAGAAGTCTCCAGCCTGCTGTGTAAGCTAATTCCTTGAAGTAAATCCCTTTCTCATCATATATATATATATATCTCACTAGCCTGTTTCTCTAGAGAACCCTAAGATAGTAGGAGATTTCTGAGTAGAGTCTGGAGGAGAAATAAAGGCTTAACACATAAAGAAACAGGATGGGGGAAGTGGCAAAGTTGGTCTAGGAGTCAGGAAGAATAAACCAAGGTCTGGAAACATGAACGGCAAGGGGGCCAGTCTCTCGCACTCCAGTGTAGTATCAGTCATTGGCTGTGGGCCTTTCCTTGAGGGATGTGGGGGTAACATCCAGAGAATATGAAGACTCCTGCCAGCCAAAGGCAATTCTTCAGAGGAAAGGAGCAGTCAACACTTACAGAAGCTGGGGGATGGATGCTGGCTTGGCAGAGGGGATCTAGGAGATGCACCTAAACAGCATCAGTCAACCACGAGGGTTGATTGGGAGATGAGTAATAGAGATCTCAAAATGTGGATCACTTGTTCAAGAAGTTTGAATATGGCTGTTTCCCAGAAAACATCCTTGGCCTTGTGCTTACTACTGACATGTTCTCCCTAGGCAATGTCTAGTACTCCTTATCTTCACCTCATCAGCATCTTCTGATGTCCTGATGATGCCCATACTCCTACATCTGGCCAGACATTTATTTCCCTGAGGAAAGTTTTGTTGAATGTGTAAATGTACTAGGAATTCTCTAGTTGAATAAGTAGGAAAAGTGTATTACAGGCAGAGAAAATAATTGTTTAAAGGCATGGTGAAATGAGAATAAGCTAGGACAATGAACTTATAACCTGTTGCCGTCGAGTCAATTCCAACTCATAGCGACCCTATAGGCAGAGTAGAACTGCCCCATAGGGTTTCCAAGGAGCAGCTGGTGAATCTGAATTCACCATTCATAGTGAAGTTCAAATTTGCTCAGGGTGATAACCAGGTGAAATTGTGCTGGTTGGATCTGATAATAATGCTAAACATATTGGTTAGTTTGTTCTCTAAATCAACACTTGTTTTGGGGACATCTCAAAATAGACAATCTAGATAAGCTCCCAAGAACCCCTCCTCTTTGTCCATTTTGTTTTGAGGGAGGACACCTGATACATTAATCAGATGACTGAGAAAAAATTCCCCTTTCTCCCCCAGGTAGTAAACTGCTGCTCTCTCTGGATGGTGGGGGTGGGAGAAAAGTGTTATGACATATGCAAGTGTCCATCTTTCTGTCCAATCACAGAGAAGAGGAAGCACAAAGAGGGAATGGTCCAAAGGGAGACATGGGCAAGACTTCCCCTCAAGAAATAAGAAAGGATCTTGAAAGAAAGGACAAAAGTAGAAAATGAATTCTCAGAAAAAAACAAATAGGAACTTCTGCTTAAAAGTCTTTGATGATAAGGAATTCCCTAAGGTTAGATTGTTAGAGATAACATAGGACATCACTTTCCTAAATAAATCCTCTAGAAATGGAAGTAAAACGAGTCAGCTGGAAATTTCTGGTCCTGAACTAGAAAAGGCTTATCATAACATCTACACACCTCAGCAATCTGTTCTATTTTGTGCTATGTTATCACTTCACAAATAAGATGAATGGAAAGTGTTAAGGAATTTAGCATCTTCTATACCACTTTTTTTTTTTATACCACTATTTTGCCAATGCCTTCAGAGCAGCTTGGACTTCTTCCTTCAGCACCATCAGTTTCTGATCATATGCCACCTCTTGAAATGGTTGGATATCGACTGATTCTTTTTGGTATAATGACTCTGTATATTCCTTCCATCTTCTTTTGATAATTCCTGCGTCCTTTAATATTTTCCCCATGGAATCCTTCACTATTGCAACTTGAGGCTTGAATTTTTTCTTCAGTTCTTTCAGCTTGGGAAATGCCAAGCGTGTTCTTCCGTTTTGGTTTTCCATCTCCAGCTCTTTGCACGTCATTGTAATACTTTACTTTGTCTTCTCGAGAAGCCCTTTGAAGTCTTCTGTTCAGTTCTTTTACTCCATCAATTCTTCCTTTTGCTTTAGCTGCTCATTGTTTGACAGCAAGTTTCAGAGTCTCCTCTGACATCCATCTTGATCTTTTCTTTCTTTCCTGTCTTTTCAGTGACCTCTTGTTTTCTTTATGGATGATGTCCTTGATGCCATTCCACAACTCGTCTGTTCTTCGGTCACTAGTGTTCTTTGTATCAAATCTATTCTTGAGATGGTCTCTAAATTCAGGTGGGATATACTCATGGTCATATTTCAGCTCTTGTGGACTTGCTCTGATTTTCTTCAGTTTCAGCTTGAACTTGCATATGAGCAATTGATGGTCTGTTCCACAGTCAGCCCCTGGCCTTGTTCTGGTTGATGATATTGAGTTTTTCCATAGTCTCTTTCCACAGATGTAGTCAATTTGATTTCTGTGCTCTGAAGTTGGCAAAAAACAAGGCTCCAGGAATTGATGGAATATCAGTTGAGATATTTCAACAAACAGATGCAGCGCTGGAAGTACTCACTCTTCTATGCCAAGAAATATGGAAGACAACTTCCTGTCCAACTGACTGGAAGAGATCCATGTTTATGTCTATTCCCAAGAAAGGTGATCCAACCAAATGTGGAAATTATAGAACAATATCATTAATATCACACGCAAGCAAAATTTTGCTGAAGATCATTCAAAAACGGCTGCAGCAGTATATCCACAGGGAACTGCCAGAAATTCAGGCTGGTTTCAGAAGAGGATGTGGAGCCAGGGATATCATTGCTTTTGTCAGATGGATCCTGGCTGAAAGCAGAGAATACCAGAAGGATGTTTACCTGTGTTTTATTGACTATGCAAAGGCATTCGACTGTGGATCATAAGAAATTATGGATAACGTTGAAAAGAATGGGAATTCAAGAACACTTAATTGTGTTCATGAGGAACCTTTACATAGATCAAGAGGCAGTTGTTCAGACAGAACAAGGGGATACTAATTGGTTTAAAGTCAGAAAAGGTGTGCATCAGGGTTGTATTCTTTCACCATACCTATGCAGTCTGTATGCTGAACAAATGATCAGAGAAGCTGGACTATATGAAGAAGAACAGGGCATCAGGATTGGAGGAAGACTCATTAGCAACCTGCGTTATGCAGATGACACAACCTTGGTTGCTGAAAATGAAGAGGACTTGAAGCACTTACTAATGAAGATCAAAGATCACAGCCCTCAGTATGGATTGCACCTCAACATAAAGAAAACAAAAATCCTCACAACTGGACCAATGAGCAACATCATGATAAACAGAGAAAAGATTGAAGTTGTCAAGGATTTCAGTTTGCTTGTATCCACAATCAACAGCCATGGAAGCAGCAGTCAAGAAATCAAAAGGCGCATTGCATTGGATAAGTCTGCTGCAAAGGATCTCTTCAAAGTGTCGAAGAACAAAGATGTCACCCTGAAGACTAAGGTGCGCCTGACCCAAGCCATGGTATTTTCAATCACATCATATGCATGTGAAAGCTGGACAATGAATAAGGAAGACTGAAGAAGAGTTGATGCCTTTGAATTGTGGTGTTGGCAAAGAATATTGAATATACTATGGACTGCCAAAAGAAGGAACAAATCTGTCTTGGAAGAAGTGCGGCCAGAGTGCTCCTTAGGGGCAAGGATGGCGAGACTGCGTCTTACATACTTTGGACATGTAGTCAGGAGGGATGAGTCCCTGGAGTAGGACATCATGCTTGGCAGAGTACAGGGTCAGTGGAAAAGAGGAAGACCCTCAACAGGGTGGATTGACACAGTGGCTGCAACAATGAGCTCAAGCATAACAACGATTGTAAGGATGGCTCGGGACTGGACAGTGTTTCGTTTTGTTGTGCATAGGGTCACTATGAGTCGGAACCAACTTGACGGCATGTAACAACAACAGACATTCCAACAATCACGATGATGGTGCAGGACTGGGCAACATTTTATTCTGTTGTACATAGGTCATCATGAGTCAAAGCTGACTGGATGGCAATAACAATAGAGGAGGAGGGAAATCAAATATGCACCTGCCTCTTGTTTTCTAAAAAAAAAATCCTGTCATTGTTGTTAGGTGGCCTCAAGTTGGTCTGACTCATATCGACCCCGTGCACAACAGGATGAATCACTGCCAGTCCTGCGCCATCCTCACAATTATTGCTATGTTTGAGCCCATTGTTGCAGCCACTGTGTCAATTCATCTCGTTGAGAGTCTTCTTCTTTTTTGCTGACCCTCTATTTACCAAACCCTGGTGGTGTGGTGGTTAAGTGCTATGGCTGCTAACCAAGAGGTTGGCAGTTTGAATCCGCCAGGCACTTCATGGAAACTCTATCGGGCAGTTATTGTCTGTCCTATAGGGTCTCTATGAGTCGGAATCGACTCAATGGCAGTGCGTTTGGTATAGTAGTTTTAATGTCCTTCTCCAGGGGCTGGTCCCTCCTGATAACCTGTCCGAAGTAACCGAGACAAAGTCACACTATGTGCTCTCTTAAGGAGACTTCTGGCTGTACTTTTGGCAGTCCATGGTATATTCAGTACTTTTCCCTAACACGGCAACTCAGATGCATCAAGTCTTCTTTGGTCTTCTTAATTCATTCCCCAGCTTTTTGTACGCATATAAGGAGCCCTGGTGGTGCAATGGTTAAGAGTTTGACTGCTAACCAAAGGTTGGCAGTTCGAATCCACCAGCTGCTCCTTGGAAACCCTCATAGGATCGCTATGAGGCAGAATGGACTGGATAGCAATGGGTTTGGCTTTTTTGTTGTTGTTGTTTGGGTCAGGTGCGCCTTGGTCCTCAAGGTGATATCGTTGCTTTTTAACACTTTAAAGAGGTCTTTTGCAGCAGGTTTGCCCAATGCAATATGTTTGATTTCTTGACTGCTACTTCCGTAGGAGTTGATTGTGGATCCAAGTAAAATGAAATCCTTGACAAATTCAATCTTCTCTTCATTTATGATGATGTTGCTTATTGGTCCAGTTTGAGGATTTTTGTTTTCTTGATGTTCATACTGAAGGTGTTCTCCATGTACTCTAGCTTTTCAGATTATTTGCTCAGCACACAGAATAAGCATGGTGAAAGGATATAAGCCTTTCCTGGTTTTAAACCATGCAGTATCCCCTTGTTCTGTTTGAATGACTGCCTGTTGGTCTATGTGCAACAAATCCTAGGAGAACATTGTTAGTTACTGCAGAAATAGTTTGTAATGGAAGAATAAATGGAAAATAACATTTATTGTATTTGAGTAGTGAGTTCCATTTCTTTTTCCTGAAATTTTATTTTCAATGTTACTAGATTTTTTATTCTTTAGACATAATAAATTAGAGAGGTATATTTCTACTCCTTCTTTTGACCTTTAAACATTTAAAATTCTTATGTTTTCAACAGATTATAATCTAATTACCTAATCATATATTTGCCTATTTAAGATATTTCAATAGCTGTTTGTACAAATAGCCCCTATGAGTTGGTGGAAAAAATCTGAGCAAGTGGAAGGAAAGTTTCAAAAATCCTCCTTACTCCCCTTATAAGGAATATATTGAATATACCCAATAAGAGAAATTTAGGATGAGAATCCTATCTATTGGGTGTAGCAGCATCAATTATGAGGCTACTTTCCCACTCATGGTTCCTGATAGGATTTGGATCCACAGTTACGGGGAAAAAGAGAATTACAAGCAAAAGGAACCATAATCAAAATCACAAAGACTGTAAATTAAAGGACGCATACAGAACACAATGATTAGTCCTACTTGGCTAGAATGTAGAGGCATGGTGAAAATGAGACTGGAAATTCAATCTGGGGCCATATTATCAAGGGCCTTTAATGCCAGCCTGAGATTTTGGTATTTATTTAATAGGCAATGAAAACTGTTATCAGTGTCCACACAGAAGTTGTGGCTGCAATATGTAGCTGGATTTTATCAGTCTGTGTCATCATAATCTCTGGATTTAAATCTTTAGCCAGGAGCATATATTGATGTCTAAGGGCTTCAGGATCAACATTCCCAGGGAAATTTATAGTAAAGCTTTAGGTTTGATTCTTTTGAGATTTTTTTCTTTGAGGCAATATAAAATCTGATGTATTGTGTGTTGACTACCCATTTTAAAATAAATGGTGGAATGCTTTTGCCCTGCCAACTGCTGAAAAGTAAAATAATGACACATTAAGTAATGGAAATGTGGGAATTAAAACTTTCACAGAGAGAGAAAACAAACCCATCATTTCTTTCCTTATCTCTGTCTCTGTGTTAAGTTCCCTTGCCTGTGCATCTCTTATCCTTTGAGATGTCCTCAGTTGTCCTTTGAGATATCCTCAGTTGCCTCTATTTTTTGATTTCCACAAGGGAGTGAGACACAATTTTGGAATTTAGTAAGTCTCTCTTGGCCTCAGTGGCTGAAAATAATTGGAGTAATTTTATTATATTTCTTCTAGTGAAAGAATCTCGGAAGTTTAGAAGGTTGAGCTCTGTTCTTCTCTTACCTTTCTGCAGTCCTTACCTTGTTTCAAGTCCTGCTGGAGTTAAGACCCATAGACTGTGTGATGTTCCAGTAACCCACCAATCCTGTAAATATCTGTCCTTGTATTCCAGATACTTCCATATTTTTCTTTGAAGACAGTTTTACTAGCTGACAGACTGAGTTAACTGGGTTCCACATATAAACTTATACAGGAAGGAGAGAAGAAGAAAATATGCAGGAATGAAAACAAATATTTGAATGCAATGGAATACTTCTAATCCAAAATATGTCAAGTTATAGTGATTTTTCAGAATATTCTTCAATTTGTAGAATACTTTATTACATACTTTGCCCAAACCTCCAGGTATGCGTCAGTGTCTTTTACCACTTTACGGCTCTCAGTGGTGTTTTGTGGCCCATAAATTGAATACGTCAATCAGATTAGCAAATGTGTATCCTGAAATCAATTTCCAAACCAGATTGATATACTTGTATCAGTACATTAAATGCCTCTCCCTGATTTTCTATGCTTTATGCATCCATTCTTATATTCATTTATCAAGTAAGCCTGTAATGATCATCTTCTATGGGTCAAGAAACAGATACCCTATGGCAGCACTTTTCAAACTTTACTGTGATAAAAATAAACAGGATAAAGTTACAATGCAGATTTTGAAGTCAAAGGGGGAACCTGAAGGTCTGCATTTCTAACAAGGTCACAAGTCTGTTGGCATGGGGCCACATTTTGAGTACCAAGGTTCTTAAGGATTCTCTTTATTAAAGTAACATATGATAAGATAGGGGAAATAAGACACATCAAAGGCAAGTATAAAGTAATTTGAACACAGAAAACATATATTTCATTGGGGGGGGAAGGATTCACTTTTTGGAGAGTAGGGGAAGTTTGGACAAGTTTCATAGAAGAGAAGACTTAATTAAAGTGGGTCTAGGAAAATGTGAAGTTGCAAATGATTAACATGGAAAGGTTGGAGGTTTGAGTCCACCCAAAGGCACTTTGGAAAAAAGGCCTGGTGATCTACTTCTGAAAAGTCAGCCACTGAATCCTCTTTGGAGCACAGTTCTAGTATGACACTCATGAGGTTGCTGTGAGTCAAAATCAACTCAACAGCAACTGGTTGTTGTTTTAGCATGAATGATACTCTAGAAAAAAGAATACATGTCAAAATTCATGGCACTTCATTGGTCCATGTGGCTGGGACTTTGGGTGCGTGTTAAAAAGAGGTTCCAGATTGCATGTGTATCTGTCCATCTACATTGCACACTCAGGCAGGCTGTGCCTCAAACTTCCAGGCAGCCATACACTGTTAGAAATAAGAATGCACACACCCGTATAATCATTCCACGGATGCTATGTTCACCTGTGATCAAGCCAGACACACAAGACACACGGTGTTGGCAAAGTGAAACCCAGTATTACTTATAGAGAGCAAACAGTAAACGATAGCAATGTATTCGGAAAGGGGAAATGTTTACTCTTCCTCAGACTACCCAAGTCTGTTCTTATGTTGTTGGGTAGGCACACCATGGTTTAGGTCACCACTGCCTCTGGCTACTACCACTCTACTGGGGGTGGGGGTCTGCATGGCTCCCAAGGCCTCTGCTCTGCTGCTGAACCTCTCTGGTCTCTGCTGCCAGCTCCTAGCAAGCTCTCTGGGCCTGCGGAGCACTGTTGCCAGCACACTAGCCTCTGTGTCTCCACTGCCGGGGGAAGGCATGGAACCCCTGCATGGGGCACACTCAGGCCTCTCTTGCCTTATACAAGGAAGTGTTACAGTTCTTTTAGCTCTACTGGCAAGCTCCGCCCTGCTGTAGGAAGACCCCTGCACAGGACCCTCTGAGGCAACCCCGGCAGAGGACACACTCAAGGCTTGCCACTGCATGGGCAATTGTTATAGCTCTTTTAGCTCCACAGGCAAGCTTCTTGCCTGAAGGCGCTTAGTTCTTACTTCGTGGGCTGGCAAGCCCACCACCACTGTCTCTCACCATCTTCATCATTAAAGCTCATTTTTCGTGATCTAGGAGTTTCTCAGTGCAGGTACCCTGAGCCCTTGGTCCAAAGGATGTGCTCCGCTCCAGACTCTTCTTGGTGGTAGTGAGGTCCCTCCCCCACCTCTGTGGAATTGGCCTTTATGTAAGACTACTTCTTGTCAATTTCAAGGCATGGTCCTCCCAGCAGGACCAAAAACTGGCCAATCCCTTTGAAAGACCATAAGTCACTCAATTTGCATAGGCCCAGCCAATCATTTTGTGGAGTTACAAGACCATGGCTAGCAAGACCACATAAAAATGATTCATTGTACGTCAGAGATAGAACTGTAAAAACGAGCAAGCTTAATTAGTTTCGGTCTTACAGTACATATATGCAAGCACATCCAGGATTTTTGTGCAGTGGGAGAGGGGGATAAAAATTAAGTAAAACAACACACACACACACACACACACACGGTAAATAGTCCTGATCGAAATTGCCATCATGCTTGCTCACAAATCTGTTTTATCTTCAGAAAGAACATAGTCAACTTTAACAGTGAATTTTTGTCCCTAAGCCATGTTTTAACTTTATAGCTTAGAGTCTTTAAAGGAGATATAAACAACACTCTTTGAAGAACTTTCATGAGTATCACTTTAAAGACTCGACTTATGCTTTTCAAGATTCCTTTAGGAAGGCTGCTTCAAATTGCCACATTCTTCCATCTCACAAGAACTTAGCTGCAATATAAATAGGTCCCCATGTTTACAAATAGGGTCTACATTTTTTAGTATGGCATTAATAGTCCTTTATGATTTGGCTGGAACTCATCTTCCTAGCATATCTTTTACTGTATTTTCCCTCTATGCTGTATTTCCCATATAACTGGACTATTTATCCTTTATTTCTTGAATACTAAATGCACGGAGTGCCTACTATGTGCCAGGATATGTGCTAGACTCTGAGAATTTAGTTTTGATCAACTTAGACATGGAAACTGCCTTAAAGGAGCTTGTAGCCTCATAGGGCTGTCAGATATTTGTAAGTTTGTGCAATTGTGATGAGAGTTATGGAAGAAAATAAAATTACAGAGACTTTTACCTAGTCTGGAAGAGATTTCTGAGCTGAAATCTGAAGAAAGAAAGGGAGATAACTAGAGGGTGCATGGTGGGAGTGAGGGAAAGGATGGATCCAGAAAGGCATATGCAAAGAAGAATACCATATGCCAGTGATAGTGTGGAGCCGTCAAATAACTGTTGGACATTCAATGTTGCTTGATCTTAGAGTGTGAGAGAGAGAATGGTGAGAATGAGGGGCTAATGACAGAAGGCTTTGTATACCGTATTAACCAATATAAACATTATGCCAAGTACAATGGAAAAACCACGGAGGGATTTTATGCAGAGGAATGACATGTGCAAGTTTGCATTTCCACATTATCTTACTGACTACAGGGTGGAGGAGGACTTCAAGATCTGTCTTTGAATTTGCTCAGGTGAAATATGATCATACGGTGGGTGAGAGTGGTGGCAGTGGTAAAGGAGAGAAGTAGATAATCTTACCTTTAATGATTTTTTGGAGGTAATGGGTGTGTAAAAGACAAAGAAGTTAATGATGACCTCAAGGTTTCAGGCTTGGGCAGATGTTACTTATTAAGATGGGGAACACTGGAGAAAAAGCACAGTCTTTGAGAGAAAAAGGTGAGTTCACTTTTGGATCTGCGCTTGAGGGGCTTTGGAGATAGGTAAGGATGTAGTGGATCTCTGCGTGGCAAAACTGGTTAAGTGCTCGACTGTTGAACTAAAGGTTGGTGATTGGAACCCACCCAGAGGCATCTCAGAAGACGGGCCTGATGATCTGCTTCTGAAAAGTTACAGCCTTGAAAATCATCTGGAGCGGTTCTCCTCTGCACATGTGGGGCCGATTCCACTCCATGGCAACTAATGACAACAACAAAGCTCTAGGGTAGGAGTAAGAGATACAGATTTGGTGCTTAATGGGGAGATATGGCTTGAATTTTTAAATCTGGGAGTCATTAGTACATGCATAGAGATGAAAGCCATGGACATTGATGAGATTGCTTTGGGAGCGTATGTAGAGTGAGAAGTTCGAAGGACTGAGGACTGATTTCTAAACAACCTCAACATTCAGGAGATGAGCAAAGGGAAAAACAAAAAACAATAAAAGTAGTCTGAGAATGAGCCAGCAGTGGTAGCTGGACAATTAAGACAGAATGGTGCCTTGGAAGACACAGAAAGATTATTTCAAGAAGGAAAAGTATTTCAACAGGTCAATAGGATTGAAGGATCCTGAGATACACATTTGAAAAGGGTCTGGTCTCAGAATGAGAGCTCTGTCTGTCATTGGTGACCTTGGTCAGTGTTCTTGCTGCCTTCCAGCCTGTGTTTATATTGTATTCTCTGCACTTCCGCAGAATTTCATGAGTTTTCTAAGACTCATTTAAGGTAAAAATCTGCTACATAAAAGGCTTTTTAATATTCAGGTTGCAGGTACTTTTTTTTTTGTCACTTTTATGTATGTCATCATTTTCTACATCTCATGTGGTCTTTCTAATAGGCTGCATTTCCTTTCTATCACTTGGGCGCATATTTCCTAATAATCTGGAAATTTCCTTTAGGATAGAAACTCTGCCTTGGATGTTAGGATGTTAATTTAAGTTATCAGAATTGCACAACTGGGCACATAGTTTTTATTGATTATTGCAGGATGTTGAGGGAGCCATCCTGATAATATAGTTGGAAGATTCTGTGAAGGCAAGAATCGTGTTTCATTTCTGTGTATTGTCTTATCCTCAATGTTTAGCTCAAGATATATAGGAAGCAGCTACTAAAATTTTGCTGCATATTTTCTTTGAAAGTTTTATTTTTCTCCTTTGAAAAAAGGATTTCAATTCTGTTCCTACTGGAAATTTTAATATTTTGGTTAGTTCCAAGTTGGATTGTGGTACGGTTATTCCTAAATCTTCACCACTTTAAATACACATACATTTTCCACCAGGCTTCCCACTGAGAAATTTAAGATCAGATCTGGACATTTACGCCTATTGTACTGGTCTGCAGGAGGAATGGCATTGCGAAGTCCTATGCGCTAGCATTTCCTCTTCCCGGCAACACTTTGAGCGGGAGCTGGTTGAAGCCAGTTTAGTACTTCTGTGAATTTTCCTCCTCTCAGTCCCACTGTGGTTTCAGGTCAACAGCTCCTTTAATGCCTTTAGTTTCTTTCTTTTTGATCACTTAAACACCATCTTGCGTCTTTAATGCACAGTTTGAAAACCCAGAGCGTTTGAATGAATTATTCCCTTTTGTACATAGACCTTCTTTCAACCGGTGGGAGGGTGGGGTGGGCAGCGATTCTTTCCCAGGCCCCTCTTCTAGCTTCTGAAAGCAATCCAAGGAGAAAAAGAGACTCTATCAGCTTTCCAGAAGAGGTTATACCCTCCCTCTACATGCATCCATTTGCTCTTCGTGTTCTTATAAGGAGTTAGGTACAAATTAGGGAAAGCAAATGTCAGCTGAGGACTCCTTCCTCTGTACCATTTCCAGGGAAATAGACCTGACAGTGTCCCCGAGCAGAGAGCAGAGAGCAGAGCATTCTGTAAACACCCTCCTTTTTTACCCAGCCATAAAGAGTTACATGCAGAAAAAGAACCGCTTGAAACCCTTTGCCCCCATGTTCAGATTGCTGCCAAGGTTTTGCCTTAGCTTGCTTCAACAAGAATAAACTGTGCAAAAGCCCTGGTGTTCTCAGGCAATGTGACTGCCTGCTCTGCTGGCTTGAAGGTCATTAAAATCCTGTCCTTTGCCAAAAGACTTAGAGCAGAGCCATCCTGTTCTTGGAATGAAATGGAGCTTTGCTTAGGTCACAGACTATTTAGTGGCCAACAGCACTGAACTGGGTCCTTGTTAATGGTGTTAAGTATAAACGAGATGCAAAGGGTGAGTGTGAGACTTCTACAGTTGTATTTATAATGAATATCGTCTGTGTAAGAAATCACTAATACATTTACACTTAGGAATGGTTGAAAAACACAGCCGTCTTATTATCCTGTCAAACAAAAGAAGGACTTTACCATCCAAACGCTGTTTCTTTAGAGATTTTATTTTCTTTATTGAGTCCTAAAAAGCCTTCGCATTTATCCTGGGTGCATTTGTGGCCATGTTCATGTAACTGAAAAGACGTGATGAGTCGTATCATTATCTAGTGAATTGAAAGCTGTTAGGACAACCTGTTAAGGCAACAAAAAAAGCCATTTTCAAGTCATCTTTGGGTGATTAATTATTCTAAACTGAACTGTCCAATAATACTTCCATTTGCTTTGGTTAAAGATAAAAGAAGCTCATTTTTACCTTGTTCTCTTAATTAATTTCTCTGGTGAACTATAGAAATTAAAAGAAATGTTTTTGCTTCTTGAATATTACTTATATTACGACCAACGAACAAGGAATATAGAATGGATTGTGGCTTAATTTTTCTTTTCAGTTTAATAGACACTTAATTACAAAAATGTTTTTCTCTATAAGCAAAAGACAAGCTGATATGGTACATTTATTTGTGAGTAATTCTGCATCAAAGTACATGAGTTTACTCATTCTCATTTTTTAGTAATTAAAAGAAAAAAAGCACCTGTAGGTTATATCCAAACGTTGTTGTTGTTGTTAGTTGCTGTCAAGTTGATTTTGACTCATGACAATCCCATGTGTTCCGGAGTAGAGCTGTTCCATAGGATTTTTTTTTTTTTTAATCTTAACAGAAGCAGGTCCTCAGATTTTTTCTTCTGTGGTACCGCTCAGTGGGTTTGAACTTTTAGGTTAGTATCGGAGCACAAACCGTTTGTGCCACCTAAAACCAAACAAAAAACCAAATCTATTGAGTCAATTCTGACTCACAGCAACTCTATAGGGCAAAATAGAACTGCCCCCATAGGACATCCAAGGCTGTAATGTTTATGGAAGCAGGCTGCCACATGTTTCTATGGAGGATTGGCTGATAGAATGAAACTGCTGACCTGTCCATTAGCAGCTGAGCGCTTAAACACTGTGGCACCTAGGGATCCTTATACATATTCAACTACCTAAATTATATAAAAAAAATTTTATGCATACATGCATTTATTGGAAAGTATAGTAATAATGCTTAGAGGGTGAAAACATGTAGGCCTTTCATTTGGGTACTCCGGGGTTCCTGGGTGGTATACACGCACTTGGCTGATGGTCTGTTCCCCTAAATTCAGCCATTGAAAACCCCGTGGAGCACAGTTCTATTCTGACACATGTGGTCGCCATGAGTCGTAGTCGACTCTATAGCAGCTGGAACTGGACGTGTGCGCATTGGCCTGATGACATTGTTTTGATCAACATTCCAGCGGAAGAAGGCTGGCAAGGACCTGGTGGAGGTTGCTGGGCGGTGAGGTGCTGGTGAGGCAGTACGGAGGCAGGAGAGGTGGTTGTGTTGGTGGTGTGGGTGCCTCATGTTGTTATGTGTGCCAAAAACTTTTCAAATGTAATATTATTTAATTCTCCCATTTATCATGGAAAAAAAAAAACAACTAGGAGACAGACTTTATTATGTCCATTTTAAATACGAAGATACTGATGTTCACAAAACTTTCAATAACTTGCTTAGGATCACAAATTGGGAAGTTGATGTTGGGGTTGAAACACAGATTTTTCTGACTCCAAAGTTCAAGTTTGGTCTGCTAGGTTTAGATCGCAGTTGAATAATGCTGCTGTAACATTCTGATAGAAGTCTTTTTTGTGGATACACTTTTTACATCTGTTGAGGGTAAATATCTAGGAGTAGAATGGCTGGGTCGTATGATAGGTGTGTAAGGTGTATACGGTAAAGTGTTGTAGGTAAGACACTGTCAAATTATTTGCCAAAGTGGCTGTACCATATTGCACTCCACTAACAATGCATGAGAGTTTAAGTAGTTCCGCAGCCTCATTATCATTGGTACTGGTGGTCGTTCTCATTTTAGTCATTCTGGTGAGTACTGGAGCCCTGGTGGCACAGTGGTTAAGAGCTCAGCTGCTAACCAAAAGGTCAGCGGTTTGAACTGTATGGGGGCAGTTCTACTCTGTCTTATAGGGTCGCTATGTGTCAGAATCGACTTGATGGCAAACGGGTGTGGTTTTTGGTTTGATTGATGGGTACTAGTGAAGTTTTAAGTTATGGATTAGCATGTGACAAAAAAGTTTCTCTACTAAAAAGACACGGGGAAGATACCTTTTTTTTTTTTTTGAGATCTTAGTCTGGTCAGCCACCAGCACAAAACTGGAATATATAAGCGGTAGTTTGGGGTTTAGTTTTATTGTACGGGCATATTTTCCTACTCATAAAGAGAAGTACTGAAGTGTGTTGGTTTCAGTTTGGTAACTCGAATGCTGCCATTTTAATGTGTCTCATCATAAATCTATTTTATTGCATTCTGTGTCATCCTTCATATCTTGGATGAAAACGGTTTTGTTTCCTTTCTGGTTAATAGACTTGGAAATCATTTTTCCCCCCTTCTGCTGAAAGTGAGTTGGTAATAAATTTGTTTTGCTCATTTTTTTTTCCCTCTATCATACTTTCAATTCTATATAATCTAAGACCACTGGAGCTGTAGAAAACTGATAGTTTTTAATGATATATATAATATTATTTAAAAAGTTCTCTTCTCTATTAGAATATTTATTTCTCTTTTAAAGATGGAATTCCACTAGATTGCAATGTGAATGAATGTGTTTGGCAGATAGTGGTTGGAAGTCTAAACAGAATTCTTCTGTGAGTAAATGTAGCTATCATCGCTCAGTACAGATATATGATTTTGAAGCGATTAGTTTTTGTTTGGTTTGTCATGAAACAGCATAACATTTAAGAAATCTATTTGCTGGCTTCTTGTAATTATGGCATCATAAAAATATATATAAGATATTATTTATGCTAGTTGTATAAGGAGGCTATAATTTAGTGGTGGAAATGGCCAAAGGAGCAGGGTGGGGGCGGGGAACCTAACAATTCAAGGTAGTATATAGAGTCTGGGGGAATCATTTGTCCCCACTCCTGATTTTTAATGCCATGTGAAGTGAGCTTAATATTCCTGTGTGCAGGCCCTACCTGTCTCTCCTCAAGGAGGCAGAGTGAGGCATTTTGAAGGTGGGCATTCATCATTGGCCCATATTTCTTAATCAACCAGTAACCAGTTGCTTTCGAATTGATTCTGACTCATGGCAATCCCGTGTGTGTTAGACTAGAACTATGCTCCGTAGGGTTTTCAGTGACTGATTTTTTCAGAAGTAGATCTCCTGTTCTTTTTTCTGAGGAGACTTTGGATGGACTCCAGCCTCCAACCTTTCAGTTAGCATCTAAGCGTGTTAACAGTTTGAACCATCCAGGGATTCTATTTCTTAATTAGATGAAGTGAATCTATCATAGGACCTGTGCATGGAAGATATAGCTGATCTGCTCTTTTTGGACCAGTGGGAAGAAGGGTCTTGGGTAAGCAGAATCAAAATTTCCCTTGGGTGGGCTGTGCCACAGTTTGATTAGAGGGTAGGAAGGTAGCAAGACTCTCTTGGCTTTTATTCTAAGCTCTGCTCTCTATCTAGCCTTCATTAATAATGAGGGTGATGTGTTTTCAATTGCTGATTTTTCCCTTATTTCTCAGTAGATTCAGAACCCATGTGGGGAACAAGGTGCCATTTATTGTCTCATTATTTGATGTTCAGGATTTATCACTTTACCAAGTAGTTTAATACCTTAAACTGAATGTACATGTGTATTCTTTGAGGGTTTGCTAGTTTTTATGAAATGCACAAAGTTTTTTAAGTTTTGTGTTTTCATTTTCATAATAATCTTATTCCCAGCCATGTGAGTGCAGAGGAGGTGTTTATAAGTTCTAAATTTGTTGCAATAGAGAAAATTGGTATTATAATTAAGTCTCATATAGCACATGGTAGTACGGGCAGATCGAGCTCAAAGTAACTGTACTCAAACAAACCGTCCTATGCTCACACAGAGAGCAAAGGCATTGTACGAGATATACATGAAAGTCTTTCTCAGTGTGAATCAAATTACAATATCTCATCAGAAGTAAGTACGATGATAAGTATGCAGCGAAATATGTTTTTATTCTCCATTCCAGCAGTAATTACAGGCATACCTCGGAGATATTGAAGTTTGGTTCCAGACCACCACAATAAAGTGAATATAGCAATAAAGCAAGTCACACGAATTTTGTGGTTTCCCAGTACATGTAAAAGTTATGTTTATACTACGCTGTAGTCTATCAAGTGTACAATAGCACTATGTCTATAAAAGCAATGTACATAATGAAAAAAATACTTTATTGCTAAAAAATGCTGTCATCTGCCATCGGCAAGTCATAATCTTTTTGCTGGTGGAGGGTCTTACCTCCATGTTGATGGCTGCTGATTTATCAGGGTGGTGGTTTCTGAAGGTTGGGGTGGCTGTGGCAATTTCTTAAAATAATACGAGGAAGTTTGCCACATTGATTGACTCTTCCTTTTGTGAAAGATTTCTTTGTATCATTTGATGCTGTTTGATAGTGTTTTACCCACAGTAGAGCATCTTTCAAAATTGGAGTCAATCCTCTCAAATCCTGCTGCTACTTTATCAACTAAGTTTATTTAATATTCTAAATCTCTTGTTGTCATTTTAACAACGTTCACAGCATCTTCACCAGGAGTAGTTTCCATCTCAAGAAACGACTTTCTTTGTTCATCCATTAGAAGCAACTCATCACCCATTACTATTTTATCCTGAGATTGTAGCAATTCAGTTACATCTTCAGGCTCCATTTCTAATTCTAGTTCTCTTGCTATTTCCACCACGTCTTCAGTTAATTCCTCCACTGAAGTCTTGAACTGGTAAAAGTCATCCATGAGGGTTGGCGTCAACTTTTTCCAAGCTCCTTTTAATGTTGATATTTTGACCTCCTCCCATGAATCATGAATGTTCGTAATGGCATCTAGAATGGTGAATCCTTTCCAGAGGTTTTCAATTTACTTTGCCCAGACCCATCAGAGGAATCACTATCTATGGCAGCTATAGCCTTACAAAATGTATTTCTTAAATAACAAGAGTTGAAAGTCAAAATTACTCCTTGATCCATGGGCTGCAGAATAGATGTTGTGTTAGCAGGCATGAAAACAACATTAATCTCCTTGTACATCTTCATCAAAGCTCTTGAGTGACCAGGTGCATTGTCAGTGAGCCATAATATTTTAAAAGGAAACTTTTTTTTTCTGAGCAGTAGGCCTCAACAGTGGGCTTAATGTATTCAGTAAACCATGTTGTAAACAGATGTGCTGTCATCCAGCCTTTGTTGTTCCATTTATAGAGCACGGGCAGAGTAGGTTTAGCATAATCCTTAAGGGACTTAGGACTTGCTGAATGGTGAATGAGCATTGGCTTCCACTTGAAGTCACCAGCTTCATTAGCCCCTAACAAGAGAGTCAGCCTGTCCTTTGAACCTTTGAAACCAAGCATTGACTCCTCCTCTCTAGCTATGAAAGTCCTGGATGGTATCTTCTTCCAACACAAGGCTGTTTTGTCTGTACTGAGCATCTGTTGTTTAGTGTAGCCACTTTCATCGATTTTCTTAGCTAGATCTTCTGGATAACTTGCTGCAGCTTCTACGTGAACCCTTTCTGCTTTACCTTTCACTTTTATGTTATGGAGATGGTTCCTTTCTTTAAAACTCATGTGCCAGCCCCTGCTAGCATCAAACTTTTCTTCTGCATCTTCCTCACCTCTCTCAGCCTTCACAGAATTGAAGAGAGTTAGAGCCTTGCAGTGGATTAGGCTTTGGCTTAAGGGGATGTTGTGGATTGTTTGATTTTCTGTCCAGACCACTAAAACTTGTTCCATATCAGCAATAAGGCTGTTTCACTTTTTTATTATTCATGTGCTCACATGAGTAGCATTTTTAATTTCCTTTAAGATCTTTTCCTTGCATTCACACCTTGGGTGACTGTTTTGTGCAAGAGGCCTAGCTTTCAGCCTGTCTCAGCTTTCAACTTCCTTTGCTTACTAAGCTTAATCATTTCTAGCTTTTTATTTAAAGTGAGAGACATTCAACTGTTACTTTCACTTGAACACTTAAAAGCCGTTGTAGGGTTATTAATAAACCTAATTTTAATATCGTCTTGTCTCAAGGGATAGGGAGGCCTGGGGAGAAGGAGAGAGACAGGGAATGGCCTGTCGGTGGGGCAGTCAGAACACATACAACATTTATCCATTAAGTTCGCCATCTTGTATAGGCACAGCTTGTGGTGTCCCCAAAACAATTGCAATAGCAACATCAAAGATCACGGATCACAGATCACCATAACAGATATAATAATAATGAAAGTTTGAAATATTGTGAGAAGTACCCAAATGTAACACAGAGACATGAAGTGAGAGCATTCTGTTGGAAAAATGGCACCGATAGACTTGCTCGATGCAGGATTGCCAAAAACCTTCAATTTGTAAAAAAACAGTATTTGTGAAATGCAATGAAGGGAAACACAACAAAACAAGTTATGCCTATAAATAAAGGGTACCCACTGAATACACACTTCAAGAATGCTACAATAGAAACTTTCATTTCAAATGAACAAGACCAGCATAGAATTATCAGGAAACACTCCATTAAAATTGCTTTTAGAGGTTGATTTTCTTGACAGATTAGGAGTTATATTGGAGTTCTGATTATTCCAAACTACAAAGCAAAACCCTAAATGTAATAATATGCAGTCTTACACATGAAAAGAGCTTTTATTGAAATTAAAAATACTGCAGAAATAGGTGAAATATAGCATTAGACTTGAGACCTCAGTTTTTACTCTTAAATCTAGGATCAGTGATTTGGTATCAACAAAAGAATATTTTCTGCTGCAATAAATTATTGATTTATTTGAATTTTATTGGTTTTATAATTTCATTAATATTGGATTTGTAGGTTGCTTTTTTTTTTTGTTTAGGGGGCATCAGAGAATTAGAAGCTTAAGAAGCTATACTTTTGAAACAAGATAATTAAATTGCTCTCTTATATCTCGGTTTGGGCAGAGGCTCCAAGAAAATTGTGCCAACTACTCCCACTTTTTAAAAGAAGGTGAAAAATCAACAAAAGAGGCTTCCAGAGGTGGTATAGGAGAGAACCAGTTTTGTAAACCCTACGTTATCCCCACCTCCACCAGGAGAGGCTTGGGATGGAGAGAGCATTTCTATGGGGAGAACTATTGTTGGGCTCTACGGGGGAGCTTGGGAGAGATGCTTTTTCCTCATCTTAAGTTAAATGAGAGGGATTTAAATGAGAAAGTTCAGAGAACTTGCTGTGTGCTTCTCAGTTTGGAGGTCTCAGTGGGCTGGCGTCTGATTTCCTTCTCATGAGGGATCTACAGTAGGGGAGACTACGGCTGTCTGTGTAGATTATGGAGGAGAGAGGGTATGCTGCATTGATTACTCTTAGACAAAGGATACTTGGCTGTTTCTGTCGATCAGATGAAGGCCATGTGATAAAGAGAGTCAGACTGAGACACCGTCTTTGGTTGCGCTCAAGAGGATATCCAGGAGAGGTAAGGCAATCTCACCAGGGAGGATTGCTTCCTTCCGGGCTGAGGAAGAACATATAAGCAAAAACTGGAGAGATACATTCACTCAAGTCAAGAAAACTGTATTTGAGAGACCTGTAGTGCCCAGAGAAGGGATCTTTGAAGGGTACCCAAGAAAAGGAGTCAGCTTAATCCATCAAGTCAAGAGAGAATCAGCTTTAAACATCTTCCAATCCTAGAGAACACCAGTGCCAGCTGAAGACAGTACCAGTAAATCAAAACATTTCCTTCTTCTTTACCTAGATGTATTGAATAGAATAAGTAAGGGAAGGAGTATATGTGCCTAGGTGCTCATGTATGGGGCACTGCAAAGATGTGAGTCTTTGCAGACTGTGGTCCCGCTACTACAGCGTGTAGGGAGAGTGCTGTTTACCCAGGTGTCATTTACCCTTTTATGCTGCTGCTTTTACCTAATTTTCCTTATCCCTCACCACAGTTAGGGAGTAGTGGGCAGGGAGGAGCTATCGGAGGAAAGACAAGAGAAGCCAACCACAGCCTCTTGTCCAGTTGTAAGCTTCCTGCTGCAGCATCCCCAAGATGGTGAGTGAGAAAGTTATCTATAAATGAAATTTAGAGTTTTATTTATTACACCAGATTGCAACACTCTTCTACTGATAATTCTTCAGTGGCTGTTTGTTCTTCTAACAGTAAAAGTCAACATCCTTTTAATGGCCTACAGCTCTGCTACTCAAAGAATTGTCTGCGGACTGGTAGCATCAGGATTTTCTAGAAGTTTGTTAGAGCTGCAGAATCTCAGATACTTCTCAGGCCCACTGAAACAGAACCTATATCTTGACAAGATCTCCAGGCAGTTCATGTGCACATTAGAGTTTGAGATGCACTGGTCTATAGAACCCCACCCCGGTTATGTCTTTAGCTCACCAGCTAATACTCTCAATTTTCCACTCCAGCCACAGTGGTTCTTGATCACGCTAGGCCCATTCTTGCTCCAGAGTCTTAGCACTGGCTGCTCCTTCTTCCTGGAGTGCCCTTCTCCGAATATTTATATGGCTCACTTTTTTTTCCATCTTTATCCCTTTTAATGAGACCAACTCATAATGAGTCTTGCATTTAAAATTGTATCTCTCTATGCCAGCACAATTTCCCTTATTCTGCTGTTTTCCCACTAATAGTTAGCACTTTCTAACACATTGTAGGAGTCCCTGAGTTAACACTCTCAGCTGTTAACCAGAAAGTTGGTGGTTTGAGTCCACCCAGAGGCCCCTGGAAGAAAGGTCTGGAGATCTATTTCCGGAAAATCATTCATTGAAAACCCTATGGAGCACAGTTTTACTGACATACATGGGGTCTTCATGAGCCAGAAATGACCCCAAAGAAACAAGTTTAACATACTGTAGAATCTTCTTTTTTATTATGGTTAATGTCTCTCTTCCCAGAATGTAAGCTTTATGAGGGCAAGGATTTTTTTTTTTCTGTTTTGCATACTGATGTCTCCTAAGTTTATAGAATAGTGCATGGCAAATAGCTAAAGACATACTGAGTGAATTATTGAAAAAAAAATCTTACCAATCAATTTCCCTAAGTGCTTGATCTGATTACAAGTAGGCAAAAATCTCTGTAAACTACATTTTTTTATTGGCATGGGTGTTTTCACCAAGAAGGCCATTGCATAAAACATGCACCAAACATGGAGAATATGAGCTTTTACTCATCTCCACAATTTCAGTGAAGGAAGCTTTATTTCAAACAATTTAGTAAATTCTTTCATAGTTGCCCAAGTGAACTTGTCCCATGAGAAGCTAAAGAAACACAAAGAGATTCATCTAAGAAGGTTTTATCAAGGCTAGTGTCTGAAAGTCATAGACATTGCCTTTTTCCCTCAGAGAAACTAACCTGATCTTTTATGTTCTGTTTCCATCCAGACTTGAATGTTTGTTTTACAAGCTCACTTGCTCTTGGCCAACAGAACTGTTTCTAAGAAAGGTTAGCTAGGCTCATAAAGAAGACTCAAAGGACTTCTTGGACAACAAGTAATTTTTACAAAACAGCATTTCGATGAGTTAAGAGTAAGTAAATCAGAAACAGATGCATTACACAGTTATTGGGACCCACATGTTTGAAAAACAAGAGAAAAGCTTCTTGTGCTGTGTATCCTCAAATATAAAAATAATGTCTACCAATTGAAAGAAAAAAATTCTTGTGTTTTGTATCCTCAAATATAAACATAACATGTACCATTTGAAAGAAAACTTTTCTAGCTTCTACCATGTTTTGTGAAAACTCTTGTCTTTCCTCTGACTCAAAAGCCAGGTTTCCTATGTACTTATTTGATGGCACGTGTTCTCGGTTTATAAACTTCCTCTTTGTAATGCTTGCAAGATAATTAAGTTGCTGTAATCTCTCAACTTTGAACCAAGGTAAGGAATTTATGAATGTAGTCAGGATAGTCTAAAACTGTTCACTTTTTTCTATTTTAATGTAAGAGATGGCAAAGCTTTTATTCAGTTTTAGATAGTGTTCTTATGATTATAAGGAACAGAGACATGCATAGACTAGTTCAAGTAGGTGCTCTGTAAAGACCTAGAGACATAAAAAAATCTATGCACCTGAGCTAGAATATAAGAGAGCATCATGGAAAATGGAATTGGGATGTCATTCGCTACAAATGGCTAATAGCTGGTCTCTCCATGAAGTTTCATTCTTGGCTCACCTCTTCTCATCTGTGCCTTTTTTTTAAATCTCATTTTGCTGATTACCTTCCCCACAAATTCAGTTTCAAATAACCCGTTGTGGCCCTGGCCTGAGTTCACCGTACAATCTTTCAGCTCAGCTGCCACAGCTCTCAGCATTAGAGTGTATAGTTCCAAATCCACAAAAGAAGATTCTAATTGACTCAGCTATCTTTCTGAACCAGGTTGCTGATCATGCAAACCAGGGCTCCATCATGCAAACCTAGGGCCTAGCTATCTCCTACAGTCAGCTGTGGTTGAGAGAGCCAGGTTCCCGGCACACAGTAAGAATTTGTGGACGGGAGTCATGGTTGGTGTCTCAGGTTTAAGTATGCTAAATACAGACTCTGGGATTTACCAGTTGTAAGAAAATTTTCAGCAAACTATTTTTGCCAAATATGTCCTTTGGAAAATAAATATTATTTCTTTTTCTCTTTTCCAGAATTGTGATGTTTTAGATTTTTAATTTAGGATGCCAAAATTGGAAGGGGTGTGGATGGCTTTCAAAGTCCAGAATTTCATCTAATCTGTCTGGATTTTAAGAAAACAACAACATCAATAACATGACTGTTTAAGGGATGTGTAATTGGAGATAGTTTATTGTACTCTTTCAAATATAGCTGCTCTCTTTATTTTCCTAAGGTTCCCGAAATATTCCTTGAAAAAGTAATCATTGATTTGATGCATGCTAATCTCATAAAGTTCCTAGGTGCTGCAAATGGTTAACACAACATGCTCTGCTGTTAACTGAAAGGTTAGAAGTTCAAGTCCACATAGAAATGCCTTGGAAGAAAGGCCTGGCAATCTACTTTTGAAAATTCAGCCATTGAAAACCCCGTGGAGCAGAGTTATACTCTGTCTTAGTTATTTAGCGCTGCTATGACAGAAATACCACAAGTGGATGGCTTTAACAAAGAGAAATTTAGTCTCTCACAGTCTAGGAGGGCAGAAGTCCAAATTCAGGGTGCCAGCTCCAGGGGAAGGCTTTCTCTTTCTGTCAACTCTGGAGGAAGGCCTTTGTCATCAATCCTCCCTAGCCAAGGAGCTTCTCAGCACAGGGACCCCAGGTCGAAAGGATGCACTATTCTCTTGGCTTTTGTTTCTTGGTGGTACGAGGTCCCCCTGTCTCTCTGCTTGCTTCTGTCTTTTATATCTCAAAAGACATTGGTTTAAGACACAATCTATCTTGCAGATTGAGTCCTGCCTCATTAACATAACTGCTGCTAATCCTACCTCCTTAACATCATAGAGATAGGATTTACAATACATAGGAAAATCACATCAGATGACAAAATGGTAGACAATCACACAATACTGGGAATCATGGCCCAGCCAAGTTGACACATATTTTGGGGGGAAACAATTCAATCCATAGCACTCTGAAACACATGGGGTTATCACGACTCAATGGCAACTGGTTAATATCATAAAATATATTATTAAAAAAAAAAAAGACAGGGAAACTTGGAGGGGATTCAATGAGAACCTGATAAAGATTGGAATGGGTTTTATTTTGCCTGGAGAAGACAGGGGAGGAATATTCTTTAAATAATACACAATTATGATGTAGGATTTTGACAAAAATCTGCTTTTTTAGGGACCGGAGTTGAGGTAAGGCATAAAAGGGAGATAATAACCGGTACTAGAAAGAACCCTAAACTCAACTGAGAGGCAGACCTGAGTTCTAGCCTTGGCCTTAGCACTCACTAGCTGTGCTACCTTGGTTACCTGGTAATGAGGAAAAGATTGGGCTGGGTGCCAGCTTAACCCTTTCTGACACTAAAGAAAAGTCTAAAGGGCATGGCTGTACAAGTATCTCGTTGCACCTTTCTAAGGGGTGATGTTCTAAGGACTGCCACCATTCCCTTCTGCCCCATCAAGTAAATACATCTATGTAGAATTTAATAAAGAATAACTTTATCTTCCACATCTGTTTCATTTTCAGTTCAGAATTTAAAGTTCTCTCACTCATACAATGGCTTTAATCTGTACTTTAAAACAGCAAAGGAAAATCTGATTCAGGTGACAAAGTCTGTGTGTGTGATTGGGAAACATAGCTAGGTATATTATACCCCTCCTTTAAAGAAAAATAGAATCAAAAGCATTCCTATGTTGTATGGGAACTATCTCCATTCAGAAAGAGATGCAAATTCACTATGACCAATTCATCATTAATTCTAGAAAAATAACATCTGGATCTGAGACAATTAGAAGAAAACGCACACATACACAAGCACACACACATACATACAAAACTAGTGACATTTTCATGGACAAAAACAAAGCTCCGTCTGTCATAGATTAAATAGATATAACTCTAAAATATAGATTAAAAAAATTTACCCCACCTCGAGGCATAATTGTACCAATTCATTCCAAGGAACAGAGGATGTTTCCTCAAGCATTGTAAGATAGTATCACACTTTTGAAAAAGGAATTTCCTGAAAACAGTCACTAACATTGGCATTTATTCCTGGCTCTCAGAATCTAGATTATAACATTAGAACCTTTGTCAATTTGTTAGCAGTTGACTTGAGTAGTCATTTTCTCTTTTACAGTAATGCCAACCACAGCCAGGCATCAGTTCACTTCTGTAAATGTCTCTGTTGAATATTTGCCTATTTAAATCCTCCAAGGACATTGTAAAAATCTTAGCCTCTGGAAGAAAGTGGCACCTCAACCCTTCTATATATGAGGTGGTGTTCTATAGAGTATAATTTGAGAAGGCCTAAGAAAGGCCAAAATTATGTTCTATGTCCAAGGGTAAATGTTACCAAGGCTAAGAATTTTCCTCTTTGGCTTTCCTTTTTTTTTTTTCGTAAACAAAACAGATACTTATAGGATGGAAAACACCTTAATGTCCTAATAAATAAATAAATAAATAAAGTTGCTATTTAGTAGGTGGGTGGTACAAACAGTTAATGGCTGCTAACTAAAGGGTTGGAGGTTCAAGTCCATCCAGATGCTCCTCAGAAGAAACACCTGGTGATCTACTTCCAAAAAATCAGCCGTTGAAAACCCAATGGACCACAGTTCTACTCTGATCCACACGGGGTCTTCAGAAATCAGAGCCGACTCCACAGCGACTCTGGGACTCCTTCGGAAGAGTTTATTATAACAGTTCCCTCCACGATAGGCAGGGCTCAGAGTGGTATGAACAGTTTCGGGTCTTTAGCATGGGATGTAAAAATTAGAAAAATACCTTGAAAATAATTTTTTTTTTTCTTAGAAATGACTTGTATCTTTTCGTTGCATGCATCAGCTGTAATTTTATGTATTTTATAGTATTTTGGAAAACAGATACTTTTTTAGGGTGTGTGATAGTATCAGACATTTTTATTATGCTACTCTGACATGATAAAAAAGATTATAAAGTAATACAAAATTGAACCCTATTTTAATTTACAATTAGAAAATAAACCATAAGGTAGTCCACACTTATTGACCATAAAAGCCAGAAATCCTTTAGCATTATTTATTCATAATGATAATTGGTGAGATGGAAGCACCAATATGATAAATATTTTTTTAGCGGTGGAAGTGAACAGAAGATGTAAATGACACCAATTTATTTTGCCCAGAGGGAAAATTATACCACAGCCAGAATAAACAACAAAGCTGACTGGGTTTACACTGGCAGAATAATTCTCTGACTTTGATTCTTTGATGTACATGCCAGAGAGATTAAAAGGGGGGTCTGCGACTTGTTTTATAAGGACCCCTGGTGGCACAGTGCTTAAAGCGATTGACTGCTAACCAAAAGGTAGGTGGTTCAAAACCACCAGTAGCTCCGCAGGACAAAACGTGGCAGTCTGTTTGTGCAGAGATTTACAGCCTTGGAAACCACATGGGGTCGCTATGAGTTGGAATTAACTTGACGGCAGTGGTTTTGGGCACCTTGTTTAAGAACACTGTGTTTTGAATTGTTTGCTTTAGTCTTACCTACCCGAATTTGTAAAGCCTACTGAAAATAAGAGGAAAATAAAGAGAATCCGTGGTTGTTCTTTGGAAATATTTACTGAGTCGGTCTAAGTTCTTTTTTGTCCTTAACAAGTATTTGTTCAAAGACAAATTCCATCCTTCCCATTTAGACCCATTGCTAATGGATCTCTCTGACTTTTGTGTAAGTAAATCATTTCAGTTTTATAAAAGTTGCACAATCTCAGGGGGCAAAGAGTAATCCAGTGAATTTGATCTCTCTAATCAAATAAACCATCTTTATTTGCTGTGTTTGGGGAATTTGGGAAGCACATGAAAAGCCTAAGTAGCATTTACCTCTGAGTGTCAGTACTGGAGATGTTGAGTTTTATGAGGTTGGATGCACTCTTTGCACTTGCATCTCTAGCAGCCAGAACCCATAAAGCATAGCCGCACGCGTGAGCTAAGGTAATGGCAGTTAAACTCAACACTTCAGGGACTTCTTCAACACTCGGGGCAGGAATTATTGCCTGTTCCATATTCAGCCATTAAAAATTGGCTACCTGCGTTGGTGACAGGGAAGAAACGATTCTTCCAAAACAAGGGATTTTGGTAACAACCTAAGGCAAAGCAGAGTTAATGATTCAGACATTTTATTCAGCATGACAAGGCTCTGATTATAATTACTGTATCAAACACGTGGAATAAAAAAATATCCAGGAAGCTTATTTGTTTTGAGTTTTTCTGTTCCTTCGATTTGTCTTTTCCTGTTCTATACTTTATTAACCCTTTTTTTCCTCTTCTTCTGCCCCAACAGATTTCTGGATTTTGCGTGAGTAATTTGATGTAGAACCACCACAAGGCTTTGGTAGGTTCTCTGTGTCTCATATCCTAGTGACCCCTCAAACATCTACCCATTTTCTCAAGAAACCGAATTTACTCTCACCACTTTTATCCCAGTGTATTTCTTGGTCTCCTTTGAAATACTTCTCCTCTATGTCTGTGTAACTTTTTTTTTACATTCAGGAATCTCTCTGCATACCCTTCCTCCTGTGCTTTTAATCTCAATTTCTAGGACGTTGTTGGTTTTTTAATCTCTGCTTCCCTTGGCTCCTACGTCCTAATTTGCTAATATGCTACTTACTCTCAAAAGTAACAAGGGCAAAAGCAACAGAGTTAACAACAAAATTTTCATCGATCTACTTGACCCTCAAGTTAATGACCCATTCTTTTCTCTTCATCCACTGACAAACTCTTTGAGAAAGTACTCATATCTTGCTGGCTCACTTCCAGATTACTCTTTAGCCCTTTGCAAAATCTCAACCCTTTCAAAACTCTGTTGAAACTCATCTTTTCAAGGTCATCAGTGGCCTCCTAATTATCAAAATCAGTAGCCTCTTCAAAATCCAAAATGCCTCTTCAATTCTCTGCGATATACAATACTGTTAGCCATTACTTATGTTCTTACTCTTCATTTGTCTCTGGTTTTTCTAACCACTCTCTCATCCTTATCATTTTCTCCACATCTCCTAAGTATCATTTTATATTTAACTGCTGTTTTATTTTAACCACATTTCCAATATTCTATTCTCACTTCCACTACATTTCCGGCCGTATTGCCATGGTGTACGCTTAATTCCCTACAGCTTTCAAACTGCCACAAGAGTTATTTTACTAAGACGTATTTTATGATTCCTTGAAAATCTTTATTGATTCCCCATTACCACAGAGAAAATTCTAAACTTCTTTAGTGTATGATACTCTTAATTTTCTGGTTCTAATCTATCTAATTTCTATGAAAGGGATTCCTCTCTTTAATTCTCTGAACCTCCCCTCCAGTTCCCCATGCACTCTCCAACTCCAAGCGTGTTGTGCAATAAGCTCTGTATTTCACCTAGGCCTTTTTTTTGTACTTACTCCCTACCCCCTATATTCTGCTTACAATGAGAAACATCATCGTGTAAGTGAGAACTTAAACTAGGCATGGATGAGGTCATCTAACTGGGGTGAGAGGAGAAATTTCTAGATGATGGCAGTAGTGCTTCATCAACATCTAAGGGACATACAAAAAAATAATTCATGAGGGATCCTGAGAAAGGGCTTCCAGTCAGGAAAGAGGAAACCATGACAAGGTGAACAGTAAAAGCACATGAATGCAGAGGGCTGGCTGATGCACATCTCCAGAGGCACCAGCCACGTGCATTCCATGTGCTCCAGGTTGTTGTTTTAGGTGTCTTCGAGTTGGTTCCAACTCATAGTGACTCTGTATATAACAGAATAAACCACTGCCTGGTCCTGGGCCATCCTCATAATCATTGTTACACTTGAGCCTACTGTTGTAGCCACTGTGTCAATCCCTCTCATTGAGGGTCTTCCTCTTTTTCACTGACCCTCTACTTTACCAGAAACCCCAGTGGCATAACAGTTAAGTGCTATGGTTGCTAATCAAAAGGTCGGCAGGTTGTATTTGGAAACTGTATGGGGCAGTTCTACTCTGTCCTATACGGTCGCTATGAGTCAGAATAGACTCAACGGCAATGGGTTTGGTTTTTACGGTTCTACTTTACCAAGCTGTGATGTCCTCCAAGGACTGGTCCTTCCTGACAACATGTCCAAAGTATGTGAGACAAAGCCTTGTGATCCTTGCTTCTAATGAGCATTCTGGTTGTAGTTCTTCCAAGACAGATTTGTTCATTCCTCTGGCAGTCCATGGTATATTCAATATTCTTCACCAACCATAATTCAAAGGCATCAATTCTTCTTTAGTCTTTCTTATCCGTTGCCCAGCTTTCACATGCATGTGAGGAGATTGAAAACACCATGGCTTGGGTCAGGCACATCTCAGTCCTTAAAGAGACATCTTTGCTTTTTAGCACTTGAAAGAGCTCTTTTGCAGCAGGTTTACCCAATGCAATGCGACGTTTGATTTCTTGACTGCTGGTTCTACTGTGTTGATTGTGGATCTAAGTAAAATGAAACCCGTTACAACTTTAATATCTCCGTTTACCATGATGTTGCTTATTGGTCCAGTTATGAGGATTTTTGTTTTCTTTATGTTGTGATGTAATCCATGTTGAAGGTTGTAGTCTTTGATCTTGATCAGTAAGTGCTTCAAGTCTTCTTCACTTTCACCAAGTGAGGTTGTGTCATCTGCGTATTTCAGGATGCTAGTGAGTCTTTTTCCAATCCTGATGCTGCATTCTTCGTATAGTCCAGCTTCTTGGATTATCTGCTCAGCATACAGATTGTATAAGTATGGTGAAAGGATGCAACCCTGACCCACACCTTTCTTGACTTTAAACCACTCAGAATCCCCTTGTTCTGTTGGAACGATTGCCTCTTGGTCTAAGTACAGGTTCCTCATAAGCACAAATAAGTATTCTGGAGTTCCCATTCTTCACAATATTATCCATAATTTGTTATGATCCACACAGTTGAATGCCTTTTCACAGTCAATAAAACACAGGTAAACATCTTTCTGGTGTTCTCTGCTTTCAGCCAGAATCTATCTGACATCAGCAATAATATCCCTAGTTCCATGTCCTCTTTTGAATTCGGCTTGAATTTCTGGCAGTTCCCTGTCGATGCACTGCTGTAACCACTTCTGAATAATTTTCAGCAAAATGTGCTGCAGGGATGGGAAATTATATAGGCAATAATGTGGAAGGTGGCCCTGGAGTCGTACAATAGTAGAGATGAATCCAAGAGAGGTGGGCAGAAATGACCTCCTTCTTGACTCTTTCAAGTTACAAAATACCAAATAATGCATTCTAAGAATTAGAGATATGTCATTTACCCAAGTTTGCTCATAAATCTGGAAAAGGCCAAGGAGTATGTATAAGCTTGACTTCCTGCTCATCTGTTTGTAGATATAACAAGTTTCTATGCTCAGGTGGTACAATGGTTAAAGCACCTGGCTGCTAATCAAAAGGTCAGCAGTTCAAACACACCAGCTGCTCTATTGGAGAAAGATGTGGCAGTCTGCTTCTATAATGATTTACAGCCTTGGAAACTCTATGGGGCAGTTCTACTCTGTCTTATAGTGTCGCTATGAGTTGGAATTGACTTGATGGCAATGGGTTTATGTATTTATTTTTTAGAAGTTCAAGTTATTGTGAAGGTTTTAAAAATCTCCTCTATTTCTATTTTTTTACTTTTTATTATTGCCCTTTAAGTGAAAGTTTACAAATCAAGTCAGTCTCTCACACAAAAATTTATATACACCTTGCTATATACTCCTAGTTGCTCTCCCCCTATTGAGTCAGCACACTCCTTCTCTCCACTCTCTATTTTCATGTCCATTCGGCCAGCTTCTGACCTCTGCCCACATAGTCTCATGTGTCTACTTGATCCAAGAAGCTTACTCTTCACCAGTATCATTTTCTATCCCGTAGTCCAGTTCAATCCCTGTCTGAAGAGTTGGCTTTGGGAATGATTCCTGTCTTGGGCTAACATAAGGTCTGGGGACCATGACCTCTGGAGTCCTTCTAGTCTCACTCAGACCATTAAGCCTGGTCTTTTTACAAGAATTTGAGGTCTGCATCCCACTGCTCTCCTGCTCCCTCAGGGGTTCTCTGTTGTGTTCCCTGTCAGGGCAGTCACCAGTTATAGCCAGGCACCATCTAGTTCTTCTGGTCTCAGACTTATGTAGTCTCTGGTTTATGTGGCCTTCTTCTGTCTCTTGGGCTCATAATTACCTAGTGTCTTTGGTATTCTTCATTCTCCTTTGATCCAGGTGTGTTGAGGCCAATTGATGCATCTTAGATGAGACCCCAGATGCCACCCTCCAAAGTGGGATGCAGAATGTTTTCTTAATAGATGTTACTATGCCAATGGACTTAGATGCCCCCTGAAACCATGGTCCTCAAATGCCTGCCCCTGCTACGCTGGCCTTTGAAGTGTTCAGTTTATTCAGGAAACTTGTTTGCTTTTGGTTTAGTCCAGTTGTGCTGACCTCTCCTGTATTGTGTGTTGTCTTTCCCGTCACCTAAAATAGTTCTTCTTATCTACTATCTAATTAGTGAAAACTTCTCTCCCCCCCCCTTCCCACTCTCGTAACCATCAAAGAGTATTTTCTTCTCTTTTTTCAACTATTTTTGCAGCTCTTATAATAGTGGTCTCATACAATATTTGTCCTTTTGCAACTGACTAATTTCACTCAGCATAATGCCTTCCAGATTGCTCCATGTTATGAAATGTTTCACAGATTCATCATTGTTCTTTATTGATGTGTAGTATTCCATTGCGTGAATATACCATAATTTATTTATCCATTCATCCATCAATGGGCATTTTGGTTGCTTCCATATTTTTACTACTGTAAACAGCACTGCAATGAACATGAGTGTGCATATACATGTTCGTGTAAAGGCACTTAATTCTCTAGGATATATTCCAAGGAATGGAATTGCTGGATTGTATGGTAGTTCTATTTCTACTTTTTTAAGGAAGCGCCAAATCGATTACCAAAATGGTTGTACCGTTTTACATTCCCACCAGCAGTGTATAAGTGTTCCAATCTCTCCACAACTTCTCCAACATTCATTATTTTGTGTTTTTTTTGATTAATGCCAGCCTTGCTGGAGTGAGATGGAATCTTCTTGTAGTTTTGATTTTCATTTCACTAATGGCTAATGATCGTGAGCATTTCCTCATGTATGTGTTAGCTACCTGAATGGCTTCTTTAGTGAAGTGCCTGTTCATATCCTTTGCCCATTTTTTTACTGGGTTATTTGTCTTTTTGTTGTTCAGTTTTTGCAGTGTCATGTAGATTTTAGAGACCATTCGCTGATTGGAAATGTCATAGCTAAAAACTTTTTCCCAGTCTATAGGTAATCTTTTTAATCTTTTGGTGAAGCCTTTGGATGAGCATAGGTGTTTGATATTGAGGAGCTCCCAGTTATCTAGTTTCTCTTCTGCATTGTTAGTAATGTTTCGTGTACTGTTTATGCCATATATTAGGGCTCCTAGCATTGTCCCTATTTTTTCTTCCTTGGTCTTTATTGTTTTAGATTTTATATTTAGGTGTTTGATCCATTTTGAGTTAGTTTAGTGCATGGTGTGAGGTATGGGTCTTGTTTCATTTTTTTTCAGATGGATATCCAGTTATGCCAGCACCATTTGTTAAAGAGATTGCTTTTTCCCCATTTAACTGACTTTGGGCCTTTGTCAAATATCAGCTGTTCATATGTGTATCAATTTATGTCTGGGTTCTTAGTTCTGTTCCCTTGGTCTATGTATCCGTTGTGCCATTACCAGGCTGCTTTGACTACTGTGGTGGTATAATAGGTTCTAAAATCAGGTAGAGTGAGGCCTCCCACTTTGTTCTTCTTTTTCAGTAATGCTTTACTTATTCAGGGCCTCTTTTCCGTCCATATGAAGTTGGTGATTTGTTTCCCCATCTCATTAAAAAATGTCATTGGAATTTGGACCAGAACTGCATTGTATCTATAGATCACTTCTGGTAGAATAGACATTTTTACAATGTTAAGTCTTCCTATCCATAAACAAAGTGTATTTTTCCACTTATGTAGGCCTCTTTTGATTTATTGCAGTAGTGTCTTGTAGTTTTCTTTGTATAGATCTTTTACATCTCTGGTAAGATTTATTCCTAAGTATTTTATCTTCTTGGGGGCTACAGTAAATGATATTGATTTGGTGATTTCCTCTTGGATGTTCTTTTTGTTGGTGTAGAGGAATCGAACTGATTTTTGTATGTTTATGTTGTATCCTGATACTCTGCTGAACTCTTCTATTAGTTTCAGTAGTTTTCTTGGGGATTGTTTAGGGTTTTCTGTGTATAAGATCATGTCATCTGCAAACAGAGATACTTTTACTTCTTCCTCACCAATATAAAAAAAATTTATTTCTTTATCTAGCCTAATTGCTCTGGCTAGGACCTTCAGCACAATGTTGAGTAAGAGTGGTGATAAAGTACATCCTTGTCTGGCTCCCGATCTCAAGGGGAATGCTTTCAGACTCCCTCCATTTAGGATGATGTTGGCTGTTGCCTTTGTATAAATGCCTTTTATTATGTTGAGGAATTTTCCTTCTATTCCTATTTTGCTGAGAGTTTTTATCATGAATTGGTGTTGAACCTTTTCAAATGCATTTTCTGCATCAATTGATAAGACCATGTGATTCTTGTCTTCTGTTTTATTTATATAATGGATTACATTAATTGTTTTTCTAATGTTGAACCATCCCTGCATACCTGGTATGAATCCCACTTGGTCATGGTGCATTATTTTTTTGATATGTTGTTGAATTCTATTTGCTGGAATTTTACTGAGGATTTTTGCATCCAAGTTCATGAGAAATACAGATTTATAATTTCCTTTTTTGTGGTGTCTTTATCTAGTTTTGATATCAGGGATATGCTGGCTTCATACAATGAGTTTTGGGGTTCTCTGTCTTTTTCTAAGCTCTGAAATACCTTTAGTAGCAGTGGTGTTAACTCTTCTCTACAAGTTTGGTAGAACTCTCCAGTGAAGCCATCTGGGCCAGGGCTTTTTTTTTTTTGCTGGGATTTTTTTGATTACCTTTACAATCTCTTCTTTTGTTATGGGTCTATTTAGTTGTTCTACCTCTGTTTGTGTTAGTTCAGGTAGGTAGTTTGTTTCTAGAAATTCGTCCATTTCTTCTAGGTTTTCAAATTTGTTAGAGTACAGTTTTTCATAGTAATCTGATATGATTCTTTTCATTTCAGTTGGGTCTGTTGTAATATTGCCCATCTCATCTCTTATTTGGGTTATTTGCTCCCTCCCCTGTTTTTTTGTTGTCAGTTTGGCCAAAGGTTTATCAATTTTGTTAATTTTTTTGAAAGAACCATCTTTTGGTCTTGCTTACTCTTCCAATTGTTTTTTTTGTTCTCTATTTCATTTAATTCTGCTCTAATTTTTATTATTTGCTTTCTTCTGGTGCATGAGGGTTTCCTTTGTTTCTCTCTTTCTATTTGTTCAAGTTGTAGAGATAATTGTTTGATTTTGGCCCTTTCTTCTTTTTGTATGAGTGCACTTATTGATATAAATTAACCTCTGAGCCCTGCTTTTGCTGTGTCCCAAAGGTTCTGGTAGGAAGTGTTTTCGTTCTCATCGGATTCTATGAATTTCTTGTCATAAATATCATCATTTCACTTGTTTTTTTTTTTTTGGGGTCTTTGTAGGAGGGATCCCTGGAAGCTTCTGAATACTCTGCCATCTTGGCCCCACCCCTCTCTCCTCCATTTCTGATACACCTCCCTTCAAGTGCTGTTGCTTAAATCCCCTTCCCTTGAGTATAGGTTGGGTATAGTGTTTTCCTTTTACCAAATAGAGTATGCTGGAAGTACCTCTGTGTGATTTTTGAGACTAGATCTTTAAAGGCACTGTAATTTTCTCTTTGCTCTCTATCTCTTGCTCTTGAGTTGCTTATTCTGGAGAAATCCAGTTGCTATGTCTTGAGGCCACGGAGGAAGTGCTATGAAGAGGCTCACAAGATGAGGAAAGAGACCTTCTTCAAAAACCATGTCAGAGCCATCTTGGATGTGGTCTCTAGCTCCAGTAAGTGTTCAGATGACTGCAGCTCTAGCCAATACCTTGACAGTACCCTCATGACAGATCCTTAGCCTGAACCATACAGGTAAGCCTCTCCAAAACTACTGACTCTCAGAAATGGTATCAGTTAAGAAATGTCTGATGTTTTAGGCCGTTAAGCTTTGGGGCAATTTGTTATATAACAGCAGATAACTAATATAGGTATACAACATAGAAATGGAGGATTTTATTTTTCCTTTGAGGCCCATGAGAATATAAACAAAGCATTTTACATTATTAGACAATCATAAAGTGCGTGAGAGTAAAATAAGAAAATGTAATTTTAAAATATCAAATTGCCTTTCATTTGGAAAACCCAATTTTATACATTGATAATTAGGATGAGTGTATTGTCTATGAAATTACCGTAAGGATTTATACATGAAACTCAATGGCTGGATATGAGCTCTAAAGTTGGAAATAAGCATTATGGGTTTCATATGCCAAAACATTTAGTCAAAAATACTTTACAAAGTGATATGCTGATATAAAAGCATTGCTACTCTCGATGACATATTCTTCCTCTTGAGGTGAATGACTGAGGTTTTTCAAGCAACAATGAAGAAATACAACTATTTCCTAGACACTGATATTTTAGCTAATTTGAAAATATTTTTAGTCAATGGAATAATAATCTTATAGGGATTCAAAAGGCTTTTGGCTTAAAAAATCTGTCTGAATGAGTTTTGATATTCTCAATAAAACTTAAAGACAATAGGAACAACATGATCTGTTCTTTTTTTCCTAATGTTTTTATTTGAAAAGTTTGCATTTTAAAATGTAGATTAAATAACAAACAAACAAAGCTGTTGCCATCAGGTCAATTCTGACACATAGTGATCCTATAGGACAGAGTAGAACTGCCCTGTAGGGTTTCCAAGAAGTGCCTGGTGGATTCAAACTGCCAACCTTTTAGTTGGCAGCCGTAGCTCTTAGCCATTATGCCACCAGGGTTTCCAAAATGTAGATCGATGACTTCTATTAGTTATCACTGGATATGTTTACTTAGTGAATTTACCCAGGGTATTTTCTCCTGTAAAGAAAATAAGGGCACCTTTCTGTATTGAGACAAAATATTCTAAGAGACAATATTTAAAAGGCAAACATTCTATCCAATTCATTTACATAAAGGTATTTTATATAACATTTATCACTTTTTAATGAAGAGAAAAATAAATAAGTAAAAAGTGACTTGCAGTATAATTGCCTAGAAAACCCCAATTGATCATTGTTGTTGTTTTTTTAAATACATGTACGTGGTTAGAAAATTCAAGAAATAGATGAAAGGAAAATTGAAAGTCTACCGTGAGACTCCTAATCCCACTCCCAATGGGCGGTGATCATTATGATAACCACTATCAACAGGTTCTTGAGAAGAAAACAAAACAAAACACTGTCTATCGCTCTAGCAATTGAGCAGTTTTAAAAATTACACAATAAAGATGAGATCGTATTGTATGCATGGTTTTCTACTTTGCTTTTATCAATGAACCATAGCTCTCAGAATTTTCCATATAATCTCATATGATCTAACTCACTCATTTTTATTCCTGCTTGCTATATTCATAGCATAGATGGATCATTTATTAGTTAGCCAGGTATGTATTTGAGCCCTGGTGGCATGGTGGTGAAGAGATTGGCTGCTAATGAAAAGCTCAGCAGTTCTAATCCACCAGCCGATGCTTGGAAACCTTATGGGACAGTTCTACTCTGTCCTACAGGGAACCTATGAATCAGAATTGACTTGACAGCAGTAGATTTTCGTTGGTATTGATAGATATTTTGGCTATTATTGCTATAATGTTTACTACTACAAACAATGTTGCATTGAATATGTTGTTGTTAAGTGCCTTGGAATTGATTCCAACTCATAGTGACCCTATGTACAACCAAACAAAACACTGCCTGGTCCTGTGCCATCCTTATAATCGTTGCTATATTTGAACCCATTGTTGCAGCCACTATGTCAATCCATTTCATTGAGGATCTTCCTCTTCTTCACTGATTCTCTACTTTACCAAACATGATGCCATTCTTGAGGGACTGGTCCCTCCTGATAACATGTTTAAATTACATGAGATGAAGTTTCACCATCGTGGCTTCTAAAGAGTATTCTAGCTGTATTTTCAAGACAGATTTGTTCTTTTTTTGGCAGCCCATTCAGTATTCTTTGCCAACACCATAATTCAAAGGCATCATTTGCCCATGTTCCTTATTTATTGTCCAGCTTTTCCATGCACATGAAGCAATTGGAAAACATATGGCTTGGGCCAGGCACACCTTAGTCCTTAAGCGAAATCTTTCCTTTTTAACGCTTTAAAGAGGTATTTTGCAGCAGATTTGCCCAATGCAATACATCATTGATTTCTTGATTGCTGTTTCCATGGCCATTGATTGTGGAGCCAAGTAAAATGAAATCCTTGACAACTTCAGTCTTTTCTCCATTTACCATGATGTTGCTTATGGGTCCAGTCATGAGGATTTTTGTTTTCTTTATGTTGAGGTGTAGTTCATACTGAAGGCTGTAGTCCTTGATCTTCATCAGTAAGTGTTTCAAGGTCTCTTCAATTTCAACAAGCAGCAGGGAATATACTAGCATATATACCCTCTCATCTCTCTCCTTAATTTTCTCTGCCATCTCTTCTGTTAGTGCAGATGAAGTGTCCCAGATTGTAACAGCAGCAAATGCCTCCACTTGTGCTCTGGGTACAATCTCATTTCATATTTTCAAGGATTCTTTTTTTCTCTAAATCGATAGTTTCTCACTTTTCCTCAAATAACTTCCATCACCATGCTAGGACTTATCATTCCCATCAATAGTATGTCGGTATTAGAAACAAAGAAAGAGTTTTTTGCTTCCCAAATCTCTCTCTAGTATGGTCTCATCTTATCTTTCTTTTCTGGTTAATCCCAAGATCTTTTGGAGGGATTATTCATTGTACTTTCTCTAGATCTTTCCTCTCATTCTCTTCTCAATCCACTCCAACTTGGTTTTCATTTCCACCATCCAGCTGAGACTGCTGATGTCAAGGCTACACATCACTTCCATTCTGCCCAAAGCTATGGTCAAGCCTCAGGATTCATTTTGTCAAACTTCTCTTCAAGGTTCTTGCAGAAATCTTCAATTTGCCTTTGCCCTAGCACACGCATCTAAGCCATCATCAAATCCAGTGGACTCTACTTTCAAAGTTACTTCTGTCGTTGTCATTGTTACTTCTAAATTTATGTAATTCTCCCTCCATCATCACCTACTTAGTTCAAGCCACCATCATTTCTCACTTGGACTATTGATCTACCTTTCTAACCAGTCTCCTACTTACTCTTTTCTCCTCCATAATCCATTTGCTACATAGCATCCAGAGGAATCTTTTAGGAAAAAAAAAAAAGTTTTTTTTTTTTTTTTTTATGATTCTTTTCTTAAAACTCTCCAATGGTTGCACACATCACTTAAAATAAAATCCAAGTTACTTACCCTGACTTCAAAGCCCTGTGTGGTCTTTACTTGTCTGTCCAAATTCCCCTTCTCCCTATTTTCCCCTTAACCATTAACTTAAGTAAATTTGGCTCTCTCTCTCTCTTTTCTTACACAACTTAAGATTTTTCCTGGTCTTTGTACCCATTATTTCTTTTGCATGGAAAGCATGGATGTCTTGTTCTTGCATTCAGGTAACAGTTTAAGTGTCACCTCCTCAGAGATTCCTCTCCAAACTACGTATCTATAGTAGCCACCCTGTCAATTGGTATCACAGCTCTGTTTTCAGCAGAGAGTTAGTCCCAATTTAGTTAGTTTTTTTAAGAAAATATATAGTCTGTGTTTATTTGTAGTCTGCTTTTTCTCACTAGGCTATATTTTCCCTGAGAGCAGGGTCTTTTTTTTTTTTTTAAACTTCTGTGTTCACAAGACCTGGAACAATTCCTAGCACATGGTAGCCTCAGTATATATTGGCTGGATCAATATCTGAGTGGCCTTTAAGAATGTATCTTTAGGATAAATTCTTAGCGTTCTGTGATGGTTCAAAATTATATTTATTTAAATATACTTAATTAAATCTGTGAAAGCTACACAGATTTACTTTTCCATGAACAGTGTTACAAAGTGCCCATTAATCCACATTCTTGTTCACACTGGGTAAAATGAAACTATACAAAACATTGTATTATCTCACATGGTTCTAGGGGTTGATTGGGCTCAACCGGGCAGTTTTTCTGCTTGTCTCACTTGGAGTCTCTCATGAGTTTGCAGTTATGGAGGCTGGAGCTGGAGTCTACTGGCATGTTAGTACAACAGGGCCTCATTCTTGGGTTCCAGTTTGTCTCAGGGCCTTTCCTCTCCATGCTTTTTCCATGTTACCTCTGCAGCAGGGTAAATGGACTTCTTACATGACTGCTGAGGATCCCATGAAGATCATACAGGAGGGAGAAATTGTTGGACATTCTGAATGCCTGGGCTTGAAATTCCCAAATTGTCACTCTTTCTGCTTTCTCCTGATCAAAGCCATCATGGCTCAATCCAGATTCAAGGGAAGAGTGGCATGAGCATGGATAGAAAGGAGGCCATCTTGGAGACTAGTCATCACAGGTAGATACAATAAGTACTGAAACAACAGGACCAAATCTACAGAATATTTTATCTGATCCAATGTGGGGAGAAAAGATAAAAGAGCCAAAGACAATACCTGGGTTTTGAATCAGAATTCCATGACATTATCATTAATTGGGAAGTCAGGAAAGGAACTTGTGTGACAATAGATAATAAGGAAAGTTAGAATAAAAAGGAATTTCTTGAAATGAAGATGGTACTAAAAATCTAGGAGTTCCGCTTATTATTCAAAGAGAACATAAATGAATATGGCATTATTTTTAAAGTTTATTTTAATAATCTGACCTAAATCCTATCATTATTTGAGAGTTTTATTTTAACTATGCATATTAAGTTGCAATTTTAAAGCATGTTCCATGTCACGTATGCTACTGTAGGAGTCCACAAAAATGGATGGAATCCCCTGCGCAGTCTGTTTTTGACATTGGTTTTTCTAAAGTACTCCTTTTAAATCTTGTGGAATAATACTGAAATCTCCGACAGGCAATCTATCCTCCTGTGTTTATTACTGAGTATTAAAGCTATAGTTTTAACCAGTGCAGCACTCCATTAATTGTGGACATGGACTTCCCGGTACACCCGTCTTCTCCCTGAATGATTTGGTCTGAAATCCTCTGGGGAGGCCTGTAATTGGCTATCTAATCTCCAAAATGGGAATAATAGTGGCATTAAGGGTGAGTGGAACACAATATTTTGTGATTGGTGTTGTTGTTAAACCCACTAACCCACTGCCGTCGAGTCGATTCTGACTCATGGTGACCCTATAAGACAGAGTAGAACTGCTCTGTAGAGTTTCCAAGGAGCGCCTGGCGGATTTGAACTGCCGACCTTTTGCAGCCGTAGCACTTAACCGCTATGCTGCCAGAGTTTCCTTGTTGTTGTTAGGTGCTGTCAAATCAATTCCAACTCATAGCAACCCTACGTGCAAGGGAATGAAACACTGCCAGGTCTTGCACTATCCTCACAATCCTTGCTGTGTTTGAGCCCATTGTAGCCACTATGTCAATCCATCTTATTGAGGGTCTTCCTCTTTTTCATTGACCCTCTACTTTACCAAGCATGATGTCATTCTCCAGGGACTGGTTCCTCCTGATAACTTGTCCAACGTATGTGAGAGAAAGTCTTGCCATGCTTGCTTCTAAGGAGCATTCTGGCTGTACTTCTTCAAAAACAAATTTTTCATTTTTCTGGCAGTCCATGGTATGTTCACTATTCTTCATCAACACCATAATTCAAAGGAATCAATTCTTCTTCAGCCTGAATTATTCATTGTCCCGCTTTCACATGCATATGAGTTGATTGAAAATACTGTGACTTGAGTCAGGTGAACCTTAGTCCTCAAAGTGACATCTTTGCTTTTTAACGCTTTAAAAAGGTTTTTTGCAGCAGATTTGCCCAATGCAGTATGTCATTTGATTTGTTGACTGCTGCTTCCATGGGCATTGATTGTGGATCCAAGTAAAATGAAATCTTTGATAACTTCAAAATTATCTCTCTTTATCTGATATTGCTTGTCAGTCCAGTTGTGAGGATTTTTGTTTTCTTTATGTTGCGGTGTAATCCATAATGAAGGCTGTAGTCTTTGATTTTCATCAGTAAGTGCTTCAAGTCCTCTTCAATTTCAGCAAACAAGTTTGCTTTATCTGCATATTGCAGATTGTTAATGAGTCTTCCTCCTGTCCTGATGCCATGTTCTTCTTCATACAGTCCAGCCTTTTGGATTATTTGATAAGCATACAGATTGAATAAGTATGGTGAAAGGATACAACTCTGATGCACACCTTTCTTGACTGAACCATGCAGTGTCCCCTTTTTCTGTTCAAACAACTGCCTTTTAATCTACATATGGGTTGCTCATAAGCACAAGTGTTCTGGAATTCCCATTCTTCACAAGGTTATCCATAATTTGTCATGATCCACACAGATGAATGCTTTTGCATAGTCCATAAAACACAGGCAAACATCTTTCTGGTATTCTCTGCTTTCAGCAATGATCCATCTGACATCAGCAATGATATCCCTTGTTCCATGTCCTCTTTTGAGTCTGGCTTGGAATTTCTCACCATTCCCTGTCAATGTACAGCTGCAACTGCTTTTGAATGATCTTCAGCAAAATTTTACTTTGTGTGATATTAATGATATTGTTGGATAATTTCTGCATTCTTTTAGATCACCTTTCTTTGGATTGGGTAAAACATGAATCTCTTCCAATCGGTTGGCCAAATTTCTTGGCATAGACAGGTGAGTGCTTCCACCGTTGCATCAGTTTGTTGAAACGTCTCAATTGGTATTCCATCAATTCGTGAAGCCTTGTTTTTCGCCAGTGCCTTCAATGCAGCTTGGACCTCTTCCTTCAGTACCGTCGTTCTTGATCATATGCTACCTCCTGAAATGGTTGAATATTGACTAATTCTTTATTGGTACAGTGGTTCTGTGTATTCCCTGCATCTTCTTTTGATGCTTTCTGCATCATTCGTTATTTTCCCTGTAGAATTCTTCAATATTGCAAGTCAATGTTTAAAATTTTTCTTCAGTTCTTTCAGCTTGAGAAATGCTAAGTGTGTTCTTCACTTTTGGTTTTCTAACTCCAGGTCTTTGCACATGTCATTATAATACTTTATTTTGGCTTCCTGAGCCACCCTTTGAAATCTTCTGTTTAGCTGTTTTATTTCATCATTTCTTCCATTCACTTTGGCTATTTCTACATTCAAGAGCAACTTTAAGAGTCTCTTCTGATATCCATTTTGGTCTTTTCTTTCTTTCCTGTCTTTTTAATGACCTCTTGCTTTTTTCATGTATGATGTCTTTGATGGCATTCCACGACTCACCTGGTCTTTGGTCATCAGTATTCAATGTGCCAAATCTATTCTTGAGATGGTCTCTAAATTTAGGTGGGATATACTCAAAGTCATACTTTGGTTCCTGTGGACCTGTTCTAACTTTCTTCAAATTCAACTTGAACTTTCATACGAGCAATTAATGGTCTGTTCCACAGTTGGGCCCTGGCCTTGTTCTGACTGATGATATTGAGCTTTTCCATCATCTCTTTCCACAGGCATAGTCAGTTTGATTCCTGTGTATTCCATCTGGTGAGGTCTACATGTGTGGTCACTGTTTATGCTGTTGAAAAAAGGTATTTGCAACAAAGTCATTGGTCTTCCATAATTCTGTTGTGTGATTTCCAGCATGGTGTCTATCACCAGGGCTATATTTTCCAAATACCAGTCCTTCCTCTTTGTTCCCAAGTTTCCCATTCCCATCACCAGTGATTACCAATGCATCTTGATTGCATGTTTGATCAATTTCAGACTGCTTCAGAAATCTTCAATTTCTTCATCTTTGTCCTTAGTGGTTGGTGCATAAATTTGAATAATAGTCATATTAACTGGTGTTCATTGTAGGCATATGGATATTTTCCTATCACTGACAGCATTGTACTTCAGGATAGACCTTAAAATGTTGTTTTTGATGATGAATGTGATGCAGTTCATCTTCAATTTGTCATTCCCAGCATAGTAGGCCATATGATTTTCCTACTCAAAATGGCCAATACCAGTCCATTTCAGCTCACTAATGCCTAGGATATCGACCTTTATAAGCTCCATTTCATTTTTACGCCTCCTAATTTTCCGAAATTCATACTTCCTACATTTCATGTTTTAATTATTAGTAGACATTTGCAGCTGTTTCTTCTCATTTTGAGTCACGCCACATCAGCAAATGAAGGCACCGAAAGTTTTACTCTCTCCAAGTCATTAAGGTTGACTCTACTTTGAGGAGGCAGCTAGCTCTTCCCCAGTTGTACTTTGAGTGGCTTGTAAAATAAGCAGCTCGTCTTCAGGACTATATGAGACAATGTTCCACCGCTATTCATAAGGTTTTCACTGGTCAATTTTTTAGAATTAGATCGCCAGGTCCTTTTTCCTAGCCTGTCTTAGTCTGGAAGCTCGACTGAAACCTGTCTGTCATAGGTGACCCTGCTGGTATTTGAAATACCGGTGGCATAGCTTCCAGCATTACAGCAGCATGCAAGCCACCATAGCACAACAAACTCACAGGTGAGTGGTGGTTTGTGGTTGGTATGGCACACTATTAAGGGTGCGGAGTTCAGATGTTGCCAGGCACAAATGAAAGTAAGGCTGGAAAAGGGTTAAATACAAGATTTAAGTGTGCAAAGGGAGATGACTGAAATGAGAAAAAAGAAATTCAGTGATATCCTTTCCAGGAGTAGCCTCATGGTCCAAGATGTAGTTGTAGTTGTAGTTGTAGACAAAGCTTTTCCTCTTAGATGTAAGGCAAGGCAAAAAGAGGGGCCTTGCTGATCTAAAATTGACTACTGTAGGATATTGATGTATTGCTTTTATCAGAGTTTTATTTTCAATGATTTCTTTAAATATAATACTCATTTCTATTATATATGAAATACACAATAGGCCAGTTTTTAACATTGTGAGTTCTTTAAATTATACATGCCAGGAAGATCAGGAAGGCATCTTTTTTTCTTTTTGACCATCTCTGCTCATGGAAGCCAGCTGATGATACAAGGGGCTCAGACTTTATTCTATTTTTAATTACAGTCGTTCCTGCCTATCGCATAGTTTTAGAATATTGTCTATGGCTTTTGCTCTCAGCTTTCTTTGCTACTCTATCTTTCTATATTACTTCCTTAAGATAACTTCATCCAAATTCCTGTCCCTAAATACCAGTGAAAACTGAAGACTCTGTGGGGGGTGTTGTGATGTGCTGCTCAGACTCCCCCTCAGAAATGAAGGGCTTGTTGTGCCTGCTGCTGGCAGGACTGCCCCAAACCAGACTGTGGTTGTTGGCCACCTTCAGGAATTGCCTCTGCTCAAAAGAACCACCTGTTCAAGGTAATATCCCTTTCCTGTGGCACTTGTCATTTAATGATTAACTGAAGTGTGGGCTTTGTTGGCCAGCCCTCTCCCCCAACTCAGAAGAGCTCTGGAGCCTTATTCCATTTTCAGAACCCCTGCAGTGATCTTGCATTGTAGTTTGACTTCTCCGCTTGCTCAGTCCTTCTTCCTTCTCTTCCCTTTCACTGGAGTTGATCTGAGAGTACTCCCTAATAAACCTAATAAACCTAGTGCACACTAAATTCTGCCTCAGAATCTGATTTTCTAAAGAGTCCAAACTTCAGCACTCTCACATTCACATCTCCAGGCTTATCTTTCCTTGCACTTTGGATTTATATACATAGCTCTAATCAACATTTCTGCTTGGATTTTTTAAAAGTAATCTCAAACTTAACACGGTCGGAACTGAACTCTTTATCTTTACTCCTAAAATCTACTCCTCCTACCAGACTTGCCTGCTCAGCATATGTCACTGCCAGACACCTAGATACTTAGACTCCAAACCTAAGCAACCTCTTTGATTTCTCTCTCTCCTTCCCAACTCACATCCTTGTTGCTGTTGTTAGGTGCTGATGAGTTGATTTTGACTTGCAGTGACCCAATGTGGATTCTCTGGCTGTTGTCCTTATGGAAGATCTCCAGGTCTTTCTCCCATGGAGCCACGGGGTGAGTTTGAACTGTCAACCTTTTGGTTAGCAGCCGAGTGCTTAACCATTACACCACCAGGGCTTCTTAACCCACATCCTACCGATCAACACACCCTGTTCACCCTGCCTCCTCTATGCATCTCACTCTCACCATTTCTACTGCCATAACCCTATCCAAGTTGCCATTAATTCTCACTCAAATCGTGTCGATAGTCTTCTAACTGTATTCCTGCCTCCCCTCTAACCTACTCAGATATGTCTTCCACTAGCAGCCAGAGTAACAAACAAAAAACCCTATTGCAGTCAATTTTGACTCATGGCAACCCGCTGTGTACAGACTAGAACTGCTCCATAGGGTTTTCTTGGCCTTAATCTTTTTTTTTTTAGTACTGTAACTTGAATCTTTTTTTTTTTTTTAATTTATTTATTGTGCTTTAGGTGAAAGTTTACGAATCATCTCTCACACAAGAAGCCATACACACCTTGCTGTGCACTCCCAGCTGCTTTCCCCTTAATGAGACAGCACATTCCTCCTTTCCACTCTGTACTCCCTGTGTCCATTCAACCAGCTCCTGTCCCCCTCTTCCTTCTCATCTCACCACCAGACAGGAGTTGTCCATATAGTCTCATGTGTCTACCTGAGCCACAATGTTCACTACTCACCAGCATCGTTTTCTATCTTATAGTCCAGGCCAATCCCTCTCTGTAGAGTTGGTTTCGGGAATGGTTCCAATCTTGGGCTATCAGAGGGTCTGGAGACTATGACTGCCAGGGTCCCTCCAGTCTCAGTCAGACCATTAAGCCTGGTCTTTTTATGAGAATTTAAGATCTACATCCCACTGTTCTCCTGCTCCATCAGGGATTCTCTGTTGTGTTCCCTGTCAGGGCAGTAATCGGTGGTAGCTGGGGACCATCTAGTTCTTCAGGTCTCAGGCTGATGGAGTCTCTGGTTTATGTGGCCCTTTCTGTCTCTTGAGCTCATACTTACCTTGTGTCTTTGGTGTTCTTCATTCTCCTTTGCTCCAGATAGGTTGAGACCAATTTATGCATCTCAGAAGGCCGTTGCTAGCATTTAAGACCCCAAATGCCTTTCACCAAAATGAAATGCAGAAAGTTTTCTTAATACATTTTGTTATACCAATTGACCTAGAAACCAAACCCAGTTCCGTTGAGTCGATTCCAACTCATAGCGACCCTATAGGACAGAGTAGAATTGCCCCATAGAAGTTCCAAGGAGTGCCTGGCAGATTCGAGCTGCCGACCCTTTGGTTCACAGCTGTAGCACTTAACCACTATGCCACCAGGGTTTCCAACTGACCTAGATGTCCCCTGAAACCATGGTCCCCACACTCCCATCCCTGCTACTCTGGACTTCAAAGTATTTGGTAGTATTCAGGAAACTTCTTTGCTTTTGGTTTAGTCTGTTGTACTGACTATTCCTGTGTTATGTGTTGCCCTTCCCTTCACCTAAAAATTTTTTTGTCTACTGTCTAGTTAGTGAATATCCCTCTCCCTTCCTCCCTGCCCTTGTAACCATCAAAGAATATTTTCTTCTGTGTTTAAACCTTATCTGGAGTTCTGGTAATAGTGGACTCATACAATATTTGTCCTTTTGCAATTGACTAATTTCACTCAGCATAATGCCTTCCAGATTCCTCCATGTTATGAAATATTTCACAGATTCGTTGTTGTTCTTAGTTGTTGAGTAGTATTCCATTATGTGAACATGCCATAATTTATTTATCCATCCACCCATTGATGGACACCTTGATTGCTTCCATATTTTTGCTATTGTAAACAGTGCTGCAATGTACATGGGTGTGCATATATCTGTTCGCATGAAGACTCTTATTTCTTTAGGACATATTCCAAGGAGTGGAATTGCTCAGTGGTATGGTAGTTCTATTTCTAGCTTTTTAAGGAAGTGCCAAATCGATTTCCAAAGTGGCTGTACCATTTTACATTCCCACCAGCAGTGTAGAAGTGTTCCAGTCTCTCCACAACTTCTCCAACATTTATTGTTCTGTTTTTTGGATTAATGCTAGTCTTGTTGGGGTGAGATGGAATCTCATTGTACTTTTGATTTGCATTTCTGTAATAGCTTTTTTTTAATAGCTAATAATTGTGAGCATTTCCTCATGTGTCTGTTAGCAGCTTGAATGTCTTCTTTGGTAAAGTGCCTGTTCACATCCTTTGCCCTTTTTTTAATTGGGTTATTTTGTTTTTTGTTGTTGAGTTTTTGCAGTATTATGTAGATTTTAGAGATCAGATGCTGATTGGAAATGTCATAGCTAAAAACTTTTTCCCAATCTGTAGGTAATCTTTTTACTGTTTTGGTGAAGTCTTTGGATGAGCATAGGTGTTTGACTTTTAGGAACTCCCAATTGTCTAATTTCTGTCCTGGTATTTGTACATTGTTAGTAATGTTTTGTATACTGTTTGTGCCATGTATTTGGGTTCCTAGCATTGTCCCTATTTTTTCTTCCCTGATCTTTATTGTTTTAGATTTTATATTTAGGTCTTTGATCCATTTTGAGTTGGTTTTTGTTCATGGAGTGTGTGAGGTATGGGGTTTCATCTCTTTTGCAGATGGCTATTCAGTTATGCTAGCACCATTTGTTAAAGAGACTGTCTTTTCCCCATTTAACAGACTTTGGACCTTTGTCAAATATCAGCTGCTCATATGTAGATGGATTTATGTCTGGATTCTCAATTCTGTTCCATTGGTCTCTGTGTCTGTTGTTGTACCAGTACCAGGCTGTTTTGACAACTGTAGCAGTATAATATGTTCTAAAATCAGGTAGTGAGAGGCCTCCCACTTTGTACTTTTTCAGTTATGCCTTACTTTTCCAGGGCCTCTTTCACTTCCATATGAATTTGGTGATTTGTTTCTCCATCATTAAAAAACATCACTGGTATTTGGATCGGGGTTGCATTGTATCTGTAGATCGCTTTGGGTAGGATAGACATTTTTACAATGTTGAGTCTTCCTATCAATGAGCAAGGTGTGTTTTTCCACTTATGTAGGTCTCTTTTGGTTTCTTGTCATAATGTCTTATAGTTTTCTTTGTATAAGTCTTTTACATCTCTGCTTAGATTTATTCGTAAGTATTTTATCTTCTCAGGGGCTATTATAAATGGTATTGACCTGGTGATTTCCTCTTCGATGTTCTCTTTGGTGGTGTAGAGGAATACAACTGATTTACATATGTTTATCTTGTATCTGGAAACCCTGGTGGCATAGTGGTTAAGTGCTATGGCTGCTAAGCAAGGGGTTGGCAGTTCAAATCTGCCAGGCACTCCTTGGAAACTCTATAGGGCAGTTCTACTCTGTCCTATAGGGTTGCTATGAGTTAGAATTGACTCGATAGCATTGGGTTTGGTTTTTGGTTTATCTTGTATCCTGATACTCTGCTAAGCTCTTCTATTAGTTTCAATAGTTTTCCTGAGGATTCTTCAGGTTTTTCTGTGTATATAAGGTAATGTCATCTGCAAACAGAGATATCTTTACTTCTTCTTTGCCAATTTGGATGCCCTTTATTTATTTATCTAGCCTAATTGCTCTGTCTAGGACTCCCAGCACAATGTTGAATAAGAGTGGCAATAAAGGGCATCCTTGTCTGGTCCCCGTTCTCAAGGGGAATGATTTCCTTCTCTCTCTGTTTAGGTTGATGTTGGCGTTTGGCTTTGCAAATGCCTTTTATAATGTTTAGGAATTTTCCTTCAGTCCCTATTTTGCTGAGAGTTTTTAATCATGTCTTTTGTTTTATTTATGTGATGGATTACATTGACTGTTCTTCTAATGTTGAACCACCCCTGCATACCTGGTATGAATCCCACTTGGTCGTGGTGAATTATTTTTTTGATGCGTTGTTGAATTCTATTGCTTGGCTGTAATCTTTACAGAAGCAGATCAATGAGCCTTTTTCTGCTTACCTCTGGATGGGTTCAAACCTCCAACATTTAGGTTAATAGTCAAGTGCAAACTGTTTGTACCACCTAGGGACCTTAACAGCCAGAGGTGCCATCTAAAACTCAAATGAAAACTTTCACTCTCCTAACTAACTCTCTCTAATGGCTTCCCCTAGCAAGAGTTTAATCCAGATTTCTCATCGAAGCCTCACATGTTTGGCCCCTACTTAAGTTTTACATAATGTATTGATGTTTCATTACTTCCCAGGTGTAATGACTTCTCTCTGTCTGTTGTACACACCAATTCTTCTCTCATCTCTGAACATTTACATTTGTAATTGTGTGGCTGGGAAGGTTTTTCTCCAAAATCTTTACTGACTACCTTCACTACCTTTTCCTTATTTGGATCTCAAATGCCATCTCTTCAGAGAGGTCATCCTGACCACCTAGCTAAAGGAGATCCCAGACACTTTCTTCTATCTCTTGACCTTATTTTATTCTCTTCACAGTGCTCACTAGTCCTGACATTTGCTTATTGCTTTATGCATTTATTATCTGTCTCCCGCCATAAGAAAGCAAGTTCTTGATGTCAGGTATCATTTATCATGCTCACTGCTGTATCCCCAATATAGGAAATAGTGCATGCTGTGTAGCAGGCACTCAGCAAGAATATATTAATTGATGGTTTACTGCTGCCTTGAAAAATAGTTAGGGAAAAAGTCAGGTATATAAAAAATGTAAATGTTTGCTGCTGTTTCTGGCAATATGACAGATTATATGTCCATAAACACTCTCCAATCCTAGGTCATTCAAAAATCTGGATCCAGTAGAAAACATATTTTTAAATCAATAAAACAGTGACAAAAGTTCCCAGGACATAAAGTGGCTGAAAACTACACATGTAGAGAGATAACCAGGTACAGAATTTGGGCAGCTGCTCTGGGGAGATCCACTACTCCCTGGAGCTCAGGAGTGAGAGATAAATTTGTGTGCATTCTGGTGAAAAAGAAACACTGGATACCTGAGAAAATCATAAAGGGCTTCTAATATTCATACAAGCTAAAAAAAAAATAAGAGGATACTATTTCAAGAAATTGGTGTAAGCTTAATAAATCCAAACCAAACTTGTTGCCCTTGAGTCAATTCCAACTCATAGTGACCCTTAGGGCAGAGTAGAAATGTCCCATAGGGTTTCTGAGGAGCGGCTGGTGGATTTGAACTTTCGACCTTTTGGTTGGCAGCAGAGCTCTTAACCACTGTGCCACCAGAGCTCCACAAACTTAATAGACATTACTAAAACAATCAGGGAAAAGCTTTGAAAAATTTCTAAGTTCAGATCAAGTTTGGAAAGGTGAGGAGAGGAGAGATTTCATATGGCTTGAATGCAAAAGGAAGGGGTTTGGAGTTAATTTTCAAGAAAATTCCTTCTCTTTCTCTTTTTCCTTCTATTCATTCTCCTCTTCCTTCTCCTTATTTTTCTTTCTCATTTGTTCTCTCATTCCTTCATTCTCCCATCCATTCAGAAGATATTTTATGGACCCCTACCATAAATCACCTTCTAATTGAAGATGAATGTAGATGGATCACTTTCTAGGGGAAATAAATTTTTTTTCTTTCTTTTTTAAAAATTTTTATTGTGCTTTAAGTGAAAGTTTACAAATCAAGTCAGTCTCTCACACAAAAACTTATATACACCTTGCTACATACTCCCAATTGTTCTCCCCCTAATGAGACAGCCTGCTCCCTCCCTCCACTCTCTCTTTTTGTGTCCATTTCGCCAGCTTCTAACCCCCTCTACCCTCTCATTCTCCTCCAAGCAGGAGATGCTAACATAGTCTAAAGTGTCCACCTGATCCAAAAAGCTCATTCCTCACCAGCATCCCTCTCCATCCCATTGTCTAGTCCAACCCCTGTTTGAAGAATTAGCTTAGGGAATGGTTCCTGTCCTGGGCCAATAGAAGACCTGGGGGCCATGACTACTGGGGTCCTTCTAGTCTCAGTTAGACGATTAAATCTGGTCTTTTTATGAAAATTTGGGGTCTGCATCCTACTGCTCTCCTGCTCCCTCAGGGGTTCTCTGTTTTGTTCCCTGTCAGGACAGTCATTGGCTGTAGCCAGGCACCATCTAGTTTTTCTGGTCTCAGGCTGATGTAGTCTCTGGTTTATGTGACCCTTTCTGCCTCTTGGGCTTGTAATTACCTTGAGTCTTTGGTGTTCTTCATTCTCTTTTGATCCAGGTGGGTTGAGACCAATTGATGCATCTTAGATGGCCACTTGCTAACGTTTAAGACCCCAGATACCACTCTTTGAGGAGATAAATTTAGATGGATGATCTCCATCTGCAAAGAGTTTATAGTCAAGTCAAGGTATGTGTTTAATTGTGTGTGTGAGAATGTACACACGTGTATGTGTGTAGGTATACAGGGAAGAGAAATGGAAGAAGGAAAGAAGAGAGTCTTTATGGTTTTGACATTTAATTTAAAACTTTATCATTTCCTTTTGCTGTCACTTATCTGTGTGATACCTAAAGACACCCTATGTATTTTGTTTGTTATGATTTAACTGGACTGAATTTTTGCTTTCACTTAAAGGAATTCTGTCATTTCTGCTTGACCAGAGCTGTTTCTGTTACTTGAGGTATTTTTATTCATGTTCTAAGTATAACTTTTCATGCTTTGTAGTTCTTGCAAGTCTAATTCTGGTCTTAATAGACAGGTTTATATTCAATGAAATGTTAGATTTGAGTCCAGTAAAACAACTACTTAAGGTACTTTCACCCTCATTTAAAAAGCTTTGGATCTAAAAGTAGAATTTATGTTCTTTCTCATCTGGAGATATAAAAATGCTATTAACTTCAAAACATGAAGTTAGAACTGGGGGCTGTTTAAAGAGGAATTGGCTGGTAACAAGGAGTGGACTGAAAATGACAGAACTATTCAAATAGTGTGCTTCATGGTGGTTGAGGTTTACTTAATCATGGTGTTCCATGGTCAAAGATAACAAAATTTTGGTACTTTGCTGCGCAATATCAATTCTTCTCATTTGTAATCTGCTCACTATGGTTGAATTTTATCAGTTGCTTGATCAAAGGTTCAATCCCCATTAACAAAAACCCACTAAGAGCAGTGCACTTTGTGGCTGCAGTGGCCTACCAAACCAAACATTTGCAGGTCATCTCAGGAGAAGAAAAACAATCTCTTTCAAAATGACTATTGCTGCATAAGCAGAAAAAATATCACTAAGCACGATGTCTTTTTGTAGATGAATTGTAAGTCGCCAGCATTATCACCTTGCTCTATGTTCCCTGCTAATTTTAAATGCTAAGTTGCTTTTGCACAGAATGGCCACCTAGCTAAGATTGCTGCTTTGTTCATATATTAATGTAAATTATTTATCCAATAATATCTGTAATTCTGTTTTTCTTATAGTTCTTGGCCTTCTGTGTATCGTGTTTCCCCAAAGATGTCAGAAAATCTCACAGATATTATCTGAGAATAACTTTACTTGTGTTCTGCAAATCTAGCATTCAATGAACCCAGAGAATACACAGCATATTCACATCTGATAATCTGAAGTATGAGAGTTCAGCATGCTGCTGTGTAGGCAGTTTGTTGGCCTGGTCCATCTCAGTATAATACTAGAAAGATGTAGAAGTGGATGAGATCAAGATGATATCACAGTGATGGTGAGGGGCAGGATAGATGGGCTATTCTAGAGGTGAAGGGTAAATAGAATTGGAACAGACTACTAGTAATGATAGTTAAATTGCTTTCCAGAGACTCTTCCTATTTACAGTTCCTGAGATGTATAACTGTCCTGTAACCAGGGAAAATGGAAATTCAGGTACTTTGAATAAGATTCAGCAAAGATAGAAAGAGGATGTGAAAGGAATGGCTTATAAATATATTTAAATGTAGTTCCAGATATTCAAAATCATATATGAATGTCATTTTAATATAACAGAAGGTCCTTTTTGACATAAAACTTTCTTGTTTACTATCTGCTGAATTCTGCTTATATACTGATAAGAATTGTTGTAAATGTTAGACTTATTGCATTGACAAAGGCTTGCTTTTCCCAGGATTTTAAGTTCAATATTTCAGATTTTGGTGGGAAAAGTTCAATTCAGTTGGTCTGCTTCTTGGTCAACTACCATCATGAAGAACAGTGATCATGCACACAGCTGAAAGATGGCTAATGCTCTTTTTTAATCTACTAGTGAGACTTTCCATCAATAATGAGACAATTAGTAAAGGAAGAGGACTCAAAAACCCAATTGTGGCTTTTATTGAGAGGAAGGAACTACAGCTGTTCAGAAAGTTATATACTGCAAAACAGAGTAGACTTTCTTAAAATATGAAAGTGATACACATTTGCCAAGGCCTCTCAGTCTGAAGGGAAAATAGGGCCACGGCAACCAAAAGGAACCCCAGTGCTCTTCTTCCATATCCCTCTCTTCTGATTTAAAGAGTCCCTAGAGAGTCTTTCATTAGAGCTTAGAGAGCTACGACTACACTTTTCTTCCTACATTTAGCTAATATTCACACACACTCAGATGGATTGGGATTTGCTGCATTGACATTCTCTCCCACTCCCAATGTTAGCTGTCATGGTTGGCTGTCAAGTTTGGCCTTATGTCTCCCTGATCACATCAGTGACATTGCTTTTGTATGGGTCTTAGATAGCGGTATATAGTTGCCCTTGAGTTGACTCTGACTCATGTCTACCTTACGTTCAACAGAACGAAGCATTGCTCTGTTCTGCCTCATCCTCATAATTGCAATCATGTTGGAGTTCGTTGCGGTGGTTATTGTGTCAATCCATATCACCAAGGGTCTCTCATACTCTCATTGGCCCTCTACTTCACTAAACATGATGTTTTCCTCCAGCAATTGATCCCTGATGACATGTACAAAGCATGTGAGTTGAAAAATGTTCCATATTGATTCTTAGGATTTCACTTGCTAAGTTTTGGAAGTAGATTGCCAGGCTTTCTTCCCGGTCTATTTTAGTCTGGAAGTTCCATTGAAACCTGTCCACTATGGGTGACCCTGCTGGTGTTTGAAATACTGGTGGCATAGCCTCCAGCATTCACAGCACACCACAGTAAGACAAACTGACAAATGGGTGATGGTGAATAGTTTTAGTTACCTTTTAATTATGCCACATGGGTAGATGCACTGAAGTGGAGATAAAAACCCTCTTAGCTTGTGTTATGCTTTACTTCTAGGCTCAAAGCAGGACAGATTTACATGTAAATTTCTGTCAGTTATCTCTAAGTCATCTTTCATTTGGTTTGTTCTTTTTTACATATCCCTCTATGTCTAGAATTCTGTTTCTCAGTCTCTGGTTTTAGGCTAGAAAACACACATCATAGCTCATTCATATTTTTTCCTCTTTTCCAATGCTCAATATGTACTCTTAGAACAAGTTTGTGAATGTCAATTCTTTTTACTAAGGATGATTTGTTCTCCATTTGGTACACTGTCTGATAGGTTAAGGGGTATCCTTTTTCCCTATCTTTTTGATGCAATTTTAATTGTCACAATCAGTACATCCTGTTTATTTTTTGGTTTTTCATGAGAAATCAAAGTTTCCATGCAAATATAACCAAGATTAGTATTATCCTTATAGATATTTATGAAGTTATTGTCATACACAGTTTAGACTGGTTATACCAGAAATTTTTTTTTTTGGTACCATTCTTCTTGGTATCATGAGATTTTTACCAACTTCTGCAGTCTGAAATTGATCAAATATGCAACGAAGATGCATTGATAATTGCTGGTGGTTGGAATGGGAAAGTTGGAAAAAAAGAAGGATTGGAAAATATGACCTTAATGGAGATCACGTGATAGAATTTTGCAAGACCAACGACTCCTTCATTGCAAATACCTTTTTTCAACAGCATAAATGCTGACTACACACGTGGACCTTGCCAGATGGAATACACAGGAATCATATCGACTACATCCGTGGAAAGAGATGATGGAAAAGCTTAATATGATCAGTCAGAACAAGGTTAGGGGCCAACTGTGGAACAGATCATCAATCGCTCATATGCAAATTCAAGTTGAAGTTGAAGAAAATTAGAACAAGTCTACAAGAACCAAGTATGACCTTGAGTATATATCACCTGAATTTAGAGACCATCTCAAGAATAGATTTGACACATTAAACACTAGTAACCAAAGACCAGGTGAGTTGTGAAATGACATCAAGGACATCATAGATGAAGAAAGCAAGAAGTCATTAAGAAGACAGGAAAGAAAGATAAGACCAATATGGATGTCTGAAAAGACTCTGAAACTTACTCATGAACATAGAGTAGCTGAAGCAAAAGGAAGAAGTTATCACTAAGAGAGCTGAACCGAAGATTTCAAAGGGTGACTTGAGAAGACAAAGTGAAATATTATAATGAAATGTACAAAGACCTGAAGATAGAACACCAAAGAGGAAGAATACACTTACCATTTCTCAAGCTGAAAGAACTGAGGAAAAAATTTCAAGCATCAAAAGACGATGGAAGGAACACACAGAATCACTGTATCAAAAAGAATTGGTCAGCGTTTAACCATTTCAGGAGGTGGCATATGATCAGGAACTGATGGTACTGAAGGAAGAAGTCCAAGCTGCAGTGAAGGCATTGGCAAAAAACAAAGTTCCAGGAATCGATGGGATACTAATTGAGATGATTCAAGAGACACATGCAGCACTGGAAGTGCTCACTCATCTATGCCAAGGAATTTGGAAGACAGCTACCTAGCCAACTGACTGGAAGAGATCCATATTTATACCCATTCCAAAGAAAGATGATTCAACAGAATGTGGAAATTATCGAACAATATCATTAATATCACACACAGGTAAAATTTAACTGAAGATCGTTCAAAAGCAGTTGCAACAGTACATCAACAGGGAACTACCAGAAGTTCAAGCCAGATTCAGAAGAGGACTTGAAACAAAGTATATAATTGCTGATGTCAGATGGATTATGGCTAAAAGCAAAGAATACCAGAAAAAGTTTACCTGTGTTATTGACTATGAAAAGGCATTCAGCTGTGTGGGCATAACAAATTATGGATAACAATGCAAAGAATGGGAATTCTAGAACATTTAATTGTGATCATGAGCAACCTATACTTAGAGGAAGAGGTAGTGTTTGAACAGGACCAGGGGATACTGCAAGGTTTAAAGTCAAGAAAGGTGCACATCAGTGCTGCATCCTTTCACCATACTTCTTCAGCCTGTATGCTGAGCAAATGATCCAAGATGCTGGACCATATGAAGAAGAATGTAGCATCAGGATTGGAAGAAGACTCATTAACAACCTCTGATATGCAGATGACACAACCTTCCTTGCTGAAAGTGAAGAGGACTTGAAGCACTTACTGGTGAAGATCAAATACCACAGCCTTCAGTATGGTTTACACCTCAACATAAAGAAATCCTCACAACTAGACCAATAAGCAACATCAAGATAAACAGAGAAAATATTGAAGTTGCCAAGGATATCATTTTACTTGGATCCACAATCAATGCCCATGGAAGCAGCAGTCAAGAAATCAAATGACACGTTGTATTGGGCAAATCTGCTTCAAAAGAACTCTTTAAAGTGTTAAAAAAAAAAAACAAAGACATCACTTTAAGGACTAAGATGTGCCTGATCCAAGCCGTGGTGTTTTCAATCATCCCATATGCATGCGAAAGTTAGACTACAAATAAGGAAGACCGAAGAAGAGTTGATGCCTTTGAGTTATGGTGTTGGTGAAGAATATTGACTTCCAGAAGAATGAACAAATCTGTTTTTGAAGAAGTACAGCCACAATGCACCTTAGAAGCAAGAATGGCAAGACTTTGCCTCACATACTTTGGACATGTTATCAGGAGAGGCCAGTCCCTGCAGGACATCATGCTTAGTAAAATAGAAGGTCAGTGGAAAACAGGAAGACCTTCAATGAAATGGACTGACACAGTGGCTGCTACAATGGGCTCAAGCATAACTATGATTGTGAGCAAGGCATAGGACCAGGTAGTGTTTCATTCTGTTGTACATAGCACCGCTCTGAGTTGGAACCAACTTGATGGCACCTAACAACAACATTCAGCTAGAGTAGAGATTGCAAAGAGGATTTATATTATGTGCTTGGATCATTGTGTTGAGAAAGGCTGTGGTATCTGTGCTCAGAATGAGTGCTGTGATTGATTAGTTATGTCTTCCATGGATGCCAGTGGTAGTACAACAACTACAAATTTGACAAGCTGGAGTAATGACTTCTAACACTGGTTCACCTTCCACTTCTCACATCTCACTCCTCCTTCCTGCATAATAAGGACCTAATTTGGTGATTAAATATTTAAAAAGCCAATAAACAAACAAACAACCCATTGCTGTTGAGTCATTGTGACTCATAGTGACCCTACAGGACAGAGTAGAGATGCCCCATAGAGTTTCCAAGGAGAGCCTGGTGGATTTGAACTGCTGACCTTAGCTCTTAACCACTATGCCACCAGGGTTTCCAAAAGGCCAGTAGCGCCATAGTAATACTGAAAGCAATGAAGCAGGGGAGGGAATTTTACATGAAATTAAGCATAATATTGAAAGGTATGAATTTCTAGTCTTCTAACACACAGTATTCAGCATAACTTAATTTTCCTACCCAAGAAGAAAGAGTCATGGAAGAATTTGGGTAAGTTTATCTTTAGTGTTCTGCACTTTCTGTGATCTTCAAGTTATTCACTGGTATAACTTATGTCTGCCCTCATATTCTGTGGACCTCGCTATTGTTTTCACCTTTGGGAGGCTAAAACATATCTTAAGCCCATAACTAAATAGTTTATTCATCTCGATAAACAAGTGACAAACAGATACCCTTGGCTGTTAGTAGACATTTGCTACTTGGAGATGACTGTACCTGTAGGAATATTGTTGTGTGTTGGTGAGTCGACTCCAACTCAGAGTGACCCTATCAGGCAGAGCAGAACTGTCACATAGAGTTTCCTAGGCTGAAATCTTTACTGGAGCAGATTGCCCAACTGTAATAGATAAGAATTACAATAGCTATGTCTTTCAAGAATACATACATTTAATATTTATTTCTGTTCAGTAATTTAACAAACATATTAAAAACTTCCTAGGTATAAACTACTTTTCTAAACTGTGGGGCTACAATGTGAATAAGACAGCCTTTGCTTCATTGGACTTATGTTGTAGTATAGATAGACAAATAGCAAACAAGAAGACATAGATGAATACCGAAATACCAATACTACTACTATAAAACACCAAACCAAACTCATTGCTGATGAGTTGATTCTGATTCATAGTGAGTCTATAGGACAGAGTAGAACTGCCACATAGGGTTTCCAAGGAGTGGCTGGTGGATTCAAACTGCCAACCTTTTGGTTAGCAGCTGAGCTCTTAGCCACAATGCCACCAGGGGTCCTGCTATACAGATATCTAATTTAGGATGATATGACAGTGAACAGCCAGGTGATTACTTCAGGCGCAGTGGTTAGGAAAGGTCTTTCTGAAGAATGACATTTCAGGTATCTAAATGAAAAGAAAGATCTGGACATACAAAATTTCATGGAAAACAAAACCTGAATCTAGGACTACAATTTTGGACACAGTAAGCTAGATACGAAGGCATTGAAGGGTGATGGAAACAGTAATGACCCTGAAATCACAACACCTAATGTTTCTAAGGAAACACTGGTGGTGTCGTGGTTAAGTGCTACAGCTGCTAACCAAAAGGTCTGCAGTTCAAATCCGCCGGGCACTCCTTGGAAACTCTACAGGGCAGTTCTACTCTGTCCTATAGGGTCCTATAGCGACCTTGACGGCAGTGGGGTGGGGGAATGTTTCTACAGGAGCCCTGGTGGCGCAATGATTAAGCTCTCGGTTGCTAACAAAAGGTTGGCATTTCTAACCCACCAGCCCCTACGCAAGGGAAAAGACCAGGAAATCTGCTTCTGTAAAGCTTCCAGCCTAGGAAACCCTATGGCACAGTTCTCTTTGCTGTATAGGGTCCCTATGAGTTGGAATTGACTCAGTGGCATACAACAACAATGTTCCTGCAGGTATAATCCGTCCTCAGTAGCAAATGCTTACTAATTGCCCATAGTATCTGTTTGATAAATCTCTAAAACTGTGTAGTGCATAACCTCTTTAATTAAAAGAAATTCCATTCTTAACTAAAGAAGCTGTGTTTAGCAGCCGGAGAGGGAATAAAGAAATCACCTACAGAGAAACAACACTAGTTAGACATGAGACTTCTCAGAGCAATAGCAAAATTGGAAGACTGTGGAATAGTATTCTCAGTGTGCTGAGAAAAAATCAATCTCAGTTTAGAATTGTGAATCCAGAAAAAGACTTCCAACAACTATTTTTCTAAAACCAAAAACGGAGGATGGACCACCAACAGACCTTTACTAAAGGAACAGAAAGAGAAAGTAATTTGAAAGAGAAGATATATATGCAAAAAGAAATGGCAATCACAGAAATTAATGAGCAAACATTGTATGAAATAGTGATGATAATGTCAATTTGTGGGTGATAAATTGAAAGAACTGAAATACTGAAAACAAATAGGCTGTAGCTGGAAGGAGTTTTATTAGCATTAAAATGATTAATGGTAAGAAATTGAAATATTTGCTGAACTTTATTAAATATTCAAGATATGAGTTTAAAGGTAACTACCAAAAAATAGAAACAGACTGTACAACTTTCAAACAGTATGTTGTTGTTGTTGTTAGGTGCCATCGAGCTTGTTCTGACTCATAGCGACGCTATGCACTACAGAATAAAACACTGCCTGGTCCTGCGCCATCCTTACAATCCTTGTTATGCTTGAGCCCAATGTTGCAGCCACTGTGTCAATCCACCTCGTTGAGGGTCTTCCTCTTTTCTGCTGACCCTGTACTTTGCCAAGCGTGATGTCCTTCTCCAGAGACTGATCCCTCCTGACAACATGTCCACACTATGTAAGAAGCAGTCTCACTATCTTTGCTTCTAAGGAGCATTCTGGTTGTATTTCTTCCAAGACAGATTTGTTCGTTCTTTTGGCAGTCCATGGTATATACAGTATTCTTCGCCAACACCACAATTCAAAGGCATCAATTCTTCTTCAGTCTTCCTTATTCATTGCCCAGCTTTCACATGCATATGATGCAATTGAAAATACCATGGCTTGGGTCAGGCATGCCTTACTCTTCAAGGTGACATCTTTGCTCTTCAACACTTTAAAGAGGTCCTTTTTGCAGCAGGTTTACCCAATGTATTGCCTCTTTTGATTTCTTGACTGCTGCTTCCAAGGCTGCTGATTGTGGATCCAAGCAAAATGAAATCCTTGATAACTTCAGTCTTTTCTCCATTTATCATGATGTTGCTCATTGGTCTGGTTGTGAGGATTTTTGTTTTCTTTATGTTGAGGTGCAATCCATACTGAAAGCTGTGGTCTTTGATCTTCATTAGTAAGTGCTTCAAGTCCTTTTCACTTTCAGCAAGCAAGGTTGTGTCATCTGCATAACGCAGGTTGTTAATGAGTCCTCCTCCAATCCTGATGCCCCGTTCTTCTTCATATAGTCCAGCTTCTCAGATTATTTGCTCAGCATACAGATTGAATAGGTATGGTGAAAGAATACAACCCGGGTGCACACCTTTCCCGATTTTAAACCAATCAGTATCCCCTTGTTCTGTCCAAACAGCTGACTCTTGATCTATGTAAAGATTCCTCATGAGCACAATTAAGTGTTCTGGAATTCCCATTCTTCACAATGTTATCCATAGTTTGTTATGATCCACACGGTTGAATGCCTTTGCATAGTCAATAAAACACAGGTAAACATTCTTCTGGTATTCTCTGCTTTCAGCCAGGATCCATCTGACATCAGCAATGATATCCCTGGTTCCACGTCCTCTTCTGAAACCGGCCTGAATTTCTGGCAGTTCCCTGTCGATATACTGCTGCAGCCGTCTCTGAATGATCTCCAGCAAAATTTTGCTTGCGTGTGATATTAATATTGTTCTATAATTTCCACATTCAGTTGATCCACCTTTCTTGGGAATAGGCATAAATATTGATCTCTCCCAGTAAGTTGGCCAGGAAGCTGTCTTCCATATTTCTTGGCATAGACGAGTGAGTACCTCCAGTGCTGCATCTGTTTGTTGAAACATCCCAATTGATATTCCATCAATTTCTGGAGACTTGTTTTTCAGCAATGCCTTCAGAGCAGCTTGGACTTCTTCCTTCAGTACCATCAGTTCCTGATCATATACTACCTCTTGAAAAGGCTGAACATGGACTCTTTTTTTTTTTTGGTATAATGACTCTGTGTATTCCTTCCATCTTCTTTTGATCCTTCCTTCGTCGTTTAATATTTTCCCCATAGAATCCTTCACTATTGCAACTTGAGGTTTAAATTTTTTCTTCAGCTCTTTCAGCTTGAGAAACACTGTGTGTTCTTTTCTTTGGTTTTCCATTTCCAGCTCTTTCCACATGTTATTATAACACTTTACTTTGTCTTCTCGAGGCCCCCTTTGAAATCTTCTGTTCAGTTCTATTACTTCACCAATTTTTCCTTTTGCTTTAGCTGCTCGATGCTCAAGAGCAAGTTTCAGAGTCTCCTCTGACATCCATCTTGGTCTTTTCTTTCTTTCCTGTGTTTTCAATGACCTCTTGCTTTCTTCATGTATGATGTCCTTGATGTCATTCCATAACTTGTCCAGTCTTCAGTCACCAGTGTTCAGTGCATCAAATATATTCTTGAGATCGTCTCTAAGTTGAGGTGGTATATACTCAAGGTCATATTTTGGCTCTCGTGGACTTGCTCTGATTTTCTTCAGTTTCAGCTTGAACTTGCATATGAGCAATTGATGGTCTGTTCCACAGTCAGCCCTGGCCTTGTTCTGACTGATGATATTGAGCTTTTCCATCATCTGTTTCCACAGATGTAGTCAATTTGATTTCTGTGTATTCCATCTGGCGAGGTCCATGTGTATAGTCGCCATTTATGTTGGTGAAAGAAGGTATTTGCAATGAAGAAGTCATTGGTCTTGCAAAATTCTATCATTCAATCTCTGGCATTGTTTCTATCACCAAGGCCATATCTTCCAACTACTGATCCTTCTTTGTTTCCAACTTTCGCATTCCAATCACCAGTAATTATCAATGCACTTGATTGCATGTTCGATCAATTTCAGACTGCAGCAGCTGGTAAAAGTGTTCTATTTCTTCATCTTTGGCCCTAGTAGTTGGTGCATATATTTGAATAATAGTTGTATTAACTGGTCATCCTTGTAGATGTGTGGATATTATCCTATCACTGACAGCGTTGTACTTCAGGATAGATCTTGAAACGTTCTTTTTGATGATTAATGCAACACCATTCCTCTTCAAGTTGTCATTCCCAGGATAGTAGACTGTATGATTGTCTGATTCAAAATGGCCAGTACCAGTCCATTTCAGCTCACTAATGCCTAGGATATCAATGTTTATGCATTCCATTTCTTTTTTGATGATTTCTAATTTTCCTAGATTCATACATCGTACATTCCAGGTTCCGATTATTAATGGATGTTTGCAGCTGTTTCTTCTCATTTTGAGTCATGCCACATCAGCAAATGAAGGTCCCAAAAGCTTTACTTCATCCACATCATTAAGGTCGACTCTACTTTGAGGAGGGGCTCTTCCCCAGTCATCTTTTGAGTGCTTTCCAACCTGGGGGCGCTCATCTTCCGGCACTATATCAGACAATATTCTGCCAGTATTCCTAAGGTTTTCACTGGCTAATACTTTTCAGAAGTAGACTGCCAGGTCCTTCTTCCTAGTCTGTCTTAGTCTGGAAGCTCAGCTGAAACCTGTCCTCCATGGGTGACCCTGCTGGTATCTGAATACCGGTGGCGTAGCTTCCAGCATCACAGCAACACACAAGCCCCCACAGTACTACAAACTGACAGACACATGGGGGTTCAAACAGTATAGAGACAAAAAAATGGAATGAAAAAACAAATAAAAATCTCAACCAGTCCAACAAGGCAAGAGAAATGGGAAAAAAAGTAAAAAATGCAACAAAGAATACAAGGTAAGATGGTAAGAACAATTCAAATATATCAATAATTACACAAATCAAGACAGAGTTCATGAAGCATGAACCAAAGGAGAGATAAATTACGTTCTTAGATAGAATGACTTAAGGTCATCAAGACGGCAGTTTTCTGCAAATTTATCTTTAGGTATGCAACTCCAGAAAAAATCTCTAAATGCTTTTTAAGAAACTTTTCAAATACATATGAAAGAATAAAGGCCAAAAGCTGGCCAAGGCATTTGCTATAAAAAACAATAAAATGGTACATTTGCTCTATCAGAAGGTAAGATTTTACTGAAGCAATAAGTGATTAAGTCTGGTATGGATATACAGACAGGAAAATTGAGCAATGGAACAGAATAAAGAGACCAGAAATAGAACAATAAATTTGTGGTAATTTGATATATGGTAGAAGTAACACTATATATCACTGGAAAAGGTATGATTATGCAATAAATGGTGTTGGAACAACTGGTTATCTATGGCAGGGAGATTGATCATGCTGTTTATGCAAAACCATTTCCAAATAGATTAAATATTTAAATGGGAAAAGTAAAACTTTAAAATGTTTAGAGGACAACATAGGGGAGACTCTTGTTATGAGCTTAGGAATGGAAAGGATTTCTTAAATACAACATAAAATCACTTACAAAAAGGAGAAAGATTAATAAATTTAATTGTGTTAAAATTAAGAACTGTTCATCAAAACATATCATGAAGCGAGAGAAAACAAGCCAAAACCTATACCTAAGAAATACTTCACACCAAGAGTATATAAAGAAATGTTACACACTACTAAAAATTAACAAAACCCAATAAGAAAGTAGTTAAAAGACATGAACAGACATTTTAGCAAACGGAAGACATAGACACAGGAAAGCACATAAAACTGAAAAACTTAAGATGCTAAACCCATTAGAAATCAAGAACATACAAATAAAATCCAAAATAAGGTACACTTAATACCCATGCATTGCCCAAAATTAAGAAATCAAAGAATGCCCGGTGTTTTGAATTCTCAAGGACTGCTATGGGGCAGTAATTTGGTGCAACCACTTTGGATTATGCTTTTAAGCACACACTGCAACCTGGCCAGTCCACTTCTAGCTGTATAAATCTGAGAAATTCTCACTGTTGTTTCCAAGAGTTGTTTACAAGAATTAAAAAAAAAACAGTAGGATTGTTTTTAATAGCACAAAACTAGAAACAAATCAACTCAAAAAAAAAAAAAACAAAAAAAACCTGTTGCCATCGAGTCAATTCGAACTCACAGCGACCCTGGAGGACAAAGTAGAACTGCCTCATAGGGTTTCCAAGGAGCGGTTGGTGGATTTGAACTGCTGACCTTTTGGTTAGCAGTCGTGCTCTTAACCACTGCAACACCAGAACTCTATCTATTGATAGGACAATGAATTAATAAATTATGATGTGTTCACACACTAGTATATACCAGTGAAAATGAATGGACCATAACCACAGGCAGAGCATGATTGAATATTAGAAATAAAAGGGAGTTTTAAAGGATTATATACAATATAATTTTTATAAAGCTCAAAACCAAGCAGTATTAAATGTATACTGAGAGATGGAAGCACATGTATTTAAAGTGTAAAAAATAAAGGGATGATAAGCACAAAACCCAGAATCAATATGAGGGATTGAAAACGGGTTCACAGGTGTACGTATTGGTAGTGATCTCCTTAAACTGAGGCAGGGTATCACAAGTGTTTTATAATTTGTACTCAATATGCTTCATAATACGTGTACACGTTATATTCTTTTGTAAGTATCATGAATTAAAAAAAATTACAGCATTGAAATCTGCATTTTGTTTAGGATAACAGCTTTAAGGAAGAATCAGGAATTAACAATTTTGCAAAATATTTAACAATTTTGAGGATAACTGATATTTTCAACAAGTCACTTGGTATTCTTGTACTTCAGTAATACCAGTTGGAAATTAAGCTCACTGACATTATCCACAGTAAGCTACATAATGCTGGTAATTGTGAGATGATTGAAATAAAGTATAACCTGCTTACTTGTGAACAGCAATAGAAGAAATGGACTGAATAATCCGTGGACTAGGTTCTCAATCTACCTTTGCCTCAGTATTCTGGGTGTATTTGGACAATATGCCAATCTTCTTTCGGCTCGTTTCACCCATATATGAGATTAGAGTATGTATCTGTAATGTTCCTTTAGGTTTAAAAATAATACTGGTGCCATTCTCTGTACCATAATATGTCTTGTCATATTCCATTTGTATTTCTTCTTTCCCTGGGCCACAGCAACCAGAGAAAACACCTAAGTGTTGTGGTACAATCAGAGTGGTATTTGGTTTCATCTTTACCTAGATTATTATGGAACTCCAATTGTAGCTCATATAGCCCTTTCCTGCTATAGCTTACTGGCTGGTGTAGCTCTCCTCTTAGACCCTAGTGGTTCTTGCCTTATTTTGATGACCTTTCTGTGATTACTGTCCTTTAGCAACTCACTCCTACCTCAAGAGTTTGGCTGCCCGGGTGTCTTCTAAACTAGCACCTCCCATTCCTTTATGGAAATGAGCCAGCCTTCATTTCTGTTGCTTTATCTGGAACCAGAAAATCAGTTATCCCCAAGTCCTTTTAAAATTTTATTTCATAGGTCCTTACACAGATGAATGCATTAGCCATTGCCACAGTAATGTTGTATAAAAGCCCCCAAATTCAGTGGCTTACAAAAAGAAGTATTGACTTTTCTCTTACATTTGTCTGCTTTAGGCTGTGGGTCTGCCGGTCTTGAGCTCTATGAGTCTCTCTATTCTCCTTGGATCAGAGGCGTCCTCAGGCACATTTTTTCACGGCAGATCACAGAAGTGCAGTGAGCTAAACCAAACCACACCATTCATGTCCACTAAGATTCCATTGGCTAAAGCATGTCACATGCCAAGCCAACATTAATGGAATCTGGCCAGTAGTCTCCTTCCATTACAAGGTCACATTGGAAAAAGGGGGAAAAAAGAAATAAGAACAATAACCTAATCCACCAAAAAACCCATACCTCAATATATAAAGTCAATCATAAAATAAAGTCAAAATAGAAGGCTAAAAAGAAGTGCTTAGAGAAAATATGGATCCCTGGTGGTGCAGTGGTTAAGAGCTTGGCTGCTAATCAAAAAAATGTCAGCAGTTGCTCCTTGGGAATCCTATGGGGCAGCTCTACTCTGTCCTATTGGATTGCCATGAGTCGGAATCAACTTGACGGCAACAGGTAGAGAAAAGATAAAAGATTTTCATCTTTCCCTGCTGAGTTGTACTCTTTGAACTAGGTGTCAAGTTATTAGTTTGAGTAACCAACTATCACTAAGATTACAGAAATCAGCAGACTCCCTTGATTTACATACACTTTGCAAACCCTGGTGGGGTAGTGGTTAAGTGCTATGGCTGCTAACTAAAAGGTCGGTAGTTCGAATCTACCAGGCACTCCTTGGAAACCCTGTGGGGCAGTTCTACTCTGTCCTGTAGGGTCTCTGTGAGGCAGAATTGACTCGACGGCAATGGGTTTTGGTTTTTGGAAGGAATATGTGTTCAAATGAGATGATGTCAGTGTGTAACCTAGACAGTGATGGATACAACGGAATATACTCTTGTGCCATGCTGACAACAGACTGAAGGGAATACTTTTAAAAGCATGAAGAATTCGGGGTCTATCTAATGAAGAGTCAGTGGGGACATTGTGGGAAGCACTCAGACTTTGGAATCAGGCCAATCTGGTCCCTGATGATGACCAGTTTTGAGTAAACTGCTTAGATTCTCTGAGATTCATGTTCCTGACCTATAAAATGGGGGTTAATATCATCCTTGAGATATTACTGTGAGGATTTTTGAACAGGTACATGAAGTGCTTAATATAATATCTGACACTTGGCACTCAAATAGTTGGCACTCAAGCTATCATTATTCTAGAAGCATTTCTGGAAGAGTTTCCTGGATGCCTTTTAAAACAAAATTTCTCTTCTATAAAATGGCTAAGGTGTAATTTTACTTGAAAGTAGGATGATATTCTCCTAGGAACTCTACAAAACAGATGACTCAATGATTCCAAAAAGGACATTATTTATTCATTTCAGAAACCCCTTTGCCATACTGCCACATACTTTCAGATGTGCAAATAAAGGGATCCCAGCTGTTTGCTTTATTTTCAAACAACTACAAAGGAAACAGTAGAATTTTGGCTTCTTGGAATTTTCCTTTGAAAATTTTCACAACCATGTGTGGTTGGAATCTGGCATTTATTTTTTTCTTCCACTCTGGAAATTTACTCAGCTCTCTAGCATTTGGTTTGGGTCACATAACTTTTCAATTCTTGGTCTCAGTCTTCCATTCGTGTGATTTCTTTCCATTGTGAAAAACGCATATACCATAATGTATCTACACAGTAAGACTTAAGGCATAGTAATTGCCCACGGATTATAAGCATTTACACAGCCAGATCACTCATGAATAATAAGGAAACAAAAAGAATTACTTGGTGTGAATGACCAGGACTGAGAGTATAGGAAATAATCAAAGTCAAACAAATTTTGTAACCATTGACTCTACAGCATAATCAAAATATATTGTACTGCTTACATGCAGAAAAATACGTGTTACTAAATGGCCAAATGAGCCCTGCCAAATTTTAAATCCTTTTAAAATTTATGTTTTAAAGACCTTCAAAACAAGCTCTTTAAGATTATAAAGGTGATGCAATGCCAGACATGTACCTCCTGGCTAAGTCTATATGTGTAGGGATTGAAATTTAAAATGTGGGACCTAATAAAAATTAGTATCTCATTTTATCAAAGAAAAATTAGGAACAATGAATATATTGAAAATATCTCCATTTTGTAGCAAATAAATGCTTTGATTTATTTTTCCTAAATTAACTGATTTGTTGACTTAGTCAATTAGTTATTTTTGATGTTCTACAGACTCAGCTAAAGGAGACTTAGTGATGCAACAGTTAAGTGTGAGGCTGTTAACTGAAAGATTGATGGTTTGAACCCATCCAGTGGCTCTGTGGGAAAAAGACCCAGTATCTGCTTCCGTAAAGATTACAGCTGAAGAAATCCTATGGGGGCAGTTCTACTCTGTCACATGGGGCCTCTGTGAGTCCAAAATTGACTCAATGGCACCCAATAACAACAAAAACAGACACAAGCAAAAACAGACACAGCTACAGATAATTTTAGTTTGTAGCTTGAGGCTATGTGTATGTTATAGATTGAATTGTGTCCCCCCAAAATATGTGTCAACTTGGTTAGGATGTGATTCCTAGTATTGTGTGCTTGTCCTCCATTTTTGTGATCTTGTTAAATTATCTTATGTGTTATAAATCCTAACATCTATGATGTTAATGAGGCAGGATGAAGCAATTAACACTAATGAGGCAGGATGAAGCAATTAACACTAATGAGATAGGACACAATCTACAGGATGAGATTGTTTCTTGAGTCAGTCTCTTCTGAGATATAAAGGAGATTAAACAAATGAACAGAAAGAGGACCTTATTACCACCAAAAAAGAAGAGCCAGGAGTGGAGCACATCTTCTGGACCCAGGGTCTGTGCACTCAGAAGCTCCTAGAGCAGGAGAAGATTGATGACAAGGACCTTTCCCCAGAGCCAACAGAAAGAAAGCCTTTCCCTGGAGCTGGTACCCTGAATTTGAACTTCTAGCCTCCTAGACTGTAAGAGAATAAATTTCTGTTTGTTAAAGCCTTCCACTTGTGGTATCTCTGTTGTAGCAGCACTAGATAACTAAGACAATGTACTTGGGGTTTCTCATAGTGAAAAGGTATGTGACAACTAGGGAGAAAAAGGCCATTAGAATGGGAAGAGTCATCTCTTATTTGTAGTTTTGTGAGAAATCAGAGCTCTTAAGTCATAATCAAGCAATTAAAGAAGAAAAATATGATTTTCATTATGCCATAAATTGTGTGATTCCCTTCTTATCAATTCCATCTGGTATGATCATCAAATTCTATTAATAAATATTGTAAGCCACATCTTCCTTGAAGTTCATTCTGGTTACCCAATAAATGTTTCATGTAGGACTAAATAATACGACAGTTTTCTTTTTTTCCCCAAACGTATCAGTTGGCTAAAACCTGAAAGTCTATTACTAGACTTTAATCTTTCTATTTGAGACTTTACACTATAACACTTTCAACATTTATTTACTCAGTATTGAAAACCAACTCTCTTCAACTCAACATGTTTGTACTGAAGTCCATAGTATGGTATTTGTTGTTGCTAAGTGCCATGACAACTTGAAGAAGAATGGTGATGCATTCATCTTCAAAAAAAACATTTCGAGATCTATCCTGAAGTACAGCACCATCAGTGATAGGATAATATCCATACACCTACAAGGAAGACCAGTTAATACAACTATTATTCAAATTTACACACCAACCATTAAGGCCAAAGATGAAGGAATTGAGGATTTTTACCAACGTCTGCAGTCTGAAATTGATCAAACATGCAATCAGGATGCATTGATAATTACTGGTGATTGTAATGTGAAAGTTGGAAACAAAGAAGAAGGATCAGTAGTTGGAAAATACGGCCTTGGTGATAGAAATGATGCCAGAGATCACATGATAGAATTTTGCAAGACCGATTTCTTAATTGCAAATACCTTTTTTCACCAACATAAATGGTGACTATACACATGGACCTTACCAGATGGAATACACAGGAATCATATTGACTACTTCTGTGGAAAGAGACAATGGAAAAGCTCAATATCATCAGTTAGAACAAGGCCAGTGGTCAAATGCAGAACAGACCATCAGTTGCTCATATGCAAGTTCAAGTTGAAACTGAAGAAAATTAGAACAAGTCCACGAGAGCCAAAGTATGACCTTGAGTATATCCCACCTGAATTTAGAGACCATCTCAAGAATAGATTTGAAGTGTTGAACACTAATGATTGAAGACCAGATGAGTTGTGGAATGACATCAAGGACATCATACACAAAGAAAGCAAGAGGTCATTAAAAAGACAGGAGAGGAAGAAAAGATCAAAATGGATGTCAGAAGAGACTCTGAAACTTGCTCTTGAATGGTAAGTGGCTGAAGTGAAAGGAAGAAATGACGAAGTAAAAGAACTGAAGATTTCAGAGGGTGGCTTGAGAAGACAAAGTAAAGAATTATAACTACTTGTGCAGAGCTGGAGCTAGAAAACCAAAAGCGAAGAATACACTTGGAATTTCTCAAGCTGAAGGAACTGAATAAAAAATTCAAGCCTCAAATTGCAGTACTGAAGGATCCCACAGGAAAAATATTAAACAATACAGGAAGCACCAAAAGAAGATGGAAGGAATATAGAGTCATTATACCAAAAAGAATTGGTCAACATTCAACCATTTCAAAAGGTAGCATATGATCTAGAACCAGTGGTACTGAAGGAAGAAGTCCAAGCTGCAATGAACTCACTGGCAAAAAATAAGACTCCAGGAATTGACAGAATATCAATTAAGATGTTTCAACAAATCAGTGTAGCACTGGAAGTGCTCACTCGCATATTCCAAGAGATTTGGAAGGCAGCTTCCTGGCCAACTGACTGGAAGAGATCCATATTTATGCCCATTCCCAAGAAAGGTGATCCAACCAAATGCGGGAATTATTGAACAATATCATTAATATTACACACAAATAAAATTTTGCTAAAGATCATTCAAAAGCAGCTGCAGCAGTGTATTGACAGGGAACTGCCAGAAATTTAGGCCAGATTCAGAAGAGGGCGTGGAACCAAGGATATCATTGCTGATGTCAGATGGATCTTGGCTGAAAGCAGAGAATACCAGAGAGATGTTTACCCGTGTTTTATTGACTATGCAAAGGCATTTGACTGTGTGGATCATAACAAATTATGGATAACGTTGCAAAGAATGGGAATTCCAGAACACTTAATTGTGCTCATGAGGAACCTTTACACAGATCAAGAGGCAGTTGTTTGAACAGAACAAAGGGATACCAAAAAAAAAAAAAAAAAAAACCCAAACTTGCCGTCGAGTTGATTCTGACTCACAGCGACCCCATAGCACAGGGTAGAACTGCCCCATAGAGTTTCCAAGGAGTGCCTGGTGGATTTGAGCTGCTGAATTTTTGGTTAACAGCCATAACTCTTAACCGCTATGCCAGCAGGGTTTCCTAAAGGGATACTACGTCGTTTAAAGTCAGGAAAGGTGTGCGTCAGTGTAGTATCCTTTCACTATACCTCTTATGTGCTGAGCAAGTAATCTGAGAATCTGGACTATATGAAGAAGAACGGGGCATCAGGATTGGTGGAAGACTCATTAACAACCTGTGTTTTGCCAATGACAAAATTGTACTTGCTGAAAGTGAAGAGGACTTGAAACACTTACTGATGAAGATCAAAGACCACAGCCTCATAGTTTGGTTGGATGACAGAGATTTACAAAGAAATAGTGAGCCTTCACCATGGGCCAGACACTCAAGAACCAAAGATAGAAAAGCCTGTCCTCAAAGTATTGACAGTTGTGGTCATTAAGGTTATGTGTCATTTTGTCTGGGCCATGATTTTCAGTGGTTTGGCAGTTATGGTATAGTTTGGCAGTAGTATGATGATGTGATCACTTCCATGATGAAATTAGACATAATGTGTATAATGTGATTACTTCCATGACAGGATCTGCTGTGAGTAGCCAATCAGTTGAAAAGGAGTTCCCTTGGGGGTGTGGCCCACATCGAATATAAGTGTACTTTCTAGCGAGGTTCCTGGGATTTTGCTTGCCCTGGATCTTGCAGCTGGCTCCTGTTCATCTGACCTCTGGTTCTTGGGACTTGAGCTAGCAGCTTACCTGCGGTCTTGCCTGCAGATCTCAGAATTAGTTGGTCTTTGCTGCCTGTGTGCAAGAACCCTGCTCTCTGACCTGCTTATGGATTTGCCAGCCCCTGTGGTTACCTGAATCAGGAGAGACCTCTATCTTGACCCATGGACTTGGGATGTTCCAGCCTCTCCAACTACATGAGCCATTTCCTTGATATAAATTTCTTTGAATATATATTCATACACTTTACTGGTTTTGCTTCTCTAGAGAACCCAGCCTAAGGCAAAGATTTAATGAAAAAGATGGAACATGAAATCAACAATGACTCAGAACTATTATGAGTTCCCTGGTAGAGGCATAGGCAGGATACTACACAAGAGAGGCCATGAGAAAGTGTAGCCATCACACTATTTTCTAATTCTCGATTTATTTGTTTTATTGTACGGTGTATAAATGGGCAGCATCTTATAGCACAGCTAGTATACATGCTTGGTGAGTTACTTATTACATGTGGAGTATCACAGAGTGAAAAGAGAATACAGAGCAAGAAATTATTAGTTCTCTTTGGTGTCTTCAGGGATGGCTTCATGAAAGAGGCTTCATCGAGCTGAGTTCTTCATTTTTCATGAAGGATTAGTGTTCCAGGAAAGGAGGATTCCAGGTTGAGGGATAAGTGTGAACTACTGCATAGGGAGGAAAAGTATAGGAGTGTAGCACATGGCTAGATTGTGGGGTTAAAGAGTTCTAAGCCAGGAAAAGTAGTTTACTAAGTGCTTCCTCAGGTCTTAAAAAGCCTTGCATGTCTTGATAAGAAATTTAGACTTTATCTTGAAAGCAAACATCAACATGTCAAATAATGAAAGAGAGTAGAAAGATAGCTGGTACTACGGGGAGGTGCTAGAGAGACACCCAGAAGGATGAGATAAAGGCAGAGAACAGGAAATTGGAGTAAAGTTTACTTCTAGAAGTTTCACAAACTTACTTAAACCTATTTACAATGTCTATTCATTGAGTCCCTAAATTTTGTTGAGAAACGAAATTACAGCATACTCTATTAAGTACAACACATTCTATTAAGTGTTATTGGATAGGGAGAGATAAATTTAAAATAGTGCTTGGTTAAAAGGGAGGCAGGTATCAGGTATCAGCTGACGTCGAGTAGACTCCAACTCACGGTGGCCCCATACGTGCTAGAGTAGAACTGCACTCCAAAGAGTTTTCAGTGATTGATTTTTCAGAAGTAGGTGCCAGGCTTTTCTCCTGAGGTTTCTCTGGGTGAACTCCAACCTCCAATTTTTTTGGGTAGCAGCTGATCACCTTAACCATTTATTCTACCCAGGGACTTCTCACAGTTAGGTAAGCAACATAGATAAGTGCTGAAATAGAGGGACACACAATGTGTACAGAAAAAAGTAACTAATTCTGAATAGAGTGATTTAGAAAGATTGTGGACTCTAGACCTGCAGTTCACAATGTGTTTTGGGTCTAACCACAGCTCCTTGCAGCTCATCTTAGACTGAATTTCCTAGAAACAAATTCTGAGATGGAGAGTTGCATGCAGAGGATTTATAGGAGAGTGCTTTCAGGTGATACATCTGTAAGGAAATGAAGAGGACAGAACTGGGCAGAGAGAGAAGCCGATCCTTGATGTGGTTGCACTGACGGCTTGGCTGATTCTATGAGAAGGTCTGGAGCTCCACGACCCTTCAGAGGCATGCTGTTGTTAGTTGCCGTCAAGTCTATTCCGATTCTTGGTGACCTCATGTGCAGAGTAGAACTGCTCTGTAGGGTTTTCAAGGCTGTGACCTTTTGGAAGCTGATCACCAGGCCTGTCTCCCAAGGCACCTCTGGGTGGGTTCGAACCACCAACCTTTCAACTAGTAGTTGAGAGCTTAACCATCTATGCCACCCAGGAAGAAGTTCAAAAGTGTTAAATGGAGGTAACTGGGCCAGGACTTTGTATCTCTGCATCAGTCAGCTGGGTACCCCTGGGAGAGGTATAACATTTGGCAAGGCAGTGTCCTGTAGCTGGGGCAATTCCCAGTGAGAGACACAACTGGGAACTACCAGCAGCTTTTATCCCAGATGAGGCCAAGATGGTAGGTAGAAGCCTAACTCAATGCTGAGGGGTTTCCTTGTAGTTTCCCCACTGTAGCTGTAGAAAGCCATAAAACGCTTTTGAGAAGATGAGTGGCATATGTTGATTTTAGTTTTAGAAAGTTATTTCTGATGGGAAAGCAATGGATAGTGTGGCTGTGGAAGCTAAAAACATGGTGGAGTCACTTATGCCAAGCCTGGAAGAGTATGGCTGCTACCTGGTTTCACAGGGCAAAAGTTTAAGGCAGTAAGCGACCTAACTTTTCGAAATAGTGATTAACTTGTTTCTGTAGATTTATGTAAAATTAAGAGTTCCCGTTTTTTAACTCCAGCATTCAAGACAAGCAGACGCCTGACTATCTGGGAGCCTTCTTGGCAGGCACTGAGCCCTGGAGACCTGTGTCATTTGTCTTCTTAGCCAAACACAGTTCTGAAGAAGAAAGGATTTTCAAGGGGCACTTTGACGAATAGCCGAAGTGGACTTCCCTGGATTTCTTTGTTCCTTGTCCCGTACTGCACCATCTCAGGTGCAACACTTAGTCTCATATTGTGTGTTGTCCAATTCATGAATTGTACGATTGACTAATAAATCTCTAGCATTGTTTTAACTTTGGTTCGACTCTTAGGAATTATTCAATGATAGTTTAGTAGGTGATGGATGTTGGCAGGTAAAACCAGTTAGGAGGCTTTTGTAATTGTCAAGGCCCAGTTTGAAAGCTTTTTGAAAGTTTTCCCCAATTTCACCAACCAGAACAATCATAGTCTCTACCATTCTCCCGTAACTCTTTAGTTATATCTTTATTTTAACTGCAACCACAATGTGATTTATGTCATTAGATGATTCTCTGTATGTCTCCCTACAGACCGTAAACTTCTCTGGGGCAGAAGTAACACATTCTTATCTGTATCTCCAGTAGGACCTGCATTGAGCCGTGAATGGAATGGACATTTGATAAAAGTGTTTTGAATTGAATAGGCCAGAAAAGAGATGGTAAGCTTCTAAAACTGGGTCAGTAGTAGCTGAGAGGAAGAGAATGGCATTAATGAGGCAGACACCAATGAGGTAGAAAGTAAGGAATTGCTTTTGAGAGTACTGCATGATTACTACAACATCAAAATTATTTGTACAACCAGTACCAGTGCCATTGAGTCTGTTCAGAGGCATGGCAACTCCACATGCGTCACAGTAGAACTGTGCTCCATAGTGTTTTACATAGATGATTTTTCAGAAGTAGATCTCCAGGGCTTTCTTCAAAGGTGCCTCTGGGTGAATTTGAACCTCCTACCTTTTTACCTTTGGTTAGCAGCTGAGCACGTTAACTCTTTGCACTATGCAGGAACGCAACTAGTAGATTCCATTTATACTTTTGTACTATGATATATTCTCTGGAGCTGTTCCTTAAAATATTTTCCCTTTTTACGTAAGTTTCTCAGAGTTTGTTTTTCCAGTTACACATCAAAGAGAAAATATAAGATGCAAATTGCTCTTACCGTTTAAACTAATGCTGTTTTATAACATGCCTAATGCTTTAAATTTCAAGCAATATTTTTGTCTTAGTGACAAAATTGTAAGTTCACTTACGATTTACCAGCCTTGTGATGAATGGTTCTCATTTCTGAGACAGTTGGTTGTATTTTGTGTAAACCCTTGATGAAAAAAGAATGAATTTCTCTTTGATTTTTTCCTGAGTTATATTTATATCCAACTCATGACCATATCCTTTCTATGAACATGCTCTAATCAATTAAGCTATAAAGCAAAAAAAACAAAAAACCAACAAACCAAACCCGTTGCTGTTGAGTCTATTTTGACTCATAGGGACCTTATAGGACAGAGTAGAACTATCCTATAGGGCTTCCAAGGAGCAACTGGTGGATTTGAACTGTTAGCAGCTAAATACTTAACCACTGTACTACAAGGGCATCAAGTTCCAAAGCAAAGTGGCTATTAATTATTCAAATTCAACAAATAGTTTTGATTGCCTGCTGTATGACAGCTTCATTCATTCACACACTTTTGAAATAGTCCATATTAGAGGACAGATAGACAAATACACAAATGAACATAAGAAAATGTGAAAATGGGTGATTTTTTTCTAAACTGTTATACGCAGATACAGTATATGAGTACTTTTACCCCCAGAGTAAAATGTAAGCACCTCCCCTTGTTTTAAATCTACTACACAAGAGAACAAGACACAGTTACTTAGAAAATAGAGAAAATACAAAATGACATGTACATTTTCCCTTATTTCAAACCTACAGCCTAAGAGAACAAAGACATAGTTGCTTAGAGGACAGAGAAAACACTAGCCACTGACCACAAGGAATGAAAAAATTGATATCTTGTGGAATGAGAAACTGATATTTAGAATCTTATGTAAACTTCTAATTTTGGTATTTTGTCAGTTTTTAAAATACTTAAACTGAAAGTGATAGATGCAATCTGTAAGTATCAGTTACAATTTTATTATCAACTTTTAAAGTTGTTGGTCAATTACTCTATGGGTTGCAGGAAAAGGGACTTCCAGAACACTTCATTGTGCTCATGAGGAACCTGTATATAGACCAAGAGGCAGTTGTTTGAACAGAACAAGGGCATACTGTGTGGTTTAAAGTCAGGAAACGTGTGCATCAGGGTTGTATCCTTTCACCCTACTTATTCAATCTGTATTTGTTGTTGTTGTTGTTATGTTCCATCGAGTCAGTTCTGATGCATAACAACCCCATGTACAGCAGAACGAAACACTACCTGGTTCTGCACCATCTTCACAATTGTTGTTAGGCTTGAGCCCACTGTTGCAGCCAATGTGTCAGTCCATCTCATTGAGGGTCTTCCTCTCCTTTGACAACTCTCTATTTTACCAATCATGATGTCCTTCTCCAGGTACCCATCCCTCCTGATAACATGTCCAAAGTATGTGAGACGTAGTCTCTCCAACTTTGCTTCTAAGGAGCATTCTGGTTGTAATCCTTCTAAGACAGATTTGTTCATTCTTTTGGCAGTCCATGGTATATTCAATACTCTTCACCAACACCACAATGGAAAGGTGTCAATTCTTCAGTCTTCCTTATTCATTGTCCAGCTTTTGCATGCACACTAAGGGATTGAAAACACCATGGCTTGGGTCAGGTGCACCTTAGTCTTCAAGATGACATCTTTGCCTTTTAACACTTTAAAGAGGTCTTTTGCAGCAGATTTGCCCAATGCAATGAGTCTTTTGATTTCTTGACTGCTGCTTCCATGGGCTTTGACTGTGGATCCAAGTAAAATAAAATCCTTGACAACTTCAATCTTTTCTCCGATTATCATGATGTTGCTTATTGGTCCAGTTGTGAGAATTTTTGTTTTCTTTATGTTGAGGTGTTGTCCATACTGAAGGCTGTGATCTTTGATCTTCATCAGTGTGTCAAGTCCGTCAAGTCCTCTTCACTTTCATCAAGCAAAGTTGTGTCATCTGCATAGCACATATTAATGAGTCTTCCTTCCATCTTGATGTCCTGTTCTTCTTCTTAGAGTCCAGCTTCTCAGATTATTTCCTCAACATACATATTGAATAGGTATGATGAAAAGATACAACCCTGATGCACACCTTTCCTGATCTGAAACCACACAATATCCTGTTGTTCTGTTTGAATGACTGCCTCTTGATCTGTGTACAGGTTCCTCATGAGTACAATTAAGTGTTCTGGAATTCCCATTCTTCATAATGTTATCCATAATTTTCCATGCCTTTGCATAGTCAGTAAAACACAGGTAAACATCTCTCTGGTATTCTCTACTTTCAGCCAAGATCCATCTGACTTCAGCAATGATATACGTGGTTCCATGTCCTCTTCTGAATTCAGCCTGAATTTCTGGCAGTTCCCTGTAAATATATATTGCTGCAGCCAATTTTGAATGATCTTCGGCAAAATTTTACTTGAGTGTGATATTAATGATACTGTTCAATAATTTCTGCATTCAGTTAGATCACCTTTCTCAGGAATAGGCATAAATATAGATCTATTCCAGTCAGTTGGCCAGGTAGCTGTCTTCCAAATTTCTTGGCATACATGAGTGAGCCCTTCCAGTGCTTCATCTGTTTGTTGAAACATCTCAATTGATATTCCTGCAATTCCTGGACCTTGTTTTTTGCCAATGAAGAGTGCAGCTTGGACTTCTTCCTTTGGTACCATCAGTCCCTGATCATATACTACCTCCTGAAATGGTTGAATGTCAACCAGTTCTCTTTGGTATGATGACTCTGCACCTAAATGGTTAAGGACTAGAAAGAGCAAGACTAGATGATTGGTGATAAAGAAGTTTAATGTCAAGTAATGTGAATTAACTTCTAGCATAGACTTAAAGTTGAGAATATTTGTGTTCCATATGGATACTTCCTAAAAGCCCCACTATGAAGAAGACTCTTAATAATTAGGTAGACAAGATAATTTACTCATTAAGTCAGCTTTCTGCTTCTACTATCTTTCTTACTGGACTTATGAACAAAGTGACCCTGATTGCAGGAATCGAGGTTACAGTTTGGGAGGAATCAGCCCACTATCTAGTCTAGTGGCAGGTTGATTATATTGAACTTCTTCTATAAGGGAAGGGTTAATGATTTGTTTTTACTGAAAAAGTCTTTCGTATATTTGGATTTCTTTTTCTTTTTTTTTTTTGCTTTCTATCATGACTCATTATCTGTAGACTCACTGGGTGCCTTATATGCTGTCATTGTTTCTACATAACACCACTTCCAATAAAGGAACTCAAATGATAGTGTAGAAAGAATGTAATCAGCTACTACCAATAGGATGCACTATCATTCAGAAGCAAGCAATATTAGAGAATGGTGAGATGGTTTATTTAGGACTCAATTATTGAACCCATTTGTAGAAAACATTTTGCAAGTTTGTGGTGCTATCTTAGAGGATCTGAACATAATGTGAAAAAACAACCGATGTATAATGCTGTTCCCCCATAACCTGTATTACAGGTTTAGAAACCTGTGAATGTGATATACATGCTTTTTTAAGATTTTAGCTAAAAAATTAATCTAAAAGGTATTGCTTTCTTTCCTTACACCTTGCTACAATACCAAAAAAAAACCATTGCCATCGAGTCGATTCTCACTCATGGTGACCCTATAGGACAGAGTAGAACTGCCCCATAGAGTTTCCAAGGAGCGCCTGGCAGGTTCGAACTGCCGACCTTTAGGTTAGCAACTGTAGCACTTAACCACTACACCACCAGGGTTTCCTGTATAGGGTCACTATGAGTTAGAATCAACTCGATGGCAATGAGTTTGAAAACTCTGGTGACGTAATGGTTAAGTGCTACAGCATCTAACCAAAAGGTTGGCAGTTTGAATCCACCATGCACTCCTTGGAAACTCTACGGAGCAGTTCTTCTGTGTCTGTCCTTGCTACAACACTTTCACTAAATTGAAAGAGAAGAATAACAATTAACTATTTGGTTTCCCTTATATCCCTGGAAAAAACATGAAAATCGTGAGGGCTGGGATTTAGAGTGATTGATTTTGTTCATCAAGAGCAAATAGAATTTCTGCTATACTGTGGGGTTGGGGAGAAGTATGGATGGAAGCCAAGTGATCTCTTGAAGTGCTTTTTTATACTACCAGGTTTCACAATAAAAATTAATGAAAGACTAATACAACCTTTTTTTTTTTTTTTTTATACATTCAAGATGACCAAAGTTTCAACTCCCCTAGGAATTCCAATGTATGTTTCCAATTGAATAAGAAGCTGCAGCCCATGTTGCCTGGTTAAGACAATTGAAGATCCTGGACTTGGAGCCTAATGCAATAAATTGTCAGGGCTACATCATTCCTAAAACAGTTGCACTGCCAATGACTGTACAGCAGCTTCCTTCTAATTTTATTGTGGTAATATATATACAAAACAAAACATTTTTCATTTTAACTATTTTTAAGAGTGCAGTTCAGTGACATTAATTACATTTACCGTGTTGTGCAACTATCACCACTACCATTTCCAAATGTTTTTTATCAACCCAAACTCAGTATTCCTTAAGCAATAACTCCCCATTTCCTCCTCCCCCCAGCCCCTAATAACCATTATTAAACTCTTGCCTCTATGCATTTGCCTATTCTGGATATTTAATATAAGTGGGATCATAAAATATCATTTTTTGTCTAATTTTTTCATTCAGTATAATACTTCCAAGGTTTACCCACGTTTTGCATGTATCAGAACTTTAGGGCTGAATAATAGATACTCCATTGGATGTATATACCACATTTTGTTTATTCATTCATCTGTTCATGGGCATGGGTTGTTTCCATTTTTTGGCTGTTATGAATAGTGCTGCTATGATCATTGGTATACATTTTAGTTTTTTTTTTTTTTTCTTCTTCTTCACTATTTAGTATTAGTGGAAGATTTTAGGATCAGTAGGGACACTTTTACATCTGAGTTTGACTAGCCACTGTAGATGCCTGACTGAATTTTTCATTTCTAATTCAAACACCATTGCAAAAAATTCTAGTATCAAAAGTTTCATAGAAAAAAAAGTTGTCTAATTGTGGTTTTGTGTTTGCTGTAACCTAAAAATACCAAATCCATTGTTGTCGAGTCAATTTTGACTCATAGGGACCCTACAGATCAGAGTAGAACTTCCCCGTAGGGTTTCCAAGGAAAGCCTTGTAGATTCAGACTGCCAACCTTTTGGTGAGCAGCTGTAGGTGTTAACCACCAGTTTTCAGCTAGTGAGTTAAAATTCTTCTGCAGGCATTTTTTCCACTAGTGCAACGAAAAAAATTTAACATTCGTCTATACAGCTCAAGTCAAGTACAGCCAGGCATCACTTAACGTCCACTATAGGTTCTGTAAAATAAGACATTATGTGATTTGGATGTTGTGCAAACACCATATTATATGCAGGCAGCTCCTGGATTACAAAAGGGTTCCATTCCCAAGTCTGTTTCATTCTTTAAATTGAATTTGTACGTAAGTTGGAACAGTTAGGTGCAGTTCCTATCTAGCCTCAGTTAGTCGATTGTTTTAGCGTAGTGTAATAAAAAACGTTAAAGAAACACTTCCAGATACACTAAAACATCTTTAACACAATAATACAGTAATAATAATAATAACGTTTTGATGCACATAACAAAGTAGTGATCATTTGTTATTACGAACCATTGTATGTACCTCATATTTTTAATATAATAGGATTTATGAGGTGTCATGGATTGAATTATGTCCCCCCTCCCCCAAAATTCATTTCAGTTTGGCTGGGCCATGATTCCCCAGTATTGTGTGGTTTTCCTATGTTGTAAATCTTGCCTCTATGATGTTAAAGAAGGATGGGCTACAGTTGTGTTAGTGAGGCAGGACTCAACCTACAGGATTAGACTATGTTTTGAGGCAATCTCTTGAGATATAAAAGAAAGAAGCCAGCAGAGAGACAGGGGAACTTCATACCACCAAGAAAGCAGCACTGGGAGCAGAGCATGCCCTTTGAACCCATGGTCCCTGTGCCTGAGAATCTCCTTGACCAGAGGAAGATTGAGGACAAGGACCTTCCTCCAGAGCCGACAGAGAGAGAAAGCCTTCCCATGGAGCTGACACCCTGAATTTGGGCTTTACTATGAAGAAATTTTTTTTTTTTTTTTTAATTTTTCTTTGTTAAAGCCATCCCCTTGTGGTATTTCTGTTACAGCAGCACTAGATGACTAAGACACGGGGGGTTGGGACCAGGGACGTATATGCAGTTGGACAATGCCAGAATGAATCTTATGAGGCACATGACTGTATATGTATTTGCCCTTTCTCTTCACCCTGAATCTGGAATTCAGGCATTTTCATCCTAAGATTAGCATTTATGTTTGTTTCTGAATATCACTATCCTTGTTGAATTTAGGGTGTCTCTTTTTTTTTTTTAATGCCCTGAACTATTTCCTTTCGAGGACTCTGCCTGAAGCTCTGATCTTTCTAAAGTTGGCCTATGAGATTTGAAAAGGAGAAGCCGTCAGGAAAGCTGAGAGATTGTGGCCTGTAGTCAAGGGATACGACCTCAGGCAGAAAGAAAGGGGAAAAAAAAGGCCATGTTAGTTCCTAGTTCCAAGAAAAGCTAGTTGCTGTTATGATAACAGTAATGTCCCTTTAGTTCAAAGTTACCAGCTAACAAAACAAGTTGCAGTCCACAGCAGACTAACTCCATTCCATTACAGAGAAGTGGATGCTAGTGTAACTGAGTCCAAACAAAAATATATTTACAAAGAAAACCAGCCCCATGAAGAGCAAGCAGAAATTAGCAACAAGCTAAGCTTCTTAAATGTTCAGGCAAAAGAAGTTCACTGCATACTGTTTATATTCCTAGGACTAGGGAATCATTTGAAAAATCCTAGCTTCTATTAGAGGTCAATGAAATGCTAAGAGACGACACACCAAAGAGAGAGAAACAGTAAGAGAAGGTAACCAGCTATCAAACCAAAATACAGAATCACTCTTTCTCCATCACATGTGTTAACTGTTTAGCAAAGCAGTTCTGCTTTACACTCCGTATGAGGTTTGAGCAGGAAGTATTATCATCTGGCATCAGAGGCAGGGCAGGCTCCAGCTTGAACCTCCAAGTCATTTCACAAGGAAATATGAAATTGCAGAACAATGTGGGTGGGCAATGGACTTGACCTAACTCTCATTTATTAAATAAATACAGACTTGCAGTGGTACTTCTGAGAGTTTTAGCAGTGGCACTGCCAAGATGTAGCTCTTGAGGGAGAGGGGGTTTATCCCATCATAAATCTCCATGGGTAAGCCCCTCACCTGTAATAAATATACAATCTAAGTAAAATCCAGTGTGCTTGCTCTGCAATGTAGCTTCAAGGCAATTACCCTCTACCCCCGAAACGCTTTTCACCCCTAAATCTCTTCTATAGAGAAATTCTGGAGCTCCTGTCTCACTAAACTTGAGTCCAAATCCCAAGGTTATGTGCAGTGTTGGTTCTTGCTAAGGCCAGCGCACTAGAGGCCTCTTTGCACTCCAGTCCTCTTGTATCATTGTTATGTTAGCTGGCAGCCGGGCCAGGTAAAGAAAACCATGTTGTTTGCTTAGTATAAAAGATGACTTCTTAAAGATGTGCAGACAGCAAAATCCAAGCTTAAGCCTTTATAAAAACCAGAGAAACCTGAAAACAATTAGCAATCTATTTATACATGTAAAAGCTGGAAAATGACTTCTTGCTGTATGGACTGGACAGCTCTCTTAAAACTTTTCTTCACAAGCTTCTTGGCAGGGAGGGGCATATACTGGTTCTAGGCAGAAAGGAAAGAAAAAAGGGAAGGTTTTGCCAATGTGTGAAGTGGACACTCGTGAGCAAGGCAGGCTTATTCTAAGTCGAGTGCGCCTTTCCGAAATGTGTTGGAAAGAAAATAGTAAGAGTACTGCACAACTTTTTTTTTTTTTAATTACTTCACTGTTGCATTTCTTAATTATGGTGTATGTCAGTGTAAAATCAGTTGTGGACAAATAAGACTCTGACTCAGTGATCCCATGTGTGTCAGAGTATCACTGTGCTCCATAAGGTTTTCAGTGGGTGATTTTTCAGAAGTAGATTGGCAGGCCTTTCTTCTGAGAGGTCCTTGGATGGACCAGACTGTCAACGTTTCGGTTAACAGAAAAACACATTAACCATTCGCATCATTCAGGGGCCATGTCAGTGTTGTTATTGTTTTATTAGTTGACGTTGAGTTTATGCCAATTAATGGTGGCCCCGTGTGTACAGAGTAGAATGGCTCCATGTCAGCGTAGTGTGTGAAAATTCAATATGTATATAGAAAACCATACTCTAAGCCTACTAATTTTTAGTTAATGTGTAAATCAGAGAACTAACTAACCCATTATTGTCGAGTTGATTCCTACACATAGCAACCCTATAGGACACAGTAGAACTGCCCCATAGGGTTTCCAAGGCCATAGTCTTTACGGACGAAGACTGCCACATCTTTCTCCTGCTGAATGGCTGGTGGGTTCCAACCGCCAACTTTTTGGTTAGCAGCCGAGCACTTAACCACCATGCCAGGTATCTGTCTTCATCTAAAGGCACTTATGGTCTGACTTAAATATGTGAAAGACACGATACTAGGTGTCATGTAATGTATGTTAAACAGAACCACAATATTTGATATGGGAAAGAATCTTAAAATCCATTGAGTCTGTCATGTCTAGCCTCGAGAGGCTTGAAGTCTTATTCCAAATACAACTATGCTAACAGAGTGATGATGCTATTATAAATAAAACACCTGAAATAAAGATAAAATATGTACAAGCAATTAGGACAATATTTTTGATGTGATGAAATCTAAAAGGGATCAAGAAAGCTATGTGCTCAGACAAGATAGGTAACCAGAATTGGTTTTCCTACTTAGTCATTCAAAATATCATTTCCCTAGCTACATGTTGCAACTACATTCATATCTTTGTGTCCTCAGAGCATGCAACTCTTTGGTTTTTTTTTGTTTACTGCAATTGGTTCTATTGGGCTACATTTCATAAGTTATCTCTTAGCAGGGAAAAACTCCTGACCAGATGTAGCTGGAGTGTTTTTGTAGACATGCATGAGGCATTGTCTACTTACTAAGCATTGCCTGTAATTTCAATATAAACTATTGAGTAGACATTGCTGCTTATAGAAGATGGAAGTTGGCCTAAGAGACACCAAGGGTAGAATGGACAACAGTTCTTGTGAAAATCAAACAATTCTCTGGTGCTTGAGATGATATTAAAGAACTCAGCTACAGGCAATGGTGAATTGACTAAACAGAGGGGCCTAAGTAGCCTTAAAAGAGTTATGATAACCCAGATGGTGTTCAAAATAGTCTTGAGGGTGGATGTCTTCATGATACAAACAGTGAAGAGAACTTCCCTTGGAACAAGACAATGTAAAAGAACTTTCTTTAGGTTTCAAATGGAAAAAGAACCCCCCCCCCCGCCCCGCCAAAATAAAGAAAGACCTACAGAAGTTCTTCAATAGAGGGACGATGGCTCTCTCAATCCATGAACGGCTTTGCTCCAGGGGACTTATCCAACTCTAGATTTTATTAAAAGACCCTGTGATTTGGTGCCGTAAGTTGGCATACAGTTGAACCCACTGGGAGGATCGTTAATCTTCTCTGCCAGGGGAGTCATCATCTGAATGGGAAAAAACATTACAAAATTTCCCTTCATCTAACAAGGATGACTAATTTTAGATGTATCACAAGGAAGTTTTTTGTTCCAAACACAGTTCCTAGAAATAGTGGGGCATTCCAGTCCAACAGATGAAAACCTTCCTCACAAGAACCAAATGAGTGTGCTCTGGGCAACTTGTCAATGAACCTAAGTTGCCTGGTTTCAGGAAGATGAGAGGGAGATGGAGCTCTTGAAGGAATGGATAATTCCCAGATATTTGTGTGGATTATACAAGTTCTGGAATATTTTCAGCAAATTTTCAATCCCAAAAGGGTTTGTTCCTCAGCACTTTTGCTGTTCTTACGTGTTAAATCAAAGCACATTTTATCGTTAGGAAAAACAAAGCTGAATTGGGCATTCAAATCTATTATATAATTATGATTTAATGTGAAATGCTACTTTTGTGTTAATTACATAGCCATGTATTACACAAGGTGTTAGTAAATACGTGTTAGTAAATACATGAGCTAACATTATTGTAAAATATTAGTGCATTAAATGCAAGATATATTGAGAAGTTCACTGAACTGAAGATGGAAGGCAGTCGAGTTCTGGCTTCTTCTAATAACTAATTTAGATCAGTGACTGTACCTTTTTCTTTATTCTTTTGTATGAGAAATTGACTTAATTGGCCTGTAAATTCATTCCAGATCTAAAATTTTTGATCTAGAATATAACATGCTCTTTCCCTTCACACTGGAAGTAATCAGTATTAAGGTAGTGTTTGTTAGGCATTGAATGGGTGCATCAGATAAGGAAGGGGATGTCTGTTCTAGCTAGCATGACAGGGATAGATTCTTGGAGGGTGCACGATCTGAGCTGAGACTTGAAAGGTAGACAGAATTTTGATGGATGAATTGCAAAGGATTCCAGACATGGGGTGTGGCATAGTAAATGAATGCAGCCAGGAGACTCAAGACGTGTTGTGAGGTCAGAAAGTAGACCCAAGGACATTATGGAGAGTTCCTTTAGGAGATATTTGGCAGGAAGTTTGGAGTCTCTGGGTAATGCAAATGTTAACTCGCTCATTAGCTAACCAAAAGCTTGGAGGTTCAAGTCTACCCAGGGGCACTTTAGAAGAAAGGCCTGGAAATCTCTGAAAATTCAGTCATTGAAAACGCTGTGGAACACAGTTCTGCTCTGACACACTTGAGTTGGAACCCAAGTTTTGAGGCCAAATTATGGAGGGTCTTTAGTGCTTGGGAGCCCTGGTGGTGCTGTGGTTAAGAGCTATGACTGCTAACCAAAAAGTCAGCAGTTCCAATCCACCACCTGCTCCTTGGAGACCCTATGGAGCAGTTCTGCTCTGTCCTGTAGGGTCACTTTGAGTCGGAATTGACTCAATGGCAATGTGTTTTTTGTTTTTTTTTAGTGCCTGGATATATAGAATTTACCCTAAAGAATAGACAGCAAGTAAAATTTTTTTTTTTTTGTATGGAGTTGGTTGGGTGGGGAATTATGTGCGTAAAAACATTTTTGGAAAAGAGGAAAGTTTATTCTTTTCCTATTATCTGTCAGTTTTTGTTTTCTTCCAAAAGCATGGGCAACTAAGAGTCAATTCTATTTTAAAGCATTTATTTGATTATTTAGTTTTTATTCTGTATCAGAATGCAGCACTAGGGCAAAACCCAGGACTTTTAGAGACTTGTGTGTTAGCCCAAATTTCCTCATTTTATTATTTACCCCAGTTTATCTGGTTAATTAGAGGTTAATCAGGACATCTGTTCCTTGTGTCCTACATTATTAAAAAGTTATTTATTTATTCCACAAGTATTTCATGTGTTCTATGCTTAAGGGGCTGTGCTGAGCTCTGGGAATAAAACAGACACATCTTTTACTTCTGGGAATGTATAATCACTGCCCTTTTAAGTCTTGGCCTAAACGGCTGGGTGATTCTTCAGAACTTGTATTGTTTGTATGAGTATTGCATATTTTCTTGGCATTGGTAGATAAAAAGCTGTGCAGCACACATTTGCATATTTTAACAGTTATCAGAAATTCTTAATTCCCTCAGAGCATAGTTTGTACCCAACATGGTTCCATATCATTCAAGTTACCAATCTTCCATGATAAATTCCAAGTATGTCAATTTAAGTAGAGATTTGTCAATTTAAACCATTTTGTTGGCAGTCTTCTCCCCAGGATATGCTGATCTGAACTTTAGAAGGTGCCAGTCATGTCTGTAAGGGAGAAGATAAAGGAAAGGAGCAGGGGTGATGGAAGAAATAGAGAAGACCAACCATGTGGGATCGGGGATAATCACTGAAGAAGAAGATGGATTCCTCCCGCTTCTATTATGTTTTTAAGACTTATAAATGACCCTCACAAAAGCAAAAAAACATGTATTAGTCCCTTTGGGATCTCATTTTTGTTGCAAACCTCTCTCCACGATTTTTATTTTGAATTGATTTCACTTGTTTAAATGTGAGGCACTCTGGGGGTCATGCAATGCGATGTGATTGCCTTAGGGATGGTCTGGGTAACACAATTTCCAATAAAGCATAAGAGAAAGTTTTTGCTTTTCTTAATTTAGACATCTTAACCTTTTAGGGTACATAAACGCCATTATGAAATTTAGTATGACATTTGTATTAAGATGGTATGGTAGAAATGTTTCTGAGTTCAATATTATACTAATCACACTTTCAGGCCCAGAAATCATTATGAAGTTTTTTCTGGTGAAGGGTTGTATACATTTCAAAGGATACTTTGGAGTCTCTCTTCTTATTTTTGTCTATACATAATTCTGGGAGATGATCCAATATATCTTTGTGATGAGTGCTTTCAACCAGTTTTCCTTCACAGATTTGCCAATTTTATCTGATTACCAGGGAACTCTACGAATCACATGTCATTTTACCAATATTATTAGACAATTGGATTGAACTGGGTCAGGTAGCTGCTAGTGCTGATTGGCCCCTTCAGATGTGGGCAAACTAGGCCTTGCTTTCTGACCCAAATTTCCCCATTTCTTGATTCTTCCCTGTAACTGCCTAGTTATTCCCATGCTATGCCTCATCAGGGCTTGGTAACAATCATTTTTGTGAATTTTTTTTACTTTCTCATCTTAATTTATCAGTATTTTATTCTCTGTTCATTTTCTAAGTTCACTAGAAAACTGAAAACAAATACATACTTCCCGCCTCTGGAAACTTTCCCTGGCCCACCAACTAGGTTAGATTCCTCCTGTGTTACACTTTCATTGCTCTCTGGTTGCCTGCATCACAGTATCCTAGGTGTAATTAAGTATTAGTGTCATCATGTGTTCGATGTATGTTTTTCCTGTTTATTGCAAATTCTAATCTGCGTTCAAGTCTGAAGGAAGGGGTTCTATTTACATTGTTCACTGCTCTATGCCCATTTTCTAACACAATGCTTGGTACATAGTGGGAGAAACTCAGTAATTGTGCTGAATAATTAGAATTCTAGCCATTTATATTATAGTAGATAGGTAGGTAGGTAGATAGATAGATGACAGATCAATAGATCGACCAACAGACAGACAGATAGATGATAGGTAAACTGCCATCAAATCAAATCCAACTCATGGTGAACTTATAACAAAACATTGCGAAGTTACGAGTCATCCTCATGATTGCCAGCATGTTCAAATCCATTTTTGCAGACACTGTGCCAGTCCATCTCACTGAGGATCTCCCTTGCCCTCTCTGGCCCTGTGCTTCACCAAACACGATGTCTTCCTCTAGGAAATGATCCATCCTAATAACATGTCCAAAGTAAACAAGTCAGGCAATGTTCTGTTGTGATACATAAGGTTTTCATTGGCTAAATTTCAGAAGTACATTGTCAGCCTTTTTCCTAGTCTGTCCTAGACTGGAAGTTCTGCTGAAACCTGTCCACCATGGGTGACCATTCTGGTATTTGAAATACTGGTGGCATAGTTTTCAGCATCACGCAACACACAAGCCACCACACAATGACAAACTGACAGATGAGTGGTGGTGTGTTTTAGTCCAAATCAAAATCAAACCCACTGCCTTTGAGTCAATTCTGATTCATAGTGACCCTACAGGATAGAGTAGAACTGTCCCATAGGGTTTCCTAGGCTGTAAATCTTTATGGAAGCAGATTGCTAGTGGGTTTGAACCAACAACCTTCTGGTTAGCCATCAAGTGCTTAACCACTGCACCACCAGCTCTCCCTATGTTAAAAGTTATGAATTGAATATTGCCTGAATTCTATATATAAGACCTTTTTCTTAGCAGGATTTGAGGAGTGGTGGTGAAAATTTCAGTCATGGCAACTGCCTGTGGGGAAGTAATGCCTGCTCCACATTTTTATAAACCTGTTCCTAGTTTCCTATTACAATACAGCTCTTACCTCCTAAATGTAGTATAAAAGCTCACAGACTTTATTTTATTTACTTTATCTCAGACTATGTTAATTTCCCCTCACGTTTGTACACATCTAACCAAATGGAGTATTGCCAGGACACTATTGGAAATTAAAGTGGTAAAATTAATCTACTTTTGATTCTTAAAATTCAGAAGGCCTTTGACTAAATTAAAGTGGAAGTTGTAACTGCAGATACAAGCCTGTTTGGGTGTGGAGCGACCATGTGATGTAAACTGCTGAACTGCTGTGGTTGTCATACAAGCCTGTTTGGGTGTGGAGCGACCATGTGATGTAAACTGCTGAACTGCTGTGGCTGTCTCATAAGAGAGCACTGAACGCACTGAACGCTGCATCACAGCTGGGGGGAGCACTTGGGAAGCTTTCAAAGAGCCCATCCCATGCCTCGCCATCCTCCAGGCTGGTGATTTCTCTGCTCTGAGAAGTGCAGAGTCTGAAACCAGACCACGTGAGTTCAAAGCCCATGACTGTCACTTACTATCTGGGCTTCCCCGAGCAAGCTATTTAAACTCTCTGCCTCATTCTGTTTATCTCTAAAATAGGGATGATTGCAGTACCCACCTTATAGGGCTACAGTGAAGATTAAATTAGTTCATGCCTATAAGGTATTTAGAAGAGTCTGCTAGAATAAAAGTTCTGTAAGCATTATTTTTATTATGACTAGGGTAGTGCCTGGAACTTGAACAGAAGTGAAGGCGGACACTAAGAAAAGAAAACAATCATGGCATCTAAATTCTTGTCATTCTGGCCAAGGAAAAATGAAAAGGAACTCAGGTTAATATGTATTTCTCAACTATTTGCATGAAATAATAATATTTGGAATCTGGGGTGCATTTTCCAGTTTTATAGCCAGCTCAGGTATATTAGCATATTTAGCCTTGACATCTCTATTAAGGAGGCAGGGAAAGTATTGATGTCTCTCTTCAGCAGATGAGGGAATTGAAGATAAGAGAGGTTAAGCGATCTGACCAAGCAGTGGTTCTGGAATAGAACAGAGTTCTTCTGCAACCTAGCCCAGTACTTTGATACTCACTACTCGGCTACTGTTTCGAGGTTGGCCTCAGATTCAAAAGTCTTAGCCTCTGCTGTTTTTATTCTTTTATGTATCTATTCATTCTGGTCATTTAAATGTACTTAAGAATACTGGGTGGATAGTGCTATTGGCTGATATAATGTTCTCCATATCATTTAGTTCACATTTAATAAGTAGTTACTAAGTTTTGAGGACTAGTGATATAGAGATGGAGAAGACCTAGTTCTTGACCTTAAAGAACTCATATTACAGTGGGGAATGAAGATACAAAATCAATTAAAATATAGTATAATATGTGTTTTTGTTTTTTTTTAATAATATGTGTTAATAATTTATTAAAAAAAAAAATGCCGTCGAGTTGATTCCAACTCATAGCGACCCTATAGGACAGAGTAAAAATGCCCCATAGAGTTTCCAAGGAGTGCCTGGTGGTTTCGAACTGCCGATCTTTTGGTTAGCAGCTGTAGCTGTTAACCACTACACCACCAGTGTTTCCACTTATTAATAATATAGAGAAGCACATATGCTAAGAGGATGTAGCATAGGGGCAATAACTCAGCTTGGAGAAGGAGGGGCTGTGGTTAAGGAAAGACATCTGAACTGAGTTGGCCCTGAGTTCAGGAGTTAGCCAAAATAACTCCTGTGCTGACACATAGGATATGTTGATTCAAACTCTCACATCAATCACCATCTAAGTCCTTTACATGTATTAATAAATAACAAAGGAATAAATAGCTATTAAAATGGTGTTATGACTTTAGATCTACCACTTGTCTGTCTGTCACACTGTGGTGGCTTGTATGTTGCTGTGATGCTGGAAGCTGTGCCACTGGTATTGCAAATACAAGCAAGGTCACCCTACTGGACAGGTTTTAGTGGAGCTTCCAGTCTAAGGCAGGCTAAGAAGATAGGCCTGGTGATGTACTTCTGAAAATTAGCCAATGAAAATCTTGTATATCACGACAGAACATTGTCTGACTCGCTTGTTTTGGACATGTTATCAGGAGGGATCAATCACTAGAGGAGAGCATTGTGTTTGGTGAAGTAGAGGGCCAATAAGAGCAAGTGTGACCCTCGGTGAGTTGGATTGGCACAACAGCCACAATAATGAACTCGAACACACCAGTAATCATGAGAATGATGTAGGACTGGGCAACATTTTGTTCTGTTGTACGTAACGTCACCATAAGTCCAAGTTTACTTGAAGGTAGTTATCTACCTGTCTGTCTCTCCATCCATCTGTCCATCCATCCGTCCATCCATCCGTTCATCCATCCATCTGCCTACCTATGAGCTTAAATACAAAAAATGAAAAATATATCTCAAATTTGTTCATACTATTTGTCTTCAGTGCCCCATCATCTCTCTTCTGAGCTACTTATGTACCCTTCAAACTTTACCCCCATTTCCACTCATAACCCAGTCAAAGTCATTTCTCACATCGCAGCCAGAATTTGCTTCTTAAAATATAAAATGGATGTAACTCTCCTGTTTAAAAATCCTCAGTGGCTTCTCATTTTATTTAGAAGTACAAGCTTTTCGTCATGACCAATAAGATCTAGTATGATATGGCTCCTGCCCACCTCTCTTACCTTTTCTTTTTCTCTTTCTATTCTTTCTTCCTTCCTTCTTTACTTTTTCCTTTCCTTCCTCCCACTCACCCTCCCTCTTTCCCTCCCTTCTTTCTTCCCTCTTTCTTTCTTCACTTCCTCCCTTCCCCTTCCCTCTCTCCCTCCCTCCTCTTTCCCTTTTATTCACTTTATGAACGTATACTGTATATGTTCCCTCCTTCCCTCTCTCCTTCTCTCTCTTGTTCTATTTCTTTCTTTCCTTCCTTCTTTCTTCCTCACTGCTTTTATCTGATCTCCTACTGCTATCTTTTCACAAGTTACTGTGCACAATGCATTAAAAAAAAAAAAAATTTTTTTTTTTTTTTTTTACAGTGCATAGGATACTGGTAATACAGGATGCTAATACGTGACTCTTTAAAAAAGAAAATAGTTTCATGATTAAATTTGGAAAATTCAGAGTTGAAGTTAGACAGCTTTTTTAGATTTTGCAGAGCCTTACATGTGCTGAAAATACGTTGTGAATCTCGCACTATTCTATAACCATAAAAAAAAAAAATAACCATATTAACCAAAAATCTTTTTCAAGTCATTCTTATGTAAACACAATTTTAGAGCATACTTTGGGAAATGCCTCATCCTAAAGAAAATCTGTATTAAAGAGACAAACCTTAAATTCGATATAGACAATAAGCAAATTTAAGACACCTTATATTTTATGCCAACAGAAAAGTTGGTGGTTCAAACCCACAGTGGCTCTGAGGGAGAAAGATGTGGCAGTCTGCTTCTATAAAGATCATAGCCTTGGAAACCCTGTAGGAAAATTCTACTCTGTCCTATAGAGTCGTTATGAGTTGGAATCCGCTTGACAGCAGTAGGTTTTGTATCTTATATTTGGGAGAAAATATAGAGGGTACAGGGTTGGCAGTGTTCATGAACTCCTAAGAGATACAATGAAACCCCCTTTGTCTTCGTAATTCAATAAGTAGGGCTTCTATCATATTCTCATTATGATGAAAGGATTTAAACTGAGTCACTCTTTTCAGTTATTATCGGGAATCTACTAGCATGAATCTGTAATTGGAAAGCTTCCTTGGCAGAAAGCATCACAAGGATTGGGGACTTGAAAATTTTCTTTCCTGTTTTCCAATCAGATAGGATGGTTACTATAATGATATGAACTTGGGTGGTCCTTAACACAGTCTCGTGAATCAGAAATTATATTTGCCAAATGTTAACCTTCTGTAAAATTAACAGTAATTTTTGTCTGTGATGAGCACAGTTTGTTGGGTTTTATCTGCTTACAAAAGAGGGCATACAGAAGTTATAAAGCCATATAGCATATGTTCATAAAATGAATAAAAGTTATAATACATAAACCTATTCAGTGAATTAGCCCTAAACTAAATGATTAAAAAAACTCAGACATAAATGCCGAAGGACAGCTGTGGTTTATTGCTAATGAGATTTTGTCCTGTTTTGTGTTTTGTTTTTCTTCCCTAAACTTTGTACAGTTGCGTGTTTTGGGATTTTAGGATGTGAGGAGAAAGGTGGTTAACATAGAATAATTTCTCAGGAATAAATGCCTCCTTCCTGGAGGCCTCTCTTTTACTCTTTCATTGTTTTTACTGGTACCAAATGTGTCATCCCCAAATATAAAAGAATAACAATGTTTAAAAGGGACAAATTTTTTCCTTGAAGGAGAGTAACTTCACAATACTCATTACTGTTAGTAAGAAAGTTAATACGACTTTCACCATGAAGCATGGAAAAGCTTTCTGTGCCTGAAAAATCTAGAGATGAAAGAGTTGCAGCTACTTAAAGAGGATTCTAGCACACATTACAAGTACTTTTGACAAATGGAAACCCTGGTGGCGTAGTGGTTAAGAGCTACGGCTGCTAACCAAAGGGTCGACAATTCGAATCCGCCAGGCACTCCTTGGAAACTCTATAGGGCAGTTCTACCCTGTCCTCTAGGGTCGCTTTGAGTCAGAATCGACTGGACGACACTGGGTTTCACTGGGTTTTGACAATTAGGGCCTATGAAGTAACTAAAGGAAGACAGGTTGGCAAACAGAATTGTAGATCATTTTATCAAGTTCATGATGTCTGCAAAGACATAAAGGAAATATAGGTAAAGACATTGTCTGCCTAATTGCTGAGGGGATACTGTCTAAATTGGACTCATAAGGAAGACAGAAACCTCTTCGTCTTGCCACTGTGACCTTACCATGAACTCAGAGATGTTTGTCCTGAAAGATCCCATTGTGTCTGTGACTTGAGAGCTGTCTACATTTTGGGCATTTAAATGGACATCTTGGTCATTTGGTTTCTCTCCCATGTGTGGACAAATAGATTTTAAAAAATCAGAGAAAGAAAAAACATCCTTATTTGTCTTTCCTCAATCTGTTACCTTACAAATGAAGGGTATGACTGATCCCAAGCGATAATCTCTCTGCCAGGAACAAATGGAACCCCATAAAAGCAATTTGCAAAAAGTAATGTGTTGGTCTTGGGAGATAATCTTACACTTGCCAGGGAAACTAGCAGGGAGAATTATAAGCAAGTCACTTAATTTCTCTGTGCCTTGTTCCTGGAATGATTTCCTCTAATTCTTTCACTAAGGCTCTGTGTGATAGTTAATGTTATGTGTCAACTTGGCTAGGCCATGATTCTCAAATTTTGTGATCTGAGGTAATTATCCTACATTTTGTATATAATGTAATCATCTCCATGATGTGGTCTGATAACTGATATGATCAGCCAATCAGTTGTAAAAGGGGTTTCACCAGGGGTGTGGCCTGCACCCAGTATATGTATGGTCATTCTGGCAAAGCTCACTTTCTTGCTCTGGATTCTGTTTCTGGTTTGTCATCATCTGACCTCTGGTTCTTGGGACTTGAGCTGGCAGCTTGTCATCTAACCTGCTGACTGAGATTCACCAGCTCTGCAGCCATGTGAGCCAGTAGCCTGCTGTCTGACCTGATGGTTCTAGTTCATCAGCCCCTGCAACCACGTGAGTCAGGAGAAGTCCTGACCCGTGCATGGACTTTGGGACTTGCCAGCCTCTACAACCTTTGAGTTGTTTCCTTGAGATAAATCTGTATATATATATACACTTCACTAGTTTTACTTCTTTAGAGAACCTAGCCGAAGACACTCTGTGTGGTTCAAATTAGAGAATGTATGAAAAATTGGTTTGTCAATTGTAAAGAATTTTTAAAGGCTGGTGTCTTGTGTTGAGTAACTCCAGAAACAGATGCTGAGAGAAGGATTTGAACGCAGATAGTTTTTTGCGGGGTAGAAGATCCCAGAAAGCTCTGGTAGGAAAATGGAGAAGTGAGATCAATGCAGGGTGAGTTAATGGACAGATTACAGCTGTTGACAATGGGAGCTCACTCCCACTGGGGAGCTCTGGAAGAAATTGTACAATACACCTCAGATATTACATCTAAATAGTGAGGAAGCTAGTGTAGCTTCCTCTTCCACCTGTCATCACTGAGTACATACCTGAGGTTATCAATGTTCCAACACTTCTGGCCTTCCCTATGTACTGGCCACATATACCAGAGCAGGTCCAGAGAAATGGGTGCTTACAGTAGGAAGCTCTCAGGGTGCACTATATTGGTGAGTGCTGAAGAAATATGGGGAGGGTATTTCCAGCAACTGCTACAATTGGCTATTGTTATGGATTGAAATGTGTCCCCCAAAAGCATGTGTCAACTTGGCTAGGCCATGATTCCCAGTATTGTGTGGTTGTCCTCCATTTTGTGATCTGAAGTAATTATCCTATATGTTGTAAATCCTAACCACTGTGACTTTAGTGGGAACTCTGGTAGTGAAATGGTTATGTGATATGATTGCTAACCAAAAGGTTGGCAGTTCAAATCTACCAGCTGCTTCTTGGAAACTCTCTGAGGCAATTCTACTCTGTCTTCTCTGGTCGCTAATTGTTGGAATTGACTCGAGGGCAACAGATTTCTTTTTAAAACAGGTTATGATGTTAATGAGGCAGGACTAGAGGCAGTTATGTTAATGAGGTAGGACATAATCTACAGGATTAGGTTGTATCTTGAGTCACTCTCCCTCAAGACATAAAAGAGAGAAGTGAGCAGAGAGGAGAGGGACTTCATTACCACCAAGAAAGAAGAACCAGGAGCACAGTGTGTTCTTGGGACCTGGGATTCTGTGCTGAGAAGCTCCTAGACCAGGTGAAAATCAATGCCAAGACACATGGAGATTTCCAAGGAAAGCTGGGTTCACAGATGTTGAAAGGAAACAAGGACCTTTGCCCAGAAGCAACTGAAGAGAAAGCCTTCCCCTAGAGCTGGCCCCCTGAATTCAGACTTCTAGCTTCCTAAACTGTCAGAGAATAAATTTGTTTGTTTGTTAAAACCATACAAATGGAGTATTTCTGTTATAGCAGCCCTAGATAACTAAGACATCTATCCTTGTAGCCATCAAGAAGTTGGCTTGAAAACAAGCTCTGAATGTATCTACAGCTGAACCCTTTATACAAAATTATACCAGTATAAACAATGACTTCACATAGGAGCCTGAGTGGCTCAAACTGTTTTCGATTGGCTGAGAACTTAAAGTTTGGAAGCCTGAACCCACCCAGTGGCTCCATAGAAGAAAGGCCTGATGAACTTCTTCTGTGAAGATAATACTCAAGAAAACCTTATGGAGCAGTTCTACTCTGTAACACATGGGGTCTCCGTGGGTTGGGAGCCACTTGACGACAACAAAAATGACATAAACAATGACTCCATATTTTATGTAAATTTACATCACTTTATGATCATGGGTTACTCGCTGTATATCTACATGCACATATGCACCTTATCTTGTAGAAATTTACGCTGAGCTATCTTAATGGGGAATCAAATAAGTGTAATGTTAAAATATTTTACTTTTTTTTGAAGTGGTTATTCTTAGTTTATAGTAATAAAAAATGCATGTCAATTACATTCATAATTGTTTATGAAAATCTTGTGGAGAATAGTTCTATTCTGTCACCACAAGTCAGAATCAACTTGATGGCAACTTTTTTTTAATATATATATATATAATTTTTATTGTGCTTTAAGTGAAAGTTTACAAATCAAGTCAGTCTCTCACACAAAAACCCATATACACCTTGCTACACACTCCCAATTACTCTCCCCCTAATGAGACAGCCCGCTCTCTCCCTCCACTCTCTCTTTTTGTGTCCATTTCACCAGCTTCTAACCCCCTCCACCCTATCATCTGCCCACAAGGCAGGAGAAGCCAACATAGTCTCAAGTGTCCACCTGATCCAAGAAGCTCACTCCTCACCAGCATCCCTCTCCAACCCATTGTCCAGTCCAATCCATGTCTGAAGAGTTGGCTTTGGGAATGATTCCTGTACTGGGCCAACAGAAGGTCTGGGGGCCATGACTACTGGGGTCCTTCTAGTCTAAGTCAGACCATTAAGTCTGGTCTTTTTATGAGAATTTGGGGCCTGCATCCCACTGATCTCCTGCTCCCTCAGGGGTTCTCTGTTGTGTTCCCTGTCAGGGCAGTCATTGGTTATAGCCGGGTACCATCTAGTTCTCCTGGTCTCTGGATGATGTAGCCTCTGGTTCATGTGGCCCTTTCTGTCTCTTGGGCTCGTAATTGCCTTGTGTCCTTGGTGTTCTTCATTCTCCTTTGATCCAGGTGGGTTGAGACCAATTAATGCATCTTAGATGGCTGCTTGCTGGCATTTAAGACCGATGGCAACTTTTTTTTTGTCACTTTATGAATTAATTTTTAAAAAAATATTTTATTGTGTTTTAGGTGAAAGTTTTCACAGCAAATTAAGTTATCATTTAACAATTTTTATACAAATTTTTCCATTACAGTTACATTTTTCACAATGGGTCAATATTCTTATTATTTCTAGTTTGTTCTGTTTCCATTGATCTAGCTTCCTTGCCCTTCTTTAGCTTCTCATATTTGTTTTAACGTAAATGTTTCCCGTTTGGTCTCATATAGTTGATTATTTAAGGGATCACAGTACTCATGGGTGATATTGTTTATTTTAAAAGCCAATCAATTATTTAGATGAAAGTTGGCCACCAGGAGTGGCTTTAGTTCCAAGTTCGAAATGTATCTTAGGGTGATAGCCTGGAGGATTCCTCTAGTCTCTGTTGATCTAGTAACTCCGGCTCTTTTTTTTTTTTGGAATTTGAGTTTTGTTTTTCGTTTTTCTTTCTTTCCATCTGGGACCTTCTATTGTGTCCCTGGTCGTAGTCGGGCACTGTCTAGTTCTTCTGGTCTCAGGTTAGAAAAGGCTGTCATTTACATGGGCTATTAGTCCTGTGGCTTTTAAGACCTCAGATGCTACTTATCAAACTAGGATATAGAACACTATCTTTATGAACTATGTTCTGCCAGTTGACTGAGTTATCCCATAAGACTATGGGCCCAACTTTAAACCCAGAAAACCAATCCCACCAGGAATCTGGTTATGTCTAGGAAGTGTCCTTAACTGTGCCCCCATGCCGTTTATTATATATATGATTATATATGTAGTGCACCCAATCATGTATATACATGTGCTTACAGATACACCCATACACATATATGCATACACATCTACCTTTGTAACCATGCATATTTTTTTTGGTTGTTATTATTGCTGTTGCAAAACTGTATGTTACAGAACTTACCAAAATTGTTCCTTATTCTTGCATACTTCTCGGTGTCTTAATTTACCTTAGACAAGTTGTGCAGACTTCAACCATATTGGGTATTGCCTTTCCTATCATCAAAAATAACAAGTGTCTACTATTTAGAAAGTGATTTCCCCTCCCTACCCCTCCCATCCCATGTAACCATCAAAGAATGTTGCTTTCTGTGTGTACCTATTCTTGACTTTTTATAAAAGTGAGACCATTATTTGTCATTTTTTGATTGACTTATCATACTCAGCATCATGTCCTTGAGAGCCATTCGTGCTACAAGATGGTTTTTGGACTCCTCGTTATTCTTTATAGTTGTATAGTGTTCCATTGTATGTATATACCACAATTTGTCCGTTCCTCTGTTGATGGGTTCTTAGATTGTCCCCATCTTTTTGCTGTTGTGAATAATGCTGCAGTGAGAATGGGTGTGCATACATCTCTTCGTGTTATGGCTCTTATTTCTCTAGGATATATACCTAGGAGCGGGATTGCTGGATCATAAGGTATTTCTATTTCTAGCTTTTTGAAGAAGTGCCATACCATATTCCATAGTGGTTGTACCATTTTTATAATCCCACCAACAGTGTTTAAGAGTCCTAATCTCCCCACAGCCTTGTCAGCATTTGTTGTTGTTGTTTTTTTCTTTTTGATCATTACCATTTTTGCAGAGGTGAGATGGAATCTTACTGTAGTTTTGATTTGGATCTCTCTAACGGCTACAGATTGTGAGCATCTTTTCATTTGTTTGTTAGTCACCTGAATGTTCTCTTTGGTGAAATGTCTATTCATGTCCTTTGCCCATTTTTTGATTAAACTGTTTGTCTTTTTGTTGTTGAGTTGTTGACGTTTTCTATATATTTTAGAGATTAAACCCTTATTAGATATGTTGTTGCCAAAGATTTTTTTCCCAGTCTGTAGGCTCTCTTTTTACTCTTTTGATAAAGTCTTTTGATGAGCCTAAGTATTTAATTTTTAGGAGGTCCCAGTTATCTAATATGTCTTCTGTTGTTCTTGTATTTGTAGTTGTGTTTGATAGGTTATTTATGCCCAAAATTAGGTCCCCTAGTCTTGCCCCTATGTTATCTTCTAGGAACCTTATAGTTTTAGCTTTAACATTTAGGTCTTTGATCTTTTTTTGAGGTAGTTTTTGTGTATGTTATGAGGTATGGATCCTGTTTCATTTTTCTGCAGATGGATATCCTGTTTTATGACAACTGGGTTTTAGTTGAGAGAGAACTCTATTGATCAGTTCAGGGCTCGTATGACTGCTGTGCCATTTGACCTGCTTCCCTAGGGGATTCTTTTGTTTGTATGGGCCCAAGATGACCTACTCCAACATCTACATTCCAGTCTGTGGGCAAGGGAAAACAGAAAGGGAAGGGTAGCCCCACAAAAGTTTTTGCTTGCATCCCTTTAGCCAGATTTTGTCACATGCCCATAGCTAGCTGTAAGGAAGGTTACAAAAGGTCATCTTTATTCTGTGTTATATTTATCTACTGCTGTGTAGCCAATAACTCCAAAGCTTAATGCCTAAAGCAAAATGATTTATTTGCTTGTGTTTTTATGAATTGACTGGGCATTTTTTTGAGTCCATATGCCATTGACTTAGTCACTGGTACAGCTGCTCTCAGTTGAGCTGGGCTATAAGGCCTTTTATGTATCTGGAGTCTTGGTGCTGTCAGTCAGGTGTCTCAGTTCTCTTCCATGGAGCCTTTCTCTCCACATGGCATTTCATCTTGCAAGGCCTCTCCATGAGGCCTTTCTCTCCAGCCAGATAGCCTGGGCTTTTTACAGCCTTGCAGCTGGCTCCCAAGAGAGTGAAAGCGGAAACTGTCAGGCTTCTTAAGGGCTATGCCTAGAATTGCCAAAGTGTCACATCTGCCATATTCTTGTGATCAGAGCAAGACAATGTCCAGCCCAGATTCAAGTAGAGGGGATGTAGATTCCTTCTCTTAATAGGAGGAGTGATGTGCACATACATGGTCGGGAGGGATTGTTGGGGACTAGATTTGGAGACTATCTACCTTATTGTGGAAGGCTACATACCAGATAGAATCAGAGCTTTGTGACTGTAAGGGAGAAGAAGGATAGATATTGGGAGACAGCCAGCAACCTCTGCCAGAAAGTTTCCTGTATTAGATTTAAATAATTGTCCCTAAAAATTTTCCTGCATAATCAGAAACTATAAATTATTACAATCAGTTTCATACTTTAAACACATTTTTTTAAAACAATAAATACAGAGTTGAAAACTGAAGAAACTTAACACTATTGTTTTCCAACTTATCTAAAAGATATATATGGCTTGGACTTTTTGTAGGACCCAATTCCTGGCAGAAGATATTGCTGAATATCTTTTTTAATCTATTTCTACATTTTCCATATTGAAGTGTTTCTTCCAATACAACTTCTTTGTTACAGGAGTAATTTTTAATCATGTTATTTGTTTATTCACAAGACATCTTTGGTATACAAATCTCTACTTGGTTTTACTCTCAATGTTCATAGATTTATGGACCTAAAATTCTGGTACAGTTAAAAATTCATGTAGAGGATTGCAGCTGTCACAAAACAATATGTGTACAAATTGTTGGATGAGAAATTAACTTGAGCTGTAAATTTTTACCTAAAGCACAATAAAAATTAAAGAAAAAAAAGGTACACAAACACTGCAAGGAGAGCAATGTAGCAAAAATGCATGGTGAAGTGGAATATACAATGAAAGGCTTTAGATGCCTACAAGCCTAGGTTTGAATTTGGACTCCCACTTCCCAGCTATGTAAATAGACAAGTAAATTCTCCCCATTCTTCAATTTCTTCATCTGTAGATGGCAATACTATTACTTGTCTCACAGGGTTGTTATGAAGATTAAATGAGCTAAAGTATGTAAAGTATCTTCACAGAGACTGCATAAAATATGTAGAGAAAATTGATCATTACACTATCATTAGTGGTCAATACAAAGTATGATATAAACCTTTAATAATAATAAAAAAATTCATGTTAATACATTAACTATGACAACTACAAGAGCTATAAACAGTATTTATTAAGAATTCATGCTAGTCTATGGGTATCTTATTTAATTCTCACCAAAACTCTTGTGGGTTAATTACTATTATTATTTTCATATTACAGAAGAAGGAAGGGAAATTTCTAAAAGTTAAACAACTTGCCCAAGATGACACCTAGTGAGTAGCAAGGATGGGAACTAGATTGGGGTCAAGAGAGCCCATGTTTTTAACTTTATACACTTGGACCTTTTCTCTAGTTTAACCCATTTGCTGAGAGGTTGTTCAATGTGTGTATTAGCATCCTCTGTGGTGCTATTTTGTACCTCCTCAGGGTAATGAATTCTATTTCTTAATTTCCATAACTGACAGAAAAAAAATTAATATAAATACAACTCTGTCTTTCTATAATAATTAATTTGTTTTAGTCAAACTAATTGAGGCCATTAAGAAAATATCTCACCTGTGTTTTATAGCACAGACCTTAAAATATTTGATGACAACTACCACTCTAAAGGATCCCTGATGGCATAATGGTTAACAGCTCGGCTGCTAACCAAAAAATCGGCAGTCCGAATCCACAAGCTGCTCCATGGAAACCCTATGAGGTAGTTCTGCTCTGTCTTGTAGGGTTGCTATGGGTCGGAAGAACTGATGAAGTAAAAGAACTGAACAGAAGATTTCAAAGGGCAGCTCGTGAAGACAAAGTAAAGTATTATAATGACTTGTGCAAAGAGCTGGAGATGGAAAACCAAAAGGGAAGAACACGCTTGGCATTTCTCAAGCTGAAAGAACTGAAGAAAAAATTCAAGACTCGAGTTGCAATAGTGAAGGATTCCATGGAGAAAATATTTAACGATGCAGGAAGCATCAAAAGAAGATGGAAGGAATACACAGAGCCATTATACCAAAAAGAATTAGTTGATATTCAACCATTTCAAGAGGTGGCATATGATCAGGAACCGATGGTACTGAAGGAAGAAGTCGAAGCTGCTCTGAAGGCATTGGTGAAGAATAAGGTTCCAGGAATTCATGGAATATCAATTGAGATGTTTCAACAAACAGATGCAGCACTGGAGGTGCTCACTCGTCTATGCCAAGAAATATGGAAGACAGCTTCCTGGCCAACTGACTGGAAGAGATCCATATTTACGCCTATTCCCAAGAAAGGTGATCCAACCGAATGTGGAAATTATAGAACAATATCATTAATATTACACGCAAGCAAAATTTTTCTGAATCATTCAAAGACGGCTGCAGCAGTATATCGACAGGGAATTGCCGGAAATTCAGGTCGCTTTCAGAAGAGGACGTAGAAACAGGGATATCATTGCTGATGTCAGATGGATCCTGGTTGAAAGCAGAGAATACCAGAAGGATGTTTACCTGTGTTTTATTGACTACGCAAAGGCATTCAACTGTGTAGATCATAACAAACTATGTATAACGTTGCGAAGAATGGGAATTCCAGAACACTTAATTGTGCTCATGAGGAACCCTTACATAGGTCAAGAGGCAGTTGTTTGGACAGAACGAGGGGATACTGATTGGTTTAAAGTCAGGAAAGGTGTGCATCAGGGTTGTATTCTTTCACCATACCTATTTAATCTGTATGCTGAACAAATAATCTGAGAAGCTGGACTATATGAAGAAGAAAGGGACATCAGGATTGGAGGAAGATTCATTAACAACCTGTGTTATGCAGATGACACAACCTTGGTTGCTGAAAGTGAAGAGGACTTGAAGCACTTACTAATCAAAGACCACAGCCTTCAGTATGGATTGCACCTCAACATAAAGAAAACAAAAATCCTCACAATTGGACCAATGAGCATCACCATGATAAACAGAGAAAAGATTGAAGTTATCAAGGATTTCATTTTACTTGGATCCACAGTCAACAGCCATGGAAGAGGCAGTCAAGAAATCAAAAGACACATTGCATTGGGCAAATCTGCTGCAAAGGACCTCTTTAAAGTGTTGAAGAGCAAAGATGTCACCCTGAAGACTAAGGTGCGCCTGACCCAAGTCATGGTATTTTCAATTGCATCATATGCATGTGAAAGCTGGACAATGAATAAGGAAGACCGAAGAAGAATTGACGCCTTTCAATTGTGTTGTTGGTTAAGAATATTGAATATCCCATGGACTGCCAAAAGAACGAACAAATCTGTCTTGGAAGAAGTGTGGCCAGAATGCTCCTTAGAGGCAAGGATGGCGAGACTGCGTCTTACATACTTTGGACGGGTTGTCAGGAGGGATCAGTCCCTGGAGAAGGACATCATGCTTGGCAGAGTACGGGGTCAGCAGAAACGAGGAAGACCCTCAGCGAGGTGGATTGACACAGTGGCTGCAACAATGAGCTCAAGCATAACAACGATTGTAAGGATGGCGCAGGACCGGGCAGTGTTTCGTTCTGCTGTGCATAGGGTCGCTATGAGTCGGAACCGACTGGACAGCACCTAACAACGACAACAACAACATCGGTCAGAATAGACTCGACGGGAGTGGGGTTTTTTGTTGTTGTTGTCACTCTGAATTCTCACACTCTTTCATCCTGCACTCAAGCTATCCTCCAAAATGAACATGCCCAGTTAATTCTATCAGCCGATTCTCGTCTGGTAGTCATTTCACTCTTTTTAATCACTCTTTTATGCGTACACATTTGTCAGTGGCACTTTGGCAAAGCTTGTTACTCCAAATGAAATAACATCCGTCAGGGGAGATCTGGTTAGTGCGGATTATAGCATATAAGCACCTCACGTTTTGTATGCTGCGTAATAGATAATGTAGCATAATGAAAAAAACGATGCTTTGCAATCAGAGAAACCTGAATTTGAATCGGAGTTCCACTATTTCTACTACTTACTAGCTCTGTGCCTTTGGGAAGGGTGTTTATTATTCTTTCGTCAGTAAAATAGGAAAAGTAATACCTCATTTAGGAGATATAGGTAGATAGCTAGATAGCTATTTGTGAGGTGCTTATTTATTTATTTATTTTTTTATATGCTATAATCCGCACTAACCAGATCTCCCCTGATGGATGTTATTTTCAGCTTCAACTCATGGCAGCCTTATGGACAACAGAACAAAATGTTGTCCAATCTTGAGTCATCTTCATGCTTGCAGGCAAGTTTGAGTCCATTGTTGCAGCTCTTGTGCCAACCCTTCTCACTGAGGGGCTCCCTTGCCCTTGGTGGTCCTCTACTTCACCAAACATCATATCCTTCTCCAGAGATTTATCCCTCTTGATGACATGTTCAAACCAAGCAAGTCAAACAGTTTTACGTTGTTATCCACAAGGTTTTCTGATGTAGATGGCCAGGCCTTTCTTCCTAGTCTATCTTAGACTGGACACTTTGGAGGCATAGCTTCCAGCATCACAGCAACACTCAAGCCACTGTAGTGGGACAAATTATCAGATGAGTGGTGGTTAGGAGGTACAGTAAAAACCAGTTGAGGGAGTGACTCTAAGGTGCCTGGCACAGTGCTCATACTCCAGGAAAGATGCTGTTGTATTATTGTAACTTTAGTTAACCATCTTGCACATTTCTGTAGGTAAAAGATACAGAGTAAGAAGCCAAGAATGTGGCCAGCAATTTCAGGAGAATGTTGCTAGGAGAGTTTGTTGTGAAGCTAGAATACACTAACAGCTTTTTATGTAAGTCAAAATGCTGGGGTCAGATCAGTCTAATTTCTGAATAATGTTTGGGAAGACTATCACTCTGAATTTGGCTTGCTGGCAATCTTATTTCTAAACCATAATCAAAAGAAAGGGTGTGGTATTCTTCTTTTTTTTGGAAGACTGTTACACTAGCTTTTTGCATCCAGTATCCAAGTGATTCTAAGACTCCCCAGCTCTTAAACTTTTAGGGATATTTTACTGTCCAGCAATTAAATTTTGATGAGTTTGTGTTCTTTACAGTTTGTTCTCATTCAATGTTTTAATTATGCCCTTTCGTTTTCTACGTGTCCATTGTTAATAAAAAAGGATGGATTTGTTCTTGCTTCATTTGTAAAGATATCTATCAGGTTTAAATAATTTCTAATAAATTATTGAAACAACCTTTTACTATTTCCTATATTTACGGAAATGACAACAATTTAGCACTTGAATTAACCTGGGGGGTTTCAAACACAGAAACATGTTTTATTAAATGGGTGCAGAATGTGATAGGTGTTTAATGTCTTCTTTCCACTTAGAAAATCTGGAGAAAATGGGCAAGACCAGCCAGAAAGAAGTTAAACTAATTTAAAGTGATATCTGTGGCCTTCTAGGTGACTCATGTTATGGTGTTAACTTGTCCTTGCTGTGCCAGGGAATGTCCATATAAAGGAATCTAAGTAAAACGGGAGAACTTAAGTGCCCATAAGAGCCCTGGTGGTGCAGTAGTTAAACGCTTGGCTGCTAACAAAAAGGTTGGAAGTTCGAATCTACCAGCCTCTCCTTGGAAACTCTGCGGGGCAATTTTACTCCGTCTTATAGGGTCGCTATGAGTCGGAATCGACTTGGCCGCAATAGGTTTTTTTTTTTTTTTTATATTAATGTGATAGTGATATAGATGATGGACTCCCTAGGTGGCACAAACAGTTGAGTACTCAGCTACTACCCAAAAGGTTGGAGGTTTGAATCCACCCAGAGGTGCCTCAGAAAAAAGGCATGGAGACCTACTTTCCAAAAGTCACAGCCATTGAAAGCCCTATAGAGTGCAGTTCTACTCTGACAAAAATGGGTTTGCCATGAGTTAGAACTGGCTTCATGGCAACTGGTTGATTGGTTGGATATAGATGAACTCTTCTGAACTTGCTGTATGTATTATTTTGGCAAATTCTTTGACTATATCATGGGGTTTTATTTGTAAGAAAATAAGAATCAAATGCCATCCATTCTGATTCTCCTGGCTGTAAAGGGTCAATTTCTGAACTTTTGGTTTTGTTAATTCTTACCTTCAAAGTTACTTCCTCTTTCATTAATTCTTTATTTTGATTAGGCAAGCTGTTAAGATTGTGACTTAAAAACAAAGTTGGAATAAGAATTATAGCCTCATTTTACAATGGTGGTGTGTTTTTTTTTTTTCTTTTCCAACTTTAGTTGATGTTTGTATTGCCCTAGCCCCTCCTCTTGGCTTTTGTATTTTTGTTAGAAAGCACTAAATACCATATCCCTTAGTGAGGCAGGTGTGTCTTGCCATCATAAGAATACCCAGATCATTTTTAAAGTTCCTGAGTAGATTACTTTTTGACTAGTTCATATATTAAATCCCTTGGTGTCAGAACTGAAGAAGAACAGAAGAACATGGAATGGAAATATTTCCACAAGCTCCACAAACTAGGGGAAAAAGTATGTAAAAATAGTAATACAAACAAACAGAAAAATCCCAAGCATGGCAATATATGAACCTCTGCCAACAATGTTGTTAGGACCAGTGGTAGAGGAGGTGGGAACCCTTCATTGTCCTATCATATTCATTACATGCCTGTGACCTTGGTCCTGGGTTCATGACTTGCTCCTGGTAGAATTGAGAGATAGTATGGAGGACAAGGAGTCAGTCCCTGGGTGGTACAAGTGGCTAAACCACTTGGCTGCTAACTGAAAGTTTGGAAGGTGAAGTCCACTCAGAGATGCCTCAGAAGAAAGACCAGGTGATCTGCTTCTGAAAAATCAGCCACTGAAAACCCTCGGGGTTCCTCTGACAAACGTGGGGCTCCCATGAGTTGGAATTGACTTGACACCAACTTTTTATTTATTTGTTTACTTTTACGGAGGGCAAAATCCTGAACTTAGTGTTAGAAGGGGGGGATTAAAAGCAGATAGTTGCTAAGTCTACATAGAGGTTTAATCTTGAAAATCATTATCAAGTATCAAAAAGCCATAACCATGATTGGCTTCAAAAATTTAACTCCAGAGCCGCATTTGGAATGTTAGTTCAACACTCTCCTTTTTCCTGCTGAGCGTCTAAGGACTGCTCGCTGTGGTTAAAACCTGAAATAGATTTCATGGAGTGATTGTCAATTATCTTACTGTCATGACCTTTAGATCTAAGCATTATTTTTAAATCTGTGTCTATGTAAATTCCAGACAACTGGCAAGAATCCCCAAAAGGCCAATTTCCACAGACTCTTAAAGTCTCTTGCTCCTAAGGCAAATCCCCCAAAAAGCTGTCATTCCAAGATTTTCATCTAACAGTTTTTATTTAAATATATTTGGGGGGGAGCTTATACAAAGGAAATTGGATGAAAACACCCACATTTGCACCCCAAGTGACATAACCAGCAACTTAACGGAGGCAACAGCACAGAACCGTGTTGATTTACAGAAGCATGCCTGTGCCATGATAGCTCAGACTCTGAACTTTAGAGTGTCCCCTCCCTTCATTTATGGACTAGTGATCACATGCCATGGCTCGTGGCGGGGTACACAGCATGTGGCAGGACCTTCTGAGTTTTGCGTATGATACAGAGTCTTGCTGAGGTGCAGGGGCAGAAATCTGCCCTACGTTAAAGCCCTAAGCAACAGTGTTTATGGGCTGCCCAGTATATTTTAGGGATATTTGGCTCAACCCATGTTTTTATTAGTTTTTGGGAGAATCTGGCTCTTACTTTGTTATTTTTCCAATGCCAAGTTTGAATTGAAAGTGTTCATTACATCAGCTCGTTTCTTGGTCCTTGGGAAAAAATCCAGCCTGTATGGACAAATTCATCTGAGTGCCAAAGAAAGAGACAAATGATGTCTGTTAAGAAATGCGGTAACAAGTTTTACACATTTTGTTAGGATACAGCATTGTCCTAGTCCTGAATTTACACACACACACACACACACACACACACACTTTTAAACTTTAAATTAAAATCTACTGAGTATACACAGGATTAAAGATTTGTGTAAGTATATTCTCGTACTGAGTGTTTGGCAAGTTTTAATTACTCTGTGACAATCAGCCAATAGGAAGGGGTATGCTGATCAAGAAGTTCTCATGGAGAAAGCACTGAAGCAGTGTCTAAAAGTAGATTTGCATGGAGCCTTTATCACATTTATTTCCATGGTTGCACATTAACTAATTTTGTATTACATATTTGTTTTAGTAACATACAAGAAATCATGGCTCGTTAGGCCCAGAGATCTAAAACTGGGGACAAGGTCACGTTCTTGGTAGTCAGGCCAGACATTCTGTGACATGACGACCATCATTTTGTTTTGCCACGATGTGGGCAATTTTGACATTTTGTTTTTGGAACCACCATCACAGCAAAAGATGTTAGTGTGTTGGGGTTTCAAATACAAAAAAAAAAGTAAGATCTGTGTGTATGTTTACGTGTGTGTGTAGTGTGTATATATATATACATATACACACACATACATATATACATACACACACACACAGATACGTTGTTGTTGTGTGCTGTTGAGTCAATTCTGACTCAGAGTGACCCTATAGGACAGAATAGAACTGCCCAGTATGGCTTCCTGTGCTGAAATCAAACCACCGACCTTTGGGTTAGCAACTGAGAGCTTAACTACTATGACATCAGGGCTCCTTATATATACACACGCACATATATGTATGTCTGTGTATATATAATATACATATATGTTTTATATATATATATATATGTATATACATGTCCCTGGGTTGTACAAACAGCTTGTGCTCAACTACTAACCTAATATATATAAAGTATATATATGTGTATATGTGTGTGTATATATATCAGACATATAGTTTAGCTAACAATTAGTATGTATCTACTGACTTGATTAACTACTGAAAACAATAATCTTTTGGACTTAGAGAAAAGGGGAAAGGACTAAAAACAAAACAATAAATTGAAGAGCTCTGGGGTGTGTTTGGATTATTTTAATGTCATAATTCCTGGGTGTGGTGATGCTTGCTGGCTTCTCTCCATAGCTTTATCAAGGACCTTGTCTATACTTATATGATGTTCAGATTATGGCACTTTGCCTTTGCTGTGAATGTAGGAGGAATGTTTTCATGAGCCATGTATCTATAAAGTGCAAATCAGATCGCTTGGATCTGTTTCCTGCACTTGGTATGTCCACATACTATCGGTTTTTGTATTGGGCAGGGGCATAAGCAATAGAAACTTGCTTTTATGGGTTTTCTTGGGATGAGTTTTGTAGAAGAATCAGTAAGAGGAAAAACAGTGCATATGGCACTTGCCCAAGGTGGTTATTATTTATTTGTGAATGTCATAGCAAGTTGAATATTTGCTAAAGGTTTGAAAGAGGTTGAGAGTGAATTGGCATGCTGATATGCCTCTGTCCCTGAGGTAGTACCTACCTCTACAAGTCTCTCTAAGGTCACTGAGTCCAGGTTGAGCTATATCACCAGCTGACTTGGTCTGCTTTTTGTGGCTTGATCTACACAGATACAGCTTCAGGAGTCTTAGGTTGTAGAAAGAGTCAGTTGTGGGTTTGTTTGTTTTTACTTTTTATTGTGGACGGGAATTTCAGAGCAAATGGTTAGTCATATATTTATTACACATTCAATAACTACTTATTTAGCATCTATGCGGGTCATATTTGTGCTAGTTGGTATACAATAGTGCATGATCTTCCCTGTCTTCCAAAAGCACATAGTTTAGTAGGGAATATAGATTAATAGACACACAATTACAGTACGATTTGATAAGGATTAAGTACAAATGCCAAAGAGTATTTGATAGTGGCCCCTGACATACTTGGAGAGATTGGACAAGGCTACCAAGAAGAAATGATAGCTAAACTGAGACATATAGTAGTCAGCTCTACGGGAAAAAAACCTGGCAATCTGCTCACATTAATATTACAGCCTAGAGAACCTTGCGGGGCAGTTCTACTGTGTCATACGGGATCATGATGAGTCAGAATCAACTTGACAGCTCACCAGGCTTTTCCCTAAAGGTAAATGGGTTTCATTAGGGGCCGATGTAGTTCTAGTCTGTAGAGTCTATAAAACATTCAAGGGATTATTTGGATTAAAGATCTCTAAGTACTAAATAGAAAAATATTATCATTACTTTAATAATACTTTCCCAACTTGCAAATGAATAACTGGCTCCAACAAATATATCATTGTAATTGTTCACACATTTCAGGCAGGCATTTAACAACTCCACAGGGAAACTTCAATACTAAGCTTCTTTGATTTGATTGCTACAGAGATGCAAAGTTATTGCTTTAATTCCAAAAATCAAATCACGAGAGCAAAAGTTAGACAGAAAGACTGAACTTGAGCAAAAGTTAGACAGGAAGACTGAACTTGAGCAAAAGTTAGACAGGAAGACTGAACTTGAGCAAAAGTTAGACAGGAAGACTGAACTTGAGCAAAAGTTAGACAGGAAGACTGAACTTGAACAAAAGTTCAGTGGTTTTATGAGATATGCTATTACTGAATTTCATCAAATTTAAGACACCATCAGTTGTAATATCCAGCATTAATTTATGTAACATAAAGAAAGAAAAATAAAAACACTGCCATTCAAACTATGGCATGTCATCAGTTGTAAGACATCCCCAATTACAGAGATGTTAAAATGTGCAATAATGTGCATCTTAGAATCAGTAAATTATGGTTAACAACAATGAGAAACATTTCTTTGGTGAGTTTCATGGTTATTTTGTCTGTATGATAACTAAAAACATCTCATAGGAAAAACAGAAAATTCAGGCAGATATTTGAAAACTTTGTACTCAAAATCCTAAGTGTCGGAAGGAAGATGATAGAAGTAAAAACGTAGACCTTCAAATGGGTATGCCAGTCACTTGAACATATAAAAAGATCATTAATTTAGGTTGACTTGCCACATACTGAATCTTTAAAAAACCATATGGGTAGAGAAACATGATACAGATATTATTAAGTCAGCTTCTTCTCAGCTGCACAAATGGAACATTACCTGTACCAAAACAAACATATTGTTGTTGAGTCGATTCTGACTCATAGCAACCCTATAGGGCAGAGTAGAACTGGTGAATTTGAACTGCCGACCTCTTGGTTAGCAGAGAATAGAAAAATGTTTGCCTGTGTTTTATTGACTATGCAAAGGCGTTGACTATGTGGATCATAACAAATAATGGATAACATTGCGGAGAATGAGAATTCCGGGACGCTTAATTGTGCTCATGAGGAATCTGTACATGGATCAAGAGGCAATCATTTGAGCAGAACAAGGGGATACTGCATGGTTTAAAGTCAGGAAAGTTGTGCATCAGGGTTGTAGCCTTTCACCATACCTATTCAATCTGTATGATGAGCAAGTAATCTGAGAAGCTGGGCTATATGAAGAATGGGGCATCAAGATTAGAGGAAGACTCATTAACAGCGTGTGTTATGCAGATGACACAACCTTGCTTGCTGAAAGTGAAGAGGACTTGAAGCACTTACTAATCAAAGACCACAGGCTTCAGTATGGACTGCACCTCAACATAAAGAAAACAAAAATCCTCACAACTGGGCCAATGAGCACCATCATGATAAACAGAGAAAAGATTGAAGTTGTCAAGGATTTCATTTTACTTGGCTCCACAGTCAACAGCCATGGAAGCAGCAGTCAAGAAATCAAAAGACGCATTGCATTGATTGGGCAAATCAGCTGCAAAAGGCCTCTTTAAAGTGTTGAAAGGCAAAGATGTCACCCTGAAGACTAAGTTGCACCTGACCCAAGACATTGTGTTTTCAATCACTTCATACACCTGTGAAAGCTGGACAATGAATAAGGAAGATTGAAAAAGAGTTGATGCCTTTTAAATGTGGTGTTAGTAAAGAATATTGAATACACCATGGACCGCCAAAAGAAAGACAAATCTGTCTTAGAAGAAGTACAACCAGAACGCTCCTTAGAGGCGAGGTTGGCGAGACTACGTCTTACATACTTTGGACATGTTATCATGAGGGAACAGTGCAAGCAGAAAGACATCCAGCTTGGTAAAGCGAGGGTCAATGAACAACAACTGTGGGGATGGCACAGGACTGGGCAGTGCTTCATTCTGTTGTGCAGAGGGTTGCTATGAGTCAAAACCAACTCAAAGGCACCTAACAACAACATCATACAAAGTTAGTGAGGGTGTGGGAAAAGGGCACTGTTGGCAAGAGGAGATTTTGGTAGAGTCCTTTTGGAGGGCAATTTAATATTCCATATTGGAATTTAAAATGTTGCATTGATCCAGCAAGGCTCCTAATACTTTCAGGACTCCACCTGAAGATACACTGACACAAGCTTACGTGGGTACCTCTGTGGGAATAATCATTGTAGCAGCGTGTATAAAAGCTATAAATGAGAGATTTTTGATGCCTATATTTGATGTCTATATTTGTTCAGAAAACCCAGGTGGCGTAGTGGTTACGTGCTATGGCAGCTAACCAAGAGGTTGGCAGTTCGAATCCACCAGGTGCTCCTTGGAAACTCTATCTGGCAGTTCTACTCTGTCCTACAGGGTCACTAAGAGTCAGAATCGACTTGACGGCAGTGGGTTTGGTTTTTTGGTTTGGTATATTTGTTCAAGTGAAACTTTTTATAAAAGTTTAACATTAAAAAAAGCACAAACTATAAGAGTACAAAAAAAAAATCTTGGTAAATATCACAAGGTAAACTTACCTGTGTAATAATTTCAAGACATTAATATCTCAAGAAAAAAATAGTAACAGGACCTCAAAAGACTTACATATCCCATCCCTGTCACTATTCTACCCTTCTTTCCAAAAGTAGCCCCTGTTCTGGCTTTTAACACTATAGGTTAGTTTTACCCATCTTTTTAACATATAAATGGAATCATGTAATATGTACTTTTTTTGTACTTGACTTCTTTTACTCAAAAGTACACTTGTGAGATAAGCTGTTATGTGTGGCAGTAACTTGTTCATTTCATTGCTGCATAGTATTCCACTGAATCAATGTATCATAATTTATTAGAGATATTGTTGATAAGCACTTGGGTCATATGGCGGTCGTGAAAAAATGTACTTCATAGACCTTGACCTACAGGGAGTAAAACTGACCTAAGACTGTATTCTCTGTGCTCTGAAATTCATGACTGTACTTGCACCCAGGCAGTCTAACACTTTCTTGGGCTTCTCCCAGCCAATGATTAAGCATGTCACAATGGTACTAAAAAAAGTCTATTCCTGGGAAGCAAAGAATTCCTCTGATACTAAGGTTTGACTTGAGTACTTTCCAATGGCCTTGCTGAACATTTCTTAGACTGCATGACCAAGCTTGCCACCCAAACTTGCCTCCCTCTTTCCTTCCCTTGAGGTCACAGTTGCATAGTATCTGATGACTCTCTCAGCTACCTCCCTACTTTGTCTCAATTCCTTTAATAAAATTTTTGTATGTTTAATTCCAGCTTCATGTCTACTTTTTGGAGGGCACAGACCAATACAAGTCATTCTAGGAGTGGAGAAGAGGACAGTATCTTCAATGGCAGAAGGGCATGAATAGTGCCTGGCACATGTGACTGTTAAATATTTCACCGGTGGTGACCTGGGAAAATGTCCTGATGAAGGGGGATACTATTGTAGGTGCAATGATGCAGACAATTGTAAAACATGAGGAGTATAGGGGCACATAGCTTATGAAGACAAATTGGCTGGTTACTGGTCAGTTGTATGGAGACTCTGAAGAAAGAGTGGGAGATTGTGGGTTGTTAATAAACAATTAATGGCTTAGTGTGTGAGCCAGAGAACCAGCTTTGTGATAGCGTATTAAATGCCTTTATCACCTGTCATGGAAAGGCAGACACAGTCGAGGGCAGGCTAAGACCTAATTCTGAGAGTTTCAGAAATGTTGATTGCTCAGACATAGCAGGTCTCTTATGAAAATATCAAGTACTATTGGGTAAACCTGGAATCCTGAAAACTGGGTCAAGGACTTTGCACAAGAAAAGGATGTGATCTGACTTACATTTTAGGAAGACTACTATGGTTGCTGTTGTGGAGAAGAGACTGCAGCAGAGAAATCAATTAGGACACTCTTGCTTGTGTTCAGGCTGAGACAACGGCTGGTGACTTGCACCTTGTTGGTGGAGGCTTACAATAGGGACCTTGGTAAGTTATAAAAATAAATAACCTCTAGAATCATCTAGATGACACCTTAGCTTGGCTAAGGTAACATCCTACTAAAACTTGATGTATCATGTACAAAATTTTGAGTCTACATACACGTGAGCATTTTCTAGCATTTCCTTAAATCTCATATAGGTCTGCAACCTCATCAAAAAGAAACAACTGTGAAGAGACTATGACACCCACTAAAGGAAAGTAAATTTAACACCTACTTTCTGATAGTCCAAGATTAGATTCGGGTCAGGACACACTGCAGGGAGGATTTCAAAACAAAGGCCTGGAGGTCATTATCCCCACTTCCTCCTCTTTCCTCCCAACTCTAGGTCAAGCAAGCTTATGAAACAGAGTATGATCTTGGAATGTTTCAAGTTGCAAAAGGGAAAAAGGAAGCCCTTGCTGGCATAGTGACACTGGCAGCTACAGCAGCCTCTCTGAGGCCACTGAAGAGCAACCCCATTGTCACAGTGAGCCAGAATCACAACTGTCCAAGAGCCCCTGCTGACCCATGGGAGACCTTCAAAGAATGCCAGATGGTTGGCGGATTGCGGTTTTAGAGGGGGTCCAAGGGAGAGCAAAAATTTGGAGCACAGCTAAAAACCATGTCTCCTTTCCCAACTCATTTTAATTTCTTCTTTCCAGTGTATGTGAAATTACCTCAGTGCAAAAATGTGTTGTACTGAATATGTTTGTCAATATGTTGCTATCCTACACAACAAAGATGGCCATGGAGTCATCTGTATCTTTGCTCAAATCACATTTTTTTCCTTACTGTGTAAATGTAGACCATTTAACTGCTTTTGCTTTCTGCCTCAGTTTACCCAACTATGAAGGAAAAAAATACAGAAAACAAAATACTACAAATAAAGGGGCTTGTAAGGGATGGAATACGATGTGATGTTTTTTGTAAATGTGCAGCTCAGCTTGGCCCACAGACATGGAAGACACTTAGTAAATGTGTTCTTTCTCTCCCATGGTCCAATCAGTCAGTTGACGGGGCCATTGTCAGCGCTGAATGCAGCCATGAACAGGACTGAGTCCTCCTGCTTGTCAAGTGGTTTTAGGTCTCTTATTTGCAGAATTGACTGTCTCACAGGGTTTTAAAGCTGAAAGGTATCTTAGAAAGTATCCAGTCCCCATACTTCATTTCCAAGTAAGTAAATAGCAGTCCAGAGAATGCAGTGACTTGGCCAAAGCCCTTTTGACACTAGAAGGAAATGTACTGCCCAAACGCTCCATGCCGCCAGGCTGTTTCGTCTCCCTCTGCTTGGTTGTTCAAAAACAGCGTGAAGCTGCCTAAAAACAAATGGTGGCGTTTCACAGAAAGAATATATATACATATTTTTTGCTTCATGAAATTTGTGATAAACCATGACCTACTTACTCATTGTGCTGACCTTGAAAACAATTTTCTTGATTTAACTAAAAGTTCTGGGTGATCCCTTCAAATTCTGGGAACTTAAAAATATTTGAGTAAAACTCAAATCGGTGATGTTGTTTCCAAATCTTGCTTGTGAGTAAAGAAAGGGTATTGGTAGTTTAGCATATCCTTGTGTTTAGAATGGAAGTTTTTAGTGTCTTTCTTAGTACAGCACGGAAATTCCACATTATTGACCTTTAGACACCAGAGTTCACTTTCTGTTTAAAGTGACAAGTAGTAAATTCTAGCATAAAATATAATGGAATCTTTCTATGATATTAAATAATTGCTATCCTCCAATTCTATATATTCTGAGAGAGTATAAATAAATTAAAAGTAGTGGGAGACAATGGAATACTACGCATTGATAAAGAACAGTGACGAATCTGTGAAACATTTCATAACATGGAGGAACCTGGAAGGCATTATGCTGAGCGAAATTAGATGCAAAAGGATAAATATCGTATAAGACCACTATTATAAGATCTTGAGAAATAGAATAAACTGAGAAGAACACATATTTTGTGGTTACGAGGGGGGGAGGGAGGGAGGGTGGGAGAGGGTTTTTTACTGATTAATTAGCAGATAAGAACTGCTTTAGGTGAAGGGAAGGACAACACTCAATGCACGGAAGGTCAGCTCAATTGGACTGGACCAAAAGCAAAGAAGTTTCCGGGATAAAATGAATGCTTCAAAGGTCAGCGGAGCAAGGGTGGGGGTTTGGGGACCATGGTTTAAGGGAACTTCTAAGTCAATTGGCAAAATAATTCTATTATGAAAACACTCTGCATCCCACTTTGAAATGTGGCGTCTGGGGTCTTAAATGCTAACAAGCGGCCATCTAAGATGCATCAATTGGTCTCAACCCACCTGGAGCAAAGGAGAATGAAGAACACCAAGGTCACACGACAACTAAGAGCCCAAGAGACAGAAAGGGCCACATGAACCAGAGACCTACATCATCCTGAGACCAGAAGAACTAGATGGTGCCTGACCACAATCGACGACTGCCCTGACAGGGAGCACAACAGAGAACCCCTGAGGGAACAGGAGATCAGTGGGATGCAGACCCCAAATTCTCATAAAAAGACCACACTTAATGGTCTGACTGAGACTAGAGGAATCCCGGAGGTCATGGTCCCCAAATCTTCTGTTGGCACAGAACAGGAACCATCCCCGAAGACAACTCATCAGACATGAAAGGGACTGGACAGTGGGTAGGAGAGAGATGCTGATGAAGAGTGAGCTAATTATATCAGGTGGACACTTGAGACTGTGTTGGCATCTCCTGTCTGGAGGGGGGATGGGAGGATAGAGAGAGAGGGAAGCTGGCAAAATTGTCACGAAAGGAGAGACTGGAAGGGCTTACTCATTAGGGGGAGAGCAAGTGGGAGTAAGGAGTAAGATGTATATAAACTTATATGTGACAGTCTGACTTGATTTGTAAACGTTCACTTGAAGCTCAATAAAAGTTAATAAAAACAAAAAAAGAAAAAAAAAGTAGTGGGAGAAAAACAAAGCAAGACTCTAAGTTTATATCTAGATTCACAAAACCCACCAATTGATTAAAGTTTCTTGGTCCATGAAACATTCCCAGTTTTAGAAATACAGTCCCTGAGTCCCTTGACTCCCAAAATACTCCTTTGGTCTCTTTATTTTTCCATTGCCCTCTTATATTTATTTAAAAACAGTCCTAGTAGTACAGACTCCTCTGTTCACTGACAAAATTTCCTTATTTTCTGGAATAAGTAAGAAACTTCCTGGCTCACAATGCCTCATGAATCCCTAAATAGTGGGTAGATATTTTTTTAAAAAGTGCTATGGTAATATTATATTCTACCTGATCATTTTGAAATAGCCATAAAAAAACCACATCTACAACATTATTAAAAATGTTTTTTGAGGGCAAGGTGAGGTAAGGAGAAAAGGAAAATCTTTCACAGCCTTGGAGAAATTTACTAAGAAGACAAGAAGTATATGCAGATCTATTACATGGGGAAACTTCAGGTCCCAGAAAGGTGTGGCTCTCAGGGAAGGCCATGGGAGTCATGGGATTTACACCTGAGTACTTGAGAGTGAGGTTGGGAAACATTTTTGTCAAGAAGACAACTGCCCATGAGGCCCATAACTGGCATTTGTTCTAAACCTGAATCTGTCTATATGACTTCAGAGTATGTGGGTAGAAAGCAAAGAATTTCATTATATTTTTGAATGTTGGGATTGGAAATCAGCTTGCTCTCTGCTTGCTAATTTCTCTACCCTATCCATTGTTGTTGCTGCTGTTATCTGCTGTGGAGTTTGCTCCTGATTCATAGGGATCCCATGCAAAATGGGATGGGACCCCTGTGATCAATATGGTTTTCATCGACTGATTTTCAGAAACAGATCATCAGGTCTTTCTTTAGTCTGAATTAACCTGGAAGCTCTGCTGGAACCAGCTCAGCATTATAGCAACATGCAAGCCTCCAATGACAGACAGATGGTGGCTGTGTTTTAGGTGCCTTCGTGGGCAACAAAACTGGGTCTCCTGGAGGGAAGGTGAGAATTCTACCATAGAGCCACCACTGCCCCCATTCCATCAAGAGGCCCTTCATTTTCTATGCCTGAAGGTTTAGGCCTGATCACTGTCAGAAGCTGTGTAGGGCCTTCTGGGGTTATTTTTGAACCAAAGTAGGAGGTTATTGCTCATAAATGCACAGATGCCTCTTACCTGCTATTCATAAAAAAAAAAAAAAATACCTCATACTTATGACCTCTTGTGACCCACCCTTTTTTTTCTAATATCCTGATCATTCATGGACAAAACTCTTGCAGAGGCCCTGAGTTTTTGTTATGGCCTATGTTCGTGAGCCCTCACCCTGACTGCTCAGATTTTGAACTCCCTTTCTTAAACCTGGTCAATATTCTTTTGATGAGTGCCCAGACAAAGAAATTTCAGGCTTCCCTGTTTTTTATTTCATAGTATTCCAACTTCTTTTTCTAGTTCCTGTGTGTAGTTTTATGCTATTTTTCCAATCCTAGTGAGACAGAGACAGCATTACTTACTCAATGTCAACACGTTGGATGTTTGAAAATACTTTGTTGAGTTTAGTAAATAAATGACTCAGTGAATTTTGGCTCTTAATTCTTTTTTTTTTTTGGGAGTTTGCTGAAAGCTTGACATTCAGAGCCATCAGTCATCCTCCTCCTCCCTATGTCTACCACAGTCTCGTGGCTCTTTTTGCACCAAATCTCTTATTTAGCAAGGACAGTTCTGCTCATCATTCCCAGTGTACATCATGTTCTCACTCACTACCTCAGAATCCTGGCTCACAATGCTTCCAAGGCTTTTCCCCATTTTCTCTCTATAAATTTAATTCCTAATATTCTTCCAAGTCATAATATGACCCCATTTTCCACACCAAAAACCATTTGCTATGGAGTCAATTCCAACTCATAGTGACCCCATGTGCTTGAGAGTAGAACTGTGCTCCATAAGGTTTTCAATGACTGATTTTTTAGAAGTAGGTCACCAGGCCTTTCTTCCAAGGAGCCTCTGTGTGGACTCAAGTCTCCAGCCTTTTGGTTAGCTGCCAAGCATGCTAATCGTTTTCACCACCAAGGGACTCCTTTTCTACACAGGGACTCCTGAAAGTCTCAGTCCTTCATGATTTGTCTCACTAGTCCTCAGGAGAGATTACTCAGTTGTTTTATTAAGTGTAAGCAAGTACAGATATAGCTCTATATAACAAACATTTTTGTGGGAGTAAGCAACTGTCCTCACTTCTTTTCATTTTTTGGAACTCAAAGTACTTATCTATTGTGTACTTCTAATAAAGTTGGTGCTCAATAAACTTTGTTAAGGAAAATAATCACATTAAAAATCTTATTCTCTGTATGCAGAGGTTATTGTCATAAAAATGGTGAATGTTCCTCAAATGCATCAACTCAAAAAATAACTCCACTTTAAGCTCATGGAAAAGGGAAGCTATTGACAGAAAGTAGAGTAGCTTCCTACAGTGGGCAGACACTGCCAATTTTCTGGAAGAAAACTAAAACCACATAGACAATTGTGCCGAGGTTTGTACACATTCAGCCTAACTCTGACCAAAGAGGATGTTGTCCATCAGGAGATCAAATGTTTTGAACTTGGAGGAAACAACACAAAAGAAATCCAAGTGACCTTGTTTAAGGTTTCTTTTTTTCTTTCTTTTTATGTATAATAATGAACTCAATTGAAAAGTGTTGAGGCTACACAATTTTAAAAATTCATTTGAAGGAGGGGGTCAATAAGTAAAAATGGCAAACATTCTCTCTGAAGCCAGCCTTTACAAAAATTACATCAGTGTGTGAGCGTGTGTTTATTTTGCTGTCATTAATGAGCAACTGATGATGTGCTAAACTTCCTGACCAGATGTAAAGGCATTGTGGGCTGTTTCCTTTTTTTTGTGTGGTTCATGCGTCTACTATGGTGGTGACATCCCTTTGTTGGCATCAGACCTGCAATTGGGATGATCTCTTGTTTGTTCCAAGTTGTGAAATCAGCTATAAGCTGCTGCTTTCAATTTGCCAGTGGTGTGGGATTCTTGACATAGGAATATTTCCCAGGGCTTCTCTAAACCTCTTTAACCTCTGGATGCACTTCATTGACAGCTTCCGACTTGTAATAAGTATCTACCTTTTATTTCTAAGCTGTAGCTTTTCTTGAACTATAAAATTACATTTTCTTTGGAGTAAATCTTTTAGAGTGTACTGAGATGGCAGGCTCATTAATTCTCCAGAACGTTCACAGAAAATGGAGAATGCAGAGGTCATGTAAATGTAGTCATAATAATTTCTTCATTGACTAGAAAAACTTGAGGTCAAACACATTTTAATTCAGACAGATTGCAGACAAAATGGAGAGCATAAAGAGAATCTATCTGTTTATGTAACTAAAAAGAACCTATCTAAATAAAACTTTATTTCTTTTTTATTTTGGGGCACATCATAAACACTGTTCTGTGTCGTTTATTTATCTACTCATATGAAAATGTTTGGAGATGGGAGTAGGGTCGGCAGAATGGCAAAGGGTGTTTGCTTTTCATTATCTAATATTTAGATTATTTTACTACATTATGTATACAAGTATTGTTTATGCAATTAAAATAATTTTAAAAACACATAATGCAGTGTCATCCTCAATTCCATTTGTATGAAATCACAGGGAGATTTCAGTTGAACTCTGGCCATGATTAAGAAATTTCTATTGCTATCGTTCATTGAGATTATTAATTTTTTTTTTTGTTGGGTTGGTTTTCACATTATTGTTGAAGGTCACGGGGGATTGCAGTACTGATTTCTGGATGCTGAAAACTAACTAACTACAGGATCATAAAGAGTTATTTTAAGTGGATCTTCCTCAAGATCACCTTGGGTGGTAACTGTTCCTCTGTCAAGAATGCACTCATACCTTTTCCAACAGGGTTCTTAATGTTGCAAATAGATTGATGGTAAGAACGTTGATGTGTATGGTGAGTGATGGTCTCTGTAATATCTTCCTGAGGAATAGTCAAAAAATTATATTCTCAGGTAAACAATCATGTTATAACCTAGCTGAGATTAAACATGTTATCTGTTTTTCTGTTCATATCTATAATTAGAAGCTATGAATATGTCTATCTGGTTAGTTTTTCCTTGCTCTTTGTCTGATATTTGGAGAATTGTTGCCAACGATCAAGTCACAAACTACCTCTGGGTGAGGCACCAGCCTTGTTTAAAAAGAAAAAAGAAAGTTTTATCTTTTTGCATTCTCATCATTCATAGTCATTTCTGTGAACCCTTTTTCTTGTGGGAAAGTTACTCCTAAGTCGTCTCCATCTACTATGGAAGGATTGACATCATGGGACTGTCTCCCGGGAGTACCACTGAATCCTCCTCTTCCCCAAACCGTACCAGGCTGCTAGTTCTCCTAGATGTCTTGGCTGTCGTTCTTTTGATAATACAGCCATCATCTCTTGATATATATATGTCATATTAATATTTTTGGTTAGCATAGGCAAATGACTGTCATATTCATAAAATTTAACCAAAGCAGAAGAGACTTGTAAAGAGATTTGATACAGAGGTTGAGCTGTAATAAAGACCGTGCATTAGTCTGGAATCCCTCTGGTGTCATGGTGTAATATTCTGGCAGAAAATAAGAGATGGTGCAAGAAGCTGAGTACAGTGTTTTCTGTAGAGGAGGAGGGTGTCCTCAACTCTAAGAGATATAGCCAACAGTAAGGAAGTCCACAGAATTTCAAAAAATAGCAATGAGACTTGCAACCATATGGAAGAATAAGGAAATGTAAATAGAACAAAACCACCTAGAAATATTGGGTAAAATATAATGACTCTAAATTACAGCTAAAATTAAAGGAGAAGGAAATCTCCAGGTGCCAAAAGGAAGAAAAGTATCAAAGTGAGAGAGATCACAGAAAGCTAACAGGGCATTTCACAGGTGTTTCAGAAAGGACACAGACCCCAGGGACTGCAGGTGGAGTTTTAATAAGCAAGAGGAAACAGAGACTACCCCCTGACATCACCTTTTAGCTAAGTAACAGACTGGCTCATAAAATAAAGAATAGTACCCATGAGTACTGTGAACTTTTAAAAAATCATTTATACGAAACCAAATGGTCAACAATTACTCTAAAGCAAAGATAAAATGGTAATGAGGCAGGGAAACCAGATTACTAGAAATGAAACACTCAGAATGAAATTAGTAAGAATATTGACACAATGTGAAAAATGTAATCAATGTCATTAAACAATTTGTGTAGTAATTGTTAGATGGGAACCAAATTTGCTGTGTTAACTTCCCAGGCTTTGAATCAGTTCTACCTGGTTCAGTCATGGCTGACCAAGCGAAACCCGAACAGGTTCGAATTTTTCATTTTTAAAATGTTAGTGAACCAGAACGATATCGGGTTGAATTACCGGTTGAAGTTCTGCTAGAAACTTAATCTCCCTTTTAGAAAACGGGCAGTGAGAGGGTTGCATATCAACCAAATCTGTTGATCAGCAGTGTCCCACTCCAAAATGGCAGCCAACATTGCTGCTTTGAATGTGTGTCACTTTCCACAGGCCTGGCAATAGTCTAATCTCCTGCATCAGGCTCCTGAAAAGGCTCACTATGCTTATTCTGACTCTTCCATTCCAGGGCTTCGACCTGTACTTTTTCCCATTCCAGTTATCTGTCCACTTCACTTAAGTTTAAAAAATTCAGATCTATTGTGAATTTGCTTTGTTGGCCATGACTGAACTGGGCAGAACCAGTTCAAAGCCCTGAAACTTTCACCAAAATCGCAATAAAATTTTATTTTAAAAACAATGATAACCAGGAGGAGACTGGAGAAATGGTTGCAGACACCTACAGGGAAGTTTAATCCAAGAGTCTTGCATAAGGCTCAAAATTCCCCAAAATACCATACCTCATAGCCTAGGAAAAAAATCCAAACAATTAAGTAGAGAAAATGTAAACAGATTTTCCATTTATCTGGCATTTGTTTTGGAATAAAAACAAGCACTCTGAGAAATTAAAATCCTATGTATCACATGCTGGTATAGGGTTGAAATTTGTAATATCTGGGTAGTACAGATAACATGATCTGAAAAATTCACCTTAAGAACAGAGTCCAAAATCACTTAAGCCCCTTCTATCCCCAGCAAAAGCAAGCCCCCAACCATCACTTCATAACCCAGGGCATTTGGGCCTCCAACAGGGTTTTAAAAACCGAGTTGAAAATGAACCTGCCTTAAAGATTTCAGACCTCAGAAGAAAATCACCCTGAGGAAGATTCAGCAGATATAATAAGCAGATGAATTAATACCACAAAACTTAAAATACTAGAAAAATATGAAAAAGATTATAATATAAATATGTTTTAAAGAAAGAGATTAAAAAAGAAAAGCCATAATTAATACACATAACTCAAATACATTGTTATTTTAATCTATAATCTCAGATTGAATTGTGTGTTTTCAAATAAGAAACAAACCCCAAAGCTATCCTTCATCTGGAAGGTAAGAGTGAAAGTTGAAAAAGTCAGATTTGTTTGGATACGTAGTGAGTCTTTTGGGTTTGGTTTTATGTCACAAGTGTCCATCCAAAAACTATAATGAAAATCTTACTGCCCCAAGAAAACAAAGCAATCCAGTCAGGAAATGAAAGAAAACTCAAAAAAGTTCAAACAAGCAAAAAGTGAAGTGAGAAAGAGAACTGTAGGTTAAGCTCTGTCAAGCCAATGATTTGGAGATAGAAGAAGTGGAAAGTGCTTTTCTTTATTAAATTAAAAGTTTAATTGTTTAAACTTAAGACCTCATTACAAGGAAACAATAACAGTGATGGAAGTGAAATATTGCTACAATGGAGCATGATAAATGATAAATTAGCCTTCATCCATTAAATAGGACTCCTTCTACCATCTGTTATGGTTTTACATGTTTATTTAGTTATTTATCACTTAGCTTTTGATCTGGAGAAATAGAAGACCTGCCCTATCTACAGGAGCATTTTTCTCCATGGCATACTATTTGGAGTAATAGTTCTTCTGCAAACATTATGACTCTTTTGCATGGAAGAAAGTGTTATAATCAAAATGCAAAACTAGATGTAACAATAACAACAAAAAACGTGTTTCTGTTTTCTTTCCAGGGACATTGTGAGGATTAAGGAAATTATACCTGAATTTTTTTTTTTTTCTTTTAATCATGTGAAGGAAAAGCATTGCATATGGCTGACTATGGCTCTCCTGGCATTTCCTCATATGGGAAAACTACTATCATTTTTTGAAAGGAGTCTTGTCGTAGACATTAAGGCATGCTGATTAAGTAGAGGGAAAAATAGACATCATAACAACTAATAACCTTAGCTGATACTTTTGGCAAGCTTACTAAGTGCCAGACTTACTTTTAAGCACTTTACCCATATCAACTCATTTTGTTGTCACAACAATTCTATGGGGTTGACACTCATATTTTTTTCAACCTGCAGATGAGGTTGCTTGCTTAACTTACTCCAGGTCACACAGCTAGTAAGTGAGGGAGCTAGAATTCAAATCCCAGAAGACCGATCCCAGAGGTGTTTGAACACCATGTGATGGTCTCTCGAAGATGCCTTAACTGAGAATGTGGTTTTAGCCTTGACTCTGCCACAGACTTTGGGTCAATAACATGCAATTGTTCAATCACGTAGTAGACACTTCCTTTGTGCTATACATTATAATAGGCACTGTGCAAAATGCAAAGGGATGAAAAGAGTGAAATCAAGTTCTGATGGAAATAGGTCAAGTGTCAGAGCTGTACGTAGTCTCTAATTTTCTCATGGACTTGGAGGAGAAGCTCTTTGGTTCAATCTGAATCGGTTCAGTTCAGCTTAATACATCTACACTGCTTAAGTATCTCAAATATACAGAGCTCTAGGCTGTAAGTATAGAAATATAAATAATCCAGCCCCAGACTTCAGGGAGCTCACCCTCAGTGGAGGGGACAGATAGATAAATAACTTGAAGAGAAGGTGATGTGTTATAATAAAGGAAGACTTAACATGCCATGGAAATGTGGATATAAAGTTGTAAAAGTAATTAATTCTTAGAGAAGTGTGTGTGTGAGTGAGAGAGGGAGTCAGAGACAGAGACAGAGAGACTATTTACATTGAGCCTTGAAGGATAAATAGGAATTTGCTCAGCAGAAGTAAGAGCAGAGTGTTGAGTGGGGAGCAGGAGGTTAAGATGACTGATGGAATTTTTGGCAAAGGGAATAACATGAACAAATAATAAGGGAGCCATAGTTGAGTCCATCAAAGGAGCTCAAGACCTGTCAAGGCACTTTTACCTAAGTTAATAGTTAAATTTTATCAGGTTTGAAGATTTAGGGCAATGTAAAGTTTTTAAAAGGATATGTTTTAAGTTGCCAACTCTGATATTAGTTGAAAGCTAAATTGAAGAAAAAAGAGGCTGGAAAAAGGAAAACCTTAAGAAGAAACAACCATAATCTTCAAAAGTTCTATTTCACCACTCGAACCCTCATATGTGAATTTACTTTAGTCGTATGAAAATATTTGCCAAAGAATAAATTGATATAAGGAATACGATCTATTGGTGACCCTATTAAGCATTATTTAATTTAGTTTTGGATTTTGTCTACAGATAATCCAGATGTTGGCATCTAGATATTTACAATGATGGACTTACATTGGTGAAAGCAAAATTTCTCAGACTGCCTGGGTTCCAATCTTGGCTCCCTTATTAATGACCTATGAGAGGTTTGGCAAGTTATTTAAACTCTCATTGTTTTAGGTTCCTTATGTATAAAATTGGGAAAACAATGGTAACTTCTTCCTGAACTATTTTGAGGATTAAATGGTATCTTGGGCTGAGTTCTTCAGAAAAGCAAAACCAGTGACGTGTGAACCAGTGAAGTGATTTGTGCCCATTTAGGGATGTGACTCAAGAACACCTTCATGAGTGTTCACCTCCAGGCAGAATCACCCCAAATGTTGGCAGGGACCAGAGCAAAAGTACCCAAGGAGCTCTGTGTGCCATATGTCTAAATATGTAAAAGTTATGCATTAAGCTATCTCTATATATTTTTTTATGTATATACACAGAGAGGGAGAGAGAGGAAACTCTGGTGGCGTAGTGGCTAAGAGTTTGGCTGCTAATCCAAAGGTTAGCAGTTTGAATCCACCAGGTGCTCTTTGGAAACCCTATGGGGCAGTTCTGCTCTGTCCTGTAGTGTCACTGTGAGTCGGAATTGACTCGATGGCAAGGGTTTTCTTTCTTTTTTTTTTAGAGAGAAATTTATACAAAATTATATCAAGGAAATGGCTCATTTTGTAGAGAGGCTAGAAAGTCCCAAGTCTGTGGATCAGTCTGGAGGCTTCTCCTGACTCATGTAGCTGCAAGGGCTGGTGAACCCAAGATTGGCAGGTCAGACAGCAGGCCTATGGCTCACAGGCTGCAGAGGCCAATGAATCCCAAGATCAACAGGTAAGCTGGCAGGCCACTGGATCATAGGCTGTGGAGGCTGATGAATCCCAAGATCAGCAAGTAAGTTGTTAGCTCAAGACCCAAAAGCCGGAGATCAGATGCAGGATCCAGAATGAGAAAAGCCAGCTAGAAAAGCCTGAATGTCCACCTATATTGGATACAGGCCACACCCCCAAGGAAACTGCTTTTCAACTGATTGGCTGCTCTATAGCAGATCTCATCATTGAGGTGATTACATTATATCAGATTTCATTATGGAGGTGATTCCATCATTACATAGCTGACAAACTATATCATAAATGCCAAACCACTGGGAATTAAGGTCCAACCAAGTTGACACACAACCTTAATTATCACAGATGGCATAGGACATTATTGGCACATGATAAGCATTTTATAAGCATTTACTACAATGGCTAAGGAAACTTTTAGGAGATCTTCTCCATTTTTCTTTTTATTAACAAGGTCAGGGAAAAGTGACAATGTAAGTTCAAATCAAGGCAAAATGGAATGAGAGACTTGTAAGAACAGTTCTTACAAGTTAGAGCACTTCAGCTTAAAATATGCAACAAGTCCTCAGATACCAAGTAAACTTAAAAAGCTGCAGGTATATTAATGGATCATGCTATTCTCTGTATAAAATATTTTGGCATATCTTTTCTGTTTACCCACCTGACCAGCTTGTACATGGTAAAATCTGAAGAAAAGAATAATCACAAAAGATTGACATTCTTGGCTAAGAGCTAGGGTACATTTAAATTAAGTAGGCCTCATCCAGAAGCTAGACTTTAGTTACATTTTTAGGTCCTTTACTTTCAACTTGAGGACAATGTATTAGCAGGAAAAAAAACCAACCAACCAACCAACCAACCAACCAACCAACCAACCAACCAACCAACCAACCAACCAACCAACCAACTTAAGTAAACTGAGCAAAATGCGTTCCATTCAGTTCTATGTTCTTTTTAATCTATAATTTTTCTTTATAATACCTTGGGAAGTAGAAAAGTCCTACAAATTCATCACCTCCTGAAAACTTTTCTAACAATAAAAGTTCTTTTGCAGTTAATATTTTGTATGATCCCAAGTCTATGCATATATATTTCAAATTATCAGATACATGATCTTTTTTGCTTTTACAGCTTGCTTTTGTTCTTATGTCAAAGTCTACTTCTGTGATTTTTAACATCAAAAATAGATTGAAGGCAGTGTCTTCCATTAAGATTTTTATGGCTTTTTTTTTTTTTTTTTTTTTAAGGAAAGTAAGTGTTCAGAAATACTCTCTCCCATTCTCCTATACGGGTAGGTTGAAATAGAAGCCAAAATCCAAAAGCAAAAACTCAGTCAGAAGCTGGCACTTTGCCTCTGACTCGGTCGACCTATTAAATAATCTTTGAGGGAAGGCAGATTCCAACTGCTGTTGTCCCTAGGTATCCACAGAGGATTGGTTCCAGGACCCTCATGGATACCAAAATCCACAGATGTTCAAGTTCCTTATATAAAATGGTGTAGTGTTTGCATATAACTTATGCAATCCTCCCTTATACTTTAAATCATCTCTAGATTACTTATAATACCTAGTACAATGTAAATGCTATGTAAATAGCATTTCATCACAATTGAAAACTTGCTCTGGAAGGTAGCCTTTCTCTGCTATGAGTTTCTGGAGCTCTTCTGAGAACATGGGTGCTGCCTGGGCATCAGCCAATGCCAATTTGCCTGTGATCTTGAAGTTCTTGAGACTAGTTCTCTTTCCAGAGCAAGCCAGCCATCCCTTGCTAGCCTGACTCTCCTTCCTCTCACTCTCCTCAATCCCTCACACTTAGCCTTTGAGGGATTGCTTTGACCACTTCACTGCTTTTTAGGAGCCATTTTTTCACAGAAACGAAGGGTGCACACAAGACAAGTAGCAAACAAACAGGAAAGGTAAACAATGTGAAAACAAGTGTTAGAGACTGATCTGTGAAATGGTGGGAGGCTACAGCAGGGGATGCCTACACATCACCTCATTTGTGCATTCGGTGTAGTGCTCAGCATGGAGCAAATGCAAATTTTGCTTTTTGGAACTTTATTATCTTTTTTCTGAATATTTTCCATCCAAGGTTGGTTGAATCTGCGATGCAGAATCCATGGCTACAGAAGGCCAACTGTATATCAAACATAGCAAAATTGTGAATTTGGAAAATAGTATTTTTAGTTTGGTAAAAGTCCATGAGCACCGGCTCTGTCTATAAATGGGTTGAAAGTGATGAAGGGCTGAAACATTCACTGGAAACCCTGCTGGCTAGTGGTTAAGTGCTAAGGCTGCTAACCAACACAGTTCAAATCCACCAGGCATTCCTTGGAAACTGTGGGGTAGTTCTACTCTGTCCTACAGGGCTGCTATAAGTCTTTCTTGTTGAAAACTACTAGTGGATGTAAAGAAAGAGGACAGACCCCGTGTGTGTATACAAGGATCTCTCAGATTGCCTCATAGATAACTGTTGTAATCTTTAGATTTATGCCAAATACTTTTCTACTATCACTTTTATGTTAAGTATGGCTTTGTAGAGTATAAGAGCTATATACTGAGGTGCTACAGTCCTAGCTTGATTCTTCCCTTTTGGAGCTGAAGGACATATTAACAAGATAGAAAATCGGCAATTCAGAGACTACTCAGGGAGGGTACCCTGGCTTTTTCCCATCTCCATTCTTTAGCTACTCGACTCCAATTCTAAAGGCAAGAATTTTGTCCTAAAGAAATACTGTACAGATTATGCAATGAGCAACGTGTGAAGAGATATGCCGATTCTACCATCCATGACTTTCCACAGGCCAGGTAGATATAAGATGTTCTTCTGTGGAGAGCATAGTTCATTTTTCATCATATTGAAATGAAGAGAGAGAATTGATCTTGCTGAGTTATATAATGTAGTATTTGTTTAATGGATGAGGGAATACTTGTCATGGAGTAACGCCACTGGTGGGTCAGCTTATTCTGTCTGTACTAATTGTGAAATGAGACAGAATAATTGTTTTAGACTTTATATTTCAGTTTGATGTCATTTTCAATGGCGTTATTTTTTGACAGCTATAGCAATTATATAAAAATCCCATAATAATTAATGTACCATGAAAAGAAATAAAAGGTAAGGTTTGTCAAATTTATGTAGTATACTGAAAGGTATTAACAGAATAAACGTATAACAAGACGATTTAAAATTACAACATACCGTCATCATCCTGTCAGCAAGCATATCTTTCTAACCATGAAAATCCCAAATGACATAACTGTGTGTGTTAATTCTGTAATTTATTTAGATTCTATTTTATGGCTGAAAGCTCTGTAGGCTACCTTATAGACATAAGAGATCTATCACTGCCCTGGAAGATCTCAGGGCAGAATGGATAATACCACTTCCTACCAGAGTAAAAAAGATGCAGTGCCTTCTTAGTGAAAGCAGGATTCTGGTAAAAGCCAGCTGTTAAGTAATTTTCAAAATAAATCAAACTGCCCAACTAGGAAAATGTCTCAAGATAATTATCAAGTTAAATATCATAAAGTGAACATGGGATTAAATAAGCATTGTAAATTAAATTTGAAGTAGCATTTTGATACACATTTTGAGCCATTTTGGAGGCAATAGTTCATTGAAAACCCATTCCAGTGCCTATCCTTCCCATCTTTCCTGGACTTTATAAGTTGAAATGGAAGCCAATTGTATTTCTCCTTTTCTTCTCAAGTCTCATATCCCAGTAGAGGGTCAGTCTGACATTTTACTTTGTTGTAACAAACTTTCTAAGTAATGATTATATTGGAGTGATTAATGATAGTTTCATGCTTCGTGTAATAGTATCATTTTTAAAGCAATCTCAGAAACAAGAATTTGATCCTTTCAGATGGTACCTAACCGTAATATCTTATAACAAGCAAATGTTTTAGTTCCGTATACCTTCTTTGTAAGCCATTAAATAGCTAAGTGAAAACCCTCCAAAGAAGATAATAGTTTAGTTGTGTTTGGGCAATCGAAAGAGGAAAAGCATATTCAGTTAAAGAGAAATTTTAATGTTTTTCTCTCTCTGAAAAATTCAGTATCCGATATATGTTGTAATAGCAGATTTTGCAATCATGAACTAATCTTAAATATGTATATTGTACTTGTTATACTAAAAATTGTAAGAGCAAGCCTCAGAAATGTAATATTAAAGATAAATTTGTCAGCTGATAATGTCAAGTATTAAACGCAATAAAAAATAAGAGGTCACATTTGACATGGAGTTTTGTTGTGTTTTTTAAGCTAGGAAATAATTTGGTCAGAGTTTTTCTCTTAGAAAGGAGAGCTGATGTCAACTTTAGTGCGAGAAAACTTACTTCCCACAGTTTCAAAGAAGATAGGACAATCCTAACTTTTGTCTTACAACTTTATATTGCTTTAGGAATGTAGATAAAGTGTAATTTTAATAGCTTAAGTATAAAGGGAAGGCAAGGAGGGTCTACAAGGCCTTTGCTACTAATTATGCTTCAACATGATGTAATGTTAATATAGAGAGATACTACATATTCCAAAGAAGGAACAAAATTTTCATTAGCACCGTACTTATTCTTCCAGAGAGGAGACAAAAGAGAGAATTTTTTTCTCTTCCAATTTACACATTGTTCAGAGAATTGTTGGATTTCTAAATATCCTAGATAAAATTTTAAAAAATCACATTTCTTCTCTCGACTTACTCATAAAATGAACATGAGCAAAAATGTATTTTATATAATGATAAAATTGCGTGAATGTTGTTTGGTAGATATATTTACAACAACTACAAAAAGAGCAACTGCTGAGGCTGCTTATGTACAACCAATGCCTCATGGGATTTGGTTTCTCTGTGTGGTGGTTTAGGGTCATGGTTTCATGGCACATTCCAGTTAACTGGCCTGCTAACATGTTTAGCGCTTCTGTTCTGCCTCCTAGTTCATTGGATGCTGTCTGGGGTCTTAAAAGCTTGCAAGCTGCCCTCTAAGGTAAAACAATTGGTCTCTTTTGCCTGGAACAACGGAAGGAAAAGGAGAGTCAGGAATACGAGGAGCAAACAGAATGTGTGGCTAATTGCCTCCATGAACAACTGCCTCTTTTGTCATGAGACCAGAAGAACTGGATGGTGTCCAGCTACCATTACTGAACTTATTTTTTTTAACATTTTATTGTGGTTTGGGTGAACATTTACAGAGCAAATTAGTTTCCCATTCAACAATTTATACACTTTTTTTTTGTGTGTGTGTGTGATATTAGTTGCTATCCTCTCAATGTGACAGGACTCTACGCACTTCCTCCCTGAGTTCCCTGTTTCCATTGGCCCATCTTTCCTGCCCCTTCTTGCCTTCTGAACTTTGTTTTTGGGCAAATGCTGCCCTTTGGTCTGATATGGTTGTTTGTTTTGAGGAGCATGTTCCTCTTGGTGTTTTTGTTCCACCAGCCTCTATGAGATCACTAAATCTGGTCTTTTTTATGAATTTAAATTTTGTTCTACACTTTTCTCCCACTCTGTACAGGACTTTCTACTGTGATCCTACTCAGAGTTGTTGGTAGTGGCAGCTGGGAACCATCCAGGTTTTCTGGTCTGAGGCTAGTGGAGGCTGCGGTTCATATGGTCCATCACTCCTTTGAACTAATTGTTTCCTTGAAACGTTTATTTTCTTCACTCTTCTTTGCTCTGGATGGGAAAAACCGATAGTTGTATCTTAGATGCCCGCTTCCAAGATTTTAAGACCCCAGTTGCTGCTCTTCAAAGTAGAATGTAGAATATCGTCTTTATGGACTATGCTTATGCCAATTGACCTAGACATCCCCCAAGACTATGGTCCTAAGCCCTCAAGCCCAGTGATTCAGTCCCTTGAAGTGTTTGGTTCTGGCTAAGAAGCTTTCATAGCCGTGCTCCCTGTGTGCTCTACTACATTAAGAAAAAACCAAACCTGTTGCCATCGGGTTGCTTCCGACTCATAGCAAGCCTATTCGTGGACATATTTGCAGCATATACAAATGCGTATGTAGAATATCCTCTGCCAAACCTATATATGCTCATGTGTGTACTCCCATATGCCATCCCACACCTATTCTGCTTATCTACCTATGTACCTACCTATGTATCTGCTTGTTGTTATCACAGTTATTGCAGGATTGTTTATATAATAGTATATGCCATTGTAGCCTTTTACTCTTAGTGCCCCCTTGGTGTCTTCCTTTGCCTTGGTCATGTTGTGCTGACTTCCCCCATATTGTGTATTGTCTTTCCCTTCATCCAAGTTAATATGTGTCTACTATCTAGTTAGTGATTTTCCCTTCCCCCCCCCCCCCATTCCTGGTACCCATAAAAGAATGTTTCTTTCTGTGTGTAAACCTTTTCTTGACTTTTTATAGTAGTGGTCTCATACAATACTTGTCCTTTTGTGATTGACTTATTTCACACAGCGTAATGTCCTCCGGGTTGATCCATGTTGTGAGATGTTTGATGGATTCATCATTATTCTTTAATGTTGCATAGTATTCCATTGCATGTATATGCCACAGTTGTCTACCCATTCCTCTGTTGATGGGCACTTAGGTTGTTTCCATCTTTTTGCTGTTGTGAATAATGCTGCAATGAACATGGGTGTGCATATGTCTATTCATGTCGCGGCTCTTATTTCAAATTTCACTAAGATATATACCTGGTGGTGGGATTGCTGGATCATATGGTATTTCTATTTCTAACATTTTAAGGAAGCATCATACCAATTTTCACAGTGGTTATTGCGTTTTACAGTCCCAACAGCAAGGTATGAGAGTTCCAATCTCCCCCCACCCTTACCAGCATTTGTTGTTTTCTGTTTTTTTGATCATTGCCATTATTGCTGGGGTGAGGTGATATTTCATTGTTGTTTTGATTTGCATCTCTCCAATGGCTAAAGATCTCCAGCATCTTTTCATGTATTTGTTGGTGGCCTGAATGTCCTCTTTGGTGAAGTGACTTCATATCCCTTGCTCATTTTTACATGGTTTATCTTTTTGTTGTTGCAGTGTTGGAGTTTTCTATAAATTTTTGAGATTAGCCCCTTGTCAGATATCCCATTGCCAATTTTTTTTTTTCCCCCAGCCTGTAGGTTCTCTTTTTATTCTTTTGGAGAATTCTTTTGATGCACATAATTTATAGGAGGTCCCAGTCATCTAGTTTATCTTCTTCTGTTCGTGCATTTTTTATTATGTTTGGTAGTCAATTTAGGCCATAAATTAGGGCCACTAGGTTTGCCACCATTTTTTCTTCCATGATCTTTATAGTTTTAGGTTTTACAGTTAGGCCTTTGATCCATCTTGAGTTAGTTTTTGTGTGTGATGTGAGTTATGGATTGTGTTTCATTTTTCTGCAAATAGATATCTAGTTTTCCCAGTACCGTTTGTTAAAGGGACTATCCCTTCCCTTTTTAATGGATTTCAGCACTTTGTGGAAGATCAGCTCTCCATAGGTAGATGGATTTACTTCTGGTTTTTTTTTTTTTTCCTCAATTCTGTTCCGTTGATCAATGTGCCTTCTGTTGTACCAGTACTAACCTGTTTTGACTACAGTGGCTGTATAGTAGGTTCTGAGATCAGGAAGTGTGAGGCTTTCTACTTTGTTCTTCTTCCTGATAGTGCTCTGCTTATCCTGGGCCTCTTTCCTTTCCATATAAAGTCTATTAGTTTTTTTAACAAGTTTCATCTTGTTAAAGAATGTTGATGGAATCTGAATCAGGATTGTATTACATCTGTAAATCACTTTGGGTAGTACTGGCATTTTCTCAGTGTTCAGTCCTCCTTACCCATGAGCAAGGTATGTTTTTCCATTCATGTAAGTTTTTTTGTTTCTTGCTGTAGTGTTTTGTAGTTTCTTTATATAAGTCTTTTACAACCCTGGTTGGTTTTATCTAACTACTTTATCTTTCCAGGGGTGGAGGAGGGGAAGTATTATAAATGGTATTGCTCTCCTGATTTCCTTTTTGGAGTTCTCTTTACTGATGTTGTTGTTGTTGTTAGGTGCTGTCAAGTCAGTTCTGACTCATAGAGACCCCATGCACAACAGAACGAAGCACCGCCTGGTCCCACGCCATCCTTAAAATCGTTGTTATGCTTGAGCACATTGTTGCAGCCACTGTGTCAATCCACCTCATTGAGGGTCTTCCTCTTTTCCTCTAACCTTGCTCTTTGCCAAGCATGATGTCCTTCTCCAGAGACTGATCCCTCCTGAAAACATGCCCAAAGTATGTAAGAGCAGCCTCGCCATCCTTCCTTCTAAGGAGCATTCTGGTTGTACTTCTTCCAAGACAGATTTGTTTATTCTTTTGGCAGTCCATGGTATGTTCAATATTCTTCACCAACACCACAATTCAAAGACATCAATTCTTCTTTGGTCTTCCTCATTCATTGTCCTTTCACATGCATATGATGCGATCGAAAATACCATGGCTTGGGTTAGGCGCACCTTAGTCTTCAAGGTGACATCTTTGCTCTTCAACACTTTGAAGAGGTCCTTTGCAGCAGATTTGCCCAATGCAATGTGTCTTTTGATTTCTTGACTGCTGTTTCCATGGCTGTTGATTGTGGATCCAAATAAAATGAAATCCTTGACAACTTCAGTCTTTTCTTCCTTTATCATGATGTTGCTCATTGGTCCAGTTGTGAGGATTTTTGTTTTCTTTATGTTGAGGTGCAATCCATACTGAAGGCTGTGGTCTTTGATCTTCATTAGTAAGTGCTTCAAGTCCTCTTCACTTTCAGCAAGCAATGTCGTGTCATCTGCATAATGCAGGTTGTTAATGAGTCTTCCTCCAATCCTGATGCCCTGTTCTTCTTCAGATAGTCCAGCTTCTCAGATTATTTTCTCAGCATACAGAATGAACAGGTATGGTCAAAGAATGCAACCCTGGCGCACACCTTTCCTGACTTTAAACCAACCAGTATCCCCTTGTTCTGTCCGAACAACTGCCTCTTGATCTATGTAAAGGTTCCTCATAAGCACAATTACGTGTTCTTGAATTCCCATTCTTTTCAACGTTATCCATAATTTGTTATGATCCACACAGTCGAATGTCTTTGCATAGTCAATAAAACACAGGTAAACATTCTTCTGGTATTCTCTGCTTTCAGCCAGGATCCATCTGACATCAGCAATGATATCCCTGGTTCTACGTCCTCTTCTGAAACTGGCACGAATTTCTGGCAGTTCCCTGTCAATATACTGCTGCAGCCCCTTTTGAATGACCTTCAGTAAAATTTTGCTTGCATGTGATATTAATGATATTGTCCTATAATTTCCATATTTGGTTGGATCACCTTTCTTGGGAATAGGCATAAATATGAATCTCTTCCAGTCAGTTGGCCAGGAAGCTGTCTTCCATATTTCTTGGCATAGATGAGTGAGCATCTCCAGTGCTGCATCTGTTTGTTGAAACCTCTTAATTGATATTCCATCAATTTCTGGAGCCTAGTTTTCACCAATGCCTTCAGAGCAGCTTGAACTTCTTCCTTCAGTACCATCGGTTCCTGATCACATGCTTCCTCTTGAAATGGTGGAACATCGACTAATTCTTTTTGGTATAATGACCCTGTGTATTCCTTTCATCTTCTTTTGATGCTTCCTGCGTCATTTAATATTTTCCCCATGGAATCCTTCACTATTGCAACTCGAGGCTTGAATTTTTTTTTCACATCTTTCAGCTTGAGAAATACCGAGCATGTTCTTCCCTTTTAGTTCTCTTTGTTAGTGTAGTGGAATCCAAATGATATTTGAATGTTGTTCTTTTACTCTGCCACTTTGCTAAACCCTTTTATTAGTTTCAGTAGCTTCCTTGTGGAATCTCTGGGATTTTCTATGGATAAGATCATATCATTTGCAAATAGGGATAATTTTACTTCTTCCTTACCAATTTGGATGCCTTTTATTTCCCTTTCTTGCTTTATTGCTCTGTCTAAGTTTTCCAGTACAAAGTTAAATAACGGTAGTGATAAACAGTATCTTTGTCTGGTTCCCTTTGTCAAGGGGAATGATTTCAGTCTCTTTTGAGAGTGCTGCTGGTTGTTAATTGTGCATATATGCCCTTTATTAGGTTGAGGAATTTCCCTTCTATCCCTATTTTGCTGAGAGTTTTTATCAGGGTTTTGGATTTTACCAAATGCCTTTTCTGCATCAATTGATACAATCATGTGGTTCTTTTCCTTTGTTTTATTTAGGTGGAGTATTACATAGATTGATTTTCTAATGTTGATCTATCCTTGCATAGCTGGTATGAATCCCACTTGGTCATGATATATTATTTTTTTGATATGTTGTGGGATTCTATTGGCTAAAATTTTGTCGAGAATTTTTGTGTCTATATTCATGAGGGATATTGGTCTATAATTTTTTCTTTTTGTTTAGTGGTGTCTTTGCCTGGCTTTGGTGTCAGGGTTATGCTTGAATTCATCGTTTTCTATGTTTTGGAATAGTTTGAGTAGAATTGGTGTCAGCTCTTCTCTAAATGTTGGTAGAATTCTCCAGTGAAGCCATCTGGGCCAAAGCTTTTTTTTGGTTGGGAGTTTTTTAAATGACATTTCAATGTCTTCTTTTATTATGTTTTTTTCCAAATTTTCTACCTCATTTTGTGCTAGTTTAGGTAGGCAGTGTGTTTCTGGAAATTTGTCCAATTTCTTCTAGGTATTCAGATTTGTTGGAGTACAGTTCCTCGTAGTTTTCTGTTATGACCCTTTTTATTTCAGTTGGTTTTGTTGTAACATTTATTATTTGTGTTATTTGCATCTTTTCCTTTGTCAGTTTAGCCAGTGGTTAGTCGATGTTATTAATCCTTTCAAAAAAACCAACTTCTAGTCTTGGCTCCATGCTTGAGCAGCCTACCTGCCATTTGGCTGGGTTGGCATGTAGGAAGGGGGTGGCATGGGAGGGAGGGTGGTGATCAGAGCTGGGGAGTGAGGAGCTTACACCTTGGTCCCTGCAGTTTCCGGGCTGCTGGGATGGGGGAGGGGGTTGTGCTGCTTATCACCAGGAGGGTTGCAGGAGGGGGAGATGGTCCTCTGGTCACTGGGCAAGGGTGCCTGGGATCTTCACCTTGGCTGCAGCCAGCAGTTGGGACCTTATTTCACTCTGAGTATATCTATACAATTACTCTGTGTCCTGTTGGCAATTCCATGAAGTCACCTTCTATGTTCTTCACCAGGGTTTACTGCTATCTTTGTCTGAAGATGGCTGTACTGTGCTGGGCCAGCTGGCAGGACCCCTCTACTCTGTCTCTTCTAGTTTGCTCTTTTCAGTCTGCTTCTTCTTCCAAGTGGTGTTCAATCTAGTTCTTTATCTTTTCATTTGATGCTCAGGTTCCAGGATTGCCATCTGTGTCTGTTTCACTTGGTTTCTTATGTCTTTGATATAGAGGGACAGCATGGTGTGTCTGACTAAGCAGTCATTTTTCTCAATGTCCAATTACTAAAAGTTTTGATCAAAGACTCTGTAGAAGAATCCTGATCAAAAAGGGGACATATAGAACAGAATTTCGAATTCTCATTTGAGACTGAGTGGACCTCCAAAACTACTGTTCTGTGATAATCTTTAATCCTTACACCAGAAATATCCCCTGAAGTCTTCTTTAAACCAAAGAATAGTTTAGCTTAATTAATAGAGTGTCTGCCTTGAGCGCTGTGCTTTTTTAAGACCTATATGGAATCAGCTTGACAAAAGAAACTCAAAAGGTTAGATAGGAAACTTCAGAAGCAGTAAGTTTCTATTAATGGGGAATGTGATGCAACAAATTGCTTTTTTTATGGCCTTTTTAGCCATGCTCTTGTGACGCCCACAAATTGATTGGCTGAGCCACGGTCTTGCAAGGGTTTGGTAGATTTTCTGTGCAAATAGTGGCTTAAAAAGTCATCCAGTAAGACTGAGCCCCTGGTGGTTGAACTAGGCAATTGGTTGGCTTTGCCATCCTGCTAGGCTTATATAAGGGCCAATCCCACAAAAGTTGGGGGGACCTTACTACTACCAAGAAGAGTCTGGAGTTGAGTGTGTCCTATGGACCTGGGCTCCCTGTGCGCTGAGATCCTCCTAGACCCAGAAGAGAGAGCTGTAACACTAAAGATGGAGAAAAAATGGGTTGACTGGCGCACAGAGAGAGAGATGGCCGTGGTAGGCTGGTTGGCCCATGGAGAGGGAGTCGGGTGCCGCCATGCAGGTGGTTTCCCTGCTGCTAAAGAGCTATTAACACTTGACTGTGCAGGGCAGAGCCCTTAGTGTGCCCTGTGCAACACGCCTTCTCCCTGGGCAGCATGGTGGGAACCATGTGGGCCCTCAGTAGCAGAGGCCCACATATGGTAGAGGTAAGGGAGAGAACCACATGGGCCTGGATAGTGTGGCAGAAGCTAGCCACAGAGACCTAGAAGAGGCCAGCGGCAGAGGCTTGGGGGATCCTGTGTAGAGATCTTTCCTCTGGTGAGACAAGGCCCAGCAAGGCCGAGCAGCAGAGCAGAAGACTTGGGAGTTGTGCAAGCCCCCTCCTTTTCCCCAGACATTGTGGTTGCAGCCGGTAGTAGCAGTGACATGAAGACAGCATCTGACTTGAACCGCAGTGTGCTGGCCCAGTGACGTAAGAATGGACATGGATAATTTAGGGAAGGGTAAACAGTTCCCCTTTGAGAATTTGTTATTGTTAACTGTTTACTTTCTATAAATAATAATAATGGCTTTTGCTTTGTCAATACTGTGTAAGTGTCTTGTGTGTCTGGCTTGATCACAGACAAAAGTAGCATCTGTGGAATGTTTGCTGCCAGTGGGTGCACAGGCCTCATTCCTAACAGTCTATGGCTGCCTGAAAGTTTGAGGCTCAGCCTGTCTGCCTGTACAATGCAGATAGATAGGCACACAAAGAGAAACTATTCAGAAAAAGAGGGTGCCAATGGCTCCAAAACTTGAAGAATGCAGTCAGTGTCACTGAAGACATGCACATTGAACATGGATTGATCTAAGTGGTGCAGTGTACATTCTTAACAACAACAAAATAAAATGAATTAAAAAAAAATGAACTTGCTTGCATGTAAATATTCCTGGTTATGGTAACAAAATTGTGTTCAGTGACATACATAGGCCTGTTTTGGAGAAACACGTCATCATTATTAGTTTACATAAACACCAGTCACTGCCAAGTTGATTCCAACTCCTGGAGACCCCATATGTGTCAGAGTAGAACTATGCTCATTAGGGTTTTTAAAGGTTGATTTCTCAGAAGGACATGGCCAGGCCTTTCTTCTGGGGCCCTCTGAGTGAGCTTGAACCTCCAATCTTTCAGTTAGCATACGAGCATTTTAACCATTTGACCCACCCAGGGACTCCATAAACCAAAAATAAAAGTAAATGAGCCCGTTGCTCACTCATAGCAACCTTATAGGACAGAGTATAATTGCCCCACAGAGTTTCCAAGGAACAGCTGGTGGATTCAAACTGCTGATCTTTTGGTTAGCAGCTGTAGCTCTTAACCACTGTGCCACCACGACTCCCAGGGACTCCATAGAGATGGTGTATACTGTAGGTATATCATGGAGAGGGTGGATTCATAGAGTTAATTCAAATAAATGAGATACAGTTAATATCTTTGTCTTATCTTTTAAAGGCTCTTCCAATCCAAATAAATTGTCAGCAGAGTTTACAAAAACTACCATTAATAATAGTACAGGATTTAAGAGATAGGCCTCAGTTAAGGGAATCTAGTAATCTTCCCTATTTTTTTTACATTTGGGAGTATTTTTCATTTTTCATTTGTCAGATGAATTTCATGCACTAGGCTTGTGTTCATCTCTAGTACTAGATCATCATATTCTCCAAGCTCCTTGAACTTTGAAAAGCTACACAAAGTTCCTGAAGAGTTCATTTGCAAGCAAGTGGGAAAGATATTTTCACTTTGGCTTTTTAGCTCTTTTCAATATTTATGCACTGTGGTTAAAGTGTCTGAGCCATTTAAACAAACATTTGATTGCATCTTAGTTGAATTTTTAAAGACAGGAGCCCTGATTACAGAAGTCCAGGAATACATTATGTTGTTAGTAAATAAGAATGGCAGCCACAGTTTTTTCTTGGCATTTATTATGAACAATATGCAAATAAATTAGTGGTTAATTTTCTGTTGGCTATGGGCCAGGATTAAAATTTAAAAGGAGCCAATTTTCATAATATGCAACAGCTGAAAAAACTTTCAGCTAAAACTGGTTCGATTTTATTTGGCCCTAAAGACTGTCCTCAAGAGTACCTCAGATTCACCTGCATGATTCCCTAAAATGCCAACTTTATGTGAGTATTTGACTCTGAAGGCTGAATGAGTTACCATGTTGGTTACAATGCATGCTAAATGGGGGAAATGAATTTCCAGCTGAGTCTCATTAAAAGCAATGCATTTTTAAAATGAATAAAATTTCTTAAAAGGCATTTAGAAATATTAGTTTTCTGGATCAGTTTAACCAGCTAATCCAAAGTCAAAATAATCCCAGTTAGTACTTGGAGCACAGGAGCCAGTTAAATGGATTTGTAAGGAAAAGGCAAAGTCATTGCATTTACTAAACAGAATGACTTTGCTTTTTAATTTAGAAACAGACTGCCATGTAGATGAGTTCCTATATACAGTTTTCAATATAAGTTGCTAAGATTCTAAATTAGATTTTTATTTTTACTACAGCAAAGTGAGTACGGAGACCTGCTAGCCCAGTGGTTAAGAGCTATGGCTGCTAACCAAAAGATCAGCAGTTCAAATCCAGCAGCTGCTCTTTGGAAACCCTATGGGGCAATTCTACTCTGTCCTATAGGGTTGCTACGAGTCAGAATTGACTTGAGGCAACGGGTTTGGTTTTTGTTTTATAATGTGTACAGCCATGACCATTTGGTTTATTCCTACAAGCTTTGATTATAAAGTGAATTTTAATAATATTTTAGAAGTGGAAAATACCATAGAGACTCACCAGTTCCATACCAGGACTGATCAGTGTTTCCAGAAGGGGTCATGAGACCACAATAAGCTGACTTCATTTCAATTATATTCCTTCTAGTCTTAGCTAGACTTTTCTCCCAGCTTTGTGATACTTTTCTTCTTCTCTCACTGAATTGACTCCTCACGGAACTTCCCCCTATGATCACTGTCTTTGGCAACCATCTTATTTTCAGGACTAGGTGGAGCACCCTATTTCAGGTGCTGAACAAGACATGCCCCATACACTTTCACCTCTATCTGGATTCGTTCATCTCACATACTCCTTTCCAAAACCTCAACCCAGTAATTATTCATTGTCTCTTTTTGTAACTTTCATGTTTATCTACTGATATTATCTTTCTGCCTGAAAAATATTCCTCTCTTAATGCTTTTCTTTCCATCCACCAACAAATTTATTGACATTAAGAGTCTTTAATATCGCACATCTTCCCTTCTTGCAATCTCACTCTAGCTATTTCCACTTTGTTGAAATTTTTTCCTGGAAAAACATAAGGTTACCAAGAATCACCTGATATCCATAGAAGAAGCAACAATAAATTACTTCCTAAAAAAGGGACAATAAATTAGTGGTTAACAATACAGGCGCTGAAACAGGCAGCCTGGGTTTGGGTTGCGCCACTTTCTTTTACTAGCTATAGTATCTTGAGCAAGTTTTTTAACCTTTCTGTTCTGTAGTTTCCTCATTCATGAAACAGATAACCTAGTATTACCTACCTCATAGGGTTGGTACAACGATTAAATAAAACAATATTCATAAAACACTTAGAACAGTGTTCAGCACATAATAAACACTATAAAATATCAGTTAACTAAAAATAATCCAATGCACATCTTTTTCCTCTTTTTTTCTCTCCCTCAACTTCTCATCAGCCTTTAATTTTATTGGTTACCCCTTCTAGAAACTCTTCACCCTTGGTGAAATTTTGCAACCTGTCAAGTGGACTGGTGGAAAAAACAGATGTTCCAAGGTATTAGGAAAGTTTGGTTGGTGGTTATCGTTCAATTGAAATGTCTGACTCTGAGGCTTAGCCTAGGTAAAGAGAGGTGTCAAGTGAAAAGTGGAGCAATGAATTTAGGAAACTTCAATTTTGCATTTAAAGGTCACTGCAAGAATAGATCAATGAGGGAAATAGTGATTGAAGTGAGAGAGGATAAATTGGGATTTGGAGAAGTTTCCAAACATTGGAGCTATTGTTTGAGAATGATTTTTAGGCCCAGATGATGACAGATGATGGGTGTAGGAAAAAGAACTGCTGGCTAAGTATCCTTGAGGGAGGAGGGCTCCTGGAAGTTAGTAGGCAATGGGAAAGCAAGGGGGAAGTACTGGATTCAGTATACTTTCAATAATTTAACAGCTAACACTTAATGGACCATCTACATTTCTTTATTTTATCCATTGTACCTGCCTTTGGGCCCCTAAAATTTTTATTATTAGCAGCTCCATCATAATTTAGGCAAAAGAAATAAATATTCCATCACCCTACATTTCCATTCGTTAATCACCTACTATTGTTAAATGATCAAGTGGGATGATGAAAGAGGAAATACATAAAAGTATCTTTAAAGTAACACATTTGGGTGATCTGTCAATTTTAATAACCATTGCTATCTTAGAGCTGGCTGTTCTTCATTATTAATGTCCCAGGATGACATGTTATGATCACTTATTTCACTTTCTGAGACAACCAGAGAGATGAAGTAGTTAGAATGAGGTCATTCAGGGGATGCTCAGCTGAATCAGCAGGAGAACTAACAGTTCCTAACATCTGCTCTAAACCCTACGTTTCTAAATCATAATAGCACCCCAAGGGACTATAATCGTAAACAGGTTTCTAGAGATTGAAGTTGTCTTCCAAAACTGAAGCAATCTTATTTAAAAAAAATTGAAACACAATTTTTTTTTTTTGTCTTTACAGTGATGTTTATATACTTCCAGCTCATCTGCTGCTGAAACAGCAGTGGAGCTGAGTCTTTGAAGTGAAGGGCTGTGTGTATATTGGCAGAGTGGCAGATAAACAATGCCAAAGACTCCTAAGAAGATTAAACTGTTAACCACAAATACGAGGTTTCAGTTGGGAAGATTTATTTGTCGCTGACCATATTAGCCATTGTAGTTAACACTGGCTCTGGGAAAAGTCATGCTTTGGTTATGGGCCAGTAGGCTATATTTGTAGAACTGCAGCTGAATTTATAGGATGGATGCTGTGACATTGCAGATTTTCACAACCATCAAACAGTTAATGAAGAAATCACAAAATGTTCTGCTGGATCTAAGGCTTTAAGCTCTTTTTGGCACTTTTAATAGTTTAAACTCTAAGATTCACTGCCTCCCAACATTCTGTCCGTTTCCCTGTTCCTTATGGACTTCATTATATTTGAGAACTCTTCAAGTAGCCACTTGAATTAAAAGATAATAAAAACAGGGATAGAGGTGGGCTTGGTGGAATTGCAGTAGTATTGTATGGGAAAGGAAGGCAAGGGAATTGATCCTACCCTGTCCTATAAGGCCTTTATGAGTCGGAATCTGCTTAACAACATGCAACAACAATAGCAACAAAAAGACCAATCACCGGCATCCGTCAGTTTGTCCTACTGAGGTGGCTTGCCAGTTGCTATGATGCTGGAAACTATGCCACTCTTACTTGAAATACTAGCAGGGTCACCCATGGTGGGCAGGTTTCAGTGGAGCTTCCAGATCAAATTCGACTAGGGAGGTAGGCCTGGCAATGTACTTTTGAAAATTAGCCAATGAAAGCCTTGTGGATCCCAACAGACTCACTTGCTTTGGACAAGTCACCAGGAGGGATCAGTAGCTAGAGGGAGACATCATGTTTGATGAAGAACAGGGCTACCAAATGTGAGGAAGACCGTTGGTGAGATGGATTGGCACAATAGCTTCAATAGTGGACTAGAAGATGGTAGTGATCGCGGGGATAACCCAAGATTGGGCGATGTTTTTTTTTCTGCTGTGCATAAGGTCTCTATGAGTTGGTGTCAACTAAATGGCAGCTAGTAACAGGGGCCGATCACGTGTCTGGGTTCTGACCGAAGCCCTGCACCTGCACTATCTTATTTAAGGTTTACAGAAATCATACAGGAATTGTTCATCCCCACTTTAAAGATGAGAAAATAAAAGATCAGAAATGTAACATTGTATGCCCGAAGTCATACTGGAGGAACATGGAAGAACCGAGATTTGATCCCAGCTTTGTCTGCTTCGAAGGCTATACTTTACCTGCTACCTTAAGGAAAACCAGATAGATAACCCTACACTGACAGATAAGCCTGCTTATAATTACTTGTTTAATGCCTGTTTTGCCCTAGTAGTCTATGAGGTTTGGAAGAAAATATGTGTTGCGTTTACTGACTACTGCTTCCTCCCCTCCTCCCCAGCACTTACTATATACCAACTCCTACTAGATATTAGGAAATATTTATCAAATAAGGAAGTGAATCTGAATGAAGAAATGCTTGTCAGTCCTAAAATGGACTAAAGGAACTAGGGATTGGCCAGGTAGGTAGGGCAGAGACTTGGAAGTATAAATAATTTTAAGCGAGTAGTTAATGTGTGGTTGAGATGAACAGCCACGGGATCCCAGTTAGGTAAAGTCAGAACTGTAGCCATGGAGGACTGTGTAGCAGAAGAACAGGGTGCAGTTCAAGGGACTGGAGGTTATTAAGAGATTCTGACATTACTACAAGCATGTTGTAGCTGTGTGAGTGTCATTAAGTTAGTAAAACCCTTCTCTTCACTCTGCCTCCCTCACAATCATGAGGCTTGGAAAGAAACGGGTGTTCACTGCTGCCAAAAATAGTTGGTTTTATTATGGCTTCTTGTCCTACTTCAGATAGCGACTTTGGGCATCACGAGAGTTAACCACCACTGCCATGGGCATCTGCTTTGTAAGATCACTCCTTCTCTGTGACGGCCTTTTTGATAATAACCCTTTGCTCAACAAGTTGGCTTTCCTGGATGTGATAATGATAAAAATAATTACTAGAATCTATGAGTCTTTTACTTGTGCGTGATGTTAATGATATTTTTTGATAATTTTCACATTCTCTTGGATCACACACAAGTAAAATTCTGTTGAAGATCACTCAGAAGGGTTTGCAGCAGTACATTGACGGAGAATGGCCAGAAATTCAGGCCAGATTCAGAACAGTATGTGGAATGAGGGATACGACTGCTGACGTTAGATGGATCTTGGCCGAAAGTAGAGAATACCACAAAGATGTTTACCTGTGTTTTATTGTCTATGCAAAGGAATTTGTGTGGACCATAACAAATTATGGGTAACATTGTGAAGAACGGGAATTCCAGAACACTTAATTGTGCTCGTGCAGAACCTGTACATAGACCAAGAAACAGTTGTTTGAAGACAGCAAGGGGGCACTGCATGGTTTAAAATAAAGAAAGGTGTGCATCAGGGTTGTACCCTTTAACCATATTTATTCCCTCTGTATACTGAGCGAAGAATCCGAGAAGCTGGACTATATGAAGAAGAAAACAGCAAGGGGATTTGTGAAAGACTCATTAACAACCTGTGTTATGCAGATGACACAACTTTGCTTGATGAAAGCTAAGAGAACTTGAAGTACTTACTGATGAAAATCAAAAACCACAGCCTTCAGTATGGATTACAAATCAACATAAAGAAAACAAAAATCCTCACAACTGGACCAATAGCAACATCATGATAAATGGAGAAAAGATTGAAGTTGCCAAGGATTTCATTTTACTTGGATCCACAGTTAACCCCCAGAGAAACAGCAGTCAGGAAATCAAACAACGTATTGCACTGGGCAAATGTGCTGCAAAAGACCTCCTTTGAGGACTAAGGTGCCGCTGACCCAAGCCCTGGTATCTTCAATTGCCTCAGATGCATCTGAAACCTGGACAGTGAATTTTCTTATTTTGAAAAAGAATTTATACCTTTGAATTATGGTGTTGGTGAAGAATATTGAATACATCCTGGACTGCCAGCAGAACGAACAAATTTATCTTGGAAGAAATACAGCCAAAATGCTCCTTAAAAGCAAGAATGGCAAGACTTCATCTCACATTCTTTGGACATAATATCAGGAGGAACTAGTCCCTGGAAAAGGACAGCATGCTTGGTAAAGTAGAGGGTCAGCGAAAAAGAGGAAGGCCCTCAATGAAATGGATTGACACAGTGGCTGCAACAATGGGGTCAAGTAAAACAAGGATTGTAAGGATGGTGCAGGATTGGGCAGTGTTTCATTTTGTTATGAGTTGAAATCAACTCAACAGTACCTAACAACGACAACAATTTAGGGTTTTAAGAGTCCCTGAGTGGTGAAAATGGCTAACGTGTTTGGCTGCTAGCCTAAAGGTTGGAGGTTCGAGTCCACCCAAAGGCACCTCAGAAGAAAGGCCTGATGATCTACTTCCAAAAAATCAGCCATTGAAAATTCTGTGAGAACAGTTCTACCTGGACACATATAGGGTCTCCATGAGTCAAAATCAACTCGACTGCAACTGGATATGAGTGCTTTACATGAATTATCTCATTTGATCCTCACAATAACCCACTCAGGTCCAAACAATTTTGTCTCTTTATTATAGGTGAAGAAACTGAGACTTGGGGAGTTTAAGTCATTTGACCAAAGTCATGTGGCTAATGACTAGCAATCCCAAAACTTGAACCCAGATCTAACCAACAAATTCTCCAATAAGAATGTTGTTAAAACTTTTGGAGAAGGCTCTGGAATAAACATTTAGGAGCCCTTAGTTTTTGATGATATTAACCATTCCTCGCTCAGGCACAGGGTTGTTTTTATTTTTCGGTCTGTCTATTGGAGAGTCTACTTATAAATTCCAGGTGTATAATTCCTTGGGAAAAATTAATAAATAAATAGAAGAAAGAAACCGTTTTTCTACTTTCTCCAAAATACCACAAAAGTGTCAGGGCCACATTTTGAGAAAAATGTCAAATGTTTAGACAGTATGATATAGCATACATAGTGACACCACAAAGAAGAAATAACAAGATAGGGGCTGTGTTATAAACATTGATTCTTCTATGGTCAGGACCTGCTGAATTTTATATAAAACTTTTCATTTAATTAAATATATTGCAAACAATGCAGGGAAGCTTTATTCTAGTCATCTTTCAGACTGTCGAAATAGTCATGGCTTACAGAATCAAGTTTTTTGGTGAGATTCATTAAAAAGTAATTGTGTAAAATGTAATTTTGAATATGTTAATACTTTGAAATATAAGAATTTCTTTAAGCTTTCATTATATGAAAGATGTTCCAACAGCTTAAAATTCTGTTTATTTGCCAGCTTATTTCATTAAATGAATCCAGAACAGCATAGAGAAGAATAAAAATTATCCAAAGATAACAACAATTAAACTCTCACTGTAATCCTTCCTGTCTTTTTTCTATGCATATGTGATACAAACACACACACACACACACACAAAACACAAGGGCACTCAAAGGTTTTAAATCTGCCCTTTTCACTTTCTATTTTTTTTTTTTATGGTGGTTTAAGTGAAAGTTTACCAATCAAGTCAGTCACTCATGCAAAAATTTATACACACCTTGCTGAATACTCCTAGTTGCTCTCACCCTAATGAGACAGTATACTCTTTCTCTCCACCCTCTATTTTCATGTCCATTCAACCAGCTCCTGTCCCCCTCTGCCTTCTCATCTCCTCTCCAGGCAGGAGCTGCCCACAGAATTTTATGTGTCTACTAGATCCAAGAAGCTCACTCCTCACCAGTATCATTTTCTATCCCATAGTCCAGTCCAATCCCTGCCTGAAGAGTTGGCTTTGGGAATGGTTCCTGTCTTGGGCTAACAGAAGGTCTGGGGACCATGATCTCCAGGGTCCTTCTAGTTTCAATCAGACCATTAAATCTGGTCTTTTTAGGAGAATTTGAGGTCTGCATCCCACTGCTCTCCTGCTCCCTCAGGGGTTCTCTGTTGTGTTCGTTGTCAGGGCAGTCATCAGTTGTAGCCAGGCTGATGTCTCTGGTTTATGTGGCTCTTTTTGTCTCTTGGGCTCATAATTATCCTGTGTCTTTGGTGTTCTTCATTCTCATTTGATCCAGGTGGGTTGAGACCGATTGATGCATCTTAAATGGCTGCTTGCTAGCCTTTAAGACCCCAGATGCCACTCTCCAAAGTGGGATGCAGAATGCTTTCTTAATAGATGTTATTATGCCAATTGACCCCTAGATGTCCCCTGAAACCATGGTCCCTAAACCCCTGCCCCTGCTACATTCAATCTGTTCGGGAAACTTCTTTGATTTGGTTTAGTCCAGTTGTGCTGACCTCTCCTGTATTGTGTATTGTCTTTCCCTTCACCTAAAGTAGTTCTTGCTACTATTTAATTAGTGAATATCCCTCTCCCTCCGCACTCTTGTAACAATCAAAGAATATTTTCTTCTGTGTTTAAACTATTTCTTGAGTTCTTGTAATAGTGGTCTCATACAATATTTGTTCTTTTACAACTGACTGGTTTCACTCAGCATAATGCCTTCCAGATTCCTCCATGTTATGAAATGTTTCACAGATTCATCATTGTTCTTTATCTATGGGTACTATTCCATTGTGTGAATACACCATAAGTTATTTATCCATTCATCATTTGATGGGCACCTTGGTAGCTTCCATCTTTTTGCTATTGTAAACAGTGCTGCAATGAACATGGGTGTGCACATATCTGTTCGTGTAAAGGCTCTTATTTCTCTAGGATATATTCCAAGGAGCGGGATTGCTGGATCTTATGGCAGCCCTATTTCTAGCTTTTTAAGGAAGCACCAAATTGATTTTCAAAGTGGTTGTACCATTTTACATTCCCACCAGCAGTGTATGAGTGTTCCAGTCTCTCCACAACCTCTTCAACGTTTATTATTTTGTGTTTTTTGGATTAATGCCAACCTCTTTGGAGTGAGATGGAATCTCATTGTAGTTTTGATTTGCATTTCTCTAATGGCTAATGACCGTAAGCATTTCCTTAAGTATCTGTTAGCTACCTGAATGTCTTTAGTGAAGTGCCTGTTCATATCTTTTGCCCATTTTTTAATTGGGTTATTTGTCTTTTTGTTGTTGAGTTTTTGCAGTATCAAGTAGATTTTAGAGATCAGACGCTGATCAGAAATGTCATAGCTAAAAACTTTTTCCCAGTCTGTAGGTAATCTTTTTAATCTTTTGGTGAAGTCTTTGGATGAGCATAGGTGTTTGATTTTTAGGAGCTCCCAGTTATCTAGTTTCTCTTCTGGTGTTTGTGCGTTGTTAGTAATGTTTAGTGTACTGTTTATGCCATGTATTAGGGCTCCTAGCATTGTACCTATTTGTTCTTCCATGGTCTTTATCATTTTAGATTTTATATTTAGGCATTTGGTCCATTTTGAGTTAGTTTTTGTGCATGGTGTGAAGTATGGGTCTTGTTTCATTTTTTTTGCTGATGGGTATGCAGTTACGTCAGCACCATTTGTTAAAAAGACTGTCTTTTCCCCATTTAACTGACTTTGGGCCTTTGCCAAATATCAGCTGCTCATATGTGGATGGATTTATGTCTGGACTCTCAATTCTGTTCCCTTGGTCTATGTATCTGTTGTCATACAAGTATCAGGCTGTTTTGACTAGTGTGGGGGTACAATAGCTTCTAAAATCAGGTAGAGTGAGACCTCCCACTTTGTTCTTCTTTTTCAGTAACGCTTTACTTACCTGGGGCCTCTTTCCCTTCCATATGAAGTTGGTGATTTGTTTATCCATGTCATTAAAAAATGTCGTTGGAATTTGGGTTGGAATTGTATTGTATCTACAGACTGTTTTTGGTAGAATAGACATTTTTACAATGTAAAGTCTCCCTATCTGTGAGCAAGGTATGTTTTTCCACTTAGGTAAGTCTCTTTTGGTTTCTGGCAGTAGTGTCTTGTAGTTTTCTTTGTATAAGTCTTTTACGTCTCTGGTAAGATTTATTCCTAAGTATTTCATCTTCTTAGGGGCTACTGTAAATGGTATTGATTTGGTGATTTCCTCTTCGATGCTCTTTTTGTTGGTGTAGAGGAATCCAAATGATTTTTGTATGTTTTTCTTATATCCTGATACTCAGCTGAACTCTTCTATTAGTTTCAATAGTTTTCTTGAGGATTCTTTAGGGTTTTCTGTGTATAAGATCAGGTCATCTGCAAATAGAGATACTTTGACTTCTTCCTTACCAATATGGATGCCTTTATTTCTTTATCTAGCCTAATTGCCCTAGCTAGGACCTCCAGGACAATGTTGAATAAGAGTGGTGATAAAGGTCATCCTTGTCTGTTTCCCGATCTCAAGCGGAATGCTTTCAGACTCTCTCCATTTAGGATGATGTTGGCTGTTGGCTTTGTATAAATGCCCTTTATTATGTTGAGGAGTTTTCCTTCTATTCCTATTTTGCTGAGAGTTTTTATCATGAATGGGTGTTGAGCTTTGTCAAATGCCTTTTCTACATCAATTGATAAGATCATGTGGTTTCTTGTCTTTTGTTTTATTTATATGACAGATTACATTAATTGTTTTTCTAAGGTTGAACCATCCTTGCATACCTGGTATGAATCCCACTTGGTCATGGTGAATTATTTTTTTGATATGTTGTTGAAGTCTACTGGTTGAGTATTTTTGCATCTAAGTTCATGAGGGATATAGGCCTATAATTTTCTTTTTTGTGGTGTCTTTACCTGGTTTTGGTATTAGGGATATGCTGTCTTTATACAATGAGTTTGGAAGTATTCCATCCTTTTCTATGCTCTGAGGTGCCTTTAGTAGTAGTGGTGTTAACTCTTCCCTGAAAGTTCAGTAGAACTGTCCAGTGAAGCCATCTGGGCCAGGGCTTTTTTTTTTTTAATTACCTTTTCAATCTCATCTTTTGTTATGGGTTTATTTAGATGTTCTACCTCTGTTTGTGTTAGTTTAGGTAAGTAGTGTGTTTCTAGAAATTCATCTATTTCTTCTAGGTTTTCAAATTTGTTAGAGTACAATTTTTCATAGTAATGTAATATGATTCTTTTAATTTCTGTTGGGTCTGTTGTAATATCACCCATCTCATTTCTTATTTGGAATATTTGTTTCCTTTCTTGTTTTACTTTTGTCAGTTTGGCCAGTAGTTTATCAATTTTGTTAATTTTTTGAAACAACCAGCTTTTGGTCTTGTTAAACTGTTTCAATTTAATTTAATTCTGCTCTAATTTTTATTATTTGCTTTCTAATGGTGCCTGAGGGTTTCTTTCGTTGCTCTCTTTTCTATTTGTTCAAGTTGTAGGGATAATTCTTTGATTTTGGCCCTTTCTTCTTTTTTGTATGAGTGCATTTATTGATATAAATGGACCTCTCAGCACTGTTTTTGCTGTGTCCCAAAGGTTCTGGTAGGAAGTGTTTGCATTCTCATTGGATTCTATGAATTTCTTTACTCCATCCTTCATGTCTTTTATAACCCAGTTGTTTTTGAGCAGGGTATTGTTCAGTTTCCAAGTGTTTGATTTCTTTTCCCTGCTTTTTCTGTTATTGCTTTCTACTTTTATGGCCTTATGGCCAGAGAAGATGCTTTGTAATATTTCAATGTTTTGGATTCTGCTAAGGTTTGCTTTATGACCTAATATGTGGTCTAGTCTCGAGAATGTTCCATGTGCACAAGATAAGAAAGCATACTTGGCTGCTTTTGGGTGGAGTGTCCTGTATATGTCTATGAGGTCAAGTTGGTTGATTGTGGCATTTAGATCTTCCGTATCTTTATTGAGCTTCTTTCTGGATGTCCTGTCCTTCACTGAAAGTGGTGTGTTGAAGCTTTCTATCTCACTTTTCAACGCTGTTAGAGTTTGTTTTATGTATCTTGCAGCTCTGTCATTGGGTGCATAAATACTTTATATGGTTATATCCTCCTGGTATATTGTCTCTTTAATCATTATATAGTGTCCTTCCTTATACTTTCTGATGGATTTAACTTTAAAGTCTATTTTGTCAGAAATTAATCTTGCCACTCCTGCTCTTTTTTGATTGTTGTTTGCTTGATTTATTTTTTTCCATCCTTTTAGTTTTAGTTTGTTTGTGTCTCTAAGTCTAAAGTGTGTCTCTTGTGGGCACCATATAGACGGGTCATGGTTTTTTGTTTAATCTATTCTGCTACTCTGTGTCTCTTCATTGGTGCATTTAGTCCATTTACATTCAGCGTAATTATTGATAGGTATGAGTTTAGTGCTGTCATTTTAGTGTCTTTTTTGTGTGTTGTTGACAGTTTCTTTTTCCCACTTAATTTTATGTGCTGAGTAACTGGGTTAGATGATCATTATATATTGTGTTTTCCTATTATTCATTGTTGTTGATTTTGTTTCTGCTGAGTCTTTATTTTTTTCTTGTATTTTATTTTGATAAGTAGGATTATTAGCCTCCTTTGTGATTACCTTAATATTTAACCCTATGTTTCTAAGTTTAAACCTAACTTTTATGTCTTTATGCCACCTTGTCTTCCTCTCCATATGAAAGGCCTATGACTACATTTCTTAGTTCCTCTTTATTGTTGTAATTTTGTCTTCTTTTACATAATGACATAGCTGTTTCCCTGTTCGGAAACCCTGGTGGCATAGTGGTTAAGTGTTATGGCTGCTAACCAAAAGGTCAGCAGTTCGAATCCACAGGTGCTCCTTGGAAACTCTATGGGGCAGTTCTACTCTGTCCTATAGGGTTGCTATGAGTCAGAATTGACTCTACGGCAGTGAGTTTGGTTTTTGGTTTTTGATTTTTTGGTTTCCCTGTTTTGAGCTTTTTTTTGTTTTGGTTTATTTTTGTGATTTCCCTATCTGGGTTGACATCTGATTGCGCTCTCCAGTGTTTTACTCTTGGGTTGATATCTGATATTATTGATTTTCTAACCAGAGAACTCCCTTTAATTTTCTTGTAGATTTGGTTTGGTTTTTACAAATTTTCTAAACTTCTGTTTATCCGGAAATATCCTACTTTTGCCTTCATAATGGAGAGATGGTTATGCTGGATATAGGATTCTTGGCTGGCAATTTTTTTCCTTCAATGCTTTATATAAGTCATCTCATTGCCTTCTTGCCTGCCTGCTTTCTGCTGAGTAGTCCGAGCTTATTCTTATTGACTCTCCTTTTTAGGTGACTTTTTGTTTATCCCTAGCCACTCTTAAAATTCTTTCTTTATCTTCGGTTTTGGCAGGTTTGATTATGTTTTGGTGACTTTCTTTTAATATCTATCTTATGTGGAGTTCGATGAGAACCTTGGAGAGATATCTTCTCATCTTTCACGATATCAGGGAATTGTTATGCCAACAAATCTTCAGCAATTCTCTCTGTATTTTTTGTTATCCCTTCCTGTTATGGTACCCCAGTCACTTGTAGGTTATTTCTCTTGATAGAATCCCACATGATTCTTGGGATTTCTTCATTTTTTTTTTTAATTCTTTTGTCTCATTTTTCTTCAGATATATTGGTGCCAAGTGTTTTATCTTCAATCTCACTAATTCTGCCTTCCACTTGCTCAATTCTGCTCCTCTGTCTTTCTATTGAGTTGTCTAATTGTGTAATTCTATTGTTAATCTTCTGAATTTCTGATTGCTGTCTCGCTATGGATTCTTACAGCTTATTAAATTTTTCATTATGTTCTTGAATAACCTTTTTAATTTCCTCAACTGCTTTATCTGTATGTTCCTTGGCTTTTCTGTGTTTTGCCTGATCTCCTTCCTGATCTCCTTCCTGATGTCCTGAAGAGTTCTGTATATTAATCTTTTGTATTCTGCATCTGATAATTCCAGGAAGATATGTTCATCCAGGAGATCCCTTGATTCTTTGTTTTGAGAGCCTGTTGAAGCTATCATAGTCTGCTTATTTATGTGATTTAATATTGACTGTTTTCTCCAAGCCACCCATAAGTTATTGCATTAGTTTATTTTATGTTTGCTTACTGTATCCTAGCTTCTTGCTTTGTTTTGTTTCGCTATGCCCAAGTAGGCTGCTTGAGTGAGATAGCTTCATTATTTTCACCTTTGAAGCTCTAACACCCTGTTACCAGATGGCTAGAGTTGTTATCAGGTATATGAGCCTAAAAGTCCATTCCCTTTTCTTGTATGGATTCACCTCAGGTGTCCATGTAGACGGTCATCAAGTGTGTGGTACAGGCTCTGTCCTCCAGTCTTAGAGGGGCGGGGTGATTGGCGTAGGTACTGGTATCTGGTTGCAGCAGGGAATCATGATCTGAACAAGATAGGGAGCTGACAACCATCTTCCAAGTGTCTATGAAGAAATTGCACCCCTGTTCCCTGAGCACACAGCTGGGTGTGTTCTGCAGACAGACCACAGGCACCCAATGCTTTTGGTTGTAAGGACTGGGAGGTACGAGTTATCCTTGGATCCCTGTTGCAGGTGGTTAGGTAACATGGGTGAAGCCACCAGTCCTTAGGCCCATGATGTGGGTAGGTGAGGACCCTGTTTAATAGGTAAAGTGGTGTGAAACATCAAATACCCACCTCTCCACCGCACAGCTGAAACAGTTGCAGTCTGCCAATAAGGGTCTATTCTCCTGAAATAGGCCCACACAGGTCCATGCGGGGGCGGGGGGGAAGGTATTCAAAGTCTGTGAACCATTTATGCCTGGACGGGAGCCGCTTCTGGCCTGAGCTCCCCAGCTTAGCGTAGCTGGGAAATTTTCCCCTCAGTTTTGAATTTATTCCTTCTCCAAGACCAGGGGAATGGCTCAGGATGATCAGAAGGACCTATCTCAGGCCCAGGGAAATCAACAGACACTGAAGCCAGCTTGGGAGCTGAAGGCACGGTAAAATAAATGCAAGTACTTAGCTTTTGCTGAGAGCGCCGTTCTTCTCTGTTTTCAGAGGTGGGAGTAGGCTGTGCAGCTGGCTGTCTCTCCCTGAGGAAACTGTATCTAGAATGCTACCACCAGCCCCTCTGTGGTTGCTCCCAGGAATGGTGCCTGAGGGTTCCTGGTGATTCAGGTTCTGCAACTCCTCTCTGCTTCTGAACCGTCTCTCCCTCCCCTGCCACTTAGTCTGTTTCCTAACTTTGCCTTTGATGTTCAGGGGTCCTAGCTTTTCATAAATATAATAGTTTCACTTGTTTTTTTTTGGTCTTTGTTTAAGAGGGATCACTGGAAGTATCTGACTACTCTGCCATCTTGGCCGTGTCTCTACTTTCTATGTTTTTAAACATCATTTAACATGATAGGAATATGTTACTTTCCATGGCAATTCAGCAACAGTACTCTTTCGTTAATAGTTATTTTCCACTGTAGTTTTCTGGTGGAAGAGGGCTATTAATTAACCTCCCTGGTTACTGGCTACATTTATGTTTACATTGTTAAACCCAAAAAACCAAACCCACTGCCATCGAGTCCATTCTGACTCACAGCAACTTTATAGGACAGTGTAGAACTGCCCCATGGGATTTCCAATGAGCACCTGGTGGATTCAAACCGCTGACTTTTTGGTTAACACCCATAGCTCTTAACCACAACACCACCAGGGTTTCCACTTACATGGTAGAACACATGTATTTGAATACCATTTATTACCCCCAAATCCTCAAAATCAATGTTTAAATCATGTTACAGATGTCATTTCAGATCTGAGGATGAAACAACCATGCATTACTTAACTTTAATGATCATGATGCCTTTGGTTCTTCTTTAGGCCATAGGAAGTTATTTATTTATTTATTCCTTCCTTCCCTCCTTCACTTATCTCGAAGTATGTTAACTACCGATATGTAAGTAAATCGCTAGAAGGTTTACCATAGTCATAAGGGAAAGAACTACATTATCTGCCTCCTAAAGAGGCTAAAGTTTGAAAGAAAAGATTTTGAAGTAAGTTCTTCAAAATGAGTGGTACGTTTTTAAATGGTCTAACGTGCATTTTTAACATTTTCTTAAATCGCACATCTACTTCCTTTTTGTACCCAAACTCTCCAGAATTGTATCAATTGCTGCTACCACAATTGGCAGTAGTAATAGTGATAATAATAATATTTCCCATTTATTAAGAACTTACTATGGGCCAAACATTCACCTAAGTACTTACGTAGAGGTATCATCTTTACTGTTATGCTTATATTATTGTTTTTTTTATATTATTATTCCCAATTTAAAGGAAAAGAAATGAAGACACAAAGAGATAAACTACATCAGCCAGTGGACTATGGTAGAGCTTTTCCCCACACCCTCCTAAGCTCTGGCTTTAGCCATTGTGTTTATTCTCTCTCTCCAATAAAATAGGATGTGACCAATTCAAAATTTTCCAGAAATAAAACAGTACTTATTTTTACAAAGTTTTTTTGTTCCTCTAATAGAATTTACATTATTTGTTAAAATGAGTTGTGGCTTATTTATAGAAGAGTTATATTCGTTATTATTTAACTAAAGAAGTTGGCAAGTTGGATCAGGCTTTGGAAATTGCAGTAACCATCTGAATGTGAGCTCTTTATAGCGCGCAGTTGAATGACCCAAAATATACTGGTCTTTCTCCCTTCCAAGATCATTTCATGCTACATTGGATGACCTGTAGAGAGAGGACTAGCCAAAGAGAATTGGACTGGCAATAAGGAGATGTGGATTCTAGTTTCTACCTCACCCTTCCCTTGTTATATTGACCTGAATAAGTAACTTTAGCTTTCTGGATAAAAAAAAAAGTGTTTATAAAATCAGGGCAGGCATGAAAACATTCTCCATACTCCTAGCCACTCTAAAAAATTCTATCATAGTTATGGATAATTTTCTTTTCATCTTCACTTGCTGTGCATTTCTCCAGAACACTGCATTTACAGGGACTCAGTGTCTTTTTCCTACTAAGTTTTTAGTATATATTTAGTGAGGTAAGCGACTTGAATTGAGTTGATCTACATAATGCTTCAGCTACTCACAAAGCCCTATTAACAAATATTATTTTGGATCCTTCATTTTCATAACGTGGAGTAGGAATAGGATTTATGGAATTGTAGTTTGCAAAATTCTTCTGTTGCAGTATTTACAGCAGAAAACAAATCCCTATGCATTACTTTAAATTTTCATTCGTGGAATGTTGTTGGCCATATGGTCTGAGTGGCTTGAGAAATTTCCTCATTTCTGTAACTACAGAGGAGGAAGAGTAGGAAGCACCAGAGTAGCTATTTTTTCTCCACTTCTTTCTCCTCCTACGGATTAATTTGACAAAGAATTATATCCTGGGACTAAAAGTACATCGGTTTCAACTGTTCTGTGGCTTAGATGGAGTCATCCTGAATTCCGTAGCCTGGTTCTTTGTTGCACATGCAATATAGGTAATTCCATGTCGGCCAGTCTGTGAGGTAGGTATTGTAATTCTCCCTTTGCAGATAGGCAGGCCTGGCTGCATAACTTGTGAAACTTGATGGAAAATAAAAATATGCAGCCTCTTATTCAAAATTATTAAGAATTTCAGGACAATGACAGAAGAGTATTAAGCCAAGCACAGGTTCCTCTAGCATAGGGTCTTGGGTGACTGAATAGATCACACACCCATGAAGCTGTTCATGTACATAGGGAAAGTGATGTTTAAAGAAGTTAAGTAACTTGCCTAAGGTCATGCATTAAGTGAAGGGCAGAGATTATATTAGAATACATGCTTGCCTGATTCCAAAGCTGATATTCTTTCCATTAGATCTCTTCTCCTTGAGAGAAAAAAAGGGCAAACTGCCTCCATTTTGTTATTCTCCAGTCTGAGTGTTTTCAAGTAAGTGTATCTCTCACATCAATTGGAGTCTCCTTTTTTTTTTTTTTATTTTAAATCTGGTTGTTTTTGTCCCTAATGCCACATTCTATAAGATTTTGGTAATCCTCTATGTTTTTCCATGGAAGCCAAGTTTCCTTCCTCCTATTTCTTTGTGCCTAGAGGTGCTTGTGTTTACTCAAAACAAACAAACATAAAAACAAAATAAACTAATCCCTAAAACAAAGATTTGTGAATTCAGTGACTGAGAGCAGTTCAAAAAACCAAACCAAACCCGTTGCCATCCAGTTGATTCTGACTCATAGTGACACTTTTAGAAAGGTTCAGTAATTTACTACATGCAGTATACTTAGTGAGGTGCCTGGCACATGGTAAAGGAGCAACTGGTGTTAGCTGTTATTATTATTTTTACCAAGGATGGTGAGACTTTTGACTTGCTTACTTTGGGTATATCATCAGGATAGATCAGTTGCTAAAAAATGACATCATGTTTGGTAAAGTAGAGGGTTTGGTAAAGTAGAGAGTCAGCAAAAGCGAGGGAGGCCCTCAATAAGATGAAGTAACACAATAGCCACAAAAATGGCCTGGAGCATACCAACAATCATGAGGATGGTCCAGGACTGGACAATGTTTTCTTCCGTTATACATAAGATTGCCAATTCAATGGCAACTAACAAAACAACAACAATAAATATTTTGGGGTCAAACTTTAGGACAGTATATGTCTGCCATGCCTGTTTCTGTGTCCCCTCTTGTCCCCTACCTCCTCCTGTCTCCAGTTTAACAAACACATCGTCCCTTTGACTGGTACAGAGCAGACCTTTCCAATTCTACCCTTGCACCTATCAAGTTATTTTTCCCAAGAAAAATCATCTTCCTTGCTACAAAGGTTTCATTGAATAAAATGTTTCCTATTTTGTGACATATGTTTCCCCTGTACATAGAAGGTCAATGGGAAAAAGAGCCTATTATACGCTGACATTTTCCCTCCTTGGAAACTTTTTCCGAAGCACTTCTTTTTGATTTATCTAGAGCTCCCTGCATTTCTATAAGCTAAGTTACCAGGTGTCTTAGTTATCTAGGGCTGTTGTAACAGAAATATCACAAGTGGATGGCTTTGACAAAGAGAAATTTATTCTCTCACAGCCTAGATGGCTAGAAGTCTGAATTGAGGGTGCCAGCTCCAGGGGAAGGCTTTATTTCTCTGTTGACTTTGGGGGAAGGTCCTTGTTACCAATCTTCCCCTGGTCTAGGAGCTTTTCAGCACAGGGGTCCTGGATCCAAACGACACATGGTCCTGGCTCTTCTTGCTTGGTGGTAATGAGGTCCCCATGTCTCTCTGCTCACTTCTCTCTTTTATATCTCAAGAGAGATTGACTCTGGATACAATCTAATCTTGTAGATTGAGTCCTGTCTCATTAACATAACTGCCTCTAATCCTGCCTTTATATCATAGAGGTAGGATTTACAGCATACAGGAAAATCACATCAGCTGACAAAATGGTGGAAGATCATACAATACTGGGAATCATGGTCTAGCCAAGTTGTCACACATTTAACCTTATTACTAAAAGAATATCACTATTTATATTATTGAGTATGGCTTTCTAGTATCTTTTTAAAATGCACCATATGTATGTCATAGAAGCAGGATGTTTTATAAACATGGCAAATTCTCTCTAGAAAGTGTCCTCCTAATCAGATGGCAAAGGACAGGGCAGTGTTTCTTTCTGTGGTACACAGGGTCACTATGAATTGGAAACAATTCGATGGCATCTAACAACAACAATGACAATCAGATTTCCAGTGGAAGTGTGTGAAAGTTTAATTTCTTGATTCTCAATGTGCTTGTTAATTTTTAATACATTTTTCAGTAGCTTCTTAAATATTTTACCTAGATTCTAAATATATGTATATTTATAAAACAAAAAATTTTTTTTGCTGTTTTACATATGTATTTCTAAACATTAAGTTTCTAAACATTAAGCCTAATAACTTGTTCTTTACAATTTATATCTCTACTTGTTTCTCAAAAATTCAATTGGTTTATCAGAAAAACAGCATTGCTATTAATAATTTACATGGTCATGCTTAACAATAGCATGAAATTGCAGGAGATTCATTAAAATGTTTATATGATTTTAATAGCAGCTGAATTCCTCTTGTTTTTTCTAAGTCAGCAGAATGGCTTTCTCTAAGCTCCTTGAAAAATGCTCTGAATGTGTGACTTAACAGTGACTCAGGCGTTTCATTTCAGCTCAGATGGTATTCATTCCTTGATGGATTAAAACAAAAGAAAAAGCTGCTTTTTGGCTCAACAACACAATCCTGTCTATTATTCTAATCTCTACAGATTGCTTGAAAAGTCCAGCATGTTTGGAATTGCTTTCCTGAGAATTAAGCATGGACAAACCAACCCACATCATTCTAAAAAAAAAAAAAAAATCCGGGTGGTATACAGCTGGCCAGGAAGCAAAGACAAAGGAGCCCAAGAGAAAGGTTAGAGAGTAAGAGAGGATAGGAATCCGGGGTGTCCTATTGGCAAGTCTTGACTTCAAAAGCCCTTTCAGAACACAGGCTTAACTTTCTTTGCTACAGATTACCTTACATAGGCCCCTCCTTGCTCTTTCCTGGCGCATTCTTTGCTTTGTTTCCCTAAGCCTGTAACTTATCTATGCGTTCAGCAGTAGCATCTCTATCATTAGAACAATATGTGTATTATAAACATATGCAACATTTATTTAACTATTTACATTCACTAAATGCTGCAGAAGACCACTTTAAAGTGTTAGAAAGCAAAGATGTCACCGTGAGGACTAAAGTGTGTTTGACCCAAGCCACAGTATTTCCAATCACCTCATATGCATGCAAAAGCTGGATGATGAATGAGGAAGACTAAAGAAGAATTGGTGCCTTAGAATTATGGTATTGGTGAAGAATATTGAATATACCATGGACTGCCAGAAGAACGAGTAAATCTGTCTTGGAAGAAGTACAGGCAGAATGCTCCTTAGAAGGAAGGATGGTGAGACTTCTTCCTAAGTACTTTGGACATGTTATCAGAAGGGACTAGTCTCTGGAGAATGACATCATATTTGGTAAAGCAGAGGGTCGTCAAAGAGAGGATGACCCTCAATGAGACGGATTGACGCAGTGGCTGCAGCAATGGGGTCAAACATAGCAATGACTGTGAGGATGGCACACGACAGGTCAGGTTCATCCTATTGTACACAGAGTCACTATGAATTTAAATGAACTTGACGCTACCTAACAACCACCACAACAAAAATATGATATCTTTGCATTACTTAATAACATACTAGTATAATTTAAGACACGTCTACCTCCTGTCAGTTTGTCATACCGCGGTGACTGGTGTGTTGCTATGTTCCTGGAAGCTATGCCTCCAGTATTTCAAATACCAGCAGGTGGACAAATTTCAGCAGAGCTTCCAGACTAAGATGGACTAGGAAGAAAGGCCTGGTGATCTACTTCAGAAAACTAGCCAATGAAAACCTTATGCATCACAACAGAACATTGTCCAACTTGCTTCCTTTAAACATATCATCAAGAAGAATCAGTTGCTGGAGGAGAACATCATGTTTGGTAAAGTAGAGGGTTAGAGAGGGTAAGGGAGACCCTAGATGAGATGAATTTGCACATTAGCCCCAGAACATGCCTACAATTGTGAGGATGGTGTAGGACTGGGCAACATTTTATTTTGTTATACATAAGGTCACTATGAGCCAGAGTTAACTCAATGCCAGCTATCTGTCTGTCTGCCTGTCTACCTACCTACCTACCTGTGATGATTCTACCAACAAGAGGGGGAGTCCTTCAGTGACCTGTCAAGCTTCTTTCAAATCAGCAGACTTTTATTAAATATCTGCACTATACCATTGTACTAGACAATATAAGAAAAACTCAGTAAATAAGAGACAGCCCTTCTCTCAAGAAGCTTGTTGTGAAGACAGAGCAGGATATACAAGGATGCCTAGTATAAAGTTCACTCGAGAAGTACAAGGTCCTATGCGGGTTAAACATATGCAGAAGAAAAATGTCTTTTGTAGAGTTTAGCCAGGGTGTAGTTGTACCGCTAAAGTGAATCACCAGAAATGTAAGGGAAATAGCTGGTAATGATTTTTTTTTCTTCTATGAAAGTGATAAATCATGGATGATTTGAATATAGACTATAATTCTAGTCATTCTTTTTAAAGGACAAACTGGAACAAACTGCATGGTCCAGGGTCTGGTAAACTCAAATGATCAAAGGGATATGGTTGTTTTCAGACAATAGTGATTAGGACTAGTGGAGCTCAAGTCCTGAAAGGAGGCTACCAAGAGAACCATCAGCTCGTTCTTTGACAGGCCCAAAGGGTGTGAAAAATGTGAAGCTTTAGTTCAGTAAGGTATGATGATCTTATCTGGGACTCTTAAAATAGTAGATGGGAATTTAAACTTGAAGAATATTAATTTAGTGTAAATAGTAATGATTGACACAGTATATGGTAAATATACGGATCTTGCCCTAAGAATCTAAAATGTCAAGAAACTATGCAATATGGTGGTTAGGAACATGGGTCAGACAAAAGCCTGATAGAGCCTGGAGCCAGGGATTGAGTTCTTTACTATGTAATTTGGGGCAAATAACAGTCTCCTTGAGCCTTTTTTTTTTAAACTGAAAAATTCAGACAATAAAACTTAGCCTGTGGATGAATGGTGGGGCAATGTAGGAAACCAGTTAAGGAGAAAGGCTGCACTTCCCTCCCCACTTCATGTCTTTCTTTAAATCTCAGCTCTGCAGTTTTCTGTTACCTTCGGTGAGCCATTATATTCTTATGTACTTTGGTATCACCCGGTATTAAATAGCAGTTATACTAATGCTGACCTCATAGAATCTGGGGGATGACTGAATGAGCTAACGGGTAATATACATAGAACAGAGGGAGAACTGGGTACATGTTAGCTGCTACCATTACATGGTTGCTGTCAGGATTAAACAAAGTAATTTATAAGCACAGTGCCTGGTAGAGAGTAACTGCTAAGTAACAGTTATTATTACTTTCATATTTCATTAATAGCTTCAAGTAGTGCTTTTATTAATTAGAATATACTTCTGACCGACTAAGACTGGCTACCACAAATTTTTGCAGATTTTTTTTTTTTAACCTATGTCATATCCAGAACACAGTACATGGTTTGGTGATCCAACCAAATGTAGCAGTTTCAATATTTTGATATCTGTGTCTCACACGTCTAATCTGGAATTATCTCTAGATCATTCACCTCCCATATTGGTGTGGCTTTCCTTTTCCTATTCCTGAAATTCAGCTAATTAGTCAATCAGTGAACACATGTGTATTAAGCTCTTCCTGTTTACTAAATACCATGCTTTGCGCCTTCATGAAGCTTCACGAGAAAAAAAAAAAAACCCATGCCGTCAAGTAGATTTCTACTCATAGCGACCCTGTAGGACAGAGTAGAACCGCCCAAGGGGTTTCCAAGGAGTGGCTGGTGGATTCAAACTACTGACCCTTTGGTTAGCAGCAGTAGCACTTAGCCACCATACCATCAGGGTTTCCTCATGAGAAAAGGTATTAGATAATTTGTTAGCTAAAAATAAGCCGCGAAACAGAAGTAGAGGGCGCTAGGGAGCAGTACTGGGAGAACGAACCTTATCTGAAGAGTCTGCAAAAGCTTCCCAAAGAATGTGGAGCTAAAGCTGAGACCTGAAGGATGAGATGCAGTGAGGCAGTGTGCCCTGTGCCTCAAGGTAGAAGAGGGCCAGGCTTTAACATCTTTTTCACCAAAGCCCTGCTATTCTCCAGAACTGCCTCATACTCTTGGGAAAAAAGTCTCTCAGGTCATTCTTTGTTTCAGATTACTTCATCATTCTCTAAATTGTCTCCCAGAGCCAACTCCTGAAACACTACTTTTATTTCTTCTTTCCCAGTTTGCTCTGCATTAAATTTTATAATAGACTTTATTTTTTAGAACAGTTTTACATTTACAAAAAATTGAAAAGATAGTACAGAGAGTCCCCATAAACCCCATAACCAGTGTCCCATATTAACATTTTGTATTAATGTGATCCATTTGTCATAATCGTTGAACCAATATTGATATTTTACCAAAAAAAAAGTCAGAGCCTGAAGAGCTGAAATAAAGGGAGATGAGAAAAGGAAGAATTAATGGAAAGCTAAAAAAAAAAAAAAAATAGATTAGATGTTAGAGTAAGTATGAAATGTGTCAGTTAAGGTCATTTAAAATATATATATATAGGAGGGAAGACTCTGAAATGAGAACCATCTTCAGTGATGAGAAATCTCTTGTCTATTTAGGTTAACGTATTGATGTGGGGAATGAGTAAAGAAAATCCAGATGGTAGAAGGGGACCTGGGGTAATACTTATTGTAGCTGTGGGCAAGATTGCTATGAGGTTTGTGGCCAAATAATGTTTTTTGGATCTAATGATATTTGGAAGAAATCTTCAAAGCTGAAGTCAATATTTTAATAGAAGTCTGTCTCCGTTGGATTTAGGTAATAACACTAATTTTCTTTTCGGACATATTTCTTATTTATTGCTTTATTGTATATATCTAGTGTAGACATGGGTTATTTTTATTGGGGTTGCTGATATTTTTCTCTAATGGATGAACTCAACCAGAGGATTATGTTTCAGACCTAACTATACAGAAGCCTAGTCTTCAAGAACTTATTTTAACCCCTATGTTCTTCAGTGCTCATGTTTTGTTTGAAAACAAATTTTCAATTGGCAGGTTTAGCATCACTTGCTTTTCTCGAAGTCTGATTTCTGCTAATTTTCAGGATTTGTGTCTTCTGTACAGTAGCATTCTTGTACTTGATGCAATGGAAAATACCATTTTTAACCCCAAGAGATATTTAGCAGCATCACTCAATTTTGGGAGAAGTGCTTACTGGTAGCATAGAGGTTAAGAGCTTGGCTGCTAACCAAAATTTTGGCAGTTTGAATCTATCAGATACTTCTTGGAAAGTCTATAGGGGCAGTTCTACTCTATCCTATAGGGTCACTATGAGTTGGAATTGACTCAATGGCAATGGGTTTGGTTTGGTTTTTTGGTGCTTACATATCAACACAGCGTGTATTTGGCAAGGAAATGCTAGGATTAGGTTTGTATTGTTCCGTTACAATGGGCCTTAGAAGTAAAGATGCTGACTTACCAAAGCTGGACAAATGACTTAAAGCTGTCAGTGGTGAATTTCTGCTCCCAGGGAGTTTAAGGTTCTGGCTCTGCCTTTGGGTCTTAGTCACCATGAGCTTCGTTTGCAATTTGAATTGCTCTCCCACAGAATCTCTGGCATGGACCATTGCTTTATAGATAACTGGGCTTATAGAGATGTCTCTGGTTCCTGTTCCATTTCAGCATGTAGGATATGACTCCTGCATGGAATTTCAGCACGAAGGATATTGACTGACCTTCTTCACATAACACCATACTAAGTTTACATTTGAAAACATTTATGAAAAAATTGCAAAAGCAAACTTCTAGTACCACCAGGAAGAAGGATGAAGATTCAGAGGTGAGTTTTTGCATCAGAAGAGTGAGAAGATAAAGATTTTAAATGTTTGATACTTCCTGATGATATTAGGAGTTAGGAACTTTCACTTAATTGCGACAAAATTAGCATCACTGCTTGGTTTGTATTATAACAATAGTAATAAAAATTATTAATTTGATTATATTTCTGGAAGAAACGTCAAAAGATAATTCAATACATTTTCCTGATTATGGGTAAGCCTACATCATCCTAAATTTATATTTTTTCTTTTATTATTAAGAGAACCCTTAGTAATAATAATCATAACAATAGCTAACAGAGCAATAGTTAACATTTATTGAACATTACTAGATGGGATACATTGTGACAAGAACTAAACATAGATCAGCATACTTAACCCTCCTCTCAACAATATTTTGGGGTGTGTCATATTATATTACATTAATAATAATACATAATAGTATTATCCCAGTATGAAGAGGTAGGGTATCTTACCAAAAGTCCCACAGCTGCAAGTGCCTCGTAGACCTTAAGATTATGAAGGTATCTTAAAGTCTGAATTGAATCTCTTCTATTTCAATATGAATGTAATTTATTCTCATTTTGCTAATAATAGATAGTGGAAATAGTAGCCTGGGCATTCTATATATTATATTAACTCTATATATCCTTACCTCCACCTGTCTGTCATTTTGTCCCATGGTGGTGGCTTGCATGTTGCTGTGACGCTAAGAGTTATGCCACTGGTATTTCAAATACCAGCAGCGTCACCCATGGTGGACAGGTTTCAGCAGAGCTTCCAGACCAAGACAGACTAGAAGGAAGGGCCTGGAGATCTACTTTTGAGAAACAGCCAATGTAAACTCTATGGATCACAACAGAATATTGCCCAATATACTGCTGGATAGTGCTGGAAGATGAGCCCCGTATGTTGGAAGGCACTCAAAATACACATTGTCTGCAACAATGGATTTGAGCATACAAATGATCATGAAGATGGCACAGGACCAGGCAACGTCTCGTTCTGTTGTACACAGGGTCATCGTGAGTTGGAGTGTACTCAACAGCAACTAACAACAAAAACAACAACATAGCCTTTGGAGTAAAGATAAACAAAACTATGATCTGACTAACTTTTCCACAGCTTTTATACTTTCATCTTTGAGAAGCAGATGAGAAACTAAGGGGAAAACAAGACACTGGGTCAGAAAATTATTTAGCATCCAGGCTAGAAAACTAACTTGTTTACTTGCAGGACTGAAAGTGTGTGTAGATTAAATACAACACCCCCTACACATAATTTACATCGAAACAGCTGGCCTGTTTATCTTAAAGACACCACGCAGTTTACTTTAAGGATTGACCCTCTGTTTGTGTTATTGTTTGTTTCCAGAAGATTATGAGAGAATAAATCAGATTAATCAGTTTTTCCTCTCTGGCAAAAGCTTGCTTAATGACTAACCCATGGGCTCTTAAGTGAAAACAAATGGCAGATGTAACAGGACAGTTTGCAATGCAAATCTAAGCAGGCTATTGTTTTAGAAAGTGAAACCATAGCCAGTTAACCTTGTCCTACTCTGCCAACCATTCTGTAAGTCTTAAACTATTCCCTGGTGACACCACAATTTGCCCAAGTCCACTGAAGTGGGATCACTGAGTAGTCTGATTTTCAGAACATTAAAAAAAAAAAAAAAAGAAAAATTTTTTTTAAGTGGTCTACTGGCCCACCTGTCATCACAATCACAATTTTAAGGCCTTGAGAATGTAAACTCCATGGAGACAGGGATTTTGTTTCGTTCACTGTTCCACCTTCAACACTCAGACAGAGCAGAACTTGAATATTTATTAGGTAAATAAATGAAAGAAGGAAAGAAAATAAGCTGTGATCAACACATTTTATTCTGTTTTCTGAGTTGGTGCACCCTATGCTTGTTTCCGGGTTCACCAATTCATCCTCTTAACAATGATTTACCAAGTTTCTGCTCTTGGTTAGGCTCTGTGCTAAGCACTGGGTATATAGCTATGGATAAAGTAGACACTGCTCCTGACCTCCTGGAGCCTGAGTCTTGTCTCATTTGCCTCTAAAGAAAGGTAAACTTACTAAGGGCACATACTAAGCAGAATTTACAAAGCTTTTTAAGGTCTTATTAGTTACTTAATAGTTAAGTATGACATTTTGTGGGAAAAGATAAGCATACAATTAACTTGACCATTTGCTTGGTCAAGGAAATCTTCTCAAAGCAGATAAAATTTGGGATAGGCCTGTGTTAAGAGTTGGAATCTGACCTAATGGAGGAGCAATGAATCATGATTTTTTTTTTCTTTTGTTGTTGTTGAGAATATACACAGCAGAACATATACCAATTCAACAATTTCTACATGTATAATTCAGTGACTTTGATTACATTCTTCAAGTTGTACAACCATTCTCACTCTCCTTTTCCAAATTATTCCTCCCCATTAACATAAACTCATTGCTCCCTAAGGTTCCTATCTAATCTTTTGAGTTGCCGTTGTCAATATGATCCCATATAGGAGGTCTGGTGGTACAGCGGTTAAGTACTCACAGCCACTCCATGAGAGAAAGATGTGGCAGTCAGCTTTCATAACGATGTATAGTTTCGGAAACAATGGGCCATTTCCACTTTGTCCTATAGGGTTCCTATGAGTTGGAGTTGACTCAACAGCAACAGGTTTTATTTTTTAGATAGTTCTTAAAAGAGCGTGATGTTCAGAAACAGATTTATTTGCTAATTAAGTTAAATATTGTTTAGTTTAAAGATAACTCATGGAATTCAGACTTTCTAAAGCCACTGAAGGTAGAGAAACCCCTGAAACTATTGCCCTGAGATAATCTTTAAACCTTAAACCAAAAGAATCATGATTTTTGACAAAGAATGGAAAGCATATTGAGTTATGTGAGCAGTCTGTGTCCAAAAAGGTAGTGTTTATTTGGGGTGGAAGGATGTTGGGCTAGGCAGATAGGGTCTAACTTGTGACTGCTTTAATATACAACACTAAAAATTTGGAGTTTAATCAATCTTCCAAGTTAATATAGGTATTCAATGCACACAAGTATTTTACTGTTTCCTTAATGGAATCGTGTGCATAACAAAGAATATCAATGAATTTAATTATTTTTGAATATATATGTTTTACATATATATTTAATTTTATTTTGCTTTAGGTGAAAGTTTACAGCACAAATTAGTTTCTCATAAAAAATTTATAGACAAATTGTTTTGTGACATTTGTTGCAATCTCCACACTGTGTCAGCACTCTCCCCCTTTCCCTTTCTACCCTGGGTTTCCCGTGTCCATTAGTCAAGTTTTCCTGTCCCTTCCTGACTTCTCATCTTTGTTTTTGGCAGGTGTTACCCATTTGGTCTTGTATACTTGATTGAACTAAGAAGCACGTTCCTCACGTGTGTTATTGTTTCTTTTATAGGCCTGTCTAATCTTTGGCTGAAAGGCGGACTTTGGGAATGGCAGGGTGTCCTGGGGCCATAGTCTTGGGGGATTCTCCCAGTTTTTGTCAGACCAATAAGTCTTGTCTTTGTGTGTGTGTGTGTGTATGTGTACATATGTGTGTGAATTTGAATTTTGTTCTACATTTTTCTTCCACTCTGTCCAGGACCCTCTCTTGTGATCCCTGTCAGAGTGATAAGTTATGATAGCTGGGCACCATCTAGCTCTTCTAGGCTCAGGCTGGTGGAGGCTGTGGTTCACGTGGTCCATTAATCCTGTGAACTAATATTTTCTTTGTCTTTGATTTTCTTCATTCTCCTTTGCTCCGAATGGGATGCAACCGATTGATGTATCCTAGATGGTCACTCATAAGCTTTTAAGACCGCAGATGCTACTCACCAAAGTAGGGTGTAGAACATTTTCTTTAAGAACTATGTTATGCCAATTGACCTAGATGTCCCCCGAGACAATGGTCTTCAGCCCTCAGCCCCAGTAACCTGGTCCCTCAAGGTCTTTGGATGTGTCTAGGAAGCTTCTATGACTTTGCCTTGGTCAGGTTGTGTTGAGTACCTCTATATTGTATGTTGTCTTTCCTTTCACCAAAGTTACTACTTGTCTACTATCTCATTAGTGATTTCCCCTCCCTTACTCTCCGATGGCACTAGTTACTCTCCGTTGTAACCATCAAAGTTTTTTTTTTCTGTGTGTAAACTTTTTCTTGATTTTTTTTTTAATAATGTTGGTCTCATACGATACTTGTGCTTTTGTTATTGACTTATTTCACTCAGCATAATGGGCTCCAGACTCATCCATGTTGTGAGAAGTTTTGCAGATTCACCATTATTCTTTATTATTGGGTAATATTCCATTGCGTGCATGTACCATAATTTGTTTATCCATTCATCTGTTGATGGGTACTTAGGGTGTTTCCATATCTTTGCTTTTGTGAATAATGATGTAATGAATATGGATGTGCACATATCTCTTTTTTTAATTGAACTTTAGATGAAGGTTTACAGAACAAACTAGTTTCTCATCAAACAGTACACACATTGTTGCATGACATTGGTTAACAACCCCATGACATGTCAACACTCTCCCTGGGTTTCCTATTACCAGCTTTCCTGTTCCCTCCTGCCTTCCAGTCCCTACCCCAAGGCTGAAGAGCCCCTTCTGTCTTGTTTTGTTCCATGGGTCTGTTCAATCTTTGGCGGAAGGGTAACCTCAGGAGTGGCCTCATTATTGAGCTGAAAGGGTGTCCAGGGGCCATACTCTCAGGGTTTCTCCAGTCTCTGTCAGGCCAGGAAGTCTGGACTTTCTTTCTGAGTTAGAATTTTGTTCTACATTTTTCTCCAGCTCTGTCCAGGACCCTCTATTGTGATCCCTATCAGAGCAGTTGGTGGTGGTAGCCGGGCACCATCCTGATGTACTGGACTCAGTCTGGTAGAGGCTGTGGTAGATGTTGTCCATTAGTCCTTTGGACTAATCTTTCCCTTGGGTCTTTAGTTTTCTTTGTTCCTACTTGCTCCCGAAGGGGTGAGGCCAGTAGAGTATCCTAGATGGCTGCTTACAGGCTTTTAAGACCCCAGACGCTACTCACCAAAGCAGAATGTAGAACATTTTCTTTATAAACTCTGTTATGCCAGTTGTTTCCTGAGACCGTGGTCCTCACAGCCCTCAGCCCAGCAATTTGGTCTCCCAGGGAGTTTGGATGCAATGTGTACATATCTGTTCCTGTGATGGCTCTTATTTATCTAGAATATATTCCTAGGAGTGGGATTGCTGGATCGTATATTATTTCTATTTCTAGTTTTTCAATGAGGTGCCATATCATTTTCCATAGTGGTTGTATCATTTTACACTACTACCATCAGTGCATAAGAGTTCCAATCTCCCTGAAACCTTGGCAACATTTGCCATTTTCTATTTTTTTGATTAGTGCCAGTAATGTCGGGGTAAGATGGTATCTCATTGTAGTTTTGATTTGCATTTCTCTAAAGGCTAATGATCATGAGCATTTCCTAATGTGCCTGTTAGCCACCTGAATGTCTTCTTTGGTGAAGTGTCTATTCATATCCTTTGCCCATTTTTTTAAATGGATTTTTTTTTCTTTTTGTTGTTGAGGTGGTATTTTTTTAGATTTTGGAGATCAGATCCTTGTTGTATCCAAAAATTTTTCTGCAGTCTTTTTACTCTTTTGGTGAAGTCTTTTGGTAAGCGTAAGTGTTTAATTTTTAGGAGATCCTGTTATCTAGTTTATCTTCTGGAGTTTGTGCATTGTTAGTTATAGTTTGTATTGTATTTAGGCCATGTATTTGGACCCCCAGCATTGTCCCTTGTTTTTCTTCCACAATCTTTATGGTTTTAGATTTTATATTTAGGTCTTTGATCCATTTTTAGTTAGTGTTTCCATATGGTGTGAGGTTTGGGCCCTGTTTCACTTTTTTACAGGTGGACATCCAGTTTTGCCAGCACCATTTGTTGAAAAGACTGCTTTTTCCCCTTTTAATGGACTTTGGTCCTTTGTCAAACATTAGCTGACCATAGGTGGATGGATTTACGTCTGGTTTCTCACTTCTATTCCATTGGTCTACATAAATGTCGTTGTACCAGTTCCAGGCTGTTTTGACTACCATGGCTATATAGTAGGTTCTGAGATCAGGTAGTGTGAGGCCTCCAACTTTGTTCTTTTTCTTCGGTAAAACAAAACGAAACAAAACAAAACCTATTGCTATTGAGTTGATTTCAACTCATGGCAACCCTATACGGCAGAGTAGAATTGCCCAATAGGGCTTCCAAGGACCACCTGGTGGATTGAACTGCCAACCTTTCGGTTAGCAGCCATAGCTTTTAACCACTATGCCACCAGGGTTTATTCAGGGCCTCTTTCCTTTCCATATAAAGTTGGCGATTAGTTTTTCCACCTTGTTAAGGAATATTGCTGTCATTTAGATCTGGATTGCATTGTATCTGTAGATCGCTTTGGGTAGAATTGACATTTTCAGAATGATGAGTCTTCCTCTCCATGAGCTTGGTATGTTTTTCATTTATGTAGGTCTCTTGGTTTCTTGCAATAGTCTTTGTATAGGTCTTTTACATCCCTAGTTAGATTTACTCCTCAGTATTTTTTCTTTTTAGGGACTATTATAAATGGTATTTTTTTCCTGATTTCCAAAGTTCTCTTTCCTGGTGTACAGGACTCCAAGTAATTTTTGTATGCTGATAGTGTATCCTGCTACTCTGTTGAATCTTTCTTATTAGTTCCAGTAGTTTCTTGTGGAATCTTTGGAGTTCTCTATGTGTAGTATCATATCATCTGAGAAAAGGGATAGTTTTACTTCTTCCTTTCCAATTTGGATGCCCTTTATTTCTTTTTCTTGCCTTATTGATCTAGCTAGAACTTCCAGCACAATATTAAATAGAAGTGGTGATAAAGGGCATCCTTGTCCTTTTCCTGTTCTCAGGGCGAATGCTTTCAGTCTCCCTCCATTAAGAATGATGTTGGTTGTTGGTTTTGCTTAGATGCCCTTTATTAAGTTGAGGAATTTCCATTCTTTTTCTATTTTATTGAGAATTTTTATCAGGAAAGGGCATCGGACATTATCAAATGCCTTTTCTGTTTCAATTGAGAAGATTATGTGATTCATTTTTTTTGTTTTTGTTCTGTTTATGTAGTGGATTATGTTGATTAGGTTTTCTAATGTTGAACTGACCTCTCACCTAGTGTGAGTCTTACTTGGCCATGGTATATTATTATTATTTTTAATTGATGCTGAATTCTACTGCTACAATTTTGTTGAGAAGTTTCACATCCATATTCATGAGAGATATTGATCTGTAATTTTCTTTTTGGCGTCTTTGCCTGGTTTTGGTATCAGGGTTATGCTGGCTTCATAGAATGAATTTGGAAATATTTCTTCCTTTCCCTATGCTCTGAAATAGTTTGAGTGGTATTGGTGTGAACTCTTCTCTGAATGTTTAGTAGAATTCACCAGTGAAGCCATCTAGGTCGTGGCCTTTTTTTGGTTGGGAGTTTTTATATTACTTCTTTGATTTCTTGTTATGGGTCTGTTCAGACTTTCTATCATAGTTTGTGTGAGTTTAGGCAGTTTAGGTAGAAATTTGTCCATTTCCTCTAGGATCTCAAATTTGTTAGAGTACAATTCTTCATAGTATTCTGTTATGATCCTTTTTATTTCAGAAGGGTGTGTTGTAATGTTCTCCAACTCATATCTTATTTGGGCTATTTACTTTCTCTTTAATTTTTTTTCCTCGCTCTTCCTGTTATTGATTTCTACTTCTATGGGATTGTGATCAGAGAAAATGCTTTGTGTTATTTCGGTGTTTTGGATTTTATTGAAGTTTGCTTTGTGGCCTAAAATGTGGCCTATTCTGAAGAATGTTCCATGTGTGCTAGAAAAGAATGTATACTTTGCTGCTATTAGGTGGAGTGTTCTATATACGTCTATGAGGTAAAATTGGTTGATAGCGGCCTTTAGATCTTCTGTATCTTTGTTGAATTTCTTTCTAGATGTTCTGTCCTTTACCTAGAGTGGAGTGTTGAAATCTCCCACTAGGATTGCAAAACTGTCAATTTCTCTTTTCAATGCTTTACAGCTTGTTTTATGTATTTTGGAGCCCTGTTTTTGAGTATGTAGGTATTTATTAAGGTTATGTCTTCTTGGTGGATTGTCCCTTTAATCGTTATATAATGTCCTTCCTTGTCTTTTATGGTTGATTTTGCCTTAAAGTCTATTTTGTCTGAGGTTCGTGTTGCCTCTCCTGCTCTTTTTTGGTTACTGTTTGCTTGATATATATTTTTTCCACCCTTTGATTTTTAATATATTTATGTCTTCATGTCTAAGGTGTGCCCCCATAAACAGCATACTGATAGGTTATGTATTTTAATCTATTCTGCCACTCTTTGTCTCATTACAGGTGTATTTAATCCATTTATATTCAGTGTGATTATCAATAGATATGAGTTTATTGCTGCCATATTATTTATTTATTTTTTGTGTGTGGTGCTGATGTTATCTTTGTTCCTCTTACATTCCTGTGCTGAGTTTCTGTTGTTTGTGGATATTCTTTTCTTTTGTTATTATAGATTTTTTGTTTACTGGGGATTTATGTTTTTCTTTTTCTTTTGAGGAATTTGTTAACTTTTTTTGTGGTTACCTTGAAATTTACCTGTATCTTCCTAAGTTTGAACCACTCTTTCATTATTTGATATTGCCTTGACTTCCTCTCCATTTGAAAGTTCTATACCTACACCATTTATTCCTCCTTTTATTGTTTTGATGTTGTCATCCTCTAAGATTGATGTCTCTTTTTCTCTGTTTTAAGACTTTTAGTTGTGTTTTATTATTGAGAGCTCTTTACCTAAGTTGGCATTTGGCTGATGATCTCCTGTGTCTTAGACTCAGGTTGTTGTCTAATGTCATTTGTTCTGTAAGCAAAGGACTCCCTTTAATATTTCTTGTAAGTTTGGTTTGGTTTTTACAGATGTCCTTAATTTCTGTTTATCTGGAAATGTCCTAATTTTGCCACTGTATTAAAGTGAGAGTTTTGCAGGATATATTATTCTTGACTGTCCTTTTTTTTTTTTTTCCTAAAGTTTTATATATGTCATCCCATTTCCTTCTTGCCTGCATAGTTTCTGCAATATAGTCAGAGTTTAGCCTCATTGTTTCTCCTTCGTATGTGACTTTGCATTTTTCTCAAGCGGCTCTCAGGATTCTTTCTTTGTCTTTGGTTTTGGCAAGTGTGGTTATGATATGTCTTGGTGACTTTCTTTTGGGGTCTAGCCTATATGGTGTTTGTTGAACTTCTTGTTTAGTCAGCTTTTTATCTTTCATGATATTTGGGAGGCATTCTGCCAGCAGATCTTCAACAATCTTCTCTGTTTTCCATTTTCTTCCCCTGTACTGGAACTCTGAGTACACACAGATTTTTACTCTTGATTGTGTTCTTCATTCTTTTCTCTGATTTTCCCTCAAAGTTGTGTCCATGCATTTGTTTTCAATCTCGCTGATTATGTCTTCCATTTTCAAATTTGTTCCTAAAACCTTTCATTAAGTTGTCTGTTTCTGAAATTTTGCTGTTTATCTTTTGGAATTCTAGTTACTGCTTTTGTATAGTTTGTAATTGCTTATTTATTTTGATATTTTGTTAATGCATTATTTTCATGAATTCTTCTATTGCTTTGTCTGCGTTTTCCTTGATTTTGGTTTTTTTTAATTTAATTTTATTTTGTCTGTGTTTTCCATGATTTTGTCTATTTAGTGGTCCAGGCTAGATTCCCATTTTTCAGAAGCTGATTGAGTGGTGGGAGGGGAAGATGAGTGCAGACCTTGTGCAGTGGCAGTCCTGAGTGCTGGAAACTCTAGTTGCTGAGCATGGCGGGGTCTGAAGGGAAGAAGGTGAGGTGGCATATGGGGCTAGGTGGGAGGAGAAAAAAAAGAGAAAGAAAAAATTTTTTTTAAAAGGCGGCTCTGTGGTACATGGTGAGTGGGGGTGAAGTGGTCCTGGGGGCTGGTAAGTAGGGGAGGAAATTAGAATATGAGGCTATGTGGGAGGGAGAAAGAAAAGAAAAAAGAAAATAAATAAAATAATAAAATAAATGTCTGTAAGGTGGGGACCAGTGGGTGGGGCAAGACAGACCTTGGGCAGCAGCAAGCCCGTGCTCTGGTGGCACTCTATCTGTGGTGACATGGCATGGGCCAGTGAGAAGGGAGGGTGACATATGGGGTTAGGTGGGAGGGAGAAAAAAGTAAGAAAGGACTAAAAAGAAAAAAGGGAAAAAATGGCAGTGCAATTGGGTTCAGCAAATGAGGGTGGGGCAGATCTGAGGATTGGTGGGAGGGGAGGAGAGGTGACATATGGAATTAGGTAGAAGGGAGAAAGAAAAGATAGACAAGAAAGAAAAACAAAGAAAAGAAAAAAAAATTTTTAAAAATGGCAGTGCAACAAAGGCCTGCAGGTGGGGGCAAGGTGGACCCGGGGCAGTGGCAGGCTAGTGTGCTGGTGGACCTCTAGCCAGGAAAGTGCTCTGGGAACTAGTGGAAAGAAGAGAGGTGTGTATGGGGTTAGTTATGAAAGGAAAAAAGAAAAAGAAGAAAGGAAAAAAGAAAAAGAAGAAAGGAAAAAAATGGTGACGTGGTGAGGGCTGGTGAGTGGTGGCAGGGTAGACTTGGAGGCCAGTGGTAGGGGAGGGGAGATGACATACAGGGCTAGGTAGGAAGGATTAAAAAAAAAAAGAAAGAGAAAAAAATTGAAGGAAAGAAAAATAAAAAACGATTTTGGTGCATTGGGAGCTGGTGGGTAGGGGTGGGATGGTCCCAGGGCAGCAGTGGGTCAGTGCATTGGTAGGTCTCTTGCTGTGATGGCATTGCAGGGGCCAGTGGGAACGGGGGGCAGGTGGCATATGGGTCTAAGTGGGAGGGAGAAAGAACAGGAAGAAAGAGAAAAAAGAAAGAGACAAAAATGATGGTGCAGTGTGTGCTGGTGAGTTGGGGCAGGGAAAATGTAAGGGCTCGTGGAAGTGGAAGAAAAAGGCAAGAAAGAAATAAAAAGGCTGTGCAGTGGAAGAAGGTTGGTGGGAGCAGGGTAGACCCAGGCTGATAGCAGGCTAATGGCAGTATAGCCACTGCAGCATTGCAGGGCTGGTGGGAAGGGGGCAGAGGTGGTGTATGGGACTGGGTGGGAAGGAGAAAGAAAAGGAAGTGTAAGAAAAAAGAAAAATTAAGATGGCTGTGCAGTGAAGACCAGTGCATGGGGACAGCGTGGGCCCGGGGGCAGGTGGGAAGGGATGGGTGGTGACATATGGGGCTCGGTGGAAAGAGAAAGAAAAGACAGAAGGGAAAGAAAAAGTGAAAGAGGAAGAAAATGGTGGTGCAGTGGGAGCTGTTGGATGGGGTTGGGGTGGACACGGAATGGTGGTGTCTGGTGCCTCTAGCTACAGTAGTGAGTGGGGATTCAGGGAGAAGGTGGGGAAGTGGCCTACGGGGCTAAGTGGGAGGCAGAAAGAAAGGGAAGAAAGGGCAAAAGGAAACAAACAAACAATAAAAATGGTGGCATGATTGAACCAGTGGGTGGATGCTGGGTGGACCCTGGAGGAAGTGGGAAGGGAGGGGAGGTGACTATAGGCCAGGTGGGAGGGAGAAAGAAAAGACAGAAGAGAAAGGAAAAAAATGGTGGGGGTGAGGCAGACCCGAGGTGGCCATGGGCTAGTGGATCTCTAGCCACTGAAGCATGGTGGGCGCTTGGCAAGAGGTTTGGGGAGGTGGCATATGGGCCTAGGTGGGAGGGAGAAAGAAAAGGGAGAAAAGGAAAAAAGAAAAGGGACAAACAATAATGGCAGCATGGCATGGGCCAGCGGGTACGGGTGGAGCAGACCCAGAGCGGCAGTGAGTCAGATGGCTCTCTGGCTGGAGTGGTGTGATGGGGTCCTTTGGGAAGAGAGGGAGGTGGTGTGTGGGGCTAGGTGGGAGGGAGAAAGATAAGGAAGAAGGGGGGGGAAGCCACACGGTGGGAGAGGGCGGACTGGGCTGGGTGGCGGGAGGACTCATATTGTGGACTCCTGTGGTAGGGGCTGCCAGACTGGAGGGGTTCTGGCTGCTTTTCATCAGAAGGATGAGTGGTGGGAAAGCATGTCTTTCTGCTTACGGAATTCTCTGTATCCTGTTGGGGGCTCCAGGAAGTTGCCTTCCTGTCCTCCCCGCCTTGGTTTGTTGCTGTCTATTTTCCAAGGTGGCGACACTGTGTTGGGTTAGTTGACAGGGTTCCTCCACTCTGTATCTCTCCTCATTCTATGTTTTCCATCAGTTTCTTCTTCCATTTGGTATTTGATCTAGTTCTTTATTCCTTTATTTGATGCTTAGGGTTCCAGGATTGACGTTTGTATCTGTTTTACTCAGTTTTCAGGTCTTTGCTGCAGAGGGACAGCGTGGTGGGGCTGTCTAGGGCACCACTGTAGAAATGGTGTGGGGGCAGTGTCTAACCTTCTCCAACCCCAAGAGGGGGAAGGAGAACCAAGATCAACATCGCAAGGCTGATTCCCATGAGGTGGAGGCTAGACAAGCCTCCCCTCTCCACCATCTTTACTAATTCTAACACAAAACACCCCCACACAGCACTCTCTACTTCTCTGTTGGGTTCAATAACTCATTGCAATGGCCATACAGAACTCAAAGACCATACCCATGATTATGGGGTTTATTATAAGGGAAGTAACAGTTACAATTTAGGTTCAGGAATATTCAGGATATGGCTCTTTCATTAGGACAGCTTCTCCTCAGCTGTGCTCACAGGCACATGACTTCCCAGCTGTTGGCCTCTGCCCAAAGGCACTCAGCTTTCTCTCTCCGTGAGCTGGGAAGCCCACCACATCGTCTCCTGCTGCCAGATCTCTCCCGCTGGTCTCTTCTTCCTTGGTGGTGGTGGGCTCTTCCTCTCTGCTCTGGAATTGGCTCTTTTTTAAGGCAAAACTGACCAATCCCCTTGGTAGGCCACAATTACCCCATCACACAATCATCTGGATGGGAATTAGAAGACTATGGCTAGAAAGCCCACACACAAAAGTAATTAATCACACCACAACCATGTTGGCTCCACCTTTGTATGTTTTATATTTTTATGTAAATAAAAATCTTTACTGTAACTTGAGGTTTATTTTTATTATGCTGGTTTGGTACAGTGTAATTTGACTTATACTAACTTTTTTTTTAACATTTGAAGTAAATATCCCTCTTGTACTTTATATAAACATATACTTTACTGGAAGAGATGTTTATTGCAATAGTTCTTAAGGCAACTCAGAGCAGGCAAATATAAATACTTGGGAAGCACTTCAGCATACACAATCCTAGGCCATATTTTCCTCTTATGCCTCCACACCATTCCTCAGAGTTTGATAGGCATTGGACAGGGAAGAGAGCAGTGATGTGTATTTTGTACCATTGCTTGTGGCATAAAAATTGTGACTGTTCATTTTTTTTGCTGAGATTTGTGTGTGTGTGTCTGTGTGTGTAGGCATGGACCAGTAATCTGAAACTTGTCTCCAAAAATGGAGGGTATTGAGAGACTGAAGAAAGAGGCTGGCAACTATAGTGTGGCAGTGAAGGAATTTATTAGGGAGACTTACATACCGAGGCAAGTCCTGGATGGCCACAGGACCAGAATAGGTCTCTGCACCCCTCGGTGGGAAGGCAGATGTTTTATAATGGTAGAGCACAATAGTGGGCACAAGCCAGGGGTGTACATCAGAAAGATTCAGCAACTGGTAGTAAACTGGTGGAATGCATGAGGGTGTTCATGTTTAGCTTACAAAGCCTGTTTCCTCTTCAGTCTAACCCTCAAGGCTGACTCTTACAATCTGGCAACTTCTGTTTTGTGCTGTAGTACAAGAGACCCCATTCCCTCTCTGCCAGGAACAAATGTAGAAGTGGGGTTGGCTAGGTGTTGTATGATGCTCTTGCATGTGCAAGAGACAGAGAAAGTTACTATGTATTCAGAACTGGGGGAGGCCTTCTCCAGTAAGGGCAAGGAACTGAGAGGAAGAAGGCTACCTAATCCCCAGCCTCCTTATCAGAGAATGTTTGGAGTCTAAGGCCTTTACTGAGGCAACTTGATGGGAAGTATAGAAGCAGACTATTTCCCCAATAGTCTACCCCTTGACCACAATCAGGGTGCCAGAAAAAGAAGCAAAGCAGTATACTAAACAAAAAAACCTAACCAAACCCAGTGCCGTAGGGTCGATTCTGACTCATAGCGACCCTATAGGACAGAGTAGAACTGCCCCATAGAGTTTCCAAGGAGAGCCTGACAGATTCGAACTGCCGACCCTTTGGTTAGCAGCCATAGCACTTAACCATTATGCCACCAGGGTTTCCAAAGCAGTACTAAGTCTTTGTATATCCATCATCCATTTTAGACATTGAGTTGCATGTCTGTGGTTTGGTGTATAACTCTGGTGGATGTTATATCTGTGCATTATTTGAGGCAGCATTAAACGAGAGTTACTAGTAGAATGGTCTTCAGCAGATTAATCAGGCTTACTTGGAGGAGGGATCTCAACTAGCCACCTCAGTCGTGGCTTAATCTATGCCAACTGAACAGATTAAGGGCTGTATTTATCCAATTTTGTGTATGTATAGCATGTATAGAAAAACCATCTCAAGAATACATTTGACACATTGAATACTAATAACTGAAGACTAGATGAGTTGTGGAATGACATCAAGGACATCATACATGAAGAAAGCAAAAGATTGTTAAAAAGACAGGAGAGAAAGAAAAGACCTAAATGGATGTCAGTAGAGACTCTGAAACTAGCTCTTGAACATAGAGCAGCAAAAGCTAAAGGGAAAAAATGATGAAATAAAAGAGCTGAATAGAAGATTTCAAAAGGCGGCTCGAGAAGACAAAGTGAAGTATTATAATGACATGTGCAAAGACCTGGAGATAGAAAACCAAAAGGGAAGAACACGCTCAGCATTTCTCAAGCTGAAAGAACTGAAGAAAAAATTCAAGGCTCGAGTTGCAATACTGAAGGATTCTACTGGGAAAATATCTACATTCAGGGTAATTACGGGTAGGTATGAATTTCTGCCAACAAATCTTCAACAATTCTCTCTGTATTTTCTGTTATCCCTCCATGTTCTGGTACTCCAATCACTTGTAGTTTATTTCTCTTGAGAGAGTCTCACATGATTCTTAAGATTTCTTCATTTTTTAAAATTCTTTTATCTGATTTTTCTTCAAATATATTAGTGCCAAGTGATTTATCTTCGAGTTCAGAAATTCTGGCTTCTACTGCTCAATTCTGTTCCTCTGACTTTCTATTGAGTTGTCTAATTCTGTAATTCTATTGGTAATCTTCTGAATTTCTGACTGCTGTCTCTCTGAAGATTTTTCCAGCTTATTAAATTTTTCATTATATTCCTGAATAATCTTTCTAATTTCTTCAGTTGCTTTATCTGTGTGTTCCTTGGCTTGTTCTGCATATTGCCTCATTTCCTTCCTGTTTTCTGCCTCTGGTAATTCCAGGAATACACTGTCATCTAGAAGATCCCTGGATTCTTTGTTTTGAGAGCTTGTTGAGGAGATCATTGTCTGTTTTATTGTGTGACTTGATATTGACTGTTGTCTCTGAACCATCTATAAGTTATTGTGTTAGTTTATGTTTGCTTACTGTGTACTAGCTTCTAGCTTTGTATTGTTTTGATATGCCCAAATGGGTTGCTTGAGTGAGCTAGCTTGATTATTTTCACCTTTGGAACTCTGACGTTCTGTCCCCAGAAGGCTAGAGCTGTTATCAGGTATATCAGTCTAGGAGTCCATTCAGTTTTCTTGTATGAATTCAGCTCAGGTGTCCAGGTAGCTGATCATCAAGTATGTGGTACAGGCTCTGTCCTACAGTCTTGGAGGGACAGGGGTGATTGGTGTAGGTACTGGTATCTGGTTGCAGCAGGGGTTCACACTCTGAACAAGACAGGGGTTGAGAACCGACCCCTGAGTGTTTCTGAGGAAAGTGTGTCCCTGTTCCCTAGAGTGTGCAGGTGGGTGGGTTCTGCAGACGGACCATGGGCACCCAATGTTTTTGGTTGGGAGGACTAGGAGGTACAAGTTATCCTTGAAGCCCTGTCATGGGTGGCTTGGTGACCTGAGTAGAGCTACCAGTCCTTAGGCCCCTGATGTGGGTAGGTGAGGACCCTGTTTAATAGGCAAAGCAATGTCAAATATCAAACACCCACCTCTCCACTGCACAGCTGAAATGGTTGGAGTCTGCGAATTTCTCCTGAAATAGGCCCACACAGGCCCATGCAGAGGGGAAAGGTGCTCAAAGTCCACAGACTGTTTATGCCTGGACAGGAGCCGCTTCTGTCCTGAGCTCCCCCAGTTAGTGGAGCTGGCAAATTATCTTTCCCCCAAATGCAAATTTTTTCCCTCTGCAAGGTGGGGAAGATGGCTCTAGGCACTCAACAGTGCCTATCTCAGGCCCAGAGAATTCAGCCGCTGAAGCCAGCTTGGGGGTGGGAGCATGTTAAAGTATACACAAGTACTTAGGTTTTGCTGAGAGCACCATTCTTCTCTGGTTCTGGAGGTGTGAGTAGGCTGTGTGGCTGGCTGCTTCTCCCTGAGGAAACTGCCGCTGAACACTAGTACCAGCCCGCCACCGCTGCTCCCAGGAATGGTGCATAAAGTCTGCCTGTGACTCAGGTCCAGTAACTCCTCTCTACTTCTGAACCATCTCTTCCTCCCCCTGCCCCTCTGTTCATTTTCTAAGCTTGCCTTTGATGCTCAGGGCTCCTAGCTTGTCATAAATATACTTGCTTCACTTGTTTTTTCAGGTCTTTGTTGTAAACAGTGCTCACCAGAAGCATCTGTCTATTCCATCATCTTGGCTCCGTCTCTACTGGGAAAATATTAAACGATGCAGAAAGCATCAAGAGAAGATGGAAGGAATACACAGTCACTATGCCAAAAACAATTAGTTGATGTTCAACTATTTCGGGAGGTAACATGGTCAGGAACCAATGGTACTGAAGGAAGATGACTAAGCTGCACTGAAGGCATTGGCAAAAAAACAAGGCTCCAGGAATTGATGGAATATCAATTGAGATGTTTCAACAAATGGATGCTGCGCTGGAAGTGCTCACTCACCTATGCCAAGAAATTTGGAAGACAGCTACCTGGCCAACCAACTGAAAGAGATCCATATTTATGCCTATTATCAAGAAAGGTGATCCAACAAATGTGGATATTATTGAACAATATCATTAATACGCAAACAAAATTTTATGAAGATCAATCCAAAGCGGATGCAGCAGTGTATAGACGGGGAACTGCTAGAAATTCAAGCTGTATTTAAAAGAGGATGTGGAACCAGGGATACCATTGTTGATGTCAGATGGATCCCAGCTGAAAGCAGAGAATACCAGAAAGATGTTTACCTGTGTTTTACTGACTATGCTAAGGCATTTGACTATGTGGATCATAACAAATTGTGGATAGCATTGCGGAAAATGGGAATTCTGGAACACTTAATTGTGCTCATGAGGAACCTTTACATAGATCAAGAGGAAGTCATTGGAACAGAAGATGCGGATACTGCGTCATTTAAAGTCAGGAAAGGTGTGCATCAGGGCTGTATCCTTTCACCATACCTATTCAATCTGCATACTGAGCAAATAATATGAGAAACTGGACTATATGAAGAAGAACGGGACGTCAGGATTGGAGGAAGATTCATTAACAACCTGTCTTATGCAGATGACACAATGCTCCTTGTTGAAAGTGAAGAGGACTTGAAGCACTTACTGATGAAGATCAAAGACCACAGCCTTCAGTATGGATTGCACCTCAACATAAAGAAAACAAAAATCCTCACAACTGGACCAATGAGCAACATCAAGATAAAGAAAGAAAAGATTGACGTTGTCAAGGATTTCATTTTACTTGGATCCACAATCAACAATCATGGAAGAAGTCAAGAAATCAAAAGATACATTGTATTGGGAAGAAGTCAAGAAATCAAAAGACACATCTGCTATGAAAGGCCTCTTTAAAGTGTTGAAAAGCAAAAATGTTACCTTGAGGACTAAGGTGTGCCTGACCCAAGCCACGGTGTTTTTGATCACCTCATATGCATGCAAAAGCTGGACAATGAATAAGGAAGACAGAAGAAGAATTGATGCCTTTTAACTGTGGTGTTGACGAAGAATATTGAATATACTGTGGACTGCCAAAAGAATTAACAAATCTGTCTTGGACGAAGTACAACCAGAATGCTCCATAGAAGCCAAAATGGCAAGACTAAGTCTCACATACTCTGGACATGTTATCAGGAAGGATCAGTCCTTGGAGAAGGATGTCATGCTTGGTAAAGTAGAGGGTCAGTGAAAAAAAGGAAGACCCTCAACAAGATGGATTGACACAGTGGCTGCAACAATGGGCTCAAGCATAGAAACAATTGTGAGGATGGCACAGGACTGGGCAGTGTTTCGTTCTGTTGTGCATAGGGTCCCTAAGAGTTGGAATGGACGCCACAGCACCTAACGACAACAACAACATAGCATTTTCTCATTTATTTATGTAAAAACAGTGTATTTCTTTTAACACGGCACATTATATGAATGGTACATGTTTCGGTAGAAGTGATACAGGAGCTGTTTTCCTTAGTACAATTGAACAAGGTATTATTGTCAAAACGGGTAATTCAGACCTGGTGTAGTCAATGTACACTGGACCACCTGGTCATATTATGTAAGTTTTCCATGTCTAAAATAACATCGATCTATGTCTTAAAAGTACCATTCTCAGAGTCAAACTATCTAGTCCCCTGCCGTTGACATTTTTTATACACAGATTTTTTCTAAAAATTTTTTTTTCTAAAGATGGAGCACTCCCCGTAGGCAGCTTTCATATTTTAAAAGATGTTTCCACATGATCTCTTCAGTACGCCAGGTTATCTATTCAGTTGGTACACGAGGTGTCCTCCTTGTTGACAGATCAGCTGGAACAATGTGGGGAGGTGACCACCATGTCTGTTCAAATGTTGACAGAGCTAACAGTTGGTCTGATTGGTAGCTCTAGCAAAAACCTGTATCACTGGTGTCCATGGATGAGGGACCTGCCTATCATTGTGAGACAATCTGGGAAGAAAAAGAGACAATATTAACAATTTCCCCATCCTCTCCCCTATCTCCCATGGGCATAGCCATCCAGGCTGTTTGTTCTGGTCCTGAGGCAGTGACCTCTATGGGAACCTAGATCTTTTGTCAGGAACAGTTGTATACAAAAGAAACAGATTTTATAGAATAGGGAGTTTGATCAAACATATGGCACAAATGAGAAATGTCTTTGCAGGGAATTGCTGCATTGATATCCCAGACTGCTTGCCTGAGATGAATAGCTCAGGCTGGGGTTGTCTTTTCCCCTCCTATCAGCTGTTAGCTTTAGTTGTTATAAGCCAAGAGTTGCAATAGTGAAGGATTCTATGGGGAAAATATTCAACGACGCAGGAAGCATCAAAAGAAGATGGAAGGAATACACAGAGTCATTATACCAGAAAGAATTAGTCAATATTCAACCATTTCAAAAGGTGGCATATGATCAGGAACAGATGGTACTGAAGGAAGAAATCCAAGCTGCTGTGAAGGCATTGGCGAAAAACAAGGCTCCAGGATTTGATGGAATATCAATTGAGATGTTTCAACAAACAGGTGCAGCACTGGAGGTGCTCACTGGTCTATGCCAAGAAATATGGAAGACAGCTTCCTGGCCAACTGACTGGAAGAGATCCATCTTTATGCCTATTCCCAAGAAAGATGATCCAACCGAATGTGGAAATTATAGAACAACATCATTAATATCACATGCAAGCAAAATTTTGCTGAAGATTGTTCAAAAACGGCTGCAGCAGTATATCAACAGAGAACTGCCAGAAATTCAGGCCAGTTTCAGAAGAGGACGTGGAACCAGGAATATCATTGCTAAGGTCAGAAGGATCCTGGCTGAAAGCAGAGAATACATGAAGGATGTTTACCTGTGTTTTATTGACTATGCAAAGGCATTTGACTGTGTGGATCATAACAAACTATGGATAACATTGGGAAGAATGGGAATTCCAGAACACTTAATTGTGCTCATGAGGAACCTTTACATAGGTCAAGAGTCAGGTGTTTAGACAGAACAAGGGGATACTGATTGGTTTAAAGTCAGGAAAGGTGTGTATCAGGGTAGTATTCTTTCACCATACCTATTTAATCTGTATGCTGAACAAATAATCTGAGAAGCTGAACTATATGAAGAAGAACGGGGTATCAGGATTGGAGGAAGACTCAATAACCATTATGCAGATGACACAACCTTGGTTGCTGAAAGTGAAGAGGACTTGAAGCACTTACTAATCAAAGACCACAGCCTTCGGTATGGACTGCACCTCAACATAAAGAAAACAAAAATCCTCACAACTGGACCAGTGAGCGACATCATGATGAACAGAGAAAAGATTGAAGTTGTCAACGATTTCATTTTGCTTGGCTCCACAATCAACAGCCATGGAAGCAGCAGTCAAGAAATCAAAAGACGCATTGCATTGGGTAAATCTGCTGCAAATGACCTCTTCAAAGTGTTGAAAAGCAAAGATGTCACCCTGAAGACTAAGGTGCATCTGACCCAAGCCATGGTATTTTCAATTGCATCATATGCATGTGAAAGCTGGACAATGAATAAGGAAGACTGAAGAAGAATTGACGCCTTTGAATTGTGATGTTGGTGAAGAATATTAAAGATATCATGGACTGCCAAAAGAACGAACAAATCCGTCTTAGAAGAAGTACAACCAGAATGCTCCTTAGAGGCAGGGACGGCGAGATTGCGTCTTACATACTTTGGACATGTTGTCAGGAGGGATCAGTCTCTGGAGAAGGACATCATGCTTGGCAGAGTACAGGGTCAGCAGAAAAGAGGAAGACCCTCAACAAGGTGGATTGACACAGTGGCTGCAACAATGAGCTCAAGCGTAACAACGATTGTAAGGATGGCGCAGGACTGGGCATTGTTTCGTTCTGTTGTGCACAGGGTCGCCATGAGTTGGAACCGACTCGACGGCACCTAACAACAACAACAACAATCAGCTGTTAAAGCCTATTTATTGAAGTGTTCAATCGTACCTATGGATTTGGAGTGAGATAGAGCGTGAAGGGTTCATTTAAGATCCAGTGGAAGCCTCTGTATACAGTAAGAGGCCTCGATATGATTTACCTGCTGAGAACGCCCTGGCCTGTTGGCTTAGAAATCTGTCCCTGGGCAGGTTTTAGCCTTGGCCATGGTCTTGTAGCCAGGTCAGCTTTTTTATGCTGTCCAGCATTTTTCGATGACAATGACAGACCATGTGTGTGGGCCCAGTCTAGGATGGTGTGTGAATCTCCATGGGCCGTTCTCTCTTAAATTTAGGAGGTGGTCAGTTGCGCATCTCTTGCCTCTGCAGCAGAGGATGCTTTGGCCTCTGCAGTCAGTTGGCAGGAGTGGTCTCCTTGTTGGTTGTTTTCCCCTCTCCTCATACAGCCTTTCTGGTGACCATCCACACAAGTAGCAAAAGCTTATCAGGAGCAGAACTAACCTTTTTTTTTTTTTTCTTTTTCTGTCCAGATATTTCATTCCCATAGGTGCTTGTTTTTTTTTTTTTTTAATTAACTTTTATTAAGCTTCAAGAGAACATTTACAATTCCAATCAGTCTGTCACATGTAAGTTTACATACATCTTACTCCCTTCTCCCACTTGCTCTCCCCCTATTGAGTCAGCCCTTTCAGTCTCTCGTTTCGTGCCAATTTTGCCAGCTTCCCTCTCTCTCTATCTTCCCATCCCACCCCAGTCAAGAGTTGCCAACACACTCTCCAGTGTCCACCTGATTTAATTAGCTCACTCTTCATCAGCATCTCTCTCCCCGCCACTGACCAGTCCCTTTCATGTCTGATGAGTTGTCTTCGGGGATGGTTCCTGTCCTGTGCCAACAGAAGGTCTGGGGAGCTTTGCCTCCGGGATTCCTCTAGTCGCAGTCAGACCATTAAGTATGGTCTTTTTATGAGAATTTGGGGTCTGTATCCCACTAATCTCCTGCTCCCTCAGGAGTTCTCTGTTGTGCTCCCTGACAGGGCAGTCATCGATTGTGGCCGGGCACCAACTAGTTCTTCTGGTCTCAGGATGATGTAGGTCTCTGGTTCTTGTGGCCCTTTCTGTCTCTTGGGTTCTTAGTTGTTGTGTGACCATGGTGTTCTTCATTTTCCTTTGCTCCACGTGGGTTGAGACCAATTGATGTATCTTAGATGGCCGCTTGTTAGCATTTAGGACCCCAGACGCCACATTTCAAAGTGGGATGCAGAATGTTTTCATAATAGAATTATTTTGCCAATTGACTTAGAAGTCCCCTCAAACCATGTTCCCCAGACCCCAGCCCCTGCTCCGCTGACCTTTGAAGCTTTCATTTTATCCCGGAAACCTCTTTGCTTTTAGTCCAGTCCAATTGGGCTGACCTTCCTTGTATTGAGTGTTGTCTTTCCCTTCACCCAAAGCAGTTCTTATCTACTGATTGATCAATAAAAAACCCTCTCCCTCCCTCCCCCCTTCGTAACCACAAAAGTATGTGTTCTTCTCAGTTTTTTCTATTTCTCAAGATCTTATAATAGTGGTCTTATACAATATTTGTCCTTTTGCCTCTGACTCATTTCGCTCAGCATAATGCCTTCCAGATTCCTCCATGTTATGAAATGTTTCAGAGATTCGTCACTGTTCTTTATCGATGCGTAGTATTCCATTGTGTGAATATACCACAATTTATTTACCCATTCATCCGTTGATGGACACCTTGGTTGCTTCCAGCTTTATGCTATTGTAAACAGAGCTGCAATAAACATGGGTGTGCATATATCTGTTTGTGTGAAGGCTCTTGTATCTCTAGGGTATATTCCGAGGAGTGGGATTTCTGGGTTGTATGGTAGTTCTATTTCTAACTGTTTAAGATAACGCCAGATGGATTTCCAAAGTGGTTGTACCATTTTACATTCCCACCAGCAGTGTATGAGAGTTCCAATCTCTCTGCAGCCTCTCCAACATTTATTATTTTGTGTTTTTTGGATTAATGCCAGTCTAGTTGGTGTGAGATGGAATCTCATCGTAGTTTTAATTTGCATTTCTCTAATGGCTAATGATCAGGAGCATTTTCTCATGTATCTGTTGGCTGCCTGAATATCTTCTTTAGTGAAATGTGTGTTCATATCCTTTGCCCACTTCTTGATTGGGTTGTTTGTCTTTTTGTGGTTGAGTTTTGACAGAATCATGTAGATTTTAGAGATCAGGCACTGGTCTGAGATGTCATAGCTGAATATTCTTTCCCAGTCTGTAGGTGGTCTTTTTACTCTTTTGGTGAAGTCTTTAGATGAGCGTAGGTGTTTGATTTTTAGGAGCTCCCAGTTATCTGGTTTCTCTTCATCATTTTTGGTAATGTTTTGTATTCTGTTTATACCCTGTATTAGGGCTCCTAGGGTAGATCCTATTTTTTCTTCCATGATCTTTATCGTTTTAGTCTTTATGTTTAGGTCTTTGATCCACTTGGAGTTAGTTTTTGTGCATGGTGTGAGGTATGGGTCCTGTTTCATTCTTTTGCAAATGGATATCCAGTTATGCCAGCACCATTTGTTAAAAAGACTATCTTTTCCCCAATTAACTGACACCGGTCCTTTGTCAAATATCAGCTACTCATACATGGATGGATTTATATCTGGGTTCTCAATTCTGTTCCATTGGTCTATGTGCCTGTTGTTGTACCAGTACCAGGCTGTTTTGACTACTGTAGCTGTATAATAGGTTCTGAAATCAGGTAGAGGCCTCCCACTTTCTTCTTCTTTTTCAGTAATGCTTTGCTTATCCGGGGGTTCTTTCCCTTCCATATGAAATTGGTGATTTGTTTCTCTATCCCCTTAAAATATGACATTGGAATTTGGATCGGAAGTGTGTTATATGTATAGATGGCTTTTGGTAGAATAGACATTTTTACTATGTTAAGTCTTCCTATCCATGAGCAGGGTATGTTTTTCCACTTAAGTATGTCCTTTTGAATTTCTTGTAGTAGAGCTTTGTAGTTTTCTTTGTATAGGTCTTTTACATCCTTGGTAAGATTTATTCCTAAGTATTTTATCTTCTTGGGTGCTACTGTGAATGGTATTGATTTGGTTATTTCCTCTTCGGTGTTCTTTTTGTTGATGTAGAGGAATCCAAGTGATTTTTGTATGTTTATTTTATAACCTGAGACTCTGCCAAACTCTTCTATTAGTTTCAGTAGTTTTCTGGAGGATTTCTTAGGGTTTTCCGTGTATACGATCATGTCATCTGCAAACAGTGATAGCTTTACTTCCTCCTTGCCAATCCGGATACCCTTTATTTCTTTGTCTAGCCTAATTGCCCTGGCTAGGACTTCCAGCACGATGTTGAATAAGAGCGGTGATAAAGGGCATCCTTGTCTGGTTCCCATTCTCAAGGGAAATGCTTTCAGGTTCTCTCCATTTAGAGTGATGTTGGCTGTTGGCTTTGCATAGATGCCCTTTATTATGTTGAGGAATTTTCCTTCAATTCCTATTTTGGTAAGAGTTTTTATCATAAATGGGTGTTGAACTTTGTCAAATGCCTTTCCTGCATCTATTGATAAGATCATGTGGTTTTTACCTTTTGTTTTATTTATGTGATGGATTACATTAATGGTTTTTCTGATATTAAACCAGCCTTGCATACATGGTATAAATCCCACTTGATCAGGGTGAATTATTTTTTTGATGTGTTGTTGGATTCTATTGGCTAGAATTTTGTTGAGGATTTTTGCATCTATGTTCATGAGGGATATAGGTCTATAATTTTCTTTTTTTGTAATGTCTTTACCTGGTTTTGGTATCAGGGAGATGGTAGCTTCATAGAATGAGGTGAGTAGTATTCCGTCATTCTCTATGCTTTGAAATACCTTCAGTAGTAGTGGTGTTAACTCTTCTCTGAAGGTTTGGTAGAACTCTGCAGTGAAGCCATCTGGGCCAGGACTTTTTTTTGTTGGAAGTTTTTTGATTACCGTTTCAATCTCTTTTTTTGTTATGGGTCTATTTAGTTGTTCTACTTCTGAATGTGTTAGTTTAGGTAGGTAGTGTTTTTCCAAGAATTTATCCATTTCTTCTAGGTTTTCAAATTTGTTAGAGTACAATTTTTCGTAGTAATCTGAAATGATTCTTTTAATTTCATTTGGCTCTGTTGTGATGTGGTCCTTCTCGTTTCTTATTCGGGTTATTTGTTTCCTTTCCTGTTTTTCTTTAGTCAGTCTAGCCAATGGTTTACCAATTTTGTTAATTTTTTCAAAGAACCAGCTTTTGGCTTTGTTAATTCTTTCAATTATTTTTCTGTTCTCTAATTCATTTAGTTCAGCTCTAATTTTTATTATTTGTTTTCTTCTGGTGCCTGATGGGTTCTTTTGTTGCTCACTTTCTATTTGTTCAAGTTGTCGGGACAGTTCTCTGATTTTGGCTCTTTCTTCTTTTTGTATGTGTGCATTTATTGATATAAATTGGCCTCTGAGTACTGCTTTTGCTGTGTCCCAGAGGTTTTGATAGGAAGTATTTTCATTCTCGTTGCTTTCTAAGAATTTCCTTATTCCCTCCTTGATGTCTTCTATAACTCAGTCTTTTTTCAGGAGGGTATTGTCCATTTTCCAAGTATTTGATTTCTTTTCCCTAGTTTTTCTGTTATTGATTTCTAGTTTCATTGCCTTGTGGTCTGAGAAGATGCTTTGTAATATTTCAATGTTTTGGACTCTGCAAAGATTTGTTTTATGACCTAATATGTGGTCTATTCTAGAGAATGTTCCATGTGCACTAGAAAAAAAAGTATATTTTGCAGCAGTTGAGTGGAGAGTTCTGTATAAGTCAATGAGGTCAAGTTGGTTGATTGTTGTAAGTAGGTCTTCCGTGTCTCTATTGAGCCTCTTACTGGATGTCCTGCCCTTCTCCGAAAGTGGTGTGTTGAAGTCTCCTACTTTAAATGTGGAGGTGTCTATCTCACTTTTCAGTTCTGTTAAGATTTGATTTATGTATCTTGCAGCCCTGTCATTGGGTGCATAAATATTTAATATGGTTATGTCTTCCTGATCAATTGTCCCTTTTATCATTATATAGTGTCCTTCTTTATCCTTTGTGGTGGATTTAAGTCTAAAGTCTATTTTGTCAGAAATTAATATTGCTACTCCTCTTCTTTTTTGCTTATTGTTTGCTTGATATATTTTTTTCCATCCTTTGAGTTTTAGTTTGTTTGTGTCTCTAAGTCTAAGGTGTGTCTCTTGTAGGCAGCATATAGATGGATCTTGTTTCTTTATCCAGTCCGTGACTCTCTGTCTCTTTATTGGCGCATTTAGTCCATTTACATTCAGCGTAATTATAGATAAATAAGTTTTTAGTGCTGTCATTTTGATACCTTTTCACGTGTGTTGTTGGCCATTTCATTTTTCCCCATGCTTTTTTGTGCTGAGACGTTTTTCTTAGTAGATTGTGAGATCCTCATTTTCACAATGTTTAACTTTACGTTAGTTGAGTTGTTACGTTTTTCTTGACTTTTTTCTTGAGTTATGGAGTTGATATTCCTTTTTGTGGTTACGTTACTATTTACCCCTATTTTTCTAAGTAAAAACCTAACTTGTATTGTTCTATATCGCCTTGTATCACTCTCCATCTGGCAGTTCAATGCCTCCTATATTTAGTCCCTCTTTTTGATTATTGTGATCTTTTATCTATTGATTTCCATGATTCCCTGTTATGTGTATTATTTTGTTTATTTATTTATTTTTTAGAATTAATCTTAATTTTTTTGTTTTTGTGCTTTCCCTATTTGAGTTGACATCAGTACGTTCTGTTTTGTGACCTTGTATTGTGCTCGTATCTGATGTTATTGGTCATCTGACCAAACAATCTCCTTTAGTATTTCTTGTATCCTTGGTTTGGTTTTTGCAAATTCTCTAAACTTGTGTTTATCTGTAAATATCTTAATTTCTACTTCATATTTCAGAGAGAGTTTTGCTGGATATATGATCCTTGGCTGGCAGTTTTTCTCCTTCAGTGTTCTGTATATGTCGTCCCATTCCCTTCTTGCCTGCATGGTTTCTGCTGAGTAGTTTGAACTTATTCTTATTGATTCTCCCTTGAAGAAAACCTTTCTTTTCTCCCTGGCTGATTTTAAAATTTTCTGTTTATCTTTGGTTTTGGTGAGTTTGATGATAATATGTCTTGGTGTTTTTCTTTTTGGATCAATCTTAAATGGGGTTCGATGAGCATCTTGGATAGATATCCTTTCGTCTTTCATGATGTCAGGGAAGTTTTCTGTCTGGAGTTCTTCAACTATTTTCTCTGTGTTTTCTGTCCCTCCTCCCTGTTCTGGGACTCCAATCACTCGCAAGTTATCCTTCTTGATAGAGTCCCACATGATTCTTAGGGTTTCTTCATTTTTTTTAATTCTTTTATCTGATTTTTTTTCAGCTATGTTGATGTTGATTCCCTGGTCCTCCAGATGTCCCAGTCTACATTCTAATTGCTCGAGTCTGCTCCTCTGACTTCCTATTGCGTTGTCTAATTCTGTAATTTTATTGTTAATCTTTTGGATTTCTACATGCTGTCTCTCTATGGATTCTTGCAACTTATTAATTTTTCCACCATGTTCTTGAATAATCTTTTTGAGTTCTTCAACAGTTTTATCAGTGTGTTCCTTGGCTTTTTCTGCAGTTAGCCTAATTTCATTTGTGATGTCTTTAAGCATTCTGTAAATTAGTTTTTTATATTCTGTGTCTGATAATTCCAGAATTGTATCTTCATTTGGGAAAGATTTTGATTCTTTTGTTTAGGGGGTTGGAGAAGCTGTCATGGTCTGCTTCTTTATGTGGTTTGATATGGACTGCTGTCTCCGAGCCATCGCTGGGAAACTAATTTTTCCAGAAAATCCGCTAAAAAAAAATGCAGTCAGATCCCTATCAGAGTTCTCCCTCTGGCTCAGGCTATTCGGATGTTAATGGAGCCGCCTTCGGAGGGTGGAGGAGGGATCAAAGAGCTAGGAGTGTAGCACCTCAGAATATAGCCAGAGTTGTTTGTCTTACTTGGAATGACTCTTATATCTGAGATTTCCACGGGGCACGTCTCCTATATGTACTGGCTGTGTGGAGATTGCCCCCCGGGGGTTCTGGCCCGCTGGAGTCACGGTCAGATCCTCCGCTGTCAGTCCCACCCCCAAGGTTAAGGCTCCCCTACAGGGACGGTGCACTCCCGTCTCCAAAATCAGTCGCTGCCTCCCGGGGTCTCCCCGTCCTCCCAGCCGTGCAGCGTGCCGCTCCCGCAAACCAGGTGGGGTGGGGTCCCCACCCAGGGTCATCTCAGGAGAGCAGAGCAGGTCCCCGCGCCTGAGTCGCGGCTGCGCGTGCCAGCTGGGGCACCGCTCTCCCGTTCCAAGACCAGCCACTGCCTCCCGGGGACTTCTTCCACCGGCTGCTCCACCACACCGCCCTCGCGAACCAGCTGGGCCTGCGCGAACCAGTTGGGACCGTCCTGGGGTCAATTCAGTGAAATGTAGCTGATCCCCTCACTCACGCCCCGCCCGCGCCTGCCAAAATCCCAGCGGGACGGCTCCACAGCTGGGACGTTGCTCTCCCCACTCCAAGACCAGTCACTTCCTCCCGGGGACTTCTCCCTCCGGTGGGCCGCGCCGTTCGCGAGAACTAGGTGGGCACCTCCCACACGAATGGCTGGGCCCCCCCCGGGGTCAATTCAGAGGAATGTAGTTGGTCCCCGTGCTCACGCCCCACCCACACCTGCCAAAATCCCGGCGGGACGGCTCCCCGGCTGGGACGCTGCTCTCCCTGCTCCAAGACCAGTCACTTCCTCCCGGAGTCTTCTCCCTCCGGTGTGCCGCTCCGCGCCGCTGGCGCAAACTGGGTGGGCCCGCCCTCACGAACGACTGGGCCCCCCCCCGGGGTCAATTCGGGAAAATATAGCTGGTCCCCGCGGTCGTGCCACGCCCGCTCCCCGCCAAACTCCCGGCGGGATGGTTCCCCGGCTGGGACACTGCTCTCCCTGCTCCAAGACCAGTCACTGCCTCCCGGGGACTTCTCCCACTGGCTGAGCCGCCACTCCGCCCGTGCCAACCAGCTGGGCTCCCTCCCGGGATAAGTTTGGGGGCTAGGGCTGGGCCCCTTGTCTGTGCCGTCTGCCCCCCTGGGCTCTGCCCCAAATCGGGCTCCGAAGGTCACCTGCCTGGTACGCTGGCTTCTGGCTCTGAAAACAATCGCTGTCTCCCCGTATTTGTTCGTTCTCCGTCTCTAAATCTGTGTTTGTTGTTCAGAGTTCGTAGATTGTTATGTATGTGATCGATTCACTTGTTTTTCCGAGTCTTTGTTGCAAGAGGGATCCGCAGTAGCGTCCACCCAGTCCGCCATCTTGGCCCCGCCTCCCTAGGTGCTTGTTTTATATGTCAGTCTTCAGGTTGTCAGTGGCCAGATTGAATGACCAGGATGTTAGCTATAGCCCACAACATAGTTTTCGTGTGCACGTCGAAATGGCCCTAACTGCAGTAATTCCCATCAGGGCTTGGAGGTAAAAGTTCACAAAGGTGTACATTAATACCTTAACATCATTGATGTATATAGAAAATAGGAGTTTGTAGGGGCCCCAAAATGGGCTAATCCATACTTAGGCTTGGGCAAGGGTCTCAATGATGATGACATCAGACCTAAAAGTTTTTTCATCTTGGTGGCAGGTGTTACAGAGACTGCAGTCACTTGTGTAGTGGTATTTAAAAACTCAAGACATACAATTATTTTCATTTCCTCATTGAACTTTAATTGTAACATAAGGTCTTTGGTCCACCCTGGTGACTGACAGAGGTTCTTAGGCTTAAGCCTCCACTCTATTTCTGAAAGTCAGAAGATCTGGGTATACTTTGAAGAGCCCTCAGTCATTTGCAGAGTCATGCCTCTACTATACCAAGTGAAAGCATGGGTTCAGCTTAGTTGCCTGGTAACACGGAGGCAGGTCCCTTTATTTTAGTTTTCCCCTTACTATTGGAGCCGCAGCTATGTTGCTGCTTAATTATCTTGGTGGGGGCAGTTATCAGGGAATTCCAGAGAAGGTCTCTAACGTCTCTTCAAGGCCGCTCAACAAATGCTATCTTGAAGGGCTTTTTACTCTTTTTTCCTGCTGTTTTAACTCTTGCTTTGTGCTGGATATTACAGCATATTCTCAGTGCCAGGGTCCTGTTTAGCCCCTCCAAGTATCTCCAGTCCCATTGTTGGGGGGCTTTAAGTAATGGCTGGGGAGGTGTTCCCCTAGCCCTTGAATCCCTCATCTTTACAAACTTAAAGGGGCAGGATTTTAACTGCTCAACCTGTTCACTGACATGGCTGCTCAGTACATCAGTCATGGCCACACCTGACTGCCACACGTTTTTTTAACTGTAACTCTTTCTGCAAAGCTCTTACTCATGCTTCAGCAGCTAGCTGGGCTTTGTTGGCGAGCCAGACAGATCACAGCAGTAGCCATCCCACAGCTGCTACTACTCCCCTGGCTTCTTTTCCACGCTTATAAAGGTGCATGTCTGCCCACAACTGGACTACGTCACTTGGCATTTTCGGGGCATCCTCGTACTTATGCAGCAGTCCGCAAGCATCAAACACACGGGCTAGACCTCCCCACATGGAGGTCACTGGCCAACCCAGGATTTCCCCCACAGAATCCTTACTCCCACTCACCATTCCCTTGGTTTTCTTGGCTGGCTTACCAATTGCCCAGGCATAGACTAATAGTGTAGAACTTGTTTCCAAAAATGCAGGGTGTCGAGAGACTGAAGAAAGAGGCAGGCAACTCTAGTGTGGTGGTGAAGGAGTTTATTGGGAAGACTTACATACCAAGGCAAGTCCTGGGGAGCCACAGGACCAGAGCAGATCTCCACTCCCCGCAGTGGGACAGCAGAGATTTTATAGTGGTACTGGAAAATAGTGGCTACAAGCTGGGACTTTACATAAAAAAGACTCAGCAATTTGCAGTGAACTGGTGTAATGCATCAGGGCACTCACCTTTGACCTTATAAAGCCTGTTTCCCCTTCAGTGTATGTGTTTGTTTCTTAATTATGAATTTTGGAAAACCTAAGATTCTCTAGGTAACATGGTAATTGGAGTTAGGAGAAACACTATTTGTCACCAAATATGAACCTCTTCTAATACTAAGTTGTGAGTGTAGTAGTAGTTCCGTGATGGAATTCTCACCGTTCATGTGGGAGAGCCAGTTTGATTCCCAGCCGAAGTACCTCATCACAGTCACCAGCTGTCTGTCTGTCAGGGGAGACTTACATGTTGCTGTGATGCTGCACATGTTTCAGCAGAGTTTCCAGACTAAGATGGACTGGGAAGAGAAGCCTGATCATCTACTCTGAAAATCAGCCCCTGAAAACCGTATGGATCCAGTGGTGTGATCCACAACGGATCATGAGAATGGTGCAGGACCAGGTAGTGATTTGTTCCACTGTGCGTGGGGTCACCTTGAGTTGGGGGCTGACTTGGCAGCAGCTACAACAATACTGAGTCAAGATCAGCAGATGTTAGATGTTGCATTTTCTTTTCTTCTATTACTAGTTTCTAAATTTTTCAGCAACATTACCCTTTTAAGATTCTACATAAAACAAGAATTCCAAAATAAATTCTTAGAATACTCTGTCCCCCTCTTAAAGATCAACAGCACATAATAGAATATTGAATAAAGAATACTGCAGTAAAAAATTTGTTTTGATATTTTAATCCATCTTTTTCCAACCATATTTGAATTTGAGCCTTACAATTACGGAATACCTGTTAACATCTCATGCAGGAAGCACTTTGGGGAACATTGTCTTTTATTGGTAACCTTTTTTTTTTTTAGTGGTGTAAAATAGTGTAAGAAAATATTAGTGTGTGCTAGCACTTTCAGAAATCTTAAGACTTAGCTAGGAAGTCTTTCTCTTGAGCTACAAGAATCCTTGATAAATGCTGTTCATGGGTGTGGGAGCCACAGTGCAGCCAGCCCTCACTGTATGTAGTTTCAGGGACAGTACAGGCACAACTAAGGGCTCAGCTGCTAACCAATAGGTTGAAGGTTCAAACCCACCCAGCAGCTCTGTGGGAGAAAGACCTTGTGATAAATATTACAGCTTAGAAAACACTAAGGGCAGTTCAACCCTGTCACATGGAGTCATTATGAGTTGAAAATTGACTCTATGGCACCCAACAACAGCAACATATCGAGCTCACTTCACCCTAAAGCTTGAACCCCTTACCCTCAATCCCTGCGATGGATTACCTATGGGTTTTACATTTTAGCCTAATTACAAAAGGCTCATACAACACTTAAGACTTTTGGATTCTATGCTAACCAGAAGAGGCTAGGTAATGCCGTACTTAGACAACACCATAATTTTGATGGCTTAATCAAACAAATCTCTTAAATGCTTATATCCAGAGAAGACCCTTGCTACTTCTGTTCACATTTTAGTGGTCAGAGCAAATCATAAAACCACACTTAATTTCAAAAGGATGAAGAAGTGATCCTTCCATATGTCTGGAAAAAGAGATGGAAATGGATATCGGTAAATATTAAGTCTACCACACCAGCTAATCTCTCTGCATATCTATACCTAACTTGTGTTTTGAATTCTTGGTGCTCAACTCAGCTTTAATGTTCTACATTTAAAAGATTGTCTGCATCATACAGTCTTTCTCTTTTCAACAACAGAGAGCTTTCTATTTTATAAGTGATGCCTTCCCCCAAACATTCCTAATTTAAAGGATAAAATGCCTTTGCTTTTGTTTTTTAAGTAAGTTATAGTTAGTAGTGAGAATTTAGAAGATATAGATAATGAAAAACAAAGTAAAAAAGAAAGTCACCCACATACTACAATCCTACCATTCTCTAGTATTAGCAAAAAATGAGGAAGATGCTGTTTGGCATCTTATGTTCACCTCCCTTCTCCCATGACATCTGGGTTGGCCCTCCTGATAAGAGGGTCCTTCAAGATTTTAACACTGATGGTGTTCCAAAATTGCAATCCAGAAAGAGTAGTTGTCTCCATGGCACATGATCTATCCCTAATTCAGACAGATGACTATCTTTGCTTCTTTCTGATGTAATTCAAAGTCACATATCATGACTCTAGATGTCTCATTTCTTTATTTAGCATTTAATAAAGAAAAGAGCCATTTCAATTTTATTTCTCTTCTATCATTCTCATTTAACTGAGGATAAGAACTCATCTACAATAAGTTTGTTGAAAAATTAGAGTTAGAATCCAGGTCTTCTGGCTTCAAGCCTTTCCTAATTTCCTCTATATCAAAATGACTCTTAAATAAAATTTTGATTAAGCTCTCTAGAACTAAGTATCAACAGGAGACAGTATTGGTAATTCATTTAATAAGCATTCATTGATCATTTTCTGTGTGACAAAATGTGTGTTAAGAACTAGAAATATAAAGACAAATTATACAAAGCCCTTGTGTTTGAAGATTTCATTATCTGCTGGAGGATTTATATACCAAATACCATAAGGCGATATCAAGAGATAATGCTTTATAATACTACACTGAGAAATACAATTCTTCAATACTTATGATAAAGTTTTTCATTTTCCTGCTAAGCTCTATCTGTACCCTCCTGCAAGGTGATATTTAAAATTGGTTATGATCTTTCTTGACCATATATCAAAGGCTCATTCATTTTCACTCCAGAAGGTTTTTAGATATTTCTTATTATTTTACGTGCTCAGGAATTTGTTCCAACATTTCTCTTTTTTATTATTTTTTTCTTTATGGCATCTTCTATAATCCTAGCTCAGTTTCCGATTGTATTTGATGTAGTCATTGTCAAGTGCATTTGATCTGCCAATACAAATAGGACTGAGGTGAGCCTGTGGAATATGTGAAACATTTTTTTCCCAATGCCTTCGACCAATTAAGTAGTAAAACACAGTTGTCCTTTTTTGTTTCCTTAGTGACCCGGGAATACATCATAAGTTTTAAAAATTGTTTCAAAAGTGCCTTGAAATTTACTTCTACAATTTACTGTGGATATCCTGCCTTTTCCTTTTTGAGACCACTTCAAATTGAGACTTAAAAAAAAAAAAAAAAACCAAAAAAACAAACCCTAAAGTGCTTGTTTTCTTGGAGCTGATCAGATTAAGCCAATTACAGGAGGATCTCTGAGTTCAGTTGGAAATTAAAGCCAGGTCTGGTTAGTACAAAGATTCATATTTTTAAGAACTATTGTTTCCTTTGGTGCTCCCCCCTCCCATCATCAAGAGATAAAAGATCATTTGGGAAAAATTAAAATGTTTGAAACTCAAATGAATTTATGAAAACATGTTACCTCAGGTCAACAAAAAGGTCAGAGTTAGCTCTCCATCTATAATGAAACTGACTTTAATATTGCACCTAAAAACTGGATGAATTAAGTAAGCATTCCTTGTAAACCTCCAGTCTCTCCAAGGTCAGAAGAATTGGATGAATACTTCCCGTTTAACCTCCCTCCTTTCTCGGATCTGTGTTCTTTTAGTGGGGTTTGGATGCTTTATCATTTATAGTTTTGATTTCTTCTCAATCATTTCACTGTTTTTAACTTCTCCTTCACTTGTATTTTTTCTTTGGGCCCTGGTTGTAGAGTCCCTTAAAGTGGAACTTCAGCATTCAAGTGACAGATCCAATTCACTGAAATGTTTCGTACTGATTGATCAGCCCTCACTGGTTACCTTGCTGCTGACACTCAAGGAAGGCTAGTGGAGCCCAGGTGATTGCCCAGCAAACAATTGACTGCTGAGAGGATTGCTTTCTTTTAGAAATACTACTGCGACATGGAAGATATTTTTAAAGATAAGTACAGCACAACATTTTATAAAATGCCAAAGTATTTAAATGCTAAGAAATAATCCTTTCATTGCACTCAATGATGGTTAGAACCTGTAAAGTATTATATCCAACTATAAAATAAAATGTGAAGAGGCTAGATTAAAAATGAATAAATTGATGGAAAATCAGGTAAAGTGATACCGTATTTTTATGCAAATAACGTGTGTCTTTTGCCTTTGTTTGCCGGCTGTGCCCTCCCCCCGGAGGTATTTTCATAGGCACCGTTATGCCAGTTTTTTTTTTTTTTACATGTTTCTGTGAAGAAAATTAGCATAGCACACTCAGGAGAATGCGGGGGTGGGGGTGGGGAGGGGGGTGAGGAGCAGATGGCAAAAAATGCAGAAAGTGTGTATTATTTGCATAAAAATACAGTAGATGAAGAGTTGAGTTGCTGAGCCTGGAAAAAAGAAAGAGAAGTGGCACATTAGTGAAAGTGTGTATGAGTGTGTGTTTGGGGGAACTTCAGTGTTTCAGTTGCTAACAAATTTTTTATCTCATAGGTATTCAAACAAAATAATACGTGCTAAAATTTTTATCAAGAGAAAATTGAGATGAGTAAAATAAATACCTTCTTGTGCAACTCAAATATGTTTATTAAAGACTGTCACTATAGATCTATCAATAGCAAATTATAAAATATGATGGGAAATCTTTATTGAAAACAAGTTAACTTGGCCATGTTGGGGGGCTGTGATAAGTAATCTCTAGATGTCTCCTTCAGCTATATTTTTCTGAAAACCAAATGAACTGAAAGAATTAAATGTATTAAAAAATGGATAGATAGCATATCAAAATCATATTAATGATATTGGTAATTTTTATTAAACTGGTTATGTATTATATGTCAAACACTGCAAAGGTGTTCATAGGTGTTATTTCTATTTCATTGTGTCTTCAGACAAACCTATGGGATAGGTTCTTGCAACATTTCAGGTAGGTCATGGATTTGTGAGAAGGAGCCCACACATATGCTCTGTAAATTTATATTGAATTCCTCTTTAACTTGGATAAGAACATAGAAACATATTGGAAGTGAGATTACCACACAAGGTAGAATACTCTATCTTGTCTTGGCTTTGCCCTTACCTCCCTAATGACGGGCGGCTCCTGGTGATACTGTTCACAAGGGCTATGTCCTATGGGATCTGAGAAAATAGTTCTAGCTATACCACTGTTCTTTTATGCGATTTTGGTCCAAGGAAAATATTTAGGAACCAATATTCCTAAAGTATGGTTTTACAATACTTCATTTTATAGGTGACTAAATTCAGGTGCAGTGATCTTAGATAAGATGGCCATGGGTGTTGCGGAAGTAGTGAAGCAGAATTCTAAGCTTGCAATGGAATCAGTGCTCAACCATCTCACAGTGAAGCAAAAATCTATGTGAGCCCAGATACTTGGCTACTTAAGCATGAATTCATGGCACCACAACTCAATCCTTGTCTGTCACCATTACTCTTTAGTAGGCAGAGTTTCTCTTGTCCCTGGATGAAAACTGGCAGGTGCATGGCTCTTCTGATCGGTTTTAGGTAACAGAGAGTTCTAGAGACACATTAAGTCACAAACATAATCTCGATTCAGAAATAGAAATGGCTAGTCCTATGCAATAAACCAAATCACAAACTTGGTGCTAAACCTCTCCTGCCCAGCTTGGTGCTGTTTCGGGCTACGGACCCTTATTGAGAAAGGAAGCTGTTTTGGTTTCTCTATTTCCTCACTTTGAGGGATAAGAGAAAGAGGGCTTTGTCCCATCAAGACATGACAGACTGATTTTTTTCTAGCCTAGGGCGCTTTGTGGGTTCCCCAGAGGTTCCCTGCTGGGCCTCGATTTACTGCAGTTTCTTTATTGTGGAGTCACTCGCAGCTCCTTCCACAGCAGTATGTATTTAACCTCTTTTTGCAGAGGGCCTTCCTTTTTCCCCTCCTGATAACCCTGTTGGGCAGGACCCAAGACAGCTGCATTCTTTCTCTGCCTTTCCTGTTTAGCCCACTACTTGTTCATGGGGAAACACTAACTCACCCTATGCTTTAACACACTGGAATCCTTGAGATGCTACCAATGCAATCACTAGCTTGCCTTCTCTGTCTTCTAGATGTCCTCGATCAGACACCAGTTCTTCATGCCCCCAGCTTTGGGAAACACATAGCAAATGCTCAGGCAACCCTTGAAGACCCCCTCACTAGGATAAATAGGATAAAAAAAAAAAAGACAGAGAGAAAAGCAGCACTGTCTTCTCCCTCACCCTTGAGGTGTGGTGAGAGCTCACAACACCGTGACTGCTGTCTCCAAATAAATACTTTCAACCATTTCTTCAATAGATTCTCTCCCTTCTTTGTTTCATTTCTATATTCTTGATCTGGTTCAAAGTCTCCAGAATCAGAAAAGAGCCTGTGAGTCCACTGCCTTTCCAAAACTGTACATGTCATGATTAGGAACTTCACTTTGGAATTTAATGTCACTTGTCTTTTTTTTGTCTTTTAGTGCCTCATAGAAAGTTGGATTTTACATCAGGTTAAATACACATTTGAGAAGTCCCAGTCAGGGTTTACAATTGTGAGGAACAGAAATCAAATCTGGATGGTTTAAGCCAAAGTGCATATATTGAAAGAATATTGGGGAAAACACAGGATTGTGGGGAAGGCTGAAGGACTTGGGTTGGAACATAGGCAGGAGCAAGGGAGGGTGAGCTGCAGCCGGGACCACAGTCAAAAGGAGACTACAAATCAGAGCAGCACCACTGCTACTGCCCTGGCTGAAACGCTGGCACTGCCTAGTTTATTGTTTCTGTATCTTATGGAGCCATCTGCTCTCAAAAGGGAGCCTATCTTTGCTTTATTAGCTCAATATTCAAAAGCCAGAGCAGGTACCTCTGATTGACTGAACTGACATTATGAATTCCACGTCCTCCATGAAGGGATGCTATAAAAATAAGTATTTGGGATTTTCAGTTTTTGTTCTAGTGGGATGGTTCAGGTATCTGGCAGTGAAAAACAAATGAACACAAGGATTTATGTTCATAGACTTCAGTGACTGTTAGAATTGAAAGAGAACTTCAGAGTCATCTATTAATTTCAATCTCCCTCCCAATTGAGAGTTCCCCTTTAGTGTGTCCTAGAAGATAATCTTAGAGCCTTGACTTTGCAAATAATCAGGGACTTTTTACCCCTCAAGATAATATGTTCTAATACTCTACAATTTTTGTCCAAAAGACTTTATTATGATTTCTAGTTCATGGAATCATTTCTTTTTTTTGTTTCCTTTGCCATGGAGTTTGTCTTTATCTAAATGTACTGTAGTTTCTGAATGTCCTGCTTTTGATATGGTGCTCAGACATGGTTACAATATTCTCCACATGGACTGGCAAATGCAGAGGGTATTTATTTCCATTAATTTAACCTGAGATTGCATTGGCTCCTTCATGCAACCATAGCATAATGATGATTCATATTAACCTAGAACATCTAGATATTTTCACATGAACTCCTGACAAAGCTAGTCCTACAACTGGGCCTCTAAACTGAATTATTTATTATTATTTATGTAGACTAAATTTAGGTTTTTACATTTATCCCTCCAACTTTCACTTGTTTGTTTTTATCACAGTGGTCTGGTTTGTCGAGATAGTTTTTGATCTTAGCTTTTTGTCACCTATGATAATAAAAAAAATTATTATCATAATAGGGGTATGATAATAGAATTGTGCCACCTGTTAATTTGTTTGGCACATCTTATCTATATTCATCTAAGTAATTGAAAAATTATTGAAGTGGACAGGGCTACAATAGAGAATGGTGACATTCCACCAGTCTTTCTTTAAGGTTGACACTTTGCTGTTGAGTGGATTTCTTTGAATCACACTATTCAATGATCTTAAAACAAACCTGATCTTGTTAGCATTCTCATAAAACTCATCAATGGCTTCCTTCCCCTTGCCCTTAAAATAAAGATCCGATCCCTTAATATTGGCGTTGTCCATTTCCACAGAGGAGCTCTCTCCAACACCGTAGACTTTATCAGTTTCCTTTATTGTGTCTTCTCATAGAATCACATTCTATTCTCTTAAAGGTCTGTGTTTGCAATTGTTTTTTTTAATTAGGGTTATAATTTGATCTGACTCTCCCACTAGACTTAAGTTTGATAAAAGCATGGACCAAGTCTGTGTTTGGTCATCATTTTATGATCACAGTGAATAAAGGAAGGGCAGCAGCAGCGAGCCATCTAATGCCTTCACTGCATTCAGGCTCTGCCAGGGTTGGCATTATCATATTTCCCTGTTCTTCTTTTTCCCAAACACTTTCCTAACCCAGGCAGAAATGCTGTTGATGCAATTTGTCCACCCATGAGGAGTCGGGCCTCCAGCTCTGACAGTGATTATAGTCTTTTCAGAGCATATGAGTTCATGTGTAATATTGGCACTTTAAAGGCAAGTTTCAGTGTAGTTCCTCTGGCTCCCAGTCTAAGAAGAACTGTTTGTGCTTTGAGCCCTATGGGGTAGACTGGCAAATCAACTGTGGATCTTTCAGGAGATATTAGTAGTAGCCCATGTAAAGGTCCTTCTTGGTAACATTTGATCCTTGGCAATAAATGAAGCAAGGGCAGGATGAGGCGTTTTATGTGATCATTTTATTTGAGAGCCTATCTCCAGGGTGGGCTCTGGTGTACATTGTGTGACTTCAGGCAAGGGCCATCCCTCAATTGTGTCTACATAGCTTTCATCCATCTTAAAGAATGTTGATATGTAGGTCTTTTCTCCTAAGAGCCAATTAATAAATCTTTCTGGTGATCTGAAATCCATGACCATTTTTGTCTAGTGGTTAGCACCAGACTTTCACAGCTGACAAACAGCTAAAGATTTCTAGGAGAAAAGTCAAGAAAAGGTGGGAAAAGTGAAGCTAGATCTATGTAGTTTCCCTATTAGCAGAGGTTTATCCCTATTTTTCAGATAAGGAAATTAAAACTAGAGAGGTTGAATACATTTCCAATGTTTATACAGCTAATAGGAAAACCTATGATTTCAACCCAGATAATCTCATTTCAGAGACCTCCCTCTTAATCACTCTGCTTAGACTGGTTTTCAAAATTTGACCTTCTGATGTGAAATTCTAGGTGTCAGAGTAAAGGTCCAATTTAATTCAGCTTAATTAAATTCAATACTTTTTTTGTTAATTATATATTTAAAGCGTTCTATACAAAGACAAACAAAAATCCTGGCTCTCATAGAAAAGACTGATATGGAACAGGACGGGAATCTGAATTATCAAAACAATTAAATCAAACTGGCTTACTGTCTGTACGTTATTTTTGAGATAACTGAAAAAGCATCTCAGGACCATTTATATTTGTAGAGATAGGATAACTTAATGGTTATTAGTTATAGCCACTGCTTTGTGTCAGAGACTCATTGTACGAACAACTTAATAACAGGATTATCCAGAATGATTCTCAAAGAACAGAACGTTTGATTGAGTCAATATAACTACAGCCAAATGTCGGATCTATTTGCTGTAAGAAATTCTAAGGCTGTATTTAGGTGGTCTGTTTTGAAATAGGAAAGAATTAATTAATGTTTGATACAAGCCAAATAGACGGTTTGTTTTAAATATCTAATACAATATCATTTTTTGTCTCAAAGTTCCATGGAAGCATTTTTTTTTTTTTTGGAAACAAGTTATTACTTAATACCCTAGCATATTTACTAAGATGGTAGTACAGTATCACATTCAGACTTTGTACCTCGCTAGGAACAAAGTAAACATAAATTTAATTACATAAAATTTACATTGTTGGGAATCTTGCTCACCAGTAGACCACTAGAATTATTCATTCTTTCAACAATATTTCTCTCAATAAATACCTACTATATGCCAAACATCAATCTACAATTCGGGAATACAGAAGAGAACAAAATAGGAAAACCCCACATGGAGTTTACATTCTGGTAGAAAATACATTAAACCAGAGATTAAATAAAAAGAGTTTATACTAAACATACAATTTACATGGAATTCTAGAAAATCTGAATTAATATACAGTGACAGGAAGCAGATCAGTGGTTTCATGGAAGTGAGGGAGCTGGGAGGAGGAAAGGATTACAAAGGGGCAGGAGGAATCTTTTAGGATTATGGTTACGTTAATTATTTGATTACCATATTTTTATGAAAATAGTATGCAAGTTCTATTTTTTTTGACAATCATTCCCTTCCCTGCAAGGTATTTTTGTAAGCATGCTATTTTTTTTTTTTTTTTTTGGCAGCAGCATGTATTGTGATGGTGTATGTATTGGGTTGAATATTGTCCTCCTAAACTCAAGTCCACCCAGAGTTCAAGAATATATCCTTCTTTGCAAATGGAGTGTTTCAGTAATCAAGTTAAGATGAGTTCATACTGGATTGTAGTTGTTGCTGAGTCACATCTGACTCTTGGCAACCCCATGTATGCAGAGTAAAGCTGCTCTGTACGGTTTTCGAGGCTCTGACTTTCCAGCAGCAGATTGCCAGTCCTGTCTTCTGAAGTACCTCTGGATGGGTTCAAACCACCAACCTTTTGGCTAGTAGTTGAGTGCTTAACCATTTGCACCACTCAAGGTCTGCATGCTGGATTAGTGGTGCTTAAATCCAATATGACTGGTATTCTTATAAGAAGAGGGAAATCTGGGCAAAGAGACACAGACAAGACAGACATTCAGGGAGAATCCATGTGATGAGAAAGCAATAGATTGGGATGATGTGTCTACAAACCACAGAATGCCAAGGATTTCCAGCAACCACCCACAGCAGGACAGAGGCACGGAACAGATTTCCTCCCAGAACCTCCAGAAGGAACCAAGCTTGCTAACATGTGCATTTCAGACTTTTAGCCTGCAGAATAGTGAGAGATTAAATTTCTGTGTTTTAAGCTACTCAGTTAGTGGTAGTTTGTTATGGCATTGCTTGGAAGCTAATACATTGTACATATATGTCAAAATTCATCAATATGTACACTTTAAATATGTGCAGTTTATTGAACAGCAATTATACCCCAATAAAGCTGAAAGAACCTGAACACAAGTATCTTTAGAATAAATACCACAGTGTTTTCTGAGGAGGTGACATTTTTTCAGAGACATAAAGGAAGCACAGGAGCCCTGGTGGAGTAGTGGTTAAGTGCTACGGCTGCTAACCAAAAGGTTCTCAGTTCAAGTCCACCAGATGCTCCTTGAAAACTCTATGGGACAGTTCTTCTCTGTCCTATAAGGTCACTATGTGTCAGAACTGACTGCAATGTGTTTGGTTTGTTTTTGTTTTTAAAGGAAGCATGGGAGTGAAGCATTTGGATGTCTGGCAGAAAAAGAATCCAGGAAAAGGGAAGAGCAAGGCGAAGTCCCTTAGGCAGAATAATATCACATTTTCAAGGAAGTGGCTGGAGTAGTGTGATCAAAGGCAAGATCACTAGGAAATTGAGCCTGAGACAAAATGAGAGATTAATCATGTTAGGTCCTTGGAAGCTGTAGAAGGGGTTGGCCTTTTATTTTAAGTGTAACAGTAGTCACTGGAGGGTTGTGCACCAGGGAAAGAAGCATTCTCCAGGCTACAGTATGGGGAGTAGACTTGAGAGAGGACAGGACTGGAAACAGGAAGGTGAGTCAAGAAGCTTCTATACAAGAAATGATAGAGACTTGGCTTTGGCCTAAAGCAGTACGTATAGTGAAAAGTGGCCACATTCAGGATATATTTTTAAGTAGAGATGACAAGAGTCAGCTGAGTCTGGAGTTTAGGGGAGAAATCAGGATGATGATTTTAAAAAAAAAAAAAGAAGAAGAAGAAATTTTCAACATATAGAGACATTAAGAGCCATAAGAGGGATTTTTCTGGAGTGCAAATATGATCATGTCACATTTTCTTCCCAAATTAAAATATAATCTCCTCTTTAGCACAAATGACCTTTCATAATCTGCATTATAATCTCTTTGCTTCAAATCTCAACACTATCCCACTGTTCCCTTTGCTTTAGCTATAATCTTCAACTACCTGCCATTGCAGGAACTAATTCTCTCAAGGCATTACATCTGCTACTGCATCTACTTGGAGCCCCTATTACCACTGCCCTTGACCTGATCATTACCGCTCTCCTTTTGGATCCATGTTTAATACCAGCAAAGCTTCCCTAGCTCTCCTCTCCCCTCTAGCTACTATCTCCTAGCTACCAGTAAGACTGAAGTATCTCTCCAATTCTTCATTCATTCATTCATTCAACAGTTGCATGTTGAGTGCTGACTATGTATTGAGTACTTTTCTAGAGGCTGAATGCAAGATATTTGATGTGGTCAGCTAATCAAGGTTGTTTTATTATTATACAAAAACCGGTTTTGTTTTTTGTTTTTCCATTGACTAATATCAAGCAAATCATCATTTTTACAAAAAAAATATATTTGCACTGTTCATATCTCCACCATAGTTTTCTTCCTAGTTCCCTGTTCATCCCTCATCCCATTCCTGAACCTGATTACAATTTTCAGAGGAATCTTGAACCTGCAGAAAAAAACAGTTGTCGTCAAGTTCATTCTGACTCAAGACGATCCCATGTGCGCCAGGGTAGAACTGTTCTCTGTAGAGTTCTCAATGGCTGATTTTTTGGAAATAGGTCATCAGGCTTTTCTTTGAGGAACCTCTGGGTGGATGCTAACCTCCAACCTTTTGGTTAGTAGCCAGGAGCATTAACCATTTGCACCACGGAGGGACTCTGAGGAATCTTGAGCCTTATCCAAATCCCCAAGGCTTACATTCCAAAGATAAAGGCAGCACACAAGAAGAGGTCAGTGACTGAGACCTCTTAATTAAAATCAGACCCTCAAACATTTCACTCATAGACTTACGGATTGTCATAGGCAAGCTATTTATAATGCAGTGACAATATACATTTTGAAGGTAGAATACCAGTCTAATGATGAACATTGACAGACAGAATAATGTTGGAAAATTGAAATATTTTGGTCTCTCTTTCTCCCTTTTCCTCACTTGCAAAATATCCTCAGGAAGAAAATAAATTTAAAGAAAGTGTATTCATGAATTCCTACTCTAAATACTGATTCATACCATCAAGAAAATAATCAGACCTTTCCAAAGATGAAAAAATTCTTCATGTTCTTTGGAAAGCTCATTGTTTTTAGTAGCTGTGGTGAACAAATCACATAGAGTATGGAAAAATAATTGTCCTAAGGAGGTTGCTGCCAACCAGAAAAACCAAACCTGTTGCTGTCGAGTCAATTCTAACTCATAGTGACCCTATAGGACAGAGTGGAACTACCCCATACAGTTTCCAAGGAGCACCTGGTGGATTTGAACTGCCAGCCTTTCGGTTAGCAGCCATAGCTCTTAACCCTTACGCCACCAGGGTTTCTGGAGGAGGCTGCAGTTGTTAAAATATCCCCTTCTTTATCCTCACCACTAATTAAGCTTTTGGAATCGTGATATGACATACGTCCCTCTGGATACTAGATGTAAAGGAGAGGCATAAGATTTTAATTAACAGATTTTCAACCCTCGTCATTGTTAGGAACTGTGATTATCATGTACTGAACATCAAGAAAATATTAGTCTGAATTTTTATCCTCTTTTATGCCATCCATTGTGACATTTTAAATGACTATCCATATTACTATATATTATTATATTTAATAAGCTAGTGATATATTTAAAATATACGATTCATATATTACAGGAGAGGAACAAAAAGATTTACTAGTGTTACTCAGTAGAGCAAACTAAACACCAGGACCATTTAAAATTTTTTTTCCTGGCCATTCCTGGAAGTATCCCTTCAAGGGCAGCATTTTCTCACTGAAATAACAAGAACAACAATGCTGGCCCTGTTGCTGAATTATGTCTAATACATTTAGTCAGTTTATTCTTCCAAGAAAAAGTTGGGAAGGTAGGCAATGTAGTGCCACCATCAGAGCAGGTCCAATTAAAATAAGGAGGAAAAAAATAAGTCAACATCTCAAGCCTTAATCTTTGTGTTGACTGGCCATAGGCCATTGAGATGCATGTGATTTCTAGGTACTAACTTTTCACTGACACATTGAATTTCAAATGGACAGATTACAGGGAGAACAAAAGGAATTACCTCAAAAGTAATGAGAGTTTCAGGTCTCCAAAGCATAGAAGAAATATAGGGTGTTAGGAAAATTCATGAAGAAGCCTATAATATAATGCAAACATGGAATATCCATTGTCTTGGCTAATGTTTTACTTTGTTAATAGGTCAATCCTTATCAAACAATTACACAAGTCTAGAAGAAACCTGTGCCAAAGCCTTCCTCCTCTCACATGTGAAAAGCTGAACAAAACCTTTAACCCTTTGTTACTAAATAAACTGGAAGGAACTTTCACATTTCCTGGATGATGCAGTGTGTTCTAGAGCTTCTGAAATAGACTGGAGCAGCTTTCTGTTGGAGAGGATGACCCTGGATTGCCACCTGCACTGCTACTGGAAAAAGATTGGTGAGCTCATAACCTTTACTCAAGGCTCATGTTTGGGTCATGTTACCATAGTAATTAAAATCAAATCCCTTCTGTGAACACTTTAATAATGATTCCATGTTACTAGGAAACCAAAACTAGTGGGGAAAATAGTCCTTCATACTGGCTAAATAAAAGAATGCTATTTTTGTTTTGACAGCAAATGGCAGAGAAGTTGACTATAATTGAGCCACACAGACTATATTATTATAACTTAATTGATCAGCCCTGTGTGAGAGAAAAAAAGTCAATTCTATAGTGCAATAGAGCTGATGGTTTTAAAAATGGAATTGACTTGCTCATTAGCTGGATTGACTAATTGGACTTTTTTTTCCCTCCATTGTGTGAATGGTTTTTAAAACCGAAGACTCCAATATAGGGGAACATGAAGAACACTGTTAAGGAAAAAGATCATTTAACTAATGAAATAATGCTTATCTTCCTGGTATCTAGCTAAACAACCTTGATTTGCTTTGGGATCATACTGGTCACGAGCACACTGACGTTATGGAGAGGAAAGAAATAAAAATCTTCATAAGGAAACCTACCAGGGAAGCTTTTGTATTCTTTTGGGCTGTTAAAGTTATCGTATTGGGTAAATCTGGGACATTTAACAAAAGCAAAACGGATAATAATTAAAATAATATGAGCCATGTTTTCCGCTAGGTGATTTGATTCTAACTCACAGTGATCCCCTGTGTGTCAGAGTAAAACTGTGCTTCATAGAGTTTTCAATGGCTGATTTTTCAGAAGTACATCACCAGGGTTTTCTTCTCAGGTCCCTCTGGGTGGACTTGAACCTCCAATTTTTCATTTAGCAACCTAGTGATTTAACCATTTGCACTACCTACAGACTCATTCCAATGACTCCATCTGAAGTCTGTTCTGATGTAAGTAGAATACCTATTTTTTTTTAGTATTCATTATTATTGCCTTTTATTATCAGTATATTTATAAACCCAATTTTTATTTGTCTCTAGGGGTTGGAAACATTACATATAAACACAGATATATTTTAACATTGTATATAGTGCATGTGGGAGAAAGACGTGGCAGCCTGCTTCCATAAAGATTATATCCTTGGAAACCCAATGGGGCAGCTCTACTCTGTCCTACAGGGTCACTGGGTTGACTTATCACCAGTGGGTTTGGTTTTTATGTAGTACATATTACTAATGATAAGATGTACCAAAAAAAAAAAAAAATAGATGATCGTAAGTGCAGTTCATCTTAACTCGAATACATCATAAGTCAGGGAATACCTGTATGTACATATATTTACATATCTATATATGAATATATATCAGTATTTATATATGTATGTGTGTATGTATGGAAACCCTGGTGGTGTAGTGGTTAAGTGCTATGGCTGCTAACCAAAAGGTTGGTAGTTTCCCTGGAGACTCTATGGGGCAGTTCTACTCTGTCGCATAGGGTCTCCATGAGTCGGAATTGACTCGAAGGCAGTGGGTTTGGTTTTTGGGTGTGTGTGTGTGTGTATTTTTATATATGATGTTATAGCACAATGTACTAGAGACTGAGGAATACTGTGGTTCTGATGCTAATTTACCACATGGTCTTTTTACATCTTTGGTTTTTGGTTTCTTCAAGTGTTCAAAATTGGAACAACTTGTCACTGAATAATGTTTAAAACTATATGAGTTTGTTGGCTTAGAGTAGCTGTCAAATTATACGACAAAGCAAGGCCAAGGGAAAAACACACCCCAGGAGAGAGAACAGGTTCCAAATGGTGAGAAAAGGGGTTGAGAAGGGCATGCATATTTCTCGAGCTGTGGTGGAACTTTCTGAATAGTGAAAGAAAGGACAAGTATCTCAGTTTCATCTGCTTTGCTCTGCACTGTTCAGTATATATATAGAGAGAGAGAGAGTTTGATGACAAAGGCCTTTCTTGTTCTACCCTTCCTCCCTCTCTCTGCCAAATTTTAGGAGGCATCAGTATTGTAGAAACCAGTCAGTGGAACTCAAAGGCCCTATTTGAAAATAAACAGACATGTCACTAAATGTATGCATGGAGGGCCCTTGACCGTGTTTATCTACAATGATGCTTTCTATAGCATTCCAAGCAAACTCAACACTGAGACCACCGAGGCACTCTGTTTCACATAGGAAAGCACTGTTGACGTTTGTCTTTATTCCCCTTTCTCAGTTGAGACAAAATCCAGACATTTGGGGGCTTGGGAAAATACCATGTGTGGTTTGTTTTAATGCATTCTCTTCTAGGGTTCTGCTGCCAGCCTTTCCTGCTGCCTCTTTTCTCCCCCCCATCAGCACCCCTCCCTAGGCATGTGCTAGAGAGCCAAATACCATAAGAAGTACCAGGAAAATGCTCTTTCTGACGGCATGGGAAAAGCAAACAGAATGGAGGCCAACTTTACCATAACCTCAGGTGGAGACTTCTGAAGAAGGCAGATGTAAGCAGGGTCGAATACTAAAGGAAGGGCATTGCTGCTTTCCAATAGGAAACGCTTAAGGTAATGTCTCTCATTGCATTTCACATTGTTAAAATGAATTTCTCCAGAGAAACTTGTCAGAAATTATATTGTCAAGAGTAAGTACATAGATGTTTTAACCTTTTTGTCCAGAAAATTATTAAATTATTAATTGCTTATTTGTGTTTGAGGCACTCTTGCAGTTGTGAAGGAGGCCACTCCTTTCTTCCTGCTCGATAGAATTACCACATTATATTGTCATTATCTTTGTCCATGCCTGTCTTGGGGCAGGAAGGGGACCATTCCACCTTCTTTTCACTAACCCAAGGCATGTTCGATGGTTTATAAAGCTTTGGATTGTGCGTTTTCCTCGGCAATGACCATTTACGATTTTGTGTTATATTTGCTCATGCGTATGTTTGTCTTTTCCTCCTACACGTTCTTCTTCTCAAGGCCAGGGCACTTTTTGAAATCATCTTATATGCTCCATTAAGTCATCCTTAGTATCCTGCAGAGACCAGACACTGAATATTATTTGAGAAGAAAATGAAAAATTCTGATGGAGCTTCAATTAAGCAGTTGAAAAATTTCATTGACTTTTGAGATATACATTTTGGAATCTTTTTGAAATGGGTCATAACTGAATGATAAGAGAATGGATGAGTTATCCGATAGGGGATATTTTAAAAAAAAAAAAAAAACTAAAGAAAAATTATGGCCAAATTGACACTTTGGTATAGGAGAGCAGCGTGGTGCAGTAATTACTTTTCCTCTCCCAAATTCCCATGGACACATCCAATATTATATTAAAATGAGAGTAAAATCTACATCAGCAACATAACTAGAAAGTAACGATGAACGCTGCAACCTATAAAAAATTGAAAACATTGTCATTATACTGGAAACAATTCAACTGTTTCGATGGTATTAAAACAGTACTAGTTGCTGTCTAGTCGATTCTGACTCATAGCAACTCCATGTGTGTCAGAATAGAACTGTGCTCAATAGGGTTTTCAATGGCTGATTTTTCAGAAGTAGACCTTTCTTCTGAGGTGCCTCTGGGCGGACTTGAAACAGTCAACATTTCTGTTAGCAGAGTTAACAGCACCATTCAGGAACTCCTTTGATGATATTAGATTAATGGAAATCATCGTCCTGGAAGACTGATACCTGACCCTGGCATTTCTGATAAAGAGTGGAATCTGAACTTAAGGGACCCCCTAGGGATCCACCTAAGTTAGAAAGGGTGCAAGCTAGAGGCAAGAATGTACAGAGTGTCAGAAGAAGACTCATTCCATGGGCTCTGCCTATCCAGTGTTGGCTCGCAGCAGTGTGTTGATGTTTTAAAGCATATTATTGACAATTGAGCCAACCTTGAGTATAGAACTGAGCACTACAAGAGGCCATTTTGAAGGCATCCTATTTTTACAAGTAGCACATGCTGCAGGTTATATTTCATTTACTCAAACTTAAAGAAGAAGAAGATCTGCAATTCTTCAGCCTAGACTTAAAATTTCATACAAAATGTGCTGAGTTCTCTTACAGAGTTTTTAATATCCTAGCCAAAAAAGTTCATGGAGGTACCTCCAGGTTTAGACCAAAAGGATAAATTATCTGCAAATAGACTCCCCTTGGGAGATACGGGAGCCCTGGTGGTGCTGTGGTTAAGCATTTGGCTGCTAGCCAAAAGGTCAGCAGTTTGAATCCACCAGCTGAGCTGCTCCTTGGAAGCCCTATGGGGCAATTCTACTCTGTCATATAGGGTTGCTATGAGCCGGACTTGACTCAACGGCAATGGGTTTGTTTTTTGGATAGACAACATTTGTGGAACAGTAGGGAAGGAGGGAGAGCATTAGGAAGAACCAGGGCCTGAAGCTTAGGAATGGCATTGCTTACATTGCATCCAAAGAATTTGACTTTCATTTTAGAAGACGAAGTGGATTTTCTGTTATTGTTGTTGCTGTACATTGTTGTTGAGTCGAAGACTCCAACTTATGACCATCTTATGTAGAACAGAATGAAACAGAATGACCTCGTCCTGTGTCATTCTCGCCATCACCAGCATGTTTGAGTCCATCATTGTGGCTATTGTGCCAGTCTATGTCATGGAGTGTCTCTTGTGCCCTCACTGGCTCTCTACTTCGTCAAACATGATGCCTTTCTGTATAGTGTCCAAAGCAAGCAAGTCAGATAATGTTCTGTTGTGATCCACAAGGTTTGCATTGGCTGATTTTTGGAAGTATATCACCAGGCCTTTCTTCCTAGCCTGTCTTAGCCTGGAAGCTTTAGTGAAGCCTGTCCACCATGGATGATCTTGCTGGAATTTGAAATACCAGTGACATAGCTTCCAGCATCATAGTTACAAGCAAGCCACCATAGTATGACAAATTGACAGACAGGTGGTGAGGGCTTCCTGTTAGAAATAATATCCAAAACCAAAACCGAGCCCAGTGCCATCGAGTTGATTCCGACTCCTAGTGACCCTATAGGGCAGAGTTGAACTGCCCCATAGAGCTTCCAAGGAGCACCTGGTAGATTCGAACTGCCAACTCTTTGGTTTGCAGCCGTAGCACTTAACCACTATGCCGCCAGGGTTTCCAGAAATAATATAAATAAAAAATAAAATTTTTACTTAATTTCTTTATTTATAAATAATATAAGTAGTATTAATTTAAAGAATAGAGAGCCTTTAACTTTCTTTATGCTTCTGTGTTTTCAATTACTTTTACTGAGCATGTATTACATTTTGTAATTTAAAAATAAGATTTTAATGTTTGAAGAGTGCACTTTTTAAAATGACTCAAAAAGCTAGGAAAAAAATACAAATCCAAAGGAAAAAAAAAAGATAGAAACTAAAACAGTTTATATAAAGAAAACCCACAAACTCATATAAAAAAAAACTCACTAAGATTCTAATAATAAGAATCAAGACTACACAGTTTACAAAAGAGAAAACGCAAATAGCTTATATGTGTATGAGATACTGTTTCAACTTACTACAGACTAAAGAAATGCAAGTATCAGAGTAATCAGATGCGTATTTTTCTTATCAGATTGACAGAATTTTTTTAAACTTAATTCTCAATGCTGCCAAGACAATGGTGACTTGGGCTTTCTCACACAATGTCAGGATGATTGTACATCCATTTAAATGCAACGCCGATATGATCGTAAATACATTTAAACTTTCTGGAAAGCAGTTTGGCAATATGTATCAAGATGTTTAAACATGTTTTTATTCTTTTACAGAGTGATTCCACTTCTAGGAAATCATGATAAAGAAATGTTCTCAAATATGGATAGATGTTTTTGCCAAAGTTTTTATCAACATGTTCGACACTAGAGAAATTATTAAGATATGATATCTCCATAGGATGGCATATTATGCAGAAATTAAAATAATATTTACCAAGGTATTTTAATGACATGGGAAAATGAAAATGACGTGACTTTTTTATGAAAAAAGTAGTACTAAAACCATATTAGTATCATCTCAGAGAGAGAAAGAGAAACAGAGACAGATAAAACAGAAAGAGTAGCTGAAGGAAGTGCACCAAGATATTTATTATGACACTTTTGATTACTGGGGTAATAATAATCTTTAGCTTCTTTCTTTTATAAAATATGTATCTTTCAAATTGTTTCCAAGACCCAAAAAGAATACGAAATTTAGTTTTAAAAAACAAAAACTTTTTACTTGAGGTAAAGATCCTGCCGCCACTGCTGGCCACACCATTATTAAATGTTTCAAGTTTAACTCAGTTGCCCCAGGAAGTATGAAAGGAAAAATCACAATCGCTTGGCGATCCCAGAGTGTTACCCAGGTGGTAGCATGTTCATGGAGCAGGCATGGTGGTGACACTGATAGTTACTAAGAGACTCGCCCATAACAATAAGAAATTTTGGAGAGAAGGGTTGGAACCACATAGTGTTGAATGATCCTTCCCTCACAGATGCTCTCTCCAGATGACCTTGAATTGTTATTAAAAAATGAAATTAAGGTTTTCCTACCTTTAAAGTGTTGGGATTTTGGTAACTGCATAGAAGGAAGGTAGATGGTTGTGACAAGATGTGGTGATAAGGGGTGTAGTTCTCATACTCCCCACAGGAAAAAAATCAGAGTCAGTAGCAAAGTTCTAACATTGTTAGGAGGAACATAGAGAATGACAGAGGAGAAAATGTCCTTAAAAATTGTCTACCTTAATGATGCGAAAATCTATACAATTAAGAGTTATCCCTAATCGATTTCTCCTAAGTGCTTGACAGACTACCAATCTTCTTGTGAAGAATATGGACTATACCATGGACTGCCAGAAGAATGAACAAATCTGTCTTGGAAGGAGTACAACCAGAGTGCTTCTTGGAAGCGAGGGTAGTGGGACTTTGTCTCAAGTATTTGGACATGTTATCAGAAGGGACCAGTCCTTGAAAAGGGCATCATGCTTTGTAAAGTAGATGGTCAGCGAAAAAGAGGAAGACACTCAACAAGATGGATTGGCACAGTGGCTACAACAATGGGCTCAAATGTAGTAACGATTGTTGGGATGGTGCAGGACCAGGCAGTGTTTTGTTCTTTTGTACATAGGGTTTCTATAAGTTGGAATGGACATGATGGCACCTAACAACAACAAATGATATTGCCTGGGTTTACATCCCAGATCTGCTGCTTACTAGCTGTCTAATTTTGGGGAATTTACCATATCTCTCAGTTTCAGTTTCATTATCTAAAATATGGGGATGATAATAGCTCCTACCTTATAGAAAGATTGATGGCTACTAGAATAACTATTTGTAAAGTGCTTACAACAATGCCTGACATGTGCAAAGTTCTATGCAAAAGCTTTTTGAATAAATAAAAATTTACTTCCTAGTAACATTTGAATTTTTAATTTTTTTTTCTTAGCTTGGCTAATCAAATACAAAGAATTCTCTGCAGCTTCTTGAAATACAGATCAAATTATAAATGAGTTTAAAACTTTTCAATGGGTTCCTTATCGTTCTTATAGTAGACCAAATTCTTTTATCTAGAAGAAGACTACACTCCGATTAGCCCTCTATATTCTCAGTTTATATCATTATTAATAGTGCTCTTTTTACTCTTAAATGTGTCCTGTGTGGGTGCCATATTACACCACCACCCTATTTCTATGGTCTACAAAGCTGGCCTGGCCTCAATATGACTGCCCAGCCTCAGTTTCAACTTTACTATTCTCTTTGATGCAGACACTCTGGCCTTCTTTTAGACCCTTTTATTTATTAGACTCCCTCCCAACATAAAGCTTGGGAATTTTTTGTGGGTGGGTGGTAATATCGTGTGTTGCTGTGGTGAGTGATGTTGAAGCTGAGCACAAAGAAATGCAGGACAGAATCCTTTTTATTCACTACCTTTGGTTGGCTTTGGAGACAAGATATAGTGCTTGAGTTAAGGGCAAGTGGGGCAAGAGGGCAGAAGAGTCAGGCTACAATGGAAAGCAAAGGGCTACACACATTCCCTGAATAAAAAAACAGACAAACAAAAAACCCTGTTGCCGTGGAGTCGATTCCCACTGATAGGAACCCTATAAGACAGAGTAGAACTGCCCCGTAGGGTTTCCAAAGAGCAACTAGTGGATTTGAACTGCCGACCTTCTGGTTAGCAGCCTGAACTCTTAACTCTTAACAATACAGGTATGAAAATTAGTACACCATCACCAAGGGTTTTGTGTGTAGATATGTTAACAGGGACACATATGAATAAATTATGGTGAGGTCTTAGCAATTCAGGTAGTGGAAAGGAGTGGTAAGGAAGGAAAGAAGAAGCCAGAACTGTGGGAGGTAGAAAAACTGACCTTTTATCTAGGTAGGCTGGCTCTAATAAGCACAGCAGTGTGATCACTTGCACAGAGCACAATGCGTATGAGATTTCAGACATAGTTCAAGCTTCTGTGAATATACAAAATGATCAGTGGTGGTGCGGATAGTATACCATTTAGAAGGTAGAGTCATAGAGACAGTATGTTATGGTAATGGTGGAACTCTATCCATTCACAGAAACAGACACAGGATACAGAACCCAGCCTAGTGGGTAAGGAAGCTAGCAAGAACTAGAAACAATCTGGGCTCAAGGCAAGTCTTCAGCCCTTATGCGGAACAATCTTGCCAGGCAGGCATGTAAGGCAGGAGTTTGTGCCTGAGTCACAGATACCCAGAATCCTGAGAGCCAAGGATAGAGTTGGTACCTAGAATTATGTGTCATGGTCAACAAGATCTAATTTCAAGAGCCATTAGAAATGAAGTGTGAGGCTCCTGATTCACTTAATTCCCCAGTTTGGAATAGATCTGGACTTGTAGAACTGGACCATAGATCCTACTGAGGGGATCTGGTTAAGGAAAATAAAGGAACAAAGGCAGGGACTGGCAACTAAGCAAAGTAAAAGGGGGCAGAGTCCCAGGAAGCTCTGAGTTAAGGGAAAGTGTCTAACAGTGACTTCCTCTCACCTAAACTAGAAATTTATAACTTGTAGAAACTCAGCAACTGAAGGTGAACTACTTTTGATCCTATATTCCTTTGTTTTATTATTTAAATGAAAAATTATTTGCTATGAATGCAAAACAGAAAAGCTAAGTCTTTTTTCCCAGTATCATCACAATCGTTTTTAAGCACAATATTAAGAGATAGGATAAAATAAACAGTGCTTTTTGAACAGATGTTTTTGCTACTCTGCCTGGGAACAGCTGATATATGTGAAGGCCTAGTCTAAGACCCAGTTCAACAATAATATTTTAGTTGGACCAAATACTCATGTGATTTACACCTAACATTGCCCTTAACTCTGACTGAAAGCCAAATGTTAGCCAAAAGAAAAGAAAAGAAAAGAAACCTAACGTAATTTCCTGGTTCTGAGCAGCATAAAAAAACTTACAAAAACTAGAGACATAAAAAATCAAACCCATTGTAGTTGAGTCAATTCCAACCTGTAGCCAACCCTATAGAACAGACTAGAATTGCCCCATAGGGCTTCCAAGGCTGTAATCTTTATAGAAGTAGATGGCCACATCTTTCTCCCTCAGAGGTGTTGGTGAGTTTGAACTGCCAATCTTTCAATTAGCAGCTGAGTGCTTAACCCCTGTGCCACCAGGGCTCCTTTTGAAAAGCTTTCAAGAGACTAATTCAAGATCCACTAGAGCTTTCCCATGTTGTCATCAAATGTCTGTGAGTTGAGAAGCTCTGGGACTTAAATTTTATAAGCTTTGGTCAAGGCTTTCCAGGCCTATCACTAATCCATTTTATGATAAGTAACTGAGCTAAAAGAACTACTCATGTATCTCCCCTCATGAATCCCTTGTCTGTTTTCAACAATGTTCAAGATAAGTTGAGCAGGTTAGAATTTAAGAATATTAAACCGTTCATAGGTGCCCTGGTGGTGCAGTGGTGAAATGCTCAGCGGTTGGCAGTTTGAACCCACCAGCCACTCCGAGGGAGAAAGATGTGGCAGCTTGCTTCTGTAAAGTGTTAGGTGCCGTCGAGTTGGTTCCAAATCATAGTGACCTTATGTACAAAAGAACGAAACACTGCCTGGTCCTGCACCATCCTCGCAATTGTCTCTACGTTTGAGCCCATTGTTGAACCCATTGTGTCAATCCATCTCATTGGGGGTCTTCCTCTATTTTTGCTGACTCTCTACCAAGCATGATGTCTTTCTTCTTCCTGATAACATGTCCAAAGTATGTGAGACGAGGTCTCACCATCCTTGCTTCTAAGAAACATTCTGGATGTACTTCTTCCAAGACGGATTTGTTTGTTCTTCTGGCAGTCCATGGTATATTCAATACTCCTCACCAACACCCTAATTCAGAGGTATCAATTCTTCTTTGATCTTCCTTATTCATTGTCCAGCTTTCATGTACATACAAGGGGATTGAAAATACCACCGCTTAAGTCAGGCGCACCTTAGAACTCAAGGTGACATCTTTGCTTTTTAACACTGTAAACAGATCTTTTGCAGTAGATTTGCCCTATAATAGAAATTACAGCCTTGGAAACTCTATGGGGCCTTCTGCTGTGTCCTGTAGGGTCGTTATGAGTTGACATCAACTCAACAGGAATGGGTTTGGTTGTTTAGTTTTTAAACCATTTATAGCTTCTCTCCTGAGTCCCCTAATTTCTCATTCCTTGAGGTTTCATTTAGCCTCCTGAAATCCTGAACCCTGGTATCTATGCTTTCTAGGTTATAGCTTCTCTTTGGATTTTACTCTGAATACTTTTCCTATTTCCAGGACTTGCTTTGTGACATTTTCTGCAACAACTACCCATTAAATTTTCACAGCCAACTCAGCTATGTGAAGTTACTCACTGGGTAGATCCTATTCAGGAAGCAACATTACTTTTACTTACTTGCACTAGCAAATAAGACATAAGAAGTTAACCCCTAAAAAAAAGGGGGAAAAAAACCAATACCAAGCTCAACGTAAATTATTTTTGTACTACTCATTGATTGGATTAGCTATACTACACCTGACTTCTAATATGTGTATATTTCAAAATTAAACATATTCACCATAACTCTGCTTTGGCTTCAAATTAATGAAATACAAGATCCTCAATCTTCAAAAATGTGATATTCATCTTAAACATTTTACTAAATTTAATTTATTTGAAAACAATATTTCTTTGATTGAGAAGAATTCCTAATTTTATTTAGCTGGTGTTGAAATAGGAAGAAGTACTTCCTCCCCCCAATCACTTTCAAAATGCAGTTTCAGGAGACAGTATAAAGAAGTTAAGTCCATCAAAGAATAAAGAGATAGAAAAGAGAAAACCAAATCAAACCCATTGCCTTTGAGTCAATTTGGCTCATAACGACCCTACAGGGCAGAGTAGAACCACCCCATAGATTTCCAAGTAGTGGCTGGTGGATTAGAGCTGCTGGCTTTTTTGTTTAACAGCTGAGCATTTAACTACTGCACCACCAGGGCTCCATAGAAAAGCAAAATCATGAGGAAAATATTGACAGCCAGTTGTAGTGTAAATTTTAATGTTCAAATAGTACATTGGTGATACCACCTATGTGTCTACATTAGTAGAAAATCAGTTTAAACCTAATGTAGTGCCCTTCTTCTCTCTTATAGTTCATTAAAGGTCTCTGGGTAGCACAAATGGAAACCCTGGTGGAGTAGTGGTTAAGTGCTATGGCTGCTAAACAGAGGGTTGACAGATCGGATCCACCAGGCTCTCTTTGGAAACTCTATGGGGCAGTTCTACCTTGTCCTATAGGGTCGCTATGAGTTGGAATCTACTCGACGGCACTGGGTTTGGTGTTTTGGGTTAGGTGGCACAAACGGTTTGCACTCAACTGCTAACCTAGAGGTTCGTGGTTCAAACCCACCCAGTGATACTGTGGAAGATTGATCTGGCAATCTGCTTCTGTTAAGATTGAAACCAAGAAAACCCTATGGAGCAGTTCTACTCTGTAACACATGGGGTCGCCATGAGTTGGAATCAACTGAATGGCAACTAACAACAATAACGGTATTTCATTAGGGTTTTCTGAAGAATTGTATTATCTACTTAATCAGGTACTTATTCAGGTATGAAATTTTTTTTTTTTTTTTAATATGGAAACATTTATTGGTCAATTATGTATTGTCCTATAGTCATGTGTTTGGTTTGGTTTTGGTTATAGTCATGTGGAAGCCCTGGTGGCATAGTGATTAAGAGCTGCAGCTGCTAACCGAAAGGTCAGCAGTTCAAATCCACCAGGCTTTTTTTTTTTTTCCTTGGAAACGCTATGGGGCAGTTCTACCCTGTCCTATAGGGTCACTATGAGTTGGAATCAACTCGATGGCAATGGGTTTGGTTTTTTTGCAGTCATGTACTGCATTACATTTCTATAAAACTCAATATGATTTTTTTAACTGAATTAACGGATTAAAAAAATGAGCAATAAATCAAACTCATTAATTTTTGACATGTCTAAACAACTGTGGTGAGCTTGACTACATCAATATCTTATTAGTGAACTTTTGAGGTAAGTTTAGTGGCCTGGTTCATAGCATTTGATTTTTGTACACTGACCTCATTACTCTTGTAGATTCTGTCAAATATGAAAATCTTCAATCCTTTAAAAAACTGAGAAAAAAACCTTGTTTCATTTAGACCATCTTGTAAAGTTATTGCATTTTTTCCTTGCAAATTATAAACATTTATCCTTAATATTTTATTTCTAAACCCCAGCAGAATTTATCTTCTGGTGAGATTTTAGGTCTACGTTAATTACAAAATTTCCCAGAAATTCACAATTTATTTATATTTCTTGAAAGCTGGTAAAAATTATTTTTCTAATAGATGACTGTCCTTTGACCAATACTTTTATCTGAGGGTAGCCAATATGCTAAGGCCCTGCCATTGTCTGGGCCTGTGATCACAAGCAAAGGGCTCAGTAGGGAAATGCAGTTTTCCGTAGCAAAGATTTAGGACTAGCAATGTGCAGAGTTCTAAAGATGGTTTGGAATGAATTAGCAGACAAGGTTCTGACACTTATCTAAAGTACATCAAAACAGTCTCTGTTTTTGGCTTTTAAAAAAGAGCTAGCCATCTCGAACATTTTCCACTTATTCCTTATCCAGCAAAGCATAGTCAGAAAAATTACTGGACTTAGAGTGAAAAGAGCTTGGCTGGAATTCCAGTTTCAAATTTATTAGCTTATTTAATCTTTTTAATTTACCTTTCAAAAACTAGTATACTAGAGTATAAATTTAGAGTAACAGTATGTACCTTAAAGGATGATTTTTAGAATGATCTTGGTAGAGGGCCAAGCACACATTGTTGTTGTTGAGTGCCATCAAGTCGATTCCAACTCATTGCAACCCCACATGACAGAGTAGAACTGCCCAATAGGGTTCTCGAGCTATAATCTTTACAGGAGCAGCTTACCAGGTCGTTCTCCCATGGAGTGGCTGGGTGGCTTCAAACCACCAACCTTTACAGTTAGTAGTTGTGCACTTAACCGTTGTATCACCAGAGTTCCTGAGCACATACTAAATACTCAATATATCGCAGTTCAATCTTAGTTCAACGCTAAATTGACATAATGGAAATATCCAATAAAATGGACAACTGGCAATCTTGTTTTTTTCTCTACTGTGATTCTTTACCTAGCCAGCCAGAATATTAAATTTACAAACACAAGCATATCCCAAATCATTTTTTATTCCAAAATTAACTTAACATTATTCATGCCTGTTTTGAAGAATTAGGAATAAAAAACAAAACAAAAAAAACCCACTGCCTTCGAGTCGATTCTGACTCATGGCGACTCTATAGGACAATTAGGAATAGTGAACACTTATTTTATCTTTGTCTAAATCCATGGCTTGTGGATAGATGAATAATTATCTCTATTGTTTTCAATCTTTCCATTAAACTTTCCAGAATTTTAGAAGCCATTAAGTAATTTTTGTTTCTTGCATCTATATTGTCAGTAGGAAAAATGGCCCAGTATTTTTAACAGGATAATCATATGATATCATAAAATAAAGAATCATGATTTGTCATATCACTAATACCAGATACCATCAGGACAATTTTATTTACTGAGAGACAAAAGAAGGAACACCCATTTTAAAGGGAAACCTTAGATCTGGGCCTGCAAAAGAAGGAAATGGGAAAAAGTTACTGACTTAATGCCTATCCAAATTTTGAGTTTTCCTCTTCACACATTTTCCCCTCCCCTATTGCCTCTTCTCTTCCCTTCTGCTTTGCCTCCAAAATTTAATATCTCTCCTCTATACTAAAAGAAAGGAACACATTAAGGAAGGCAATGATTCATACCCAAACATTGCTCAATTTTATTCTTCTCTGCCCTACCCTCTTTTGCTAATTTCCTATTTCCTCTATTTTTTTTTTTCATTAGCAAATACACAGAACTTTCCAGCTTGCATTGACTTTTACAGGATCTGCTTCTTCCATCTTTTCTTTATTTCCATTTACGTGGATATAGCCTTGCATCTGCCCAACATTCCAGTGAACATGACATTTGAAAAGTCATAAGCGACCTCTTTATTTCCTAATTAAATGTCTTTCTGAGATCTGCGTACCTTGGAATCACTCAGCCCCATTGGTGGTATCCATCAGCTGAAACAAAATACATATACGTATGCTTTTCCCTTTTTATTGAGTTGGTAATGAGAGTTTTCTGGGTTTGAATCTCAGCCTTGCCACTTACTGCTCTATAACTCCAGAAGAGTTACTTAACCTTCCGACTTCAGTTTTGTCACCATTAACTTGGAGATAGCAATTGTCCCTCCCCATAGGGTTGTTGTGAAGATCAGACAATAAACTGAATACAAAGCACACAGCACAGGGTCTGATACTCAGTAAAGTACCAGTAAAGTTGAAAGTACTCAGTAAAATTTAACTATTGATACTGCAAAAAAAAATTCTTTTGTACCACTATTTTATTCTTGATATTCTACACATTTTTCCTTGATCATTTTTATGACACATCTTTTTTCATTCTCTTCAGGTATTTTTTGAATTTCTATTTTTAGGCCTCCCACCTTGGTCCTAGACTCTCATTCTCTAGGCCTCACCCAGCTTTGGGTCTTCATCATTTTCACTCATTTTCCAAATCTGACTGGACCATTTTCTATTATTACTATACTAGGCAGTGTTAGGGGTAAAAAGACTAAGGATACGAAATCTTAGTCCTCAAAAAGTTTGCAGTCCATGGGGGAGATAAGACATATTATGCAAAGAACCATCATATAGAGTAGAATGAGTAGAGCTACCAGAGAGACAAGGGGTGTCATCCATGTTTTAGTTCTGGGTTAATGATGCTTGTCTTAGCTACCTAAAAAAAAAAAAATAGTGCAGCTATAATACAAAAACCACAAGCGAGTAGTTTTAAAGAACAAAAAAAATTATTTTTCTCACAATTCTGAAGGCTGAAATTCCAAATCTGCCTTGACTGTGTTGGCTCTTTCCTTGTTGGAAGCCCTGGATGTTCCTTGGCTTGCAGATGGTCCTCACATGGTGACTATCTTCCCCAGGGTGTGTGTCACTGTGTCTAATCTGCTCCGCTCTTTTTTATAACTCAGACATGATTAGACTGAAAACCCACCCTCCTTGAGTGTGATCTAATTAAGATAACAAAGAAAACCTGCTTCCAAACACAATTACATTACAGATAACAGGGTGAGGATTTCAACACGTATCTTTGGAGAACACAATTTAATCCATAACATTGCTCAAATCAACCTCGGCTGCCTTGACCACTTACCTCTATTCCAATCTTATGTTCCACACTTCCTACAAAACATATCCATGTAGATAGCCCTTGTTCATTGAAAATTGGTTATGTTTAAAATTAAAACAAATATGCTGGAATTATATTTCAATCCCTATCCAGGTCTTGATTCATGACCTTATTAATATTTTCTTTTCCTGGCTTTACAAAATCTTCTGACATTTTTCACATTAATAATTTCATTATCCCAGCTGCTACCAAATTTTATTAAGTTTTACTTTTAAACATCTCTTAGATTTACTCACTTATTCCTACTCCCATGATACTAGGCTCCAGTTTTGTAATCTATGCCCGTGTTATTGCAACAGCATCCAGATTCAACTTCGTGTCACCAGTTCCTTTTTCTGTCAATCCATTTTGATTTCAGACCAGACTTCCTAAATCATAAAGTCTGTCTTGTGGTTTGTTAGCCCTAGAAAATACACGGGGCTCACTGCTGTCCAGAACGTCATACTTAATCTGTTTGTTAACTTTTTTCTAAGTTTCTTAAGAATCAAGCCTTCGTCATTGTTCCATTCTTCCCTCTGTCCTCCCTAACTTAAGCCTTTTGATGTGGTCTGCAAAATTTTTCTCTTAGCTCCTTTTTTCTGCCCCAACTATGTAACTTTTCATTCATAGCTTTGCTCATGCTATTCCATGGCCATGTACTTTCTCTTTAATTGCAATCAAAATTGTATTCATCTTTTAAGGCCCACCTTTAAGGGCAGCCTCTCTCTGCCTCTATGAAACCTCTCTTTTGCCTATTTAAGTTCTCAGTCATCTCATTCCTCTTTGAATTTCTGTTGCATTTATAATCCATCCCACTTAGCATTTCCATGTATTACTGTATTCTTATTTCCTGTTTAATTCCTTTGATCCCCTGGACTACAGTATGGATGCATTATACTTAATAGTACATACAAACATGCAATAAAAGTCTTGAATAACTTGGATATGCTTTGTCTACATCCTCAATATAAAATATCATAGACTTTTCCAATAATAATTTCAGGCATTTAGACTGTGGCACTTGTGTTATCTTAAGCCTTTTAGTATTCTGCTCCCAAAATATAATACTTTAGCTGGAAATGACCTACAGTATCTGTGTATATAGCTTGTGAGCAAGAAAGACATGAGGTAATTTCCCAGTGGAGGGAGAGCAGGACTAAATATCCAAGTCTGGTATTTAGTTAGTAAATAAAAGAGAGAACTAGAAACAAAGACAAAAACCAGTGCCATCGAGTCTGTTCCGATTCATAGCCACCCTATAGGACAGAGTAGAACTGCTCCATAGGGTTTCCAAGGCTGTAGATCCTTACGGAAGCAGACTGCCACATCCTTCTTCCATGAAAAGAGAGAAGGAAGGTGGTAAAAACAACCATACTTTTTTTTCATACATTTACCTTCGTCTCCAGGTTGTCTGGATGAAACTGAACAGAACATCATATGCATATCCTTAACTAGAGGGACACATCCAAAGGGTGTATTCTATGTTTTATAATTTTTTCTAAATGAACAGTTTATGCAATGAATTAAAGAATAGGCAATGCAGAGAAAGATGATCATGAAACCCACTACTACCTCTAAAGACCTGTGGGATTTGACAGAGAATTTTCCATTTACATTGAGGGAGATACTTAACAAGTGAGCTGTCAATTGCTCAGGTAATTATTGAACATCATGAAAACCACCTGGCTGACAGACTTGCTAAGAACTAAGAGTCTTAGCATTCCAGCAGTGACCTTTCTCCTAACCATGTGCACAAAATTCAAATATAACCTTTCTTTCTCTGCCGAACATGTGCTTGTGGTTTTCTTTCGTTTTTAGGATATTCATGTTTTGTGTTAATTAGAATTAGAGTTTTGGGCACCTCTTTTATTATTAATTTTCCAGTTAGATAATTAAATTACAGAAACATTGTTATTAGACACTCTTTAAGATTTATATGCATAAGGTTCCCTGATTCAATTAACAGATTATTCAGTGAGGTGGCACAAACAGCACTAGTAGTTCTCAGTTGCTAACCAAAATTTGGCCGTTCCAGTCCACTCAGAGGTACCTCCAAAGAAAGGCCTGCCATCTACTTAGCTCTTCTCTGACACACGTGGAGACACCATGGGTCAGGATCATCTAGACTGCAATTGTGTGTGTGCGTGTGTGTTTAATGAAGCAGAAATATACATTAGTTTAAAATATTAGTAGACAGTGCATTTCTATGAATATTTATTTTATAATCCGTCACTGTATTTATATAATGTGTATGTGTGAGTTGGTTAGACTACATCGGCACCTTTGCCAACAAGAAAATGAGGTAGACTTAGGCTTTAGTAGAGATCAGCTGTCAGAACTAAGTGGCCTGACCTATTCTATGTATCAAGAACTCTTCAAACTGCTTCCTTAATGGTCATTGTAAAATTCCTTGCACCTTTTGCACTTGTTTCAAAGTATGGATTGGTACAGTTGTCCTCCCACCAGGCCCAGCCTTTCCTGTAGAGCCTGGATAGTCACTTAGATTAATCTTTTTACCCACAAATCACAAAAGGAAATCACTTAAAGTCTTTGACCTCTGCATGAAGTATGAATTCTTTCCTGTGGTTGCCTGAACCCTGGAAGCTTTGAGCATCATCTGCATTGAAATGAAGAGGGCAACAGTCAGGTCCACTGTAACACAGTGTCCTTGGGTTTCTGAATCGTTTTGACCAGCTTTGTCCCAACATGCCTGGAAACAAAACGCCCACTCATTTTTCAATCTTTATATTAAAGTTTCAAACTTATTGTGTGGAATATTTGTATATCAAATTTATTAGTTACATATTTATTCTTAAGAGAATTCTTCCCAACTCCACTAACTCCAAGGAGAATTGTTTCAAAATGTGATGATTTGTCTACCACTGTTTGTCACCAGATCTGCAACCTCAGAACCATATTGAATATTTCCAGTGTCCTTTATCCCTTCCTATGAATCTGAGGTCCCATCTGGTATCACTTCCCTTTATCTTGAATAAATTCCTTTGGTATTTCTTATTGTGCAAGTCTGGTAGTGTTAGATTTTCTCAAATTTCTTTTTACCTGAAATAGTCTTTATTTTACCCATATTTTTAAAGGAAAATATTATTATATATTAATATATAATTTTAAATTAATTTATATATTATTATATACAGAATTCTGTTTTGGTAAGTTTTTGCTTTTAGCATTTTAAAGATATCATCCCATTGTCTTTTGGTCTCCGTTATTTCTGATCATTTATTAGCCATCATTGTGGTCCTTTTCCCCTTTAAGTAACGCCATCTTTTTTTCTTTGGCTGCTTTTAAGATGTTTCTATCTGTTCTTTTTTCCCCCCAAATTTATAATTTGACTATGTGTGGTTCTCTTTGCATGTATCCTTCTTGGGGTTCTTTGAGTTTGGAGTTCTTTTGGCTTAAATTCTCAGCATTTCATTTATCTGGATAATCAGTAGGAAGCTGATAGTTAAAAAAAAAAAATGCTTCCTAGAATTGGTAACAAAACTCTAGCTTCACAAGAACAATACCAATAAATTATAATAACAATGAAAATGATAGTAATAATTATAAGTGATTGAATAGACTGAAAGCAGAGAATACCAGAAAGATGTTTACTAGTGTTTTATTGACTATACGAAGGCATTTGACTGTGTAGGTCATAACAAATTATAGGTAACACTGGAAAGAATGCGAATTCCAAAACATTTAATTGTGCTCATGAGGAACCTGTACATAAACGAAGAGGCAGTGGACAAACAGAACAAGGGAATACTGCATGGTTTAAAGTCAAGAAAGGTGTGTGTCAGGGTTACATCCTTTCACCATACTTGTACAATCTGTATGCTGAGCAAATAATCAGAGAAGCTGGAGTAAATGAAGAAGAACGTGACATCAGGGTTGGAGGAAGACTCGTTAACAACCTGTGTTATGCAGATGACACAACCTTGCTTGCTGAAAGTGAAGAGGACTTGAAGCACTTACTGATGAAGATCAAAGACCACAGCTTTCAGTATGGATTACACTTCAACATAAACCAAAGAAAAAAAAAACCAAATCCGTTGTTGTACAGTCGATTCCAACTCATAGCGACCCTGTAGGACAAAATAGAGCTGCCCCATAGAGTTTCCAAGGAGCACCTGGTGGATTCGAACTGCTGACTTTTGGTTAGCAGCCATAGCTCTTAACCACTGTGCCACAGGAGTTTCCCTTCAACATAAAGAAACCAAAAATCCTCACAACTGGACCAATAAGCAACTTCATGATAAAGAGAGAAAAGATTGAACTTGTCAAGGATTTCATTTTACTTGGATCCCATGGAAGCAGCAATCAAGAGATCAAACAACGCATTGCTTTGGGAAAATCTGCTGCAAAAGACCTCTTTAAAGTGTTAAAAAGCAGAGATGTCACTTTGAGGACTAAGGTGTGCCTGACCCCAAGGTATGGTGTTTTCAATCACCTCATAATCATGTGAAAGCTGGACAATGAATAAGAAAGAATGGAGAAGAATTGACACCTTTGAATTATAGTGTTGGCAAAGAATATTGAATATACCATGGGCCTTCAGAAGAATGAACAGATCTATTTTGGAAAAAGTACGGCCGGAATGTTCATTAGAGGATGGTGAGACTTCTTCTCACTTACTTTGGACATGTTATCAGGAGAGATCTGTACCTGAAGAAGGACATCATGCTTCATCAAGTAGAGGGTCAGCAAAAAAGAAGACCCTCAACAAGATGGACTGACAAAGTGGCTGAAACAATGGGCTCAAGCATAGCAATGACTGTGAGGAGTGTTCAGGACAAGGCGGTATTCATTCTGGTGTACATAAGGTCTCTACGAGTCAGAATTGGCTCAGTGAGAGCTAACAACAACAGCAACATTGAGTAGGCAGAATTATGTATTTCTTAATCTGGACATAATGCTATTCCGAGTACAGTTCAAGATTATATTAGTTTTATTTTTCCAGCAACACTTTTGGGTCACATATTCTGAGGTTTTTATTACATGGACTATCATCACATAATGGGATATTGGAGTTTAAAATTTCTGAAGTTTAACAGTTCCTGGTGATGACAAGATCCAAAATGACTTCAGAGTGGGAGTTTGCAGATTATGTAATGAAGGTGTAAACTGATAATATTAAAGAGGTCAAGGAGTAAAGGTAGACTATTAGATGGATTTTCTATGAAGATGATAGATTATCCTATGCCAGAAATTTGAACAGAGAGAAAGACAATAAATCAAATATAATTTTCTCAGTGACTGAGGGTAAGTTACCAGCAGGTCATAACATGACACTGATGAGAAGGGAAAAAGCAGAGTATTCTGTGAGTAATCAAATAACTCATCACTAACCTTCAATAAAGGAGCCCTGGTGGCACAATGGTTAAGTTCTTGGCTGTTAAGTAAAAGTTTGGTGGTTCAAACCTACCACCTGTGCTCTGTGCTGTACAGAAGAAAGGCTTCTGTAAAGATTTACAGCCTTGGAAACCCTGTGGGGCTGTTATACTCTGTCCTATTGGGTCACTATGAGCTGGAATCAACTTGACAGCAATGGGAGCCTTCATTTATTTATTTATTTATTTATTCCAAGTATTTATTGAATACCATCTAAGAGTGGTTTACTTTTCTGCTTTTACCTTCTTCTATAGACCATTTCCTTTTTTACTGTAATAATTTCCTTTGTAGTCTTCTATACTCAGCAGGCTTGCCACTTCAACATGATTTTATATTAAGTAACATGGCTCTGCTGAAAATTTATGGATAACTTTCAAATCTAATTTTAATTTGATAATCTGCTAGTAACCATCAATATGTTGTTGTTTTGTGCCATGGCTTCCATTCTGAGTCATGCTGTTGTTGTTAGGTGCCGTGCAGTCAGTTCCTACTCACAGTGACCCTATTCACAACAGAATGAAACACTGTCCAGCCCTACGCCATCCTCACAATTGTTGCTATGCTTAAGCCCATTGTTGCAGCCACTATGTCAATCCATCTTGTTGAGAGTCTTCCTCTTTTTTGCTGACCCTCTATTTTAACAACCATTATGTCCTTCTCCAGGGAGCTTGTCCCTTCTAATAACATGTCCAAAGTATGTAAGACGTAGTCTTGCCATCCTTGCTTCTAAGAAGCTTTCTGGTTGTAGTTCTTCCAAGACAGATTTGTTTGTTCTTTTGACAGTCCATGGTATATTCAACATTCTTTGCCCACACTACAATTCAAAGGCATCAATTCTTCTTCGGTCTTCCTTATTCATTGTTCAGGTTTCCCATGTATATGAGGTGATTAAAAACCCCAAGTCTTAGGTCAGGTGCACCTTAGTCCTCAAGGTGACATCTTTTGCTTTTTAACACTGAGTCATAGCGACCTTATGTGACAGGAGAGCTGCCCCATTGGATTTCCTAGGCTGTAATCTTTATGGGAGAGTGATGCTGTATTCCAGTTCTTTCTTTTCATCTGATAACAGCTCAGTACACTATCTAAGCTAAAACAAAGATTTACCTGTCAATCCTAACCTCACTTCACACTGTCTTGTCTGAAGCAGTCATTTCTTTGGAGTACATGGCTTAAGGATGTGTTTAAGGCTGTCTTCCACCTACTTATCATATAAAAATGTGTCTGAATGCCCTCATATCCCTCATATCCTATCTGTAGATAAATATGCAACAAACCTTCAGAAGCTTCTGTGTCATCAATTTTTTTTTCATTTATTCATACTTATTGATCCTGCATTGCATGCAGTTTTTTACATGATGAAGAAATTTTCATTGAGTTTGGTAGAGCTGTTTGCTTCAGTTTCCTTAAGTAAAATGAGATGGAGTTATTTCTAAGATTATTTCCAGCTCTTACATATAATCATTTAAGTTTAATGTAGATGAAAAGTGGATCTCCTTTCCTCTCTTCCTCTGAAAGTACAATAATATTTAGTTTTTAATTTCATGTAAACAAACTGAATAATATTGACTAACTAAATACTGCTCTGATGCCACTGACTTCCTAAAATCATAATTATCCAGACTAATTTTTCCTGTTATCTTTATTTTATCTAACCCCGTATCTTTTTTTTTTTTTGGACAGATGTATTTGCTAGCGACCTCACTCAAAATAATTCTCTTTAAGATAAAAGAATATCAGAAATATATTTGATAGGCAGGCCCAAGGATACATTACCAGCCCAGGTAGCTGTATATCTCTCCATACAGCTTCCAAAAGAAGCTTATATATGCTACTTTTATTTCCTTTTCTCTATACTGCTTGGATTTACTCTACCTGGGTTTTGGCCCATCAATTCACTGATACTTTTTCCAGATGATTATCAAAGAAGTTATGATTTTTAAACACAGTTGTCTCTTCTCAGTCTTTATCCAACATGATTAAGACCAAATTCTGATCCCCTAGCTCTAATTGTTATGAGTCAGAATTGACTTGATGGCACTGGGGTTCTGGGAGCCCTAATTGGCTTCTCTTCCTGAATTTTCTTTAAGAAGTACAGTCTTTCCACTATACTGCTCCCTTATATATTCTTTGTCTTATTTTGTTCATTCATATACCTTTTTGTTCAATCAGCTTTATCTTCAACTAAGACTTTTTAGAGTTTGTCCCTTTTGACAGCCACACTTTTACTATCCTGGTTCAGTCATTTATGTCTGTCACCTGGACTATTTCAATGATCCTTTAAGCTGCCTACTTGCCTGTCTCGTCTCTTTCCTTCTCAATTCACCCTTCAGGTTGACATAAAATTTACCTTCCTTTAACACAATTGTCATTATGCCATTTCCTTGCTCAAAACCTTCAATGGTGTGCTCTTTTTTGGCAGCACATATACAAAAATTCAAACAATACAGAGAAGATTAGCATGGCCCCTGTGTAAGGATGACACAAAAATTGACGAAGTGTTCCATATTTTTCAACAACATATCAAAAAAATAATTCACCATGACCAAGTGGGGTTTATACCAGGTAAGCAGAGATGGTTTAACATTAGAAAAACAAACAATGTAATCCATCATATAAATAAAACCAAAGACAAAAACCACATGATCTTATCAATTGATGCAGAAAGGTGTTTAACAAAACCCAACACCCATTCTTGATAAAAACTCTAAGCAAAATAGGAATAGAAGGGAACTCCTCAACATAATAAAGGGCATTTATACAAAGCCAACAGCCAACATCATTCTAAATGGAGAGATTCTGAAAACATTCCCCTTAAGAACAGGAACCAGACAAGGTCGTCCTTTACACCACTCTTATTCAACATTGTGCTGGAGGTCCTAGCCAAAGAAATTAGGCTACTTAATGAAATAAGTCATCTAAATTGGCAAGGACAAAAAAATCCCAGTGCTCTTGAGTCGAAGAAGTAAAAATATCTCTATTTGCCGATGACATGATCTTATACACAGAAAAGCCTAAAGAATTCTCAAGAAAACTACTAAAACTAATAGAAGAGTTTAGCAGAGTATCAGGATACAAGACAAACGTACATAAATCAGTTGGATTTCCGCTACACCAACAAAGAGAACATCAAAGAGGAAATCACCAAATCAATACCGTTTGCAATAGTCCCCAAGAAGATAAAATACTTACAAATAAATCCAACCAGAGATGTAGCAGACCTATACAAAGAAAACTACAAGACACTACTGCAAGAAATCGAAAGAGACCTACATAAGTGGAAAAACATACCTAGCTCATGGATAGGAAAACTCAACATTGTGAAAATGTTTATTCTACCCAAAGCAATCTATAGATCCAATGCAATCCCAATCCAAATTCCAATGACATTTTTTAATGAGATGGAGAAACAAATTATCAACTCCATATGGAAGGGGAAGAGGGCCTGGATAACTAAAGCATTACTGAAAAAGAAGAACAGAGTGGGAGGCCTCTCACTACCTGATTTTAGAAGCTATTATACTACCACAGTAGTCAAAACAGCCTGGTACTGGTGCAAGAAGAGATACATAGACCAATGGAACTGAATTGAGAATCCAGACATAAATCCATCCACATATGAGCAGCTGCTGTTTGACAAAGCCCCAAAGTCTGTTAAACTGGGAGAAGACAGTCTAACAAATGGTGCTGGCATAACTGGATATCCATTTGCAAAAAAATTAAACAAGACCCATACCTCACACCATACACAAAAACTAGCTCAAAATGGATCAAAGACCTAAACATAAAATCTAAAACAATACAGATCATGGAAGAAAACATAGGGACAATGCTAGGAACCCTAATACATGGCATAAACAGTATATAAAACATTACTAATGGTGCACAAACACCAGAAAAGAAACTAGATAACTGGGAGCTCCTAAAAATCAAACACTTATGCTTATCAAAAGACTTCCCCAAAAGAGTAAAAAGACTACCTACAGACTGGGAGACAGTTTTTGCCTACGTCAAATCCAATCAGCATCTGATCTCTAAAATCTACACAACACTGCAAAAACTCAACAACAAAAAGACAAATACGCCAATCAAAAAATGGGCAAAGAATATGAACAGGCACTTCACCAAAGAAGACATTCAGGCCGCTAACAGATACATGAGGAAAAGCTCACTATCATTAGAGAAATGCAAATCCAAACTATAACAAGATACCATCTCACCACAATAAGGCTGGCATTAATCCAAAAAACACAAAATACTAAGTGTTGGAGAGGCTGTGGAGACACTGGAACACTTATACACCACTGGTGGGAAGGTAAAATTGTACAACCACTTTGGAAATCCATTTGGTGCTTCCTTAAAAAGCTGAAAATATAACTACAATACGATCCAGCAATCTTACTCCTTGGAATATATCCTAGAGAAATAAGAGCCTTCACACAAATAGATACGTGCACACCGATGTTCATTGCAGCACTGTTTACAATAGCAAAAAGTTGGAAACAACCAAGGTTCCCCTCAATGGATAAAGGGATAAAAAAAATTGTGGTATATTCACACAATGGAATTCTATGCAAAGATAAAGAACAATGATGAATTCATGAAACATCTCATAACGTGGAGGAATCTGGAAGGCATTACGCTGAGTGTAATTACTCAGTTGCAGAAGGACAAATATTGTATGATACCACTATTATAAGAAAGCAAGAAAATGTTTAAACACATAAGAAAATATTCTTTGATGGTTATGAGGGTGGGCAGGAAGGGAGGGGGTATTCACTAATTACGTAGTAGACAAGAACTATTTTAGGTGAAGGTAAAGACAACACACAATATAGGAGAAGTCAGCACATATGAAGTAAACCAAAAGCAAAGAAGTTTCCTGAATATAACCAAATGCTTCATAGGCCAGATTAGCAGGGATGGTGGTCTGGGGACCATAGTTTCAGGGGACATCTGGGTCAACTGGCATAACAAAATGTATTAAGAATACATTCTGAATCCCACTTTTGTGAGTGGCATCTGGGGTCTTAAATGCTAAGATGTGGCCACCTAAAATACATCAATTGGTCTCAAACCACCTGGAGCAAAGGAGAATGAAGAACACAAAAGACACAAGGTAGATATAAGCCCAAGAGACAGATAAGGGCCACATAACCCAGAGACTACATCGGCCTGAGACCAGAAGAACTAGATGGTGTCTGGCTACCACTGATGACTGCCCTGACAAGGAACACAACAGAGAATCCCTGATGGAGTGGGAGAACAGTAGGATCAGACCTCAAATTCTCTTAAGGCCAGATTTAATGGTCTGACTGAGACTGGAGGGACTCCAGAAGTCATGGCCCCTTGACCCTCTATTAGCCCAAGACTGGAACCATTCCTGAAACCAACTCTTCTAACAGGGATTGGACTGGCCTGTAAGACAGAAAATGATACTGATGAGGAGTGAACTTCTCGGCTCAAGTAGACACATGAGACTATGTGGGCAGCTCCTGTTTGGAAGCTAGATGAGAAGGCAGAATGATTCAGGAGCTGGTTGAAAGGACACGGGAAATACAGGGTGGAGAGGAGGAGTGTGCTGTCTCATTAGGAGGAGAGCAGCTAGTGTTATGTGTTACGTTACATAGCAAGGTGTATATAAGTTTTTGTACGAGAGGCTGACTTGATTTGTAAACTTTCACTTAAAGCACAGTTGAAAAAACATCTTCAATGGGTCCTCATTTATTAAGATAATAAAGTTCAAATTTCTTAGCATAATATTTAAATTCTCTGTAATGTGGACCTGCTATAACTTTCCAGCCTCAATCCCCACCCTCTCCTTCACTATACACCTTAGTTTCTAATCAGGTCATTCTACCTTCTATTCTCTGAACACTCCAGCTCCTTTAAAGCTTCTTACCTTCATTTCTTCTGTTAATACACCCCACACCTGCTGAAATATTACTTTTCTCTCAAGATTCAGATAAAATTCCACTTTCCTTATTGTACTAGTGAGAAATTATCACTCATATCTTTGCTAATACTGTGTTGGCACTTTTATTATTTCATTCATTGAACTCTGCTTGTTCTGTGACTACTCTGTCCTTGTATCTTTTGTTTTACAAGACTCTGAATGGCTTTAAGGAAAGGACTGGGTCTTCCGTGTGTGAATCTTCAGTGGCCAGCACATAATTCCAATTCATAGAATGTTCTCAATAAATATTTGCTGATGGTTTCCAATTGCTATTGAAATGAGACTTGGTAAATGCATTGCATACTCAGTATATATTCAACATTTTGGCTATCAAATTATTAAAGAATAGCCTATCTGTTAAAAAAAAATCCACATGAATGATTTTGATTTTTCCTATAAGGGCGTGTGAAATAGAGACTGATCTATAGCGCTCACTTGCTATAGGGTCTCCATGAGTCAGAATCGACTGAACGTCAATGGGTTTGGGTTTTTTACATTACTCAGTTTTTAACTACTTTTGCAGGCTCATGTTCAGCGCTTGCATGAATAAATTTTGGGGGGAAAAATGTAAAATACAGAATAGAAGAATTTTATACCCTGAAAATTGGTACTTAACAATTGTTAACATAAATTTCGAGGTAGTGATTTAGGAATGCTTAGAGGCCGCTTGTTTCCTACATTGAAAAAAGACATGATTATAATTTTTAAAAACCCAAAGAAACCATTTGCTGTCAAGTTGATTCTGACTCATTGGACCCTATGTGTTATAGAGTAGAACTATTTCAGAGGGTTGTCTTGGTGGTACTCTTTTACGGAAGCAGATCACCAGGATTTTCTTCTACTGAGGCACTGGGTAGGTTCGACCCCAAACCACTTGCTCCATCCAGGGACCTCCATCTTAATTCAGCAAAAGAAAAACAACAACAACAAAAAAACACAGTTCAGCTCCTCTGTGCCCCTTTGAATTTTCTCTATTTCTGATCTTAAAAATGAACACTGGTATTTTTCTCTCTCCAATCGCATTACAGATTAAAAAAAAAATTTTTTTTTTTTTACAGATAGAACAGCATATACAGGTAAAAAAATCAACTGCCCTTTGTAGTTTTTATTGTGGACAAATTTCCTTCAGTTGCATTTCCAGATGTGCATAACCATCCACAAAACCCCATTTGGCTAAAATCTTATTAGAGATCACTTCTGCCATGAGGTCCAGCCTCAGCCAGATGAGCTGATTTGGGACACTTCCAGGGATTATCTTGTTGTTTGAATACGGAGGAAGGAGAAAGGCTAGGTGACCCAAGACTCTGGAACTCTTTACCATCCTAGGGTTCAGAGTCTCAGGGCTTTTGGCTCTGAACCTCTCCCAGAGTGAAGCTGTGACTCTTCGAGGGATGGGGTCATTGTTATTATTCTTCCAGTCTCCAAGGCAAAATACATTGTGTGACCAGCCATGTAGTTAGTGCCAAAAACCACCTGGAAAAGACCCACAGTTGTCACAGGGCCATGTTGAAATGTGAATCGTTGAAACTGCTGACCACTACAAAACCATGACAATTTTGTTTTTTACCCTTAGGCAGATGATGGTAAAATAAAAGGACCAAAGCAAAGACATTTAGAGAAAGAATTCAACTTGCTAAAAGTGACATTTATTTTCTTCTGACTTACTATGGCCCACATGATGTTATTCTAACTGACCTATTTAGAAACATTTAAGAGTAATATAACAAGCAGTTGGTGGAGGATTGGCAATTTTCTTAAGCTGGTTCATGCGTCACTCTACTTTTGTTTGTCCAGCTGCCAGTATAAATTATGATCTGTTGAAGTGGATCTTGCTTGGCACTCTCTGAAGTTGGCCCAGACATTTGGACAGTCACATGTATCTCTCTGAGAACAAGTGCATCATTCGATGGACTAATGTAGCTCAGATGATGCACAGATACTCTGTAAGCACAGATGCAATATTACTCTTGGTGGGAAAATAGAACAAGAAGGAGAAAGACCAAAGGACGCTGAGTTTGTCTAGTTCTAAATATTACGCAATGTGCTAGGACAGTATGACACCAGGACCTCCCTGGAGTGTCCAGCCACGTGGGCTTTCCCAGAAGTTCTGACTGGATCTTTTACTGTCCATATAACTGGCAGTAAAAAGACCCTGGTCAGAACTTCTGGGAAAGCCCACGTGGCTGGACACTCCAGGGAGGTCTTGGTGTCGTACTGTCCTAGCACAGTGGATAACATTTAGATCTAGACAAAAAAAAAAGTCTGTCAGTTTGTTGTAATGTGGTGGCTTGCTTGTCACTGTGATGCTAAAAGCTATGTCACCCATATTTCAAATACCAGCAGGGTCATCTACGGTGGAAAGTTACTGCCAGTTACTGTCCATATGAGAAGTACAGCCAGAATGCTCCTTAGAAGTAAGGATGGTAAGACTTCATCTCACATACTTTGGATATGTTATTCGGAGGGACCAGTCCCTGGAGAAGGACATCATGCTTGGTAAAGTAGAGGGTCGGTGAAAAAGAGGAAGACCCTCAATGAGATGGATTGACGTAGTGGCTGCAACAATGGGCTCAAGCATAACAATGACTGTGAGGACGGCGCAAGGCCAGGAGTGTTTCTCTCTGTTGTACATAGGGTCACTATGAGTCAGAACCGATTTAATGGCACTAACGACAACAACTGTCCATATACTCCACAGATTCCTGTTTACTCTCTCCTTATTGGTTCCCTCGTTCATCTTTCCAAATCTGAATCTTCCTCGGTATTTGACATTCGCTACCTATGACAGCCCATCTGATCACTTCATGCTGAGGCTGAGAATGATATTTATAAACAGGCATGAGGGATTGTGTCTCTTCATTATAGTCAGTGGTTTCCTTTTGACCCTTCTTTCTTCTTGCATTACACTAAATCAAAGCTATGCTTTTCAAAATTCAATGCCATCTCTCTCTTTGTAGTAGTCCCTGGGTGGTGCAAATGGTTAAGTGCTAGACTGTTAGGGGAAATGTTGCCTATTCAAACCCAACCAGAGGCGCCTCGGAAGACAGGCCTGGTGATCTGCTCCCAAAAGGTCACAGCAACCAGCAGTAACAGCAACTGTCTTTATGAATAGCTTCTCAATCATGTATTTTTTTTTTTAATTGTGAGAACATTTTTTTCCTTTCACCAACAATTTGTACTTTCTATTTTCCTTACTCCCTTGGCCTCTCACCCTCCCTGCCCCTAGCATTTTCTGCTTCTTCTCAGAGTTCTTGGACATAAGCATAAATGCCCTAAATATACTGTGGAATATAATATAAACATAATTATTACCATATTATGTATAATATACTATTAACATATGCAATATATTTTAGAGGTATATTTAATACTTATATAATTACTTTGTAAATGCTTTCTGTAGGTTACTTCTTTTAATTCTCATGACTACCTTGTGAGGTAGATTATTACACCTCCTTTATAGAGAAAAGATTTAGGCTGACAATAACAGAGCTGGAACCGTGTAAAGCCAGGGTATGAAGAGAGGCTGTATGTCTCCAGAGTGCATGCTATATTGCCTCTCATTTTTCTCCTCAAAATATATGAAAGCCTGTGGTAAATGTGAGGCTGGTCCTTGAACAAGTCTGAGGTAGTTCAGAGCTAGGGAGAGATAAGGAAGAAGAGTTGATGCGTGTTTTAAGGCTTAATTCAGACTATTTTCTGGAAAACAAAAGTATACTTTTCTATAGAAGGTTTTTCAGCTTTGAGTACCACTTGTTACTTTTCAGATCTTTAAAAAGTTGGCTGGAAGATATGGTTCCCTGCCAATACACAAACTTGGGGGAGTTAAGGGATTTTAATGCTGACGTTAGACTGCAGTGGGAGTACGTACACATCAAAACACTGTTTAATAAACAGCTGAAGATTACAAGAAAAAGGGGTAGTATGGGATGATTTTCCCACCACAAAGTTGGGAAATTGTACTTTTTGCTTAAGTTGGTGTTAATCAGAGGTAGATATTGCACACAGTGGTTTGTATAGGAAAATTTCACTTTGAATGTCAAAGGGATAATCAATTTAAAAAAGGAAACTTTTATTTAAGCTCTTAAGGGCTTATGTTAATAACAATTCAAACTGTTTTATAGTTTCCTTCCACTCAGGTTATGATCTTTACTTTTTATTAGGCTGAGATATGAGCTCTTTAACTTTTACTTATCTAAATAACTCAACAAAGTCTTTGAATTCACATTATATTATTACAAATTACTTCTCTAGGCACTTCGGGGCCCTTGTTCACAAGGGCTTTATGATTATGTGCTAGTTAGAAGATGAATCCACATACAACAACTACTTAGCGCATGAACATAAGACTAAAAAAAAAAAATCAAACCCTTTGCTGTTGAGTCAATTCCAACCCATAGTGACCTATTTAGTTATAAATCTCTTCTATAATTAATTTTAAAGTTTACTATGTATATTTTACTTACACAGCTAATTTATAAGACCGTTAAGATTTATCTATATATTTTTATTATTGTTGTTGTTCCCTTTTGGGCTCAATAGGGGTTTAAGAATCCAGTATTCATGTTACAATTGTTTGATAATTGATTCATTGTGTAAATCTCAATTTGCCCCAAAATAATGGTATACTATAGCAACTAAGGGATGAGGGTTTGTCCTCAGATGGCTGTAGGTTAGAATCCTGGCTCTGGTGTTTCCTACCTTTGTGAACTTGAGTAAATTACCTAATCTCACTAAGCCTCAATTTTCTTTGCAATAAAATAGGGTTGTAAAATGACATTGTTGCAAGGATTAAATTTTATCCTAGCAGAGTTTCTATCACAGAAAGACTCTATATGTCATGCTAATTACTATTTTTATTATTATTTGTTATCACTAAAGAACATTGTTGTTGGTTGACATCGGATATTGGGCGACATAATAATAAATAAACACAATATTAAAAGAAAGGCAGTAATTTAAAATCATGGCCAGCAAAAATGCAAATAGGCTAGGGACATAAAGCCAGAAAGATATGTAGATATGGAGTCTTAGACTTGATGGTGGGCGCTGAAATTGACTATCAGTTTCCCTTGATTAAAGTGGAAAAGAAACACAATCAGTTATAATATTTGCAGTGGTCATAAAAGAAAAAAATATACTAATTCTGCAGGAGAAATGAAGCTTTTCCTGTTACTTGTAGGCCATAAGCTTCTCTTGCTGCGACTTCTGGTGGAAACACTGAATGATGTGGCTGACAACACCCTTAACAACGTCTACGTCATCACTAAGATGAACTGTCCCTTTTTCAGTTATGACTTTTATAGCTGAGACCTAGTACCATAGCACAAGTCAGGGAAAGAAATATCCTAGCAGGCTAAGCAAATGAGGTTCAAAACTGTGGCTCTTTGCTGGTTGGACTAAACCTAGAGATAAGAACTAGAAAATCTGAATGCATTCTCCCAACAATCCTACATAAACATCTGTAGTGTATTTCAAAGTTTATACAATGTAGTTCAATATTATGCCAGCAACATTTTAACATCTTTCCTTAATCTTCCTAAAAAGTCCTCATTCGGCTAGGTAGTTGGAGAGGAGTTTGGAGAGAAAATATATTTAAATTGCCTAAAGAGGGAATCTCAGACTCCCACAAGTTAATGCAATCTCTTTTGGGTAAAGGCTTAGTCATTCAGTGTTTCTCCTCCATCCTCCTACCCAAGATGACATCAGGTGGTAGAAGAATCTGAGGTGACTTCATGAGGCTTTTTAAATCTTTGTCATTATGTCCTCTGCAAGCTGATTTGTTTATATGTCAATATCTTGTGTACTACCTGCTTGCTGGGAATTATGTTAATATCTGCTCTTGAAATATGTTGCTGATAATATTTCAGTCCAAACATATACAACAGTCAGAGCCTGGTGGACCTCTCTTCCTGATTTGCCCTCACCTCAGCTCTCACTGGCACTACCAAACCTCAAAACCAAAACCACTGCTGTTGAGCCGATTCTGACTCATAGCTACTCATAACTAACCTATAGGACAGAGTGGGGCCCTGGTGGTGCAGTGGTTAAGAGCTTAGGCTGCTAACCAAAAGGTTGGCAATTCAAAATCACCAGCCACTCCTCGAAAACCCTATGGGACAGTTCTACTCTGTCCTATAGAGTCGCTGTGACTTGGAATCCACTCCAAGGTGATGGGTTTTTGTTATGTGTAGAACAGGGTAGAACTGCCACATAGAGTTTCCAAGGGTGTATGATTATCTCCTTATTCTTAAGAAGTCACTAACTTGTTTCCGTCTTTGGGCTCATAGTGGCATGCAGGCTTCATGGGAACATTATTTACAGGAAAAACAATAATTATTCCAATTTATTATTTTCAGAATATTAAGCTACTACATATACTTTCCTCTAACAGTATTTTTCAAACATGTTGATTACCAGATAGTCTGAATCCGTTACCAAATGTCTGAAATGGTGGATTTTTGATAAATTTTAATGCTCTTTTCATCAACTTTCACAAGGGCCACCTGACTGGACATCTGTAATCGTGGCTTTTTGTGACTGACAAACAGTAGACTTGGTGGCATGCAATCTTCATGGAAGCACATGGCACCCTAATACCACCATCTTATATGCTCATTTCTAAATTTCCACTGGTTAACTAATAGCTGTTTCCCACTACATTTATCCAGGCCTTTCTCTCAGTGAAAGGACTGGAGGGAATTGATGACTCTGGCCAGAGTGTACATGGCTGTTGGAGAGCCCAAGTTTATTCTGGCTGTTTCCCCAGGTCTTGAATGAGAAAAGGCCGTGCTGATGTAGGATTTGTTTACTTATTAAATTTAGCAAACATTTTTGAATGCCTGCTATAAGCAAAGGCAGAGTCTGAAATGATGCCATGAATATATGTATTCAAGTCTCAATCTACTTAACCAATGCATGGCATCCTCTTGGTCTTTATTTTGATGTATTCTTGACACGTAGACAACAAATACCCTACTCTGTGTCATTGTGTTGTTCTTTTCTAGCATTAACTTTATCCCAGCATTAAAAACCAAACCTGTTGCCGTCGAGGCAATTCTGACTCATAGCAACAGAGCAGAACTGCCCCATAAAGTTTCCAAGGAGGGCCTGGTAAATTCAAACTGCTGACCTTTTGGTTAGCAGCCATAGCACTTAACCACTATGTCACCAGGGTTTCCATCCCAACACTAGGGGGAAAATATATACCTATACATACTTTTTGTTAGCTAGAGTAGAATTTTAAGACTTGTTGTCTCTACAGGGTAACCATTCAATTTCAGGATGGTCCTAACAATCAAGTCCTTTTTCCATCCACCAAATAACCAACACTCATCTCCCAGCTCCAATCATCTGCTTCAAATGTGTTTTGGTTTTTCATGTGTTTCACCAGATATAGCCAATGTTCCATGCTAGAATTTTCCTCTGTAACTCTATCTCTTATCTACCTACTATCAGTGTGATCTTGCATACCTTCTGGAGCGAGATGGCTGTAACCTATACAGTCTTTCAGAGGTCCCAGTAAAGTACAATGGATTTATGATCCTCTTAGTGGAGAAGAGCATAGCTCCTCAATTGGCCATTCTGCTGACAGCAACAAAAACACATTAGCTGTTTGAAGAGTTCTTGCATGTTTATCTGCCTTCAGGAGTGGCAGAGCCCATAGGCTGATGAGGTCTGATTCAGCTAAGGAATTCTGCTCGATCCACCAGACACTTTGGTGAAGATGAGAGCCTTGAATTTATTACCCAAGATTTTTCAAGGATGTCTGGACAAAGTGTAGAAAATTATGTGCCCATTCCAAGGACTGACCAAAAAAACAAAGGGTACCTACATTTTTTACTGGCCATAAGTAAAGTATGGACCATGGTGCTCGAACATTTTGTTTTAAAGTAGCGACATATTCCCTGAGATGAGAGTTAAGGCTACCCCCTCTTTATCCAGGACCATAAAATATCCACAGTAACAACTGCTACATACACGTTCATTCAGGACTTCATTTCATCCACCGAGTCATAGGAAGATGAAAGTATAGCCACAGACTTAGTAAAACAAGGGAGGTAGACAAAGATCATTTAAAGCACACAAGAGTTCTTCTAGGAGTTAAACTATTGAATTATAAAGCTAAAAGACTCCAGTCAGTTAGAAGCTCCTGTAGCATAACAAAATCCAGTGAGACAGATCCCATGCACACTGAAACACAGTTTCAGTCTTATCTACCTCTCAGTTCTGCCATCTACTTATTTGTTCAATAGACATACTTGAATCTTCAGTGTTTATCAAATTAATCTCCTTAAAAATTAATTTGTTTATTTTAATTGAGATGTTAATGTACATAATTTTAAAAGTCAAGTAGTTCTACAAAGTAAAAATCTTAAAAATGCAATAATCCCATGTTCCTTACGCCTATCTACATTTTTACTCCCCAGGGGCAACAACTTTCCTATCTTTTAGAAGTTTCTTTTGGTCCTTAAGTCAATATTTCCAAGTAATACGCCTATTTTCTGATTTTTTTTTTTAAAAGTTAGTCATTTTACAAAATATCCCATGGTAGGTCCCTGGGTAATAAAAATGGTTTTTACCTGACTACTAACCTAAAGGTTGGTGGTTCAAGCCTACACAGTGGCACTATGAAAGAAAGGCCTAGCGATATGCTCTCATAAAGATTATATCCAAGAAAACCCTATGGAGAAGTTCTATTCTGTAGCACATGGGTTCACCATGAGTTGGAATCAGTTCAATGCAATGAATTTGTTTTTGTTTTTGGTTTAGCCGGCTTTCAAGATGACTCCCAATCATTCTCATCTACTGATTCATGGCCTTGTGTGGTCACCTCCAGCATTGAATTGAGCTGACTGATAGGTGTAACCAATAGAATATTGTGGAAATTCTGGCCAGGTCATAAAAAACATTGTATTTTCCATCTTGGTCTCTAGAATCACTCACTCTGGGGGAAAACATATGCAAGGCTGTGAGGACACTTGAGCAGGTCTATGGAGCAGTCCACGTGGTGAGGAACTGAGGCCTCCTGCCAATAGCACTGATTTTCCAGCAAGGTAAGTGAGTCATCTCAGGAAGCTAACCCTCCAGTTCCATTTAAGCCTCGCTTAGCATCTTTCGATCACCTTATATGCATTCAGAAGCCAGACAATGAAAAAGGAAGACGGAAGAAGAATTGATGCATTCAAATTGTGGTGTTGGCGAAGAATATTGAATATACCATGGACTGCCAGAAGAAAGGACAAATCTGTCTTGGAGGAAGTAAAACCAGAATGTTCCTTAGAAGGGAGGATGGTGAGACTTCATCTTGCTTGCTTTGGACCTGTCATCAGGAGAGATCAATCGCTGGAGAAGGACATCGCTTATAGTAAAGTACAGGGCCAGTGGAAAAGAGGGAGACCCTCAATGAGATAGATTGACATAGTGGCTGCAACACTGGGGTCAAATACAGCAATAATTGTGAGGCTGGTGCAGCACCAGCCAAAGTTTTGTTCTATTATATATGAGGTTGCTCTGAGTGGGAACCAACTCGACAGCACCTAACAAAAACAACATCTTGACCACAACCTCACAAGAGACTGAGCCAGAACAATACAGCTAAGCTGCTTTCAAATTCTTGATCTACAGAAACTGTGTGAGATTATAAGTATTTATTTTTAGTCATTAAGTTTTGGAATAATTTTATTATGAAGTAATAGGTGACTAATGCACTTTCTATAATAAAAGGTGAATTTTAACTCTTTTTCAGGCTTCACCCCCTCCCCAATAAACATACAAATTCATACTTCTCTTTTTTGCATCCATCCTGTAATTCCATATTTGGTTATAGCACTATTATTTATGTTATAATATGTATATGAATATTTACAGCAGAATCATAATGTATTCTGTGATGACATCTCCTTTCTCTCACAATGTTTTATAAACACATTCTCAACATATTAAAAAATATTATAAAATCTATCAATGTTACTCCCCCACATTCCTTGGGAACACTCCATATTGGAGCGCTTTGTGCTTCTGCTCCAGACCACTCTCCAGGCTACTACAAAGCCTTTGCGCAGAGAATTCCCTTCACCATCATTGTGGGAATTTCCTATGTAGTTTTTCTTATGTTGAAGCCCTTACTTCCTGGATTCCATGTCTATCTCTTTCTTGGTTTATTTTTTTGTTTTGGGGTAGCAAATTCTTCAATAGCTTCCCAAAAAAAAAAAAAATGCATGAACAGTCAATTTTTGAGGCCTTGTATAAATATAAAACAATTTTATTCTACTCTTATTATTAAATATTGCATTGAACAATTTTTCTTTTTTATTTCTTCTTATTAATTGTTTTATAATCAAGCTGTGTCAGGGACTTGTAGAGCGTGCTTTGGAACCGTGCCTTTTAAAACTATTTCCAATGAGAATGCTCAAGTTTGGTCACAATTAAGGTTGTTGATTTGTTATGTTTTGATGGCTGAAAGCTTAAAAGTGTCTTTTTACTTGAGAAAACATAAACACACAGAAGTTGATATAATTAAACAGATACCATTGTCCATTCTCTCCATTTTTATTTCGTCCCTAATCACATTTAAAAAAAATATTGTAGTAAAGCCAAACCCATTGCCCTCAAGTCAATTCTGACTCATAGTGGCCCTATAGGATAGAGCAGAACTGTCCCATGGGGTTTCCAAGGAGCAACTGGTGTTCGAACTGCAACCTTTTGGTTAACGGCCATAGTACTTAACCACTGTGACATACGTATAAAGGAACATTTGGACCATTTGTAAGTGTACAATTTAGTGGCATTTGTTACGTTCACAATGTTTTGTAACCATGACCATTATTTTTAAGAAAGGCTTTTAAAAAAAAAGGTGAAAGATAATGTGAGTTAAAATGTAGATACTTGAATCTGATCCTATAATACTAGATAATGTCATAAAATAAAGAATAATATATACATATTGCATATTATATATTTTATAGAACTTGAATATTTGAAAATTCAGTACTTTAGTATTTTTTACAATAATTATATATATTGTATCATAAATTATCATATCACATATTATATAGTAATTAGACATAAGGCCTTAAAATTTGAAAATATTTCCTGTGTTTGTTTTGCACATTTTCTGAGTCCAAGAAATTTTTCATCTGTTTTACTATTACAGATGGGACTATCTGGCACATTAGTCACCGAAACTCTTCACCCTTCTTGCCAAGCCTCCATCTTTCATCAGATTAATGCCACCTATACTTTTTTTTATACTCTTGATTGCTTAGTGGTTATTAATGGCTAGACTAATTAAACAAAAATATTTGCAAATCTCATTTAGATCTCTGTAGATGTTGACGACTCTGTATGAGATTTATAATGAAGTAATTTATTAAAGGAAACAATGTACAACTAATGCAAAGCCATGTTACTGTTTATTAAGTTCTTTTAATAATAACACACATAATTATCTGTAATAATTGCAGTATCAGAAGCAAGAAGGTTGCCCCCTCTACCCAAAGAACAAACATACAGGGGCTTGTTAGTGTACTGAAAATAACAGAAAAGAGTTCAGTATTGTTGGGGTATAGAGTGTGGTAGGAGTAGAGAAATAGAAAAGGTTGGTTGCAGCAAATTAGGCTTAGAAGATAAATTGGGTTATATTCCTGAGGTCCATGTAAGCCAGGTCAAGGTACTTGAGCTTGACCTTATAGGCAATGGAGAGCCAGCAGAGAGTTACGCACAGGTGAGTGGCTGGATCCATTTGTGTTTTAGGATGGTAACCAAAGACAGTGGGGATAATGGATAGCAAGAGAGACTCTGGAGTCATAAAGATCAGCTAGAAGGCTATTATACTAGTCCTAGGAAAAGATATTGGGGCTAACTTCAAGCAGTCATAATAATGATAAAAGATAAAGGAGTAGATTGGAGAGACATTTCAGAGGTAAAAATCCACATTTTGCAGAGATAGCGGATGTTTGAAGCAAGGTGAGAAAGAGTGAGAAACAAAGAAAGATCTAAGTCTCTTTCTGGATGACAAAATAAAATAATAATTTTCATTTATATGCCAATTAAGTTCAGAAAGCACTTTCTCATATCTCACATTCCACTGTTTCAACAACCTTTTGATGAGTTTATATAGTAATCTTACAAAGACTCTGACCACCACTGAATGTTTTTTTTTGTTAAGTGCTATTTGTAGGTATTTTTCCCAGTCATCTTTTTCCCCTATAAAATAGAGGTTGACTTGCAAATCCCTCTTCAAAGATACTTGTGTATGCGTACATTGTCTTTGATTCTCCCTAAGTTACTAGCTTGTTCAGTGGGCACGCTCATAGTGGGTGGTACCTCTGTGTCTCTGAAAACAAAGTGATAGAGATTAGTACTTCTCAGCCTGTAATATGTGTATAAATCATATAAGGAGGCTGACAAAATGTAGATTTTGGTTTAGTGCCTCTGGGATGGGGCCTGACATTCCACATTTTCAAAAATCTTCCAAAAACCAAGCCAAACCCATTGCCCTCAAGTCAATTCTGACTCAGAGGGACACAATGCCACTAGTCCATGGCCCACACTTTGATTAGAAAGGATTTAGATCAAAGGCACATGTATACACACACAAACACACACACACACACACCCCAAAATATCGTTATTTAAGCAGGTGTGCCATTGCGGAACCCTTATAATGTATCTGATTTCAATTTTAAAATCACTACCATTTTTTCACAGAATTCAAGGTGGACAATGTTGTTGTTAGGTGCCGTCAAGTCAGTTCTACTCCTAGTAACCCCACGTACGACAGAACTGGTCCTGCGCCATCCTCAAAATCATAGCTATGTTGGAGCCCATTGTTGCAGCCACGGCGTCAATTCATCCTGTTGAGGGTCTTTCTCTTTTATGCTGATCCTCTACTTTACCAAGTATTATGCCCTTTTCCAGGGCCTGGTCCTTCCTGATAACAAGTCCAAAGTACATGAGACTAAGTCTCGCAATCCTTGCTTTTAAAGAGCATTCCGGCTGTATTTTTTCCAAGACAGATTCGTTTGTTCTTCTGGCAGTCTATGTATATTCAATATTTTTTACCAACACTATAATTCAAAGGCATCAATTCTTCTTTGGTCTTCCTTATTCATTGTCCAGCTGTCACATGCATATGAGGCAATTGAAAATCCTGTGGCTTGGGTCAGGCCCACCTTAGTGCTCAAGGTGACATCTTTGCTTTTGAACCTTTGAAAGAGGTCTTTTGCAGCAGATCCGCTGAATGTAATACATTGTTTAATTTCTTTACTGCCGCTTCCATGGGCATCAATTATGGATCCAAGTAAAATGAAATCTTTGACAATTTCAATATGGAAAAAGTTGCTACTAGTTGCATATGTTTCTATTCAACAATGTAACTGTGTTTCACTTTTGTCTCTATTGGCAAGAATTCTCCTACAGGTCTCAAAATATGTGAATGAACCCTTATAAGAAGAGATCTCATAAAGAACCACCCCATTATTTTGTTCACTAATAGTTCTGTTACTGACAACTTGGATTTATGCCTCTTAATTTTGAAAGTATTTTAAAATTAAAATTACTTCCCAAGAATTTCAAATACTTTTTCTGGCAATAATGTCTGCTTGGAGGCTGAATTCCTAACTTTCCTCCCACAGGTCTATTCCTTTATGATTCCATAGCCTTGTGGGTTTCTGTAACAGCCTCAAATTCCACAATATAGTCCATGTGTGCTGAAAGACATCTAGAATCATGAAGACATGCCTCAGGGTCTCAGGATTAAGCAAATATCAGCTCTGCCCTCATGTAATTGGACTCAAAGACACACTTTAATCCATTTTAGAAAATCCTTCTTTCTCTCATTTATCCTCTATCCCTCCACTCCATCTCAGGAGAAACCCATTTATGGTTCTGACAAGTTTCTCAAGGAACACATTTTTATCCCCATGGAAGTCCCTGAAGTCAAATATCAGGGGATGGACAGTATCTCTTTGTGTACATGACATAAAGGGTAACCTTGAGTACAATGATTGATTTCTATGAGGTTCTAAGCAACAATTCAGGTTCTAAGTGGTGCAGATGGTTTGCTACTAACCAAAAGTTTGGAGGTTCAAAACCACGCAGCGATGCTGCAATCTACTTCTGTAAGAGTACCAAAAACAAAAAAACCAAACGCAGTGCCGTCGATTCCTACTCATAGAGACCCTATAGGACAGAGTAGAACTGCCCCATAGAGTTTCCAAGGAGTGCCTGGTGGATTTGAACTGCCGACCCTTTGGTTAGCAGCCGTAGCACTTAACCACTACACCACCAGGGTTTCCTGTAAGATTATAGCCATTGAAAACCCTATGGAGCGTAGTACTACTCTGAAGCATGCAGGGTCACCATGAGTCAGAATTAACTTGATGACAATGGGTTTTAAGCAAGAACTCAGCCACCTTGGAGAAAGAAAGGCTCATGTTTGCTCTTCAGATATTATATGTTATTTACCCTATTCACTGGACAGATATATGAGATTTGTAGAAAGTACAGGCTAATCTGTTCTGGCATTAATTTCTCAAAAACTTCAGGGACCTTAGAGCTGGAAGATCCTCAAAAGTGTCCTATTTAACCTCCTATTCAACTCAGGAACCCCTCACACCTCATCCCTGAGAGTCATTCAAGGCACCATGTGTACTTACCAAAGGGGTGAGATCCTAGCTGGACAGCTCCAGTTGTTAAAAATTTCCAGCTGTAAGCAAGCATGTGTATTCTCTCAAGTTGCTCTGATGTTTCATACTATGCCCGCTCATCTTCTATACTTGTATGTTCTTGCCTTTTCAATTTTATGTTAGTTCCTTATTTGAAGATTTTAGAATGGCAATTTGAGCTTTCCTAAAATGATTTCACTTTAGCACAACCTGAACTTTAACACATATTGTGGATATCCAAGACTGCCTCATCACTGCACTTTTAGCCTCTATGACACTTCTGATTTCAAACACCTTACTGCACTCTTATATAATCTGACCTATTCTGTTCCACCATAGAATAGGCACCTTTCCTCACTTGTTTTTAGGTACACCAATGAAGAGTTAAACAGTATGAGTTGGGTCACATACAGTGCTGATGGCCCAACTGGAAATATAGTCCAGGACACTTGGTGCCCAGTCCTGTGTGCTTCTAATCACATGACCGCCATTTCTGATGACTATAAATGTGCATAGTGCTTCTCCTGCTAAAACATGTAGGAGACAATCGCTTTAGCAAACTGGACAAGCCAGTGTATGTTAAGTAAGTTTCTGATCTATTTTCCAGGATTCCTGTTGCCACTGACTACGAAAGAGTCATATTTTGTTAATGAGATGAAATCAGGGCACATTTTTGTGACTTTTGTCTTTTTTAAATTTGTGTGTTTTACTTATTTATTTATTTTTTAAATTTTATTGAGTTTTTGGTAAAAGTTTACACAGCAAGTTAGGTTCCTATTTGTCAATTCCACACAAATTGTTCACTGACATTAGTCACACTTATCACAATGTGTCAACATTATCTTTAATTGTGTTCTGTTTGTTCCATTTCCAGTACTCTAGTTTCTCTGCCCCCTTGGTCTCATACTGATGGTTTTTCACCGATCTCATGGGTAATAGTCTTTATATTATGTGTCACTCTGATATTTTGCTAAAGGATGATCTCAGATAGGCTCATTTCTGGGTTTAAAGAGTGTCTCAGAGCAACGGTCCTCTGTTCTCTACTGTTCCAGTTTGTCTGGCTTTTTTTTTTTTTAATAAGAATTTGAGTTCAGCTCCACATTTTTCTCCCATTCTATCTGGGATCATCTATTGTGACCACTGTCAGGATGGTCAATGTTGGTAGCCGGGCACCACCTGGCGCTTCCAGTCTCAGAGTAAATGTAGAATTGTTTCTTCTCCGAGCTTTTGGATACCTTCTTACTGTTTCACTCCTGGTGAATAGAGATCCCGGTTTGTCTTAGATGGCCACTCGCAAGTTTTTAAGACTCCAGACGCTACTTGCTTCACTAGGACGCAGATCATGATTTTTGTGAACTATATTATGCCAACTGGCTGAGTTGTCCCATTTGACTATGGTCCTAAGCTTTCAAACCCAGAAAACCAACCTCAGAAGGTGTTCGGTTATGTCTGTGGAATGTCTGTATTTTTGTCTTCAACGAATATATGTGTCTGCCCCCACATATTTGTATTTACACGTACCTATTTAAAAAAAAAATTTTTTTTTTTTTTTTTTAATTTATAGATAATTCTGGGAAACCCTGGTGGTGTAGTGGTTAAGAGCTATGGCTGCTAACCAAAAGATCGGCAGTTTAAATCCACCAGGTGCTCCTTGGAAACCCCATGGAGAAGTTCTACTCTGTTCTCTAGGGTCTCTATGAGTTGGAATCGACTCAACAGCAGTGGGTTTGTTTTTTTTTGGTTTGGCTTATAGATAATTCTATCTGTTCTCGCCTACATATACACCTGTACCTACCTGTATACCAATATGCCTATACCCATCCATATATGCTCAAACACTCATTTTTACTTTGGTTGTGCTTTGCTTACTACATCCACATTCGGTGCCACTCTTCCCACCACAAAAAACAAAAACAAAAAAAAAACAGGTATCTACAAACTAAAATGTACTTTCCCCTTCCGTCTTCCTTTCCCTGGTAACCACCAATGAACGTTGGTCTGTCTTTATATATACTATTCTTATAAAAGGGATCACAAAATATTGTCCTTATATGTTTGACTTATTTCACTTAGCATTATGCCTTCCAGGTCCATCCATGTTATAATATGTTTTGTGGACTCATCATTGTTCTTTATGGTTGTATAGTTTCCATTGTAAATATGTACTACAATTTGCTTATCCATTCATCTGTTATTTCCATTTATTTGCTACTGTGAATAAAGCAGCAATGAGCATAGGTGTGCATATGTCTCTTGGTGTCATTATTTTTAGGCCTCTAGAGCACATACATAGAAGTGGGATTTCTAGATCATAGGATAGTTCTATTTCTAGTTTTTTGAGAAAATGCCACACTGTTTTCCATAGTGGTTGTACCATTTTACAGTCCCACTAGCAAAGAATAAGGGTACCAATCTCCCTGTATCCTCAACAACATTTGTTGTAATCTGTTTCTTTTTATCAATGCCATTTTACCCAGAGGTGAGATGGTCTTTCATTGTAGTTTTAATTTGTATTACTCTAACGGCTACATCCTGAGCATCTTTTCATACGTTGATTCTTGGCAGCAGTAGCTGCTATTAAATTCTTCATGGCCTCTGTGCTGTGCCCTCCAAATTCTTCCTGAGAAGTTGTGCCATTCTCTGCTTAACATTTCAACTATATGCTTCTAAACCTGAAACAGATGTTATCCTGGCTGCTGTGACTTGCCATGAGCTTCTCTATTCACATTATATACAAGGCAGGTAAATGGGAGCTGATTTGCTGGCCTTGCTTTGTGGAGAAAGAGAAATTGCATGAAGGGTGAAACAAGAAAGAAAGAGGAAATAAATATATAAAGTAGAGATATAAAGCCACTTGGAGACAGAGAGGAACAACCATTTAAGCATCTATTACCCTAATATGCTATAGTTTGGCGACTACTGATTTGCCTGGCATCCTTTTTGAATCATATTCATGGCCACTCAGATTGATAATGTGAGCTGATCTCTTGATTTAACATCAGCTTGCTCTTTTCAGTGCCCATGCCGTTTACTGTCTTCAAAAAATGCACTGCTTATTACTCAGCCATCTGTGTTTTCAAGAACTCATGGTCTTTTTTTTTTTTTTTCCTTCTTCTTGTTCTTTTTTGTATGGGAGCCAGGAACTAGAAAGCATTCAATGAGGAAAATTAACCACTCAGAAAAGGTGGAAGCCCAGAGAAAAAAGGGTTTGTCTTTTATGGTTTGTACTTTGTAAGCTGTGGGTGTGACTCAATTTCCTCACCACCCACACAAAAAGGTTGCCACCCAATCACTGTACTTTCTATCCAAAACCCCTCCCCTTTGGTTTTGGCTAGGAAAGACCCTAAGAAAGACTGCCCTTTCTGGACGTTGCAGTCTGTGACATATAAAAGCTGTTAGCAGCTCCTGTAGCCAGCAGCATTCAACCCTTGCAGAGTTTTGCTCTCAGAGTTTGTAATAAGACACATTCCTCTTACAAGGGTTCATGCTACAACATAGCAAAGAACTTTAAATTTTTGGAAGAACAATATATTCATTTTGGCATTGTGCAGAGGTAAGCTATTTAGCTCAACGAGTTTATTTTGCATGCATTGATTTTAAAGTAGTTCACTTTTTTTTTTTCCTTAAGAAATAAGACTGGAATATTATATATAGCTTTTTTGTATGTGTTCTATCACTTGGTGTACATAATATGTCTGGGAGACATTCCCAGGACATTCTCTGTTACCTGTCATGCATTTTGCATCTCCACTGGCAAGATAACTTCCATTCTTAAACGATTTCCCATTACAAATAAATATTAAGTAATGCAGTCTGCGGTTAGGCATTTGGGGCAAGTGGTTCACATTCATTCTGGGTTTAGTAGTCATGCTGTTTGATTTTTTTCTCCAGGCACAGGAAGTTCCTTTTAGGGGTCTACCTCATAACATTAAGCAAAATGAGTAGTGACTCTACTATAGGTTGTCTTCTAGGTTTGGTTTCAAAAGTTGTTTGGATTTTGGGAGAAAGTTAAATCAAGCAATGCTTCCAAAGGATGCCTTTATAAATTCACATCTTTTGCCCCCGCCCCCGCCTTTTTTTTTTTTTTTTTTCTTTTCCTAGACCATAATTCTACCTTTCTGCTTTAAAGCAAAATAAACTTGGTGGCCTCTCCTCCACCCCTCAAAATGACAGCCGTCTCTGCCGTCAGCGGAACTCTCCTGCTCTCCCTATTCTGTGAAGCGAGTGCCGTCATCTTACTCAATTCCACTGACTCATCCCCGCCAACCAATAATTTCACTGATATTGAAGCAGCTCTAGAAACCCAACTAGACTCTGCGGATATCCCCAAAGCCAGGCGGAAGCGCTACATTTCGCAGAATGACATGATCGCCATTCTTGATTATCACAATCAAGTTCGGGGCAAAGTGTTCCCACCTGCAGCTAACATGGAATATATGGTAAGAAGACTTCTTTTTCTTTGAGTTTGGAGGGAGGAAGCTTTGTTTCAGTTGTATGAAAGAACCTAGAGGCATATGTCAAGGGATATGGGGCTTTTTGTACATTTTAATTTAAGGAAAGTGCCTTTGTGACTAACAATCTCAAATAGTCTTCCATCATAGAACTAAAGGAGGGAGAATCCAGATAAATTTTTATTCTGTGAACTCCATACCAACTGATGAACCACATCTTATGTAAGGAACACAGATAAAGACTGTGTGTTGACTAATAACATTTAAATGGTCCACTCTTATTTTTCTTTCACATGGAACTTCTGCTGTGTTTTCATTATCTAATAGTTATAATTGTCAGTTAAAGCATTTCTTGAAAATATTTCTTAAAACTGTAGGTTTTGTGTGCATGATTTATCTCTGGGTAGGTGTCTTTTCCCTTTCTTGGACAAAGCTCTTCTCCACACTAATCTATTTCTATTCTCAGAGAATAAGCTGACTTTTCCCTCGTTGTGATTTAATACTTTGTCGTTGAGATAACATTAAGCCAGAACACTTGCACAGTGTTCCAACTTACAGAGAACAAATACTTTGCTCTCTGTTAAAAATAGGCTTTCTGTGCTTGAACTATTTTACTTAGGAAGCAAGTAAAAAATTCAAGTGGAAATTGAAAGGAAAGATGTCTTTTAGAACTTGCTTTACTTCTGGTTTTGAATTTACGAAGATTTATGGTTAAAAGTCCAGCATCTTACAAAAGGACAGCTGGGAGCCTCTTTAAGGCAACGAAGAGCGCCAAGATGGTATTTCTAAATCGGGTGGAGGGAGGTGATACCACTAATAAATTTTTGTAAGTACTAACCTAAAATTTGGTATTTCTATCAAATTCTAAATCCATCGATTTTATTCAAATAAACTTTTTAAGTTTGGCTAATTGCAGGTGTCAGTGTTGCAGAAAAAAAAAAAAAAAAAGAAGGCTTTTCAAATGTACGAGAGCCACTGTTCACAGAATTGGAATGTAGACTCTATAAAGAAGCATTTTCCTAGGATTTCTTAAAAGAAAACATAATCGGTCTTGGTTTATATGGGACAATATAATTCTCTTGATTAAGGATATGCATTCTGGAATCTAACTGCTTGGGTTCAAATCCCAGCCCTGGAATATCAATTATATGAGTTCATAATCTCACTGTTTCCTTTTCATCATCTTTAATATGAAGATGAAAGAAGTATCTGCCTCATAGGGTTGTTGTGAGGAATACATGAGTTGGATTGTCCTGCGGTGGCACGAACAGTTAAGCGCTTGGCTACTAAAGTTGACAGTTCAGATTTCACTCGGAGGCACCTTAGAAGAAAAAACCTGGCCATCTACTTTCAAAAGATCATAGCCATTGAAAACTCTCTGAAGCAGAGTTTCCCTCTGAAACACGTGGGGTCACCACGTGTTGGAATTGAATCGATAGCAACTTTTTTTTTTTTCATTTAGAGCAATTAGATGAGAATCTGCAATAGAAATTGGCTTATTTTGGTTTCCTTGAAATTCTTAAGAAAGGTGCCCAGTGAAAACTAGTTCAAATGCTAAAAATAGAAAGCTACCCACATAGAAGAGGTGTTTCTAGAAGTTGAGGTACAGATGTAGAAAGGAACAAATAAGCTTAAAATATTACTATAAATTATGAGAGCAATATGGAACAGATTCCACGGGAGCACAGAAAGGCGTATACCCAGACTGTGAGTTTACAGAATACTTCCTAGTGGTGAGAACAATGCTCTCCAGACGAAGAAGATGATGACCTAGACAACTGAGTCGCTAAGGTTCAAATTCTAGCTCTGTTGTCTACTCTGTGGCCTTGTACAAATTTCTTAATTGCCGAAGACCCAATTTCTTTATTGGTAAGACAGGAACAATAATACAGATAATACACAGTAACCGATCATTAAATAATGCACTTCATGATTTTAATGGTATTGGAAGCAGGAAGATTGTTATGAGAAAAGCATAGGTGGATTACAGACAGGAGAAATAGACTGAGAAAAGCCATGTTTTTTTTCTAGTTATATTCTTTCCCCCCTGGCCAAGAATTAATCCATTCCATATGCACTTATTTAATTGTTTCCATGTGCCAAGTACTTGGCTAATTGTTTCCAATGGTGATCTCATTTGATAGTTCACATTCTCATTATGGAGTAAGAATTGTTATCTTCATTTTAGAAATGAAATCACTTACACCCAGGGAAGTTAATAATAAGGCCAAGGTCGTATAAATAGTGAATTGTATCACTGGAATTAGAATTTAACCAAACCAAAGTTACTGCCAGGTTGATTCTGATTCATGGCCACCCCACAGGTGTAAGAATAGAACTGTGCTCCACAGGGTTTCCAGTGGCTGATTTTTTGAAAATAAATCATCAGACCCTTCTTCTGAGGCACCTCTGGGGGGACTCAAACTACTGTTTCAGTTAGCAGCTAAGCACTTAACATTTGAGACACCCGGGGACTCCAGAATTTAAAAAACCAAACCCATGGCCATTGAGTCGATTCTGATTCATAGTGACCCTATAGGACAGAGTAGAAATGCCCCATAGAATTTTCAAGGAGTGCCTGGTGAGTTTGAACTGCAGACCTTTTGGTTAGCAGCCGTAGCTCTTAACCACTATGCCACCAAGTTTTCCCTCCAGAGTTTAGGGCTCTGTAATTCTAAACCTAGGAGCGCTGGTAGTGTAATGGTTAAGCTGCTAACTAAAAGGTTTGAGCACACTAGTGACTCCACGAGAGAAAACACCTGGCGATTTGCTCCCATAGAGATTATAGGGAAACCCTGGTGGCATAGTGGTTAAGTGCTACAGCTTCTAACCAAAGGATCGGCAGTTTGAATCTGCCAGGCACTCCTTGGAAACTCTATAGGGCAGTTCTACTCTGTCCTATAGGGTCGCTATGAGTTGGAATCGACTTGACGGCCCTGGGCTGGGAGAGATTAGAGCCAAGAAACCTTATGGGGCAGTTCTTCTCTGTCCTGCAGGGTCACTATGCGTTGGAATCAACTCTGTGGCATACAACAACAATTCTAAACCTCATACTCTTAGTGGGAACACCTTTTAATTTGCCAGATTTAGCAAATGCTGTATTGGGAGAAGCCCCTGAAGTTGTCAGGTGACCTTTGTTTCCTCCCTTAAAATGGCAGCTGAAACCCTCATGTTCTATTTGACATTTCAGCCTTATTATTTACTTTTCAAGTAAAGGAACTGTTACATATGATTTATTTTGTAAGTACAACAAGAAACAGTAGCTAGAGCAGTAATTTCTATAAAATTATGTAAGGGCTATTTCAGATTATCCTGTGAATGCTATGCATATAATTCATTCACACATACCGTCTTTTTATGCAAATAATGTGCACATTCTGCATTTGTTTGCCACCCGTGCCCTCCCTCCATGAGGTACCCTCTCAAGCACCACCATGCCAACCTTCTTCCACATTTTGCTGTAAAAAAAAAAACAAAAAAAAAGTGCATAGCATGCTTACAAAAATACTTCCAAAGGGGAAGGCATGGCCAACAAACAAACGCAGAAGGTGAGTGTTATTTGCATAAAAAATATGGTATACTTATTCATTTAATATTATATGACATGCATTATTGTAAGCACTGGAGATACATTCGTGAATAAAACAGACAAAAATCCCCGCCCCCTGGAGCTTGTATCTGGTGGAAGGAGGGAGGCAGAGAGAAAACAAACAAATAAGTTACAAAATATGTTAGAGAGGTCCCTGAGTGATGCAAGCGATATAAGATCAACTAACCAAAAGGTTGGAGGTTGGAACACATCCAGGGGTACCGCAGCCAAAAGGCCTGGTGATCTGCTTCCCTAAAGATTGCAGCCAAGAACACCCTATGGAGCAGTTCTACTCCGCAACACATGGGGCCAGCATGAGTCAGAATCCACTCAATAGCGACAGAATTGGTTTTGATTTGGTAGGATGTTAGAAGATGGTATGATTATGAACAAAAATAAAGCAGATCGTGGCGGGGGTGTGATTTTTTAAAAAGTTGATCAGGGAAGAGTTCACTGAGAAGGCAAAGAGGGGGCGAGGGAGTGAGCCACACTACTAGAGGAGGAAAGAGCTTTCAGGAAGAAGAAAGTGCCAGGGTGAAGGCCTTGAGGAGGCAGAAAATTGGTTAGTTCACTTAGGAAAAAATGTGCCTAATTTAGTAAACTCATAAGTTAAAAGGATTCATTGATTAAATTGACCGATAAAAATAGCTCATCCAGAGCCCTCATGAAGGCCCAGAGAAACTTTGAGGGAAGTACCATGTAATAGTTAGCTTGGAGTAGGAACCCAGACCATAAAAACCCACTGCCGTCCCATAAGCGACTTTAAATCTCCAGGCTAGGTGAAAAATACAGAATTTAACATAACACTGTTGCTTTTGTTTTAACTTGTGGAACATTGAATTGGATTGTGAGCAATTCTGAGGTTAGGTCAGTTTCTAATCTGTACTATGTACGCCAAAAATTTAGGACACTCACCTCACTATGGCCACCTTGCAAATACTTATGCTCTGTGTTCAAATTACCCATATCAGTGAGTGGTTATCACCCATGGGAGCCTGAAAGGAGATGATCATTGGTCCAGGGCTCTTCCTAATTGCACCAGCCTGATTTATCATCCCATTCATCCACAACATTTCTCTCTGAGCCTTATACTCTTATACTCACAACCGTATGTAATTTCTCCTTCTTTTGAATTGCTGCAGCTCTTTATATCTACTATATGGCCTTCTTTGCTATCAGCCTTGATTTTATAGTTATAGGTGTATTTTTGGAAACTTCTTATTTTTAAACATTCAGGGTGCTAAATCTGAATTTATTCGTTGGTGTATCTCTATTTTCTTAAGTGATTTCTCACATATAGACAGTGGCCAACCATTGTTTGTTAAACTTAGTTGAAATTCCTACAAATTACCATATGCTTGCACACACAGCATCAATTTTTATATTATCCCAGGTTCTATTCCCAACCAAGGAGCCCTGGTGGTGCAGTGGTTAAGAGTTCGGCTGCTAACCATAAGGTCAGCAGTACAAATCCACCAGCTGCTCCTTGGAAACTCTGTGGGGCAGTTCTACCCTGTCCTATAAGGTCACTATGATTTGGAGTTGACACGATGGCAACGGGTTTGTTTTGGGTTTATTCCCACCCAATGAGCCTCATGCACAGCCACCAACCAATCTGTCAGGGATAGTTTGTGTGTTGCTGTGATACCGAACAGATTTCATGGAGCTTCCAGATTAAGACAGAATAGGGACCTACTGGTGATCTACTTCTGAAAATCAACCAGTGACATCCCTACAGATCACAGTGGTCTGAGCCACAGTTGATCATGGGGATGGTGCAAGACTGGGCAGTATTTCATTCCGTTGTGCATGGGATCACTATGAGTTGGGGGCTGATTTGATGACAGCTCACAATAGCAAAGTAAATATTTTAATAGAATTTTTCTCGTACTTTTTAATAGTATTTTATCCTACTAACCTAAAATTACACAAAGAAGCTTTACATAAATTCTAAAAAATAAATAATTTTATCTCCTCTAAGTCTTTGGAGTGCTGGTGGTGCAGTGGTTAAGAGCTCGGCTGCTAACCAAAAGGTCTGCAGTACAAATCCACCAGCTGCTCCTTGGAAACCTTATGGGGCATGTCTACTCTGTCCTATAGGGCCGCTATGAGTCAGAATTGATCGGACAGCAACAGGTTTGGTTTGAAGTCTTTGGTTATATTATATAGTGCACCCAAAACCCAGTGCCGTCGAGTCGATATAGTATACCGGTTGTGCAAAAGGTTAGGCGCTTGGCAGCTAACCAAAAGGTTCTTCTTTGTCACATGGGATCACTATAAGTTGGAATCTACCTGACAGCACCTAACAACAATTTGTACATTGAAGTGCTAACATTCGTATTATGGTTGTATAATAGTTTCCTTGGATATTTTTTTACTGATTTTAGTAAAAACATAATATTTGAAATGTTTAATTTTCTAGAACAGTTTCTTTTCACAGAAGTAGTAATATAGATAGAGCTTAAAATATGTAAGCCAAATGTCTTTTCTCTTGACTTCTGTTCTACAATTAGTATGAGGGCTAATTTCCAGAGGTCCTGGGACAACAGCTGTTTTTCATTCATCTTAAGGGCAATTTAAACCACAAGCCACACTAGCTTCTTAAAGTAAGAATTATCCCCAAATAATGAAATTGCAAGGTTCACACATAGAATGAGATTTGTAGAATATTCCCTAAATTGATGTCAATTGAATCAATTAACTTCCACAATTTTGAGATCCCTCCATAAGAGCAGGAGTCCCTGCTGGTGCAAACATTAACACACTCAGCTGCTAACCAAAAGTTGGGAGGTTTGAGTCACCCCAGAAGCATGTTGGATGAAAGTCCTGGCCATCTACTTCTGAAAAACCAGCCCCTGAAAACCGTATGGAGCACAGGCCTACTCTGACACACGTGGGGTCTCCATGAGTTGGAATTAACTCCATGGCAATCGGTTTTAAATCATGAAAGCCTCCTCGGGGGAGGAACATTTGAGACAAACGCTCGGAAAGGCAATGGTTGGTGTTACACTCAGAAATGCAATGATGAGCAACATCACAGGAGAGAAAAAGTTTGACACTTTAGCCAAATTTCTGAAGAGTCTGATAAAAGATTGAAGATCACTGAATTCAAAAGCAAGTAGGGAGACTCTGGAGATTTAACAGTAGTGTGAGATCTGCATTTTCGAAAGATGACCCTGGCATTTGGTGGAGTTGAGGTGGGCAGTAAAAGTGACCAGAGAGGTGGTGACACTGAGTAAGTGTGCCATCCCTTTAGGCAAAGATAAGGAGGACCCACACACCTACAGGAAAAAAGACAGTGACAGACATGGATGACTGATGGAATTGTAGTGGGTAAGATGACAGGCTTCATGAATGGTGTGGAATGCAGAAAGGCAGGTAAGGTTCCAGAGTGAAGATGATGATGGAAATGAATTGTGCAACTTAAAACTGAAAAAAAAAAAATTGTACAATGTGATTTCAAGAAGAAAAAAAGGCTGTATTGATAATGTTGGTGTTGTGCTTCATCAAGTTAATTGCAACTCATAGTGACCCTATATGAGAGTAGACCTGTCCCATAGGCTTTCCTAGGCTGTCATCTTTACAGAGGCAGATCGACAGGCTTGTACCTCCAGAGCTGCTGGTAGATTCAAACCTCTGACCTTTCAGTTGGCAGCTGAGCACTTAATTATTGTGCCACCAGGGCTCCTTATATTGATAATCTACCTGTTTGTTTAGTACCTACAAATATTACTTGCAGATCTAAAGGAATAAGTGTTCCTATACTTTTCTGGAAAAGGAAAATGCCAGCTAATAGGTAGGAAAGTAATAGAAACATGACCCAAATGAATGAATGAAGAATAGATTAATCCATCCTTGGAAATAGCCAATAAACTTATTGCCTAAAATGAGTAATAATTTATGTCTGGGAAGGAATGAAAAATGCTGATTTTGTTCTTTTGGACTTCATGTGGAAGAGAAGGTAGATACCAAAAACTACTTAAAAAAAAAAAAAACTTTATTCAGTCACTGACTAAACACTGTGTCTATCAATTTTTTTAAACCAGGTCACATATTGTCCCAAATGGCACATTTCCTCTCATTTGGGAAGAATAACTCAATTTTCTTGTTATGAACATGAGAAATTTGATGTGTTTAACCTAAATCTTTTCAATGAATGCTTTTATGGCCACTAGAAAGCCTCCTGAGAACTGTTGCCAGAAAGCAGTGAACTGAGAAAGCTTGCTGACAGGAAGGCATTTCTCCAGGACATTCAGAACACTTGCATTCCTGTTCTTCTAGATGTAGAACCTTTGAAGTGTCTTGGCTTCAAATGGATACAGCACATATTTTATAGGAATTTTCTTCCAAGGTGCACGTTGCTTAGTAGTGTTGTTGTTAGGTGCTGTCCAGTTGATTTCGACTCGTATGTGACAGAGTAGCAATCCCATGTGACTGAGTAGAACTGCCCCATAGGGTTTTCTAGGCTCTGATGTTCATTGGAACAGATTGCCTGGTCTTTTTCCCATGGAGCAGCTGGATGGGTCTGAACTGCTAACCTTTCAGTTAGCAGCCAAGTGCTTAATTGTTGTGCCACCAGGGATCCTTTGCTTAGCCCTACTTGTATACCTTGAAGGTTGCTTTACTTCTGTTCAGTTCTGCATGTATGGAGCCAGCTGGAGCGAAGAACATTCTGTTTGTCACCATTTTGAAAATAGACTTTAGGAAATGCAAATGTAAAAACATTCACAGAATGTGGATCAAAACCTCACCATCAGTTGGTAGACAGAAAAACTGTGAATCACAGGTAGAGCACATATAGACTGACTATCATACCTAGTAGGAGCCCTGGTAGCGTAGTGCTTAAAAGCTTGGCTGCTAACCAAAAGGCTGGCGGTTTGAATCTATCAGCAGCTCCTTGGAAACCCTGTGGGGCAGTACTACTCTGTCCTATAGGGTCACTATGAGTCAGAATCGACTTGACGGCATTGAGTTTGGTTTGGTTTTATACTACCTAGTATTTAAAGCTGGTTTTGGGTTTTTTTTGTGTGTGTGTGGGAAATATTACTGACCACATGCAAAACTATAGCAAAATAATTTTATTGGAATCCTCCTATGTATTTATAAAACCTAGCATCGTGTCTGTCCCACAGGTGGTAAACACTCAGTAAATATTTTTGGGATAACTGAATGAAGTCTTTTAACTTTCTCGAGGCATCACAGGTAAAGGAGTTGTGGCTCTGGTGCTCTGGTGGGTAAGAGTCATTCAATATTCAATCACTCGTTTCACACTATTTATTAAGTCCTTTATGTGCCCGGTACTATGCTGGGTGATTCAGTCATAAGCCAAGAAACACTCTTCGGCAGCAAGTACTGTGAGTGGACAAGTCAGTGGGCAAAGGAGTGTACCAAGTGCTGAAGTGAAATAAACACAGGATGTGTTGAGATGATGGGGGTGGGGGAGCGTCTAGTCCAGACTTTGGCTGGGGGGCACAGGGAAAGCTTCTACAAGAAAATAATTTCAAATACTAAATATGAAAAATAAGAAGAGTTATATTTACGTGAGCCCTGGTGGAGCAGTGGTGAAGAGCTTGGCTGCTAACAAAAAGGTCGGCAGTTTGAATCCACCAGTGGCTCCTTGGAAGTCCTATGGGGCAGTTCCACTCTGTCCAATAGGGTTGCTCTGAGGCAGAGTTGATGCGACAGCAACAGATTATACTTACTTGGGAGTCCCTGGGTAGTACAAACAATTAACACACTCACCTGCAAACCGAAAAAGGCTGACAATTTCAATCCACCCAGGGTGCCTCGGAAGAAAAGCCTGGTAATTTACTTCTGAAAAATCAGCCACTGAAAACTCTATGGACCATAGTTCTGTTCTAACGCACATAAAGTTGTCATGAGTTGGATTATACTCCAAGGCAACTCGTTGATGCGTGAAGAAGTTCAGGAAAGAAGAGAGAACTGTATAGGAGCAGAAAGGTATTATAAGAAGAAGACAAGGACCCAGAACTAAGAAGGAGCATGCTACATTCAAAGAACAGATAAAAGTTCCACGTGGCTTTGGTTTAGTGCACAAAATGGAGAGCATTGTTTGAGGAGGTTGGGGGAGGCAAGCAGAGACATTTACTCTTTATTCTAAGATCAAGAGAAGTTATTGAGGGTTTTAAGCAGTGAGGTGGCATATTGACATTTGCATTTCATTCAAAGTCCTTCTGGCTACGTGTACTAATGCATTGGAAAAAGACAGGGGTGAAAGCAGGGCATTGAGTCGAGAGGCTGTTTTAATAATCTGGGTGAGAGAAAACTGAAGCCTAAACTAAGTTTGAGACTATAAGGATATGCAAAAGTGAATCAACACTTTGAAATCACTAAGTGATTTATATGATGAAGTAGAATGAGAAAGTTGCCCCCTTTTAACAAAACAACTGGGTTTCTCTGAGTTAGAGAACACAGGATAAAGAACAGGTTTCATGAGTCATGAAGTTACTGTGGGTTTTAAGTTCCAGGGAACACATCTATGGAGGTTAAAAAAGTAGCTAATGGGTGGGAGGGAACATGGTTCTACTACAAAGAATTTTGGATGGGAATATCCTCTGGTAGTCAAAATGGGCCCCTTTGCATGGTAAGGGGTAGGAGTATGGAGGAGTTGTATATTGTACAGAGGAGACAGCAAGGATGGATGAATTTATGTCTGGGAATGCACTCAATTTTTGTAAGAAAGTTTCATGTGTTAATTTTTTTTATAATAAGTGCTGAGACTTAAGTTATCATGAATCCAAATCTGTTTTAGGGTCCTACATAGCACCAGGCACTACCAAGTGTTCCTGACACACTTGGGATAAACTGTTCATAGAAACTAATCAAAGAACTTCAGAAAAATAGAAGCTGAAAAGCCTGACTAGCTCATGCCGTGAATTTAGGATGTCTCCTACAGTTTCGAAAACCTTGGTGGTGTAGTGGTTAAGTGCTACGGCTGCTAACCAAAGGGTGGGCAGTTTGAATCTGCCAGGCACTGCTTGGAAACTCTTTGGGGCAGTTCTACTCTGACTTATAGGGTTGCTACGAGTTGGAATGGACGGCACTGGATTTGGTTTTGGTTTGGTTTGCTATAGGTTCACTAAGACTCGGAATCCACTTGACGGCAGTGGGTTTTTGGTTTGGATAACCAGTCAATGGCTATTAAATGGTTATAAACTCAAAGTAGTTGTCTATGAGAATTTCTGAAGAATGATGTGGGAGGTAGGCAGGGAAGATGAAAACTAACAGTTTAAAGTGGTCAAAAAAAATTTTGGCATAAAATGTATCCTAGATTGAGGTTTGGAGGGATGAGATTCGAAATGTTTCCAGTCTTTGTTACCCATAGCACCTAAAATCAGGTATCAAGCATTTTTTTGACACAGATATGGAAGAATGCTCGACAAGTTGTACGTTTAGACTGAACTTTTCATGAGATCTCTTAAAACTTCACCCTGCGTACTTCAAACTGAAACAGTCCAGAAATGCTACTTAAGGCCACAGTATTTTTTCTACTGAAAAGTGCATAAAATTCATATTTCATAATTTAGTTCAAGATGAGCATTTTACCAAATCATTCTCTCTGCATTCCAGCGAGATCATGTTCTCAGCAGCAGTAGGTAGGCGGAAAGGCATTTGAATTCTTTTGCTTAAGTAGGCAATGGCAAGATATGGAGTTTGCATGTGTATCACAGGAAACTTGAAAACAATCAAGAAATTAGTTTTTAGATTATTGTAATACAGAGTCATTGAAAAAAGAATTAATCACACATGAAAATGTTTTCCTGGCTCATGTATTAAGTGATAGCTATAGGGTCGCTATGATTCGAAATCATCTCCACAGCAACCGATTTGGGTTTTTTTTTTTTTTTTGTCTGTTTGTTTTTTTGACTGGTAAGTATTTTATGGAAACCTTGGTGGTGTAGTGGTTAAGAGCTATGGCTGCTAACCAAAAGGTATTTTATTTCTCTAAAAAGGAGGACTATTGTTAGATCATCCATGAATGATCTTAAAATTTAAAGACAAAAATATGTTAAAGGGGGAATTAATTAGTTTCACAACTTCTAAAATGTTCTCTAATTGTTATATTCCACTGCCTGATGTTACTCCTCCCGCAGGTAAACTCATTATCTATGCACGATTTTGTTTCTGATTATTTACTTGTTTCAGGATTAATCCATCTTCGTTTTATCCAGCTGCCTTCTTGGTTGAGATTAAAGCTGAATGTCTCTTAAGCATCAGGCTGCCAGATACTGTGACCAAAATGCACCTCACACTGCTTCCCATTTTAGATGGTTTTCTAAAATGTTCGCTGATGCCACCACAGGATTCCAGCACTCAGATCCCCAATAATACTAATTTTTGTGATGTTGTTTGCTTTTCTGACTCGTGATGACCCTACGTATGACAGCACAAAATGCCGCCTGGCCCTGTGCCATCCCCATGGTGGGTTGTGGAGCAGGACATCGTGTTTCAGAGGATTCTCACTGGCTGATTTTCAGAACTAGATCACAAGGCCTTGCTTCCTAGCCTGTCTTAGTCTAGAAACTTTGCTGAAACGTATTCAGCATCATAACAACACACAAGCCTGTACTGACAGATGGGTGGTAACTGCACTTGAGGTGCATTGGCCAAAAATGGAACCTGGGTCCCCCGCATGGAAGGTGAGAAGTCTGCCACTGAACTACAACTGCCCCCCAATAATGATAATAAACCCACTGCTGTTGAGTCGGTTCTGACCCACAGCAACCCTATAGGACAGAGTAGAGCTGCCCCATAAGGTTTCCAAGGAGCAGCTGGTTGATTTGAACTGCCAACCTTTTGATTACCAGCTGTATCACTTAGCTACTGCACCACCAGGGCTCCATAATGATAACAGCTACCATTAAGCACACCATTGCACTGCTAGAATTGTCACCTAGTCCTCATAAGAGTCTTAAGAGATGGGATTATTTTCCTCATTTAGAGACAGGGAACCTGAAGCTTAGAGAGGATAAGTAACTTCCCCAAGGTCACAGAACAAGTAAACCAAAATGATGAGAACCCAGTTCTACTTGACAACAGAGCCTATGCTTTGAACGACAGTACAGTACATGCTCGCCTTCATGTATTCATCTCTCCTGTTCTTGAGCCCACTGGATAGGGAATTTCCCTACATGCATTTTACCTGAGGACATCAGCAAGTATTGAAAGGTATTAATATAAAATCAAATCTTTCTCCCTGTGCTATTTCTATCTTTAGAAATCACATAGGTCTCCGCAATAGTCTTTGAAGGCTGTGAGCATCTATGTCCTAGACCCTTGGCTCCCAGTCACACAAGCTCTTTCTCAGTCTCTTGCCCTTTTCTGTTAAAAATCTATATACTCCACCTTTCTCATCTGGAGTGTTGCCAAGGCCATTGGGCTATCAGAGGATAGTAGCTTTCTGACAATACTGGAAATGGTAAGAAATTGTGTAATGAAGGAAATGGAAAATCAAGTCCCCCTTCTTCCCCATTAGGCCACACATACACACATAACCAGTAACCATTGAGTCGATCCTGACTCACTGTGACCTCATGAGTGTCAGAGCAGAACTGTGCTCCATTGAGTTTCCAATGGCTGATACACATGAGCATACACATGTGAGCTGTGTCTATTAGAATGGCATGGGAACAAGAAGCAGTGTGGCAGGAATGGCAAGGAATACCCTTGACCTTGGTTGTCCTCCCTGATTGGGCCTAACCACGTGTGTGTCCTGAAAGTGAGGTCCTTGGAATTTAGGTGACCTGATCAATGTAGAAGAGAGAGGACACATTCTCCTCCAATTGTTATACTTCTGTGGGTGCATGCTAAAGTTAGGTTAGTGGCTTTGGTGAGCACAGTCTTCTGTTGACTTGTATTCTCATGAGTTAAATTGTTCATTGTTCAATAATGGAAAGGGGTTGCCTTACTTATTTAAAACTGTTAACCTTTTTTTTTTTTTTTTGTCAAGAGTTTGGAATTTCAGAAAGTTATGTACGTATTTCTCCTACATCTTCCATCTGCTAGCTCAGTTAATTAAGCCATTTAGAGCTCTCATGATTTCTAAATAAGCACCACAAGCGCCATTGGCTATCTCTGTACTGATATCTGTGTAGCCACAGACTACATGCTTACTCGTATTGGAATTGTCACTATTGGAAGGAATGACACCAGCTTATTTGTACCGTAACATGCAGGATGCTTTTTCTACATCTCTTACCCATAATCCTGTGTTCTACCAATACACAAATAAAGATCCTCACAGACTTTGACACCCATTGCCTGACACTCAGTTATTTTCCTGATAAAATGCTATTTTTACTTTTCCTCCTGTCTTGGTTCACCTATAGGCCAGAGCTGAGAGGAAAGATGCTGATCAAAGAGCTTATAAGTGAAAATTAACCAAGGTTAACTACCAGAAATTCCCCCAATTTTTTAAGCCTTCCATGTGGCATGGGAGTTTGTGGGGGATGGCAGGAGGGAGAGAAGAGAAGAAGCCCAAAGTTCTCTGCAATCAGGATGACACTCCACTAAATAAGACTTTAGACAATTATTTCTAGCCAGAAGAGCATTGAACTGCTTCTGTGCAAGTGCAGGTTCATGATATTTTGATTCGATAGTTCCAGGATTGGGACAGGCACCTGCCTTCTCAATAGTTCCCAGGAGATTCTGAAGTAATTTCCCCAGGACTCAAATATCTACACATTTACACATCAAGAAACTATATACTGAAAGAACTACTAGCTAAGCAAAAAGAAGAGGTGTTCTAGGGATAATTTCTATTTACTCACATAATTTCACTTGGATATTCATTCAGCAGGAGTCCCTAGGTGGTGTATACCATTAAGCACTTGGCAGCTAACCAAAAGTTCTTCCAGAGGCACCTTGAAAGGAAGTCCTGGTGATCTACTTCCAGAAAAACAGCCACCGGAAACCCTGTGGAGCCAAGCTCTACCTACTCTGACACACATTGAGAAGCCTAGCTAGGAGGGAGAGGAAGCAGGTAGGGAGCGTGCCCAGGGCGGCTGCTTGAGGTGGGGCGCCAATTAGCAGTTTCTGTTAGCCATCAGTTTCCATCACCAGCTATGGGAGATCATGCGGCAATTTAACATTAATTGCCCTGGGCACTGTTTTCTGTTATTAGGCCCCTGCATGGCAACTCAATAGCAAGTGGTTTGGTTTTGTCTGGTATTCGTTCAGCACCTGCATTCAGAAATCATCATGCAGGTACCACGAGTGAGCAACAGATGTCTACAAATTGGAATGGTCTATGTGTGTGGAGATGTTTCAATAGCTAAGAAAACTTCAAAAGAAGTAAAAGTTCACATAGCACATGATTCTTTTGGAGTGTCTATATAATGTGTATTATAATTAGAAATTATTCACTTATTTGGTAGTATTTTTATTGTCTGGCTCCCCCATCAAAATGTAACTTCCATGAAGACAGAGCCCTTGTCAGTCCTGCTTACTGTTGAATTCACAGTACCCAATGTCTCTCAATAGACATTCATTTACTGGCAGCCTAAATGAATGAATTTCCTAGGGATCTATTGGTTAACATGGAAATTTACACCTCTTGGATTTCCACTGCTAAAGACAGAGTCCCATACGCATCTGTCAGTTTGTCGTACTGTGCCACTTGCATGTTGCTGTGACCTGGTATTCAAATACCAGCAGGGTCTCTCATGGAGGACAGGTTTCAGCTAAGCTTCCAGACTAAAACAGACTAGGAAGAAGGATCTGGAGGTCTACTTCTTAAAAAATTAGCCAGTGAAAACCTTATGAATAGCAGTGGAACGTTGTGTGATACAGTGCCGGAAGATGAGTCCCTCAGTTTAGAAAGTACTCAAAATGCGACTGAGGAAGAGCTGCTGCCTCAAAGTAGAATTGACCTTAATGATATGGATGGAGTCAAGCTTTCAGGACCTTCATTTGCTGAGGTGGCATGACTCAAAATGAGAAGAAACAGCTGCAAACATCCATTAATAATCGGAAGGTGGAATGTAGGAAGTATGAATCTAGGAAAATTGGAAATGGTCAAAAATGAAATGGAACACATAAACATTGATATCCTAGGCATTAGTTAGCTGAAATGGACTAGTACTGGCCATTTTGAATTGGACAATCATATCGTCTGCTATGCTGAGAATGACAAATTGAAGAGGAATGATGTTACATTCATCTATATATTAAGGTCTTATTGAGCACTCCTCCACTTCAGAGATTCTTTCAATAACCCAGGTAACCAGTGACGGTGGGTTTGACCAAGGCGATGGCAACAATAGTGGTGACCAATGGTTATAGTCTGGATACACAGTATTTTGAAGGTAAAATCAATGAGATTTGCTCATGAAGCTGGTGTAGGCTACGAGTAAAGAAAGAGTAAAGGATGACCACTAGATTTTTGGCCTGAGCAACTAGCACAGCCGTCAGTAAACTTTTTCTGTAAAGGGCCAGATAGTAAATATGTCCAGCTTTTCAGACCTAACAGTCTCTGTTGCAACTGCCTAACTGTGCCTTTGTAGCACAGAAATAGGCATAGACAGGTAATGTAAATAGGCATAAACAATATGAGGAACAGATTTGACCCGTGGACCATAGTTTGCTGACCCACGAACTAGAAGAATGATGTCATTCACTGATAGAGGGAAGACTGTGGAAGTAACTGGTTTGGGGGTAGGGATGGGGTGGAAGTATAAATACCTAGAGCTCAGTTTTGGACATGTTAAGTAGAGCTCTAAAGTAGGTAGGTGTATAATTAGTCTGGAATCCAAGGGAGAGGTCTAAAGATCTGATGTGAAATAATACTGTTTGCATGTAAGAGTTATTTCAATCCAAGAGACTGAATGAGTTTACCAAGGCAGTGAATTTAAAAGTTAAAAAAAAAGAAAAAAAAGACAAGTGGACAAAGACTGAGCCTTATGAGCCCTCCAGCACTTAGAGGCTGGGGAAATGAGGAATCAGCACAGAAGCAGAGGAAAGCAAGGCAAGTGTGGTGTCATGGAACCAAGGGATGAAAGCGTGTCTTGGAGGAACGAGGGATTAGGCATGTCAAATGTTGTTGATAGGTCAAGTAAGACAATGACCAAGAAATGACCACTGATGACCTTGGTGTGAGCAGTTTGGGTAGAGTGGTGGGAGAAAACCTGACTATACACAAGACAGAATGAGCAAAGAAATATTGAAAATTTCAAGTTAAAACAACTCTCTAAAGAACTCTTGTTGTGTAAGGAAAGAAAAATGATGCAGTAGTTGGAAGAGGAAAAGGAGTCAAGAGAGGGCTCTGTTGTTTTATGTTTTAAGATATTTATGCTGCTGGCAATGATTCAGTTCAGAGGTCCTCTAAAAAAGTGCTCTTTGCATCATCTAATTACACAAATTTACCTTTCCCACCTACGTGAGAAGTAGTACTTGTCTTACCTGAGGGGAGGATTCGTTATCTTAATTAAAAATGCTTAGGATTCCACCTTGATATTTCATGATGTAAAGTGGTCCCATATTTTGTAGCCAACCCCATGATGTGTCAACACCCTCCCCTTCTTGACCTTGGGTTCCCTATTAAATATGTAAATCATATTTATATGTGTTTCTTTTTAAGTGACTCCAATTAGTAAAGAATCTTTGTTATTGTTAGGTGCCGTGGAGTCGGTTCCTATTCATAGCAACCCTACGTACAACAGAACGAAACACTGCCCAGTCCTGCACCATCCTTATAGTATGAACCTTTAGCGAATGTTATTTGTTATTTATTGATGTGACCTCATCTGATACTGCTAAGTCTAAAATTCCTTTGTGGATTAATTGTGCTGTTTTTGTTTTATTTTTTTCACTAGCTGCAATCTATATTTCATCAGTGCTCCAAAAAGTATCAACATAAGAACAATAAGTACCAGATAAACACAATAGCAGCAGGGGGAAAAAAAAATGCTTTTTAAAGTTAATTTCAGTCCTCAAATACTAGGATTTTCATTATAAATTTCTTTTGTATCAATGATACATTTTGCCCAGATTTTTACAGGAAAAACAAAAATGTCTTAAGTAATAATTTATAAAATTTATCGACACTTATTTTAGTGAGCTAAGTAATTAACTATGAAAAACATTGTACAAAACTTTTTTTTGTTAATTATAAAAAAGTCATAATGTCAACTCAAGGAAAAAGACAAATACATAAAGAACTAGACACTAGCTCTTAAAATTTTGTAGAATGAATGTTTTCCATTTTTGATAGTGGAACATTATTTATTTGTTACAAAGGAATCACATACTGTTTTACCATATTGAATTTAATCTGCAAGAGAAGCAGATTATGTTCTGGGTAGCTCAGGACAGCTCCTTGGGTAATCTTTTCTTTAACATGGACAGTGGCAATGTGGACATTGCCACCATAGAATTTCTTTAAAAATCAGTTGCTCTCAAGTCGATTCTGACTCATGACGACCACATGTGTGTCACATTAGAACTATGCTCCATAGGGTTTTCAGTGGCTGATTTTTCAGAAGTAGATCACCTGGGCTTTCTTCTAAGGTACCTCTGGGTGGACTCAAACCTCCAACCATCTGGTTAGCAGCCAAATGCCTTAACTGTTTATACTACCCAGAGACTCCAGAATTCCTCTAGAGCCATTCTAAACCATTCTGATTTCATATAAACTTTGTGAGTGAGTTTATTTTAACAAAAAACTGCATCAATTTATGTAAGTTTATTTTATTTTCTAATTGCAATAAAAATTCTGAGTAACTAAATAACAAATGTCTTTTGAGGCTAGCTGCCACGGCCTGCTGAGGTGAAAGTTCTCTTGACTTCATTTATTCTGTGTGTGTTTGTTTTCTATTTTGTTTCAAAGTCACTGAATTAATTTTCTTTGACTTAAATCCATGTTTATACTAAACAAAGTTACATATTTTATCCCGTTATCCTTGGGGATAAATTAAGCTCTTTTCAGTGTTACGTTCAAGCAGTCCTACACGTTTGGTCAAAGGTTAAAACTTAACAGTGAGCTCATGGCTATTAACCTTAATTTAAGCAAGCCTAAAAAAAAATTTTTTTTTTTGCTGGTGGAGAGAGTCACCAAAAGAATGAAAAAATGACGGGGAATGTGAAATTAGGAAAACCAAGATCAAAGAAAGACATCTATATGTTTTCTCATATGAAGCTCTCTGTGAATTTGAATAATTAGAAAACTGTCACTTCTTTCTGCATATAAATTCTTACCTTTTAAAATATATGGTCAACTACTGACCAGTCACAATTTAAAGATTTTTATAAGATATAATAACATAAAAATATTATAAGTAACTTGGGAAAAAATGTTATGCCATTGAACTATAAAACTTAATTAAAAAGCATTCTGTTCAACAAATATATATAACGTGTTCAACTGCTAACTGAGAGGTTGCAGGTTCAAAGTTCACTCAGAGTTCATTTGGCATAAAGGCTGAGCAATCTACTTCTGAACAGTCATTGAATTGAATATCCTACGGCACACAGTTCTATTCTGACACGTGGGGGGTCTCCAGGAGCTATAATCAACTCAAAGGCAGCTGATAAAATCCTTTACTAAAACTGATGGATCTACGATAGATGGCACTGCAAAGATAATTAGGTTTTTGTGTGGCATAACCGTATCACATTATGTTGTTGTCATTGTTGTTAGTTGCCATTGAGTCAATTCCAACTTATGGTGACTCCATGTGTGCAGAGTAGAACTGCTCCATAGGGTTTTCAAGTCTGTGACCTTTTGGAAGCAGATCGCTTGGCCTTTCTTCCAAGGTGGCTCCTGAATGGGTTCGAACTGTCAATATTTGGACTAGTAGTTGAGCACTTAACCATTTGCGCCACTCTGGGACTCCTATTGCTTTATAGAACTCTTAGTAACAATTGTGTGAATTTGCTCTCCTTGGATTAAAATAGTCTTAGAAACCAGAATTAATTAATTCTAGAAAATAGTCGCAATGGATTTTTCCTTACTTTTTGTTTGTTGCTAGCAAAGCCGGTAAAACTAAGGTTTTTCCCTCCATAGGTTTGGGATGAAAATCTTGCAAAATCTGCAGAGGCTTGGGCAGCTACTTGCATTTGGGACCACGGACCTTCTTACTTACTGAGATTTTTGGGCCAAAATCTGTCTGTACGAACTGGAAGGTAAGAAGCAGTTTCATTGGTTCAACTCATCCGCATGACTTTATTATTCATGAAGCCCAAGGTGGGGTGAACACCAATTTCAAGTAATATCAGGAAACATTTATTGAAGGGTCACTATGCTTCAAGCATTGATGCTTCCCGTATGAATGTTTTAGATGTCATTAAACATTATTTAATTCATTAAAAGGGCCTGATAAGACCAGTTTCACTCTTGAAACGACCTCTCAACCTGTATTCTCCACTACCTTCACTCTTCCATCTCAGAAAACACGTGTAGGCTATGGAAGAAGCCATTCTTGTGTTCAATGCACTAAAATATGGATTTGGGAAAAGAGGCAGGATGAGAAATTATAACATGATGGGTTCCAACTAAAACTACAATAGCTCTGAACTTGCTGGACTCCCCATTTCTGTTACGGCTCACTAGTGAGAGGGCTCCAGTGCTAGGGATATGCAACTGCGGGAAAATCTGTTCTCATCGATAGGGTAATTTTTCTACTCCTATGGAATGTCACTATCCAACATTCCAAAGACCCATTCTGTTCCATATAGGAAAGGAAATTCAGGTGCCCTATTATTACGTTTTTATTATTATTATTAAAGTTAAAATGTTTCAGGTCTAATGGGGGAAAAACAACAACCACCACAAAGTTCCGCTAGTATCTCTATACTACTATATCTGTATATCTAATTCTTGGTGGTGTATAAAGTTCAGAGGGATGAAAAATTTGGCATGGATTAAACTAGATATATATAAGAATTCCTGAAATATTTGCATTTTTGTTTTCAAATCAGCCTGAGGCATACTTAGACAAATACAGGGTCACATGCTCCAGCCCTGGACACCGTCATGCTTGCCCCTACTTGGAGACTTCGGGACTCTACAAGGTGGCGATGGTAATGACCAGGCATGAGTTTGCACTTGCATCGCCATGACTAATCTGCAAAAAAAAAAAAGCGATTAATTTGCAATTTAACATGAATCCACTGTATATAACCACTGCTGTACTCAATGTTCTCTCTCTCTTTTTTTCTTTGTATCTAGATATCGCTCTATCCTTCAGCTGGTCAAGCCATGGTATGATGAAGTGAAGGATTATGCATTTCCATATCCCCAGGATTGCAACCCCAGATGTCCTATGAGGTGCTATGGCCCCATGTGCACACATTACACACAGGTTATTTTGATTGCTTTGTTAATTTTTTATTTATAACTTTAAAATAAATCTTTTTGCTATTTTGGTGGGGGTGCGTTTTCTTGGAGTCCTGGTGGCATGGTAGTTAAGAGCTTGGCTGTTAATCAAGAGACTGGCAGTTCGAATTCACCAGCTGCTCCTTGGAAATCCTAGAGGGACGTTCTATTCTGTCCTTTAGGGTCACTTTGAGTTGGAATCAACTCTCTGACTTCAATGACAGCATATTGGTTTATTTCACAGATGGTTTGGGCTACCTCCAATCGGATTGGATGTGCAATTCATACTTGCCAAAACATGAATGTTTGGGGATCTGTTTGGCGAAGTGCAGTGTACTTAGTTTGCAACTACGCTCCAAAGTAAGTACCGGTTTGGACTCAGCTTCCTGGATCTGATGATGATGTTAAATACCTCCAGTCGGATAGGTATTTTTGACAGGTAAATAATATGAGTAAATTTAGCTACAATGTTGTCTAGTCCTCATATCCATCGCCACTCCTATATTCCTGAAAAGTGATGAGCTGAAAGGTTCCTTTTCACAAGGACAGAGATCTATGCTTTACACTGTAGCCAAAACAATTGAAGATACTGATACTCACTATGAGTCGGAATTGACTCGATGGCAATGGGTTTGATTTTTTGGTTTTGGATACTTACTAAACACTCCCCATCACCTTTCTTTAGTCATGGTAAACCCCAAATAAACACTCTAACTCACATGCTGACATGGATAGCTATATAAAAGGCATCAGAAACAAATCTAGGGTATTTACAAACACCACAACTTTTTTTTTTTTATAGTGCTTTAAGGAAAGTTTACAGTTCAAGTCGGTTTCTCATACAAAAACTTACACACACATTGATATGTGACCCTAGTTGCTCTCCCTATAATGTGACAGCACACTCCCCCTCTCCACCCTGTATTCCCTATGTCTATTCAACCAGCTCCTGTCCCCCTCTGCCTTCTCATCTCGCCTCCGGACAGGAGCTGCCTACGTAGTCTCATGTGTCTATTTGAGCTAAGAAGCACACTCTTCACCAGTATCATTTTATGTCTTATAGTCCAGTCTAATCTTTTTCTGAAGAGTTGGCTTTGGGGATGGTTTTAGTTCTGGGCTAACAGAGAGTCCAGGGGCCACGTCCTCTGGGATTCCTCCAGTCTCAGTCAGACCACTAAGTCTGGTCTTTTTAGTAGACTTTAAGATCTGCAACTCACTTTTCTCCTGCTCCATCAGGAATTCTCTGTTGTGAACACCACAATATTTTTATCTATCAGTATTAGAATGTGGGCTAACCCTTTTCACGAGAAAAGCAAAATATTCATAATAAAGTCTTTTTTTTTAGACTAAGATTAAAAATCATATTTACTAATTTCACAGATGGTTAAGGTGGCATTATCAGACGGGAAAATTTAAATGCTATGAAATTTTTTAATTACAGCTTTGGCATGATTTAAATATCATCACAATAAAAATTGCACAGAAATTTCATCACATGGCATGTATAAAAAGGTAGTAAGAAATTGTATCAAGAATTATCAAATATGCTCACATTTATGAAGATTATAAGCTGGAGATAAAAACTTGTCAATGTTTGAAAATGCCTTCCTGATAACAATAACTCTTCAGATGATAAAATGCTCTAATATTTATGCATGATTCTGTTCCCATTTGGAATTAATACCAAAAATGTGCAAAGGATTTATGATGCTTTTGGTGTTTTCCAAAGCAAGTCCCAGAGAGTTTCTCCAGTTATTCTAGCATGGGGAGGGGATGAGAAAATGTTTCACAAATAATTTCATTACTCATTTGTATGGTAGGAGGCCAGTGGCAGTATTTTACAAAGTTAGAAAAGATACACAATTTGCCCGATGGTCCCCTATTCATAATTTTTAAAATGCGAATGTTTTGGAAAGTAGAATGTGTCTACGCAATAAGAAAAGTATCGAAGTGATGCATTTTTTCCATATTTTTTTGTTGCCCACCTTGTCTTTTCCTGTTCAGCTTTTGCTCTTACTCCCTGACATATAGCTGCCAAGTAGTACCGAATGGTCAAAGAGATTTTTGTTTCAATCATTCAATTATTTTGTTTTTGTCCAGTGACTAGAATTTTCTAATATTCTTGGATTATCTGATTGACTTTACATACTTTTTTTGTAAGGTAAATCCTTATAATGATTTCTCTAATCAAAGTAACATCTGTGACTGAACACAATAAAGTAATATTTGATTTCTAGCAAAATGGAAGATTCAAGCTATCTTATATAACTGCTTTACAATCACACTTGTTCATTTTTTTCTATGTAGTTTTAATAGCTGCAAATTATCAAGGTTTTTCTATGCATATTCAACATAAGCTTTTTTTTCTATTATTTTTAGAAATTATTGTTTTATCAGTTTGAGGAAAAAGAAGAGCAACCTTGTGCTCTACCTCTTAGTCAGACAGTATCATAATTTGAATGATGGCTGAATAAAGCAAACAGATATGTCAGTGGATATATTGTAAAAGAAATTTATCTCTAGATACAATCAGCATTGATACTGCAGTGATAATGGCAAAAATGCCTTCTATAGTCATCCAAGCATATGGCATTTAATATTACGTATGAATGGAATGTTTGCCTTGATTTCTTCACACTAGAAACATGTTTAAGAACTGGGTCTTATTCGATGTAAAATAAGAAAATTTAGCAAGTCTAAAAAAATGACAAATTAACTATTTGAATGTGGCAAAGTGCTACCTAGCATCCAAGTGTATACATTTTAAATGTATTCAGTTTTTTAAGGTAAATAAAATATGTAAGTGTATTCAACATTAAACAATGTATTCAACATGGGTGTGATTGAATAGGAAAAAAAAAGGGTTTTAAATTCCCTGATAAAATACTACTTGAGGTGAACAAGAGAATTTATGACATTCACTACAGTAAGGTTGACAATAGCCAGACCTTGCTTCTGTTTTTATATATTTTGAACTAAAATATAGAAGTAATGTTTGATGATGTACAGGTCCAAGGATTTAAGACAGTGCATTAACCTGCTATATTATAGTTACAATAAACTTGTTGCTGTCAGGTCAATTCTGACTCATTGCAACCCTATACGACAGAGTGGAACTGCCGCATAGGGTTTCCAAGGCTGTAAGTCTTTACAGCATCAGACTGTCACATCTTTCTCCTGTGGAACAGCTGGTGAGTTCCAATTGCCAACCTTTAGGTTAACAGCCGAGCAGTTAACCACTGTGCCACCAGGGCTCCTACAGTCCTAATAAAGAACTATTATTCCAGAACCTAGATGATGGAGAAAGTTTTAAAGCCGTGACAGACATCTGAATGTGATTCTTTAATCAAATGTCAATATGAAGCTACCTCAAGCCCAACTCAGGGAGTAAAAAGTAGAGAGAGAGCATTTAATTAGATCGGGGAGAGGAAGACAAAAAGAATGAACAATAGAATTTAATAGCTTGACTGATTTACTGCTGAATGTAATTATCCTCTATTCTACAAAAGTTATGATTTATGTAAAAGTATGTAATATAAACATATGTAATAATTTCACATATAATAAGAGTGTATTTCTAAGCTTAGGTTCCCAAAAGTAAATTCTCTAAAATTTCAAAAATTATGTAACAAATAGAAAAATTATAAAATTAAGATAGCATAGGCTGGACCTATATATTTCTAAAGTTTTGGGTAAAGTTACTGAAGGAAATAAGATTAAGAATATAGAATGGGGGAAGATTAGGATAAAAGAGGGAGCAACACTCATAAGAAGATGGGTGCTGTCAAAGTTCCTGGGCAAGGGTGTGACATCATCAAAATAAAGCTCAAAGAAGTTTATGCTAATGGTATAGAGTAAATTAAATATAGATACGAAGACTTGGAATCTCATTTTGTGATATGAACAGTTAATGAGCATGTTTATCATTTTATAGATACAAATCAGTATTTTTAACTGACTTTAACCAGATATTTTCATGTCCTGTAGATATACTTTTACAAGCCATTGCTTGGCCTTATTTCAGTCATAAAGAAGACCAGGGACATTTTTTCCATACTTTAACTTCTTAATCTCCTGTTGTGTTATCTTCAGTTCTGCCTTTTTGCCTCTGATACCCAAATTTTTCCTTCACCATATTCTAGTCATCTAGTGTTGCTATAACAGAAATACCACAAGAGAAGGCTTTAACAAAAAGAAATTTATTTCTTCACAGTAAAGTAGGCTAAAAGTCCAAATTCAGGGCGTCAGCTCCAGGAGAAGCCTTTCTGTCTCTGTCAGACTTCTCCTTAACCTTCCTCTGGATTAGGAGCTTCTCTGCAGAGGGACCCCAGGTCCAAAGGACACTCTCTGCTCCCAGCATGGCCTATTTTGGTATGAGGTTCCAACTCTCTGCTTGCTTCCCTTTCCTTTTATCTCTTATAAAATAAAAGGTAGTGCAGGCCACACCCCAGAGAAACTCCCTTTACATTGAATCAGGGATGTGACCTTAGTAAGGGTGTTACAATCCCACCCTAATCCTCTTTAGCATAAAATTACAGTCACAAAATGGAGGACAACCACACAATACTGGGAATCATGGCCCAGCCAAATTGATACACATATTTGTGGGGGAACATAATTCAATCCATGATGGTTCAATTTCTTTTACATCACTATTTCTTTGTAATCTAGTTAGTAATCATCACACTACTGAAAATACATGTGTTGCCTTCTCCTTTGTATTTAAAAGAGCTAGATAGCAGTAAGGTTATTGTGGCTGCTTTTAACTATTCTGAGTGGCAGATGTGGTTTATTAGTATAATCGTGCCCATGGACACAAATGAAAAAAATATTGACAATGCAAAGTCAATTAAGTGTGTTCAGTCTATCAAAAACTAATGCCATTAACTAAAATAACTTAATAACTATAGTAATAAACCAAACCAAACCCAGTGCCGTCGAGCTGATTCCGACTCATAGCGACCCTATAGGACAGAGTAGAACTGCCCCATAGAGTTTCCAAGGAGCGCCTGGTGGATTTGAACTGCCAGCCCTTATGGTTAGCAGGCGTAGCACTTAACCACTATGCCACCAGGATTTCCAAGCCATAGTAATAGCTAAAGTCAATGGAAAAATGTTTTTGCATAACCTTTAATGGTTTCTGTAAGCCATTATTCTCTTATTATGAGAACGGCGGTTTTCTTTTCTATTTAATGGGAGATCGGAAATGTAAAATAGCTTACGACTTTAGAAGTAAATATTGTGGGTATCCTTACTCATGTCATGTTTTCTAAGCCTGCCAGAAAATATTGTGCATTTTTAAGCATCTTTAGAAGAAGATCAGCATGATTTTAGAAGATGTAAATTTAATTGATGATGTTCTGACTATGTGCTGTAGATAGGAGCCTTGGTGGCACAGTGGGTAAAGCATGTGGCTGCTAACTGAAAGGTTGGCAGTTCAAACCCACCAGCTGCTCTGCAGGAGGAAGATGTGACAGTCCACTCTGTAAAGGTTTACAGCTTTGAAAATCTTATGGGGCGGTTGTATTCCATCCTATAGGGCCGCTATGAGTTGGAATCAACTCGATGACAATGCGTTTGGTTTTTTTTTTTTTTGGGAGGGGGGTAAGGGGGCTTGGATCCTATGAAGCATAGTTCTACTCTGACACACATGGGGTTGCCGTGAATTGAAATCATCTAGACGATAATGGGTTTGGTGGGGTTTTTTGTTTGTTTTAAAATGTGTTTTTTTTTTTTAGAAGGCTGCTGTAGAAAGGGACACATATGGTGAGGAGAATGAACATTGAGTCTGGCGCCTGATGACTTATAATGTCATCAGCACTGTAGGGACTTATTATCTGTAAAGTAAGATAATATTAACTTTCTCAGAGGGGAAGTATCAAAGAAGTAAGATGTATAGAAAAAGTTGTTGTTAAAATAAGAAATGGATACAATTTTTTTTTTCTAAAGCTACGAACTTCTCAAACAATGATCACATGTGATCATGTGTTTAAGGATGACCTATTTTATTTTAATGAGTGACACTGACATCTTTTGTTTTCCGTCTAGGGGCAATTGGATTGGAGAAGCACCATATAAAGTAGGGGTACCATGTTCAGCTTGTCCTCCAAGTTATGGAGGATCTTGTACCGACAATCTTTGTTTTCCAGGAGTAACATCAAACTACTTATACTGGTTTAAATAAACTTACCTTTTCCTCCAGGAAATATAATGGTTTCTGGGGATCATAGGCATATATGTATATTGAATTTTGCACATATTATACATACTTTATGATAATCTTGTTTTACTTTTAGTATTAATTTGTATAAATTAATGTTTATTTAGTATGTTTGTTTAACTCTTTGAGGTAATCAAAATATTGTTTCTATTTTCTGACTTCTAAGCCTAACTTAAAATACTGTATTGTAGTGATGACATAGTAGATGCATCGTATTCCAAACTTACTTTCCAAAGGGATTGGGTTATTATGTTCCTAAGGAATAACCTGCAATGTGTATACACACACACACACACACACACACACACACAATATATGATGTAACACACAGATAATAACATGATTTAATAGCCAGATTGGTGGGAAATTTTAAAAATATATAAACTATGTATGAGGTGCTGGACATTTTCAGCACCCATTTTTATAATACCTACAGTATGATAGTGTACAAAATAGCACTGAGAGCTATCTGGAAATAAGAATTCAATTAAGTACCCAAGGATTTCATTCTGGAAATAATTTATTTAAGCCCAGCAAAGGGTAAGCTCAACTCATGTAAGTTCTTATGTAAGTTTCCAAATTGTGGCTTTTGTTTAGTCTTTTTTTTTTGTTTTTAATCAGTGGTCATGTGTTGAGTACTTACATTGTACAAAACACTCTGATAGCTGTGTTAAGATAATGCAAAGATAATGAGATATAGTTCCTGTCTACAAAATGCTCAGAAAAATGCTCAGAAAATAATGCAACCCAGTAATTTGCTGTAAAATTATTATTTTTTAGCAAATAGATTTTCATGCAGGTTTGAGGAAGTAAATATAACATCTGTATACCCCTGTTGGTGGGATAGGTGATATACCATACTGTGTAATATGGGAGCTTCTGGATAATATTAAAATTGAGCTACAGTATTTGGAACTAGAAGGGCCGCCCACGTAATACTGGATCAGAATGGAGCGCTGTGACTTTTCAAAGTGGAAAGCAGGAAGCAAGACGCTAAGAAAGCCAGTGAGGGCCAAGACAGGTGAAATTTGAGGAATAGGTATGAAATATCACAGAAATGGGGTTATTGCACAAAAACACCAGGTCGAGAGCTTCAGTGGGACTTACATGAGGGTCTAGGAAATCTTGAGGCCTGTTAGGAGAAGGTGAAAGATGACAGAAAAAAACGTATGGGATGCCGAGGGATTTTGTTTGTCTTTATTTGGTGAGAGCCAAATTATTTATCATCTTAGGTCTTTGAGTGTCATATTAAATATGCTATGTTCAGAGCACATGCAATTATGATCTTAAAGTAACCCTCTTCGGATACTTTCCTGAGGACTAATTACCACAATTGGTTTCTACTGACATTGCTGTAGACAACAACAACAACAGTTGACTCTCAAGTTCTAGGCACAGGCTTTACATGAGTAATGATTCCCAGTGACTGCTGGCTAGAACAATATAGTGAGTTAAATCAAAAAGGGGATCAAAGGACACTGTTGGATATATACATTTTTTTCCTAGGATAAACTAAAATTGATTAACCACAAGATTTCATAAATTAAAGTTAAATTTAGTAGCATTGCTCTTCAGAGTTGGCTGAGAGATACAGTTTTTCTGCTTTTCCCTTTTTTTGAGTCATATATGTACTGCTCTCGAGTCGATTCCGACTCATAACGACCCTATACAACACAGTAGAACTACCCCACAGGGTTTCCAAGGAGCAGCTGGTGGATTTGAACTGCCGACCTTTTGGTTAGCAGCTGAGCTCTTAACCACTGAACCACCAGGGCTCCTTAACTAGAACCACTGAATCCTCGGACTTAAGCAGCTATTCAGACAATCTTTCCCATGTTGAATTCAGCCTAGACTGGTATAGGTCTGTATTTCTAAACCAAATAGAAGAAGAATTTTTCTGTTCTTCATTAGATTTGACTGTGGAAATCTGTGAAGTGACAGTCACTGTGAAAATTTCACTCATGTGATTTTGGAAATGCAGAATTTCCTTATTCAGGAAATCTCAGGAGAGCACATCTGGGTCAAAACACTTAACACATTACGTTTCAAATGCATGTGTGTGTGTATGTGTGCGTGTACTTGTTAATGCAGGTTATGTAATGCTTCCATAGAACTAGAGAACAAGTAAACATGATTAGTTTCAGAGTGTAAGTAACAGGAGGAAGCTATTGTTTAAAATTGCCCATACATTTGCAGTTTCTTAGGGAAAACACTTTCAAAGTTGACTGCCACCTAATTAAATCCATTCATTGGAGAAGAATCAACCATGTGGAGATTAGGTCTACATAATGATAAACAAATGGCCTGATAACTTTCACAAATTGAATATGGTGACCAAATGCTTGTTATCATACTACTCTGCCTTTGTGGCAACATGCATAGATGCCATTCCAAGTAGATATTTGGGGAATAAAATGGAGAACTGAAATAATTATAAAATTCAGGCCCCAGTCCAACTTTTCTCTAAGATATCTAGGCAATTAGAGGAGAATCCCATTAGTGGGATGTTTGCTCGATTTATCTAGAAAAGTGTTTCCATCCTCCACTTTGTTACATTCGCTCTATAGAAACAGTGACACTAAACAGAAGATGGATTTTTGTTTGTTTGTTTCAGTTCTGTTGCTGGTCTGCTTTTTTCTTTTTTCAGTTCTAGAGAGGAATAATGACTTTTATTACACATTTCAAAGAAGTTCCTATGAAGGTAAAATGACCATCTTAATAGAAATTTATGAGTATTGAAATTATTGTTAATATTGTGCAACTTTTATTTGAGATAAAATTAAAGTTTTCACGAGCTCCTCTTTGGCAGGAACTCTGTCTAATTCTACTTTGTGTTTATCCCAGCATCCCACATAGTTGGCCGTTAAGTAAAAAATATTTAAAAAATGTTTATAAGAACGGATTTTTAGAATTAGCTTTAAAAAAAAGTCTACGATTGCACCAGTTTAGAGAAATTACATCTTTCCATGTTTTCTTAAGACAAAAATGTCTTAAATGTAAAGCTTTGAATGTATCAAAAATCCAAATAAATCATCAAACATAGATTAAGAGTAGGATATAAGTTTATTTATAATTTAACAAGTCAGATGAAAATATAACGGGTATATTTGTTATTCTATCTGTACTTTTAAAGTTGGTAATACAAAATGGCCATGTGAAATGTTTAATTTTTCCAGGCTAAAGCAGACAAAAGTGTGCTAATATCGACCCAGTATGTGATATTTTTCACAGCATTCAACAATGGTGCTAGAATAGCTATTTCTCACTGTAATTTCCAGAGGCAGAAGGGTCTGGGTATAAGCTATTTCCTAAGAGCAGCTTTAACTAATCAGCGTTGAGGTTTTCATTTGAAACGGCTTCATTCAAAAGAAATAGTAGTTGGCAGACGTTTGTACAGCATTGATCCTCTCTATGGTATAGATTTTTTCATATTACTTCTTGGTGTTGAGTACCATCCAATTGATTTCAACTCACAGTGACCCCATGTGACAAAGTTTTATTAAAATATCTGTGGTATGACTTTTTTTTTTTTTTTTTTAACATTTCTACTGACTACCATATCATACCCGTTGCCTTGGCGTTGATTCTGACTCATGACAACCCTATAGGACAGAGTAGAACTGCCCCATTGGGTTTCCAAAGAGCGGCTGGTGGATTCGAACTGCAGACATTTTGGTTAGCAGCTGAGCTCTTACTAAGAGGTAGTAAAGGAGTCCTGGTGGAGCAAGGGCTAAGCTTTTGGCTGCTAACCAAAAGGTTGGCAGTTTGAAGCCACCCAACAGCCCCTTAGGGGAAAGACCAGACGATCTGCTCCTATAAAGATTTTCAAAATAGAAAAAAAAAGCCAAACCCACTACCATCCAGTCAAGTCCAATTCACAGTAATTCTGTAGTACAGAGTAGAACTGTCCTATAGAGTTTCCAAGGCTGTAAATCGGTATAGAAGCAGACTGCCACATCTTCCTCGCCCAGAGCTGCTACTGGGTTCGAACTGCCAACATTTCAGTTAGCCACCAAGCACTTTAACTACTGCATCATTAGATTACAGTCTAGAAAGCCCTATAAAAAAAAAAAAAAAAAAGGGGCAGTTTTACCCTCTCACATGGGGTCACTATGGGTTGATTTCGATTCGAGGATGCACAACAAAAATATACATATTTGTGTTAAATCAACTTAGAGAATTGACATAAATAACTCTAATACACATTTTAAGCCAGTGTGTTTTGTGCTCATATCCTATTTATTAAATCAGTGCACAAGCTCAACAGATAATTTGACTGAGTCTATGAACGAAAGCCATGCTTAGACTTTGGTCTATGTTTGGTTCCTGTGTATCATTATTCTGAGGTTCCACAGTTCCATAGCATGCAAACCTTGATGTGTATGGAAACCTTTACCTACCAGAGTGTAAAGTTAGATTTCTATCAATGCCTAAAAGTATCTTTGCTTTTATATGCTGTCCCCCCTCCCCCATATTGTCATTATATGTTTTGGGTAAGGTATTCAAACTTAGGCTTTATCTACCAAAACATACTTAAATACATGCAAAATGATTTTCTAAAAATTATGTCATGGTTTAACTTTGACTTATGAGAGGTCAATCAAAAGCTTAGAAAGTTTTATAATTCACTGGTTAGTGGTGCTGGAAACACAGTGTAACCACCATACCCTTGCTGCAAAGTTTTTATTACATGTGAACAATCAACATCTGTTTTGGTGCTAAATATATGGTGCTAAATGAATTGGTAGCATTAATAGCATTACTGATGCTCTCTATTCATTGTTAAAAGTGTTAGGTTTACCCATTCAATTCCTGATTCAGAAATATTAAATAAAATCCTATGATAAATTAATTTTAACCAAAAACATGGTAGTGGACTATTTTTTTCTGTAACATCCAGCATTATTTAGGTGTTACAGAATGTAAATATACTTCTTTAGAAGTTATCAATTTTTTTTTTCCTTTAAACTTAAAAAAAAAAAAAAAACCCTTTAAGCTTAGCAATGTTCGAATTCAAGCACCACCTGAGGGTTAGAGTAAAAAAAAACACGTACAATATTCATGGTGCAGGCACTGGCGCCCTCTAGTGGTTGTAAGACAAATTCTTGATGGCTGCTTGGCTTGCAGAATAAACCGTTTCTGCTCAATCAAAATATGTCGCACAATATTAGAATCCCCTGTTACTCCCTAAACCTGACAGCATTTAAAAATGCTTAACTCTATTAACATACTTTTCTAAGTGAGTTAATGTACGTTGGCACCCATTTTCCTAACTAATAATGTTTCTCATGATTTTCCAGTTCCATGAAGGTTAATAAACTGTTTTAGCTTTTGTCTTTTTTTTTTTTTTTTTAGACCAGGTATTGCTAAAATATATTTTTCCACTTGGTTAACATCGTAAATAAAACGAGCATTATGGTTAGCAAATAGAACCATAATTGTATCTCACTTTCAAAAGTAATGCTTTATTTTTTAGTGTAGTACATAAGATAAAAATAAATATATTGATATAACAATTATTTCTACGTAGGAGGTATAGTCTCTCCCCCTTTCGATTATAACCTATAATTCGGGAATATTATTGGGTCATACTTCTAAGCTAATGATGAAATTTCATTCAGAGTTCTCCCAGACTAACAAATGTTGAACATAAAAACTTGGAATTCTAACACCTGTACTGCAATATTCTTAAGTCAATTTTCAGATGAGATGTTTAATTGACTGGATGTGATAATCTGCTTTTAACAGAGATGTTTCTTAAACTGTGTGTAGTTTAAGAAATAGCCTTGAACAAATAGCTTTGAAGCTGTTTTACAAATTTGTATTTTCGTAAAGAAACAGAACACTTTGTACGATCAAAATCATATACAAAAGCATATAAAGCACAATAAATGGACATTCTTATCCCTCACGCCTCTCCCAGAACCTGGGAAGTTTCTTCTCAGAGCCTGAGGAGTCCATAAAACAGAACAACATTGAATTAAATCACCCAAGTCCTCCTCATTTTCTTGAAAACAATCAGTTAACTAAAGGAAAAAAGGTGCTTTTGAGGACTTAAATTATTTGGATGATTCTTTTAGATGCTCGCTTCACTTTGCATGTATTAGCAGCCTCTTGGTTTTCATGGAGAATAAAAATGCTGAGATAAACTGGTGCTTGGTTACATATTACAACGTCTTGTCTTATATTATTTGACAAATGGAATTTCGGTGCCATAATATTTTGAGAATTAGAAATAATTGTGATGCACATAGGAAACCAGTATGTTTTTTAAAATATCTACATATGTTTCAAATATTTTTGTAATCTTAAAATATTGTATTATTTAGATAATATTTTTTTAAAAAACCAGATAATTTGGATCAATGTTATTCATTGCCTAACCCCGTGGCAGTGAAAGGTGCCTTCAATGTTGTAATAAAATGCCGTTAAGTGTGTACATACATAAAACCTGTGTAAACTTCTGTCCTAATGAAGCATAACAAATGTAGCCTTTTGAGCTCTGCTGTATTATTTTTTCTTTCAATAAATGATTACAATCCATTGCTTTGTTTTAAAATATATCTAATAGTTTTTTATTTTCCATAGGGGTTTTTAATAGATTCAGAACTGGTAACATAATTTTGGTAAGAAACTAACTACCTTTCTAAACCAATGAACTAATTCATCACTGAAAGACATCAACTTCTCTTTTTCTTTTATTTTTTAAATTGCTTCCCCACATTCCCTGCATTCTTCCCCCATCTTTCCATCCTCCTCCATTTAACTCCAAAAAAATATTTTGAGGTAACAATATAAAATGTATTTCCCTGATGAAAGAGGAAAAGGAACTACATCAAGAAGTTCTGATTGAGGAAAATTGCCGCAGTTGAGCATAAATTTATCTATTTGTATTTGTTGTGGTAAATACGTATGCAACAAAACATTTGCCATTTCAAAATTCTTCACATGTACAATTCATTGGCATTAATTATGTTTATCATGTTGTTCAACCTGAACATAAATATTTTTATGCCTCCCACATAGAGAGCTTGAAGAGACACTGTAAGTATAACTGGGAAAGAAGCACCATCCTGAATCATGATTTAGTCCAATGCTGGTGATTGCCATGGTGGCCCTGGCTTTCATGCAGGATAACTTCTTCCTCAATGGTTTTCCCTACAAAAATCACAAACTGGACTCAACGGTAGATCTCACAACCCAGTTCCACTGAGAAGAACCAGAATTTAGGACTTTATTTAAATTTCTCCTTATCATAATTCACGTAAAATGGGGACGTCTCACTAACTTAAACCTTTTCTCAAGGGATTGCTTACCTGTCCACTATAGCTCTCTCCCAGCTTTTCTTTCTCTTGCCAGTCCTTCCTTTTTCACATTACTTCGTCCTCTTTCTAGCCTCCTGGAAGTTCTATCCATCTCCACAGAAGGTGGAGCTCCATTCATTGATATGTGTGGTGTGTTTCACAAATTATAGCTGCCCCTCAGATTTAGGTCTGACAGATGCTAATGAGGTCTCATCCTTCTAGTCCTGCACACCTCTGAAGGTGAAGAAATGGGGAGGATGCTGGGTGACCTGAATTCATTTTATTCAGCCTTCCCTACCGATGAGTGCTATGGCTGAGGACCTCATCAGAAACAAGCACATTGTGACAAGGCAAACATGGGCTCTCCCAGAAACAGCAGCCTATGCTCTTGTGAGGAAATGTTATCCCCACTGTCATGTGACTCTGACCCAGTTCCTTCTGAGAGAGGGACCTTGGCGTGGCTGTACCAGGCAGCACTGACTTCCTCCTGAGCAGTCCTTACACCGTGGAGCTGACCCTGCAGGAGCAAGTGGCTCATTACAGCAAAATGGCAATGTGGCACCAATCCTAGTTGAATCTCTCTGACCCCCAACCCTCTCCCTTGTGGAAGAGAGGCAAACTCTTGGCCTTTTCCCTTCATTTATAGCTTATTAATTGAAAGAAGAGTGCCAGGTTATCAAGGAACACATGGTTTTTACTAAACTTGAGAAATTTGTTTAGTGAGTTATTACATTATATATTGAACAACATATGTAATTATTGTCCCCAAAATGATGTTTTTTAAATATAAAAAGTGCATGAGACTGGCATAGCCCTATTCTATTTTTAAAATTAAAAGGTATATGAAAATTCTACCGCCCCTAGAATCTGGGAATAGTTTGAAAAATTACATATGCACTTACCCTTTGACCCAGCAATTCCCTAGCAAACGTGAAATGACATGCAGGCAAGGTTAATCACCGAATCATTATGTGTAATAGCAAGAGGCCAGAAACAATGCGAAGGTCCCTCCACATGAGGGACTACTAGGCAATCAAAAAAGGAATGGGGGAAATGTCTGTACACTGACGCTGAGTGGGCTCTCCGGACATATTGCCAAGTGAAAAAAAGCATAGTGCAGAAGAGTGTAAGTAGTATGCTGCCCTTGTAAGAAAAGGTTAGGGGGAGAATACATATCTACACACGCATACATTTATAAGACATGTTGGCTTTTATTTGGAAAAAGAAAAGTAGACTGGTACATTTTACAGAATAAAAATGATTACTTCTATGGGAAATAAAGGAACAGGATGGAGGAGATGAAATATTTCAAATGACTTTAAACATCGTGTTTTGAGTGTACGACCTTGGGTGAAATGTATTGTAAAGACAAAGAGAGTAGCAGAGAAATATTTCACGTTACTCAGTAGTCTGTTAGTAGTAGTATTAATGGGAGGGGAAGTAGTCAAAATGAGTAATTAGGCTACTTTTTTAGGAACCAAAGTTTTTCAGTATAAAGAGAAAAGCAGTACAATTAAAATTAAAAAAGTTAAATAACACTGGAATATTAAATATTAATTAGAAATATCATGGCTTTGAGCTATTTTCTTTTCAAAAACTAATATTTTTTTTTTTAGCTCTGAATGCTGAAAAGCCCTGGAAGCTATGGCAATCCAATAGGGATAAGCACATTTAGTACACAGGTTGTAGTCTTCTAATACCACTCACCACAAAAAGTAATGCTTTGCGTCATGTCAAATGCTATCAACCTAGTCCAAGGCATGCCATCTTTTTTCACATAGATTATTGGTCTCCGACCCTGGTGGAGCTGCTACACATTCAGCTGTTAACAGAATCCACCCAGTGGCTCTGCTGGAGAAAAGATGTGGAAATCTGCTTGTGTAAATATTTCAGCCTAGAAAACTCTATGGGGCAGTTCTACTCTGTCACATGGGTTCACTATGAGTTGGAATCCACTTGACAGCACCCAACAACAACAAGGACGCGCACAAGAAGAGCCAATGAATGGGGTACATAACAAACACAAGAACTTCTATTGCTGTTTAATTTTATTTATTTTTTAAATAAGGAATTGAGATTTTCTATGAGATAGTGGATTGACAGCCTCGGTCTAAGGGCCACATCCTGTGGGGGGAGTGGAGTCTCTGAAGGGAGGGTGAGAGGCCCCTGGCAGCGCATTGCCTCTGTTCCTCACGTGGGTGTTTGCTCTTAGACCTTTCCACATAGTGCATTTTAGTGAACATGAAAGATGATTTATTGCTTTTACTAAACCAAGTCTCACGAAATTGACACATGTTGACAGAAAAGTCCTGCAGAAGCAAGATTTCAAGATAATTTAAAAATGAAAGCAGAAAAGAACAGCAAGGAAATTGAGCAGGTGATAACCACCGTGCTTATGATAAGCTTTCTGTTGGCCACAGCATGAGGTAAAAATGATGACGATCTAATCTGACCTGACAGTTTGGCCAAAGAATTAAAAAATTTCAAGACTCTTTGGAAGGATAATTTAATGCATTATTATCACTGATACACATTTGCCTTGATGTATTAGCTGGCGACAGTTAAGCTACCATGATTAGCAAAACAATTTAAAACCAATGTAACTTAAACTGAAGCTATTATTTTCCTAGTCGCTGGGGGGGTGCAAACAGTTAGTGCACTTGGTTGCTAACCTAAAGTTTGGACGTTCTAGTTCACCTAAAACACCTTGGAAGAAAGCCCTGGAAATCTACTTCCATAAAATCAGCCATTGACAATTTTTTGGAGTATGGTTCTACTCTGACATATAACGAGGCGCCATGAGTCTGAGTTGACTTGATGGGAGCGAACTGATTTTTATTTTTTTCTCATGAATCCGGAAGACTAATTAGGGATCTATGGAATCTATATTCCTAGAGAGTCTGAGCTGACAGAGATAGTTTGTAACAGAAGCAGTTAACGAAGCCTGTTTTCCCAGAAAATCAACATCTTTCGTCTAAGTTACTTTTTTTTTAAAGTCTGTAGCTGAAATCAGAATTAAATTAATATACTTTTGGGAACAGGTCCACACAGTCTGAATAGTCAACTCATAATAAGGATTGCCTAGAGAGAAATTTTTATGTCAGTACCTGATTGTATCCTTACTTGGAAAAGAACGAGGTGAAGAATGCAAGTTCTGGGAGAACAGCACCAAGGTCTTCAGCTTTTTCTGACACTATTTGTGTTTGAAAACAAGAGCAGGTGACAGAGAGAGAGAAAGAACAAATAAGTAAAACAAGTATGCCACGGCCTCAGTTTGCTTAGTAACCTCAACGTGATTCAAATGTTGTTGTTGGGTGCCGTCGAGTCGGTTCCGACTCATAGCGACCCTATGCACAACAGAACGAAACACTGCCCGGTCTTGCACCATCCTTACAATCGTTGTTATGCTTGAGCTCATTGTTGCAGTCACTGTATCAATCCACCTCATTGAGGGTCTTCCTCTTTTCCGCTGACCCTGTACTCTGCCAAGCATGATGTCCTTCTTCAGGGACTCATCCCTCCTGACAACATGTCCAAAGTATGTAAGACGTGGTCTCACCATCCTTGCCTCTAAGGAGCATTCTGGTTTTACTTCTTCCAAGACAGATTTGTTCGTTCTTTTGGCAGTCCATGGTATATTCAATATTCTTCGCCAACACCACAATTCGAAGGTGTCAATTCTTCTGCGGTCTTCCTTATTCATTGTCCAGCTTTCACATGGATATGATACAATTGAAAATACCATGGATCAGGTCAGGTGCACCCTAATCTTCAAGGTGGCATCTTTGCTCTTTGACACTTTAAAGAGGTTCTTTGCAGCAGATTTACACAACGCAATGCATCTTTTGATTTCTTGACTGCCTCTTCCATGGCTGTTGATTGTGGATCCAAGCAAAATGAAACCCTTGACAACCTCAATCTTTTCTCCATTTATCATAATGTTGCTCATTGGTCCAGTTGTGATGATTTTTGTTTTCTTTATGTTGAGGCACAATCCATACTGAAGGCTGTGGACTTTGATATTCATTGCTAAGTGGTTCAAGTCCTCTTCACTTTCAGCAAGCAAGGTTGTGTCATCTGCACAACGCGGGTGGTTAATGAGTCTTCCTCCAAACCTGATGCCCTGTTCTTCTTCAAGTAGTCCAGCTTCTTGGATTATTTGCTCAGCATACAGATTAAATAGGTATGGTGAAAGAATACAACCCTGGCACACACCTTTCCGGACTTTAAAACAATTGGTATCTCCTTGTTCTGTATGAACAATTGCCTCTTGATCTATGTAAAGGTTCCTCATGAGCTCAATTAAGTGTTCTGGAATTCCCATTCTTCTCAAATGTTATCCGTAATTTGTTATGATCCACACAGTTGAATGTTTTGCATAGTCAATAAAACACAGGTAAACATCCTTCATGTATTCTCTGCTTTCAGCCAGGATCCATCTGACATCAGCAATGATGTCCCTGGTTCCATGTCCTCTTCTGAAACTGGCCTGAATTTCTGGCAGTTTCCTGTCAATATACTGCTGCAGCCATTTTTTAATGATCTTCAGCAAAATTTTGCTTGCATGTGATATTAATGATATTGTTCTATAATTTCCACATTCGGTTGGATCACCTTTCTTGGGAATAGGCATAAATATGGATCTCTTCCAATCACTTGTCCAGGAAGATGTCTTCCATATTTCTTGGTATAGACAAGTGAGCACCTCCAGTGCTGCATCTGTTTGTTGAAACATCTCAACTGATATTCCATCAATTCCTGGAGCCTTGTTTTTCGCCAATGCCTTCAGAGCAGCTTGGACTTCTTCCTTCAGTACCATTGGTTCCTGATCATATACCACCTCTTGAAATGGTTGAACATCAACTAATGCTTTTTGGTATAATGACTCTGTGTATTCCTTCCATCTTCTTTTGATGCTTCCTGCGTCGTTTAATATTTTCCCCATGGAATCCTTCACTATTGCAACTCTAGTCTTGATTTTTTTCTTCAGTTCTTTCAGGTTGAGAAACACCAAGCGTGTTCTTCCCTTTTGGTTTTCCATCTTCAGCTCTTCACACATTTCATTATAATACTCGAGACGCCCTTTGAAATCTTCTGTTCGGTCCTTTTACTTCATCAATTCTTCCTTTTGCTTTAGCTGCTCAACGTTCGAGAGCAAGTTTCAGAGTCTCCTCTGACATCCATCTTGGTCTTTTCTTTCTTTCCTGTCTTTTCAATGGCCTCTTGCTTTCTTCATATATGATGTCCTTGATGGCTTCTTTGAAACCTAGATCATTGTCGCATAGCTCTTAGTGAGTGCTGGTACACAGAAGACTAAGAATTGTATTTCAACATGATTTATAAACTGAAGCCATTAAACTCATTTGAAGGAGAAATATATTCACATATAATGATAAAGTCTAAGTAAGTGAAGTCCCTTTCTGGGGATAGAAAATAAAATGGCCAACCATACTCTATGAAAAAGCAACTACATAAAACTGTAACAATATTAATACATTTTCAAATAAATTATAAATCCTCCCCAAAATTGAACATAATGTACATATATTTTTAATTTTTTCCTGTTTATTAATAAACAGAGTCAATAGTAACAACCAGTCCTTTGTGTTACCTTTAAAGATAAAGGAGAATGATTTTTGAGTAGCATCTCTTAATTGAGTAATATTAACATTCTAGGTGGGAAAATATTTGTGAGGGGCAGTCCCATGTCTTGAAAGGTTTTTATCAGGCTCCAGAGGCTCCTGAATGCCTGCAGAACTCCCTCTAGGATTAAATTCCCCTGTGAGCTGCTCATTCCTATATTTCGTTGTAATTATCCACATAGTCACTCATTTTTCCATGTTTTTTTTAGTTCCAGTTATGTGCCAGGCTTTATTCTATGTTTTGGAGCCATGACAGTGAACAACACAGACAAAAATCCATGCCTTCCTGGAACTTACATTCTACATGGGGAGACCAAAATTAACACATGCAAAGTAAGACGTGAAATGTGTCAGAAGGTAAGAAATGCTACGGAGAAAAATAAAGCAGGAATGAGGAAAAGAAATGCTGGGAGGAGGGGAGGGCATTCGGTTTTACATGAGGGGCCAGGAAAGGAAGTATTTCAGCTAAAGTCTAACAGATTTGAGGAAGATTGCCATGTGGTGTCTACATCTGGGCATATGCCATGTGGATCTCTGGGGAAGAATTTCCCAGGCACAGGAATTGCAGAGGACAATGGCCCAGAGATAGGACCACACCTGCTGTGTCCACACTAACAAGGTGGCTGATCTGACTGCAGCAGAGTGAGGATGAGAAATGAGGTCAGGGAGCTCATGAAAGACCAGGTTGTGCAGAGGAGACCATTGTGGACTTTACCTTGTATCCTGAGCAAAATGGAGAGCTATTGAATTTTGTGCAGAAAGTGCCATGACCTGATACATTTCAGAGGGATTCCTCAGCCACTATGTTCAAAATCAACTGTAGCAAGGCAAGGGGACCACCTTCAGAAGTATCTTGTTCTGTCAGTCGTCCTTTCTTTCTATTGTATTTTCACTCTTCTTCCAAGCACAGAATAGTATAAAAATAGTCACTATAGGTGCTTTGTAGCCCCTCACTGCTCAGATTCATGAATGTGCCACCTACATGCACCAACTTCAGACCCTGATTACTCAACTAGTCCTTGTTATCTTTTAATTCATTCATTTCTTCCACAGATATTTATTGAGCACATTTTACATGTCAGGTACTATTCAAGATAAAAACCAGACAAAATCCCTGCCCACTGAACACCTACATTACAACAGTGGATCCGTGTGGAGGGCAGGAGGAGAAGTGGTAGCAGAAATGAAGAAACTCATCAATAGATGATAAAATTTCTAGTGGAGGTAAGTGCTATGAAGAAAAATAAAGCAGGGGAAGGAAAGAGAGGATGAAGGGATCAAATGGTGGTGGTCAGGAAAGGCTCACTGAGGAGGTGCCATGGATTGAACTGTGTCCCCCCAGAATATCTGTCAACTTAGCCGGATCATGAGCCCCAGGATTGTTTGATTGTCCACCATTTTATGTGATTTCCCTGTGTTGTAAATTCTATTACTATGATGAAATTAGGTGGATTAGTGGCAGTTATATTGATGAGATGTACAAGTTTAGATAGTGCCTTAAGCTAATCTCTTTGAGATATAAAAAAGAAAAGCAAGAAGAGAGATAGGGGGACCTCATACCACCAAGAAAGTAGCACGGGGAACAAAGAGCATTCTTTGGACCTGAGTTTCTTGCGCTGAGAAGCTCCCAGACCAAGGGAAGACTGATGACAAGTACCTTCCTCCAGAGCCAACAGAAACAGAAAGACTTCCCATGGAGCTGGTACCCTGAATTCGGACTTCTAGCTTACTGGACTGTGAGAGAATAAGCTTCTCTTTATTAAAGCCATCCACTTGTGATATTTCCGTTATAGCAACACTAGATGACTAAGACAGAAGGTGACATTTGAGCAAATACCTAGATACCTGAATGAGGTCTGTTCTTCACCAAAGGAAAGAGATCTTGGAAGATTTCTATGATCTGTCTATAGGAAGCATCCAACACTTCTTATTTTCTTCACTCTCTCTTTTGCATTTGCATTTGAGGCAAAGTTCATTCCACTTTCTTGATACTCTCTCCTTGGATGTTGTACTGTCCTAGTTGATCTTCATTATCTCTGGAAATTTTGAGTGGTTCAAATGAGAAATAATGAAGGTTGTGACCATGGTTGTGAAAATGAATTTATTGCACATCATATTGCAAAATCAGCTTTTCCAAGGTCAAACATAACATGTAACTCCCCTGTTCAAATATTTTCCTTTGCTCCTTGCCCCAGAAAGCATAAATGTGTACAGCTTTCCTTAAATTCAACCTCCCTTTTGCTGACACCAAAGAAAATATTTATAATTTTTTTTCTGCTATGCTTCACGACTCTTTCTACAGGAGAACTGAGATACATGCTATCACTCATACTTAGCTTATACTACTCAGCATCTCTGGTCTCATGTGGTTTACATTGTGTGTGTGTGTGTATATCCTCCGTGGCACAAATCCATCTCACATGGCCTTAATTTTACCTTGTCTGGGGATCTTTGGTTTCCCCATTTACAAGTAAGCTCTTTCCTTTGAACACCAGCAGCACTTGAACTGTGCTTCTATTATTGTAGCTACCTTCTAGCCTTCCTAATGCTCACTCATTGTTGTTGTGGTTGTTATGTGCCCATCAAGTCAGTTCCAACTCATAGCGACCTTATGCATAACAGAACAAAATATTGTCTGGTCCTGAACTTTTCTTATGATAGTAGATATGTTTGAGCCCATTATTGCAGGTGCTGTGTCCAACCATTTTGTTAGATTTTGAACTGACCCTCTACGTTACCAAGCATGAGGACCTTCTCCAGGAATTGATCCCTCGTAATAACATATCCAAAGTACATGAGACAAAATCTCGCCATCCTCACTTCTAAGGGGCATTCTGGCTGTACTTCTTCCAAGACAGATTTATTCATTCTTCTGTAAGTTACTCATAAACATCTGAAAATGTTTTTGTGATGCCATGATGTCTGTACCAGTGTTTTTATCACTGCCAAAGTATTAGCGTAGACTAGCTATTCACCACTGAAAAAATTAATGCTTTTGCAAGCTGCTACATTGTTTCTGCCACAGTCACATACTCACAGGTACAGCAGTGACCGACAGATGACACTCTTGTAACTTTAGTAATATTGATCATAGTGGCCTACTTCTGTTGAAAACTTACAGAAATCTAGAAGAGTTTTATCATAAGAATGTTTAATACTTCCTTTGCGTTAATCCCATTAAATACAGAAGCAATAGTCAATGAAAGTCAACAAAACCTATACAAAGAATGTGTGGATGATTTTGTTTCCCAACCTTTGATAAATATGCACTTCATCCTTCAAGTGAACAGGCTAGTGGGTAGTGTTTTTTTTAAGATATTTGAGAAAGAAATTGAAGAGAAGCACTGGCTAATTAAGACTTAGAGGATCTGATACAGAGTTGTAAATAAAAATAATGGTTCAGGGCTATATTTTATGCTTATTTAAAAATATTTTCAAAGGTGATTTAACTAGAGGTAATTTTTGCTTAATAAAATTTTAGAAACAAATTGCAGTGTAAGAGCTGATCTGCTTGTTAAGCAAATTTGTAAATTTTTGGATAACTTCATAATTTATATTATTTCTAAGTGGACTCAGGTTGTGAATACTTTTCAGCACATTATATAGTACTTACTTTTTTGGACTTAATTTTCTAGTTTTCTTTTAAGAAAGCACAATGTACAAATAAAGGGATATAATGACATCATCTTAGCATAATGACAATTATTTTTCATATGTTTTACATGTATACGCATTTGTACATATTGAAGGAAAAGGGTCCATATTATTTTCATTCTGCTAATTTCACAAGTGGAAGAGATAATCAGTCACAGTTCAGTATGAAACATGCTAAAATGCAATGTCCTGAGAGAGTATCTAGCGTACCTAGGGCAGACGTGGGGTTAGTTGGTTTGCGTAGGCTTTTAAAAGACATTCTGACAAAGATAGGATCTTAAAAGCAGCTGGAAATAGTGGCTCATTGTCATTAGTGGGACAACAAGACTGATGAGTGATTTTTTCCACAGAAACTTTGGAAGATAGAACACGTGGGAATAATGTCCTTAAATATTAAAATAAGGAAACTCCTAAGCTAGAATTCCATACTTGTAGAAACCATCCTTTAAAAATGAAGATAAAATAAACATAAATGAGGATTTTAAAAAAATATTGAGAGAATTGTGGCCTGAATACCTGTATTGTAAGTAATGCTAATGGGAGTTCTTCAGGGTCAGGGAAGGGGATCCTAAATGGAACTATGAGGAGAAATGAAGAGCACCAGAAAGGTGAGTATGTGACTGAATATAAATGAATTATGCCTATATAAAACTACTATAACAATGGTGCCTTGTGGGATTTACAATATATATACAATAATATATAGGACAAGGATGATACAAAGACTGATGAGGGAGTAAATTATTATTTTTTTGAAGTTTTTGCATTGATTAGGAAATGGTAGCAGTATTAACTTAAGGGTGACTGCAACAATTTAAGAAACTATATTGTAATATCTAAAATAATCATTGAAGGAATAATAAAAGGACAGAAAAATAAAGATCTAATACAGCAAGGGGGGAAAAAAGCTTGATTAATCCAAAAGAAATCAAGAATTGAGGAATAAATAAATCAAGAACAGATGGGACAAAAAGAAAACACATAGAAAGATGGTGGATTCAAATCCAACAGTATCAGTAATTGTATTAAACAGTCATTTTTTCTTGATTCCACAGTGAGATATAGTAATTATAAAGTTTTATGGACCAAATAATCTAACTTCAATGTCAAGAGATATCAGAACTAAAAGGAAATTTACAGTTCAACAATCATAGAGAGAGATTTTAACACATTTCTCAGTAACTGATAGAACCAGAAGACAAAACAAAGCAAAAAAATCAAAATAGGCATCAACCCCACCCAGTGCCAAAGAGTCGATTCCGACTCATAGCGACCCTATAGGACAGGATAGAACTGTCCTATAGGTAGAATGGCCTATAGGTAGAATGTCCTATAGATAGAACGGGCATAGATCTGATAAACCAATGTGACTTATTTGATATAAATAGAAGACTTAATTAAACTACTGCAGAATAATGTTCTTTATACAGGTCAATGGACCGTTTACCAAGTTAGACCATATGCTGGGCCAGAAAGCAAGACTTAACAAATGTCAAAAGACTGAAATCACAGAGCATCTTCTCTAATCACAATGGAATTAAATTAGAAAAAATATTAAGCTAGAAAAAATTTTAAAAATTAAAGAAAGGTTTTTAATTACAAATTTAATGTATTTAATATAGTACTACTCAGATTAAAAAATTAAACTACAAAAAATTAACAAAGATAACTGGAATGATCCCAAATATTTCAATATTAAGTATTATAACAATGGACCAAAGAGGAAATTATATTTTAAATATTTTAACTGAACGATAATTAAAAAACATAAGAACTTGTATGATGTGGCTAAAGCTGTGCTTAAAGGGAAACTTATCTTTGAATGTGTTTATGAACTTTCTAGGGCAGCTGTAACAAAGAACTTTAAAATGGGTGTCTCTCTCTATGCCTTTTCTCTTTTATAAGAGTACCACTTAGATTGGATTAGGACTTACTCTACTCTGGTATGACCTTATGTTAACTGATACATTTTCAAAAAACCTATTTCTGAACAACTTCACATTCACAGGTACCAGGGGTCGGGGCTTCAACATATCTTTTTTTGAGTACACACTTAATCCATAAAAATATGCATATTAGAAAATAAGAAAGGTTAAAAATCAATGATTTAAGCTTCTATCACAAAAAGCTAACAAAGAAACAGCAAACTAAACCCCAAAAAAGTAGAAGAAAAGAAATAATAAGTCTAAAACCAGAAATCAATGAAAAAAAATCAGATGTATAATAGAAAACATTGATAAATCACAAAGAAGGTCTTGTAAAAAGATTAATAATAGTGATAGACTATTAAAAAATCTCGACAATGAAAACCTAGGGCCCACTATAGATATTAAAATATTAAAAACTAATAATATGATGTATTTAAATGACTTTATGCTTATACATTTGAAAGTTTTTATAAAATGGACCAATTAAAAAGTTAACAAAACTAACACAGAAAAAAAACAGGCTAGTAGTAAATAAAAAAGTAATATTTTATCTATTAAATGGATTGAATCTGTAAATAAAACCCTCTTTCAAAGAATACTTCAGGATCAAATAATTTCTCAGGTGAACTCTTCCAAATATTCCATAGACTTCCGAAAAAATAGTAAAGTGGGAGACTTTTTCCAATTTGTGTTTTTTGTGGCCAGCATAACCTTGAAGCCTTAACCTGACAAGGACATTACAAGAAAGAAAAATGATAGGCCAATGTCTCAATAAAAACACAGAGTCAAATGCCTTTGCATAATCAATAAAGCACACGTAAACATCTTTCTGGTTTTCTCTGCTTTCAGCCAGGATCCATTTGACATCGGCAATGATATCCCTTCTTCCACTTCCTCTTCTGAGCTGGCTTGAATTTCTGGCAGTTTCCTATCAATGTACTGCTGAACTGCCTTTGAATGATCTTCAGCAAAATTTTACTTGTGTGTGATAGTAATGATATTGTTCCATGATTTCTGCATTTGGTTGGATCACCTTTCGTTGGAATGGGAACAAATATGGATCTCTTTCAGTCAGTTGACCAGGTAGATGTCTCCAAATTTCTTGGCACAGACAAGCGAGCACTTACAGCGCTGCATCCATTTGTTGAAACATCTTAATAGGTATTCTGTCAATTCCTGGATCCTTGTTTTTCACCAATGCCTTCAGTGCAGTTTGGACGTCTTCCTTCAGTACCATCGATTCCTGATAATATTCTACTTCCTGAAATGGTTGAATGTCATCCAATTCTTTTTGGTACAGTGACTCTGTGTATTCTTTCCAACTTCTTTTCATGCTTCCTACATCATTTAATATTTTCCCCCCATAGGCTCCTTCAATATTGCAACTCACGGCTTGAATTTTTTCTTCAGTTCTTTCAGCTTGAGATATGCCAAGTGTGTTCTTCCCTTTCGGTTTTCTAACTTCAGATCTTTGCACATGTCATTACAATACTTTATTTTGCCTTCTTTAGCTGCCCTTTGAAATGTTCTGTTCACTTATTTTACTTCATTAATTCTTCTATTTGCTTTAGCTACTCGATGTTCGGGAGCAAGTTTTAGAGCCTCTTCTGACATCCATTTTGGTCTTTTCTTTCTTTCCTGTCTTTTCGATGACCTCTTGCTTTCTTCATGTATGATGTCCTTAAGGTCATTCTACAACTCATCTGGTCTTCGGTCATTAGTGTCAAATCTATTCATGAGATGTCTCTAAATATAGGTGGGATATACTCAAAGTGTATTTCGGCTCTCATGGACTTGTTCTAATTTTCTTTAGCTTCACCTTGAACTTGTACACAAGCAATTTATGGTCTGTTCTGCAGTTGGCCCCTGGCCTTGTTCTGACTGATGATATTGAGCTTTTCCATTGTCTCTTTCCATGGATGTGGGCAATTTGATTCCTGTGTATTCCATCTGGCGAGGTCCATACGTAGAATCGCTGTTTATGTTGTTAAAAAAAGGTATTGCAATGAAGAAGTCGTTGGTCTTGCAAAATTCTATCATTCGATCCCTTGCTCCATTTCTATCAGCAAGGCCTTATTTTCCAACTACTCATCCTTCTTTATTTCCAGCTTTCACATTCCAATCACCAGTAATTGTTGATGCATCCTTATTGTGTGTTCGATCAATTTCAGACTGCAGAAGTTGGTAAAAATCTTTGATTTCTTCATCTTTGGCCTTAGTGGTTGGTGCTTAAATTTGAATAATAGCTGTATTAACTGGTCTTCCTTGTAGATGTATGGATATTATCCTGTAACTGACAGCGTTGTACTTCAGAATAGATATTGAAATGTTCTTTTTGATGATGAATGCAATGCCATTCCTCTTCAAGTTTTCATTCCCAGCATAGTAGACCATATGATAGCCTGATTCAAAATGGCAAATACCAGTCCATTTCAGCTCACTAATGCCTAGGATATTGATGTTTGTGCATGCACGGTTTAAAGTCAGGAAATGTATGCATCAGGATTGTATCCTTTCACCATACTTAATCTGTATGCTGAGCGAATAATCTGAGAAGCTCGACTATATGAAGAATGAGGCATCAAGATTGGAGGAAGACTCATTAACAACCTGCAGTATGCAGATGACACAACCTTGCTTGCTGAAAGTGAAGAAGACTTGAAGCACTTGCTGATGAAGATGAAAGACTACAGCCTGCAGTGTGGATAACACCTCAAAAAAAAAAAAAAAACTCCTCACAACTGGGTCAATAAGCAACATCATGGTAAATGGAGAAAAAATTTAAGTTGTCAAGGATTTCGTTTTACTTGGATCCGTAATCAACACCCATGGAAGCGGCAGTTGAGAAATCAAACGACGGACACTATGCATTGGACAGATCTGCTGCAAAAGACCCCTTTAAACCGCTAAAAAGCAAAGATATCCCTTTAAGGACTAAAGTGTACCTGCCCCAAGCCATGATGTTTTCAATCGCCTCATAAGCATGGGAAAGCTGGACAATGAACAAGGAAGACCTAAGAAGAATTGACGCCTTTGAATTATGGCGTTGGTGAAGAATATTGTATACACCATGGACTGCCAAAAGAATGAACAAATCTGTCTTGAAAGGAATATATCCAGAATGCTCCCTAGAAGCAAGGATGGTGAGACTTCATCTTACATATTTGAACATGTTATCAGGAGGGAGCAGTCCCTGGAGAAGGATATCATACTTGGTAAAGTAGAAAGTCAGTGAAAAAGAGGAAGACTCTCAATGAGATGGACTGACACATTGGCTGCAACAATGGCCTCAAGGATAATAAATATTGTGAGGAAGGCATTGGATCAGCACCTAACAACAAAAACATCTCAATAAACAAAACACTAAAGTCCTAAATAAAGATATCCAAAGATATATGTACAAGATAATATATTATGCATATTATAAGCAAGATGGACTTATTTCAGAAATTCAAAGTTGGTTTAGTGTTTTAAAATGAATAAATAAATCAATAGACTTGTCATCATTAACAGAACAAAGGAGAGAATTCATGTATAGTCTAAATAAATGCAGAAGATCATTCAATAAAATTCATCACACTCCCATGCAAAAACAAAAACAACACATTCATTGATTGAATAAGAAGGAAATTTCCTTAATCCGATAAAGGCTATTGACAAAAATCTTGCTGCTACCAGCACACTTAATCTGGTTAAATATTGAACAATATTCTAGTGAGGTCAAGAAAAACAACAATGTCCGCTATAATCAATTCTATGCAGCGTTGTACTTGAGCCAGTGTGAAATGGCAAGAGAGGAAAACGATATAAGGAGTAAAATGGTAAAGGTAAAACTGTCAATACTGCTACAAGACATAATTGTGAGCATATTTTACATATGCTATACTTTTCCAAAAGGTTTACAAATAGTTAGAATTAATAAGTAAATTTAACAAGTCCCTGGGTATACAAATACCATTTTGAATTTCTTCATATTAGCAATAAAATTAAAAAAAATTCATTTACTATAGCACCAAAATATCAAATACCCAGTTATAAATTTAATGAAATATGTGTAAACCTTTACCTTAGAATGTACAAAAAAGGTGCTGAGACAAATGGAATGAGAACAAATCTAAATATGTTCATCGATTGAAATGTATACATCTTATTTATGCAATGGGAAACTCAATATGTTTAAGATGCTAATTACCCCCAAACTGATCTATGATTTAGATTATATTTCCAGCATTTTTTTTGGTGCATATTGATCAGCTGTATCTTAAATTTACATGTAAAAGCAAAGAATCTAGAATAGTTGAGAAAGTCTTGAATTGGAAGAGCAAAACCGGGAGACATACATTCCCTGATATCAAAACAAATTTTACAGCTACAGTAGTTAAGTCAGGAGTGTGGTTCGTGGTTCTGGTAAAAAAATAGACAAATTGAAATGGATAGTGTGTTGAGGGAAAAACATTATGTATATATAATTGAGAAATATACCTATATATTTATTGGGGGAATATATATATATAAAATTGGGAAATATGTATATATGTATTTATATATAAGTATATATGTATATAATATATATATTCCCCATAAGGGCATAGGCAACAACACCACAACTCATTAAGGAAAGATTTAATATGAAAATCCATATTTTAATAAATAACAAAATGTGCCCTATCTCGCATAACAGGCAAAAAATAATTTGAGATGAATTGATAAACATACAAGTGAAAAAGTTTTAGAAGAAAACATAGAGAATATCTTCATGACTTTGAGGTAGACAAATATTTCTTAAAGAGGGCACATTAAATATTAACCATAAAATAATAGATTAATAGATTAGACTTCATTCAAAATTAAGGCCGTTTGCTTGTCCAAAAATAGCATCAAGAGAATGAAAAGGCATAATATAGACTGGGAGAAACAGTTTATTGTGTGCTTCTGTGAAGTTTTATATCCAGATTATTGAATAAATGTTTAGGAAAAGGATAAATTTACAACTTAAAAAAATGACAAAACATTTGAGCTTTTATTTTAAGGCATTATATTTTTCATGAGTACAGTGGGTCACCATGAATCTAAATCGACTCAACAACAATGGGTTGAATTTGTTTTCCGTTTATTCCCTGTATATATATTTATAGTCATCTTTTTATTTCTTGGAGAAATTAAATGTAGTTAATTTATCCTCTACAGCTGATAATTCTAATGTCTCTATACACTATGAACTTTATCTGCAGATTATTTGAGGTCTGTGTTGAACTGAGTTCCTTTGGAGAGTAGCTGCCTTAGCTTCCATTACTGCCATAGGGACATTACCAATCTGGACCTGCTTTAAATTAAGTTCCCCAATTCCGATTTTCAGACCACATATGCAGAGTAGGTTTGGACTGGAAACATTCGCAGTATAAAGGCTAATTTACATATAAAACAAAAAACCATACATATTGTCTTAGTCACCTAGTGCTGCTGTAACGGAAATACCACAAGTGGATGGCTTTAACAAAGAGAAGTTTATTCTCTCACAGTGTAGTAGGCTACGAGTCCAAATTCAGGCTCCAGCAGAAGGCTTTCTCTGTCGGCTCTGGAGGAAGGTCCGTGTCATCAATCTTCCCTTGGTCTAGAAGCTTCTCTGCTCAGGAACCTCAGGTCCAAAGGATTTGTTCTGCTCCCTTCACTGCTTTCTTAGTGGTATGAGGTTCCCATGTCTCTTTGCTCACCTCTCTCCTTTATATCTCAAAAGAGATTGGCTTAAGACACGACCTAATCTTGTAAATCTCATCAATACAACTGCTGCTAATTGACTCGATGGCACTGGGTTTGGTTTTTTTTTTTTTTTAGTCCATTTTATTAACATCACAGTGATAGGATTTACAATACATAGGAAAATCTCATCAAATGACAAATTGTAGACAATCACACTACACTGGGAATCACAGCTTAGCCAAATTGATACACATATTTTGGGGGGACACAATTTAATCCATGACACATATATAGTCACCAATTTATGAAATAAACAAAATTCTCAAGGACAATTTTATTTTCTTACCACCTAGTGCCAAGATCAAATCAGCCAGCATTTCCTGCTGTCCCCTCCTGTGTGGTGGGTTTATTTCTCATCCTCTCTTTTTTCTCTTACACTCGTAGAGTCCCAACTTTATGTGGAATCTCTTATGAGGCCGCCCACCACTTCTTTTCTTACAATATGCTTTAGATTTCTCCCTTTTGGGCCTGCTCAGTGATCCACTCAAATAAGTATTTTATACAGCACTATCATTGTTTCAATTACAAGGGGGTTTCAAGGTATTTATTTTACCACACTTCTAGAAACAGGGTTATATCTTTACACTAATTTTAAATCTGAATGGGATTTGAAAGAATAATTGTATAATCCGTAAGCGATATAAGCTATTAAGTGGCAGAGTCAGGATTTGAACTTCAGACCATGCTCTTAACCACTATTTAATTCTGTATCTACATTTCTTGACACAGTGACTAATGAATTAGTGGAATTTTGATAAATACCGAATAACTATATCATACCTATTTCAGTACCTATAAATGGTTGTAAGAATAGTTATTGTTACTATAGATAATAACACTTAAGTGATTGTTGTTGAAGGGAAAGTAGTTGGAGTAAAGGAAGCCAAGGAACCATATGTTAGGTGGACTCCCCACATGTTGTAATGCTAGCCCATAGTTACATCATGAGAAATGAGGTAGGCTTTGGATACGCCATTTGATACAAATTTGTGAACACTTCTGTTTTTTATCTTTCTCTAAAGCTAGCAAGTTTTGCTCTGGATAATTTAATTTCTCATATATTTACTTCATTTCTAGAATAAAAAAGAATTTTCACTTTTCTAATTCTACATTAAATATTATCATTTGTTGCAATTTTAATTTTGAAAAACCTTTAAGAAACTACCGGAGTTTGCCCACATCCTCCATTGCAATATTGGTAGGTAATTCTGCTACTTTTTTTAAGTTCACAAAGAGCTAATGGACCAATAGCTCTAATGGACTCATGAAATCTCTAATTTAGACATATCATCAAGTTTCTAATACTCTTAACAAACACAGATTTTCTCACAAATTAAAAAAAAAATATGAGCTCCAGTAATTTGAACTTTTAGGGATATATAATTGATAAAAAAAAAATCCAACACATAATATTTTAATATGATAATGATAGTACATTAACACATATGTACAGTTTAAAAACCTCTAGCACTTAATGTATGTAACACTCAAAAAACAACTTGGTTTTAGTTGTTTTGAATCTTTTTCTGATGCTAAAATTGTGAGAAAGTACGAAGAGTTTCCAATCCAAAATTCTAGATGCTGAAACTAAAGCAGATTCTAATATGAGTATAAAATAAAAAAATAACACGTAACTTAAGTAAAATGCTATAAAACTTTGGTAGCTTTAGATTTTTGGCTAAATGCCCTAAAGCTGTTCCAAATGATTAATTGTATGTCCAGAGTTGGGTAAAGTATTGGCTGAGGCTTGGGGAACATTACATAGAAGTTAAAAAAAAAAAAAAATGCAAAGTAACATTCTTATAATAAAAAAGAAGCTAACGTTAACTTCTGCTCTGCCAGATAGGTTAACATTTTCTCCAACACGCATTTCTTAAGTTTTTTCGTGACATAAAATTTATCTACTGGTTATCAAAGGATTACAGATAATTTAGAGAAAGGAGCTAAATTTGATATATGCCTTCAGAACACTCCATTTCATGTTGATGTATATGCAGACAAACATATTAACAGAGGGATAAAGCAAGTGGCTTGGAAAACAATGTAAGGAGCTGTCATAGCCTGAATTGTGTCCTCTAAAAATATGTGTCAACTCAACTAGGCCATGATTCCTGGTATTGTGTGATGGTCCACCATTTTGTTATCTGATGTGATTTTCCTCTGTGTTGTAAATCTTATCTCTACGATGTTAATGGACACCCTGTTGGTGTAGTCATTAAAAGTTTGACTGTTAACCAAAAGGTCAACAGTTGGAATCCACCAGGCACTCCTTGGAAGCCCTATGGGGCAATTCCACCCTGTCGTATAGGATCTCTATAGGGTTGCTATGAGTCGGAATTGACTCAAGGGCAACGGATTTGGGTTTTTGGGTTTTATGATGTTAATGAAGCAGAATTAGAGGCAGTTTTGTGAATGTGGCAGGATTCAGTCTATAAGATTAGGTTGTATCTTAAGCCAGTCTCTTTTGAGATATAAAAGAGAATTGACCAGAGAAATATGGGGACCACATACCACCAAGAAGCAGTTCCAGGAGCAGTGTGCATCCTTTGGATCTCTGGTTCATGTGTGGAGAAACTCTTAGACCAGGGAAGATTGATGACAAGGACCTTCCTCCAGAGCCCACAGAGAGAAAAATCCTTCCCCTGGAGCTGATGCCCTGAATTTGGGCTTCTAGCCCACTAGACTGTGAAAGAACAAATTTCTCTTTGTTAAAGACATCCCCTTGTGGTATTTCTGTTATAGCAGCCTTAGATGACAGAGACAGGAGCAAACACAAGACATCTATCATTTCGTGCTACAAAACATTAATTCTTTAAAGAAAAAAATTGGTACACTTTTCACTATACTTCCACTTAAGGTTTTACTTGGATAAAAAGAAAAAAAAAAGAATCCAATAGTTTTCCCTGAAGGACAGAGAGGGTTTTAGAGAAAAAAAGTTTCCGACAAAAAATATCTATGAGATCGTACCCCCTTCCCCCGCTTCCCTGAGAAGAGGGGCTTACTAAACTAGAAAAATACTAAGCACCTTTCTCAGTATGGACAATATGTAGAAAAAGCTATCTTTCCAGTTTCAATTTGTAGTTATCTTTTTTCACCTGCACTTGCCAAATGGGAAACAACACAGTATTTTAAGATGTGGACCTTAACTGGACAAATATCTATACTGATATTTCCCCTGTAATGTCAGCCAAGTGTTCTTTGGTAAGTGTAGTATCAGCACCTGGAAGAGATCCTCTTAGCCAAGCTCAGCTGCTACATAGCATTAGAAACTAGACATGTCCATGTCTAGCTCTCTTTCTTGTTTTCTAATACTCTCCTTCTCCCACTTGAAGACAAAAGACCCCAGTATTCGTTGTTGAAGGCTCCACTTAAAATAGTTATCTTTAAAGCAATTTTTCGAACTAAGACTTTTGCTGCCATCAGTTAACCTGAGGTTAAAAAAAGAAATATCTCCAATAAACCACTGCCGATCAAGCACAATTATCCTTGGCTATGGCAGCAATTCTAGATCATAAAAGAATTTCCAGTGTTTGAAATAAAATTATGAGGGTATGAAGATTATTTTCCATTCAGTTATTATCTTTTTTGGATTAAAAACTCCCAATTCCAGCAGATTCCACAGATCTGTTTCTTTTTAGTATTTTGTTCAAAAGTTGCCTTCCCCTGCCCCCAACTGGTTCTACATCCCAGGACAAATAAGCATTTCCACTAACCACCTCCTGTAGTTTGGCTAGTTCTTAAACAGAGGTCTCAGTGCCTGCTTGTACACAGTAATTTTTCAAAAGGTAGAAAACTAGCTTCTGGCTTAGAGAGACCCTGGAGAAAAAGTTTACACTCTCTTTGACCTACATATAACGTATCTCTGCCTTCAGGATATTGGTCCATTAGCTTTGTGAACTTAAAAAAAGCAAGGGGCTCCCCCTTAGCGTCCCACTGCAGATGCGTCTCTGGGCTCACCTGATTTTAATATAACTACTCCTACCCCCCTTTTTACACTCTCTCTACCGCATTGAATGGAAAACTGGACTGCTCTACTCTCTAAAGTTCCATTACCTCTTTGTATTCTTGAAGGAGCCATTTACTTTATTGAAACAGTGATTGGAAAAGTGGTTCAATGCCTAAATGATTTGCTCTGTTTTTAAGTTTAAACATGATGCTGAGGCCCTGCTCATGCACGGAGTAAGAATATTGTTTTAATTATTCCATTCTCTCTTGCACATTTGGTATTGTTATTAATCTTGTCATACGCCTTCTAAGAAGTGCATGAGATTTTCCACACTCTACAGATAATACCCTGGTCCTCATCTTCTGTTTTCTTGCACGCACATTCACCGAGGGGCTGTTTTTGAGGACCCTTCTGCAGACTTAGCTCATAGCAACAGAGAAACACCTTTGAATGTTGTAGATGAAGAAGAGAGCTAGAAAAAGTTTTCAAGTCTGGTCTGCCACGCCGACTTTCTCCATGAGAAGAGGCGAGGAAACTATCTTCTTCCACATAGATTCAATACCAACGCCAGGACAGAATGATGAAAAAATGGTTTGGAGATTTTTACATAGTGAGTTGGGATGAATTAAGATAAAGATATCATGAGATACTGTGATATCCAGTTGTCCTGAGAACATTTAGTGTTCTCATGCTGCTCGGTTCTTTTACTGTTCTATGCTCCCAAATGTTTGTCTTACACCAATTCTGGAATATCTAGTTGGCAGAATTACATGCTGTATGCAATGACTGTTTGGGTTTCTCTTTAATCACATTGTCTTAGTGCTACTATAACGGAAATACCGCAAGTGGATGGCTTTAACAAAGAGAAATTTATTTTCTCACAGTCTAGTAGGCTAAAAGTCCAAATTCAGGGTGTCACCTCCAGGGGAAGGCTTTTTCTCTCTGCTGGCCTTGTCATCAATCTTCCCCCGGACTAGGAGCTTCTTTGCACAGAAAGCCCATTCCAAAGACACACTCTGCGCCTGCTGCTGCTTTCTTGGTAGAATGAGGTCCCCAATTCTCTGTTTGCTTCCCTTTCCTTTTTATTTCTTGAGAGATGAAAGGTGGTGCAGGCCACAACCCAGGGAAACTCCCTTTACACTGGATCAGGGATGTGACCTGGGTAAAGGTGGTACTACAATCCCACACTAATCCCTTTAGTATAAAATTATAATCACAAAATGGAGGACAACCACACAATACTGGGAATCATGGCCTGACCAAGTTGACACACATTTTGGAGTAGACACAATTCAATCCATGACACAATATTTACTGCAACTATTCCTCCTCCTATTTGTAAGGAAGGAGCTGGAGGCAAGACACCCAAAGAGGGTCCAAGAAATGCCTTTATCCCTCTATTGATCTGTCCAAGTAGATGACCACCAAGATAATGTATCCCATTACCTAAGAGAGTTCCTGAAATCATGGTGGGTCAATCCTTTGTAGATTGGATAGCCTCTGCTTTGTTTCCCAGTAATATCAACTGATCTTTCTATCTTCAAGCCTCATAACTCTCTTATGAGTCACTTAACATGTTGGTTAATATGAAGACCTGGGGCCATCTATCTAAGCCTAAAGGCAATAAAGTACTTCAGGTCAGTGACAAGATTAACTTCCATAATATTACTATCAGTCTAAAACCAGTTGCAACTGAATCAATTCTGACTCATGGTGACCCCATGTGTGTCAGAGTAATTCTAATGAGCACTCTGGTTGTACAAGTGTTTTCAATACCTGATCTTTTAGAAGTAGATCATCAGGCCGTTCTTTCAAGATGTTTCTGGGAGACTAAACCTACATCCTTGTGGTTAGCAGCTGAGTGCATTAATCATTTGCACTACCCAGGGACTCCACTGGTCAGTCTAGGGCTTAGTTTCCAGTTACCAGTTGCCATCAAGTAGATTCTGTCTCACTGTGACACCATGTGTTGCAGGGTAGAATTGCATTCCATAAGGTTTTCAAGGCTGTGATCTTTCAGAAGCAGATCGCGAGGCCTTTCATTCAAGATCAGTTCAAACCACCAAGCTTTAGGTTAGTATTTGAGAACTTAACCGTTTGCACCATTCAGAGATGTCTAGGGTCTGGGACCTTGATAGTATACCCATTGCCGTCAAGTCGATTCCGGCTCATAGCGACTCCATAGGGCAGAGTAGAGCTGCCCCATAGAGTTTCCAAGGAGCGCCTGGTGGATATGAACTGCCAACCATTTGGTTAGCAGCCGTAGCACTTAACCAGTATTCCACCAGGGTTTCCTTGATAGTATAGTTCCCAGTAATTGAGGTCACCTTTTCTTGCCTCAGGTCTCCATTGACTGGATTCCTAGTTTGTTCATCTAGTTTTTCCAATGAATAAAAGTTTCATCTCTGAATTTTAATCATTTTGTGACTATTATTTACTTGAAAAACTCCATGAAATCACACATGTACACTTAAACTTGTAACTCTAATATTGATTGTCTGCCTTTTTGGCCAAAGCTACCACTGTTAGATGAACCTCTGGACACCAGAATGAGAAATGCCATAATATAGGTTTTTTGCGTACATGTGCCTTTTCCTTTTTGGATTGATATCCTGGCCTCAAATGTACCTTCAGATTATATCTACTTTACTTATAACTCAGATACTCTCATTACATGCTTATACTCGCCCACACGCTGAAGGGTGGGGAGAAGGGAAGGCATGTAGGAGAGAGAGGTCATTGTGGACTTTGAATCCATCCCACCGTAGCCTCTTCTGTCCCATCCTATCACTGCCCAAGCAAGCTTGATTATGATATTTCCATACCAGCTTCCTAAAAGCTCCAGGACGTAGAAGAGGCAGAGTAGTATAATGGCATGAAGTCCTAAGCCACAAGGCTTTGTTTTCAATCCTGGCTTTGAGACTTCGGGAAATTATTTGTCCTCATTGCGTCTCAGCTTCCTTGTCTATAAAATGGGGCAATAACAACATAATATGGTTGTTGACATAAAGAGAAGATTAAGAATGTTAATAGATATAAAGAACTTCTAACAGAGTCAGGCATGTAATAATCTCACAAGATGTGTTGGCTATTTCCTCTGGTCTTCTCTCTGGAAGAAAAGTAGCAATACCTGAGATAGTTCTGCCTGTCTCATAGTGCAACCTAAGCTAACAACAGTTCAGAAAATTGTTGCTGCCAAACTCCACCCTCAATTTTGGACCTATTCTTTTCCTGGCAGTCTCTTCTCCAGACCTCTACAGAGATTCCCTTTCATCCTTCAGAACTCAGCTTAAACATTGTTTTTGTTAGGTACCATGGAGTCGGTTCCGACTCATAGCGACCCTATGTACAACAGAACGAAACACTGTCTGGTCCAGCACCATCCTCACAATCATTGTTATGCTCGAGCCCATTGTTGCAGCCACTGTGTCAGTCCCTCTCCTTAAAGGCCTTCGTCTTTTTCCTTGGCCTTCTACTTTACCAAGTACAATGTCCTTCTCCAGGGATTGGTCTCTCCTGAAAACATGTCCAAAGTATGTGAGACGAAGTCTCCCTATTCTTGCTTCTAATGAGCATTCTGGCTGTACTTCCTCCAAGTCAGATTTGTTCGTCCTTCTGGCAGTCCATGGTATATTCAATGTTCTTCACCAACACCGTAATTCAAAGGCATCAATTCTTCTTTGGTCTTCCTTATTCAACTTAAATAGCACCTCGTTAAGGAGACTATCCTTGGCCATGCCTTCTAAAGTAGATTCTATCTTTTAGCTTTTGCCTTGTTTATTTTTGTCTTTTAAAAATGTTATTATTATTTTATTAATCTTATTGTGGATTTTTTTTTTTGTACTTCAGATGAAGGTTTATAGAACAAACTAGCTGCTCATTAAACAATTAGTACACATATCATTTTGTGACATTGGTTAACAACCCCAGTACATGTCAACATTCTCCCTACTCACATTGGATTCCTTATTACCACCTTTCCTGTCCCTTCTTGCCTTCTAGTCTTTGCCCCTGGGCTGGTGTGCCCCTTCAGTCTTGTTTTGTTTTATGGGCCTGTCTAATCTTTGGCTGAAGGGTGAACCTCAGGAGTGACTTCATTACTGAGGTAAAAGGGTGTCTGGGGGAATATACTCTCAGGGTTTCTCCAGACTCTGTCAGGCCAGTAAGTCTGGTCTTTTTCTGTGAGTTAGAATTTTATTATACATTTTTCTCCAGCTCTGTCCAAGACCCTCTATTGTGATTCTTGTTAGAGCAGTCAGTGGTGGTAGTGGTACTGGACTCAGTCTGCTGAAGGCCATGGTAGTTGTGGTCCATTAGTCCTTTGGCTAATCTTTCCCTTGTGTCTTCAGTTTTCTTCCTTCTCCCTTGCTCCCAAAATGGTGAGACAAGTCGAATATCTTAAATGGCTGCTCACAGGCTTTTAAGACCCCAGATGCTACTCACCAAAGTAGAACATAGAACACTTTCTTTATAAACTATGTTATGCCAATTGAGCTAGATGTTCCCTGAGATTATGGTCCCCACTGCCCTCGGCCCGACAATTTTGTCCCTCAGGGAGTTTGGATGTGTCTATGGCCTTGCCTTTTACAAATTGTGTCGGCTTTCCCAGTATTGTGTACTGTCTTACCCTTCACCAAAGTTGCCACTTATCTACTGTCTATATAGTGTTTTTCCATCCCCACCCTCCCCTCCCTCATAACCATCAAAGGCTGTCTCTTTTTGTGTGTAAACCTTTTCATGAATTTTTATAGTAGGGGTCTTATATAATATTTGTCCTTTTGTGATTGACTTATTTCACTCAGCGTAATGTCTTCCAGATTCATGCATGCTGTGAGATGCTTTGCAGGTTCTTCATTGTTCTTTATTGCTCTGTAGTACTCCATTTTGTGTATGTACCACAGTTTATTCATTCATCTGTTGATGGGCATCTACGTTGCTTCCATTTGTTGCTATTGTGAACAGTGCTGCAATGAACATGGATGTGCATATGTTTATTCATGTGATGGCTCTTATTTCTCTAGGATATATTCCTAGGAGTGGGGTTGCTGGATCATGTGGTGTTTCTATTTCTAGATTTCTAAGGAAGTGCCATATCTTTTCCAAAATGGTTTTACACCATTTTGCATTCCCACCAGCAGTGCATGAGTTACAATCTCCCCACAGCCTCTCCAACATTTATTATTTTCTGGGTTTTTTTTTTTTTTTTATTATTCATGCCAGTAATACCTGGGTGAGATGGTATCTCATTGTGGTTTTGATTTGCATTTCTCCAATGGCTAGGGATCATGAGCATTTCCTCTTGTATCTGTTAGCTACTTGATTGCCTTTTTTGGTGAAGTGTCTGTGCATTTCCTTTGCCTATTTTTTATTTAGGTTATTTGTCTTTTTGTTGTAGAGGTGCTGGATTTTCCTATAGATTTTAAAGATTAGAGCTTTGTTGGATTTGTCATAGCCAAATCTTTTTTTTCTGTAGGTTCTCTTTTTACTCTTTTGGTGAAGTCTTCTGATGAGCTTAAGTGTTTAATTTTTAGAAGATCCCAGTTATATAGCTTATTTTCTGGAGTTTGTGCGTTGTTAGATATGGTTTTTATCCTGTTAATGCCGTGTATTAGGGCCTTTAGCATTGATCCTATTTTTCTTCTTTGATCTTTATACTTTTTTTGGTTTTATATTTAGGTCTTTGATCCTTTTCAAATTAGTTTTTACGTATGGTGTGAGCTATGGGCCCTGTTTCATTTTTTTGCAGATGGACATTCAGTTTTGCTAGCACCGTTTGTCAAAAAGACTGTCTTTTCCCCATTTGATGGACTTTGGACCCTTGCTGAAGATCAGGTGGTGGATGGATTTACACCTGGGTTCTCAATTCTGTTCCATTGGTCAATGTATCTGTCATTGTACTGGTACCAGGCTGTTTTGACTACCATAGCTGTGTAGTAGTAGGTTCTGAGTCCAAGTAGCGCAAGTCCTCCTACTTTAGCCTTCTTCTTTGAGAGCGCTTTACTTATCCAGGGCCTCTTCCCTTTCCATATACAGTTAATGATTTGCTTTTCCAACTCTTTAAAGAATGTTGTTGATATTTGGATTGGGATTGCATTGTATTCATAGATTGCTTTGGGTAGAATTGTCATTTTCACAATGTTGAATCTACCTATCCATGAGTGTGGTATGTTTTTCCGTTTATGTAGATCTCTTTTGGTTTCTTGTAGTAGTGTTTTGTAGTTTTCTTTATAGGTCTTTCACATCCCTGGTTAGATTTATTCCTAAGTATTTTGTTTTTTGAGGAGCTATTATAAATGGTATTGTTTTCCTGATTCCCTTTTTGTTGTTCTCATTATTGGTGTATAGGAACCCAACTGATTTTTGTATGTCCATCCTGTATCCTGCTACTCGGTTGAATCTATTAGCTCCAGTGGTTTTCTTGTGGAGTCTTTTGGGTTTTCTATGCATAGTATCATATCATAGGCAAATTGAGACAGTAGTTTATTCTTCATTATCAATTTGGATGCCTTTTACTTCTTTTTCTTGCCTTATTGCTGTAGCTAGGACTTCCAACACAATGGTAAATAGGAGTGGTGATAAAGGGCACCCTTGTCTTGTTCCTGTTCTCAAGAGAAATGTTTTAGCCTCTCTCCATTAAGAATGATGTTGGCCGTTGGTTTTGTATAGATGCCCCTTATTATGTTGAGGAATTTCCCTTCTACACCTATTTTATTGAGAGTTCTTATTAGGAATGGGTGTTGGACTTTGTCAAATGTCTTTTCGGCAACAATTAAGATGACCATGTGATTCTTGTCTTTTTTTGTTATGCTGAATTCTATTGGCTAGAATTTTGTTGAGAATTTTTGTGTCTATGTTCATGAGAAGTACTGGTCAGTAATTTTCTTTTTTTTTTTGTGGTGTCTTTGCCTGGTTTTGGTATCAAGGTTATGCTGGCTTCATACAATGAATTCAGAAGTACCCCTTCTTTTTCTACGTTCTGAAATAGTTTGAGTAGTACTGGTATCAGCTCTTCTCTGAATGTTTTGTAGAATTCTCCAATGAAGCCATCTGGGCCAGAGCTCTTTTTTGTTGGGGTTTTTTCTTTCTTTCTTTCTTTTTTTTAATTACCTTTTCAATCTCTTATTAGGGGCCTATTCAGGTTTTCAACATCATTTTGTGTTAGTTTGGGTAGGTAGTGTGTTTCTAGAAATTTGTCCATTTCCTCTAGGTTTTCAAATTTGTTGGAGTATAGTTTTTCATAGTACTTTGTTATGATCCTTTTTATTTCAGTCGGGTCTGTTGTAGTGCCCCCCATTTCATTTCTTATTTGGGTTATTTGAGTCCTCTCCTGTTTTTCTTTTGTCAGTTTGGCCCATGGTTTGTTGATTTTGTTGATCCTTTCAAAGAACCAACTTTTGGTTTTGTTGATTCTATTGTTTTTCTATCCTCTTTCATTTATTTCTGCTCTGATCTATATTATTTCTTTTCTTCTGGTGGCTGTGGACTTTTGTGCTGTTCTTTTTCTATTTGTTTGAGTTTAGCTAATGTTTTGATTTTGTCCCTTCTTTTTTGATGTGTGCTTATATTACTGTAAATTGACCTCTGAGGACTGCCTTTGCTGTGTCCCAACAGTTTTGGTATGCTATGTTTTCATTCTAGGAATTTTTTTATTCCATCCCTGATTTCTTCTATTATCCAGTGGTTTTTAAGCAGAATGTTATTCAGTTTCCATGTAATTGATTTTCTTTCCTTGATCTTCCTGCTTTTAATTTCTACCTTGATGGCTTTGTGATCAGAGAAGATACTTTCTATTATCTCAGTGTTTTGGATTTTGTTGAGGGTTGCTCTGTGGCCTAAGATGTGGTCTGTTCTGGAGAATGTTCCATGTGCTTTGAAAAAGAATGTGCACTTTGCCACTGTTGTGTGGAATGTTCTACACACAACTATGAGGTCAAGATGGCTGATTGTGCCCTTTAACTCTTCTGTATCTTTGTTAAGTTTCTTCAGAGATGTTCTGTCCTTTATGGACAGTGGTGTGTTGAAGTCTCCTACTGTTATTGTGGAACTGTCAGTTTCTCTTTTTAGTGCTGTTAGAGTTTGTTTTATGTATTTTGGAGCCCTGTCATTGGGTGCACAGATGTTTATTATGGTTATGTCTTCATGATGGCTTCTCCCTTTAATCATTGTATAGTATCCTTCTTTGTCTTTTATGGTGAATCTTGTTTTAAAGTCTAGTTTATCGGAGATTAGTGTTGCCACTCCTGCTCTTTTTTGGTAGCTGTTTGCTTGATGCACTTTTTTCCATCCTTTGATTGTTAATAAATTTAAGTCTTTGTTTCTAAGATGTGTCTCTTGTAGACAGCATATTGATGGATCCTGTTTTTTCATTCATTCTATTACTCTATGTCTCTTTATGGGTGCATTTAGCCATTTATGTTCAGTGTAATTATTGATAAGTGTGAATTTACTGGTGTCATTTTGTAATGCTTTTTTTGTGTGTGTGTTGGTGATGTTTTGTTTGTTCCTTGTATCCTCCTATGCTGAACTCCTTTTGTTTGTGAAATTTTTTTTTCATTTCTTTGTTTTTGCAGATTTTGTTTTTACTGGGACTTTATGTTTTTCTTTTTTATTTTGATGAGTAAGTTTGTTAACTTTCTTTGCGGTTACCTTGAAATTTACCCTCATCTTCCTAGGTTTGAACCAGTCTTTTATTACTTGCTATCACCTTGTCTTCCTCTCCAATAGAAAGTTCTATACCTACACCGTTTATTCCTTCTTTTGTTGTTCTGATGTTGTTGTCATTTACAGATCAGCCTCTCTGGTCCCCAGTTGTAAGTCTTCTCATCTTGAATAACGCCTGAGAATTCATTTCCTAGGTTAGTATTTGGCTTGTGTGATCTCATATCCTGGATTCAGGTTGTCTTCTAATGTTTGTTCTTAAACCAAAGGATTCCTTTTGATAATTTTTGTAAGTTTGATTTAGTTTTTACGTATTCCCCTAATTTCTTTTCATCTGGAAATGTCCTAATTTCACCATCATATTTGAATGAGAATTTTGCAGGAGGTATTATTCTTCGTTGGCAATTTTTTCTTTCAAGGTTTTATATATGTCATCCCATTGCCTCCTTGCCTGCATGATTTCTGCTAAGTAATCAGAACTTAGTCTTATTGTTTCCCCTCTGTAGTAACTTTTCATTTTTCTCCAGCTACTCTCAGAATTCTTTCCTTGTCTTTGGTTTTAGCAAGTGTGACTATGATATGCGTTGATGATTTCCTTTTGGGATCTATCCTATATGGGGTTAGTTGAGCTTCTTGGATGGCCAGCTTTTCATCTTTTATGATATTAGGGAAGTTTTCTGTTAGTAATTCTTCAATGATCCTCTCTGTGTTTTCCATTTTATTCTCCTGTTCTGGAACTCCCATCACTTGCAAATTTTTGCTTTTGATTGTATCCCACATCATTCTCAGGGTTTCTTCATTTTTCTTTGTTCTTTTTTTCTGATTTTTCCTCATACTTACTGGTATCCAGGTGTGTGTCGATTCTGACTCAGAGTGCCCTTATAGGACAGAGTAGAACTGCCCCACAGGGTTTCCAAGGAGCAGTGGTAGATTCAAACTGCTGACCTTTTGGTTAGCAGCCAACCACTTAACCACTGTGCCACCAGGGCTTCTTTTACTACAATCGAAGTAGTGAACATATCCATCACTTCCAAAGTTCCCTGTGCCCTTTTATAGTGCCTTCCTTGACCTCTACCCCATTCCCAGACAACCTCAGATTGTTTTCTGTCAACATAAATTAGATTGCATTTCCTAGAATTTTATGTAAATGGAATCATACACTATGTGTGATACGTGCAACAAGAAGAAATCTCAAAATAATTATGCTGAGTAAAAAGGTCAGAAGTTTTAAGTCCAGGTAGTTTTGCAGTAATATTTTTTTTTATCAAGAGAAGACCTTAACATTAGTTTTGTGAACTTTCTGAGTTGATTTTGTAAAATTCAAAAATTTTAATACATAATTGTAAAAATTAAAGAGAAAAAATTGTAATCTTAAGAACAAGGGGTGAAATCAACAATTTGGATTCCCCAAGATTTTAGACTCCATAGTCTGTCTTACTTAAAAAGCAACAATAAAATAATAAAAATAACTAAAGTTTTATAATATGGTTCAATGTTAGCCAAAAACCTCAGAGAGAAGGGAGTGAAAATTAGAAGTTACAATCTCAACCTAAAGATGATGATCATGTTATAGGTCAACTTAAAGAGCTAGCCAGCTAACCCATTGCTGTCGAGTTGATTCTGACTCATAGCAACTCTATAGGACAGAGTAGAACTTCCTCATGGGTTTACAAGGCTATAAATCTTTACAGAAGCAGGCTGCCACATTTTTTACCTGGGGAACAGCCGGTGAGTTTGAACTGCCAACCTTTAGGTTAGCACCCAAGCATTTCACCACTGCACCACAGAGCTCCTTACTTAAAGAGAGTCATCATTGTATATCTCACCCTAAAGGTGGTGATCATAATTTCGGACCCTAAAACTTCGAAAACTGCCTGGAAGTATTTCTGACTTCTTTACTTACCCTATTTTATATGTATAAGAACTGCACAGATTTCAGAACTATCTATCAATCATGACAAATGAAAATGAAGAGAAAGTCAGATTTCAGATATAATGATTCTTCCTAAAAATCAACAACAGAGAAGAACTCAGTGATTTATAGGAACACAGAAGATGTGCACTGAATTCTATATAAGTGTTCTATCAGAGAAGCAGAGGTGGACTGTGAATTGAATTGCAATAGATAAAGAGTTTCACTGGCATTCCAGGGGAAGGACATGCAAGTTAAAAGGACTAGTGTGTACAAAGAATGGTTTGCGAAGTTTATAGAACACACTCTCCTGATTAGTGATACAATTCTCTTTGGACCCTTGTTCAATTCTTTGTTATTAAAGAAAAGTGTTATTAAAAGCATTTAGTGATTTTAAATAAATACATTTTTAGCTACTTATATAGTATATTACCAAGGTATTATATTCTATATTGCTTTCTCTCTGATAAAGACATTCCAGCATTGAAACAGAAAACACATTTTTCTATTAATCAATCGATAAATGTCTGTTCTTCATTAATAAAAGTGAATATTTTCCCTTGTCAGTGTTGACAATCTGCAGCTGAACTAGTCACACTTGGTCACTTGCTTCCTCCCTGTATGGAATCACACTTTTGTGAAATGGCTGACTGTGATCTTGTCTAGAAAATATGTCCATAAAAATTTAAGTCAAATGAGCTAACTTTTTTAAAAAATGTGTAATTGAATACAGATTCGTTTTCACAGGTTTTGAGAACCATGTTGGAAACCAGAAAAAGGGAAAAGACCAAAGATCATTTTTGCAATTTCTCTGTATTTGACCTGAGGTTCCTGCACTGAGATGCTCCCAGAACCAAGGGAAGACTGAAGACAAGGACTTTCCCCCAGAGATGACAGAGAAAGCATTTCCCTGAAGCTGATGCCCTAAATTTGGACTTTTAAACTACTAGGCTGTGAGAAAATGAATTTCTCTTTGTTAATGCCATCCACTTGTGGTATTTCTGTTACAGCAGCACTAGATGACTAAGACACTATTATTTAATGCCATCGATGAGAAGCAGGAGAGGTTTAAATTCAGGGAAAACCAGATGTCGGATCTTACTAAGACAACCAGAGATACCAGCTTCAAAACTATCTTCCTCTACTGGTTTTTGCTTTTGAAATCTGGCCGCTTATTCAGTGCCCCAGTTTACTTTGGGTGTTCTTACTCATTCAATGCCAGCCCATAGCTTCATCTAGGGCTGAGTATACTTCAAGTATGATTTATTTTGTATGTATTCCCTATACAGAGACCATCCTCAAGACATTAATCCACAGTCTATACACTCTTACTATGTTCTCTTTCCAGCTAGCTGTGTCTGGTTGCTGTCCTGTGAGAATTCCCTCTATTCATTCTCAACTTGTGCTCTTCTGGCTTCTCAGAATGTCCTCGCCTTCTCCCTCAATTTATTTAATAACTGCGTGATTTCTTAAGATTTAGCTCTTAAGTCCTACATCTTCTACAAGGCCTTCTTAGATCCCTTCCGCTCACAGAGACCTCAGCCTTTATTATCTTCTCCTATACCAACCACTGCCTGTTCCACTCAGTTCGCCATTATGATAGTCAGCTTTCCGAAATCCTGATTTATGGGTGCATCATATCTCCTCAGCTAGATTGCAAACTTCTGAGTGGAAAGGATAAATTACCTTACCTGTTTTTGTTATAGTAGTTCCTATAACAGGTCATTTTATGTGCTTAATATATACCTGATAAATAAATGAATGAATAACATGGCTCCATTTTGAACACTATCTCAGGAAAGAGTTATCTCCTCAAGATCAAACAAGGCCATTCTGGTACTGATGCTTCTACTATTTGTCAAGGAAGGGGCTGAGGGTGTCTATGTAGGAGTTGGGGGTGGTGTTGTGATGCATCCCTCTTTCCCTCTGAGAGCACAGAAAGAACTGGGAATGGAGTTCTGTGGTGTTATAAGCCACAGACGCAGCAGGATTAGAGGAATAGAACATGGTCTTACCTGCTTTGTTAGAAGTCGTAGCCATAACACTTCCTCAAGAGCTGAAATGTTAGGACAACCTCAAAGGAGAAGCATCCAATGGGGAAAAGGAACCGGAGAATTTAGGAATATAACTTTGTGGGAGCTTGAAGCCAAATACCATAACTAACACCTGGAAATTTAATTCCTCATTCTCCACAGGTAGGAGAGCAAAGTTATTTTAAGTGGCTTGTCTTTGGAGTCTTGGGATGATTAAAATGGTTTATACACTTGTCTGCTAACCGAAAGGTTGGTGGTTCGAGTTCATTCAGAGGCACCTCAAAAGAAAGGTCTGGCAATCTATTTCCATGAAATAAGTCATTAAAAACCCTATGGAGCATGGTTCTTCTCTGACACATGTGGGGTCTCCATGAGTCAGGATTGACTCGATAATAATTAGTACCGCACTGGTACTATCTTTGGTAACTAAAGTAGTTATACTAAGTATCTGTTATGTGCCATCGAGGTGTTTCTAACTCATAGCAATCCTATAGGGCAGAATAGAACTGTCCCATATGATTTCCTAGTCTTTATGGGAGCTAATCACCAGGTCTTTTCTCCCACGGAGCCACCGGTAGGTTGAACCACCAATCTTTCAAGTAGCAGTGGAGTGTTTAACCATTTCACCATGAGGGGTCCTTGGGGAGAAGTGCTAGAAGAGTATAAATTGAGTAGAAACCAAAGTAGATTCGTGGTTATCTGGTTCTAGGGGGATGGGGCAATGAGTACAGGGTTTTTGCTTGGGGTAATGGAAAAGCTTTGGAAATAGTGGCGATGGCTGCATAACATTGTAAATGTAAATACGTATCATTGAATTGTACACTTAAAATGGTTAAAATGGCAAATTTTATTTTTATATATATTTGCCACTCAAAAAAAACTCAGTCCGGGCATTTATGGAACTCTTACTCATAGTTGTTTATATCTCGATTTAATAGCTGCTTGATTTAACTTATGGCTACAGAACATACAGTAATTATTAGACTTAGTATTTTGTGTTGAGGCTGAAAGTGGTTGTGCTTATTCAACATTTATTCAACAGCTACTAATTGGTTTCATACACGTGGCAAACATTGTATATTCGTTTACCTGTTGATTTGTAAAATTAAATACAAGGCTTTTGTAGGTCTTTATCAAGCCTTAGAATCATCATGAATAGGAATACAAGCTACTTTAACTAATTTAAAATTTACTATTTTATACCTGCATTTTTATAAACAAAGATGTACACTAGTCCTTTTTTTATCTGGAGTCCTGGTGGCTCTGTGGTTAAGAGCTGGGCTGCTAATCAAAATGTCAGGAATTCAAATTGACCAGCTGCTCCTTGGAAACCCTATGGAGCAGTTCTACTCTGTCCTATAGGGTCCCTACGAGTCAGAATCGATTGGACGGCTATGGGTTTGGGTTTTTTTTTTTTTTTTCCCCTGTATTTAACATAAGAACAAAAGAATTTCTGTCTGAGTCTCAATCATTGTTCTTGCAGTGTACCATGTGGTCTTTCTCAGCAACATTAAAAGATATGCTGTAGAGGTGTGTGTGTTGTTTCCTTGAAGCTTCCTCCTTTTTGGCTCTGTTGTTTCCCTTCATTTTAAGGCTCCCCTTCTCTGTGTTTTTTAGTGTCTCTTCTTCTGGTTGCTTTTAAGTGTTGTGCTTTCCAGTTTTCCCGCCTTACTACTTGTCTTAGTTTGCTAGTGTTGCCCAGTAACAAAAATACCCAAAGTGGGTGGCTTTAAAGAACAGAAATTTGTTGCCTCAAAATTTTGGAGGTTTAAGAGGAGGGTCCCTCCTTGTTGGTAGCCCTAGACATTCCTTGGCATTCCTAGGCTTTTAGATGGCTCCTCTCATGGTCTCTTCCCCCTTGGGTGTGTCACTGTGTCTATTCTGCTCTTTTTATAAGAAACCACTCATAAAGGGTTGGATTAGGACCCACCCTACTCTGGTATGTCCTCACTGACATAGCAAAAGAAAATTCTTATTTCTAAACACTATCACACTTAGACGTGCAGGGATTAGTACTTCAACACATATTTTGCAAGGAGACAATTCAATCCATAATAGTACTTCTATTTTCTCTCAAGATGCTCTTATTCAATCCTCCAAATTGTTATGACACAGTGAAGAATCACTAACCTTTTATCTCTAGTTTTTCCCTCCTTCCCAGTCTCTAGGCTTGCATTCCAACTGGTTTTTTGCAAATTCACGTGGAGGCCCTGTAAGTAGCACATGTTTAACTTATCTAAAGTTAACTGGAAACCCTGGTGGTGTAGTGGTTAAGAGCTACAGCTGCTAACCAAAAGGTCAGTAGTTTAAATTCACCAAGGGCTCTTTGGAATCTCTGTGGGGCAGTTCTACTCTGTCCCATACGGTTGCTATGAGTAGGAATCGACTTGACTGCTATAGGTTAAAGTTAACTGGAAACCCTGGTGGTGTAGTGGTTACATGCTACGGCTGCTAACCAAAAGGCTGGCAGTGTGAAATCCACCAGGTGCTCCTTGGAAACTCTATGGGGCTGTTCTACTCTGCTGTATAGGATCACTATGAGTCCAACTCGACAGCAAGGGGTTTGGTTTGTTTTTTTTAAAGCTTGCCTCTATCTTTCTCTAATTGCTATTTCTCCTATTTTTTTTCTTCTTCTTTTGTTTGAATAGGTTCATCATACACATGTCAACAACAAAATTCAAATAGTACAAAGTAATTCTTCAGAGGGAATTGCTCTTGCCAGTTGTGTACCCTCCCATAGGCATTCAATGCAAATCAAAACTTATGAATATGTATTGTTTATTTTTTGCACAAAGGGTAACATGCTGTATACTTTGTTATGTATCTGGATTTTCCTTATTTAATATGTAAAGGATATCCATTCATATCAATAAACACAGATCTAAGTCATTTTTTCAATCAAAAAAAAAAAGACACTAATGTGTATAAATCTACCTTTTGATGGACATTTCAATTATTTCTGATTTTTTTAAACTATAAAAAGTGCCGAAATGCACGCTATGCATGTATTTTTTGGTTAAATTTACAGGAGTACAATCCTTTAGTTGAAGGAGGTGTACATTTAAAATTTTAATGGATATTACTTATCTCCAGTGTACATACTTGAACAAAATATTTTTTTCAAAAGTTTTCATTTTATACATTTCACTTTGGTTGGGAAAAAATGACATCCTATTATATACAATGGCCTCAAGCATAGCAACAATTGTGAGGATGGTGCAGGACCAGGCAATGTTTCATTCTGTTGTACATGGGGTCGCTATGAGTTGGAACTGACTCAACAGCACCTAAAAACAACAACAACAACATTGTATATTTAATTTTTATTTCTCCTTTTGTTGGTAATTTTTAACATTAATTTTAAATAATTTTAAAGTTTTACCTGTTTTGGTACTTGGTTTTGGTGTCTTACCTCCTCACTTCAATGCCTCTTTGATTATTAAACATGTTAGGTCTTTGTCTGGAATATTTATTAGAAAACACCTTTTTCCTTGGTTTTTCACCTACCTTTTGAAATTATCTTTCAGTATTCAGTAAAAGAAAAACATTAAATTTTTATGAAATAAAACTTATTTTACTATATTTTAATAAGCAGCCCTGACTGCACAATAGGTAAGCACTCAGCTGCTAAATAAAAGGTCAGCAGTTCAAACCCACCAGCTCCTCCACAGGAAAAAAGACCTGGTAATCTGTTCCCACAAAGATTATAAGCTAGGAAATCCTATGGGATAGTTCTACTCTGTCACATTGGGTTGCTATGAGTTGGAATTGACTGAATGGCACACAGTAACAACAACAACAATCTATCTTAATAGGCTTGGCATTAGTGTTAAACTGGATTATGAAAATAATTTAAAAGTTTTCCGTTTTCTCAACATTCTATTTTTAAGACATTGGCAGGACTATGCACCTCACAGCAGGTATGCTAGGGATTGAGGTCACTGTTCAAGGCAGAGAGGGACAGCTGAAGACAGCAGGGACAGAGGAGAATACGTGGAATGGACACACCTCCCTCGATGCCAGAATAACTACCTACCTCTCTGCTCTTTGACTATACTCAAACCAGGACACTAGATCCCTCCCTTCTCCTAATAACAAGAAAAGGAGAAAAGAAGGCTGCAGATATTCCTGAAGAATCTAAGTAGCTATCCAAAGAAGACTGAGCTTTAACTGGATCTGATTGAGTTGGATCAAAATAGCAAGATTATACTTTTTCTTACAGCTGGAATCGACATCTTAGAGACAAAGTTAACTTCATTTATGGAGAAATTTAAAAAAAATTACTTTTTAGCATATTTGAATTTCTGACGGTGTAAAATACATACCCACTCCAACTCAACTTTGGAGAAACCCTTGTTCTGTTGTTTCTTTCAGAGATCTGCAACGGCAGGATAATCTCTTCCACTTTTCTTAGTCTCAATTATCTGGGTCACCGGTCTCTCAATCTCCCTTGTTAGAAAGCTTGGAATTAGCCTAGAATCTGTCCTCACTCTCCACATCCAAGTTTTCATGAAGTGTTGCTGATTTTATCTCAGAAATATTTCCTGAATTGGATCTTTCTCCATTTCCATTGCCTCTGTGACCCTCATCATGTCTCAAAACTATTGCAACAGCTATTTATTATTCTGCATTCCAAAAACCTTTCTCTTCTCTAGTCCGGTGCCAGTTATCTTTCAAAAAAATAAATTTAATTTTTTCTCTCTTCTGTTTACAACTCAACTGCTTCTTACTGACCACAGTGTAAAGTTCCAACAACTTACCGTGACGTTGAAGGCCCATCATCACCTGGCCTACAGCTAGTCTCCCCTGTCAACACACTGTGATCCCGCCACAAGGAACTTCTCCTTGTTACTTGTACATTAAATTGATTTTCATGATACCATGGCTGTACATCCTTTTAATTTTATATGGTTGGTTGATTGTCTGCACATCTGTCCCATGTATTTAACCGTTAGCCACAATGACCATACGTCTGAACTTTAACGGAGTCTTTACAACTAATATTTATTTTCATCAATATGGGCAACTGATTAAAAAGAAAAACATCATTAAAAGGCTTATATTAAAACCAACATCAAATAGTGTTCCCTAAGTCCTGCTCCCCAGAGAGAGCCACTCTTAACTCCCTTTTCTGTTACTGCTGCTATTTACTGTCCTTCGTAGGTGAGGCTATGCGGTGGCTTTCTGCTATAGACCTCTCTGCATTATCTGCATCATTGCAAAATGGTTATATCATGTTTTTTCCTTGGCTTAAATGAAGATCCAATACATTATTATTATATTGTAGATGTTGGAGTTAACTCCAGGAAATTGATAATTACATTTCATTTTTGTAAAATTATTTTGTTCTTTTATTATTTTAATTTTATATGAACCTAATTTAATTTTTGGGAATACCCCAAGAGGTCTGTCAAATGCCCAGCAATACATTTTTCAAATACTCACATCCATTTGATAATTTATTATTTCCTCTTCTCCTTCGTCGCCTCCTTCTTTTTTTCTTTTGAGACCTCCCTCACTCAAACCTCCACGCTTCTGCTCCAGTCTGGACTGGGTGGGCTTAAGAACTGGCTCAAAGTCCAGTTCTAGAAATTGCTTAACATTCAGCTAGTGGTAGCCCTGTATACTGCATTCCGTAGTTTCCTTCTTCGTCTGACTACTGCATTTTGCTGAAGCGCTTCTCCAAATGCTTCCTACGAGTCTGCAAGAGAAGGAATGCTTTTTTTGAGTCTCTATATTCAAAAAACATCTTTATTCTACTGTCATGATTCATAGAAAAAAGTTTGAATATAGAATTTCAGATTGAAAAACCTTTTCCTCAGAATTTTGAAGGTATCATTTGCATTGTTTTTTAGCATTCAGTGTAGCTGTTGAGATGTTTTCCTGAAAGGATTCAGAACCTCAGCTTTATCCTCAGTGTTCTGAAATTTTCTTATAATATGGTTTATTGTTCGTCTTTTTTTGGCAGGGCACTCACTTGGTCCCTTCAATCAGACTTATGTTCTTCATCCTGGGATATTTCCTGAAATTATTTCTTTAGTATTTTTCACTCTTATTTTTTATTGTTGCCATTCTCTTTTTCCTGAACTTCCATTAGTTGTTGTGGACATTCCATATTTATCTTTCAATCTAAAATATGATGTATATTTCTTCATTATTTTCCAACTTTTTAGATTTTGTTTTCTATTCCTGGAATATTTTGAACTTAATCTAAGTTTTGTAGATTCACATTTTACAATTTATATTAAATTATGTATATATAACTAAACACAGTGTTTTCCTATGTAGTTTTCCTCTTTATTGTATCCTGGTGTTCTTACTCTATGAATAGAGCTCTTATCTTTCTGTAAATATTCATTGTAATCTCTTTGGAATTTTATTCTACTCTCTGCATTTAAATCTTGGTTTCCATTTGTTTGTTGTTATTGTTTTAATATGTGTCTCTCTCTTACATGTTGGAGGCTTTCCTCAAATGTCTTGTAACCCTTGACTATTTATTAATATGTGCAGGGGAGGCACTAAAAAGCTGATGGGAGCTCTGTGTGTGGGTGTTGAGGTGATGAGCTAGTTTTTTCATGGTGACAACCTAATGCACTTATGTGGTTTGAGAACTACAGGCCTGAGGCTACACAGCTACTAGTGGCTAAAAACCATATCAGTTACACTTCCAAACCCCTATTCTCTTTTCACTTTCCCATGTTAGTGGCAACATTTAAATGTACCTTTTCCCGATCAAATCATAATCACAGGGGGCAAAGCAAGATACATAAGTGAGTGGACTCTCCCACTCACTCCCACAGCAACTAACTCACTGAACAACGAATGGAAACAAGCACAGACTGAGATTTTAGAACTCCAGACAGCAGCTGAGGTATTTGAGAGTCAGGATGAGTCCAGAAGCAGGGGAGAGGAGGAATGGGATCAGCACAGAAGCTGGGAGATGCTACCTACTAACATCGGGAGAGCTTGCTCATTGTAGCCGTTTTGGGGTGGGGCTGGATAACATCCCAAACATGGAACACAGAAAAGGAGCTAATCTGAGGAAGTTCTAGCTCTATTTTTTTTAAGGTGGTGAAAATTGGCTGTGGGAGTTCACAGGCTGTGCAATTGGGAGGGGTATGAAGGGAGACAGTGGTGCTTCATCAGAGTGCTGTTGAATTCTGCTGAGGCCTGAGTTGGATGGCCACTAGGACTGGGCAGAACTGCAAGGACAGTAGGATAAGGGGAATATTTAGACTGACAGGCAACACAGGAAATGGCCTACAGCAGGAAACCATGGGAGTGCCTGTCCAGTGGGAGAAAGACCCAGACAGCCCCCCACAGTTGCCACAGGAAAGTTGAACCCCACCACTGACGTTAGCTTCTGCAGCCAGCCAATCCTCCCCTCTCATGCATGCATATTGAATTCCAAAAATAAGGCACCTAGAACTCTTGAAACAGCACTGAAAAAAAACCCTGAGGATAAGACACCATCTAGTGGTTCTCAGGAGGAGATACCATGCCCACTGCCACTTGGTCTTTCTGATTCATAGTGAACCTGTGGGGCCGAGTGGAACTGCCCCATGGGATTCCACATCTTTCTCCCACCGAGGGGCTGATGAGTGCAGGCCCTGGAGTCCCAGGTGGCAGTTGGGCACTTGGTTGCTGCACCAACAGGGCACCTAAATAGAAAATTTTCCCACAATAAACAATACAAAATTCAAGGCAAAAAAAAAAAAAAAAAAGACGACAGAATGGCGCAAGTACTAAAACACACAAAATCACAACAGAAGATGGAACAATCAAAAGCAAAATGTGAAGAAGGGGAAATCGCTTCTTTGGAGGCCAGAATAATGCCAAGAATTGATAATTTTTCTGACTACGGTGCTAAATAAGTTTAAAGAAAACAAATATCACACAGAAGACAAACTAGTGGAGATCAGGAAACAAATGGAGGAACAAAGTAAGAGATGTAAAAAAAGAAATTGAAAACATCAAAAAAATAAAATAAAACAAGAGAACTACTGGAACTGAGGAATAAAACAACTGAATTAGAAAAAGCAAGAGAAGCACTCAACAACATAACAGAACAGCCAGGAGATAGAATAAGTGAACTAGAAAACAAAATAACTGAACTTTTTAAGTGCAAAGAGAAACAAAAGAACAAAGAAAAGCCAACAAACACAAAAGGAAATGTGGGATTTAATTAAGAAATCTAACATTAGAATTATTGGAAAGTCAGAGCACCATGACAACAATAAAGGCACAGAAACAATTTTCCAAGAGATAATCACAGAGACTATCCCAGACTTGAACAGAGAACCAAGCCCATAAAATGCAGGAAGCCACAAGAACCCCAAACAAAAAAGACACAAAAAAGATCAATTCCACGCTATACACAAGGATCTTTCGTAAGAATCAGCACAGATTTCTTCCCAGAAACTCTAGAGACCAGAAGACAATGGAGCGACTTATATAAAATACTAAACCAAAACAATTGTCAGTGAAGAATTCTTTATACAGCAAAGTAGTCACTCAAAAAGAAAGGGGAAATCAAGATGTTTCCAAACAAACAGAAGCTCTTGGAATTTGCCACTACCAGATCAGCTTTGCAAGTATTACTCAAGGGAGTACACCAAATGGAAAGGCAAGATATTAAGAAATAAGCACAAAATAAACTTATTTAAGATAGGTTGTATATTGATGTCGATGGAGACACTCCAACAGAAATGGGGAAGGGAGTAGTGTATAACGAATAGGTTTATTATGTTAAGGCTTTATGTTAAATGCTGTTGTAATTTTAAGTTGTGTAATCACTGGTGGAAATCACCCAGAAGAAACATTCAGAAGAAACAAGGAAGATGACAAAATGCCCATCACAAGAAAGGACTCAAACTCAAACAAAAACAGAAAATCTGAATTAAAAAACAAAGAAGATACAGAACACTCAAAAAACAAATAGCAAATTAAATGAAGTAGACAATTCATTTTCAGTAATAACCTTAAATGTTAATCATCTAAATGGTCCATGCAAAAGGCAGAGAGTGGCAAAATGGGTGGGAAAAAAAAATTTTTTTTAAACCCCACGATCCATCCTTTTGCTGCCTGAAGAAACACACCTTAGACATAAGGACACGAAGAGACTGAAAACAAAAGAATGGAGAAAAGTATTCCATGCAACCAGTAAACAAAAAAGAGTAGGGGTGGCCATACTGATATCAAAATAAATAGACTTTAAATCAAAATCTATTTTGAGAGGTAAAGAAGGACATTACATAATAATAAAAGGATCAATTCAGGAAGAAGACATAAAATTATATATGCACCTAACAGAAATGCACCAAAATGCGTGAAACAAATGCTGATTAGTATAAAAGGGGAAATAGGCAACTCCACAATAATAGTAGGAGACTTCAACACATCACTTTCAATTATAGACAGAACATTCAAAAAGAAAATCACTAAGGACATTGAGAACTTGAATAAAACCGTAAGCCAAGTGGACCTAATAGAAATATATTGAACACTTCACTTAGCAAGCACCAGAATAATATACTTTCTTCTCCAATGCACATGGATCATTTCCCAGAATAGACCATATGCTAGGCCACAAAACAAGTCTCAACAAATTTAAACAGATTGAAATCGTGCAAAGCATCTTTTCTGAGCATACTGGTGTGAAACTAGAAATCAACAACAGGATAAATAAGGGAAAAAAAATAAACACACAAAAGCTAAATAATACCCTATTAAAAAACTACTGGGTCATAGAAGAAATTAAAAGAGAAATTAAAAAATTCCCAGAATCAAACAAAAATGAAAACAACATTTGGGACACAGCAAAAGTAGTACTGAAAGGGAAATTCATAGCAATAAATGCCTACATTAAAAAAGAAGAAAGATCCAAAATCATTAACTTAAACCAACAACTTGAATGAACATAAAAGGAAGAGCAAAAGAAGCCAAAAAGTGCCAGACCAGGGCAGAAATAAACAAAATAGAAAAACAATTAAAAGAATTAACCAGAGCTTATTTTTTTGAAAGGATCAATAAAATAGACAAACCACTGACTAGGTTGACCAAAGAAAAAAAACAGAAAAGGCATATAACCAAATTAAGAAATGAACTTGGTGATATTACAACCAATCCAACAGAGACAAAGATCACTATGAAAAATTGTACTCCAGCAAATTTGAAAATCTGGAAGAAATGGGCAAATTCTTAGAAACATACCACCTACCCAAATTAACACAGAGGTAGAAAATTTAAACAGACCCATTACAAAAGAAGAGGCTGAAGATGTCATCAAAAAATTAACAACAACAGCAAAAACCCAAGAACCAGATGGCTACACTGGTGACTTCTGCCACACATTCAGAGAAGAGTCACACCAATCCTACTCAATGTCTTCAAAAACATAGAAGAGAAAGCCAGCAGAACCCTGTGAAGCTAGCATAACCCTGATGCCTAAACCAGACAAAGACATCACAGAAAAAGAATATTACAGACCAATATCCCTTATGAACAGGTTGTTGTTGTTGTTAGGTGCCGTCAATTCGGTTCTGACTCATAGCGACCCTATGCACAACAGAACGAAACAATGCCCAGTCCTGCGCCATCCTTACAATCGTTGTTATGCTTGAGCTCATTGTTGCAGCCACTGTGTCAATCCACCTTGCTGAGGGTCTTCCTCTTTCCCGCTGACCCTGTACTCTGCCAAGCATAATGCCCTTCTCCCGGGACTGATCCCTCCTGACAACATGTCCAAAGTATGTAAGACGCAGTCTCGCCATCCTTGCCTCTAAGGAGCATTCTGGTCGTACTTCTTCTAAGACAGATTTGTTCGTTCTTTTGGCAGTCCATGGTATATTCAATACTCCTCGCCAACACCACAGTTCAAAGACGTCAACTCTTCTTCGGTCTTCCTTATTCATTGTCCGGCCCTCACATGCATATGATGTGATTGAAAATACCACGGCTTGGGTCAGGCACACTTTAGTCTTCAGGGTGACATCTTTGCTCTTCAACACTTTGAAGAGGTCCTTTGCAGTAGATTTGCCCAATGCAATGTGCCTTGTGATTTCTTAACTGCTGCTTCCATGGCTGTTGATTGTGGATCCAAGTAAAATGAAATCCTTGACAACTTCAATCTTTTCTCCGTTTATCATGATGTTGCTCATTGGTCCAGTTGTGAGGATTTTTGTTTTCTTTATGTTGAGGTGCAATCCATACTGAAGGCTGTGGTCTTTGATCTTCATTAGTAAGTGTTTCAAGTCCTCTTCACTTTCAGCAAGCAAGGTTGTGTCATCGGCATAACGTAGGTTGTTAATGAGTCTTCCTCCAATCCTGATGCCCCATTCTTTTTCATATAGTCCAGCTTCTCAGATTATTTGTTCAGCATACAGATTGAAGAGGTATGGTGAAAGGATACAACCCTGATGCACACCTTTCCTGACTTTAAACCACTCAGTATCCCCTTGTTCTGTCCAAACAACTGCCTCTTGATCTATGTAAAGGTTCCTCATGAGCACAGTTAAGTATTCTGGAATTCCCATTCTTCGCAGTATTATCCATAGTTTGTTATGATCCACACAGTTGAATCCCTTTGCATAGTCAATAAAACACAGGTAAACACCCTTCTGGTATTCTCATGCTTTCAGCCAGGATCCATCTGACGTCAGCAATGATATCCCTGGTTCATAATTAATGATGAACATAGATGCAAAAATTTTCAACAAAATTCTAGCCAACAGACTTCAGCAACATAGCATACACCATGATCAAGATCAAGTGAGATTCATACGAGGAATACAAGGGAAGTTCAACATTAGAAAAATCAAGCAGTGTAATCTACCACATTAAAAAAATCAAAGAAAAAGAACCATATGATCATATCAATTGATGCAACACACTTTCCTGTTAAAAACTTTCAGCAAAACAGGAATAAAAGGGAAATTCCTCGGCATAATTAAGGGCATACTCGCAAAACAAATGGCCAACATTATACTCAGTGGAGAAAGGTTTAGAGCCTTCCTTTTGAGAATGGGAATGAGACTAGGATGCCCATTATCACCACTTATTCAACATTGTACTGGAGGTCCTAGCCAGAGCAAAAAGATAAGAGAGAGAAATAAAAGGTATCCAGATCAGAAAGGAAGAAGTAAAACTATCTCTTTTTGCAGATGACATGATCCTATACATAGAAAAAAATTCCACAAGAAAACTCCAGGAACTGAAAGAAGAATTCAACTATGTTGCAAGGCACAAGATCAACACACAAAAATCAGTGGAGTTCCTCTACACTAACAAGGACTACTCCAAAAAATTGCCCCCCCAAATAAAGACTTTGACCATAAGAATTAATCTGAACCTAGCCTAAAGTGCCATCTTTATAAAAAAAATATATAGATTTGCATAAAGTAAAACAGCTAACCTTTATATGGTGACTTATGTGCTTTCATATACATTTATATATTTTGTCAACAATCTTATAAGTTGAGCCGATACAATATTTTTATCCATATTTTACAATAAGATAAACACAGGCACAGCAAGACAGAGTTTTCAAGGACCGCATATCTTCTGTGTAGCAAAATTGGGATTTTTAATCCATCCAGTTGTTCTAACTCCATATTCCATGAGAAACTTGGAAAGGCCTCCTTTCCCACAGTTTCTAGCACATAGTTGATACTCAATAAATATTCATTGACTAAATTATTTTAACATGATGTGAAGTAAATTAACATTAATTTTCTGACAGTTTGGAGGATATGAGGTTGGGTAGAATGATTTGGAAGAAATATTAATTTAATTTAATTTGCTCAGTAAGTACGGGAAGGTTTATCTTTATTCATGAAGTAGAAACATATAAAATAATTTAAAATCACATATAAAGAATTCTGTACTGTGAATTATATGATGGACTGATCAATTAAATATGAACCAACATCATTCTGTTGGCTAGTCTAATTTTTTCTTGTTGTTGTTATAAACTGTAAAAAACTGTAGAAATCTTCTTAATAGGAGAAAACTAAAATGAATCAGGAAGACTGAAGAAGAATTGACACCTTTGAATTATGGTGTTGGCGAAGAATATTGAATATACCATGGACTGACAGAAGACTGAACAAACCTGTCTTGGAGGGAGTACAGCCAGAATGCTCATTAGAAGCAAGAATGGTGAGACTTCGTCTCACATACTTTGGATACGTTATCAGGAGGGATCAGTCCCTGGAGAAGGACATCATGCTTGATACAGTAGAAGGTCAGCAAAAAAGAGGAAGACTCTCAACAAGATAGATTGACACAGTAGCTGCAACAGTGGGCTCAAGCGTAACGATGATTGTGAGGATGGCGCAGAACTGGGCGGTGTTCTGTTGCACATAGGGTTGCTATGGTCAGAACCAACTCGATGGCACCTAACAACAACAACATCCATAAAGCCTCCTGGGTGGGCCAAACTGTTAAGCACGTGGCTATGAACCCAAAGGTTGAAGGTTCAAGTCCAATCAGAGATGCCTTGGAAGAAAGAGCTTGTGATCTGCTTCCAAAAAATCAGCCATTAAAAACCCTTTGACGTACAGTTCCACTCTGACGTACATGGGGTCACCATAAGTCAAAATCGACTCAACGACAACCGTTTTTTTTTTTTTTTTTTTTTTAATATCCATAAAGTAATCCCAGAGGTAGGGTTATGGGTTGAATTGTGTCCCCCTCAAATCTGTGTCAACTTGGCTAGGCCGTGATTCCCAGTATTGTGTGATTGTCCACCATTTTATTTTGTCACCTGTTGTGATTTTCCTATGTGTTGTAAATCCTACCTCTATAATGTCAATTAGACAGGTTTAGAAGCAGTTATGTTAATAAGGCAGGAGTCAATCTACAAGATTAGGCTGTATTTTAATCCAATCTCTTTTGAGATATAAAAGAGAGAAGCGAGCAGAGAGACAGGGGGATCTCATACCACCAAAAAACAAGAGCCAGGAGAATAGCGCATCCTTTGGACCCGGAGGTCCCTGATCTGAGAAGTTCCTTTACCAGGGAAGATTGATGGCAAGGACTTCCTCCAGAGCCGACCGAGAGAGAAATCCTTCCCCTGGAGCTGGTACTCTGAGTTCAAATTTATAGCCTACTAGGTTACGGGAGAATAAATTTCTGTTTATCAAAGCCATTCACTTATGGTATTTCTGTTATAGCAGCAATAACTAAGACAGGTAGCTTCTGGGAGGATCTGCAATTCACACCAGGTCCTTAGGTTACTTCATTTTGGTAGTCTCAATATTCTTGAGTTTCAACTAAGTCAAGTAAATGAGTAAAAGAGCCAGAAGCTGCATGTCCAGTGTCAGCCCAGAAGCCTGTGGCTACATTTAAATTATCTTAGGAAAGCAATTCTGTGCTCTGTATGCCTGTGCTTTTTTACATTTTGTGTTTATTTTGCCTGTTTCTTTTACTGATTTCACTAGTGAGAACTTAAAAAAACTTCCAGTCTACCTGGCAACAAAAGGGATAGTTTCTTTGTAAACCGACCGTAGAAATATCCAAGCACATGGTAGTGTTAGCAGTAGGCTTGCCAAATTGATTGTCTGGAAAACAGTAGTGCCCTGGGATATTCTTGATGTGAATACTTCAGACCTGTATTATTAGGAAGAGTTATGTGTCTTCTCACAGGAGTTGTCTCCCTTTCTATTTCTCCCTAGTCGGTGGTCAAACCACACACTTATGTACTTGGTAAAAAAGTACACAAGGAAAAAAAAAAAACTGGTTGCGTGGAGTAAATTATGACTCATAGCAACCGTATAGGACAGAGTAGGACTGCCCTATAGGGTTTCCTGGAAGCAACGGGTGGATTCGAACTGCCGACCTTGTGATTAATAGCCGAGTTCTTAACCGCTGTGTCACCAGGCTCCAAAAACATACAGTCATGGAATATTCTTTCATACACACTGTTTAACTCAAAAAATTTTTTTTTTACTACATTCCTACATGTTATAGCCTAAGAACACAATTTCTCAACATGGAATGTGTATTTTTAGTGCTAATCACAACTTTATGCACCACATGTATTTAAATAAGACTGAAATAGAGGAACATATTTATTACTCTGTCAAGAGACATCATAAATTACAAAAAAATGTTCATACTTTTTTGAGGAAAAAGCAAAAAAATTGAACTCCTTTTTAAGTATAATAAGGCTCTTGAAAAAATAGAAAGTAAAAAATAAAAAATTAAAAAAGAAAACAACCCACATAACCTCCAATTTAAAATGTACTAGTTTGATTTCCAATATAGAATTTGTGTTCATATCTTTATTTAGCAGCATTAGGGTTGTTTTTTTCCATTTACTTTCCGCATAATTTGGTAGTTAACCTTCTTGTTTTTTAAAAAGAGTTTCTGCCAAAACACGCTGAGCAAGTTGTTTGTTTCTAAGCCCTGAGAAATCAAAAGTAGCAAGTAAGCTTCATGACATTTTAATTATGAGTGCATTTATGGATATTTTCTTTTGATCTTGAATCACTTTATGATCCTGAAGTTTAAATGTGTGCACTTGGAGGACAATAATCATTTAACTAAAAAGTAATGCCAACCCATGTTTGTATATCAAGTTATCCACCTACTTTTCAAAGTAATATTAACAATTAGCATTTACGTTATGTCAGGACTTTCATATATAGAGAGAGAGAGAATTTCTTCTGACTGCCAGAGAACATGTGACCCTACCAGATCGGATATTGCTCCCTTCCTATCCTGTACCCTTTGGTTTGTTTCTTTACTTGTTTGTTTTTGTAAATAAGGAAACTGAAGCTTAAAGATGGCTAATTGTCTCTCCAGAGTCATACAAACAGGCCACTGACCCAGTTCTAAAACTCAAAAGCTCATCCCTCTTTCCATGGCACTGACCCTCCTCTCAGTGTATAAAGAATTTAACTTAGACTTGAAAAGAGTGAAACGAAAAATTTAGCTGTTTTTTCCTAAGGTGGTGTCATGGATTGGGTTGTGTGCCCCCAAAATACCTATGTGTTGTAAATCCTATCACTATGATGTTAATGAGATAGGTTAAAATTTAGCAGTAGTTATATTGATGAGATCTAAAAGATTAGATAGTGTCTTAAGCCAATCTCTTTTGAGACACAAAAGAGAGAAGTGAGCGGAGAAACATAGGGACCTCGGACCACCAAGAAGGCAGAGTGCATCCTTTGGACCTGAGGTTCCTGTGCTGAAATACTCCCAAACCGAGGGAAGACCGATGCTTCACAAGAACCTTCCTCCAAAGCTGACAGAGAAAGAAAGACTTCCCGTGATGTTGATGCCCTAAATTTGGACTTGTAGCCTACTAGAATGTGAGAGAATAAATTTCTTTTTGTTAAAGCCATCCACTTGTGGTATTTCTGTTATAGCAGCTCTAGATAACTAAGACAGGTGGTTATTAACCAAAAGGAACCTTTCTAAAGGATGACAGAAAGGAAATGAGCAGCGATTTGTTATTGTTGCTGTTGTTATGTGCCACCCAGTTGGCCCCAGACACATGTTAAGTCCACGTACAGTGGAACGAAACACAGCCCTGCCCTGGGCCATCCCGACGATCAGTTATGGATGGAATAATAATCCATAGGGTTTTCATTGGCTGATTTTCTAAAGTAGATCACCAGGTCTTTCTTCTGAGATGCCTCTAGATGGACTTGAACTGTCAACCCCTCCATTAGCAGTCGAACACATTAACACTTTGCACCACCCAAGGAGTCCTAGCCCTTTGTCACAGGGTGAGAAAGCAGTGTGACGGAGCCATGCAACTGGGAACACCGCTTCTTTCACATTACATCATTTCCATAGGAGTCTACTGCGTGACCACCGTGCATCCAGCTCTGTGCCACACGCTGAGGATAGAAAGATAATATGACATAATCCCTGGGCTTAAGGAGGGCATGCTGTGTAAATACAATTCGCATGTAACAACTATATTTGCTAACATGTGGTAAGTTCTTTAGGCTGTACAAGATTTTATGGGGTAAGAGCAGGGCCAGATCCAGGTTTCGTGGGTCCTGAAGCTTATACAATTTAATATGTGTATTTGGTGAAAGGAAAGTGTTTAAGAAAAAAGACAAAAACTGTAAATTCAAAATTAGATACAGGGTCTTGGAAGGAGCCTATGCAAGAGAGAGGCCCTTCGTTAGTATCAAAGTATTCTGGGTAGTAGGAGAGGGAGAAGGTCCAGAGGAGATATTTTAGCAAAGCCATCACAGAAAGAAGGAGCTTGCCAGGTGAAAAAGACCTGGTGACAATACCTTAGTGGCTGTCAAAGACAGCAACTGAGAATCCCAAGGAGTAGAAAGAAAAGGGATAGGTCCCTTACTAATGCCTCAATGACACTATAAATCTCTACCGTGATTATCATAGAAACCATTCTATCATATATTTAAAATAAAGTAGTAAGACCTAAGAAACTAGAACCGCTTTCCCAGTTTAAAAAAAAAAAAAAAAGCTTTAGTTGCCATATTGCAAAACATATTAGAAAAAAAAGTAACAACTTCAAGAAGACTTTGGTCTTTAAAATGTGAATTTAGAATAATTATGGATGGAGGTGATGAGAATGTCACTGTTGTGAGTAATCAAGCTCCTGTGATGAATGCAGGCAAGCAGGTGGAGGCTACAGTACTGGCAGCTCCTAACCTATGATGTTAATAAAAAGCAAGGCCTGATAAACAGAGCACATGGCCATTTTCTAGAGTTACCTCTAGTTAAGGTTTCATTCAATAAAGTATTTAAGCAACAAATATTTATTGAATGTTTCCTATGTGTCAGGCACCATTCTAAGTGCTGGAGAAAACAGCGACAAAGAAAATGGAAGAAAAAAACAGAAATCCTCAATTTCATGAAGCTTGCTTCTGAAGAAAAAAAAAACTGTTAAAAACTAATAAATGAGCCAAATGTGTAATATGTCAGGTGGTCATAAAGGTTTGGAACAAAATAAAGTAGGAATGGGGGGTTGAGCTGGGGAGGTGGCTGCTGCTAATTTAAAGATGAAGATGAGGGAGGCATCACATATGGGATGAAATCTGAACAGGGAGAGGGTAGTCAGAGAAGGTGCCATTCCAGAAGGGAACAGTTAGAGCAGACACGCTGCAGTGTTTTGTGAATTTCGTGGTAAGAACGTACTTACAACAGGACTTCAATGCATTTAATTCCTGGCTTGATATTTACATGTGTGTGTAGCTACAGATATAATACTGAAAGTAACTGATTAATAAGTTGTTTTAATTATAATTGGTTCATATTTTCATGGACTGGAAATGATTCAAGTTCAAACAGGTGAATTCCTTTAATAAGTCAAATGCTTTCATTTTATTTGAATTATTTTCAGCATTCTGGGAAAGTAATCTCTCAAATTCCCTGAGCCTATCTCAAATTCTGTGCCAGCAGATGGGATCATTGCGGGCTATCTCAGAGTCTGGCCATCACAGAGACAGTGAAAGATACAACTTGTTCCTTGGAAATTCTAAGAGGAAGGCATTTTATAACCTTTCTACTCATTGGCAATGTCCGATGAAGGTTAATTTTTCAATATAAGTAAAATAGTGATGTACTGTCTGTAGAAGTAGCAAATACCAGCTGGTCACATCATAGATACCCAATAATTATTAATTGGTTAGTTTTCTATATAACATTCTAATTCTGGTAGGTCTAGTCTAAAAGCCATTTATCTCCTTTGGTAGCCTCTTCCATTATTTTTGGTTGTTGTTGATACTGTTATTGCTTCCTCCTGAAACTCACCTTAAAACTTTGAGTGAGTCATAATCTTTCTGTGTCTTATTTTCTTTGTCTATATCATTGTTAAATTAAAAAAAAAACTCTTTCCTAGGCCACATGAATATTAAAAATAAAGATGAGGTAATAAATCTGAAATTGCTTTAAGCTCAAAAGGAGGCAGTATATAAACACAAAGATCTAGAATTTTATAAAAATTACAATATAATTAATACATACTTGAAATCACTTTAAAAGTACAATAATGATAGGAAAGCTCAAAAGCACACTCAGGTCTCTAGTCTGATGTTGCTTACCTATGTATAGTTTAGTAAATGGAAGAGTGACCTTTAAGAATGATACTCGACCTTTAAAAATGAGAAATAAAAATTGGCCACAGTGTGGTCAGCAGAAGACAGAGTGCAGCCAGGAGCTAACACCCACACCCTCGCCACCACCACAGGGTACAAACAAGGCTGAAGGTCTTTGTGCTTTGCCTTTGGTCACTCTGGGGACAAATTCTATTAACAGCTTTGCCTTCAGCATGATGTTGGGTCGTGAGTACTGAACACTGACTTGTCCCTAGTAAGGAGTTTTACTCTGTCAACATTCTAATTAGCATCCACATGGAAGATGCTTGTTATTGTTGGCCTAGTTGCCTCTGTAATCTTGACAAACCATCCAATTGAAGAATACTGTTGATGTACTGTATAGCAGCCTGTGGCTTTCTTTGAAAGGGTATATTAAAGCTGTATACAGATTACAAATGTTTAACCTGGCAAATAGCACTATGACCTCTAGAACAAATATTGTGTCATTAATATAGCAGTGTCCACAGATGGGATTGGCAGCATAAAATATGCTGTCTGTGAACATTTTGAAATGATATTTGAGGTCCTTAATTAACCCCATTAGGCTTACAGATTAAAACAACCACTCAATCAGTATAAAAGAACAAATGAATATAGAGATACGGTTGTCTTTATATATTATAAATTCTTTGGAGTCTGTGGTTTTAAGTCAGATTTAATGTCATTTGGAATTTATCTTTTATTTTTTCCTAAGAGGTCTAATTTTTAACATGTCATAACAAAATGGAATTAAGAATGATTAAGTTCATCACTGAAACTTAGAGTAAGTTTAAAATAGAGTTCCCTTAGAGCTCATTTATCCAACCCCCCTCAACTTAAAAATGAGAGACCGAAACCCCGAATGGCTAAGTGACCCAGATTCAAGTTGAAATGATGAACCACAATTGTACCATTATGCTTATTCTCAATAAATTACCTACATATATATTAACAATTTTATACCACAGACCAGAATTTTCTTTCCAGCAATGCATTTAAGCTAATGGTTGATATTTTAACTCTGTATTATCTAAAATCATACTGAAGGAATTTTCATTACGAAAACACGGGATAGTGCATAAAAGTTCTAACTGTCTTTAGGATTGTCTATGTACACATATTTGCTTTACATTGGCCTTTCCATATGAGATTGATGCACTGAGTTTGATTATGATCTCTCTTTGATTATGATCTGTGTTCAGAAGTGTTTTCCCAACCATAGTAAAGAAGGTTAAAGAAGTCCTGTGGTTTGGGGCAGTAGTTACTATTTGCAAAAACTGGCATTATTTACTGCTCTGATTTTTATCTCCTGGTCTATGCAATCTTGGACTGCTCTATGTTGGACTAGTTGGTTTCTAGCTGTGGTTTTCCAGCAGATCTCAACTATGCCCCATTACGTGAAGTTGTGCTTCAGTGTTTCTCCTCTGCCTGCCCATCTTCCTCATGTTTGATGGTCCACTTTTTTTCACAATAGGGTAGCTACCTGAATTTCTCCTGCCATCCATTATTCATAACTGTCCATATCAACAGAATTTTGTTGCAGTAGCTTTTGCTTCAATAATGTATAATATATCGCAGTTTAAATTTCCCTCAACATTCATCCATCTGTCCGTCCATCCATCCAACCGTCCATTCAAAACAACGTTAATGAGGACCTACACATTCTTGATCCAAATATAACCAGGCTTAAACATCAGGCAAAGTGAGTCATGGGTGGAACTGGTAGGAAAGCCATTGGATGCTGTTAGGAATTGTGTCCCCCTAGATGGGGCCCTGATGACAGAGTGGTTAAGCATTCAGCTGCTAACCAAAAGGTTGGCAGTTTGAATCCACCAGCCACTCTTGGGAAACCCCATGGGGCAGTTCTACTCTGTCCAATATATAGGGCAGTTCTACTCTGTCCTATATATAGGGCAGTTCTACTCTGTCCTATATATAGGACACTATAAGTCGGTACCTATTCAACAGCAATGGATTTGATTTTTTTTATACCTGTAGATATATTCCCTTTGGAAATACTGGTGGTGTAATGGTTAAGCGCTACAGCTACTAACCAAAACGTTGGCAGTTTGAATCTACCAGGTGCCCCTTGGAAACTCTATGGGGCAGTTCTACTCTGTCCTATAGGGTCACTATGAGTCGGAATCGACTCAACTGCAACAGGTTTTATAATACATTTTGAGAATAGGGTTTTCTCTGTTATGATAATGTAGCCAAATCTAGTGTAAAGTGTGTCCTAAACCTAATCATTTCTGAGTGATTAAAAAAAGCAGATGAGACACATGAGTGAACACAAGCTGGAGAAGACAGAAGCACGTGCGAGGATTACAAAGGAACTGAGAAATGCTGGAGTTACAGGAGCTGAAAGAGACAAGGATCTTACCCCAGAGCTGACAGAGAGATCCTTCCCCCATGCCAGTACCTGAGTTCAAACTTAGTTATCTAATGCTGCTATAACAGAAATACCACAAGTAGATGGCTTAACGAACAGAAATTTACTCTCTTATAATCCAGGAGGCTAGAAGTCTGAGTTCAAGGTGTCCGCTTGAGGGGAAGCCTTTCTCTTTCTGCAGGCTCTGGGGCAAGGTCCTTGTCATCAATCTTCCCCTGGTCTAGGAGCTTCTCAGCACAGGGACTCCTGGCCCAAAGGACACATTCCATGGCTGGTGCTTGTTTCTTGGTGGCCTGAGGTCCCTGCGCTGAGAAGGGGGGCTACTCTAACAGATACCTAAAATGTGGAAGTAGATTTGAAACTAAAAGGGTAGGGCCACAACCTCTGGGGCCTCAAAGGGTGGAACCATGATCTTCTGGTTCTCAAAGAATGGGGCTACGGCCTCCTAGGTTTCAAAGAGTCAGGTCTTCACCAGCTCGGTACCGGGGTGTGGGGTTGCAGTTCATGAGTGCCAGGGGGATGGGGCCAGATCCGATAGCCAAAGCTGAGGGGGGAGGACTGCCACGCCCAAGGGGCAGAAGAGCAGGGCCTGTCAGGGCCAAAGAGGGTAAGGTCATCATCAGACAGACTAGAAGAATGGGGCCCAGTGGGCCTAGAAGGAGAAGCTGAAGCCCAGGGCCGAGGGGCTTCTACCCAGAATCCAGAGGGTGTGGACAACGCTCAGAGTTTGGAGAGCAGGATCACTGCCTAGATGGTCTCAGTGAACAGATGATTATTTTCAAGTCTTGAGAGCTAATGCAAATTTTTCTGCTAGGTTTCTTAACTGGCTTAGTGCCTGTTATCCCTTCTTTCCCTTCAATTTCTCCCCTTTGTAATGGAAATGTCTAGGTTGTGCCTGTTCCACCATTGTACTTTGGGAGCAGATAACTTGTATTCTAGATTTCACAGACGAAGAGGAATTTTGCCCAAGGAGATTTTGGATTTGGAGTTGATTTAAGACTTTTGGTATGATATATATGTAATGTGTAAATGTGTTTTACTTGCTGCAAGGGCATGAATTTTGGGGGGCCAAAGGGTGGGCTATTAAGGATTCGACTGTGTCCCCCCAAAATGTGTATCAACTTGGCTAGGCCATGATTCCCAATATTACGTGGCTGTGCATCATTTTGTGATCTAATGTGTCATAAATTTTAACCTTTATGATGTTAATGAGGCAGGGTTAGAGGCAGCAGTTTTTTTGTCTGGTTTTTATGTTAATGAGGCAGGACCCAATCTACAGGATTAAGTTGTATCTGAAGTCAATCTCTTTTGAGATATAAAAATCACATTGTATACAGTGATGTACACCAAGAAAGATGAACCAGGAGTGGAGTGTGCCATTTGGACCTGGGATCCCAGCACTGAGAAGTTACTTGACCAGGGGAAGATTGATGATCAGGACCTTTCCCCAGAACCGACAGAGAAAGCATTCTCAGGGAGCTGGCATCCTGAATTCAGACTTCTAACCTCCTAGATTGTGAGAGAATAAATTTCTGTTTGTTAAAGCCATCCACTTGCAGTATTTCTGTTGTAGCAGCACTAGCTAACTAAGATGGATTATCTTTTAGTAAGCATTTAAAACAGGTTCAACTTCTGAGTCCTTTTCTTCTATATATCTCAGCATTTGGATTTCACATTGCTTCATCTATTTTTTTTTTTAATTCAGTTTTAACCAGTCATGTCAACAAATTACTTCAAACATTGTTGAAAGGATAGTACTTGGGAGAATGCATTCCTGGGAAGTAAGTGTTCCTCCAGGTTTCCCCATGCTTGCACTTCTGTTCAAGTTCTCTTCATATCTGCATCTCAGTATCTGGTTATAGCAAAACAAACAAAGAAGATGAAACAATAAAAATTAAATTTCTGACCCCAAGGATTTCTCGTTCTAAAGGGACAGAGAACTGGACGATTACAACATAAATGCACACACATGTATCCAAAGGTTGCTACAGGAGATGTAGGAGAAATTTCTTAAAGGACAGATAAGCCGGGCAGGGTTTAATCACACGAAGAAAGGGGAACAGGCATTATTCGTAACTAGAACAGCACGCGCAAAGGTACAGAGTCATAAAGAAGCATGACACATGAATTCTGAGCAGGTCAATATTGCCAAAAATGAGTGGATTCTAGGAGAATGAGAAGAGATGAGTTTGGAATGGAGAGGTGGGCAATCACCAGAATGGCCTGGAGGGCAATGCTAGCAGTTTGGATTACATCCTGAAAGCAAAGGAAAACCACTGAAAAATTTTTAAACCTAATTTTCTGATTAAGTGAATTTCTCATTTATTAAATGTTTATTGCAGAAAAGTTGATAAATGCAGAAAACTGTAAAGAGAGAAAAACCACTCATTATTGTGCATTCAAAGAAAATGAAATTTTTAATGTATTTCCTTCTAGTGTATTTTTCTGAATCTGTATATTTTTATTTTGTTAGTTGCCATCAGACAGATTCCAACTCATGGCAACTGCATGTATTACAGAATAGAACTGCGTCATAGGGTTTTCTTGACTGTAATCTTAATCGAAGCAGATTGCCAGGCCTTTCTTCTGAGGAACCACTGGGTGGATTTGAACCACCAACCCTTAGGTTAGCAGTTGAGCGTAAACCTTTTGCTCCACTTTGGGACCTTGTAAACAGCCCTGGTGGCACGGTGGTTAAAGCACTCGACTAGTAACTGAAAGGTTGGCGGTTTGAACCTGCCAGTTGCTCCATGGAAGAAAGATATGGCAGTCTGCCTCAGTAAAGATTTCAGCCTTGGAAACCCCATAGGGCAGTTCTACTCTGTCCTGTAGGGTCACCATGAGTTGGAATCAACTCAACTGCCAGGGGTTGGGTTTGGCTTGGTTTAGAGATAGTATAAAAAAAAATATACATTATATTTTTCTTCTTTTTTCTGCAATACTTCTTTGACTTTTATGATCTTTTGAAAGTATTTTCTTTCTTTCTTTAAAAAAATGCTTTTCAAACTGTGTTTAAAAGTGTTACTAACTATAAAATATAATAAAACTGAACATAAAGTCAGTTTTTGGGAATATATTTACTGTTTACATTTTTATTATGACTAAATAAATATAGTTATCGCATAAAATTAGGTCTCAACTAATCTAAGTTCTTTCGCTTTTATCAGTCTTCAACATACACACTCTCATACACACATGCACACGCTTAGATGCTTTGCTCTGTGGTTTCTAGGATACTAGATTAAATTTAAATAGTATATTAAAGTATGTATAAGAATTTTGTAAGATAATTCCCATTAAACATCAGAAAATGAACATGGACATTTAGCTTGCCTTTCTCCCATAACTCCACTAAAACAATAGCGATGACATGAATTTAAAAGGTTGAATCAAAAAGATAAATAAAAGTGGCAAGGAAACAATACCAACAGTATTTTGGAAACAAGAATACAGATTTCTGAGTAAATCTGAGGAGCAAACATGAGAAAAACCAAAATCTAAGCCAGTAATTGTAGAAGTATAGGCAAGCTGATTCACGCGGCAGATCCCTCAAAAGACCTGAAATGGAGGCCTTAGGTATACGTGGTGACACAGGTTTAAGATTTTTTTAAAAAGGAGGATTAACTGGCTGTCTGAATACAGAATGGGTAGAAGTCTATATCCCTTCCCTACTGGTGAAAGACTTGGTTTGCTCTCTGGAGATGCTGATTCAGAGAATCTCTGGAATTAAAGGCAGAGTTACTCCTGTAGGTTATAAGGCTGTACTGAAAACCCAGGAATAAGGGAACACCTACATCCCAAATAGTGAGGCCCCTAGCCCTCTTCCTCCTCTAAAAAAAAAAAAAACCAAACCTGTTGCCATCAGGTTGATTCTAGGCTTCAGAAAATTGGTGGTTAATTTAGGGTGTAGCTTTCAGGTTACTTTTACCTTCTTTTTATTTATGTTTCTATGTTTTAAATTATTTACAGTGAACAAGTACTGTTCATGCAGGTAAACAAAATTCAGGAGGTAAATTATTTCCAACATAAAATTCTATATCCAGGCAAACAATCAATTATGAGGGTAGATTGAAGCATTTTTCTGACATACACAGCATTAAATTTACCTCCCAGACACCCTATGTCAGGAAACTTCTGAAAGATTTACTCCATCAAAATGAGGGACTAGTACAAGAAAAAGGACAGGGAATCCGAAAAATAGGGGATTCGATATATGAGAGAAACAAATGGAATTGTCAGGATGAAGAAAAAGGGAGCTGGTAGAGTCTATTTAATAAGCAGACTCAATAGGAGCAAAAGAAATGAGGGCTTCAGAAGTGATAGATGTTTCCAGAGGGCTGCTTTATCTATTAGACCTACTACGCACAGTGCCTGGGGCCTGTGATACATTTAGGGACCTACAAACATGTTTTCATTTTCATTTATTTTAAAATCAGAAGAAAAAAAATGAAATGACGGCAATGAATATATAATAATGAATCCAGTCTGGATTATATTCATCTTTATACCAGCGCAGTTGTAAAATATAATTTTTGTTTTTTTTATGGAGTAAGCTCCTCACAAAAGCAAAGGGCCTAACCCCCCAAAAAATCATAATGTGGCTCTGGCCTCCAGGGTTGGGGGGAATTAGATAGTTTTATTTGACTATATCAAAAGGTAATTTAGACTTCTGTCTGAATTTGGCAGCATGGATTAGTAATAACTACAAGAAAAACTAAGCAAACAAAAGAAACATAATGGACAGTCAAAGAAAAACAAAAATGATGGTAAGAAAGGATATGTTATCCTATTACGTTACAAGCCAGCTTCAAGTAACACGGTGTCAAAGTAACACTGTAACTTAATGTAATAAAAATATATTACTAGATTTGGAAGACGGGAGAAGGGGATATGTGTCGGGCGGTAAGAAATGTTATTAGAGGCATGTTATAGAAATGTGAAGATAAACAACAGAGGAAAAATAGATGATAAAAATAGAAGAAAAAAGCGATGAAAGTTGTTGCATTTGGGGACTGAGGATCCCAGTGGAGAAGATTGGATTAGAGCGCTGTTTGCTTTATATGACTTATTGTTATGGATTGAGTTGTATCTTCTCAAGATCTGTGTTGGAATCCTAACCCCTAAACCTGTGGATGTAATCCTATCTGGGAATAGGATTTTCTTTTTTATGTTAATGAGGACATATCAGTGTAGTGTGCGTCCTAAACCTGGTCACTTCTGAATTAGGAGAACAAGCACAAACTGGAAGATAGATGGCACCTGAAGATTGCCAAGGAACCTAGGACTATCGAAGCTACACAAGCTGACAAAGTCAAGAATCTTCCCCCAGAGCCAATAGGGTGAGAGCCTTCCCCTATAGCCAGTGCCTTGAACTCAGACTTCTGGCCTCCAGAACTGTGAGAAAATAAATATCTGTTCTTTAAATACTTGTGGTATTTCTGTTACAGTGGCTCTAAGAAGTTAAGATGCTTATAAAACTTTTGACATTTTCAATAGGTACATATGTAAATTTGATGAAATTTATATTTAAATTGTAGGAACTATAGACATTGCTGAGAGTTAACATACTTAAGTGAAAAATTTTCTATTTCTCAAAGTGTTTATGAATTAAATCTTTTAAAGTTTAAGTGCAAAAATGACTGAACTGCTCTTTAGAACACTTAAAAACTATGAAAGATGTGCTCATGAGTCCTTAAAGAGGACATTGAATAGACTGTGAACCCAAAATAAAGTTCTAAAATACAGACGGGAACATAGAAATGGGAGGGAGAAATAAAATTTAAAAAAAAAAAAAGAATTGATATTATATAATTTATAAAATATGTTCATACTAAATTAATGAAGAATTACTCATAACTACTACAGTCCTCATTTCTATGACTGGTCTCATGATTGTACCTATCTTCTTTCACCACTCATTCCATATTCCCTTTGTCTTCAGCAAACAAGCTGGCTTGTTGTCATGGTTCCTTACCTGGTAGAATGACCCAATATTACCATAGGGTCCATTACATTGGCAGTCCTGCCTGTAGAGAGCTGATGCAGTTTTCTTTTAACACTTATCACTGACTATGGGAACACTAAGATGCACCCCAGTGGACATTCTGCAGTCCATATGTACTGCCCCTAGCTCTCACTGTGTAGCAGCAGACTGACATCCCCTTGATAGCCTGGTTAATCACTCCCAACAGAAAAATAATTAGCTTCTCTGCCTGTTGGGTCACTGGCATGAGGAGCTCAAAGTGGTTAGATAGCAGTTTCATCTTTCCGTTTATTGGAGCCACAAATCAACATAGATCTATATAACTCTAGACATCTCTCTTTCTATATAAAGGACATGCAGGTGAACTGTTCAAAGCCCTTGAAGAATTGCCCTTAACTGCTGTCCTTCAGAGTCATCTATAAATGGGGCTATAGTGATGAAGTTGTCTACTTTGGGGTTGCACCAGCATATTGTACAGAGCAGTGATTGAACTGGCCCAGATATCCTCTTCCTCAGTCCACTAGCGACACAAAACTCCCTATGAGGACGTAGGTGCAGTTTGAGAAAAAAATGGCAGTGTAGTAGGAGTAGAATCATGGGAATCGTGCTCATGTGAATTGCCTTCAGGATCTACTTCAGTCCAGATTCATATAGACCACTCCCACTTGATGATGCAGTGCTGCTGTTCACACCCAACTTTGCGGTTTGATGGGTCAGACAACACTTAACTCATGGTGGGTAGGGTTCAGGTCACACACACACACACACAGATATATATATATATATGAATCAAACGTTCGGTCTCTACTAGGGTACCAGGCACAATAAGTGAGACACTGTTCCTCAAAAGGAGAATAGTTATCTGCAGAGGATGGCATAACTTTGCTCCTTGATTCTAAGGTCCATTGTGTGATTCACCTTCCAAAGTCTCCACAGAGCATTCCTATTTGTTCCTATCTGTCATAGACACAGCAAGCACCATCATATCTGGTGGGTCCTATGGAAAAGTGGCAGAGCAGCTTGTCTGAAGCTGAGACCAGTAGCAAAGCCTTCTCTTGTCTGGACTCCCCCCAAAACTGGCAGTCATTAACATTATTCAGAAAATGGGTCAGCTTAAAAAAAAAAAAAAAAAAAATTTTTTTTTTTTTTTTTGTAGCAGGCCCAAATGAGATACATGTTGTCTCTAAAATCCAAAGATGACCACTAGGCTTAGTGCCTCTTTCTCAGTGGTAGAAGGAAACAGATGAAACAACTCATCCTTCATTTGGAAATCTTATGCCCCAGACACTGGAACCTCAGACATTTCATTTTACAGACTTATGAAATCTTAAGTTTATTTTCTTAAATACACATGTGTACACATATGTTTTACCAAGATGTCTAGAGTTGTTGCTGCTTCATGATTACTTCATCCAAATCAGCATCCAAAACTCAAACCCATTGGATGCTAATTTGAATGTGCAGATTCCAACTCATGGCAACCCTATAGGACAGAGTAGAAATGCCCTATAGGGTTTCCAAGGCTGTAATCTTTATGAAAGCAGACTGCCACTTCTTTCTCCCGTGGAGCAACTTGTAGGTTCAAACCGCTGACCTTTTGTTTGTAGCTGAGCACTTAGCTACTGCACTACCAGGGCTCCAAATCAGCATAACACTGTCAATATCACAGTAGACCAGCACAATGTCTTGTAAAATGGAGAAACGATCAGAGTCTCTGAAGACAAAATAGTAACAGAGCGCTGAAAAGTTTACATATCCTCAAGATAGGACCAAATTAAAAAAAAAACAAAAAACTCCCCAAGGTCACCTTTCAACCAAATAATAGATTGGCTTATAAAATAAACAGTATCACCTATGAGCACTAAACAAAAACCAAACCTGTTGCTGTGGAGTTGTTTCCGACTCATAGTGACCCTATAGAACAGAGCAGAACTGTCCCATAGAGTTTCCAAGGAGGGTCTGGTGGATTCTAACTGCTGACCTTTTGGGTAGCAGCTGTAGCACTTAACCCCTATGCCACCAGGGTTTCCCCTTGAGTACGTGCTCCTTTAAATAATCAACTATATGAGAGCAAACGGTCAACATTTACCTGGAACACAAAGATGAGACTGTAAGGAGAGGCAGGGAAGCTATATTAATGGAAACAGAACAAACAGACTGAAAATAATGAGAATACCAACACAATGTGAAAACTGTAACCAATGTCACTGAACAATATGTACAGAAATTGTTAAATGGGAACCTAATGTGCTATGTAACCTTTCTCCAAAAACACAATAAAATATTAAAAAAAAAAAAAACATTGCCATCAGGTTGAATTACTACTCAAAATGACCCTATAGGACCAAGTAGAACTGCCCCATAGGGTTTCCAAGGCTGTAATCTTTACAGAAAGCAGACCGCCACATCTTTTCCCCACAGAGTGGTGGGTGGGTTCAAACCACCAACCTTTTGGTTAGCAACTGAGCGCTTGATCACTGCACAAGATAGCATAGGGAAGGTATACTTCTGGTCTTGACAGCTGAGGGCAAACAGCCTCTGTTGGTCTTTACTACCCAAATAGAGAATAAAGCATTTGCCAGACAAAGAGCTACATATCAGGTACCAGGGAAATGTGCTGAGTTGCTCCAGCAATGAAAAGTCACCTGGAACAGGAACTAAATTGGAGTGACAATCAGGTTAAGTAGGTAAAAACCATCCTTTACCAAGATTCATCTGCATTTTGCATAAATAATTGAGCAATTCAAATTTTGAAAAAGAAGAGATTGGGGTTAAGATCACACAACTAGAAATTGTCTGACCAGGATTCAAATCAGTGTGTCTGGCCCCAAAATTATGTCACTACCCCATGACAACTTAGTTGTTCTGCAGTCCCGTCAAGTTGCCACCCAGAAGTATAGATCCACAGATTCATTTAAAGAAATTAGTCTCACCTTTTGGTAAAAAAAAAAAAAAATTAATTCAACCTACCCCAAATATTGGTGATGCAGTGGTTAAGAGCTCGGCTGCTAACTAGAAGGCTGACCTTTCAAATTCACCAGCTTCTCCTAGGAAACCCTGTGGGGCAGTGCTACTCTGTCCTCTAGAGTCGCTAAGAGTCTGAATCGACTAGATGGCAACAGGTTTGTTTTTTTTTGGTACCCCAAATATGAATTCAGTAGTAAGGTAGGAACCATCGTTAAGAACCAATCTTTCCTGTGCAACATTTAAAAGATTTCTGGTAGGAGTTCAAATTGTTGTTTACTCTCTAGATGATAATTTTGGGGTAATTTATCAATTTGTATTGAGTCTTCCAGGAACTCGGGGATTCCCGCTAGTACCTAAGTCCTTGAGGGCTGTGGATTTGGCCAAGATCTGGGTCTGCTGAGGAAGCTGAGTGCCGCTGCCCCCAATTTCATCTAGAAGAATGCTATGAGTAAGTTCTTGACTTTTTTTTTTTTCTGTTTAAGTAGAGGCGCTCAACAATCACTGTTGTGTGATATTAACATCTCTCTGGCTCAATGCGAATATCAGACTAGAAGGGTTCCAACCTGGGACTGCTGGCAGAGATGATAAGAAACAGAAATTAGGTTGTGGAATTGGGGACTGAGAGATGTGGAAGGAAAGGAGACACTTGAGAGGTAAAAAAACAAATCTGCCTCATCTCATCATCAGTAACAACCATTCATTCATTGACTAACAGGAAGAAACTATGCTAAACTTTTATATATGTTAAGTCTGTTAACCACCCAGAAGGATGGATACCACTGACTAACAGGAAGAAACTCTGCTAAACTTTCACATATATTAAGTCTGTTAACCACCTGGTATAGATGGGTACCACTATCACTACTATACCAAAAAAAAAAAAAACTGCCCATTGAGTTGATTCCAACTCATAGCCACCCTGCGGGACACAATAAAACTGCCCCACAGGTTTTCCAAGACCATAAATCTTTTTGGAAGTAGTCTGCCATATTCTCCTCCCTTGGAGAGACTGGTGGGTTCGAACCACTGATCTTTCAGTTAGTAGCTGAGCTCTTAACCCCTGTACCACCAGGGCTCCTTTATCACTACTATATAGGGGAAGACATTAAAAATTAGGATGTTTCAGTTACCTGTCCAAGGACAAACAGTTAATATGTATTAGAGTTGAGATTCAAATCCTGGTTTGTGTGATTTCAGAAGTGTTGCACTTAATATTTAGAAAGTCATCTACTTTTTCATATAAAAATTCCTCACTTTTGCTGTGCTTCATAGTTTTCCTCTTGTGAATTGTTGGCTTATTGCCTTTGCTCATTTTTCTCTTGGGTATTCAGTCTGTAAGGTGTTTTGACACTGTAAATGTGTCATTATTTTCTCTTTTGGATAGATTTATTTTTGCTTTTTTATTAGTTTTTGGGGCATCTAGGAAATAAAACCAGGATTGGAGTGCTGCCAGTCTCTGAGACTACCTGAGCCTATATATTTTTCCCCTTATGTCAATTACGTTGTTTTCTCTTTTTGTTGAGAAGATTTTAAGATTTCTTAAACAAAGGGCAGAAAATGATTGTTCAAAATGAGCATGAGTTAACATGCTCAGGCAAGGCTTCCAAACTGGAATATCTAGAAACCATTTCCACATTCATTAAGGAAAGAGAATCTGATGTCAACTTGTGTTGTACCCACTCCTGGAGTAATCACTGTGGCTGGGGGTGAGAGGAACATGTATTAACACAGTCTCAAGAGGTCATGATGTACTCAGTGTGTGTGTGTGTGTGTGTGTGTGTGCACGTGTACTATATTAGGCATGAGTGGGTTTCAGAAAAAAGGAAACTGGGCTCATGTATTCAAAAAGGTGTACATAAGCCCAAAAGATAACCAAAATGGGAATAAGGAGAGATATTTTTCAGTTCACAGGACACCATTGCAACAAAATCAACACAGTGCAAGAGGTACAACTAGTAGAGGAGGGACAACCTGTGTCTTGAGGTTTCAGCAGCAGCAAGATCACCTCCGTCTTCAACCTTCTCGGCCACTGTCTTCTTTTACCACTCTTCCTCTTGCACATTCCTTAAAACGTGCTGGCTTCCCTGATGACCTTTCACATCGGAAACAAGGTCCTTCCTCAGGGACTTTGCACTGGCTGTTCCCCCTGCACCACACGCTTCCCCAGATATCCTCCTGTCTCCTGCCCCCTACCCTTGAGGCCTCTGTTCACATGTAGCCTTCTCTGCTGGTCTTATCTCAACACCCAGTAAAAAAACAGCACCCCCATTCACCCTCTCCTTTGAACTGCTTTCTTTTTCTTCACAGCACTTGTCACCATCTGATAAAATGCACGATTATATTGTTATTTGACTGTATGCTTTCTCCATCATCAGGCTGTAGGGACTACTACAACACCTATTGCCTAGACAGTGTCTGGAAAACAGTCAGGACTCAATATATGTTCCTCAAATGAATAAATGAATTTTTCATAGAAACCATGGAACACATGAGCATTTGGAGGAATAGCTGAGGATGGGAAGGGATTCCCTAGATTTTCATTGTTATAATCATTTGAGGAATTTCTTAAAAAACATGAATATCCCATCCCCTGCAGACTTCCGGAGATGCTGGTTTAATTTTTCCGGAAGGGTGTCTGGGAATTGGCATTTAATAAAGCTTCCATAAATGATTCCAATATGTGGCCAGGATTAAGAAGAGGAGCCCTGGTGATGCAGTGGTTAATGGTTTGGCTGCTAACCAAAATGTCGGCAGTTCAAATCCACCAGCAGCTTGGAAACCTTGTGGGGGAAGTTCTACTCTGTCCTATAAGGTCGCTATGAGTTGGAATCAACTTGAGGGCAACGGGTTTCTTCCCAGAAAAAAATTTAATCAGCATCTCTGGAGCTCTGCAGGGGGATGGAGTATTTTTTTTTTTTTCCACTCCTCAACTGATTAAAACAATAAGAAATGAGTTATGCTTTGCCCTTAAAATGAAATTGCTAATCCTTATATGGCCTAGATGGTTCCTCATGGCTTAACCACTGCCCATTTCCATCCTTATCTTGCACTAATTTTCCATTCCTTCATGGATTATTCCTATTAATTAAATACAGCTTCAATCTTGCAAGAAACATCCAGCTGTGTGGTTGGTTTAGCATTCACACAACCGCCTTTGAATCATGTTGATTCTACACTTGAATTTACCACAGACTTGCTTATGTAACCTCAAACAAGTCCTTAATCCCACAAAGCCACAACATCCACATGGACGCAGTAAATTTGGAGTTATTTTTTAGCCAAGACCTCACAGAATTTTAAAAATGTAATATAATTCTCATGACATTCTACAACTTACGTGAGCTTTTAATTGGCAATAGACTAGCAGTTTACCACTGAGAGCAATTAAGTAAGGTTTCGAGAATCAGTGAGTTTTCTGTATTTCACTGCCATCTGTTGGATTTCAGCTGTATCCAGAATGTTTTAGGTTTTTCACTTCCTACAGATAAGTTCAGATACAGATAAGTTCACATTAAATAGCCCTGTATTATACCTTGGAGATGTAGGCACGTGCCCTTTTGAGTAAAATGAGTTTTCCCTGTATTACCATCTGAGACTAAGTCTATTAGAGTGGCTAAATATTCTACGGAGAACATATATCTAGGGAGTTCCGTGTTTAATATCTATAGTAGTTTAAAGGCTTCTTCACCATGAAGTACTAAAAGAAGACAAAATGACAGAATAATGAAAATTTTAAAAATAGCAAGGAATCTTCTAGGTCAAGGTTGAGCTGAAATATGTTAATAAGGTATTTATATATTTAAGTTATTAATAATTTAGGGAGACATGCCAGTATTGGTGCACAGATTTTATTTCTGTAGGAAGATGTGAGCTGTTGTTAGGTGCCATCGGTTGGATCCCAACTCATAGTGACCCTATGTATGACAGAATGAAACACTGCCTGGTCCTGCACCATTTTCACAATCATTGTTATGCTTGAGCCCATTGTTGCAACCACTGTCAATTCACCTCATTCAAGATCTTCCTCTTTTCTGCTGACCCTCTTCTTTACCAAGCATGATGCCCTTCTCCAGGGACTGATTCCTCCTGATAACATGTCTAAAGTATGTAAGAGGTAGTCTTGCCATCCTTGTTTCTAAGGAGCGTTCTGGCTGTACTTCTTCCAAGACAGATTTGTTTGTTCTTTTGGCAGTCCATGGTATAGTCAATATTCTTTGCCAACACCACAATTCAAAGGCATCAATTCTTCTTCCGTCTCCCTTATTCATTGCCCAGCTTTCGTGTGCATATGAGGCGAAAACACCATGGCTTGGGTCAGGCGCACCTTCGTTCTCAAGGTGACTTCTTTGCTTTTCAACACTTTAAAGAGGTGTTTTGCAATAGATTTGCCCGACGCAATATGTCATTTGATTTCTTGACTGCTGCTTCCATGGGTACTGACTGTGGATCCAAGTAAAACGAAATCCTTGATAATCTCAGTCTTTTCTCCATTTATGATGATGTTGCTTATTGGTACAGTTGTGAGGATTTTTGTTTTCTTTATGTTGAGGTGTGATCCACTATGAAGGCTGAGGTCTTTGATCTTCATCAGTAAGTGCTTCAAGTCCTCTTCACTTTCAGCAAGCAAGGTTGTGTCATCTGTATAACCCAGGTTGTTAATGAGTCTTCCTCCAATCTTGATGCCCCATTCTTCTTCATATAGTCCAGCTTCTCGGATTATTTTTGTATTTGTTCAGCATACTGATTGAATAGGTACGGTGAAAGGATACAACCCTGATGCACACCTTTCCTGACTTGAAACCATGCAATATCCTCTTGTTCTGTTGGGACAACTGCCTCTTGATCTGTGTACAGATTCCTCATGAGCACAATTAAGTGTGCTGGAATTCCCATTCTCCACAATGTTATCCGTAATTTATTATGATCCACGCAGTTGAATGCCTTAGTGTAGGTAATAAAACACAGATAAACATCCTTCTGGTATTCTCTGCTTTCAGCGAGGATCCATCTGACATCAGTAATGGTATCCCTAGATCCATGTCCTGTTCTAAATCCGGCTTGAATTTTTGGCAGTTCCCTGTCGATATACTGCTGCAGCCACTTTTGAATGATCTTCGGCAAAACTTTGCTTGCATGTGATATTAATGACATTGTTTGATAATTTCTACATTCAGTTGGATGACCTTTCTTGGGAATACGCATAAACGTGGATCTCCTACAGTTGGTCGGCCAGGTAGCTGTCTTCCAAATTTCTTGGCATAGATGAGTGAGCACTTCCAGCACTGCATCCGTTTGTTGAAACATCTCAATTGTTATCCCGTCAATTACGAGGGCCTTGTTTTTCACCAACACCTTCAGTGCAGCTTGGACTTCTTCCTTCAGTACCATCAGTTCCTGATCATATGTTATGTCCTCAAATGGTTGACCACTGACCAATTCTTTGTGGGTAGGGGGCTGGCAATATGAACCTTGGGGGACCAACCAAAATCTTGAGAAAAAAAAAAATTTTTAAGTGAAATGTATTTTTCATATGTGCTAGTGTACTTCAATAACTATCTTCAAACAATTTGAGGTGTTTTTTTATTTCATGCAGCAGTAACCTGAGGTCTCTGTCAGAAGAATATTTTTGCAATCCACAAAAAAATTCAATTTTATTTCTTTACTATGCATTTTTTTCACAATCATGATACCTTCTGAGAACAGTCGAGAATTCATTCTTAATTGACGATAGCTAATATTCAACATCAAATTTTCCCAACACTTTAAAAATTCACACTTTAAAGTTGAAAGCATTTGACAGTAAACACCTACACATCATGAAGTTTTTAATCACTAGTATTTTGATGAGCTTGCTTTACCACATGTTCATGTCTCTATCCATTATTAATCCATCTTATTTTTCTCCTTTTGTTAGTGCAGACCACAGTACACTTCTAGATACTTCAGCGTTTATATCATTAACTAAATTTAAAATATTTGTTGGATTTTCTGAAAAATTTACCTGAGATAAAATGCACAAATCTTAAGTGCAAATTTCATAAGTTTTGACTGTTGAATACACCTGGGTAACCTTACTCTTATCAACATACAGGACATTATATCAGACCAGACAATTTTCTCACTCCCCTTACCAGGCATTCCCCAATTTCCACCTTAGAAGAATCCACTGTTGAGGCTTTTTCTACCATAATTTGGTTATACAATTTTCAAGGATTTTCATATAGAGACATAAGGTATCTACTCTTTTAGGTCTAGAGGACAGCATAGAACTGCCCCATAAGGTTTCCAAGGCTGTGTAAATCTTTACGGAAGCAGGCTGCCGCATCTTTCTCCAGCGGAGCAGCTGGTGGATTCAAACTGCCAACCTTTGGTTTAGCAGCCGAGGCTTATCCACTGTGCCACCAGGGCTCCATTTTAGGTAAAAATAGTATTATTGCTGCATGGTTTGGGGATTCATTCATATTTGGTTTTTGTGTCATTATTTGGTTCCCCCTTTTTTATCGTGGTAAGTGTATATATATAACAAGGATCCCTGGTGGCGCAGTGGTTAAGCAGTCGGCCGTTTGAACACACCGGTCACTCCCTGCAAGAGAGAAGACCTAGCATCTGCTTTTGTAAAGATTGCAGCCTACGAAACCCTATGGGGCAGTTCTAGTCTGTCGTATAGGGTCACTGTGAGTCAGAATCAACTCAACGACACACAACAAGTACATATACACAACAAAACATTTGCTGTTTTGATATTTTTACATGTACAACTCAGTGACATTAATTATGTTCATGATGTTGTATAACCATCACCACTATAGGTTTCCAAATTTTCCATCACCCTTAACTGAAGCTCAATGTCCTCTAAGCAATGATTCCCACTTTCCCTTTCCCCTCCAATCCTGGTGATCTCTAATAAACCTTGGTCTCTCACATTAGCCTGTTCTAGACATTCTGTTGATTCCGTTTTTATTTCTGAGTGCCATTCTGCTGTATGAATATATCACTCTTTACACATTTTCCTATTGATGGACCCTCAGGCTGCTTCCAGATTTTTTCTACTATGAATAGATATGCTATGAACTTTGTACAAAACTTTGTTTAAAAATATGATTTCATTTCTTTGGGGGGTTAATATATAGGAATGAAATTGCTGGATTTTAGGGGAGGTATTTTTTTTCTTTTATGTTTTGTTTAATAATAAACTGCCACATTTTCTCAAAGTGATTATAACATTTTATATTCCTTTGAGTCGGAATTGACTCAATGGCAATGGGTTTGGTGTTTTGTTTTGTTACCAACAATATATGAGAGTTCCACCTGCTCTAAAGCCTTGTCAACTCTTGGTGTTGTCAGTCTTTTTAATTTTAGCCTTTCCGGTTGGTGTGTAATGGTATCTCACACAGGTTTTAACTTTTGTTGCCTTGATGACTAATGATGTTGAGGAAGTATGCGTTGTTGGCCATTCATATATCTTCTATTGTGAAGTGTGTCCTAATTTTATACCCATTTTAATTGGATATTTGTCTCTTTATTATTGAGTAGTAGTTTTTTTTTTTTTTAGTTATGTATCTGATACAGTCCTTTATCATGTATGTGCTTTGCAGATAATTTCTGCCAAACTGTGGTTTACCTATTAATTTTCCTAAGAATGTCTAATGTCTTTTGATGAGAAGTGTCTTTTTTTATAATTTTTATAAAACATAATTTATCATTTTTATTTTGTTGATATTGTTATTTATGACCACTCTAAGATACTTTGTCTATTTACAAGTCATGAAGGTATTGTCCTATGCTGTCTCTAAAGCTTTATGGTTTTAGCTTTTGAGTTTAGGATGATGACCTTTCTGAATTAAATTTTGTATATGGTGTGAGGTAGGATTTGAGGGTTTTTGGGTTTTTTTGGTTTGTTTTATTTTTGATATATATATCCAGTTGGTCCAGTACCATTTGTTAGAAAATTTTCTTTTCTCATTCAATATTTTGGCATATTTGTGCAACATCTAATGACTAAGTGTGAGTTTGTTTCTGGGATCTCTATTCATTGAAATACTGTTTTGATTTCTGTAGTTTATAGCAAGTCTTGAAATTAGGTAGTGTACATCTTCCAAATTTGTTTATTTTATTTTTTTTTTTTGTAAGATTGCTTTGGATCTACTAGGTCCTTTGCATTTTGTATGGATCTTAGAATTGGCTTGTCAGTTTCTACAATATATCCTCTAAGACATATAATTGATATTGTGTTGGAATCTGTAGATTAATTTGGAGGGGGGCATTGATATATACATCAATTCTGGGAGACTTAATATTGATACTTTAAATCCATGAATTTGGTATCTCTCCGTTTATTTAAGTCTTCTTTAATTACTCTCAACAATGTTTTCAGTTTTGAATATGCAAGTCTTACATGCAGTTTGTTATTTATTCCTAAGAATTTTATGTTTTTAATACTATTGTAAATGAAATTATTTTCTAAATTTTATCCCTATCATTGCTTCCAATATGAAAAAGAATTGATTTTTCATATTAACTTTTTATCCTGCAATTTCACCAAATTCACTTATTCCTTCTAGTAGTTATTTGTAGGTCTTGTAGGATTTTATGTGCAAACGATCATTTAAATTTCTTTTTTTTTGAATGCTTATTGTGCCTTAGGTGAAAGTTTACACAGAAAATTAGTTTTTCACTCAATAATTCATACACAACTGTTCCATGATTTTGGTTGCAATCCCTGCTATGTGTCAGCACTCTTCCCAGTTCCACTGGGTTCCCCATTTCCATTTTTCTGGCTTTCCAGCCCCTCCCTGCATTTTCATCTTTCCTTTTGGGCAAATGTTGCCATTTTGGTCTTGTATAGTTGATTGTTCTAAGGAACACATTCCTCACAGGAGTTATTGTTTGTTTTATGGGCCGGTCTATTATTTGGCTAAAAGATGGCTTCCAGGAGTAGCTTCAGTTCCAAGTTAGAAGGGTGTCTTAGGGCAGTAGTCTCAGGGGCAATCACTTAAATTTGCAAATATGCACAGTTTTACTCCTTTCTTTCTGATATTTATGGTTATTATTATTATTATGGTTTTGCCTTATTGCTATGACTAGGAACATATGAATAAAAGTGACAAGCAGGGATCCTTTCCTTTTTTCTTGATTTTAGATGTAAAGTGATAGCTAAGTTGTTGTTAGGTGCTGTCTTGTTGGTTCTGACTCATAGCAACCCTATGTACAGCATGAAGAAGCACTACCTGATCCTGAGCCATCAAAGTGTTAGCAATAGGCTTTTTCCGAAGATATTTTTTACTAGATTGAAGGAGTGCCCTTCTCTTTCTAGCGTTCTAGGAGTTTTTATCATAAATGTATGCCGTATTTTTTCAAATGACTTTTGTTTTGGGCTTTCATTAAGTGAGCATATGGTTTTTCTACCTTATTTTTGCTTTATTTATTTTCTACCTTATTCTATTATTTGTTAATATCCTAAATTACTCTGAGTGATTTTTTTTTTTAATGTTAAACCAACTTGCATACCTGAGATAAACACTATTTGGCCACAATGTATTATTTTTTGTGTATATTTCTGTATTTGACTTCCTAATATTGTGCTGGATATTTTTGGATTTATGCTCATGGAAGATATTGGTTTGTAGCTGTTTTTGTATGTCTTTCTGAGATTTTAAATTGCTTTCACCATGAGCCAAATCAACTTGATGGCAACTGGTTTAGTTTTGGTACTCATCAATCAAGTTGGTAAGTGTTCCCTCCTCCTCTATTTTCTGAGAGTTTTCATAATATTAGAATATTTCTCCTTTGAATGTTTGATAATGTTCACCAGTGAAAATACCTGAACCTCGAGTTTTTGTATTTATTTAATACATATAATGACTATTTATACTTCTATTTCATCTAGGGTTAGTTTTGGTAAATTGTATTTTTTAAAGAAATTTGTCCATTTTATATAAGTTTTCAAATCCTTTGGCATAATGTTGTTCTGTTGTTTATCTCTTTTCTATTTTATCTGTAATCTTATCTCTTTTATATCATTATTTCTACTCCCTTAGGGCTTTTTAAACTGCTGTTTTTTTTTCTCCTTGCCTTGGTAGACATCTCTTTTGTTCAATACACATATTTAAACTGTAAATTTCCCTTTAAGTGCTATTCTACTTGCATCCCGGAAGCCCTGGTGATGTAGTGGATAAGCGCTAGGGCTGTTAACCAAAGGGTCCACAGTTCGAGTCTGCCAGGTGCTCCTTGGAAACTCTATGGGACAGTTCTACTCTGTCCTATAAGGTCGCTATGAATCAGATCGACTCGACAGCACTGGGTTTGGTTTTTTTGGCTTCTACTTGCATCCACACATTTTAGTATCGTGTAACTTTTTTTTTTTTTTTTAAATAGACTTTTAAAGAATAGTTTTAGATTTATAGAAAAATTATCAGGACAGTACAGAGATTTGTCATATACCTTGTACCTTATTTCCCCTTTTATTAACAACATTAGCATTAGTTTTTTGTTACAATTAATGAACCAATATTTATACACTATTATTAACTAAGGAAACTCTGGTGGAGTAGTGATTAAGAGCTACAGATGCTAGCTGGAAAGTCGGCAGTTCAAATCCCCCAGGCAGTCCTTGGAAACCATATGGGGCAGCTCTACTCTGTCCTATAGGGTCACTATGAGTCAGAATCAACTCAACGGTAATGGTTTTTTTTTTTTTTTTAATTATTATTAACTAAACTCCATACTTAAGTTTTATTTTTTAATTTTTATTTAATGTTTCTCTCTGCTCCAGAATCCCACCCAGAGTACCACATTACATTTAGCATCATCTTTCCTTAACTCCCTCTTAGGCTGTGGTAGTTTCTCAGACTATTCTTGTTTTTAAAGACCTTGACCGTTTTGAGGAGTACTGGTCAGATATTTAGTAGGGTTTCTCTCTATTGAAATGTTTCAGAAGAGTTTCTCATGATTAGACTGGGTTTATATGTTTTGGGAAGGGATATCACAGAGGTAAAGTGCTGTTTTCATCATATCATATTAAGGGTACATACCATCAGAATGATTTATTACTGGCTGATATTTTTTTTTTGATATAGTGTCTGTCAGGTTTCTCCACTGTAAAGTTACTCTTTATCTCCGCTTTTCATACTGTGCTCTTTGGAAGGAAGCCACTATGTGCATCTCACACTTAAGGAGCAGAGTTATGCTCCACTTTTTTCACAGAATAAAAACCTGTTAGTGTTGAGTCAATTCAAACTCCTAACAACCCTAAAGGACAGAGTAGAACTGCCCCATAGGGTTTCCAAAGACCGCCTGGTGGATATGAACTGCCGACCTTTTGGTTAGCAGCTGTAGCTCTTAACCACTTTGCCACCAGGGTTTAACGGCATAAAAAAAAAAAAAAAAAAAAAACCTACTTAAATTATTTGAAAGTTTTCTGCATGGAATATTTGTAGCTTCTCTCTCATTTATTAGTTTTTCAATCACTTATTTATATCTTTATGGGCTCACAAATATTTATTTCATAGTTTGAATTATAATCAAATACTACTTTATTTTTTGTTGATCGAATTGTTCCAGCTTTGGCCTTTGGAGACACTTTCAATTACTTATGCCCTTTTGGTGTGCCTCCATTCAAGTGGTGTTTTTGTTGTTCTTTTTGTTTGTTTGTTTTTTAGCACCTCTTTACATCTTGGCATGATAAGATACTCCAGGTCAGCTTACATATTTCCTGCCCCAGTCTTAGAATCAGACATTTATCCAAGGTGCTCTGGTTTCTTTCATTGGAGAATGGTATTAGAAACCAATATTTGGCTGTTGAGTGTGCTCATTGCTACTGGAGTGTTATTACTTTTAGACCATTTCCACTGACAAAGCAAATAAATACACGTGTGTATACAAACCCATTTACACATACGTATCTATCTTATATTTATATATTTATATTTCTATATGTAACCATTTGTATCTGCATTAATCTAACCAGTAGATCATATTGAAAATTTCAACTACAATGCATTACTACACAGATCATTCTAATCTCCTTTTCTTGCTTATCTAAAACCTCTCACAAGGCAGAAAGAAATCTGATGCCCACTATCCACATTTCGTTTACTTAATTGTTCAGTTCTAATACTCATGCATAGCAATATCAGAATTGTTTACCCACGCTACTGTGGGAAACAACTTTATCAACCAGAGTATAATGGTTACATAGTTTCTTTTGCCTTTAGTCTTACAGACTCCACTCATTTGAAAATCAGTTAGGTCAGCAATAGCCTCCACCCTCATCCACTGTAGTGGTGTTGTTTCAAGTATTTGTAGTATAGTTAGATTCCCTTGTCATGGTCTGCATTCCTTCCTGGGATCCCTCAACCTTATAATTTTTTTTTTTTATATATACATTAAGGTTCATTCCTTCTCTTCTAATTTCTATGGATTTTGACAAATGCATATGTCACATATTCACCTTCCTAGTATTTGAGGGCAGTGCGTAGTATCAAACAGAGTAGTTTTGCTGCCCTAAGAAAATCTCATTTCACCTATTTAACTCTATTCTCCTTACCTTGAACCACTAACAACCACTGATACCTTTACTATATCCATAGTTTTGTCTTCTGCAAAATATCATATAATTAGAATTATACAACATGTAGCCTTTTCAGACTGGTTTCTTTCACACAGCAATATTCAATTAAGTTTCATTCATGTCTTACTACAACTTTAAAGCTCATCTTGTTATTACCGAATAATATTCCATTATATGGATATACCACAGTATGTTTACCCATTTATCTATTGAGGGGCACCTTTATTGTTTTCGGAAACCCTGGAGGTGTAATGGTTAAGTGCAAAGGCTGCTAACCAAAAGGCTGGCAGTTTGAATCCACCAGGTACTTCCTGGAAACTCTGTGGGGCAGTTCTACTCTGTCCTGTAGGGTCGCTATCAGTCAGAACCGAAGCCACAGAAATGGATTTGGTTTTTATTGTTTTCAGTTATGAATAAAGCTGTTATAAATATTCATGGACAGGTTTTTGAGTGTGAGATAGGGAAGAGAAAAAGGGACTGAGCGCTTAGGCAAGAAACTCTGCAACACCGGCAACATGCAACTTAATTACAAAAATTATGTGCTTGGCAAATGACACAGCACCCACATCCTGGGACACACGATAAGAAAGAACAGTTCACCCAGCTCACAATGTACTTCTTTGTAAGATGATTTTCAGAAGGCCTGGCCCTGTCTGGCCCCTGGAGCATGTGCAGACATCCATGAGGTGACCAACGGATGACTTCTGCCTGATGCAAATACCTGCGACAGGAATCCGATTGGCACTGCGGGGGGTGGGGGTGACACTGTGCAGGCGTGACACCCCATGATAAGTCCTGCCACCCAGTCCCAGGAGCCTTTGCTACGGTTCCATCTTGGATTCCAGATGTGTGCACAACCTAATTTAGTATGCACTGCTATCCTGAGAAGTACCAACCCCTTGAAAGAAACCTACTAAATATTCATTACTCTATTATCCTCACCAAACCCATATAAAATCCACTGCCGTCGAGTCAATTCAATTCCGACTCAGTGACCTAAGCCTCAGCAAAACCTTCGTTCTGGGGAACAGAGGCTAGAGTCGCCTGGTGCCTCTCTGTTCCCCACTTGTGAGCCTCTGCTTCCTTTCTGTGGCTAATAAACCTTTATTTTTGTGGAACCTCTGAGCCTCTCCTGGTCATTCTTTGTCAGTAGAAGGCAAGAACCTAGCAGGGCTTAGTCCCAAACTGGAAAGCCTTGGCCTGCAACAAGTGGATCTGAGTTTTCAAATGAGTTGAGTAAATACCTAGGTGTGTGATCACTGCATCATATGTTAAGACTATTTGCAGCTTTTTAGAAATTGACAAACCGTCTTCTGAAGTGGCCCTATCATTTTTTACTCCCACCAGTAGTGAATGAGAGTTCCTGTTTTTTTTTTGTATCCTCACCAGCATTTGGTATTGCCAGTGTTTTGGATTTTAGATATCCCATGAATCAGAATCAAGTCTAACAACAAGAACAATAGGTATGTAGTGGTATCTCTTTGTTTTAATTTGCAATTCCCTAGTAACAATTGGGAACCCTGGGGGCGCAGTAGTTAACAGCTCGGCTGCTAACCGAAGGGTCCTCGGTGTGAATCCATCACTCACTCTTTGGAAACCCTGTGGGGCAGTTCTATTCTGTCCTGCAGGGTTGCTATGAGTTGGAATCCACTCAAAGGCATCCGTTTTTTTTGGTGAACAAGTGATGCTGAACATCCTTTCATATGCTTATTTGCCCTCTGCTTATCTACTTTGGTTAGGTGTCTGTTTAAATCTTTTGCCCAGTTTTTAATTGGGTTGTTCTCTTATTGTTTAATTTTAAGGGTTCTTTTTTATATATTCAAGCCCTTTTCAGGATGACATAGTAAAACAAGGGAGAAAGCATTAATGTAGCAATAAATAATAGCTATATTACAGAATTAACTATGAAAAATAAAAAATTTAGGATGTTTAAAGAAAATATAGAAGTTTGTTTATAGATCTTAAAATAGACTCCAAAGCACAAATCATAAAGGAAAAGATTGACCAGTTGATTCTGTAAAATGTGAAATCTTGCATACAATAAAGATACCACCAATAATAAAGTTAAAAACATGACAGATAGGGATAAAATTATTTGATATATTTTTTTAAGCAAAGTATTACCATTCAGAATATATAAGGGGACTTTTTTTTTAAACATTGTTCAGAATACACAAAGAACATCCAAACCTGAAGAGTAAAATGCCAAAAGTCATGTATGAATATAGGCCCAACTCATTGGTAATTAAATTTTTTAAAGAATAAGAAACCAAAACTTGGGCATTCCAAATTTTGGCACAGTTTTGAGGAAAGAGAGACTCTACTGCTTATGGGAGTGTAAATTGGTAAAACTTCTTTGGAAAGTGACATACTTAACTACAGAAATTTTGAATGTCTTAAAACATCTACTTCTAAGATATGTCTTAGAATTAGAATATATGGAGAAATTTTTGCCCCTTCCCAGAAGAAGACATGTAAAATAATGTTCATTTTTTCATTCCTTACAAGACTAAAAACCTAGAAATAATCTAAATGTCCACCACTGATGAGAAGGAAAAGGCATAGTCTATTTATAAAATGGAAAACAATATAGCAGTTAAAATGAATGAACTAGAGTTACAAGTCTCATCATGGAGGGATGTCACAAGCATAATATTATGTAAAAACAAAAGCTAATTGCTGAAATATATATGCAGAGCAATACCACTTATGTAAAATTTTAAAAGACGAAGCCATAGCATGTATTATATTTAGATGTGTACATAGGCATATAAAAGACAAAATCATAGATTCGAGGGATATTCCCTCTGAAGAATGAAGGAAGGAATTAGTGCTGGTAAGCATAGAAATAGAACTTCCTCAAAGTTGTGTGTAATTTTTCTCAAAAAAAAGGAAGTAAGAAAGAGAAATGACTTCTTCCTATTTAAATAAAAATCCGTTTGGCAGGTTTAATCAGCACAGTGAAGGAGTGCTTTTCCATTTTTCATTTGAACAGAGTAAACAGTGAAATCAGAGGTAAAGCATATTTTCACTGCTGATGAGAAGTTTAGCAAGGGCAATTCAGGTCTGATCTTTTAATAACTGGAGCAGCATAAGCAGATGAGTAGACCAGCTGTGGCTAAGGCAGAGAAAAGCAGCTGGCAGATGTGAAACCTAGAACGACTTTTTAAAAACTTTTACATGATTTGCATACCATTGAATTGACAAGGTAACTCCGAGGAAAGAATTTATAAGCATAGGTAGAGATAGTTAGAAAATACCCCCCTCTTTTTGTTTTTTTTTTAAGCCAGTTTATTTAGAAAATAAGTATATTTGTCAACTCCATAACTTCAAATCTATTTTTCAGAATAAGGCCTTTAACCATCTGGTTCTGTCTTAATTTTTCCTGTCTGCCAAACTTTCTTGTTTCTCATACTGAAGGCATCTCAGGAGATGAGTCACAAGCCTAACAGTGTATTGCTCTTCTTTGTCAGTTCCCTGTGACAGCTGAGACCTCCTCACAGAACCAGTCCATCATGTAATTACTGTAAACACACTTCTGTGAAGGTGGAGCAGAACTACCAAAAGCCAAAGGCTCTCTTAGTTATCTAGTGCAGCTGTAACAGAAATACCACAAGTGGATTGGTTTAACAAACAGAAATTTATTTTACAGTTTAGGAGGCTAGAAGTCCGAATTCAGAGAGCTGGCTTTAGGGGAAGGCTTTCTCTCTCTATTGGCTCTGGAGGAAGGTCCTTGTGTCTTCAGCTTCTGCTTCCTGGTTCCTTGGAGGTCTCCATGTGGCTTGGCATCTACCTTACATCATCTCTGACTCTGCTTGCTTGTTTAATCTCTTTTATATCTCAAAAGAGATTTACTCAAGACAAAATTCCTCTTCATCTGTGAACCTGTGAAATCTAGAATACAAGTTATCTGTTTCCGAAGTACATTGGTGGAACAGGCACAAGGTAGTCATTTCCATTACAAATAGGAGAAATAGGAGGAAAAGAATGGATAACAGGCACAGTGGCATCACTGCGGTTAATGTCACCCAGTGTGGTAATTCATGGTGCCATCCCCACCTTGGGTCTCCTCCCATTGCAAGCCATATAGAATCCTTAGTAATGTTTTTTGTACTGATACTCACAAATTGTAATTTCTATATATCACTCCTTATTTTCCTATAATGGAGCCCTGGTGGAGCAGTGGTTAAGAGCTATGGCTGCTAACCGAAAGGATGGCAGTTCGAATCCACCAGTCACTTCTTGGAAACCATCCTATAGGGTTGCTATGAGTCAGAATCGACTCGACGGCAACAGATTTTTTTTTATCACTTCCTATAATTACTACTTCATTCTCAAAAAAGTTATTGATATAGGCTCACAAATGATAATTATAATACTGTAGCTAAAACACCAGAAAAATTAGAGACTATAAAAACACCTGCAGCAACAAAAACAACAGCGTGTGCTTGTAAGCACTAACAGACAAAACCAGGTGATCTGAAGCATCATTGTAGTTGAGTAATAAGGACAGCTCTGACTGGAGCACATGAGAGGGTTCATAAAGTAAATTAGCATAGAGATATAGCCTTGTAGGTATATTGATACATGTAAGCTGGGCTTATGAAAACTATTTTTACTGTTATAACTAACTACAGGGATATATTTATAAAAAATAAAAAAAATTCCACATAAACATTGCACAAAAATTTTATAGACAGTCATTTTGTTGTCTCCCCTTCTGACAGTGGCACTGGTACAGTCTGTACCCCCCACACCCGTCTAGTGACGTCACTCAACAGGCATCAAGCAAATGCATAACCCAGCAGAACAAATTACATTAGCTCCCAATGCTTGAAATTAATCCTTACTTCTCTGAGACAATCTGGGCAATAGCCTTTCCCTCCAGACTCTGGGTATTGGCCATGCCCTCTAGATTCTAGATGGAGGTCCCTTAGCTTTGGGCTTGAATTCCATCTTCCAGGACCTCTGGGATAGCAACTCTGCTCCCTCGGCTTTATGTGGGCCTAAAAAAAAAAAAAATTTTTTTTTTATTCTCCCTGTCCATCTGAGTGGTGACCCCACCCCTTCAGCCCTAGCAGGTCCAGTTCATCACTTACAAAGTCTACCTTCTACCAAACTTTTGAACTTAATTCAGACAAATTCTTTGCCACTGCATGAAAAAGCATCACCCTTCCTCCATTGTCCAATCACACATTCATCATTTTCTTTTAAAGGCTCACCAGAAGCACATTTAATGTCGACATCTCTAGCAGCATTCTGTTGCTGGTGCCCGTGGATTCTCTAAGACAATGGAGACTTTCTCTATAGCTCTCCTCATTTCCTTCTGAGCTCTCACCAGAATTGCCTTTGACGTTCATAATTCTACCAATAGACTCTTACGGCAATCTAGGTTTTTACTATTAGGCATCTTAAAACTCTTCCAGTCTCTACCCACTACCCAATTCTGAAACGGCTTCTACATTTTGGCCTCTGTTAGAGCAGCACTCCACACTTCTAGTACCAAATTCTGTCTTAGTTATCTAGTGCTGCTATAACAGAAATACCACAAGTGGATGGCTTTAACAAACAGAAATTTATCTTCTCGTAGTTTAGAAGCTACAAGTCTTGAATTCAGAGTGCTGGCTCTAGGGGAAGGCTTTTCCCTCTCCTCTCACATTTTACTATAATAGGCAAGGAGAAGCCCTGTGCCCCTTTAAGATCTTGCTTAGAAATCTCATCAGCCAAATATCCAAGTTCATCACTTACAAGTTCTACCTTCCACCAAACATTTGAACATAACTCAGACAAGTTCTTTGCCGCTGCATAAAAAGCATCACCCTTCCTCCATTGTCTAAACACATGTCCATCATTTTCTTTCAAAGCCTTACAAGAAGCACATTTAATGTCCATAGAGGTTTTCTGGCAGTAGGGAGATGAAGAAACAGGATTCTAACCTCCCCTCTCTCTCTTTCTCTCTGTTCTTGTCATCATTAGAACACTTCCATCCTGTGAAATTCTGAAAAATAAAAAATTGTTTCCTAGCATGTCAGTCATCACTAAGTTGAGAGAACTCCCATTTAAGACAATGATTTCCAAATGATGAAGGTAAAAAATAAATGTTATGAATCATATATACTCTCCTGCTCTTTATAGTTGAAATGGTAACTCATAAAATCCTGCCAAAGAAAATGACACGAGCAAAAATGATGTCTTCACACCTAATGCTACTACATGAATGTTCGGTAATTCTCAGTTGAGAAAATCTTTGAAAGAAACTGAAGAACTCGGTGAATTCATAATTATGTTTTTCATCATGCAAAATAAGTTGGTTTGTCACATCTATAGCAACGTCTTGTTGATTTTTTGGTGATTATCTTCATTTGTTTGGAGTCAGCCAATTAATCGGACCATCCTTTTATTATCATTCTCTTCTTTCCTCTCAAAGAGACTTGGCCAAGACTTTACAGATTAATACCACCCTTTTTTTATTTTTTTTCACACTGCTAAGTGCTATGGTGCTAACCAAAAGGTCAGCAGTTCGAATCTGCCAGGCGCTCCTTGGAAACTCTACGGGGCAGTTCTACTCTGTCCTATAGGGTCACTATGAGTTGGAATCCACTCGAGGGCAGTGGGTTTTTTGTTTACACTGCTAAGGATTACCTCTTTGGAATGAACTTTACTTATGATGATTCAAAACCAAATTGTTTACTCCTTTTAAAGTAAACACACCCCAGAGGCACCTACATTCCTTAATGCAGTAACCAGACTTATTTGCTATTTAGATTACACTTACTACTGTAACATTTTCTTCATGCAATGTTCCCGATAAACCAAAGAAAACAAACAAACCTCTGTTGCCATCAAGTTGATTCCAGCTCACAGCGACCCTGTAAGACAGAGTAGAACTGCCCCATAGGGTTTCCAAGGACCAGCTGGTGGATTTGAACTTGTGGTTAGCAGCCAGGCTCTCGATTTTTGGTACTCTTGTCTCCTCCATCTACATTCTCTGCTTTAATGGTTTCATTACATATTGATGACACCGAGTATGATCTACATTCTAACAACCTCAAACTTTACGTCTCCATCATAAAACTCTCTCCTGAACTGCTGACCTATTTATGCAACTGTTTCCACTTGCACGTGACATTTAAATTTAACATTTCTAAAACCTAGCTCCTAATATTCTGCCCTCCAAAGTACTCTAATTTCAGCCTTCCCAATCTCAGTTTACTCCATCATTGAAGTTGTTGAGGACAGAAACCTTAGAGTCCTTTTGGAGACCTCTCTTTCTCACACATCCCACATCCAAACTGCCAAGGAATCCTGCTGGCTCTCTCATAGAAATATATCACAAATCTGATTACTTCTCATCACCTCCACTGATGCTAAACTTCTCCAAGTCACCATCATCTAAGCCCTGATTTCCTTCAATTATCTCCCAATAACCCCCCAGCTTCTACCTTGTTTATTTACAGCTCTTTTTAATACAGAAGTCAGAGTGGATCTTTTAGTATCTTTGCCATATCATATTAACCACCAGCTGCCATCAAGTTGATTCCAACTCATAGTGACTTCACCTGTATCAGAGTAGAACTGTGCTCCAGAGAGTTTTCAATGGCTCTCATTCCGAAGTAGATCACCAGGCCTTTTTTTGGAGGTGCAACTGGGTTGACTTGAACCTCCAAACTTTTGGTTAACAGCTGAGTAGTTTAACAGTTTGTACCACCCAGGGACTCCACATCATATTCAATCGTATTACTTCTCTCAAAATGCTGCAGTGTCTGCCCTTCGCTCATAGGAAAAGCCAGAGTCCTTACTAAGGTCCACGGGGTCCCCGTGATCTGGCCTCTCTTTACTTCTTTCACTTTACTACTTTTTTCTCCTTTCTCTTCCTTCAGGCATGCTCCACCTTAGAACCTTTGCTTTGGTTGTTCCCAGTGCCCAGAATCTCCCTTCCACAAATGGATTAATCCATTATATTAATCCTTTGTGTCCTTAAATTCTTGCCTCAAATCTCATCTTCTCAATGAGGTTCACTTTAATCACTCTAACACTGCAACATGCTCCCCAACCAGAACAACTAGTTCCTTTTTCCCTAATCTATTTTTTACAGTATTTGTCTCATCTAAAATACTGTACAACTTATATATATGTAATTTATTGTACATGTCATTTCTTTTAGAATGTCATATCCTTGAGAGAATTTAACTTCATCTGTTTCATTCACTGATGTATTTAGATTAGAATGGCACCAGGAATATAGCAGGAATTCAATAATTATTTGATGAATGAATGAATGATTCTATCTTGGTACTCTAATAAAAGTAAATACTTTTATCACACGGTCATGGATCATTTAGTCTTTTTTTTATTATTCTGCTTTAGATATACGTTTACAGAGCAAACTACTTTCTCATTAAACAGTACACATAAACATATTGTCTTATGACACTGATTTACAACTCCATGATATGTCAACACTCTCCCTTCTCAACCTTGGGTTCCCTATTGTCAGCTCTCCTGTCCCCTCCTGCATTCTAGTCCTTGCCCCTGGGCTAGAGTGCCCCTTTAGTGTCTTTTTGTTTTATGGGCCTGTCTAATCTTTGGCAGAAGGGTGAGCCTTGGGAGTGACATCATTACTGAGCTGATAGGGTGTCCAGGGGCCATACTCTTGAGATTTCTCCAGTCTCTGTCAGGCCAGTTAAGTCTGGTCTTTTTTTTTTGTGAGTTAGAATTTTTCTCCAGCTCTTTCCGGGACCCTCTATTGTGATCCCTGTCAGAGCAGTCAGTGGTGGTTGCCAGGTACAGTCTAGTTGTACCAGACTCAGTTTGATGGAGGCCATGGTAGATGCGGTCCATTAGTACTTTGGACTAATCTTTCCATTGTGTCTTTAGTTTTCTTCATTCTCCCTTGCTCCCGAAGGGGTGAGACCAGTGGAGTATCTTCAATGGCCACTCACAGGCCTTTAAGACCCCAGATGCTACTCACCAAAGTAGAATGTAGAACATTTTCTTTATAAACTATGTTATGCCAATTGAGCTAGATGTTCCCCTAGACCATGGTCCCCGCAGACCTCAGCCCAGCAATTCAGTCCCTCAGGGATTGTGGTCATGTCTATGGACCTTCTATGACCTTGCCTCAGACAAGTTGTGCAGGCTTCCCCAGTATTGTGTACTGTCTTATCCTTCATCAAAGTTCCCACTTATCTGTTGTCTCTTTAGTGTTTTTCCATCCCCACCCCTTTCCTCCCTCTTAAACACCAAAAATTGTTTCTTTTTGTGTGTAAAACTTTTCATGAGTTTTTACAGTAGTGGCCTCATACAATATTTGTCCTTTTGTAATTGATTTATTTCACTCAGCATAATGCCCTCCAGATTCATCCATGTTATGAGATGCTTCACAAATTCATCATTGTTCTTTATTGTTGTGTAATATTCCATTGTGTGTGTGTACCATTGTTTTTTAATCCATTCATCTGTTCATGGGCATCTAGGTTGTTTCCATCTTTTTGCTACTGTGGGCAATGCTGCAATGAACATGGTGTGCATTATGTCTATTCATGTGAAAACTCTTATTTCTCTAGGATATATTCTTAGGAGTTGGGATTGCTGGATCATATGGTATTTCTATCTTTCTGAGAAAGTGCCATATCGTTTTCCAAAATAGTTGTGTCATTTTGATTTCCTACCAGTGATGCATAAGAGTTCCTATCTCCCCATAGGCTCTCCAACATTTGTTATTCTGCTTTTTTGATTCCTGCTAGCAATGTTGAGGTTAAATGTTATCTCATTGTGGTTTTAATTTGCATTTCGCTAATGGCTAGGGATCAGGAGCATTTCCTCATGTGTCTGTTGGCCACTTGAATGTCTTCTTTGGTGAAGTGTCTGTTCATTTCCTTTGCCCATTTTTTAACTGAACTATTTGTCTTTTTGTTGTAGAGGTGTAGGATTTTTTTGGTAGACTTTAGAGATCAGATCTTTTTCTGATTTGTAATAGCCAAAATTTTTTCCCAGTCTGTAGGTTCTCTTTTTGCTCTTTTGGTGAAGTCTTCTGATGAGCTTAAGTGTTTAATTTTTAGAAGACTCCAGTTTTTTATCTTATCTTCTAGAGTTTGTGTGTTGTTGGTTATGGTTTGTAGCCTGCTAATGCCATGTATTAGGGCCTCTAACATTGATTCTGTTTTTTCTTCTATGAACTTTATAGTTTTTGGCTTTCTACTCGGGTCTTTGATCCATTTTGATTTAGTTTTTGTATATTGCGTGAGGTATGGGTCCTGTTTCATTTTTTTGCAAATGGACATTCACTTTTGCCAGCACCATTTATTAAAAAGACTGTCTTTTCTCCATTTGATGGACTTTGGGCCCTTGTCCAAGATCAGGTGACCATAAAAAAAAGGTGGATGGATTTACATCTGGGTTCTCAATTCTGTTCCATTGGTTGATATATCTGACGTTGTACCGGTACCAGGCTGTTTTGACTACCGTAGCTGTATAGTAGTTTCTGAGGTCAGATAGTGCAAACCTTCCTACTTTATTCTTCTTCTTCAGTAGTGCTTTACTTATCTTCCCTTTCCGTATAAAGTTAATGATTAGTTTTTCCATGTCTTTAAAGAATGTTGTTAGTATTTGGATTGGGATTGCTTTGTATTTGTAAATCCCTTTGGGTAGAATTATCATTTTCACAATGTTGAATCTACCTATCCGTGAGCATGGTATGTTTTTCCACTTATATAGATCTCTTGGTTTCTTGCAGTAGTGTTTTGCAGTTTGCTTCGTATAGATCTTTTACAACTCTGGTTAGATTTATTCCTAAGTATTTTATTTTTTGAGGGGCTATTATAAATGGTATTGTTTTCCTGATTTCCTTTTCATCATTCTCTTTATTGATGTATATGAATTCAACTGATTTTTGTATGTTTATCTTGTATGCTGCTACTCTGCTGAATCTTTCTATTAGTTTCAGTAGTTGTCTCATCAGTTTTTTGGGTTTTCTATGTGTAGTATCATATCATCCATAAATAGGGACAGTTTAACTTCTTCATTACCAATTTGGATGCCCTTTATTTCTATTTCTTGCCTTATTGCTCTAGCTAGGACTTACAAAAAAAACCTTACAGCACAATGTTAAATAGGAGTGGAGATAAAGGGTATCCTTATCTTGTTCTTGTTCTTAAGGGGAATGTTTTCAGCCTCTCTCCATTGAGAATGATGTTGGCCATTGATTTTACGTAGATGCCCTTTATTATGTTGAGAAATTTCCTGTCTATACATATTTTATTGAGAGTTTTTATCAGGAATGGGTGTTGGACTTTGTTGAATGCCTTTTCTGCATTGATTGAGATGATCATGTGATTCTTTTCTTTCCTTTTATTTATGTGGTGGATTATGTTGATTGATTTTCTAATGTTGAGCCAGCCTTGCATACCTGGTATGAGTCCTACTTGGTCATGGTGTATTATTTTTTTGATACGATGTTGAATTCTATTGGCTAGAATTTTGTTGAGAACTTTTGGATCTATATTCATGAGAGATATTGGTCTGTAATTTCCTTTTTATGTGGTGTCTTTGCCTGGTTTTGGTATCAGAGTTATGCTGGCTTCATAGAATGAATTTGGAAGTATCACTTTCTTTTCTATGTTCTGAAACAGTTTGAGTAGTGCTGGTGTAAACTCTTTGAATGTTTGGTAGAATTCTCCAGTGAAGCCATCTGGGGCAGAGCTTTGTTTTGTTGAGGGTTTTTTTTTTTTTTTTTTACCTTTTCAATCTCTTCTCTTGTTATGGGTCTGTTCAGGTTTTCAACATCATTTTGTGTTAGTTTGGGTTAGTGTGTTTCTAGAGATTTGTCCATTACCTCTAGGTTTTCAAATTTGTTGGAGTATAGTTTTTCATAGCACTCTGTTATAATCATTTTTATTTCATTTGGGTCTGTTGTAATGTCCCCCATTTCATTTTTTATTTGGGTTATTTTTGTCTTCTCCTATTTTTCTTTTGTCAGTTTGGCCAATGGTTTGTTGGTTTTGTTAATCCTTTAAGGGAACCAACTTTTGGTTTTGTTGATTCTTTCTATTGTTTTTCTATTCTCTATTTCATTTATTTCTGTTCTGATCTTTATTATTTCCTTTCTTCCAGTGGCTGTGGGCTTTTTTTTTTTTTTTTTTGCTGTTCCCTTTGTATTTGTTTCAGTTGTGTAGCTAATGTTTTGATTTTGTCCCTTTCTTCTTTTTCGATGTGTGCATCTATTACAATAAACTGACCTCTGAAGACTGCCTTTGCTGTGTCCCAAAGATTTTGGTATGATGTGTTTTCATGCTCATTTGATTCTAGGAATTTTTTATTCCATCTCTGATTTCTTTATTATCCGGTGGTTTTTAAGCAGGATGTTATTCAGTTTCCATGTAATTGATTTTTTTCCTTGCTCTTCCTGTTGTTAATTTCTACCTTGATGGAGTTGTGGTCAGAGATGATACTTTGTATTATCTCAATATGTTGGATTTTGTTGAGGGTTTCTCTGTGGCCTAAGATTTGCTCTATTCTGGAAAATGTTCCATGTGTGTTGGAAAAGAATGTGTGCTTTACAGCTGTTGGGTGGAGTGTTCTGTATATGACTATGAGGTCAACTTGGCTGATTGTGCCCTGCAGCTCTTCTGTATCTTTGTTGAGTTTCTTTCTAGATGTTCTGTCCTTTACAAAGAGTGGTGTGTTAAAGTCTCCTACTATTATTGTGGAACTGTCAATTTCTCTTTTCAGTGCTGTTAGAGTTTGTTTTATGTATTTTGGAGCCCTATTATTGGACGCGGAAACCCTGGTGGCATAGTGGTTAAGCACTACGGCTGCTAACCAAAGGGTCGGCGGTTCGAATCCACCAGGCGCTCCTTGGAAACTCTATGGGGGCAGTTCTACTCTGTCTTATAGGGTCGCTATGAGGCGGAATTGACTCGACGGCACTGGGTTGGTTGGTTGGTTTTTATTATTGTATGCATAGATGTTTATCATGGTTGTGTCTTCATGATGGATTGTCCCTTTAATCATTATATAGTGCCCTTCTTTGTGTTTTATGGTGGATTTTGTTTTAAAGTCTATTTTATCTGAGATTAGTATTGCCACTCCTCTTATTTGGTAGCTGTTTGGTTGGTATATATTTTTTCCATCCTTTGATTTTTAATAAATCTACATCTTTGTTTCTAAGGTGTGTCTCTTGTAGATAGCATATTGATGGATCCTTTTTAAAAAAAAAAAAAAAATCCATTCTGTCACTCTCTTCTCTTTATGGGTGCACTTAGGCCGTATACCTTCAGTGTAATTATTGAAAGGTGTGAGTTTATCACTGTCATTTTGTAGTGCTTTTTTTTGTGTTGCTGACATTTTCTTTGTTCTTCTTACTCTCCTTTGCTGAATTCCTTTTTCTTTTCTTTTTTTTTTTTTTTGTGGATTTTTTTTTAAATTTCTTTTTTTTGTTTGTTTTTCTAGATTTTGTTTTTACTGAGACTTTATGTTTTTCTTCTTTATTTTGATGAGTAGGTATGTTAACTTCTTTTTGGGTACCTTGAAATTTACCTGAATCTACCTAGGTTTGAACTAGTCTATTTATTACTTGGTATCACCTTGCCTTTTTCTTCATTAGAAAGTTCTGTACCTACGCCATTTATTCCCTCTTTTATTGTTCTGATGTTGTTGTCATTTACAGATTAACCTCTCTGATTCCCTGTTGAAATTCTTTTGGCTTTAGATAACCCTTCAGAGTTCATATCCTAGGTTTGTATCTGGCTGGTACAATCTTGCATACTAGACTCAGGCTGTGGTCTGATGTTGTTTGTTCTCAGACTGAAAGACTGCTTTAATAATTCTTGTAAGTTTTTTTTTTTCCCCTTAATTTTTGTTTATCTGAAAATGGTCTAATTTCACCATCATATTTGAATGAGAGTTTTGCAGGATATATTATTTTTGCTTGGCAATTTTTTTCTTTCAAGGCTTTATATATATTGTCCCATTGCCTTCTTGCTTGCATGGTTTCTGCTGAATAATTGAGCTTAGTTTTACTGTTTCTCCTCTGTATGTGACTTTTCATTTTTCTTGAGCTGTTCTCAGGATTCTTTCTTTGTCTTTGGTTTTAATGAGTGTGATTATGATATGCCTTGGTGATTTTCTTTTGGATCTATCCTATATGGTGTTCGTTGAGTGTCTTGGATGGTCAGATTTTTCATCTTTCATGCTATTAGGGAACTTTTTTGTCAGCAATTCCTCAATGATCCTCTCTGTGTTTCCTGTTTTCTCTCCCTGTTCTGGAACTCCAATCAGGCTCAGATTTTTGCTTTTGCTTGTACCCCATGTAATTCTCAGGGTTTCTTCTTTTTTCTGATTTTTCCTCAAACATTATTGTATCCAAGTGTTTGTCTTCAACTCCACTGATCCTGTCTTTCATCATTTCAAACCTGCTGTTCGGCCCTCTATGACAGTGTCCATTTCTGAAGTCTTGTTGTTTATCTTTTGGATTTCCAGTTGTTGTTTTTATATGATTTCTAGTTGTGGGTTTATTTTGGCATTTTGTTCCTGTATTATTTTCCTGAATTCTTCCATTTTTTTGGTCTGTATTTTCCGTGAATTTGTCTGCCTTTTCTGTGAATTTGACTATCTTTTCTCATTTTGTCTGTTTTTTGCTTCAAGTCTTGGTTAGCTCCGAATATTAGAGATTTGAATTCCCTATCAGGTAGTTCTAGTGCCTTTTCTTCTACTGGAACTCATCTGGTGTTTTATTTTGGATGCCTACTGGAATCATCCTGTCCTGTTTTTTTAAATATGTTTTGATATTGTCTGCTGCCTTCAGGACATTTAGTGGTTATTTTCTTCAATAATCAATCAGTAATTGAAGAAAATAACTGCTGAATGTCCTGGAGATTTGTTTTGTTCCGCTTTTTTTGTTTTATTTGGTTATATCTGAGAAGGCATGCTGTGCATTCTTTGTTTTTTGCTTGTCTGTGGGCACTATACTTTTCACCTCCTTGTTCAATGGGCAGCTATGGTGCAGTAGGGTAAATCCAGCTAAAAGGGAGGGGCTGGGATGGGCTGTTTGTGGCATGTACTAGGGCCAACAGAGCAGGCCAGGAATAGTGCAGGGCAGGTTCCAGTGCTTTGTTGCTTGGGGATGTGATATTCAGTGCGCAGTTCAGGTGGCCTGGAAGGAGAGGGGAAGTCATGATGTATGGAGCTAAGATGGGTGTGGGAAAGAGTTGAGAGAGGAGAGAGAAACAGAAGCCAAAAACAAACAAAAAAGTGCAAGGAGCTTGCCTTTGGAGTAGAAAGATGAGGAACCAAGAAATGGAGAAAAACAAAAAGGGGGAAAAAAAGAAAAAGAAAAAAAATGAATAAAAAGTAGAGGAAAAAAAAGCCCCCAGAGATCCCACTAGTGCAGCTACAAACACTGGGGAAGTGGCTCCCAGGTAATGCAGTACAGCCTTGCTAGAAGGGGTAGAGAAGTCACACAGCCCCAGGTATTCAGGAGACAGGAAATGAAGGTAAGCATAAAAAAAGCATAGAGAGGCAAAAAAAAAAAAAAAAAAAAACTGAGAAATGAAGAAAGACGAAAAGGAGAAAAAAAAGAAGGGTTGTTCCCAGGGATTCCACTGGCACGGCCCCACAGTCTGGGTAAGTGGTTTCCAGTCTGTGCTGTGCAGCCCAGCCAGAAAAAAAAAGAAGGGGCTCCTAAATTGTGAAAATAAAAAGAAAACAAACAAACAAAACAAAGCAAATTGGGAAGAATGACAGAAAAAAGAAAACCTTGGGATCTCACCAACTTGGCAGCAAGGGCCAGGGAAGCAGTTCCCCAGTTGAGTGGCACTTCACAGCCTTTCAGGAAGAAGCAAAGATGGTACATGGAGCCAAATGTTTGAGAGAAAAGAAGTGGAGGTGGTAAGAGGCACAGAAGAAACCAAAAGAAGTGGAAAAAAGCAATACCAGCAACAAACAAATGGCACTTCAGGAGCTGGCCAGTGTGGGCAGGGCAAATCTAAGCAGCAATGGGCCAAAACCAAGTGCCTCCCAGCCAAAGTACTGTGGCCTCCAGGAAGTAGAGGAGGTTGAGCAGCAGGGGGGAGAAGAATGGGTATATTGCTGGCTACCAGGTGCTCTGTGTCCTGCTGGGAGCTCCTTGAATCTGTTTTTCTGTACTCCCTGCCTGCCAGTCTTTGATGTGGGCAAGGCAAATCTAAGCAGCATGGACCCTGCACTTCCTGGCCAGCCAAGCGACTGAAGCAAGCTATGAAATGGAGGAGGTCGAGCAGAGGGGAGAAGGATGGGGGAGGGAAAGTGTATATCACAGGTTATTGGGTGTTCAGTCTCCTGCTGGGAGCTCCGTGAAACTGCTTTCCTTAATTCACTGTCCACCAATCTCCGACAGGAGTCCAAGATAGTGAATCCATGCTGCCTTAGCTGATAGGGGACCTCCACACGTATTTCTACTCACTCTCTGTTCTCTGTCAGTTTCTTATTCCATTTTGTGCTTGGCTGAGTTCTTTATCTCTTCATTTGATGTTTAGGGTTCCAGGATTGATGCTTGTCTCCATTTTACTTAGTTTTTTGAGTCTTTGCTGTGGAAGGGTGGCGTTGTGCTTCTGTCTATAGTGCCATGTTGGCCAAAGTCTGGATCATTTAGCATTATCATTGACCATCTATCCACCACCTCTCTTTTAATCCATCTATATAGTAGATGCTTATTAGTGAAGAATAATGAATGAAATTATAAGTTATAATTAGACACTGGGAAGAGGCGGTGTTTAAAGAAGAACTTACTGTTTAATAGTATAAGAAATTACCTTACCTACCCAACGTAATTTGAGAAGTCTTGGTGTGTGGGTGTGTATAGTCTCTGACTAAAATTATCTCCTCTTCCATCTTATAACTAATATTAAGCAAGATAATGTGTTCATTTGTATAATGTCTCAAGCATTATGCTTATTAATCTCTTCATACCCACACAAATATCTGTGCATAATTATATTGTGCCTATTATATGCATGTGCTATCATCTACTGCAAATTCAAATAATATAGCAGGTGCTTTAACATTATTATTATTATTTTTTTACTCCTCACCAAAAACCATGGAGATTTTATTTATTTTACCCACTTTACAAGCGGGGGAACTGAGGTACAAGAAATACTGCCAATAATGAGATCAGAGTACTTGGATCTTCAGTCAAACTCCCTAGCTCTAAGACCAAAGCTCTTTCAATTTCAATCCCTTAAATATTACCATTAGAAATTTATTCCTTTCAGCTAAAATTACAACATTTAAAACAGAAGTAAAACATTAAGATTTCACATGTGCCATTTTTTATGCCATTATTTTGGGTTCGAATTCTGGTTTGTGGATGATTTAAGAGGTAATAACGGAAAAAGTTAAGAAATTTCTATGTCTAGAATCTCCTGAGGGTTCTTAAGTATTCTGTGAGCAAAAGACAGCATTGCCCAGTAGAATGGAAGGAAGAGGAGTATGAAATGGAAGTATGGTGTCTCCTACTTGACAGTTTTAACTAGAGTTAAGCAGTAATGTGGAAGTTGGTGTAATAAAAGAAGATCACGATCAGGGAAGGGGGAGAGAGTTACCAAATGGTTACCATACCAAAATAATTGAGGTGACTATTCTAATGTGGGGCCCTGGTGGCATAATGGTTAAGAGCTTGGATGCTAATGAAAAGGTCGGCAGTTCAAATCCATCAGCCTCTCCTATGGGGCAGTTCTACTCTGTCCTTTGGGGTAGCTGTGAGTCAGAATCGACTTGACAGCAATGGTTTTGGTTTGGTTTATTCTCATATAGAGTATCCTGATAATATGCATTTCCAAATACTTTTTTAGTTAGCTTAAAGATCTTTCCTGGTGTTCCCCAATTCAGGAAGATAGAATTTCTAATTAATGCATTGGCTTTCCCAGAAGTGTTAATTAAATAAAGTTCACTCCATAGTTGGATGCATCTCTGTATGACATTTCCTCTGCTACCTGCATCAGCTTTCTCCTCCTTACTTGAAAGATTGCCTCTTACTCATATACTTTTTAAAAAAGTGTACACTTAATTAATATGGTTTGTTCATTCAGAAAAAAATATGCATTATTATGTAAGCCCAAATGGGTCCCAAAATTCTACAGTGGTCCTGGGTGTCTAAGAGTTTCAGAAGCACTCGGCTGCCATCCTCCCTACCCTGCCACTTAATCCCTATAATGCTCCCATTGGAATGACATTGCAGTGGAAAACAATAAATGATTACACTGTTATACAGTATTTAGGCTTCGGGTGTCAACCACACTAACAGTAAAACTTTTCATGAAATGTTATATTTGTTAACTCTTTGGGACTCTTTGGTTTTCCACTATAATTAATAACTCACCCTTTAAGGGAATTCATACTGAAATGAAAATTACCTCATGCGTAATTAAAAAACATATCAGAGACTATGAAAAAAAGGCTATTATAATACCTAATAAGTGGCTTACCTGCAAACTCTGGTACACAATTCTAAATAAACACAAAAAAGTCCTAAACTGAACCACCACAGGCATGCCAGCGAGGCGGTTTGGCAGGCCTGCCTTAACCTATCGGTTGGAACCAGAAGCAACGTAGTCAGGAAAACCAGGACCCAGCATGGCCTCTTCTGACGAGGGGAGGAGAGGAGTAAGCCTGGTCAAATTACTGACACTTGATTTCTTTACATCAAAGAAAACATTAAAGTGTATCTGCAGAAACATTGGGAAGAAGAAGAATGCCAGCAGGATGTCAGTCTCTTGAGGAAACAGCTGAAAAGGATTCCCACCGGGCTGGGGCTGTTCCTATCCCTGCAGCACCTAGGAATGGGACAGACAATCTACAATTGATGATCCAGGCTGTGGTCGACACTGTGTGTTCGCAGATGTCTTTGGACCAAAAGACCAAGGGCCAGGTGTAGAGTGGCATTCACAGCTAGAGGCATGATAGCAGAGTTCTTTGAAGATGTAGTTCCAGCAGTCAGGAAATGGAAAGAGGCTGGAATGAAGGCGTATATCTATTTTTTGGTAAGTATAGAGACACAGAAACTATTATTTGGGCATTCCACAGAGGGTGTTATTTTTGAGATTTTTGATGGTCACCTTGATACCAAGATTGGACACAGAGTGGAGACTGAGAGTTATGGGAAGATTGCAAACAGCGCCGATTGCTTAACCCACATCCTGTTTCTGACAGACGTTACTGTAGAGGTCAGTGCTGCCGAGGAAGTGGACATGCAAGTAGCTGTGGTGGTGGTGAGGCTGGGAAATGTGGGACTAACTGATAACGAAAAGACTTAACTACAGCCTCATCACATCCTTCAGCAAGCTCTACCTGCCTGCCTCAACCTACAGGAGTCAAAAGAAGACCAAACTCTTCCTCAGAGTCATCCCTGTAGTCTAGTTTTATTCTAATGGTAAAAGTATCTTACTTAAAAAATACATATGTACATACACATACGTATTATGCAGATGTATATATGTAATATGTTCAAGTTACCTTCCACAATCATGTAAGTGGGAGAAAAAATACTCAGTTCCATGAAATGAAAGCTTATTTAAAAACATATTACGTGTAGAAATAGTTCGAAGCCACAACTCTAACTCTTATTGAGGGCAAAGTGTAGTCTATAGAAGAAATTACTAAAATATAGATCAAATGTGTTATGTTTATCAGGTCATGTACCAAAATGGAAAGCTAGTTTTGGGAAGTTACTGAAAAACCTTGCTATTTTTAAAAACTGGAAGTATTTCAAAGGCTTATTCCTAATAATAATTCATTGCCCCTGTTTAATTGTGTGTTAGAAGATGACAGCAGTTGCATTTCACGGTATTTGCTTCCCTGTAGACAAAAGACAAAGGTGTTTGCTTCCGCTCCAGAAGAACAAAATTGGGAAAGAAAACTTACTCAAGTCTTAATCGAGCATCTGTTAGTTTAGAAGAAACTTGCTAATGATCATGGCAGCCACAGCAAGCAACTACCTCACCAATGAAAAAGCTAAAATAGAGGTGTGGTTCTTAGTATTTAGCAAAACATTTTGAATCCTGCCAGTTGTTAGCATTAAAGATTTTATACTTGCCTTTCTATTGACTCAGTGGTAATGGGTTTCGTTTTTTTAATTTTTCAACTACTTAGTACAGTTTTAGAATATCCCTATTTACTATTAATAAAAAAAACAAAAATGATTTTACTGAAATCAGTCCATAAGATCAAAAAGAGCTCTAATACGTACTATTTTCCTCTGTAATAGATGTGAGAAGTGTAAGTTTTATAACAGCATTATTTATTCTGGTTCAATTCTAATAGGATTGCATATCAGTTTTGTGTTGTGATTAATAAAAACATTTTTTTCCACTTAAAAAGAAGAAAAGAGAGTCCTACACTGAGAAAATGAACCAAAGCCATGTTAAAATTTGTGATCAGAGCAGAAATGTAGAATGGTAGTTTCAAGAGGAAAATCAGAGATTTTTTTGCTATCAATTAATAGTACACAGTTTTTCTAGAAATAATTCTCAGATGATACTCTTAATTTTAAGTTATAAGAAAGTAAATTATAGAGTTAGGCATCCTATCAGTTTCCAGAAATTACCCTAGTCATCCCTGAGTGACAATGAATTTCTGCCTCAGTTTCCTCAGTGACATAACAAAGACCTACCCTTATTGTTGAACTTAAAAACATTTCAAAATACCTATGAAATACTGTATACTTTGTCTGAAAAATAAGTCTTCCATACATTTTCTCTGAGTCTCATGTACTCTCTTCTAAATTTTGAGCAACAATTTTGTTCATTAAGCCAAGTAATTTTAGAGCTTCTATTAACTATTTTTTGTTTTAGTTTTTTAACATTCCAGAAGCTTTTGTTGTAAAAACAAGACAAATTTGAGTATCCTAATCGTTATCTAATTATCTAGAAATTTATCAAGCTTTTTTTTTTTAGTTGTATTGAGATAATCCTAAAATATTATGGCAAAACAGTGTTAAAAACAATTTGAAAACATGTTTTAAATATACAAAGTGATATTTTTAGATGAACATCTGATTAAGGCAAAAAGTTAAACATAGGACTACCATCTGACCTAGCAGGAGATACACAGCATTAGGTGTCTTCCTAAGAGAAGTGAAAATGTATGTCCACACAAAGACTTGTGCATGAATGTTTATAGCAACATTATTCATAATCACCAAAAACTGGAAACAACCTACATGGCCATCAAGTGGTGACTGGATAGATAAAATACAGCATATGCATATAATGGGATACTACTCAGTAATAAAAAGAAATGGACCACTGACACATGTATCATGGATGAATGTTGAAAACATTATACTAAAGAAGAAAGACACAAGAGACCACATATCATATGAGTCTATCTACATGAAATAACCATAAAAAACAAATATAAATACAGAAAGCAGATTAATGGTGCTTGGGATGGGAACAAGGAGTCACTGTAAATGAGCATGAGGGACTTTAATGGGGGAATGAAATGTTCTAAAACTGAGTTATGGCAATGGTTGAACCACTCAGTAAAGTTACTAAAAATCATTGACTGGTATGCTTGAAATGGGTGAATTTTATTATATGTAGAATATACCTCAATGAAGTCATTTAAAAAATCTGATCAATTGCTCTTACTAAGTCTCAGAACAGTTTAAACTCTTCCAAGTGACTACTGCCTTTCCAGCTTTGTTCCAGGCTTCCCCTCCAAACTCTTTTCTTTAGTATGTGCTGCTCTTTAGCAACTGGGCCTTCTGAAGAGCTACTCTCTCCCCTTGGTATCCTCTTGTCACTCCCATTTCCCTCACCAATTATTCTTGCTTTGCTCAAATCTTAGGTCTCAGCTTGGATGTTCTTTTCTCTTGTGCATTGTTCCAAGACTGCAAATACCTAACACAGTGAGTAAAGAGCCCTGGTGGCACAATGTTTAAGCTGTCTTTGCTAACCTAAAGGTTAGCAGTTCAAACTCACCCCGTGGCTCCACGGCAGAAAGACTTGGTGATCTGCTTCTGTAAAGACTACAGCATAGAAAACCTTATGGGGCAGTTCTACTCTGTCACATGGGGTCACTATGAGTCCAGAATCGACTCAACGGCACTCAACAACAAAACAATACAGTGATTAGAGCACAAGAGCTACTGAGCAAATATTTGCTAATCAAATGAATGACTGTGTATATGAATAGATAGGTCATTTTAAAAGGACATTTAGTAAATAAAATCACTTTGATGATGTAGACTTATATATCATGTTTGAATGCATAAATTTGAAATTCTATATGGTAGATGCTTTCATAAATTGCTCTTATTTCAGCCAACAATTTCTTTCAGAAAGAAATTGTACAGTATCTATTTATGTACGATATCTATTAACTATCAGTACATGATATTTTCTTTGCATCATTTTTAGCAGATCTTCTTGTGGGGAAGAAGTCATCAGACTGATAAAGCTTTCCTTTGCACCTCATGACTTAAGACTATTGTCTAACTGTGTACTAAAAAGCAGTATAACTTAAAACACAAGCTGAGCGGTTGCTTTAGACCTTATGACCTAGCCCCTGAAGTCACAGGTACCATTAACTCAATGAGTAGAAAGGTAGTATACACTAGGATTTATAGGAAATAAATAAGGCGTCCATTTAATTTGTCAAAAAGAATATCTCTTTATACTTCAGATGAAATATGGGGCTAACAGAAAAGTGGAGACAGTAAAGCAAAAGGAAAATTGTCTTCTTACTCCAAAGCTGAATTCTTCATTTCTTTATCTTATTCAGATTGGATGAACGTTTCATGTTGAAGTTAGTTTCGAATCCCGAAAGCCTTGACCGATGGTCACATTATGTGAACTTTAAATTGTGGAATTCCTCTGCATTGAACTGTAGATCCTCATGCTTTCTCGTTTTACTTACACACTGTCCATGCTTTCACACTGTCTTTATCCTTTTTGTTGTTGTTGTTAATTGCTATAGAGTCAAATCTGATTCATGGTGTCTGACATAACATTATCCGGTCCTGCATCGTCTTCACAATTGTTGATGTGTTTGAGCCCATTGTTGCAGCTATTGTGTCAATCCATCTCATGAGGTGTTTCCCTCATTTTGCTGACCCTCTACTTTACCAAGCATGGTATCCTTTTCTAGAGATTGGTCTTTACTGGTGATGTATCCAAAGTAAACAAGATGAAGACTAGTCATCCTCATTTCTAAGGAGAATTCTGGCTGTACTTCCTCAGAAACTGACTTGCTCATTCTTCTGACATACAGGGTCTCTATGAGTCGGAATCGACTTGGCAGCGGTGGGTTTTTTATTTTTCTGGCATATTCAGTATTCTTTACCAACACCACAGTTCAAATACATGTTTTTTTCTTTGGTCTTCCTTTTTCATGGTTCAGCTTTCATATGCATATCGAGACCATGGCTTGGGTCAGGTGCACCTTAGCCATCAAAAGGACATCTTTGCTTTTTTAATACTTTAAAGAGGTATTTTGTAGTAGGCTTTCCCAATGCAATACATCGTTTGATTTCTTGATTGCTGCTTCCATAGGCGTGGATTGTTGATCCAAGCAAAAAGAAATTCTACAACTTCAGTTTCTTCACCATATATCATGATGTTGTTTATTGGGCCACTTGAAAGTTTTTTGTTTGTTTTCGTAAAAAGAAAACTAAACGTCTTTATCTTGAAGCAATGTCATCTACTCCTCAAACTTCAGTTCTATCTGTGTAGACCTGTGATTGTGAGGGGATCTAGGTTAGACTAATTGAAACACCAGATCTTTGTATTTAACATCCTTCATTGTATGCCAACTGGAAGTCTTATCAGCATCTTAAACTCAAATGTTTAACATTCAACTCCTGGCCTCCATTTAACATCATAAACTCCTCCTTCAGAATTGCATGTCTTAAGTAATGAGACCTCAAGCCATACATTGCTTCTATCAGAAGCCTATGAGTCATTTTTTACATTTCACTCTCAGTTTCCCATCATCTAATTCATTTCTCTGTCCTGTGGATTCTTCACCTAAAATATATAATTAATCCAACCACTCCTTCAATCTCCCAGCACCCCCACTCACTACCATAGTGCAAAATTCTCGGTTTCACTGAGGTTTTTTCTCAGTCTCCTCATAAAAAAAAAAAAAAATTTTTTTTTTTTATGCCACTCATAAATTTATTCTACACACTGGAGCTAAAATAATCCTTTAAAATACAAACCTGTTTACCTCAGATCCTTCCAAGGATCTCTTGTAGTTCTTAAGATATAGGTGGAAAAGTTCTAAACATGGACAAGCAGTATTATTTGACCTGTACCTATCTCGACTATATTTTTCTTCATTAATTTTCCTAACTCCTTTTGCCTGACTAGTGCTTATCTTTTGGTTACAGCTCTTATGTTTTGGGTACAGTCACTTCCTCAGGGAATCACAATTACATTAAATGTTTATGTAATTATTTAAATTGTAAGAACGGGGAAAACAATTCAAGGCTGATCATTAGTGCTTAGCATGTATTTGGCACTCAGGAAGCATTTGTAGATTAAAAAAAGAAATCAGTAGATGGATTCCACCTTTGATGTTGTCCTTCAAAATAACTTCCCCACCACAAGATATTAAATTCCTTTTTTAAAAAACTGCATTAATAATCTCTTAAATATTTAATTACCGTGGTTTTTTTTATATTGTGTAAAGTTAAGAACTGACTTTATTGAATTTTTTTTATTAAACGATTAACAACTATTGCAAAACTGAATTTTTTCTATTTACCCTTCCTTTCTTTATTGTATAAATAAGAGCGGCATCATTCTCACACTACAATTACTGTAGTGTTGGAGTTTTTACTCTTAATTTGTTTTTAGTTTCTGGTGCCATAAGTCATTATTTGGAAAAGTGTAGCTTTATAATATATTCTAATGTCTGCTATGACAGACATATTTGTTTGACAGCTTGTTTTTCAAAATTTTCTAACATATTTATTCTTCCACATAAGTTCTAGTGTTCTAACGCATAATTAAGACAAAATGATGAAATTTTGCTGGATATTGCATTAAATTTATAGTTTAATTTAGAAAAAATACATCTATTTACTAAAATGAGTATTTATGTATGTTATTGTTGATTCTGACACATAGCATCCCCATGTGACAGCGTAGAACTTCTCTACAGGGTTTCCTTGGCTGCAGTCTTTACAGGAGCAGATCGTCAGATCTTTCTCCCGTGAACATACTTGCTGGGCTCGAACTGTCAAACTTGCAGTTGGCAGATGAATGTTTGACCGTTATGTCACCAGGGCTTCTTGTGTTCCTGTACAGAAATATTTTTCTCCATTTATCCAAAAAACCAAACCCTTTGTCATTGAGTCAATTCTGACTCATAGCTACCATATAGCTTCTCATGTTATTTAGTATAACTCTGAAGGTTTATTGGAAACCCTAGTGGCGAAGTGGTTAAGTGCTATGGCTGCTAACCAAAAGGTCAGCAGTTCGAATCCACCAGGCACTCCTTGGAAACTCTATGGAGCAGTTCTACTCTGCCTTATAGGGCTGCTATAGGGTCGCTAAGAGTCGGAATCGATTCTATGGCAAAGGGTTTGTTTTTGGTTTATTCTTATAAGTCTCATGGATTTCTTTTTAAAATTATTATTATAACTGTTTGGTGAAAATATACACAGCAAAGCATATACCAATTCAATAATTTCTACATGTACAATTCAGTGACATAGATTATATTCTTTAACATGTATAATCTTTCTTGCTATTCTTTTACAAATTATTCTACCACCATTAGGATAAACTCACTACCCCCTAAGAGTCTCATCTAAATATTTGAGCTGCTGTTGTTAATATGATTCCATATACTGGTATACTTCATTTCCACTGTGCTTTGCTTCATTGTGCTTCACAGATAATGTGCTTTTTACCAACTGAAGTTTTGTGGCAATCCTACGTTGATCAAGTCTATCGGCACCATTTTTCTAACAGCACGTGCTCACTTCTTATCTCTGTGTCACATTTTGGTAATTCTCACAATATTGCAAATTTTTCATTATTATTATGCCTGTTATGGTGATCTGTGATCTTTGATGTTACTATTTGATGTTACTATTGTAATTGTTTTGGGGCGAACTTAATAAATGTTATGTGTGTATGTTCTGACTGTTCCACCATTCCCCTATCTCTCTCCCTCTCCTTGGGCCTCCCTATTCCCTGGGACATGACAGTATTGAAATTAGGCCAATTAATAACCATACAATGACCTCCTAGTGCTCAAGTGAAAGGAAGAGTCACATATCTCTCACTTTAAATTGAAAGCTAAAAATGATTAAGTTTAGTGAGGAAGGCCTGTTGAAAGCCAAGGTAGGCCAAAAGCTAGGCCTCTTGTGCTAAATAGTTAGCCAAGTTGTGAATGCAAAGGAAAAGTTCTTGAAGGAAATAAAAAGTGCTACTCCAGTGAACACACAAATGAAAAGAAACAAAACAGCCTTACTAATGATATGGAGAAAATTTTAGTGCTCCGGATAGAAGATCAAACCAGTCACAACATTCCCTTAAGCTGAAGCCTATCCAGAGCAAGATTCTAACTCTATTCAATTTTATGAAAGCTGAGAGAGGTAAGAAAGCTGCAGAAGAAAAGTTTGAACCTAGCAGAGACTGGTTCCTGAGGTTTAAGGACGGAAACCGTCTCCATGACATAAAAGTGTGAGGTAAAGTAGCAAGTGCTGATGTAGAAACTGCAGTTAGTTCTCCAGAAAGTCTAGCTGAGATAATTGACGAAGGCGACGACATTAAATAACAGGTTTTCAATGTAGACAAAACAGCCTTATATTGCAAGAGGACGTCATCTTGGGTTTTCATAGCTAAAGGAGAAGTCAATGTCTGGCTTCAAAGCTTCAAAGGACAGGTTGACTCTCTTGTTAGGGGCAATACTTTTCATAAGGCTATCACTGCCACAGGTAGTGATTTCGCCAATGGTTATGGATAAAATAAATTGAAAACCTTCTGGAAAGGATAAACCATTCTAGATGCCATTAAGAACATTCGTGATTCATGGGAGGAGGTCAAAATGTCAATATTAACAGAAGTTTGGCAGAAGTTGATTCCAACCCTGATGGATGACTTTGAGGGGTTCAAGACTTCAGTGGAGGAAATAACTACAAATGTGGTGAAAATAGCAAGAGAAGTAGAATTAGAATTGGAGAGTGAAGATATGACTGAATTGCTGTAATCTCATGATAAAAATTTAACGGAAAAAGAGTTGCTTCTTACAGATGAGCAAGGAAGTGGTTTCATGAGATGGAATCTACTCCTGGTGAAGATGTTGTGAACATTGTTGAAATGACAACAAAGGATTTTAAATATTACATAAACTTAGTTGATAGAGCAGTAGTAGGGTTTGAGAAGATTGACTCTAATTTTGAAAGAAGTTGTACTGTGGGTAAAATGCTATCAAACAGCATCATGTGCTACAGAGAAATCTTTCATGAAAGGAAGAGTCAATCAATGCAGGAAACTTCATTGTTATCTTATTTTATGAAATTGTCACTGCCACCCCAACCTTCAGCAACTGCCACCTGATAAGTCAGCAGCTAACAATGTTGAGATCCTCCACCAGCAAAAAGATTATGATTTGCTGAAGGTTTAAATGATGGTTAGGATTTTTTAGCAATAAATATTTTTAATTAAGGTATATACATTGTTTTATAAGACATAATACTACTGCACACTTAATAGAATACAGTATAGTGTAAACAACTTTTATATGCACTGGGAAATCAAAAAATTCATGTTACTCATTTTATTGCAACATTTGCTTTATTGTAATGGTCTGGAATTGTACCCGCAATATCTCTGAGGTATGCCTGTAGATAATTCTTTAAAGGAGCACAGTGCTCAAGGCAGAAATTGTTTACCAGTCAAGCTAAGCTATTGTTTGGCTTAAATGACAGGGACTATTTTTGGTTTAAGGTTTAAAGAATATCTTAGGGTAATAGCTTTGGGGGTTCATCCAGACTCAATGGATCCAGAAAGTCTGGATTTCATGTTTTTTTTTTTTTTAAAGTTCATTCCAAATGTTTTCCATTACAGTCCCTGATTATTGTTATTTAAGACATTTATTGGATTTTGTAAATTCATTTTACAACTGGTGGCCTTACAAACAACTATGACTTCTAATAAATTTTCAATCAACTCTTGGATCATCAGAAAATAATTATCATTTTTCTCACCTCTTACCAATATTTATACCATTTTGTTCTTATATCAGATGAGTGTATTAGCTAATATTTCTGGAAAAATATTACCAGATGATGATAGACAGCAGCTTTAGCTTGGTTCTGATAAAGGCAGGGATTGTTACCCCTTTATCAAACTCCATTTCCTTTTCCTCTAAACTATATTTCCTAGTGTATTTTGAGTAAGGTGGGTCCATACAGTTAAGTTCTGCCCAATGGGATGTACACTACTCCCAAATCTGTTTCCTAAAACCTTCTTAAGTGATCCTCCTTATTCTTTTTCTTTTCCCATCTGGAGTTAGAAATTTCCAAGTCCTAAATAAAAATTTATTTTTTTAGTAGATGTTCATGTTGATTATGGTGTTGGTGAAGAGTATTGAATATACCATTGACTGACAAAAGAATGAACAAATCTGTCTTGGAAGAGGTACAGCCAGAGTTCTCCTTGAAGGCAAGGATGGTGAGACTTCGTCTCACATACTTTGGACATGTTACCAGGAGGAACCAGTCCCTGGAGAAGGACATCGTGCTTGGTAAGGTAGAGGGTAAGCAAAAAAGAGGAAGACCCTCAATGAGATGGATTGACACAGTGGCTGCAACAATGGGGTCAAGCGTAACAATGATCATGAGTATCCACGGCACACGACGGGGCCGTGTTTTGCTCTGTTGTCTATAGGGTCTCTAAGATTCGAAACTGACTCAACAGCACCTAACAACAACAGTAGATGTTGAAGCCAAAAGAAGGAATCTGACTCTTAAGCCGGCACTTAGAGGAGGTCTTCCCAGAACAGCCTGACCAAAAACTCTCATATTGAGTGTTGCTTGTGCAGAGGTAAGGCACTAGTATTTTGGGCTTGTTTGTTACAGTGATTACTGTATTCTGATTATTACACAGATTTTAATGGAAATTACAGTAATTCAAACTCCTAAACATAATCTTGGCTGTTAGTTCAAAATAGATGTGGTTTTTAAAATCATTGTTTAAGTCCTATTTTGTTATTAATTTTATAAATCTAAAACAAATATGAATATTTATTAAATAACTTTGAAATATATCAAGATTATCATATGATATATTTTCAATTTTATGTTTTATAGTGATTTACATTGATAGATTATCCAATGTTCAATCATACTTGGATTCTTAGAATAAAACTTTCCTGGCCATAGTGAATAATTATTCAGTTTGCTAATATTACATTTGGAGTCCCTGGGTGGCACAGATTTGCAGAATAATGCTGTACTACTAGCTGAAAGTTCGGTGATACAAACCCACCCAGAGGTAACTCAAAAAACAGGCCTGGTAAGGGGAAAGGGGTGGCAGGCGCCACGTCTGGCTATGAAGGTGGCGAGAAGTAGCCCCTGAAACAGCCCAAGAAACAGAGCAAAGAAATGGAGGAGGAAGATAAGGCTTTCAAAAAGAAACAAAAAGAAGAGCAGAAGAAACTCGAGGAGCTAAAAGCAAAGGCTGCAGGGAAGGGGCTCCTGCCCAGAGGGGGAATTAAGTAATCTGGCAAAAAATTAATTGTACTTTGTGGCTGAGGTGATGGTGGCTCTTAATTTCATTCCTATTTAAGCACCTGGATTCCCTGCCATAACATCTGTTGCCACCTGTAGTTAGAACGAAGTGTTGTCTTACAGCGTGTTGTACATTTAAGAATAAACTTTCATAAAAAAAAAAAGAAGAAATCATACAATATTTTGTCTCTGTAGTTCTTCTCACTCAATCATTCTATCTTAGCTGTGTGGTCAGAGTAAACTCAATCCGGAATCCTACTACAGTCTCTTCTTCAACCTTTGTTATGTCCTGAAGTGTGTACTACCTGGAATTAAACCAACTCATGAAAAAAAAGAAAGAAACAGGCCTGGTAATCTGCTTCTGAAAGGTCACAGCCTTGAAACCCTTATGGGGCAGTTCTACTCTGCACACATGGGATCATCATGAGTCAGAATCAACTCGAATATAACTAATAACAACAACAAATATCATATTTGGGAATTCCAGTCTTAAATTATCAGTAATACCGAACTATTGTATTTAATTTTTCCTTTTTTTTTTTTAAACCGTATTCTTATAATATTTGCCTGGGGGTTATACTAGTTTTGTTATGCTTTTATACTTCTTCAGAAAAGCAATTTTTTTTTTTTTTTTTTGCAGATCAATTTAAATAGGATAGCAATACTTATTGCTTGAAGGTCTGAAAGAATTTTCCATTAAAATTATCTAGACCAGGGGTCCTTTGCCGGGGTGGTGTGATGGTATGTGAAAACTCAGTTTCTTCCACGGTCACTTTGCTATTCAAAAATTCTACCTCTTCAGTCGATTTTAGACATTTTGTAATTCCTCTGAAAATTGTTCGTTTTATAATTAATATATTTATCTATCAATTCTACTTTTTTTTTCTTTTCCTTCAATTTCTGAATTTATGACCGGAAAGCAAAACAATTCCATTGCCAAGTTCCAATGACGTGTACAGAATTATTAAAAACAACATATTCAAAACGAAATCATGTTTAGACTTTTACTTCTTTTTCCAAAATGAGATAATCATAAATAGTATTTATTTCAACATTTCCCATAACAAGCTGACTCCTGCTCTCCTTTTCTCATCCTTCAGGGTGAGGCAATAATAAACAGAACTTGAAAATTTTCCTAATCACAGTTGGAGGTGAAGACAACTAGGATTACGTTGCACATGAATACGAAAAGATTGGTGTCAACAGCACAGCACCAAATCCAAATGTCAAATGTTCGTCACCTGAGTATATGCCCAGTAAATATTTGCTAAATGAATAAACAAACAGGAGGCAAAAATCACTATTGCCACAATTGTGTGCATCTCTCAGGCTGGTTGAAAATTTAAAAAGAAAGTAGTTTCCAATTTGATAAATTTTGAATTATTTTATAAAGTGAGAAAACATACCTCTCATAGAATATGCAAGTTCTATAACAGAAGATTAGGAGCCCTTGTGGCACAGTGCTTAAGTGCCCAGCTGCTAACCGAAAGGTTGTCAGTTTGAACCTACCAACTGGTCGCAGGAGAAAGGTATAGAAGTCTGCTTCTATAAAGATTTATAGCCTTGGAAACCCTGCTCTGAGGAATAGGGTCTCTATGAGTTAGAATTGACTCAACAGCAATGGATTTTTGGCATAGCAGAAGATTAGTTCAGGTGAAGATAGTCTTCACTCTTTAATTCCCAAGTCTAAGATTTGTTAAATAAGAATCTATTTGCTTCATTTTTTTTTTCCCGTATGGCAAATGTAGTCTACATGTTTATTTTTAAACATAGCTTTTAAAATATCTCCACCCTGAGAAAAATGTAGTATTCTAAGCAATTGGGTATCTTCTTATGGCCTAAGAGAACAAACCCCCCCCCCCAAATTTGAAGTTAATAATCCATTCGTGCAATTCAGAAAGACAAAACATTAAAGGTATCTTGGAAAATTAAATGATTAGAGATATTATCCTGAAGAGTGGAGCACACATCTTCAAAACTTTTTAGCAATACCAGGTTTTTATTCACACCATTTCATCATTTAACCCCCGTCGGGTGAGCGCATGGTGGCAATTTTCTGTAAGACAATGTAGTATTTGTATACAACGAAATCTGTTGTTTCAGCTTTTTTTTTTTTCTTTTTGCCAAGGCAATGCCCTTGCAATACTTCACATATGCATAATGATTCTGATCGCCATCAGAGTGGTGAAAGATAGTGTGGTTCCATGAACGCCCATTGTATTACCTCGTGGTTCTATTCTAACTCCTCTCATTGCTATCGCTTAGCCTAGGAGTAGCAAAGTGTGCCTCTTATTGACAAGGAAGAGAGTACAAAGACTGACTTTTCTCCCAAGCACTCAGCTGAAGTCAGACTACATTACTGTCGTTATGTAGGGGGGCAATCCTCAGTATATAACACAGTCAAAGTGTTCTTGTTCCTTTCTTTCTTTACATAGAAAAACAGTGAGACAATATGATATCCAAATTAATCTCCAATTTTAATATATTGTTCAACAGTGGCAAAATAGCACCTGGATCCTGTCTTCCTAAAAATATATTTGACACATTTCCAGCTGCAGATTTCCTGCTCCCTCTGCCATAAAGGTAAGGCATAACTCTAGTGGCTTCTTGTAAATTTGTGAGTCTATTTATTTCTTTCAAAAACTCTTAAGTTTCCTTAAATGCACAAGTTGTCAAAACATATCTGTAAAAATGATAAGCAATTTAGGAAAGAACAATGAATAGGCTTGGGAAATATATTTACTTTGAAGAGCAGTAATGAGACCACCATACATGAAAGCATATGATCTTGGCTTGAGACAGTGGGTGTTTGTGTAGTGGGTAAAAAAATATTCCCATCTGTATTTATATTGATCATGAATGAAAAGATAATCTTTGAGATTCTTTGTTAGTATTCAATGATACGTAAGTACATCTGATTTCAGACTTCATTAGTGGTACTTGAAAATTAAAACAATTATCATGTGATCATTTTCTTGAGTTTTGTTATGTACGCTGTTGTTGTTAGTGGCTATCAATCGATTCCAACTCAGAGCGACCCCATGTGTGCAGAGTAGAACTGCTCCATAGGGTTTCAAGGCTGTGACCTTTCAGAAGCAGATTGCCAGGCCTGGCTTCCAAGGCACCTCTGGGTGGGTTTGAACCACCAATCTTTCAGCCGGTTTGTCCCACAAAAGGATCTTTCTGGTATACACAGTTTTAAAAATCTTTTCCTCTGTATTTGTTTCCTTACTTCCTTCTAAAGAATTGGAATAAATTTCTACAGAAATTTCTATTTGGATACTTCTTATCAGATACAGTTAGACCATAAAAACCTCATGAGAATTGGCTGGCTAAGTTTGGGGTCTTAAAAGCTTGTGAGCAGCCATGTAAGATACTCCACTGGTCCCACCCTGTCTGGAGCAAGGGAAAATGAAGAAAACCAAAGACACAAGGAAAAGATTAGTCTGAAGGACTAATGGAGCACAACTACCACAGCTTCCACCAGACTGAGTCCAGCACAAACAGATGGTGCCTGGCTACCATCAGTGACTGCTTTAACAGGAATCACAATAGACTATCACAATAGATAGTCCCAGACAGAGCTGGAGAAAAATGTAGAATAAAATTTAAACTCACAAAATAGACCAGGCTTACTGGTCTGTCAGAACTGGAGAAACCCCAAGAGTATGGTCCCTGGACACCCTTTTAACTTAGTACTGAAGTTACTCCTGAGGTTCTTGCTTCAAAGATTAGACAGGCCCGTAAAACGAACGATAATGTGTGTAGCTCAACCATGTATACGAGACTAAATGGGCACACCAGCCCAGGGGCAAGGACAAGAAGGCAGGAGGGGACAGAAAAGCTGGATGAATGGAAATGAGGAACCCAAGGTCGAGAAGGCGAGACGGTTGACATGTTGTAGGATTGGCCACCAACGTCACAAGACAATATGTATATTATTTGTTGAATGAGAAACTAATTTGCTCTGTAAATCTTCATCTAAAACACAATAAAAAAATAAATAAAAATTGTCTTTTCAGCAAATAGTGCTGAATACCATCAAATGTCTCTATGGTAGAAAAGGAATCCCAATCCTTGTCTCACACAATTTTAGCTAGATCATAGACCTACTCATAAAAGGTAAAACTATTATAAATAAATGAATAAATAAAAGAATTGGCTGGCTAAAATAAATCTGAAGTCTCTACAGCAGGAGCTAAAAATTTTGGTTTATTCTAAGTAAGGTTTTTAATTTTTAATTTCACCTTTTAATTAAAAAAACTAAATGTGTTTGGCAGATCATGTTTCCTAATACTTTTTTATCAATAAGTCTGCTCTTCTAAGTTTTGCTTTTGAAAAAGAAGGTCTCATTTTGAACACTTTTTTTCTGTCAGTAAATAGTTTCCAATACAAAGCAAGACACTTTTCTCTCTTTTTGTTGATCTCTCATGTCTGAATTCAAAATATCAGCAGTTAAACTAATGCATGTGGTTACTTAAAAAGACAATTATTATAGAGTAATTTTAGCTGTACAGAAAAGTGGCAAAGAGAGTACAGAGAATTTCCAAATATACTTCATCCAGCTTCCCCTAATGTTGACATCTTACATAATCATGGTAAATTTGTCAAAACTAAGAAATTAACATTAGTACAATGCTATTAACTAAATTACAGACTCTACTTGTATTTCACCAATTTTTCTGCTAAACACTTAGTCACCATATCTTCTTATTCTCCTCTGATCTGGACAGTTTAGGTCTTCTTTAAAAATGGTTTTAAGGGTTTTGAAGAGCACTGATTAGGTATTTTGTAGGATGTCTCAGTATTTGGGTTTATCTGATGTTTTCTCATCATTAGACGGTATTATGGGTTTTGGGGAAGAATACCACAGAAATGAAGTGCCCATAGGCAGGAGGGAAGGGAGAAGATGTGATGTACAGAGCTATGTGGGTGAATGAAAGAAGAGAAAGAACAGAGAGAAACAAAAGCAAAAACATAAAAAAAAGAAAAGTCTCAGTAAACACAAAATATACAAAAAAGAAAAAAATCCACAAAAAGAGAATTCAGTACAGAAGACTAAGAGGAACAAAGATAACGTCAGCATCATAAAAACTCACTACAAGATGACAGCAATAAGCTCACACTTATCAATAATCACACTGAACGTAAATAGCTTAAATGCACCCATCAAGAGACAGAGAGTGACAGAATGGATAAAAAAAACAGTATCCATCAATATACTGTCTACAACAGACATACCTTAGAAAACAAAGGCATTAATATATTAAAAATCAAAGAATGGAAAAAAAATATCAAGCAAACAACCAAAAGAAACAGGAATGGCAATACTAATCTCAGATAAAATAGACTTTAAAGCAAGGTCCACCATAAAAGACAACGAAGAATATTACGTAATGATTAAAGGGACAATCCACGATGAGGATATAACTATTGTTAGCCCAATGACAGGGCTCCAGAATACATCAAACAAAGTCCAACAGCACTGAAAAGAGAAATTGATAGCTCCACAATAATAGTAGGAGACTTCAACACACCACTCTCAGTAAAGGACAGAACATCTGGAAAGAAACTCAACAAAGATACAGGAGATCTAGAGGACACAATAAACCAGCTTGACCTCTTAGACATATATAGAACACCCCACTCAACAGCAGCAAAATACACATTCTTCTCCAACACGCATGGAATGTTCTCCAGAATAGACCACATCTTAGGCCACCAACCCTCAAGAAAATTCAAAACATTGATTAATACAAACCATCTTCTCTGACTGCAACACAGTAAAAGTAGAAATTAATAACAGGGAGAGCGAGGAAAAAAAAATCAAATACAAGGAAACTGAATAACACCTCACTTAAAAACCACTGGGTAATAGAAGAAATCAAAGATGGAATCAAAAAATTCCTAGAATTAGGAAAGGCAGTGCTCAGAGATCAATTTACAGCAATAGAAGCACATATCAAAGAAGAAGAAAGGGACAAAATCAAAATATTAGCTACACAACCCAAACAAATAGAAAACAGCAAAAGAAACACACAGCCACCAAAAGAAAGGAAATTATAAAGATCAGAGCAGAAATAAATGAAATAGAGAAGAGAAAACAATAGAATCAACAAAACCAAAAGTTGGTTCTTTGAAAGGATCAACAAAATCAACAAACCCTTTGGCAAATTTACAAAAGAGAAAAACAGGAGAGGACACAAATAACCCAAATAAGAAATGATATAGAGGACACTACAACAGACCTAACTGAAATAAAAAGGATTGTAACAGAGTACTATGAAAAACTATACTCCAACAAATTTAAAAACCTAGAGGAAATGGACAAATTTCTAGAAACACACCACCTACCTAAACTAACACAAACTGAAGTCAAAAATCTGAACAGACCTATAACAAGAAAAGAGATTGAAAAGGTAATTAAAAGAAAAAAAAAAAAAAAAAAAACTCCCAACAACAACAGCAAAGAGCCCTGGCCCAGATGACTTCCCTGGAGGATTCTACTAAACATTCAGAGAAGAGCTTGCACCAGTAGTACTCAAACTATTTCAGAACATAGAAAAGGAAGGGATACTTCCAAATTCATTCTATGAAGCCAGCATACCTCTGATACCAAAACCAGGCAAAAACCCCATGAAAAATAAATAAATACATAAAACTACAGACCAATCTCTCTCATGAATACAGATACAAAAATTCTTGCCAATAGAATTCAGCATCATATGTATACCACAACCAACTGGGATTCATACTAGGTATATGCAGGGATGGTTCAACATTGGAATATCAATCAAAATAAGCCACCACACAAGTAAAACAAAAGAAAGAATCACATGATCATTTCAATCAGTGCAGAAAAGGAGTTCAATAAAGTCCAAAACCCATTCCTGATAAAAAAAAAACTATCAATAAAATAGGAATAGGAAGAAATTCCTTAACATGATAAAGGACATCTATACAAAACCAGGAAGCCCTGGTGGCGTAGTGGTTAAGTGCTATGGCTGCTAACCAAGAGGTCGGCAGTTTGAATCCGCCAGGCGCTCCTTGGAAACTCTATGGGGCAGTTCTACTCTGTCCTATAGGGTCGTTTTGAGTCGGAATCTACTTGACGGCACTGGGATACAAAACCAAAAGCCAACATCATTCTTAATGGAGAGAGACTGAAAACATTCCTCCTGAGAACAGGAAAAAGACAAGGATGCCCTTTATCACCACTCCTATGTAGCATTGTGCTGGAAGTCCTAGCTAGAGCAATAAGACAAGCAAAAGAAAAAAAGTGTATCCAAATTGGTAAGGAAGAAGTAAAATTATCCCTATTTGCAGATGATATGATGCTATACCTAGAGAACCCAGGAGACTCCACAAGAAAACTACTGGAACTAACAGAAAGCTTCAGCAGAGTAGCAAGATACAAGATAAACATACAAAAATCAGTCAGACATCTGCACACCAATAAAGAGAAGTACGAAAAGGAAATCAGGAAAGTAATATTATTTATAATAGCTCCTGGAAAAAAAAAATACCTAGAAATAAATCTAACCAGGGATATAAAAGAACAATACAAAGAAAACTACAAAACTTTTCTGCAAGAAACCAAAAGAGACCTACATAAATGGAAAACATACCATGCTCATGAATAGGATACTCGTCATTGTAAAATGTCAATTCTACTAGAAAAAAAAAAAGCAATCTACAAATACAATGCAATCCCGATCCAAATACCAACAGCATTCTTTAATGAGATGGAAAAACTAATCATTAGTATTATATGGAAAGGAAAGAAGCCTGGATAAGTAAAGTACTATTGAAGAAGAAGAAGAAAAAAGTAGGAGGACTTGCACTACCTGACCTCAGAACCTACTGTACGCCTACGGTAGTCAAAACAGCCTGGTACTAGTACGACGACAAATACATTGACCAATGGAACAGAATTGAGAACTCAAATGTTAATCCATCCACCTATGGTCACCTGATTTTCTACAAAGGTCCAAAGTCCATTAAATGGGGAAAAGACGGTCCTTTTAACAAATGGTGCTGGCAAAAATGGATGTCCATCTGTAAAAAAGTGAAACAGGACCTATATCTCACACCATATACAAAAACTAATGCCAAATAGATCAAAGACCTGAGTATAAAACCACAAACTATAAAGATCATAGAATTAAAAACAGGTTCAACACTAGAGGCCCTAATACAATGTTAGAGGCCTAAATAGGATACAAAACCATAACTAAAAATACACAACAACAGAAGACGAGCTCGATAACTGGAATCTTTTAAAAATTAAACACTTATACTCATCAAAAGACTTCACCAAGAGAGAAAAAAGAGAGCTAACAGGCGGAGGAAAAAAAATTGGCTATGACAAATCCTACAAAGGTCTAATCTCTAAAATCTATAGGAAAATCCAGCAACTCTACAACAAAAAGATATGGCCATGTTACATACCCCACTGGTCCCACCCTGTCTGGAGCAAGGGAGAATGAAGAAAACCAAAGACACAAGGAAAAGATTAATCCACCAGACTGAGTCCAGCACAACTAGATGGTGCCCAGCTACCGCCATGGACTGTTCTGACATGGATCACATAGAGGATCCTGGACAGAGCTGAAGAAAAATGTGGAACAGAATTCTATCACACAAAAAAAAGACCAGACTTACAGGTCTGACAGAGAAACCCCAAGAGTATGGCCCCTCGACATCCTTTTAACTCATTATTGAACTGACTACTGAGGTTCACCCTTCAGCCAAAGATTAGACAGGCCCATAAAACAAAACAAGACGACGTCGGCACATCAGCCCAGGGGCAAGGACAAGAAGGCAGGAGGGGACCATAAGGCTGGTAACAGGGAACCCAAGTTCAAGAAGGGGAGAGTGTTGACATGTTGTGGGGTTGGCAACCAATGTCAAAAAACAGTATGTGTATTAATTGTTGAATGAGAAAATAATTTGCTCTGTAAAACTTCTTCTAAAGTACATAAAACAATATATTAAAAATAATTTATTAATATTATTATTAAAAAAAAAAAACTGCTGCCATCGAGTCAATTCCAACTCACAGAGACCCTATATGCTAGAGTAGAATTGCCACATAGGGTTTCCAAGGAGCAGCTGGTGGATTCGAACTGAAAACCTCTTGGTTAGCAGTCAAGCTCTTAACCACTGAGCCGCCATTACTTATTTTGTTGGTCCAATTGTTCTAGTGTTGTCTTTTTGGCATGCTTCCATCCTTATTTTGTTGTTGTTTTGGAATTTTTTTTTTTTTTTTTGAGAGGGAGCTTTCCTTACTTTTGGGCACAACAAATGCTCCAAGCTCATTTTACGTATCTCCCATCCCATCCTTTAAATATGTTATTTCTCCAAGAAGCTCTGGCTCTTTTTAATGGAAAATGTTATTTAGAAAAAAAGGATTTCAAGTATTAAAAAAAAAAAAAAAAAGCAAACCTTTTTATTTTAAAACAGTTCGAGATTTACAGAAAAATTGTGAAGATAGTACAAGGAGTTCCTGTATACTCCATACCCTAATTTCCCTATTATTAACATCTTACATTAGTATGGTACAGTCACTATAACTAAGGAACAGATATTCATACATTATTAGGTCAAGTCTATACTTAATTAAGACTTCCTTAGTTTTACCTAATGTACTTTTTCTCTTCCAGGATTCCAGGCAGAGTATCATCATTCCATTTAGCTTCGTGTTTTTTAGGCTTCTGCTTACTCTGTGACAGCTTCTCAGACTTTCCTTGTTTTCGATGACCCTGACAGTTGTGAAGAGTAGTGATCAGGTATTTCGTAGTATTCCCTTTACTGACATTTTTCTCATGATTTCCTCATGGTTAGACCGGGGTTATGTGTTTTGGGGAGGAAGACCATAGAAGGGATGTGTCATTTTCATCATATCATATCAAAGGTATATACAGTCAGTACGACTTATTACTGTTGATGTTGACCTTGATGGTATGGTTTAAGTAGTGTTTTTCAGATGTCTCTAATTTAAAGTTCCTTTTCCCCACCCTTTCCATGCTCTACTCTTTGGAAGAAAGTCACTATAAGCAGCTCACACTTAAGGAGTAGAGAGTTACGCTTCCCCTCTTTCAAGGACAGAGTATCTGCATAATTTAATCAGAATTATCCTGAATGGGGAATTTGCTTATCCTCTCCCATTTGTTTCTTTATTCAAGCATTTATATCGGTATGGACTAATAAATACTTATTTTATACTTTGAAGTATAATCCAAATCTACTTATTTATATTATTGGTTCTAGATTTGACTGTTAGGAGCTCTTTCAGAAGCCCTTCTATACAGGAAGTATAGAAAAATGAAAGTGCTAGGATGAATAACGGAACCCTGGTGGCAAAGTGGTTAAGCGTTTGGCTGCTAACCAAAAGGTTGGCGGTTTGAATCTATCAGAGGTCCTTGGAAACCTTATAAGCAGTTCTACCGTGTCCTATATAGGGTTGCTATGAGTCAGAATCGACTCGATGGCAACAGATTGGGTGTTCGGTTTTGGTTAAGATAAATAATAACAAACCAGAGTAATTTGTATGTAGGAAAAGAAAAATGGAAATAGCCTTCATTGAAGCTAGAATGTTGTGCCAAGAACAATTACTGATTGTTGAAGGGGAGAAATAAGGAATTACGATATTCTTGCAAATAAACTGGGTTTTTGTCAAAAATGTAGCATCCAACTATTTCTTGTTGTTATGTTATGGAAAAGGCTTGTGATAGATATATTTCTTCCATCTAAAATCAAACCATATGTAGAGGCAACCGTTCAGTCTTTAGTTCTTGAAAGGAACCTAAAAACTCTACCTTCAATATTTTATAGGAAACAGAGGTTAGATTGGAAGAAAGACAATAAAAGAGCCTATACCAAAGTTACATCACAAACCTAACAACATGAAAATCAGTGTATACTTTAAGTATGAAATTTTAACCAAATAGATTATCGACCATTGTGCCACAATACATTTATAATATTTAGTATAGAAACACTATGAAATATTTTTAAGCATTTGTTTATTAAATTCATTAATATATTATGTGATTCTTATATTTCACATCTCTGATAATTTAATATTTCATTTACAAAAAGGAGGGAGTCTCGAGTCACTTTCGTTATACAGGCTTAATTGGTTTCATTAGTTTTGCAGGAACTACACTACTTTTGTGACAGACTTTTCAACTACAATAGCATAAAAATATTGTAATAATTATCTTCTTTTCAAAAAATGTGTGTGTAAAAGTTTTCACTAGATTCAAATGTTTAGCGGATTAAGCTTTGCTTTCAAGCATGTCTTTTAGTTCAATTAACTATTTCTGCAAGAGTTAGCTAGTAAATTCTACGTCTATTTCAAATTATGAATATAATAATCTACTTTAAGTTTACATTGATTTTTAAAACTAAATATCATGTCTATTTTAGAACATGTTACTTTCTAATTAATATTTATAAAAACTACCTTATCTAACTGCCTCAAAAAATCAAAATTATGAAAATTCTTGATTGGCAAGGAAATTTCTTTTTTTCTTTTTATTGTTTTTTTTTTAGATGAAGGTTTACAGAACAAACTAGTTTCTCATTAAACAGTTAGTACACATATTGTTTTGTGGGACTAGTTAACAACTGCACGGCATGCCAATAATCTCCCTTCTCAAACTTGGGTTCCCTACTACCAGCTTTCTTATCCCTCCTGCCTTCTAGTCCTTGCCCCTGAGCTGGTGTGGTCCTTTAGTCTCATGCTGTTTTATGTACCTGTCTAATCTTTGGATGAAGGGTGAACCTCAGGAGTGACTTCATTACTGAGCTAAAAGGATGTCTGGGGGAGGAAATTTCTTAAGTAATAAATTCATTGGTAAATCAGCATCAATTCACTGTTCCAGAATCTAATCTGGTGCTGTTGAGTCCATTGCAACTTATATTGACCCTACAGGTCAGAATAGAACTGCCCCATAAGGTGTCCAAGTCTGTAGTCTTTATGGAAGAAGACTGCCACATCTGTCTCCTGCTGAGCGGCTGGTGGGTTTAAATGGCTGACCTCTCAGTTAGCAGCCCAGTGCTTTTTTGCCACCAGGGCTCTGTAATTCACTAATAAATCAGTCAACTTGATGGAATCTACTATATAGCCTTACAGATTTAGAACAAACTTTTAAACATATAAGATGCTTTGCCATATCATTTTGCATTTTAATTCTGATGTTTAACTTTTAATTGCATAAAGCAATCTACAATACCATTCAAACATGAACAAAATATTGTGAAAGAGGCATAGGAATTATATCACTGGCATTTCTTTCCACTCTGCTAGTAACACCTTCTACTGTTAAATATTAAATTTTCTCCACCACTGTGCAGACAACTACACTTATTGGGGCCCTGGTGGAGCTCAGGCTGCTATCCAAAAGGTCAGCAGTTTGAATCCACCAGCCGCTCCTTGGAAACCCTATGGGGAAGTTCTACTCTGTCCTATGGGGTTGCTATGAATCGGAAACAACTCGACGGCAAAGGTTTTTCTTTTTGTTTTTAATTGTTAAAGTATCACCTGGAAAGTTATTATTTTAATTAGAGTTTTTCTTTCTTTTTTTAATAGTCCAGCTTCTGTAGTTACAATTTTCAATCTTCTTCTAAAAGCTGAGTGTGATAAATTTTTCCCAACTTTAAAACTGTGTTTCTTTGTAGAATGTTTATTTAATCTCAATAGATTTCTTTGTATCATCAGGGGAAAAAAATGTATTGGAAAATGGAGGAACACATAAACTGTTTATTTGTGAGCTGAGTTTAAAAAGAAGAAAAACGCTCAAATACTCAATTGAATTATTTTTATCATATCTTTTTTTATATTTAAAAATAAGGGCTGTCTTTCTTTTGCATTTCATTATTTTTAATTCTTCTCTCTCTCTCTCTCTCTCTCTCTCTCTCTTTGAGGAACAAGGCCACAAATGGTGATAAGGTTCTTAAACCAGGCTTAAAAGGCTGTTTAACATGTAGATATATTAAATACAGCCAGTTGAAGAAATTAATATTTTAACACCCGGCAGGAGAAACATCTTTTGTTTAGAAGAATTCTCTCAGAGCCCACTTCAAATAAGGGCGTTCTTTGCTGGCTAGCATCCCTGGCCCTGGCCATTGCAGGCCAGAAGTGTCCTCCCCATTCCGCAATCAGATCTTGAAATTAAAACATTTCAAAACCCATAGCAAAATTCAAACATGGTTCTCTAGAGGGCGCCACCTTTCTTACGACTTTAAAACAAGATTTGTGAAGGGATTTTTACAAAATAGGACATCACTGTTCTTAGAAGTTCCTTGGCCTCTTGATCCGGGTATGACCACTTTGATCACCTTTTTCCTGATTCTGATCTTTTGCTGTATTGCATGGATTCCTTTTTTCTCTCCCTATCCCCTGTTGGCTCAACGGTTAAGAGCGCGCCTGCTAACCAAAAGGTAGGCAGTTTAAGTCCACCAGCCTCTCCCTAGAAACTATGGGGCAGTCCTACTCTGTCCTATAGGGTCGCTAGGAGCAGGAATCAACTCTACTGGCAAAGAGTATAAAGGATCTAAAAGCTTATTTAGGCCTCCATGGACGCCCCCCGCCCCAAAATATAAAATACTAATCACACATCTTGAATTTCAATCTGAATCGTAATTATATGCAAGAGCAGAGGTCAGAAGAACACTTCATATCTTCCTTGGGTAAAAAAGAAAAAAAATCACAACTACTTACCAAAGGCAAGAAAATTTAGCGTTAGCCCTCAGAGATTGTATTTTAAAGCTACCTTCTAATATCTCAAGGAGCTCTGGTGGTGCAGTGGTTACGTGCTCAGCTGCTAACCAAAGGCTGGCAGTTTGAACCCACCAGCTACTCAGTGGGGGAAAGATGCGGCAGTCTGCTTCCATTACGATTAAACCAAAAAAACCAAACCCAGTGCCGTCAAGTTGATTCCGACCGATAGCGACCCTATAGGACAGAGTAGAACTGCCCCACAGAGTTTCCAAGGAGCGCCTGGCAGATTTGAACTGCCAAGCCTTTGGTTAGCAGCCATAGCACTTAACTACTATGCCACCAGGGTTTCCCCTATTAAGATTACTACCTTGAAAACCCTAAAGGGAAATTTTACTCTGTTCCGTAGGGTGGCTATGAGTCCGAATCAACTCAACGGAGGCGGGTTTGGGGTGTTTTTTTTTTTTTTTTTTTTTTTTGGTCTAAGGTATCATTGAGGGCCATACTAATTAACTATAACCCATTTCTTGCTACTGTAAACCAAATGTTACACATTTATTAATACTTTTCATATTGAAATATATATTTTTTTACCAGAAGAGGGAGCAGTCTATCTAGTCTCCATTTAAATACTGAAGCCATCTATCTTTCAATAATTTGTGTAAACAGAAAACCTTTGAAAACCAGTCACAGTTTTATGTGACTGTGTCTCAGAAATTTGAAGTTTTTTTCTACATTTATCTAAACAGAAAATAAAGAAAAACTAAAGTTTCTAAATTGTGTTCAAAAGCTACAATAAATATTTTGGGGAAAAAAATCACTTCTTAACCAGTTCTCTGTCCTGAGGAAATTAAATGGGCTGTTGGTACAGATAGAATGGAGCCATAGGGGGCAGAGAATCTTAACTAAGAGGTAATTTAATGACCTTCAGGTAGCTATTGTTACTAGTTTCTTTTTTCCATTACACTGATGCCAATTTGATCATTTAACCGTTAACATATCAAATGACGTTATATGAAGCTTTTGATCTTTTACCTTTCGCTTTTGCAATATTTTAATAAATACAGCATCTAAAATTGTTTTGGAGTAGCCACTTGAAGATTGGAGGAAGATCATATATAAAGATAACATTATACATAAATTTTCTTTTCATATTTTATTACCAGTTACAACATAGGCTATGTTGTATCGGATGATCTTATACAACAATGTGTGAATGATTACTTTTTTTCATTTAAACAAGGGGGAAAATATTTATTTCAGCAGGATTTTTCTAATGCCTGGACTGTTGTCCGTGGTAGATAAGATTCTGATGGAGATTGCTTCATTTTTCTGTATAGGTCCTTTAAGTAATGAATTGACTGGCTACATATAATTATAAATGTTCAGGTGCACCAGTTGTCAATGGAGTTGCCATGAGTCAGGAGCTGACTCGAGGTCAGCTAACAACAACAATGTCAACTACACCTGTTATATTTAAATAGAAACTGATTTTTCCAGAAGCTATATTGAGGAAAGTTTAATTTTGTTGACTCTGCGTCATAGATATACTGTCAACCTGAGGCCTGTGAACCAGGAAGAACTGTTCTACTCTTCATAGCTCTTCACCTGGTTCATCAGCCCACAAGAACCCAGAGCTCTGCCATATTGCTGAATGCTGTTCTTTAGTGTCTCTTTTGAGCAAAAAGGAGCTCCTCAGCTTACTTGGTCTTGGGAGAGAGCCTTGGGAAAAGTGGATGTAATCCAAGGGTGTTACTGGAATTAAGGCTGCACTAGGTCAGGTTAGTGTGAGGATGGTTGTGGTTTGGTTTTAAGGGTTTCTTTCTTTTCTCTTTTTTTCTTACTTTTCTTCTCTGTGAAGCTGTCCCTGCTTGAACCTCCAGTTGCCTCTTCCTTGTGGCCAAGATGAAAAGGCAAAAAAGCTGGGTTTCACATTGAGCCCGATTTTCCTCTGTGTGAAATTTACTCTCGGTCATAACAAACATATGTATTGTGTCACTCTATGATGGTAATGTAGACATGGGCTGATTCCTTAAAACCCTCGGGGTTCCATGTGTAGCACATGGTAAGAACCGTTAATGGTGGCCCAGCAGGCAATCTGATTCACATGTGCTACATTCATCTCTCCTCTTCAGGGCACAGTTTAATAAGACAGAGCTTTAATTGTTGCAGTCTGACCTTTCTAGCCTCAGAGTCTGGAAGTATCTTCCCGAATACCTAACATATTGTCATAGAGTAATAAAATTCTCTCCAAAGATAATAAAAGCCATGTCTGTCAGGCTAAATTACTTTAACTACCAATGAAATAGTGTTTTGATTTTAATCTCTTTAACAGGGGAAGAGTATGAGCTTTGGCGGGAAGGTGAGGTTCTCTTCTACAATTTCCACTGGAAAGGAGACTTGAAATTCTGGCCAGCATTCAGGGAAGCTTGACAACTAGGATTACAATGCCAACAAGAATTAACAGGACAGGGAGGGATGCTCCTCCCCTCCCAAGCCTTTTGTTACCAAGGGCCTGACTTCCCCACTTCCTTTGCCTATCTCAGGGTTGTGGGAGGAAGTGAATAAAAAGCTCTGCTCAGGGGTCAGACAGAGGCAGCTTAACCCTGAAGCTGATAAAGATCAAGCCTCGGGGCCCATCACTTGCATGAAGTCTTCCCAGAACCCCAGGAGGGGCACAGTTCATATGGTCTTATGTTTTTATAAAGTTTGTAAGATACTGTATTTTGATGACAGGCAATGAAGAACTCTGTCCCTTTCCATACTATTTTCTCCACCATCACCTTTGTCTAGTAATGTTGAAATGGCCACAGGGGTTGTTGAGACCTGGCTAAATGGGAATTTAGTTGGACAGTTATCCATATTTATGTTGTTCACCATCTTTTCTGGGTGTAATGAAGTTATTGCTCCTTTTCTGCATTGGAAATGGCTTCTTGACTGACCATATTGGAAGAAAGATTATTGTTCTATTACAAAATTCTTGGCATGCGAAAAGGCAATTAAAGAGCATTCACCCAAAGGCTAAAAGATAAAGTATGACAGAACAGTTCCAGGAAGTAATTGATAAACATATTTTTTTTTTTTTTTAGATTTTCTGATATTAATTTCACTATTTGAACTTGTGTTTTGTGGTGATTTCTAATTTATTTTCTCATTTTAAATATTTATGATTGAACATTATTTTTTTAATGTTGTTTTCTTTTTCTTAAAGAAAGCCCCAAATTCATCTAAGTGTCACACCCTACAAAACCTGACTGAAGAGTCGGTAGATTCCTGACCACAGGTGAAGTAGCTGCTTCCTGTCAGAACCTAGCCTTGGTACAATGCACCTTGTCATATATCAGTAGTATTCTCCTGCCTACAACTTCATAGACTTCCTGATGTTTCTGTGTCTTCCCCAATCCTGAATAGATGGGGAAGAAAGCAAAATAGTGTATTATAGGCATATCCACTTAGACCTATTTTATCCTCTCTCTCTGGGGCCCTAATAAGCTCCCAGCAGCACACCCTTGCTGTGTCTCTATTTTCTTTCCACTAGAATGGCTTTTAATCACACACCCATATATGTCAGCCTGGGATCTTTTACTCATTTGCAGGGCAATATGTTTGTGTAGGACATCAGGAAAGAGCTGACAGTTATGGTTGACATCTAGGTTCCTGTGTGGACTATATCAACATCACTATCAACATGTATTTATTCAATGCCTACTATGTGCAAGGCACTGTACTAGGCAGTGGGGATTTAGGATTGCCAATTCCTAATCAGAAGAAACTGTTACTTCTTCTAAAGGAAAATTGTCTGTAGCCTTGGATTGATAAAGTACATCATATTTAACTACTAATGAAATAATAGTTCAGGTTGACCCGCACAACTCCCTGCGATAGGGCTCCTCCTGTCTAGATACCAGGTCTTCCTTTTCACTGTGCCACAGGCGATTTTGCCTGATGGTTGTTCCCTGGACCATTGCTAGTCACAGCTAGTAGAAATGCTTGCCAGAAAATTTTCTTGGAGCATATCAGGTATAGGTTCTAATTGTGACTCCCCCAATTGCTAGCTTGGAGCAAGTCTATTAATTTTCCCAGTTTCTGTTTCACTGCACCTTATGGGTGATAATAATAACCTTAACTCACTGTGGGCATTTAATGAACTACTAAGGCCATGAGCTCTGGGACCAGACTGCTAAAACGGGCAGGGGTGAGGAGACTGAAGGAGGCACACAATCTAACAGTTATCCTCTTGGATGAGATTTCTTTCTCTCTCTCGCTCAAAGGTAACAGATACAGACAAAGCTTCTTCTGCAATTATCTTCTCTGATTATATTTCTTTACCATCTTTCCAAAAGACAGCCTTTTTTTAATTCTGAATCTGGTATTAACTCTTCCCATGCATGTTTTATAATTTATTCATCCACACACAAATTTGTATTAACAATGGTAAGTGCTTAACAGATTTCTTGGCGTATAATAAATCGTCAAAAATGTTAGCAACTAAGTTGTATGATATCATCTGCATTCTTTTGCAGTTTGCTTTTTCATTTTTACTGTTTTATTTCTTGTTTAACATTATTTTGAAGTTTACTTATAATGATACAAGTAACTCTAGTTATTCATTTTACCTTTTTGATATTTTCTTTATGATATTGCTTAAATTTAACCATTTGGCTTTTAATAGACTTTTTTTTTCCAATTTTTTAAAATCATAATCAAGACTGAAATAAACCTCTCAATTCAGGTGTTCAAGAGTTTATGCTAAGGCATAGGCCTAGATATGAAATTACTAGCTTATACACTATGTTTTCCTCAACTCAGTTAGATATGACTAAATGTCTTTTAAAAGAAGTATCACATTTTCAACAGCAATGTATGAGAGTCTGTATTGTTTTTGTTTTTGGTGTCAAACAAGTACATCATTTTACTTTCTACAATGAAAGCAATTTCTTATAGCACCATTTATTGAGTGTTTTTCTAGTCCTACTTCTTTATAATATTACACCTACTATATACCAAGTTTCCAAGCCGTGTGAGTTCTGACGTATTGATCAAATAGTCAGTTCCTGAACCAGGGAACATTTTTAACTACAAGTAGAAAATTCCACGTGTATAGAATCCTCTATTCTTTTAAATTCACTAAGTCGTATCAGCTTGTCTATAAATCTATCAGACTTGAGTCCAGAAGCCAGAGTTTTTACTTGTATCGGAAATCTAGAAATAAGTGTGATCTAAAACGAAAATTGTGAAGTTGGCAAAATAGATGGAAATATTACCTGAGAATACGGAACTAATGTTGTTAGTTGTCCTTAGCAGGCATGATGATCTTTGAGTTTGCCATATTTAATTAAAAGCATGTAATAATGAAACTGACAATTTGAACACTTTCTGTCTTTTGAGATGTTATCTCCTGTGGTTAACCCTCAGGACTAGACTGACTTTTGGCTTTCACTGTTCCCGCGTAGTCATGACAGGCATGTTCTTTCATTGGAGAATAGACCAGCTCAAATTGACTTATGACATTTTCTTGGTTGAAAACTGAGTTAGTAATAATTTAATCTTCAAAAATTGACCATGTTTTGCCTATAATTTGGCTAGTAAATGTATTTGCCTAAACACAAATAGTGAATGGTTGTTTCTTTTACTTGTGCTAACTTTGCAGTAAATATGAATAGTGAAAATTTCTTTTTCAATGTGAATTTTTATCTATCACTATGCCAATACTAATTTGAGGTTGCTCATTTTTATAATTACCAGAACGTATTTACCATGTTATTATGAAACAGATGAGTAAGTGAAAATTAAATGGATGAATAAAATAAATTTCCAGAGGTTTGTTGAAATTCTCTCTAGGTATTTTCATGGTGTTGATTACCAATGGAAAGTAACCAATGTCATGCAGACTTATGAATCGGTAAGTCATAATTACTGAGTATTCATGAAATGCTAAGACAGAGCTACTTCTGTGTGAGGATATTATACTCTCCCTTAGATGGCCACACTAATGCATTGACGCCAGGGTTATGCCACAAACTGAAGATCAATAGCAAGGTATATTTCACCAAATTGAGTACCTTAAAAAAATTTATTCACAGAACAATTCATATTACTAATTTGTCTTTTAAAGAAGTAGTAAAAAGGAGGTAGTGAATGGAATAGTAAAAAGGGGAACACTAAAAGAATGAGCATATTGTATAACATTAAAGTATTTTTCCTTCATGTTTGCTTTCCTTTAATTCTGTTCCTATCCTTTGGTTTAACAAAGTGAGCCAATGGCAGACTTTAAACAAATTGTAAGAAGCCAGAAGTGGAACAGGAAACCTGGTTTGATAAAATAAAGGCAATTTGTTCAACATGTGGGAGCAGTGCTTCATCTTGTTAATAGATGGTCTATAAGCTGAATTGTTAGTCACAGATAAGCTATTAATTAAAGCAGAAATTGAAGCCATCTTATGGGATTTGTGGAAGTAATGGTCTTTCTTACATATTCCTTTCCAGATGTTCTTTTTATAACTGCAGGCAATCTTCATTTTTAAATATTCCAAATGTATAATTAAAGTTACAGTTTCACTTCAAGTTTAAAGCATTAAATCTTGAATAAACTTGGACAGACTGCTGCTTTGGCAAAATGAGAAACGTGTCTTGAATTCTTCTGATTCTTCCCTCAGCCACTCTGTCTGCCATCTGGAAAACAGCCACGCTTCACATCGCAAAACATGCACACCTACTTCTTCCTTCCTGCCACAAGCATGACCCTGCTTTTCAGAACATAACTTCCTTTACATAATATTGTTGAGAGAAGAAAGTCTTTGTACTTCATTTTGTTAAACTACAACAATCAGCATTTTGCCAACACTGGGGAAAAAAAGTTTTCATATATTGTCACTAATGAGAGTATTTAGCTATAAGATGAAGAGGAGCACCCTGGGTGGGGCAAACTGTTAAGCGCTCAACTACTATTCAAAAAGCTGGCTGTTTGAATCTACCCAGAGGCACCTTGGAAGACAGGCCTGGAGATCTGCTTCCAAAAGGTCACAGCCTTGAAAACCCTATGGAGAAGTTCTACTCCACACATGTGGGGTTGCTATGAGTTGGAATCCACTCCACGGCAACTAACAGCAACAAAATTAAGAAACATTGAAGTTTGAAACAAAATGCTTTCCAGAAATGTTCTTTATTAGCTTGCTACTTATTATCTCTTGTTTCTTCCTTCTAATGTTGCTTTTGAATTTTCAGAAAAGTCTTTACTTGCACCTGAAAAAGAAGAAAAAAAGTAGCAGTGGGGTAGGGATGGGGCAGTGGCAGGTAGGGGAGGTCTTGGTAAGCACATTAGCCTTGAGGCAAAACATTTATCAAGTTCTGTTCAGGTCACTGAATCTCTTTAAACCTCAATAATATATACTTTGCAGGTTGCTGTAAGGATTAAATAATATATATTTTTGCAGGTTGTTGTTGGCCATTAAATCTAAAAGTCTTTATCAGTCTTTTGCTGTAATAGTGTCGTGTAATAGACAATCTTCAAATATCAGGTGCTTGTATAATTGGCATTTATCACATGTTCATGGACACGGCAGGTTAGCTGTGGCCCTTGCTGGTCTCAGCCCTGGACTAGGCTGGCCACTAGGCTTTAGTGCAGGTTTAGAATTTTCCCAAATTAAAGAAGCAATGGCTACCTGGGCATGCTTGTCTCATGGCAGGTTGCAGAAGCTCCAAGAGGGCAGGTAGACATTGCCATGCCTCCAAGGCCTTAGCTTGATATGTGCACTAAGTCACTTCCACCCATGTTCCATTGAGGAAATAAAATCACATGGCTGAGCCCAATGTCAATGGCAAGAAAAAAGATTTGTGGGCAAATAATACAATCTGCTGTCATCTGAAATATATTTTGTGTTTAGTGAATGCTTTTAAAAAAAACAAAAAGCTGCTTCCTCAAAAATGTCTCATATTACATCTAAATTTTAAGGAGTACATATAAAATTTAATTTTGCTTATTATTAATTTAGATTGCAAAATGTCTTTTATACAATAGAGTTTATATTTTAAGAGTATTATATCTATGTAGATCCCCAGTATAAATAACTTTCCAATTTAGGAATAGTGACTACTTAAGTCTGAAAAACAAGTTCTTACAAGTAGCTTTGTCTTTCCTTGAGAGTTTTAGGGTATAAGCAGATTTTAGAGTATCGATAGCATAATTCTAGCTATTAGGATGATTTCTCAGGGAATTAGGCTTTGGGAAGAAACTTGAAAGGAAGGGAAGGAGAGATATATGCAGCAATCGAGAAAGAGCCGATGATCTGGGAAGAATGTGGGTAAAGACACAGAGGCAGGAATATTTAGGAAGTGGCAAGGAGCCAAGTATGAGTACCTGAGCTCAGGGCAAAGCATGAAGCAAGACGGAAGCAGTAGCAAGAGGCACCTTCTGGAAACAATGAGATTACACCATAGTGAGGTTGTGAATGTTTCATATCTGCTTGTGAAAGCTGGTTATTTGAGCATGTTTTCTGTTTGTCCATGTGCTCTACTTATTGTGCATAAGCCCATTATTTACCAAAGGCTTTGCTTTGTAGTCATTCCATATATTTTAGACCGAAAGCATTTCTGAAACCTGTGTTAATTCTTTGATTTATGAACAGGAGAATAGAGGCAACACATTGTGAATGAAAAGCTGCACGTTTTTCCAACTTTTCTCGCAACTTACCTAATTACAATTAAATTTTCTTACTCTCTATACTGTTATCTAGTGGAATAATGTATGAAAGCTCAAATACTGCATATATATGTAGTATATGTATATACATACAGCATTTGTGTATAAATACATAAATTGTGCATATAGATATTTATACTTTTTTTATTTGTGGAGGGTATGTATTTGCAGGAGAACATCGGGGATTTTAATTGGTTCATCTTTGTTAAATACGATTCTTTAAGATGACCATTAAAAGTGTACTGTAGGGTTTTCGCCGGCTATTTCAACTTGGGCTAGCTAATGGACACTTGAGAAAGCTTTCATCTTCCTTATATTGAGATGAAAAGTCCATCTCTGACATTAACTCTATAGATGAAAGGATGAGCACTTTTCCTGTTAACAATGGTATCCTTTCAACAGCTCTTCCAGGTAAACTTGAAAGGCAACCTTTAACCCAGGCACATTGTGTAGCACTTCTGCAGGTCTAGAAAGAAAAGTGCTCATCAGAAGATGAAGTTGTAGCCAGTTTTCTCATACTTCCCTGTGTGTCCTTCAGAAATACGTTTATAATTAAAAAATGTTTTAACATTACCAACTGCTCTGGATATTATGATTTAAGGAAATTAAAATACAGTGTTTCAACGTGGGTGGACAGTTTTATATCACTGAGTAGTTCTTTTTAGTTTTACGTCTATGACCCCCACTGTGATTTAGAAAGCTGTAAATGCTGACACTATGCAGGTGCCATATCTTCATATAAACACCAAGGAGACTTCTGGGAATGTAAGCCATCAACAGGGAAAACATATATAGTAAAACATGAATAAGTAGTCCATCATTCTGAAACATAATTCTTCAAATATGTATTTGATTTCTCTCTTTTTAGTTTAGGAGATATTTTGCAGCAATGACGTGGCTTTGAAGTGGATTGCATCTGTCTTTTTTTAAAGGAAAGATGACGTATATAAACTTTAATTTTATTTAACTGCTTAGGACAAGACTTTTCAAACTTTTCCACTGAATAACTAAAATGGTAGTAGGTCTGGAGATATTATAGAGAACAGTTATGACATGCCGGGTTTTGACTTCAAGAATAATCTGAATTGCCATCTGCTTAAAAAAAAAAAAAAAAAAATTTTTTTTTTAGATATATTCACGATGCATAATGTTTGCTTTAATATATTTTCCCTCAAGCAAGCAAGCAAACAAACAAATTAAAAAAACAAACTTGAGGTGAAAGTTATCTCTAGCATGATGTGCCTTTTTTATTTTGTGAATTCTAATTCTGCCCATGGGTTTGTAAGGACAGGGACACGCGTGCATGTTTTGAGAAATACAGAATATTCCAAAAATCAAAATGCAGCTGTTCATTTAACATACCCTGTAAGTAATACAAAGATCACATAGCAACACTACCTCTCTTCTTGAAGAGATTTTAGCACCGTTAGATACATAGCACAAGTGCAGGAATAGCTATCATTTATAAAACAGAAAGTGATAAGGTTTAGAGGAAAAAGAATTAACAGAGATTACGGCTGGATCATTGAGAGTCTTTGTGGAGGAGGATGGTTAGGGTGTGAATTCTCAAAGAAGAATGAGTAGAAGAGACTCCAAGCAGTGAAGAGTATCAAGAAAGACACAGGGGCATGTGTGGGCATTATTGGAATTTTACTTTTTTCAAACACATAGAGAGTGCCACCGGTGGCAAAAGGAGGATATAACTTAAAAATCAATCACTGCATTTAGGAAATGAAGATCAGTCAAACTTCAAATGGATGACAAAAGAGTTCTTCTGCAAATCTAAAACTAAGCCTAAAATAATTACACCCAATCCTCACTTATCCACATGGTTAGGTTTCCAAAGACCAAGTCATTATGTAAAAATCGGCATCATGCAAAAATGGAGGATGACCACATCAGATCACAAAATGGAGGATGACTACATCATTACATAACTACTAAACCACTGAGAAGCATGGCCCAGGCAAGTTGACACATAACCTTAACCATTACAGCCAGTGTTACTCTAGCCTTGCACCTCAGCATTCATTATTGCCGGACGTACGTTGTTAATGGGCAAAAAGTTGGAGAGTAGATTTTTTACTATTATTGTAATAAGAAATGTTTCATAATGAAATAGTTGATAAGCAAGGAGTAGGTGTACTTTACTACATATCAAGAAACATGTTAAGGAGTATGTGGATTGACTTCTTCCCTCCCAAAATATGTGTTGAATTCCAGGCCTCAGTACCTGTGGATGTGATCTTATACGGAGTAGGGGTTTTCTTTGCTGTGTTGATGAGGTCTTACCAGAGTAGGGTGCGTCCTAAAGTTAATCACTTTTTTTCTCTTTTTAATTGTGCTTCAAATGAAAGTTTACAATTCAAGTCAGTTTTTCATACAAAAACCTATACACATATTGTTATGTGACCCTAATTACTCTCCCTATAATGTGACTGTGCACTCCTCCTCTCTACTCTGTATTTCCCGTGTCTATTCAACCAGCTCTTGTCCCCTCTGCTTTCTCATTTCACCTCTGGACAATTGCTGGCCACATAGTCTTATGTGTCTACTTGAGCTAAGAAGTGCACTACTCACCAGTATCATTTTATATCTCATAGTCCAGTCTAATCTTTGTCTGAAGAGTTGGCTTCAGGAATGGTTTTAGTTCTGGGCTAAAAAGAGTCCAGGGGCCATGTCCAGCCTCAGTCAGACCATTAAGTCTGATCTTTTTACTAGAATTTGAGTTCTGCATCCCACTTTCCTCCTGCTCCATCAGAGATTCTTTGTTGTGTTCCCTGTCAGGGCAGTCATTGGTGGTAGCTGGGCACCATCTAGTTCTTCCAGTCTCAGGCTGATGGAGTCTCTGGTTTGTGTGGCCCTTTCTGTCTCTTGGGCTAATATTTTCCTTGTGTCTTTGGTGTTCTTCATTCTCCTTTGCTCCAGGTGGGTTCAGATCAATGGATACATCTTAGATGGCCACTTGCTAGCTTTTAAGAGCCCAGATGCCACTCACCAAAGTGGGATGTGGAACGTTTTCTTAAAACTTCGTTATGCCAATTAACCTAGATGTCCCCTAAGACCCTGGTTCCCAGACCCCTACCCCTGCTACACTGTACTTCTAAGTGTTTGGTTGTATTCAGGAAACTTCCTAGCTTTTGGTTTAGTCTAGTTGTGCTGACTTCTCCTGTATTGTGTGTTGTCCTTCCCTTCACCTAAGATAATTCTTGTCTACTATCTAGTTAGTGAATACACCTCTTCTTTCCTCCCTCATAACCATTAAAGAATGTTTTCTTCTATGTTTAAATCTTTCCTTGAGTTCTTATAATAGCGGTCTCATATAATTATTTGTCCTTTTGTGACTGACTAATTTCACTTAGCATAATGCCTTCCAAATTCCTCCATGTTAGGAGGTGTTTCACAGATTCATCATTGTTCTTTATTATTGTGTCATATTCCATTGTGTGAATATACCATGATTTGTTTATCCATTCATGCATTGAGGGGAACCTAGGTTGTTTCCATCTTTTTGCTGTTGTGAACAGTGATGCAATGAACTTGGGTATACATATATCTATTCATGTGATGGCTATTTCTCTAGGATATATTTCAAGGAGTGGGATTGCTGGATCGTATTTAGTTCTATTTCTAGCTTTTTAAGGAAGCACCATATCAATTTCCAAAGTGGTTGTACCATTTTACATTCCCACCAGCAGTGTTGTAAAAGTGTTCCAGCCTCTCCACAACCTCTCCAACATTTATTATTTTGTGTTTTTTCAATTAATGCTAGCCTTGTTGGGGGTGAGATGGTATCTCATTGTAGTTTTGATTTGCATTTCTCTGATGGCTAATACTGTGAGCATTTCCTCATGTATCTGTTAGCTGCCTGAATGTCTTCTTTGGTGAAGTGCCTGTTCATATCCTTTCCCATTTTTTAACTGTGTTATTTATCTTGTCGTTGTTGAGGTTTTGCAGCATCTTGTAAATTTTAGAGATTAGACGCTGATCGATTTGTTGTGGTCAAAATTTTTTTTCCAGTCTGTAGGTTGTCTTTTTACTCTTGGATGAAGTCTTTGGATGAGCATAAGCATTTGATTTTTAGGAGCTCCCATTTATCTAGTTTCTCTTCTGGTGTTTGTGCATTGTTAATAATGATTCGTGTACTGTTTATGCCATGTATTGGGGCTCTTAGTGTTGTCCCTATTTTTTCTCCCATGATATTTATCATTTTAAATTTTATATTTATGTTTGTGATCCATTTTGAATTAGTTTTTAAACCTAATCATTTCTAAGTTATAAAAAAAGCAGAACAGACACACACATACACATAGGTGGAAGATGCATGTAAGGAATGCCAAGAAACTCCTGGAACTAGGACCTTCCCCTAGAGCTGATGCCCTGATTTGGACTTCTAGCCTCCAAAGCTGTGAGAAAATAGAGTAAATTTCAGTACTTTAAAGCCACCCACTTGTGGTATATTTTGTTACACCAGCAGTAGATAATTAAGACAAGGAGTTTCCAGGTTACAATATCAATATGAATCTCAGTATTTGTGTTTTTATATAAGCTAATTGAAGTATCATTAACAGCCTACAATATGCAGATGATACAACCATCCTTGCTGAAAGTCAAGAGGACTTGAAGCCCTTACTGATGAACATCAAAGACTATAGCCTTCAGTATGCATTACACCTCAACATAAAAAAAAAAAAAAAGAAAATCCTCACAAATGGATCAATAAGCAACATCATGATAAATGGATAAATTGAAGTTGTCAAGGATTTAATTTTACTTGGATCCATAATCAACACCTGTGAAAGCTGCAGTCAGGAAATCAACGTATTGCATTGAGCAAATATGTTGCAAAAGATCTCTTGAAAGTGTTAAAAAGCAAAGATGCCACTTTGAGGACTAAGGTGTGCCTTGACTCAAGTCATGATATTTTCAGTCTCCTCAAGCACATGGGAAAGCTGGATAATGAGTAAGGAAAACTGAGGAAGAATTGATGTCGTTGATTATGGTGTTGGTGAAGAATATTGAATATACCATGGACTGCCAGAAGAATGAACAAATCTGTCTTGGAATAAATACAGCCAGAGTGCTCCTTGAAACGGACAGATTATCAGGAGGGACCAGTCTTTGGAGAAGGTCATCATGCTTGGTAAAGTAGAGGGTCAGAGAAAAAAAAGACCTTCAATGAAATGAATTGACACAGTGGCTGAAACAACGGGTTTAAGAATAACAATAATTGTGAGGATGGTGCAGGACCAGAGTACTTCCTTCTGTTGTACATAGTGTTGCTATGAGCTGAATCTGATTTGACGGAACCTAACAACAACAGCAACAATAACTCAAGATATAAAGAACAATGGAATTTTTTCTATCCCTTATTTGTGAAATTTACACTGTCTCCAGAACAATTTATGAAGAATTTCATAGTGATGAGTACAAGAAATGCAGGCTTTTTACATAATCATTATAATCTTTAAATATACAATTACTGCTTCCCCTCAGTATAACACAAAAATTGATTCTGGATGGCTTGAAGGCTCATTTATGAAATGTAAAATAACAAAGCTTCAAGAAGATAACACAGGAAACTTTTCTTTATGACTTTGAGATAAGCAATTATTTCTCCATCAAAGCACAAACAGCACTAACCATAAAGAAAAAGATTGATAAATTGGCTTAATTATAATTAGAAACTTCTGTTCCTTAAGAGCCATGATGAAGAGAGTTAAAAGTCAAAGAAAAGAGAGGATTAAGAAAGTTCTAATGCATTTTATACTAAAAAAGGCCATGAACTCAACACTTAAACTAAAAATTTCTACAAATCAGTACGAACTTATCTACTCACATTATAATCTTATGGCCCAGCAGTTCTACTTCTGGTTATATAGTCAAGAAAAATGCATAAATATGTGCACCAGAATACACGTATAACGATGATTTTACCAGCATTATTTTTGAAACAGCCTTAAAATGGAAACAAGTATAAACAACAAGTATTTTTCAAATATTTGACAACATTAAAATGGATACACAGATATCCATTCTATTTGGATATGTTTGTCCAAAAAATTAAAAACAAACAACTGCTATATACACCATGGAAACCCTGGTGGCGTAGTGGTTAAGTGCTAAGGCTGCTAACCAAGAGGTAGGCAGTTCGAATCTGCCAGGTGCTCCTTGGAAACTCTATGGGGCAATTCTACCCTGTCTTATAGGGTCACTATGTGTCAGAATGGACCCGTCGGCAGCGGGGAGTGGGATACACAGCATGGAAACCCTGGTGGTGTAGTGGTTAAGAGCTACGGCTAATAACCAAGAGGTAGGCAGTTCAAAACCGCCAGGTGCTCCTTGCAAACTCTATGGGGCAGTTCTACTCTGTCTTATAGGGTCCCTATGAGTTGGAATCGACTGGATGGCAGTGGGGAGTGGGATACACAGCATGGAAACCCTGGTGGCATAGTGGTTAAGAGCTATGGCTGCTAATTAAAAAGGTCAGCAGTTCGAATCTATCAGGCGTTCCTTGGAAACCCTATTGGGGCAGTCCTACTCTGTCCTGTAGGGTCGCTATGAGTCGGAATCAACTTGATGGCAACGGGCTTGGGCTTGGCTTGGGCTATACACGGCATGGATAAATCTCACAGAATAAAATCTCACAGAATAAAAGAAACTAAACACAAAATAAATCAGACAACGGAATCATCTACTATATAATTCTATTTATGTAAGAACCAAAGGCAGGCAACATTAATCTTTGATGATAAAAAGGTAGAATACTAGTTACCTTTGAGGAGTGCATACAAGGAGGAAGGTACACAGGAGGCTTTGAAAGAGAAGATTATATTCTACCTGGATCTCGGTGGTTTTAACATGGCTGTGTTAACTTTGTAAACTTTCATTGAGCTGTACATTTAAAATTTTGCACTTTAATCCATGTATGTTGCAGTTCGATAATAAAGTTTTGATAATTGATTACTTACATGCAGTTAGAGTGGAAAGACTATATGTGTGGCATTCATTAAGCCATGTAATATAGGTGTCCTAAGTATTTTTTTTAAGTATTAATGCATAGAGAGTATTTTAAAATTTTTCTCTCTCTCTCTATATATATTTTGAAATAATGTGTATATATTTTCATGTACATATATTTCTTCAGATCTGAGGCAGAGAGAAATAGCTACTTTGGATAAGAATGGAGACTGTTCTATGGTAAGCAGAATTGAACACTCTATTAGCTGTGAAAAGAAAATTCACTATCCATTGCCAAAAATACAGATTGGTTTATCATGTGTACAGCCAGTTACTTAGTTAAAAGTTAAAACATTTGAACTGCACAATACTTTAATCTAAAAAATCCACTGAGTTTATAAAATAGCAAATATAAAGGACCTAGTTAGTTCCTACAATAATATTCAGCTGTTATTGAGTACTTACCATTTACCTGTTACTGTTTTAAGTGCTTTCATTTTCATACACAAATAATAGCAAATATATACCCATTATTTGGTGGTGCAGTGGTTAAGCATTTGCCTGCTAACTGAAAGGTTGGCAGTTTGAAACCACCAGAGTCCTGGGGAGAAAGATGGGGCAGTCTGCTTCTCTAGAGACTAAAAAAAAAAAAAACTACAGCCTTGGAAATCCTATGGGGCAGTTCTACTCTGTCCTACAGGTTCATTATGAGTCAGAATCACCTTGAAGGCAATGGGTTTAGTTTTTTTTTGGATTATCCCCCTTTAAAGAGGAAGGATCCAGAGACCACAGAGGCCAAGCAGTGTAATCAAAGTCTCTTGACTACTAAATGTCAAAACATGAATCTAACCCAGGCAGCATAATTTAAAGTGCTGTGTTTTAATAAAACATTATCCTACCTTGATGCTACATTCCCAAAACTGACGTCAATCTTATTCTTGCACTTCCCCCAGTGAAAGATGGTTTTACACTACCGTTGCAATAGAACAGCCAGTGCCTCCGCATGCAATTGAGTTTGGGATCATGAAAATCAGCCAGGCGGGAAATACGCAGTGAACTAAATGAGTGTAAAATGAGTGGCAAGTGTGGTGAATACAAAAATATAAAAGAATATATTAAAAGATATTTCCTAACTATGCACATAAGCAAGAAATAATAGCACCATGGAGGAAATGATGGCATTACCAAAGAGGAAGGAATCTTCTCTGCAGAAAGGTATGAGTTAGAACACAATCAACTGAATACCCACGTCATTGTGGCTTAAACAATACTATCATTTATCTCTTATAGCAAGAACGGGAACCCTGGTGGCGTACTGGTTAAGAGCTACGCCTGCTAACCAAAAGTTCAAATCCACCATGCGCTCCTCGGGAACTGTACAGAGCAGTTCTACTCTGCCCTGTAGGGTCACTAAGAGTCAGAATCGACTCAATGGCAACGGGTTTTATAGCACAAAAAATGGAGGGTAGGTGCTCCAAGAATGGGTCAATGGCACTAACACCCAGGTGTGGTCTGTCTGTCTTTTCTGCCAGAACAGCAAGTTTCTGCTCTTAGGCTTGCTCCTCTTCTTTGCATGATAATCACTACATTTAAATTTCACAAGTTTACACATCAGCCTCTAAAAGGACATTTTCTCCTTTTGCATCTCTTTTTTATCACAAAGGAAAACCTTTTCCAACCCTTTCCCCACAGTCTCATCTGCAAGCTAACTTCTTCCTTCCTCTCAGTAGCCAGAGTCGCATAACCTATCCATGCAAAATCAATCGATGGCAGCAGGAAAGCATTGTGATGATTGGCTTCAACTAATGAATATTTATCGGGGTAGGGCCAGTTTGATGGCATGTGAGAGGGCGAACACCCCCAGTAAATTGGAGGTTAAGGGTTTGGAAGAAACGGTTGGAAGGTCGGTTGTTGATTAGACAGCCAGCAGTGTCCGCCACAAGAAAGTAGTAACGCTAAAAACAACCGAGGCTTTACAAATAACAGCCTTAGCCACAGACCAAAGTGCCACTTTCACATAAATTCTGTGGAGAAGACATTTTCTCTGTCTACATACTTATTGCTTAAACAACAAATAAAAACGTGAACAGTAGAACAGTAGCATCTTTGGATTTTCAAGGATATTGTGTCTGGTTTGATTTTATTCTTCTAAATATCATTTCCAGCATATACACTGAATCATTTATTACAAGAATGTTTTATTGAAATGTTAATGTTTAACGTGGTTAATGTTTAAATCATCCATATACATATATAACTAAAAAACTAAACTTGTTGCCATCGAGTCAATTCCAACTCATAGCAATCCTGTAGAACTGAGTAGAACTGCCTCCTAGGGTTTCCAAGGAGTGGTTGGTGAATTTGAACTGCCGACCATTTGGTTAGCAGTCATAATTCTCAACCACTGTGCCACCATGGCTAGATATTTATGAAATTGAGCCTCAGCAACCAAATTGGAAGCCAATAGAAACACAACCTCGAGGGACGTACTTTTTTTTTTCCTTACCTGGAGAAAGGCTTGGGACTAAGACCTTAAGATTAAGTCTTATTTTCTTTAATGTAAGCCTTTAGTCTGATTCGTACATCCTGTGGAAAGGTTTATAGCTGAAACATTCAAGAGCTACCAATGCATTTAACCTCATTTACTTATTAACTTAATTCCCTTTTTCCTAATTAAATTTTCTTTGAAAATACTTCAAGTAGTGTTACTACGTTTGATTTTTTTAAATTCAATACTCAGCATTGTTTTCTATGCCGCATTTAAACTGCAGTATAGAAATATATTCTACATCTGCTGCGACAAATGATAGGTCTTTTATTATGAACTTTGGAGTCTTCTATCAGTTTGTAGGAGGGAAAGGTAGCCGAGCTCTGTAAGAATTATAAATGATGATTCCAAAAGTATAAACAGAACAGACTTTTTCTGTGTAAGCTGCCCTAAAATTGCAAAAGTACACCTTTTATGACAGTGGCATGTGCACCAAACCCTTTCATCTTCTGCAACCCTCTGATGGATGAAGCTTCCCTTTTCTTCACTGTGAGAGGAAGCAAACCCTCACTTTCAACAGAGGCTTAGACCTGAGTTTTCAGGTTTGGTAAACAAAGTGTAGTTGGATGGTGGAAAGAGACAGGTAGCAGCTTGGAATGATTTGGGAGTGACCACTGGAAGGTTTTACTTTATTTGATCATGTGCCAAATAGTCTAGCATTTACAAATAAAGAAAATTGAAATTATGGCTCATTACAGAAGGGAAGTAAAGCTTTATGAGTAAACACGTTCTTCTCAATAGGAATGGATCTGTGGAAGGAGCAACTCACTTACTAGGGGGAGCTTTTGTGAATTTAAAATTAGTTTAGTAATTTTTCCACTCCAGATTGCAACATGAACAGCAGGTAAACCGCCTCTCACATTTCACCATCTACCCTAGGGCTCAGGTTTGAGTTGGTGTCAACCTAGCGCAGATAAATTGAGCGACCCGAGCGAATACCGAACATTTGATGAGTGAAGTGAGGCTCTCCATCTTCAGATAATCCTGAGTCAAAGAGAAAAGGCTTCTCAGACCACCCTGTCAGTCATTCTCTGATGTCTCCTTTCTCATTTGGCCATCATCAAGGTTTAATGAGTCAACAATTCTAGATATTAGATCCGGACAGCAGAGCGATCTCCTAGCGAAAATCAAAGAAGTCTTTCCCATTTCCGCTCCAGTTCCTCTTCTGGGTCTCCAAGAGTGAAGATGTTAACCCCATCCGCATTCCCACCCCATGCTCTCTGGGACAACTCCTTTTCAGGAAAGGTTGCCAGCTATTTTAGCATCTTATCAGGAAGGAGTGGGGAAGAGGATCTTTAGAAGCAGAGGAGGTCTGGCAGGCGGAGGAGTTAAGGGCCCTCCTTGCATACACATCCCCCAGGGTCCAGACCTTCCACGCCCCAGTCTGTGAAGCTCAAAACACGCCCACAATGGCCCAGCGTCCGGGCCTAGTTGGGCCCGGGGAAGGTAGGCCCGCCTGCTCCTTGCTCCTCCGGCGGGCACCCTGCCAGGGCGGGCGGAGGTGGGGGTGGGCGAGGAGGGGCGCGCACGTGACGTGCGCAGGCCTTGATAAATGCCCGGAGCGCTAGGGAGCCGCGGAAGCGCTCAGCTCCTAGCTCTGCGCGCCGCCGCTGCACCGAGCAGGAGCGCGAGGTCGCCGCCAGTCTGCGCCTCGGAGACCTGCCTGTCTCCCCGCCCCTTGCTCCTGCAGAAAATGCTCAGAGACGGCCGGGCGCCCGCTCTGGCACGCTAATAGGCAGTTCTTTTCCTCTCCAACTTCAGGTTCTAACTTTGGAGCGCTTTGCAGCCGCTTCTTCCAGGTCTGCAAGGAGGCGCGGAGTCAGAGGCTCGGATCCCTCTGCAGTCAGCGCCCTGGTCGCCCCAGGACGCACCGTGCGGTGCCCGGGTCCTTTCCGAAAGGGGCTCCTCTGTTTTCAGTCGTGTGTGGCGGCTGGGGGGCGGCTACCACAGGCCGGCGTCTCGTTCGGCCCAGCGCTCCTAGCGAACTTCACACTGGAGAGGTAAGGGAGTTTCTAAAACGCATTGCTGAATACTGAAAGCTCCCACCCTATCCTGTCCACTTTCTCCTTTTTAATCCTTACTTTTGAAAAAGCCAATTCGTAGAGAATCATCAGGCATGGACGGTGGATGGGCTGCTTGGAAAGCAGCGGCGATGGGGATTTGCCAGAGCTTGGGCTCTTGCGAGTGACTGTGAGTTTCACCTTTTCCCTCCTGTCGCGCTCTTTCCTTTTCGGTTAATACATAAAGTGCCCGTGATGTATAGGAGGAAGAGCAGTTTGCTGGTAGATGGCTGGCTCTCTCGGGGTCGGACCACAGGCGAGGCACAAACTTTCCAGGAAATGAGTGCTCTCCTGAGCTGCGCTTGGGCAAGAGGAGACTTCCCCTGTGGTTCAGCCATTCATTCGCAATGATTCACTGGGCCCTCTATCTGTATTTGTGGATACCTGTGTAAATAGCATTTTATACTTTTAAGCATTCGCCCTCGATGGTTGCACAATATGATTAATTGATGTTCCAAAATTGTATACCTGAAAAACGTTGAATTGGAAAATGTTGTGTTTTATATATTTTTACAATAATAATAAGAAGAATAAATCACCCTTGCTTTCAAAATGTTGTGGTTCCTGCCAACCAGAGATGGGATACTGGAATGAAATGATACCTTAGAAACATGGACCCCTAAATTGGTATAAAGCATTCTAGGTATAGCCATTTAAAGCCTTATCATTCAAAAATCATTTTCAAGCTTTGATTCTTTTGGATTATTTCTGTCTTTTATTTTTAGCCTCATGTGTATCAGCTTGCAAAATATAATTGTTTTATAGAAACAATGCCTTTGTGAAAAGGCACCTGGAAGAAACAATAGGGATGGAGAGAAGTTAATTTTACAAAGTGGGTGTCCATTTTCTGGTATTTTAGAGACAAATCAAACTGGAACACTCCCATTCTCACTATTGTTTTACTTTTGTTATTAGAAAATTAACGTCTGCTGGTATTTTCATCTTAATCACATTACATGTTGTTATAGCCAAAAGGAGTGGAAGAGCGTGTCTTGGAGATTATCCCGGGGAAATCCTGAGGTCATTCATTATGAAGTGTACCGCCCAGGAGTGGCTCAGAGTAACCACAGTGCTATTCATGGCCAGAGCAATTCCAGCCATGGTGGTTCCTAATGCCACTTTATTGGAGAAACTTTTGGAAAAGTACATGGATGAGGATGGCGAGTGGTGGATGGCCAAGCAAAGAGGGAAAAGGGCCATCACAGACGACGATATGCAGAGTATCTTGGACCTTCATAATAAATTACGAAGTCAGGTGTATCCAACAGCTTCTAATATGGAGTACATGGTAAGGAAGTCAAGTGGTATGTACAAAGAAATGTTTATGGATGCTTTCAGTCACCACAGTTAAATGCTCTCCTGTTAGTCTTTATTTTTAACTGTTTATCTTGTATAAAATTTTAAAAAATAATAATTTTTTTTTCTTTGGGGGAAGGGATCTTCTTCTGCATATTTTCTATGAGTCGGAATCAACTCGACGGCAGTGGGTTTTCTCATTTCTAGGAGCTCCTTGAATTTTTGAGTAAAATTCATTACATTTAGATGCACAGCATTCCTACTAGAAACCAAACCCAGTGCCCTGGAGTCGATTCCTGCTCATGGCAACCCTGTAGGACAGGGCAGAACTGTTCCACAGGGTTTCCAAGGCTGTAGATCTATCTTTATGGAAGCAGACTGCCACATCTTTCTCCTGCAGAACAGCTGGTGGACTCAAACTGCTGACCTTTCAGTTACAGCCGAGTGCATTCTCACTGCGCTGCCACCAGGGCCCCTTGGCATTCTCACTAAGGGCTCGAAATTCTACTCTTACCTGGAAGGCTGCTGTATTGGAAACGCTGAGCTGCTGATGTGTTATTCGCTTTTAAGTGATTTAGTAGAACAACCGTTTTTGAATTTTTAACTGATGGAAACTTCATTCGAACGGCAGGTGTGAAAAATTCAGGGACTAATAATTTGAAGATGCTTTCTGGGTTGCTGATATCTACGTTCTCCCATACATTGTAGAGTACCTTTCTGTGGTTGTTTTAAAGAATTCTTTGGTGGTAGCTTTTTTTCTGAATTTATTATTTGTGAGCTTTGAAATACGAAAATAAGCCTGGGCAAATGCTCCTTCTTAATAACTTTATGTTCGGTCTTAGTGTAAATTAGCAAGTTTAGAACCACAATTACATCTTTAAGACCATTGGCATAATTCCCTAATGTACTACTTAGTACCCTAAATCCTTAGAACATTTTCAACAACTCATTATTTTAGTTGCATGAATTGAGAATGCACAAGCAAACACTGATAATAAATAATTGCTGGTGATAGCAAAGCTTGTTTCATGAACATTGGGAATGATATTTCCTCTTTGGATACATTGCAGGGTGCAGTTAATTTTAATACATTCTCATTTTTCTTTTTTCTGTGTTCACATTAGCTGTGACATTGCATTAGTCCTATTAGTTGTGTGTTTACATTAGTCTCCCCTTGGGTGACTTTCATGAAACTTGGAAGTTCTAAAGTTCATTATAAAATATAGCATTATATTTTTTTAACTTTTGCTGGAAAAATACTTGAAATAAAAGTAGGAAATAATCAAGAGAACCCATCAGACGTTAAGAGTTGGCGCTTGGGTTTAAATTCTACCACTGACATGTACTAGCTATGTGACTTTGGGCAATTAATTTTTCTCTACTTCGGTTTTCTCGTGTGTAACATCTGCCCTTACCTCAAGGAGTTGTGAAGATGAAATACAATTATGTGTGCAAAGTTTTAGCTCATTATCAGGCATGATGTATAAGGCCTCAGTAAATGTTACTAAGACATGTAACTAATTTTATGTCTCCTCAGACAATAGGATAAGGAAATTGATAGCTCTTTTCAAAAATCTGTGCAGTATATGGCATCTGTCATGTCTTCCATTTTTGCTTTTTTTGTGTAGTTTAAAGTGGTTGCCTAAAGTGCAGAGACCTCTCTGACCTTCATCTGTGAGCCTTCAAACAGAAATAGCAATTATGGAGCCTTTGTAGTTGTACTGTGTGCCTATTCTATGCATAGAGGTATTCAGTTGCTTTTTACTTAAAATAAGGAAGAACTTGGGAGTTCAAATCCACAAAAAAGAAACCTGAGAATATTTGTGTATGTTATAAGTAATATGGAAATAATGAAAGAACAGTTCTGGGATTCGTTTTCATCTCTGACTTCCAAAAAAAATAGCTGCCTATTGTATGATGTCTGGCCTGGGGTGTTTATATGAGTTTCTTTTTGGTTTCACTGGTTTCATTCTATCCTTGAAATGTAGATTCAGAAACAAGCCAGGGTTTATAGTGTGTTGCCCTTAGATACTGTTAGTACTGGAACTGTGTCTGGGCCATTAACTGCAGTGCAGAGGAGCTCAGTGCCCAACTCTAATATTCAAGCACATTTTTTTGTAGAATACACATTTAAGGAAAAGTCTCAAAGAACCTAGTAGTTCTATTTTATTGGAAATACTGTTGATTTATGTGACATCTAACAGTGTAAGTACAGATGTTGCTCAACCTTGAAAAACACAATTTATTCAGATATTTAAAGTGCGTTTATTCTGAGAAAACACCATTTAAATCTGGCCAAAGAGCTTGTTCCTCTAAAATCTGCAGTGCCCTGTGATAAGTGCTGCTACTTCGGGCCCCTGAGACGCTGTATGTCATAACGCATTAAAAGTTCGAATAGCTGGTTACTTTCTCTGACATTTGGTGCTTGTTTTAGTCTGCTCTTTGTTCTTGCATATCTGGCAGCCAAGCCGCATCCACATGTATTAACATCACATCTCTCCCCCCACTTTTATTTAATTAATAAGGCTAAAAACAGCCTCTGGAAAGCCACCGCTTTCCTTGAAGAGCTTGTAGGCTGATAGAGAAGAAAGAATAGATACCTTTGAAATTTTCAGGTAAGCAAGGACATATAATTGTTTGTTCTCGCCTGTAAGTAATGCCAAGGGAGCACAGAATGATGGAGCACTCCTCGTTGTGAGAGCTAATTGCTGGAAGTTCTCGGGGAAGATGAGCTATGAGTTGCTCCTGGAAGGCTGTTAGGACTGTGGATTATGAGGAAGAGTGGAAGGCACATTGCAATTAGAAGGGAGTGGAATAGATAAAAACATGGTGGCGGAAATTGGCAAGCTGGTTGTTGGGAACTGGAAGCAGATTAGGTTGATGGGAGCACAGAACCTATGGCAGAGTCAGGAACGGGGGAAATGAGTGATTGGTTACATGAAACCAGTAATCCTAAAAAAGGGAGATTATCTGAATTTTAGTTTAGGGTAAATCAAGAAACTAGAGCTTTTAGGTCATCCAATAAAGCTGTTGCAGAGGAAGCAATCGATTTGAGGGAATATTGGCTGTGGACCTAGATAGCAGCAGGCGCACATTTTGTCTCTGCCGCTTATCGGTGTGTGCTGTCTGACAGCAAGCATTCTGGGCATTGATTTTCTCATTTGTAAGAATAGGTGTAATAATTTAAACCATGCAGTTTTAATGAGATCAGACAGTTGATATTGCTAAACATATTCTCTTTCTTCAAGCCTTTCTTTCCATGGATTTTAAAACTCCATCACTCAGCCCTTTTGTTTTTCTAGTTGTTTCATAAACTTGTCCTTGTTTTCTGCTGTCTCTTAAAAGTTTGTTTCCCAGGTTGTTCCTGTGGTCTTCTCCCTTCCAATAAGACCTTATTTACTCCTTTGACTTTAAATACTATTCATATTTTGATGAATCCTTAGTCTGTGTCTTTATCCAAGAACCCTCTCTCTGGAGCTTCATTTGCATATTTCCTGCTGGCCATCTGCATGTAATATACTCCACAGTCAATTCAAGCTTTCTTTTCTGGAAAGAAAACTGTCTTACCCATTTCCTCCACCCTCCCCTGCAAACCTACTTCCCTTTCTGGGTTCTCTTTTTCAGTTAATGTCATTAGCATCTGATCAATCTTCTGTAAGCTAAAAAAAAAAAAAAAAAAAAAATTGCACACTCTTTAAATACTCCCTTGAAAGGACCCTCGTTGCCAGACAGATTAAGCACTCAGCTACTAACTGAAAGGTTGGTGATGTGAATCTACCGAGAGGCACCTTAGAAGAAAGACCTGGCTATTTCCAAAAAGGTCACAGCTTTGAAAACCTTATGGAGCACAGTTCTACTCTAAAATACATGGGGTCACCATGAGTCGGAGTCAACTCAATGGCAACTGGTTTTCAACTACTCCCTTACTCTCTTCTCTCCATACCCATGGAACATAAATAAAAAAAAAAAAATATATATATATATATATATATACAGCTACTTGACAAATTCTGTCAATTCTGTCTCAGAAATGTCTTGAATCCATCTTTTCTATCTCATCCTTACTTTTCCTGCCCACATTGGGGTTAGTTATTTCACGCCAAGGCGGGTACAGCATTTTCTCACCCAGGAGACTAGTTTTTTCTGCCTTCTTCTACCTTCCTCACTGTTACCAAAGCTGTCTTCCTTCCCCCAAACAAATCTTCAATGGTCACTGTGCTGCACGAAACTTTCATTGGCTCTAGCAACAAGTTAAAGCCCACCTTGATTAGCTTATACGCTGAGGCATTTCCGCCTGCCTTGTTTCCCTTAATATCCTTGGGCATATTTCAGTGCGTTCATACCGAACCACTTAAAGATCATCGTGCTTCCTCATGCCCCTGTGCCAGGAATGTCGGTGCTTCTTGTCTCCTCCTAACAAATTCATACTCATCCCTCAAGAAGAAACTCAAATGTTGTTTTCACTGTAAAGCGTTCTCCGGTACATCCATCCCCCTTCCTCTCTCCTCCTGCGTTCCTGAAGCATTTTATTCAAGTTGATTTATGAAATTAAAGCTTTGTTGCAAGTCAGTAACTTAACAGGTCTGTTTTCCTTTCCAAGATTTTATGAATCTTTTTTTTAGAAGGGTCAAGGTTATACCTTATTTATCTTTAGAGGTGCTCAATACATATTGATTGTTTGAGGTCTGTTGACTGCTCAGTAGGTATGTGTTGAATGCAGGGATAGGTGGAAGAGGTAAGATTGAAATAAATATGCAAAACAGGTAAGGCAGAGGAAACAAAATAATAGGGTCATAGAAGGTAAGATATCACCAGTACAAGAGATATTGACGTGAGAAATTGGAAACACTAAAGAGGAAGGCATAAATGCTTCAAGTAATGAAAAAAAATTTAAAAAATATTTATGGGGTGCTAGAAGTTGCCCTTTAGTATAAATCTACTGATCTAAGGGTAAAGACATTCAAATGTTCTGCAGTTTAAATAATGAAATGAATATGCCTTGCTGCAAATTTTTAACACAGAACCTCTAAAAAAATTATAGAGCTACTAAATTTCATCATAGTTTACTGTAATACAAACTGTACCTAAGTCTAGAATGTGCGTTAGAAATCAGAGCACTTGACCTAAAAAGGACACATGAGCCAATTATGTAAACCGTTTTCCACTATTATAACTGTTCCCGTGTCTTTTAGAGAACTGTTGACAGACACGTTGATGGCTGTGCCTGCTTATTCTCATCTCACATATGGGTGAGAGAATGGGCAGAGCCCTTGGCATAGCACTGTTCCAAATGTAAAACAAAATACATCTGAAGACCTCTTCTTTTCTTGGCTATCAGCCAAATAACCAGTGGTACTTCCAGTCCGTGCTGCATGTCGACGGAAATGATGGCTTAATTCCAGTTGGTCACTTTCATTTTTTCTAAGGCCATGCTTAAAATTGGAAAATTTTTTTTCTCTTCTATGCTTAAGTCCAGCAGATAGTTCCAGAAACTGGACATGGACAACCTAGTTAGTTAAACAGGGGGATGCGCCTCTGGAATATACTCTACTTCTGAGTAACCTGGGCCAAGCCTGCAGACATGACCTTTGGCTTGTGAGTTGCCCTGTTAACCCTCATAAGTCCATATTTTCTGGCATTTGCCGTCTGTGACCATCTTTTCCAGAATAATTGCAGATAAAGAAATGATGACCTCATAACTCCTTTACCCAAAGTTCAGTGTTTACACATTTCTTAATCTTGATAAAAGTGTCATAAATCCCTTTGCAAATGAGATTTTATTGCAACTCTTGGTTATAGAACAATAGTTTTCTTGCTGTGTACTCGTGTTTGCTTTGTAATTTTCTCATAAATATTTGTGTCTTTTATTTATTTACAAAATAATCTACATGCACTTAAAAGTATATGAAATCTCTTGGTTCAAAGAATGTTATTACTTAAAGTTACTAATATTTCTTCATTCTGAATTTCAAATTTTAATTTTTCTAAAGTGTTTTCATTTTATTAGTAATATTGCTTAGAAACAATAAAATATATTTTGTCTTAAGTATCTTAGACTACAGAATTTTTAAGTTTATCTAAATTTGGATAGATACTAGTTTTATTTTTAGAAATTGATACTAGAAAATTAATATATTCTTCGTTTGGGAAATTATGCAATAGTTGTCAGTCCCTTTAGAAAAAAATGTGACATTGCAATCCAGCTTTGTTGAACTTGGTGATTACTCTGGAGCTCTGGGAAATTAAAGACTCCTTAAGTGTAAAAAAAAAAAAAAAAATTTTTTTTTTTTTTTAAGTGTAGGAGCCCTGGTGGCACAGTGGTTAAGAACCAAAGCTACTAACCAAAAGTTGACAGTTCGAATCCACCAGCTGCTCCTTGGGAACCCTATTGGGGCAGTTCTGCTTTGTCCTGTAGCGTCGCTCTGTAGAGTCGGAATTGACTCAATGGCAGTGGGTTTTTTTGATTTTCATAAATGTAAAGAACATATTTAGAGTCTTGGAAAGGCAAGAGAAGTCATTTCAGTAGTAGAATGGAACTCCCAGAACCAGAAAAATGCTGTAACATTTTGAAATTGTTATTTTTATCCACTTGCTTATTTAACAGATATTGGGTTTTTTTATCATACGCCAGGAATAAATGTGAAGGCCCTAAACCTCCAGGCTCAGTAAGGGGCCCAGGTGGCTGGCACAGAGTGAGTGTGGGGAAGTGTATGAAATGAGGTCGGAGGTTCCACTGGCAGGACAGACACAGACTCACTTTTAGTCTGAGCGATGAGAAGCCATTTGAGGCATTTGAACAGAGGAGTATCATGATCTTACTTACATTTAATCCGGATTGTTCTTGTTTTGTTGAGAATAGACTCTAGGTGGTGGGAGGAGGAGCAGGGGTGTACACAGGGAGACAAGGCTATTGCGTTAATACATCCAAGAGCTGAGGGCAGCTGGAGGGGAGAGTGCGGGTGGGATGCAGTGAAAAGTGGTAAGAGGTGGCACGTGCATCCACTGAAACCCCTTTGTAACCGTCACGTGGTGGGAGCCCTGGTGACGTAGAGGTTAGGTGCTTGGCTGCTAACCAAAAGCTTTGTGGTTCGAATCCACCAGCCACTCTGTAGGAGAAAGATGCGACAATCTGCTTCCCTAAAGACTATAGCTAGGAAACTGTGGGGCAGTTCTACTCTGTCTTATAGGGTTGCTGAGTCGGAATCACCTTGATGGCAATGAGTCAGATCAGTTGAACCGTTACATAAGTCTTGAAAAATTCAAGGAAACTTTGTTACAATTGATTTGCTCAGCCAGGCATCCATTAAACTGAGAGTTCCTACATCTGCTGTAAAATTGAAATCCAATCACGTCTTGGCTGCAGTTTCGTGGATAACTGGTGGCAGTTGTCCATTTTAATTTAAATATCAGTGGGGAAGCTTCTGGATCCCTTAACTTGCGGGGACTTCCAAAATGGTTGCCGATTCCAGAAATCATCTGGTTGCTTGGCATCCATTTTGCTAACCCAATCCCAAGAGATTAGAGGAGGTGGGGAACCAGACTTTGCCTCCTCATTTCCCAGGATATAGATATCTCTGCTGTTTTTCTACCTGGTCCACTCTCTCCTCCCCAAACCCATTCCACTCCCTCACTCCTGCCATATACAACAGAAGATAAGAACTTTAACATGAGAAGTGGAACAGGACCATGGTCCAGTTCCTGTCCAGTAATCACCAACTGCACTATCATGTGAATTTTATTTTATTTTGGAGGTAACGCAGATAGATTTTGCGTGTGACGCTTGACTCTAAAGTTTTTATCTAAGGAACTAGAAGTATTGGATTGTCATTTCTTAAGATGAGAAGAATGTGACCAGGTTGTGGTAGGAAAAGCCGGATTTAATTTCGGACACACTGAATTTGAAATATAGCTTAGATAGTCAAGTGAATTTGTCAAATATGCAATGAGGTGTATGGCAGTTAGATATATGGGGTTCCGTGTGGAAGATAAAGTTAGGATTTATCAGCATTTAGATGGTCTATAAAGCCACGAGTACAGATGAGATCACTTAAGGAAATGAGTATAGATAAAGAGAAGTAAGCCCTTGAAGAACTTTATGAAGTGTAGGAGTGGGGAAGATGAGGAAGGAAATTTGGGATTAGGAGGAAAACCAGGGAATCATGATGCCCTGGAAGCCAAGTGAAGAGCTTTTTTGAAGGCAGAAAGGATGATCAGCTCTGTCAAATGCTGCTCCTAAAGGCAAGTAAAATGAGGACTTAGAAGGGTCCATGGAACTTAGCAACATGGAGGCTAAATAAACAAATAAGACAGTTTGGGTGGAGTCATGGTGGTGAAACGCTATCGAAAGGTCTCGAGAGAACGGGTTGGGAGAAAGTAGCATGTTTACTATTTCTCTTATGCATCAATTGCGTCGCATCTACTGTGGGCCAGGTGGTACCCACAATCTTAACCCTGTAACCAGAAGTTTTCAACTATGGCTTTTGAGCTGAGAACTGAATTACAAGAAAGAGCTAATAGAGATATAGTAGACCTGTCATTCTAGGCTGAGGTTCTGAGGAATGAGGCTGGAGTTTTCAAGGTCAAAAAGAAGGTCAGTGGCTTCAGTTATTCACTAATCAGGAAGGTGTTAGAAAGTGAGGTAGACACATAAGCATGGGCTAGATCCTTTTATAGGTGAGGAGAAATTTGGATTTTGTTGTGGGTGTGTTGGAAAGCCATTGGAAGATTTTTCTCAAGTGATTGATACAGTCTCATTTACAGTTTGATAAAGTTAGTCTAACTTCTTTGTGGAGAATGATCAGGAGGAGGGTTAAGGCTGAAAGCATAGACATGTTAGGAAGCCATTACTATATTCTTGGTGAGAGATGGTAGTGAGTTGAACCAGGGTGATGAAGGTGGAGACAGAGAGAAGTGTAGGTAGTCTCAAGTGTGTTTTGATGGCATTACTGACTGATCTTGCTGATAGATTTCATGTGAAAAGAGGAGGTAAAGCTTAAACTGAGACATGAAAAATTGACCCTATAATTCAGATTCTTTCCTTTTCTCCTTCTTAACTATCGCATTCACCTATTCCCTCTTTGTAGGGTAGCGACTGTCACCATTAATATAGGGCGACAGCCTCCTTTTCACTACTTTTAAGAAGTGCTTATAAACTAAAGACGATGTGAAAGTTTGAACATTAAGATTCCATAGGGACTAATGTTTAAATCATTCTAACTTGGTGGAGGAAGAGTGGAAAATGGAATGACAAAATTAGCTGATGACAATCCTGCTGGGTAGTAAAAAGCGAAGTGCAGCCAGCGACAGGATACATTTTAAAGGCCACATGAGTGAGAAAGGAGGAAGTAAAATTTAAAAGTGGGGAAGCTTGAGTTGGGGAGCAACTAAATAATAGGCTGATGAACTATTAGATAAGACCTGGAAATGAATTTGGGAGTTATTATTTATAGACCTTTCCCATATATTGTCATTGTAACTCCAACAATACAAAGTAACCATCAGAACACTGGACAACTTCATGAAGGTGCTGGGAGTAAAATATAAAACTGTATCTTATACTTGCCTAAGATATGGCAAAACTATTCCTGAAATAATGAATGACTGGATACACTCAACGAAACTGGAATAAAATCAGGTATTGTCCAGAGAAAGAAAGCCAAATGTTGGAGGAGGGGTGGCTCACCAATGAAAATGGAATAAGAAATTAGGAACTCCTGTCTGGAAAGTAAAGGCCGAGAGGTCTGTTAAATCAAAGGAAGGTAGGAGTAACATGAGTACAACCTGAAATGCAGCTCTGTGATACACGAACATCTATGCCATTATTCCATATGCCTTGGGTTTTTTGACATTGAACAAATTTTGTCAATCATATTCTCCTTTGCAGATGCTGGAATGCCCTCTTTCCTCCTAATCAATTTATCCTCTTCCTTCAAAACTCAGCTGAATGGTAACCTCATTTTGTCTAAACCCTTCCATACAGAGATACAGTGTTAGGCATTCAAACCATCCCCCACCCCCAGCCCTTTCCCTGGTTTCCATAGTCCCTCTGTTAATTTACATCCTCCTCTCTCTCTCTCCTCTTTCTCCGGTTCTCTCTCTCCAGCCTTAAATTCCTTGGTGGGCAGTGGCTGTGTTTTAGTAGTCTTTGCATTCCCCAGCCGAGTGGTGGACAGATGCTCTAAACTCAGTTTATGCTAGTTGGAGAGAGAATGTGAGCTGGACTTTGGTGAAAGGATAAAGTTTAAGTAACTGCAGAGATACAACAGTTCTGTTGGGGAAGATCTCTTATCCAATGGCCGGGTTGTATAAATGAACAGGCCACTCAGAGTGTGGTTTCACAAAAAATGTATGGTCCTGGCACCAGGTGTTAGGATGTAGTATCTTGGATTTCTCCCCAGAGTTACCATATCAGAATCCCTAAGTGATTCATAAGCACTTTGAAGTTAGAGAGTCAGCTGTAGAGGGCCAGTGTTGGGATTGTTGTGTTGTGTACCATCAAGTAGATTTTGACTCAGAGGGACCCTACAGGACAGATTAGAATTGTCCCATAGGGTTTCCAAGGCTCTCATCTTTATGGAAGAGATTGCCACATCTTTCTCCCGCAGAGCAGCTGGTGGGGTCTAACTGCCAACCTTTGGGTTAGCAGTGAAGTTAAGTGCTTAACCACTGTACCACCAGGGCTCCTGGTGTTGGGGATGGGTAGGAAATAAGTGAGGTTGATAAGTTATGGATGGCCAGACTGGAGAGGGCCTTGGCAGTGAGATGAGATGATATAAATCAGTAGGAATACTATAGACATATAAGAATCCTGCTGGGTTAGTGACTCTGCTGCCCATTAAGACAGTGTACCTGCTATCATGCTTTCTATATATTTGTATAGTATTGAAACAGCCGGTTTAATTAAAGTCATCTATGAGTTTATCCACATGTTAAATTTTCCTTTCAAAAATTATTATTTTAATTTTAATACAATGAAGAGGCAGTTCCCTGAATTATTTGGTTGCTACTGTTTTAAGTTTTTAAGGCTGTTTTAAAATTGCTTTAAGTAAACCATTGCCGCATAGGCACCGCATCCCTGTAACTTCGTGGAGACCCTGATATGCACGTTGCCTTGAGGTACTGTTAACATTCTCAACCTGGCAATTCCTCTGTGCCCAGCAACACTACGGTTTCCTTTGAAATCTGAGCTGTGTGCATTTTCCCTATAACTACAAAGTCTTTGCAAAAATAGGTGAAGCTCCGGAGTTAAGCACCTGAAGTAATATCCTAACTGTAAGGACGGCCGTGTAGTTGTTTTCCATAGTGCTTTTTATAGCCTGTGCTCTTTCAGCATGGATTTATTGACTCATTTATTGCATTGATGTCTATTCGTTTATTGTAACATTGATAATACTGCCAACAGGGAGAAGAGAAGATGGCTTTAAGATTTTAAGACGGCTTTAATGAGGCATTAAGTTTGGAATTTGTTTCTGGAGGCTTGTGAACTCTCAAATGTGTTACTTCTGTTACATAAAGACTATTAGGGTATCTTGGAAGTCAAGTTATTGCTATAGAAAGGATCACATTGGTAATTTGTTTCATCTGAAACACAGTTCTTGACTTAAAAAGGGAAACAACAGTGATTTGGGAGGGCTTTCGTTATGACCCAAGATGAATAAATTTACGAACCAGTTTCTCCACAAGTAGTGGAGCAGCAAGAATTAACTTTTAAAGGTGGTCTGGAGAATGAGGTGCTCTGTATGATTTTGATTCTCATCAACAATTTCCGCATTCATGAGTTGGCTGAAAAATCTTGGTGTTCCTTTAGCTGTGCAGAAAAATTACATGTAGAAATCTATGACTTATTAAAGTATTTTACCATATTGTTTTCAGGACTAAGCTGAAGAGAGGCTTGTTTTAGCTGTTTACTGAGAATATCTTATTGCTTTAATCAATTAATGGAGTAATTTTACTGAAGGTCCTCAGTTGAATATCTCTGTTTTGGACAATATTAAAACTTTCTTAGTGCAGAGACATGCTTAGAGATGGCTCAGGAACCATTGAGCTATGCTAGACTGAGAATTAGATCTGAAAACAACTTGGTTATGAGAGCTTGTAAATAATAAAAAAGCTTTTGCTTCTTTGTTAAGAAATGCCCTTAATTGTCACCAGAAATATTTTACATTTCTTGAGTTCTTAGGAGTGCTGTAAGCGATACAGGGTATTCTCTAAGAGCCTGTAAGTACAAAAGTATAGAGTTTTAAAAGAAATTGCAGAGACCTGTTCCAGACCCCTAATGTAACATATAAGGAAACAGAAACCTAACTTGATGTAATCAAAGAGATAAAATGAAAACCCACAAATTTAAATAGGGAAGAAAACTCTTCCAGCATGTATCATGTATTATCATTACCTATAATTTCAGTAATTTGAACAAGTGCAAGATTACTTTTATCTCAGTCTATATAAGGTAATGAGGAAAATTTCTCACTGATCTAGCTTGCATATGTACAGAAGACATACCAGTAACGGAGGTATATTTTTAACACCATCAAAAACTAAAACCACCACCCACTGCCCTCAAGTCGATTCTGACTCATAGTGATCCTATAGGACAGAGTAGAACTGCCCCCATAGAGTTTCCAAGGAGCACCTGGTAGATTCGAACTGCTGACCTTTTGGTTAGCAGCTGTAACACTTACCCACTACGCCACCAGGCTTCCTATTGAAAACTAAAGTGCTGTCCTTACTTCTGACACCATTCCAAGTTAGGTATGTACATGTATATGTCTCAAGAGAACGATGTTTGTGAAATTCATTTTTCAAAACGTATTGCAAATGTTTAGACAGTTTTTAAAAATAACTTCACTATGTTATTTGTAATTCTCAATGGTGGAAAGGTAGGAGCAGAGCTTCTAGCCTACATCTGGGCTGCCAGCATAACTGCCTTTTCAGCATCGTCATAATTTCATTATATTACTGCTTTGACAGAAGTCAGGGACTGTTTTAAAAGTCAATATTTAATTACAAGTTATAGATGTTTAACCAATTATAATGATTTAATTCAGCTACCAAACAGTAAAATAGTCAAAAAAAATTATTTTCTGCATTTATCTTGGAAACACATCAATTTTGCAAAAAGATTATAATAAATTATTTATATACTATATTTAGAACTTTTTAGATAATTACTTATAACAGCTATTCTATGTTCCTTTTTTTTTTTTTTTCCTTTTCTCAAAATGCGTTTACCTTAACTATTTAAGTACTTTCCTTTCTCAGAATGGCTCTGAAAAGGACTCTTGTAGCTTCATCCACTTAGGTGGGGTTTCTAGACCAGTAGAAAATCTTGCAATCCTATTTCTCCCTGCCTGGAATGGTATTTACCAATTAGGAAATGATAGGAATGTTTTCACTCAGCCGAATATTTCTGTGGCGTGTGGAAATGTCAGACCATGACAGCCAATTTTCTATTAAATTTCTGTATTTACTCATTTATTTATTTTCTTCATTAGTGAATCGGAAGGGCTCTATAAAATAAACTGCTTAACAACTTAAGTGTCTGTCATCTGGGACAGTCCTGTTTGGTAGATTTATTATCGTGATCCCTTCTCTAATAAGGTTACCAGTAACTTAGTTGATAAATGGATGCCCATCAAGCTCCACACCTACGCCCGTCCTCACCTTCCCACCTGTCTTTGTGATAATTTATGGGTGAAGAGCCTATTTACACAACTTTGGATCAAAGAGATACTCTCATAAACCTTGACTCTATTTACTTTAACATGATTTCAAACAATGCTGAATAATGAAGATGTTCTTTACCATTAGATAGTCTATGTGAAATTAATGTTTCATTCTTCTTTGAAAAATAGTCTACCTTCCCCTTTAGTTTTTTGCTAACATTCTTGAAGCCTCAAAAATAAGAAAAAGCTCATCTTCAAACAAATGCTTGATGACTGACTAACATCAGTCTTCAATTCTTGTGTAATGTAATGCAAAGATAATTTGAACTTAAAAAGAATAAATAATTTCTAAGACATTACTCTTCAAATATGTAAATTTGGATAGGGCTATGCATTTACTGTGGCCAAGAAGTCAAGAAGTCATGTTTGAAAATAATCCTTTTTAAGAGAGGAAACTATTCTCAGTATTAAAGAGAATGAAAAGTTATGTCACTGATGACTGACTGGTTTTGCCTACTGTACAGTGATAACATCTTACTGGTATTCTGGCAGTATTAACTCTTAAAAACTACATTCTTGTGTGATTTCCGGCTGTCATTGACTGTTACCAGAACAGGATAGCAGGTATTCTGGTAGGAATATGAATTATATATGCTCATTCATACCTTACAAGATACAGTGGTCAGTGGAATTTTCTGTACATCTCTAGATAGTGACACAGTATCCAATTTCTACAGGTAGAATATTTTGTTAGTAAATTCACTGTGTATTTTGGGTACAATTTAGAAAAACCTTTGCAAGATTCAAAATTTCTCATACACAGACATACATACACATGAAATGATAATACCTTCACGTTTAACTAGCTTAAAAATATTACTGGTGTCAAAGAATGTCAGTAGCATTCTAAATGTTTCTTTTAGTCATTAACCTTCATGGAACACGTTACTGTGCTCTGTGAAGGAATAACAGAGAGATGTAGTTGGAAAATAGAGTTGTCATTTTTCTATACCTCAAGTACCCATTTTATAAAGAAATGGTAATTTTAAGTGTGGTTGGGCTTTAAATTAGTCCTGGGTGAATAGTTCAGAAGAAAAAAAAAAGTCCCTTAGGACATCTTGACTTAATTTACAAGCTTGAACTTAAATAAAAATGTGTAGAAACTAACCTGCATTTAAATGGGTTGGGTATGAATGATTGTTGGTCTTAAAACCTGAAATATTATGTTGTAGCATAAAAATATATATGCCATGCTGTTATCGTGTTCTGATAATATTTATTCCAGGAGAGCTAATATTTTCAGTAGTTTTTTTTTTCAACAACTCTTGATTAGTATTATCGAACTTGATCCAAAAACGTCTACTTGATCAGATTTTTTAAATACTTTTGGAATTGTCATTAATTAATATTTATTGACCATTATTAAAGACTTAAATTTTAGTTGCCTGCTCTTCTACATCAGTTCTTACATTCAAATAATGCATGTCCCTATTTTAACGGTGTTATATTTCATTCACTATGATTTTTTTCCTACTTGATAGATTAAAAAAAAAAATAATAGAACTGATCTATAGTACATACTCAGTAATTGAATTTTTGTGCTGAAAGGAATCTAGTGATCTCCTGTTTCAGCTGACATATTTTACAAATAAGAAAACAGCCCAAGCCTTCGAATGATTTAGATTTCGTTCCAATTTCTAAACAGCAGATATATAAACAAACTTTTGAAGTATAAATTATTTATAAGTTTAAAACTGGTTGTATATCTCTCTAAAAAGGATCCATCTTAAGTTTACAGGAAAAACCAACCACAAGGGTGAATTGACCTTGAATGAGGACTTTAAGGACTCTTCTAAAGACTTAGAGTCCTTACGTGGCATACGTGGGTATGCACTGGGCTATTAACAGAAAGGTTGGTGGTTGGAATCCACCCTGAGGCACCTCAGAAGAAAGGCCCAGCTATCTGCTTCTGAAAGGTCACAGCCGTGAAAACTCTGTGGAGCACAGTTCTACTCTGACGCACATGGGATCACCCTGAGTTGGAACTGGTTTGGTTTTGATTTTCTGTGGGCTCAGTTGGGTGGTTCTCCCAACTCACATATCTCCTGCCTGGGCTGGGAAGACTCAACAGCTGGAGCGTCTAGTGGCTGTGCTTCTGGGTGGTCTCTCCACTTTGTCTTGCCAGCTCCCTCCAGAGGGTAGCCAGATTCCTAACTTGTTGGCTCTAGTCAGTCAAGATCTGTATCTTTAAGGAGAAAGAAGCAGATAGAAGCTGCACCCCCTATCCTAACCTAGCCTCAAAGGTCTCATAATGCCATGTTTATTCAAAGTGAGTCACTAACCCAGCTCATCTTGAAAGGGACAGGAGGGAATTTGACTCCATCTTTTTTTTTTTTTTTTTGTAGGAGGAGTGTTTTAAAATCATTGCAGTGGCTTTCAAGGTGGCTTTTGGTTTGGTTTTGTTTTGTCTTAGCTCTCTGGGAACTGTTTATGCTTTTCTTCTGATTCTTGGCAGTTCTTTGAATATGAGGTTGCTAGATTAGAAATCTCTGGATAAGCATAATTTTGCTGTGCCTATGACTAAGGCATTATGCAAGAACCTAATTTCCAGGATTGGAGACAGAAATTTGTCTCTTAAGGCAATCTGCTTTCCAGGGATCACTACCTGGAAACTGCTTGCTTTTGAGCCATGACCGATTGTCTCTCCAACTTTTTGGTTACAAAAGGAAATCAGTGTCTTGCCCATTTTCTTAGACTTCAACCAGATTCCTTGTTTCTTACCTAGTTTGTTTGGGTAAATAATGTGACAAGCGATTTGAATTATAATTATACCTTTGTTTATTGTTAAGCATAACAAAAAAATGTGATGATAAATTAGGTCAAACCGGATGATGACGTTAAGTAATAATATACCCATACTTGGCAAATAAACTGCTTACCACACATTAGAATGCCCATTTTTTGTGTCTGTATCATGAGCCCTGGTGTGGCGCAGTGATTAAGCCTCAGCTGCTAACTGAAAGGTTGGCGGTTTGAACCCATCAGCCGCTCCGTGGGAGAAAGATGTGGCAGAAGCAGACTGCCACATCTTTCTCCCACGGAGCGGCTGGTGGGTTCAAACCTCCAACCTTTCAGTGGGTTTTTTGAGGGGTTATGGTATTCTTGTTTTGGTTTTATATCATAAAACTGGTCATCTTGAATATTTGACATTAATTCAAAATAAAAGGAAACCTTTTATGAAAATCAACTAATTTTGCTGCTCTTAGTATTTTTTGAAGTTGCTTGTTAATATACTTTTTGTGTGTTCTTTTTTGCTAGTTAAGGAAGCTTAAAGACACACTGGAATAAGAATATACTCGTTCTAATTTTATAAATTGCATAAATTTATAAATTCAAATTTTGTATAAATTTTACTTTGTGTCTTTAAAGACATGCTTTTATGTATTTCAAATATGTCATCAAATGGGGAGGAATTTTCATTTATGAAAAATTATATGAATGAATAATGATACTTTCCTCACTCCACCTCACCACACCTTCTATTTTTTTTACCTCTTCCTCTTCAGTGTCTTTTCCTTACAGCTTATAGTCATGATCAGGTTTCTTTCATCCTTTACAAATCAAATATATTCTCCCTGGACTCTGACATCCTATTTTTAGCTTCTACCCTGATTGTCTTCTTCCTCTTTAAGCTATCAACAGAGTAACCCACACTTGTTTCCTCCATTTTCCCTTTCCATTCACTTATTCACCCTCTGTGCTCTGATTTCTCTACCTGTCACTTATCTGAAACTGCTCTTAATCATGAATTCGTACTGAGCAAACCTTATCGCTCTTCACTTTGTAGCGTTTGACCTTGTTTCCCACTCTCTACTCCTGAAATCTCTTGTACTCCTATAATTAAATCCTCTTCAGTTTTTCCTTTAACCTTTGCAATGCTTATTTTTCTTCCATTCAGTTTTGCAGACCCCAGAATTTTCTTTTCATTCTTCCTCTCATTCTATATGACCTTCCTAAGAAATTCAACTCAACTTCAAAATATATATCTTCAGACAACATTTTTTTCCTCCAGAACTCCAGTCATTTATTTCTGCTCTCTATTTGGCATGTATACTGCATATATCACAGATACCACACATATCACATCTGATATATGCATGTAAATACTTAACACAGAGTTCTACTTCCATTACAAAAATCTGTTTCACTTTCTGTACTTCCTTTCCTCCAATTGGGTAACCTTATCAGGCTTCGCTTTTTCTTTCTCTTACCATCTACATTCATTTATCCACCAACTTCTATTTAAGTTTGCTCTTTAACCTGTTACTATTACCTGAGGTTGTGTCCTTGTGTTCCATTCCCAGGGCTATTTGCCTATCCTCTTAAGATGCCCAGAGTCCTAGTTAGTAAGTGATAGTGACAAGATTTAAACCCACTTCTCTCTGCCTTTCTGTTTTACCGCCATACATACTACTGTCCCTATTTTGAATCAGTGACAACTTGAACATTAAACTCAGGACATGCAAAATAATTTCAGTATTCATTTTATAATTTTAACTATTTCTTTATAAAATAGTTAAAGTAAATTATTTTAAAGGTGTCAGTCACACTCATTGAATTTTGTATATAAAATGCATATAGATGGTGCAACCACGTTGGAAATCAATTCGGTGCTTCCATAAAAAGCTAGAACTACCATATGATCCAATAGTCTCACTCTTTGGAATATATCCTAGAGAAATAAGAGCCTTCACACAAACAGATATACGCACACCTATGTTCATTGCAGCACTGTTTACAATAGCAAAAAGATGGAAGCAACCAAGGTGCCCGTCATCAGATGAATGGATCAATAAATTATTATATTCATACAATGGAATACTACGCAATGATAAAGAACAATGATGAATCCGTGCAACAGCTTATAACATGGAGGAACCTGGAAGGCATTATGCTGAGTGAAATTAGTCAGTTGCAAAAGAACAAATATTGTATGAGACCACTATTATAAGAATGCAAGAAATAGTTTAAACCAAGAAGAAAATATTCTTTGATGGTTATGAGGGTGGGGAGAGAGGGAGGGAGAGGGATATTCACTAATTAGGTAATAGACAAGAACTATTTTAGGTGAAGGGAAAGTCAACATGCAATACAGGAGAGGTCAGCACAACTGGGCTAAACCAAAAGCAAAAAAGTTTTCTGAATACAACTGAACGCTTCAAAGGCCAGAGTACAGAGTAGCAGGGCAGGGGTTTGGGGACCATGGTTTCAGGGCACATCCAGGTCAATTGGCATAACAAAATATATTAAAACATTCTGCATCCCACTTGGGTGAGTGGTGTCTAGGGTCTTAAACACTAACAATCGGCCATCTAAGATGCATCAATTGTTCTCAAACCACTTGGAGCAAAGGAAAATGAAAACCCAGTGCCATTGAGTCGATCCCGACTCATAGCGACTGTGAGCCCAAGAGATAGAAAAGGCCACGTAAATCAGAGACTATATCAGCCTGAGACTAGAAGAACTAGATGGTGCCCGGCTACAACTCATGACTGCCCTGACAGGGAACACAACAGAGAATCCCTGAAGGAGCAGAACAGTGGGATGCAGCCTCAAATTCTTGTAAAAAGACCAGACTTAATGGTCTGACTGAGGCTAGAAGGACCCTGGAGGTCATGGTCCCCAGACCTTCTGTTAGCCCAAGACTTGAACCATTTCTGAAGCCAACTCTTCAGACAGGGATTGGACTGGACTATAAGACAGGAAATAATACTGGTGAGGAATGAACTTCTTGGCTCAAATAGACGTATGAAACCATGTGGGCAGCTCCTGCCTGGAGGTGAGATGAGAAAGCAGAGGGGGACAGGAGCTGGTTGAATGGACATGGAGAATACAGGGTGGAGAGGAGGAGCATGCTGTCTCATTAGGGGGTGAGTAACTAGGAGTAAATAGCAAGGCGTATATAAATTTTTGTATGAGAGACTGACTTGATTTGTAAATTCACTTAAAGCACTATTTTAAAAAAAGGGTTAAAAAAAAGAAAAAGACGCAACCAAGGAAGTCACATCCAGTGGCACAGCACATTGAGTGTGCTACAGAATACTCAGGTCTTTCAACAGACCTTTGGAACTACGACACATTGAAAAATTTATCATGTCTCTGGCCTGAATGTTTTTTGAAAATTCAGATAAGAAGTCATACAGCACAAAAACAAAAGATGTTTAGACCTCCACTGCAAAAGTTTTGTAGATCTAGAAGGAAACTGGATTTTCAAACATAGTCTTTGTTTCTTCTAGGCATGTAAGAAAACACAATTTATAATAAAGAAAATGTCCAAGTACAATGAAAGTAGCAGCGGTTTTTAAAAATGTTTGACTCATACAGTAAATCATTAATGTCTTTGGAAAAAAGTTTTTAATAGCTGTATTGGGGGAAGAAAAGTTAAAAATATATCCTGATAGCAGATTTGACAACAGGCAATACTTTCTATATTGTATGACATTATTTAACTGAAAATGTATTTTGTCTTACTTGTTTTTCTATATGTAATAAAGGTAAAGCAAAGTAGAAAATTCTTTAAAAAAAAAAAAAACCTATGTTCTTGAGATGAAAAGCTTTCTCCCAAATATATGCCACGAAATATGTTCACAGACAATATCTAAAGGCAACTGTAATTATATCTCAATGTTGGAGCATTTTATTTTATTTCATGTATTTTCTAATTTTCAAGTTTTCTATCAAAATCCTAACAAACGGGCTTGAAGAAATTCCGTTTTCTCCATCAAGCCTTCTTGAACAGGGACTCTTCTTTTTTCTCTGAATTCCCATTGCGACTCTTTGTGTACACAAACATAGTACTTACTGTAGTCTTCCATGAATTATGGTTATCTTTCCGCGTGTCTATGTATTAGCTCTACAATACAATTATAAGTTTCTTGGAAAAACAAAAGCATATAGGATTTTGAAGGAATCAGATTCATTTAATTATTTGTATATTCAATAAACATTTATTAATCACCTTATCCATAATGTCAGGCAGAGAAAAATAAGGTGAAGATACCAGCCTGAGTTAAATAACTGCCCCTAGCAACTCATAGACTCATGAAGAGGTGGGCATATATACAGATACAATGCAGTGCAATAGGTACTATACAAAGGAGTATAAAAAGGCATTAAGAGTCTCAGGGAGGGAGTAGCTTACTAACAAGAACAACAAAGAGAACTGAAAAGGCATTGCAGAGAAAGTATAAGCTGGATTGTGAAGAAAGAGCAGGGTCTTTCTGACAAATAATTGGGAGAAGTATGTTTTAAGAAGAGGAAACAACCCCCTCTAAAACAGGGAGTGGGAGTGCTGAGAAGGTTGGACTTTATTCTATGTACAAGGGCAACCACTGGACTTGTTTATGCAAATGAATCACTGAAGCTTATTTGTGATTACTCTAAATACGTCTGAGGTAGATTGGAGGGACTAGAGATGAAGCCAAGGAGATTAATTAGGAGACTAGTGCAAAAATCTAGGTGAGAGATAGAGATGGTGAGAACCCTGGCTAAGATGTTGACTCTGCAAAGAAGTAAGAAGAGAGAAAACAAGAACTAAGCAACACTGTGTTCTGAATAACCATCCAAATTCTGTATATGCACATTTTATGTTTGTATCTGTTTTCTTTTTCTTCTGCACTGCAGACATGGGATGTAGAGTTGGAAAGATCTGCAGAATCTTGGGCTGAATCTTGTTTGTGGGAACACGGACCTGCAAACCTGCTTCCGTCAATTGGACAGAATTTGGGAGCACACTGGGGAAGGTAGCTTAACCCATAACTTTTTGTTTCTGGAAACATGTTCAAAATGAAAATGCTTATTAATTCTTCTTTGAAAATTATCAGAGGCTTGATGCCTAAAGAGAAAACAAGTAAACACAGCACAAACAACAGAAAACAAATATTACACCAGAGTGATCAGCAGGTTTTTAGACTTAGTTTTATTTTAAATAATTGATAAATTAGCAAAGTAGTGGGTATAAATATTTAAGATGAATAATTTAAACAAAAATAGCTCTCTACCAAACTTGATCAATCTACTTTGCTAGATTTGGTTTTATGTTTTTTCCAACTTTGTTTTTTTATGATTATTTTCTTTTGAATAGGTATAGGCCCCCAACCTTTCATGTACAAGCATGGTATGATGAAGTGAAAGACTTCAGCTACCCACATGAGCAAGAATGCAACCCATATTGTCCCTTCAAATGTTCCGGACCTGTCTGTACTCACTATACACAGGTGTGTTTTAGGAATACTATATTCCTCTGAGTTAGCATAATTATAGGAGAACTTAGACTACTGAACATGTGTCTTTCTTATGTCATTTGGCATGGTTATTAATAAAACTCATAAGGTTATTGATTTATGTAAGATTAGGCTTAGACATTTCTATAAACAGTAAAAGTCATCAGAAAAATGGCCAGATGTCTAATTAAAAAGACATTATTTTAATGACTTTACTTATGAAACGTTTTTAATATAGCCCCAGTAAATGTCTGTGGAAAGAAGTTTACCACACCTTCAAAGTCAGGAGTGTTTATTATTTTTTAGAATAAAAGTACAGTTTTATTTACCAGTGACATTCATTATTTACATGTGGGTGACATTTCGTATTGGATATATTCTAAACTCCTAAATCAAACAGTTGAAGGTGAATTTAACAAGTAAAGCTCTCTAGTCTGTGTTATTACAATTTCTATGACTGATAATTAGGTAATATAAAGCATGTTCTGTATGTCTTTGTTGGAAACCCTGGTGGTTTAGTGGTTAAGAGCTACAGCTGCTAACCAAAAGGTCGGCAGTTCAAATCCACCAGGCGCTCCTTGGAAACTCTATGGTGCAGTTCTACTCTGTCCTATAGGGTTGCTATGGGTTGGAATCAACTGGACGGCAGCGGGTTTTTTTACAGGCATGTCTTTGCATGTGACAAGGTTAAGATCAGAATTGAACTACCTACCAACCAGTGGCACAGTGACAAGATCATGGTGCATAAGAAATTTGAAGACCCAAATTTTTGCTCCAGTATGTTCTGATTGAGATGGGAAATTCTCTTCCTTTGTCTGGCATAGAAATTCTTTTCCAAGTTTCTGCATAGAAATGTTAATACTGCATTTGGGTTTGTGAAGATACTCATTTTGAATTTATTTGGTAAATTTGTATTTTGAAAATGCTTCTTTTTATAGACAGTAGAGTTATTTTACCAGATCTCTTTTTAAATTGAATCAAGAACTTCCCAGAGTCTCAGGAAAAATATTCTTTTTGTGATTGCCTCATTTCATTTTAAATGATAAATGCTTGTTTCTCAAGTTCAGCTTTTATATTTTCTCTCAGATACGTTGTTGTCTTATTTTGTCTTAGCCTGTGTTTTCTGAGCCTGTCTTCTCTCTAATGTAGGTGGTGTGGGCAACAAGTAGCAGAATAGGTTGTGCCATTAATCTGTGCAACAACATGAACATCTGGGGGCAGATATGGCCCAAAGCTGTCTACTTGGTGTGCAATTATTCCCCAAAGTGAGTCAACAAAAATGCTACTTTCGTGTCTGTTTTTTTCCTTAACAACATGAAAATAACTTTAAAATTCTGAATTTTTCTTATTTTTCATTATGTATCATTCAGCAAAGTATATTGCATTTATCAGTTTTAATATGACAACAGTTATCACTTGCCTAATGCATAAAATCAGTGTTTAAGGGGAATATGAAAATTAAAAATATCTTTGTGAAGTTAAAAAATCATGTATTTTATACCTCTGGTTTTACTTATTGTACTCTTGTATTCCATAAGTATTTACTAATTTTGATTTATTAGAGATTAGAAACTCTAGATTAATTAAGAAATATATTTTCACCTATTTAAAGACCATTTGAATGATGACACTGAAAATATTACACAACTGAACTTAATGTCAAATTTAAGTCTAAAATCTGTTTTTATTAAAACAAATGAAATGCAGATGAATGTTCCATAGCATAGTTTGATGTTGTGAAAATACTCGATTTTATAATTTTTAACAGTATGCATAATGAATTGCATATTTTCAGAAGAATAAGACGGTAATCTATATTTAAACCTACTAACCAAAAAGAGGAGCCCTGGAGGCGCAGTAGTTACGAGCTTGGCTGTTAACCAAAAGGTCGGCAGTTCGAATCTACCAGCTAGCTGCCCCTTGGAAACCCTGTGGAGCAGTTCTACTCTGTCCTATAGGGTCACGATGAATTCGAATTTACTTGATGGCAATGGGTATTTAACCAAAAGGATGCTGTGCTAAAAGATATACATGTCTTAAATCTACATACCAAAATCATTATTTGGAAGATTCTCATATAGTAATATTTTGTAGCATCTTATAAATTATGTTATTTGACTGCCTCTTAATAGAGTGGATTATCTCTTTAAGGGGAAACTGGTGGGGCCACGCCCCTTACAAACATGGACGACCCTGTTCTGCGTGCCCACCTAGTTTTGGAGGGGGCTGTAGAGAAAATCTGTGCTACAAAGGTATGTGGCATTATGCTGTTATATTCAATTTGAATTATTTAATCCAACTTCTGCGTTAACTTGTGTTAAAAAATCCAAAGATACATTTAATTTTTACATGAAAAACTTCCAGAGCTCTAGATTTATAACGAAACCATTTAAAATATTTATATTAAAAAGTCTGTTATACCAGTATGTCTCTCAATTAAGCTTTCATGCTTATTCCAGGTAACCACTTCCAGTTCTTTTTTAGATTAATCACAGACTGACAAGTATCTCCATATTCTTAAAAGCTGTCTTCATGTATTGTTGACAAGAGTTATTTCCATAACTGTCATCATTTTTGAAGGGATTAGCAACTGAATTTAACATAGTTTATTTTGAGTCTTTTAAAAGGTTTTAGCAAAACATCTATCCATAGATTTTATTGAACGATTTTGCATGTCTCAGTACAATTTCTCATGCTGAAATAACAACAAAAAAAGTATAAAAGTGTTGTAAAACTATTGTAAATGTAGTGCTCTCCTATGCACTTGACCTCTTAAAAATGAAATAAATATGGTGCCCTATGTATAGCCTGTGAAGATAAAATGTATGTGACAAAGCTTTGTAGGAAATCATGCTCTTATTTGGCATTCAAGTGAGTATTTTTTATTCCCTTGTACTTTTTTTCTTAATGATGACTAAATAAAGATTAATGCAGGTGAAATGTAGCAGAAAATATTTGAAAAAATGCAACCCTTTTCAATGTTCATCAAGAAATGTGATTTTTATTTCCTTAACGACTGAATGCTCATTAGCTATAGCAGGCAGACAAGAAGTGACCATGTATTTACTCTGTTGTATTAGCCATCTTTTAATTCTTAGAAGCATTTGAAGCATTTTTTCAGTGACTGAGTGCCCATCTGTTTTTTTCTCCTCTCTATCCCCAAACCTCCAACCTATCTGCCCCTTCACTAGTTGTTCTTTGTTGCCATTGAGTCACCTTCTACTCATGATAACCTTATGTATAACAGAAAGAAATGTTGCCTGGTCCTGAGCCATCCTCATGATGGTTAGTATATCTGAGCCCATTAAGTCTGTTGAAAACCTTATGGATAACAACAGAATATTACCCTTTCATTAAGAACCACTACATTTTACTTAATGCTGATCTTACTCTGACTTCCTATTTCCATTCCCAAAGTTCTGAGGTCTTGGACAGGCATAAAACAAGGCTGAAACACAGTAATGTACTTCTCCAAAATGTTCTACTGTCAAGCCCACGATCGAGGCCAATCTGGGGGAAAAAAAAAAAAAAATTCAAGCTGAAATTACTCTCCATCTTCAACTCTGAATTTCTGCTCATGGAATTTCCTTCTGAAAAAGAAAAACCTTTACGTGTAAACTGATGTCACAAATAACAAGAACATGTCAATCATTTAGATCAAAAATTTTTTGGAGGGGAGAATTCTATATGCTGTCTTCCTCAAAGTATTAAGAATATGATTTAATTTGGAAAAAACAAATTCCTGAAACACTGACTTCATTTGATCAGTAGATTTCATGGTTTCAGTATGAAAACCTAACACTGATAACATACTGCAATCTAAGAAATGTTTGGAAGGTGACAACCCTAAGTCAAAACCTTTGCCAAAGACAGTATTGTCTTCTCTAGTTTTAAATGTTAAGCAGGCACTTAGAGGTATATCAATTTTGGGATTTTTGTGTAGATGTTAACATGGGTTTCATGTCTCTTCAATCCTTTCTGTCAAACAGAAGGATCAAACAGCTATTACCCTCCTCGAGAGGAAGAAACAAATGAAATCGAACGGCAGCAGTCACAAGTCCATGACACCCACGTTCGGACAAGAGCGGATGATAGTGACAGAAATGAAGTCATAAGCACACAGCAAATGTGTAAGACCTTTGCTTTTCAGTAACATGATTCATTTATAGAAATTTAAAAAGTTTAAATAGATAGCATATCCATCTCTATTTTATTATTACTTTGTCTATTTTTAGAATGGAAAATGTTTAGCATTGGGCTAAAAAGAATGAAGCATAGCAGCTTTCTTTCCAAATTTTAAACTGCTCTTTATGTGGGCTTTCCTGCTTTAAGTAATCTACAATATGTGTGGGAATCAAACTATTTATAGATAATTCTTTGTTAATGTATTTCTCTCTTGGGAATGTCAAGCTATTAGTACTTTCTGACACATTACTGTTTTACTCTTTATATCTGGGGTGTGTATGACTGTTTAAATATCTAACTGGGCAGATAATGGTATGCCGTCATCCGCAAAAGCCAATGCTTACAGCCCAAACTTTAGAAATATGTCTGAATTAATGATTGCCATGATCCTCTGGGAAACCCTTGTGGTGTAGTGGTGAAGTGCTATGGCTGCTAACCAAAAGGTCAGCAGTTCGAACCCACCAGGCGCTCCTTGGAAACTCTATGGGGCAGTTCTGCTCTGTCCTATAGGGTCGCTATGAGTTGGAATCAACTCGATAGCAACGGGTTTGGTTTTTTAACGGCATGATCCTTTTAGATATTGCCTGGGCATTGCCTTTTGGGATTAAGCTTTCATGGACAAAAAAAAAAAATTTTTAATTTGTTTTCCGAAACCTAAATCCAAGTTAAAGTATGTTGGTCTGTTAAAACCCATTTGTTGAGCATCGTATCTAATTTTATATGGAGCATCCTTTCCCTGCATGATCTGTTGCAGCACTGGCAGGAACTTATGTGTATTTTAAAAAATAAATAAGCTTTTTAAAACTAAGTGCTTGGTGTCGACATACTATAGCAGCATTTCAGCATTTACTATATGGTCAATACTGTGCTAATCATGGAGGATGCTGGGGATAAAGTTACGATAAAAATCAAGCACAATTCCTCCTCCAGTGGGAAAGATAATGGTCTAAATGATATAAAACTAAAACCGAGATAGGTGTTACGAAGAGGTAGCTGTTTACATAAAATTGGACTCTGTCACAGTGGAAAAATTGGATAACCGCTATTTAAAAATATTTTTTCACAGTATTTCAGGACTATGGGTAGCATTACAGCTCTCCTTAATGCTAGATCACAAATTTCTTTTTCTTCCATCTTCCTTTCTTTTTCTTTTTTTGGAAATAGAATTACTTGTTCCCACTTAGAGCTCTGTTCTGTGAAAAACACTACATTTTAGTTTACAGTAGAGAATTACATCCAAAGTTCAAGTGATCTTAGTATTTTCTTACATAACCTTCTTCTTCTTTCAACTACTTTTAATGTTAAGTAGTTGGATTAAATAGGTTCCAGAAATTTCACAACTGTGTAGTGATTAAATATAGGCATACTTGACCTATAAAATCTCTAATTCTACTTTTCCTGGATTAATCCATGATTATGTGGTCCTGTTCTTAATCTAATGAGGTATTTATAAAAATAATACTTATTATGTTCCTAAAGTGGTTTTGCTCTCAGAAAACCTTTGGTGGTATAAATATTATATTGCACTTGATTGATGGCACACCGAAGCTTCAGAGAGTTTAAATACTTGCTCATGATGAAATGAGTAGTAAATGATAGAGCAGAACACAAAACTAAAACTAAAACAGCACTCTGCAGAGTAAAGGAGGTTTTCTGGTTCTTAGCCTGCCTGACTCAATGTCCACTGCACCATGATGCTTTCTATCTTGTGACTACAGGACTACTGAGATAACCGTTTTTCAGAAAGTTCAGTAGTAGTTTATACAACAATTAACCTCTTTTACATTACCTAAATTATTATTTTTTCTCCTTTTAGCCCAAATTGTTTCTTGTGAAGTAAGATTAAGAGACCAGTGCAAAGGAACAACCTGCAATAGGTATCATTTACTATTATTCTCAAAATTAACTGACAAAATATGAGAATTATTTTGACTTTTTACTGAAATTCAGAGAAACTAAAATTTTTCCTTTGCAATTCTTTCATTCAGATATGAATGTCCTGCTGGCTGTTTGGATAGTAAAGCTAAAGTTATTGGCAGTGTACATTATGAAATGGTAAGCATTATAAATACTATCACATGGGGATATAGCTCTTCATATAATACTTGATTTTTTAAGGTAAAAAGCCTAGACTTATAAAAGTACACCTACTCCTCACTTACTGACCATCTCATTATCTGACATTTTGCATTTATAGCAACGGTAAAAAATCTACTATCCAACTATTTTGTGCATTAACGACGTACGTCTGGCAGTAACCTAACGCCAAGGTGCAAGGCAAGAGTATTGCTGGCTGTGATGGTTAAGGATGTGTGTCAGCTTGGCTGGGTCAAGATTCTCAGTAGCTTGGCAGTTATGTAATTTTGGAAGTTATGTAATGATGTAGTCATGCTCCATTTTGTGATCTGATGTGGTCATCCTCCATTTTTACATAATGCCGATTTTTGCATAATGAGCTGACCTTTGGAACCTACCATGTGGATAAGTGAGAAGTGGGTATATAGATATTTCACTCAGAAATGTATATTTGAAGTCATGTAAGTAGTAACTCTTACTCTCCTAGGCAGAATTCTAATATTTTACCATCCTTTTCTTCCCTCCTTTTCTCCAAGCAATCTAGCATCTGTAGAGCTGCAATCCATTATGGTATAATAGACAATGATGGTGGTTGGGTAGATATCACTAGACAAGGAAGGAAAAATTATTTCATCAAATCCAATAGAAATGGTGTTCAATCAATTGGGTAAGTATCAAATGATCTTTTGGATCAGATGATTTTAAATTGTAACTATGAGTTAACATATTTTTTTAGAGGAACTCAGAATTTGGTCTGTAAAGACTTGATAATTTTCAAGGTTCATTCTATGTGCATACTTTCCATAGACAGAAAGAAGAAAAAGCATCTAAAACTTCCAAAGTTGACCCCTTTTGCTTATAAGGGATATGCTGATATCTAAATTTACAAAAATTCAGAGAATGTACCAATTTACAGTGAATCCCAGTGTGAAGCAATGCATTTTTTTAGCTGTGACAAAAAATACCCCAGAGAAGACTAATGATTTGCATGTTTTTGGTGTCCTCTTTAGGGGAAAGGGAAGCCATAGAGGTTCAATGGTGCCCTGGTGGCACAGTGGTTAAAATTCAGCTGCTGACCAAAAGGTTGGCAGTTTGAATCCACCAGCCAGCCACTCCTTGGAAACCCTAGGGGGCAGTTCTACTCTGTCCTATAGGGTCACTGTGAGTCGGAATCAGCTGGGCAGCACTGTGTTTTTTTTTTTTTTTTTTAGTTTTTAGAGACACAGTGGTTCAGCGCTTGGCAGTTAACCAAAAGGTCAGCAGTTCAAACCCATGAATGACTCCATGGGAGAAAAGACCTGCCAATCTGCTCATGTAAATATTATAGCTGAGGAAACCCTATGGGGCAGTTCTACTCCATCTTGTAGGGTTGCTATGAGTTGGAATTGACAACACACAAAAACAACAGCAACATTTAGGGAAAATGGATGATTTCATGCAACTTTATTAATGAGAAAAATTAGGTTAATAGGTAAAAGACCATTTTGAAAAGTTCTCTAACTATGTAATGTACTATGTCATTTTTCTTTTGTCTATTTAAATGAAACTTACTCAATATAATAGCATTAATTAACTTTTTTAAAATTTATTTTGTTGTTGAGAATATACATAGCAAAGCATATATCACTTCAACCTCTTCTACATGTAGAATTCAGTGACATTGATTACATTCTTGTGCTACCATTTTCACCCTCTTTTTCTGAGTTGTTTCTCCCCGATTAACATACACTCACAGCCCTCAAAGTTCCTATCTAATCTTTCAGGTTGCTGTTGTCACGTCAATAGATCTTAAATGAACATAATGCTCAAAGCAGATATTTTTTCTTTTTCTTTTTTACTATGTTTTAAAGGAAAGTTTAGAGTTCAAGTTAGTTTCTCATACAAAAAATTGTACATACATTGTTGTATGACCCTAGTTGCTCTGCCTATAATGTGATAGCACACTCCCCCTCTCTACCCCAGATTTCCTGTGTCCATTCAACCGGCTCCTGCCCCTTTCTGCCTTCTCGTCTCGCCTCTGGAGAGGAGCTGCCCATTTAGTCTCATGTGTCTACTTGAGCTAAGAATCACACTCTTCACAAGTATCATTTTATGTCTTATAGTACAGTCTAATCTTTGTCTGAAGAGTTGGCTTTGGGAAAGGTTTTAGTTTTGGGCTAAGGAAGTCCAGGGGCCATGTCTTCAGGGGTCCCTCCAGTCTCAGTCAGACCATTAAGTCTGGCCTTTTTACAAGAATTTGAGTTCTGCACCCCACTTTTCTGCTGCTCCATCAGGGACTCTCTGTTGTGTTCCTTGTCAGGACAATCATTGCTGGTAGCTGGGTACCATCTAGTTCTGGTTTCAGGCTGATGGAATCTCTGGTTCATGTGGCCCTTTCCGGCTCTTGGGCTAATATTTTCCTTGTGTTCTTCATTCTCCTTTGCTCCAGGTGGGTTGGGACCAAATGATGCATCTTAGATGGCCACTTGCTAGCTTTTAAGACTCCAGATGCCACTCACCAAAGTGGGATGCAGAACATTTTCTTAATAAACTTTGTTATGTCAGTTGACCTAGATGTCCCCTGAAACCATGGTCCCAGACCCTTGTCCCTGCTACCCTGTCCCTCGAAGTGTTTGGTTGTATTCAGGAAACCTCTTAGCTTTTGGTTTAGTCCAGTTGTGCTAACTTCTCCTGTATTGTGTGTTGTCCTTCCCTTCACCTAAGATAATTCTTGTCTACTATCTGGTTAGTGAATACCCTTTTCCCTCCCTCCCCACCCTCATAACCATTGAAGAATGTTTTCTTCTGGGTTTAAACCTTTTCTTCAGTTCTTATAATACTGGTCTCATACAATATTTGTCCTTTTGTAACTGACTAATTTCACTCAGCGTAATGCCTTCCAGGTTCATCCGTGTTATGAGGTGTTTTGCAGGTTCATCATTGTTCTTTATCACTGTGTAGTATTCTATTATGTGAATATGCCATAATTTGTTTATCCATTCATTCCTTGATGAGCACCTAAGTTGTTTCCATCTTTTTGCTATTGTGAACAGTGCTGCAGTGAACATGGGTGTGCATATATCTATTTGTGTGACAGCTCTTACTTCTCTAGGATATATTTCAAGGAGCGGGATTGCTGAATTGTATGGTATTTCTATTTCTAGTTTTTTAAGGGAGCACCAAATCAATTTCCAAAGTGGTTGTAATATTTTACATTCCCACCAGCAGTGTGTGAGTGTTCCAGTCTCTCCACGACATCTCCAACATTTATTATTTTGTGTGTTTGGATTAATGCTAGCCTTGTTGGGGTGAGATGGTATCTCACTGTAGTCTTGATTTGCATTTCTCTAATGGCTAATGATTGTGAGCATTTCCTCATGTATCTGTTAGCCACCTGAATGTCTTCTTTGGTGAAGTGCCTGTTCATATCCTTGCCCATTTTTTAATTGGGTTATTTGCGTTTTAGTTGTTGAGGTTTTGCAGTATGTTGGTAGATTTTAGAGATTAGACACTGATCGGATTTGTTATAGCCAAAAATTTTTTCCCAGTGTGAAGGCTGTCTTTTTATTCTTTTGGTGACATCTTTGGATGAACATAAGTGATTTTTAGGAGCTCCTAGTTATTCTAGTTTCTCTTCTGTTGTTTGTGCATTGTTTGTTATGTTTCGTATTCTGTCTGTGCCATGTATTAGGGCTCCTAGGGTTGTCCCTTTTTTTTTCTTCTATGACCTTTATAGCTTTAAGTTTTATATTTAGGTCTTTGATCCATTTTGAGTTAGTTTTTGTGCATGGTGTGAGGTATGGGCCTTGTTTTATTTTTTTTTGCAGTTATCTAGTTAGGTCAGCACCATTTGTTAAAGAGACTGTCTTTTCACTAATTAACAGACTTTGGGCCTTTGTCAAATATCAGCTCCTCATAGGTGGACGAATTTACATCTAGATTCTCAATTCTGTTCCACTGGTTTGTGTATCTGTTGTAGCAGTACCAGGCTGTTTTGACTACCATGGTGGTATAATAGGTTCTAAAATCAGGTAGTGTGGGGCCTCCTACTTTGTTCTTCTTCAGGAATGCTTTACTTATCTGTGACCTCTTCCCTTTCCATGTGAAGTTGGTGATTTATTTCTTCATCTCATTAAAGATGCCATTGGAATTTGGATCGGGATTGCATTGTATCTGTAGATCCCTTTGGGTAGCACTGACATTTTCACAGTGTTGAGTCTTCCTATCCATGAGGAAGATATGTTTTTCCACTTACGTAGGTCTCTTTTGGTTTCTTGCAGTACTGTTTTGTGGTTTTCTTTGCATGGTCTTTTATGTATCTGGTTAGATTAAGGCAGACATTTTTTTACTAGTTAAGCTAAACTATTGCTCAAGCACAGCAACTATTGTGAGGGTGATGCAGAACTGGGCAGTGTTTCATTCTGTTTTAAATAGGGTTGCAGTAAGTTGGAATTGACTCAGCGGCACCTAACAGTTGTCTGGTTTTAAGAATACTCCAGGGGATATTTTTAGTTTAACTTCTAAAGATTACCTCAGGGCAATAGTTTTAGGGGTTCGTCCAACTCCCATGGCTCCAGAAAGCTTATGGAGTCCATGAGAATTTGAAATTCTCTTCTGTGTTTTGTGCCTTTTGATCAGGATTCTGAACGGCAGCCAGACACCATCCAATTTTTCTGGCCTAATGGCAGAGGAACCAGTTGTTCATGGAGGCAATTAGCCACACATTCCATATCCTCCTTCTATTCCTGACTCTCCTTCTGTTCCTCCAGGTGAATTGTCATGCGTTGGATGTCTGCTTGCAATCTTTTAAGACCCCAGGCACTATGCACCAAACTAGGAGGTAGAACAGAAGCACTAAACACGTTATTAGGCCAGTTAACTGGGATGTCCTGTGAAACCATGACACTAAACATCCAAAACAAGGAACCAACCAACTCCCATGAGGTTTTTGGATGTATATAAGCAGACTCAGCAGCTGCTCTATTTTTTGGTCATTGTTGTAAATATATCTATCACACAACTTTTGCCAGTTTGTACAACTCGTTGACAACCTTTACAATAATCGGCTGTGCAACCCTACCCTTAATAAATGCAATTTTTGCATCACCATTAACTCCCTCTTTCCCCCTCCCTCCTGCCCCTGGAAAGGGGTTTAGTGGTGCAGTGGTTAAGTGCTTGGTTGCTAACTGAAAGATCAGTAGTTTGAACCCACCAGCAGTTCCAGAGGAGACAGATGTGGCAGTTTGCTTATGTAAAGATTTGCAGCCTTGGAAACCTTATGGCGCAGTTCTACTCTCTTTTGTACCTGTACCTGTTGCCGTCGAGTTGACTCTGACTCATAGCGACCCTATAGGACAGGGTAGAACTGCCCCATAGAATTTCCAAGGAGCACCTGGTGGACTCGAACTGCCAACCTTTTGGTTAGCAGCTGTAGCTCCCAACCACTACGCCACCAGGGTTTCCGTCTCTTCTGTAGGGTTGCTATTAATTGGAATTGATTTGATGGCAGTTTTTTTTTTTTTTTTTTTTAATTTTTTATTGTGCTTTAAGTGAAAGTTTACAAATCAAGTTGGACTCTTGTACAAAAATTTATAAACACCTTGCTATATCCTCCTAACTGCTCTCCCCCTGATGAGACAGCACACTCCTTCGCTCTGCTCTCTTGGCGTCCATTCGGCCAGCTTCTGACCCCCTCTACCCTCTCACCTCCCCTTCAGACAGGAGATGCCAACATAGTCTCATGTGTCTACTTGATCCAAGAAGCTCATTCTTCCCCAGTATCATTTTCTATCCCATAGTCCAGTCCATCCCTGTCTGAAGAGTTGGCTTTGGGAATGGTTCCTGTCTTGGGCTAACAGAAGATCTGGGGACCATGACCCCCGGGGTCCTTCCAGTCTCAATCAGACCGTTAAGTTTGGTCTTTTTACGAGAATTTGGGGTCTGCATCCCGCTGCTCTCCTGCTCCCTCAGGGGTTCTCTGTTTTGTTCCCTGTCAGAGTAGTCATCAGCTGTAGCCAGGCACCATCTAATTCTTCTGGTCTCAAGCTAATGTAGCCAATTTTTTTTTTTTTTCTTTTTACTGCCCTTGGTAACGACTAATAAATTTTGATCTCTATACATTTGCCTTTTCTTGTCTATTATATATAAGTGAGATCAAGCAATGTTTGTCCTTTTGTGATTGACTTATCTCACTCAGTGTAATGCCTTCAAGCTCATCTATACTGGAGCATGTATCCAGACTTGGTTTTTCCTACTGGCTAAGTAGTACACCACTGCATGTATGTACATTTTGTTTATCCATTCATCTGTTGATGAGCATTAGGTTGTTTCCACCTTTTGGCTGTTGTGAATAGTGCTGCAAAGAACACTGGTGTACAATTTCTGCTTGTCTCTGCTTTCAGGTCTTTTGCGTATATACCTGGGAGTGGGATTACTAGGTCATGTGGTAGTTCTGTTTTTAGTTTTCTGAGGAACTGCCACACTTTTCCACAACAGCTGGACCGTTTTGCATTCCTACCAGCAATGGACAAAGGGTTCCAGTTTCCCCACATCCTCACCAATATTTGTTGCTTTCTTTTTTTTTTTTAATCTTAGACATTTTAATGGGAGTGAAATGGTGTCTCGTTATGGTTTTGATTTGCATCTCTCTGATGGCTAATGATATTGAGCATCTTTTCATGTGTTCAGTGGCCATTCGAATGTCCTCTTTGGCAGAATATCTAATTCAAGTTCTTTGCTCATTTTGTAATTGAATTATTTGTTCTTTGTGTTGTTTAAGTTGCTGAAGTTTTATATATATATATATATATATATATATATATATATATATGTCACTAGATTCTTATCAGATGCATGGTTTCCAAAAATATTATCCCAGTCAGTAGCTTGTCTTTTCACTTTTTGGTAAAGTCTTTTGATGAACAAAAGTTTTTAATTTTTATGACATCCCATTTATTTATTTTGTCCCATTTTTTTTTTTTTTAAATTTTTTCACTCAAAATTATTCGGTTTGTAAAAAACTGGACAGGCTGGACCCCCACGTGTCTGTCTGTTTGCCATACTGTAGAGGCTTGCATGTTGCTGTGATGCTGGAAGCTATGCCATTGGCATTCAAATACCAGCGGGTCACGCATGGAGGACAGATTTCAGCTGAACTTCCAGACTAAGACAGACTAGGAAGAAGGACCCAGCAGTCTACTTCTGAAAAGCATTAGCCAGTGAAAACCTCATGAATAGCAGTGCATCGTTGTCTGATGTAGTGCTGGAAGATGAGCCCCCCAGGTTGGAAGGCACTCAAAAGATGACTGGGGAAGAGCTGCCTCCTCTAAGTAGCAAGTAGAGTCAACCTTAATGATGTGGATCGAGTAAAGCTTCCGGGACCTTCATTTGCTGATGTGGCACGACTCAAAATGAGAAGAAACAGACACAAACATCCATTAATAATTGGAAACTGAAATGTATGCAGTGTGAATCTAGGAAAATTGGAAATGATCAAAAATGAAATGGAACACATAAATATAGATACGTTAGGCATTAGTAAGGTGAAATCCACTGGTATTGGCCATTTTGAATCAGACAATCATATAGTCTGTTATGCCGAGAATGACAACTTGAAGAGTAACATTGTTGCATTCATTGTCAAAAAGAACATTTCAAGATCTATCCTGAAGTACTGTGCTGTCAGTGAGAGGATACTATCCATATGCCTACCAGTGAATGCAACTATCCACACCAATCACTAAGGCCAAAGATGAAGAAATTGAAGATTTTTATCAGCTTCTACAGTCTGAAATTGATCCAACATGCAGTCAGGATGCATAGATAATTACTGGTGATTGGAATGTGAAAGTTGGAAACAAAGAAGGATCAGTAGTTGGAAAATATGGCCTTGGCGATAGAAACAATGCCGGAGGTTGGAATAATTTTGCAAGATCCATGAATTCTTCATTGCAAATACCTTTTTTTCACCAATATAAATGGCAATTATACACATGTACCTTGCCAGATGGAATACATAGGAATCAAATCTACTACATCTGTGGAAAAAGACGATGGAAAAGCTCAATATTATCAGAACAAGGCCAGGGGCCGACTGTGGAACAGACCATCAATTGCTCATATGCAAGTTCAAGTTAAAACTGAAAAATCAGAGCAAGTCCGTGAGAGCCAAAGTACGACCTTGAGTATATCCCACCTGAATTTAGAGACTATCTCAAAAATAGATTTGACATGTTGAACACTAATGACCGAAGACCAGACGAGTTCTGGAATGACATCAAGGACATCATACATGCAGAAAGTAAGAGACCACTGAAAAGACAGGAAACAAAAGGCCAAGATGGATGTCAGAGGAGACTCTTAAACTCACTCTGGAATGTCGAGCAGCTAAAGCAAAAGGAAGAAATAATGAAGTAAAAGAACTGAATAGAAGATTTCAAAGGGTGACTCGAGAAGGCAAAGTAAAGTGTTACAATGACATGTGCAAAGAGCTGGAGATAGAAAACCAAAAGGGAAGAAGACTCTTGGCATTTCTCAAGCTGAAGAAACTGAAGAAAAATTTCGAGATTCAAGTTGCAATAGTGAAGAATTCTATGGGGAAAATATTCAGTGACGCAGGCAGCATCAAAAGAAGATGGAAAGAATACACAGAGTCATTATATCAAAAAGAATTAGTTGAGGTTTAACCATTTCAAGAGGTAGCATATGATCAGGAACCAGCAGTACTGAAGGAAGAAGTCCAAGCTGCTCTGAAGGCATTGGCAAAAAACAAGGCTCCAGAAATTGACAGGATATCAATTGAGATGTTTCAACAAACGGATGCAGCTCTGGAAGTGCTCACTCATCTGAGCCAAGAAATTTGGAAGATAGCTACCTAGCCAACTGACTGGAAGAAATCCATATTTATGCCTATTCCCAAGAAAAGTGAGCCATCTGAAGGTGGACATTATCGAACAATATCATTAATCAAGCAAAATTTTGCTAAAGATTATTAAAAAGCAGCTGCAGCAGTATATTGACAAGGAACTGCCGGAAATTCAGGCCAGATTCAGAAGAGGATGTATAACCAGGGATATCATTGCTGATATCATATGGATCCTGGCTGAAAGCAGAGAATACCAGAAGGATGTTTACCTGTGTTTTATTGGCTATGCAGATACATTTGACTGTGTGGATTATAACAAATTATGGGTAATATTGCAAATAATGGGAATTCCAGTACACTTAATCATGCTCATGAGGAACCTGTACACAGATCAAGAGGTAATTGTTCAGACAGAACAAGGGGATACTGAATAGTTTAAAGTCAGGAAACGTGTGCGCCAGGGTTGTATCCTTTTACCATACTTTTTCAATCTGCATGCTGAGCAGATAATCTGAGAAGCTGGACTATATGAAGAAAGACAGGGAATCAGGATTGGAGGAAGACTCATTAATAAGCTGCGTTATGCGGATTTCACACCTTGCTTCCTTAAAGTGAAGAGGCCTTGAAGCATTTACTGACGAAGATCAAAAACCACAGCCATAATATGGATTACACTTCAACATAAAGAAAACAAAAATCCTCACACCTGGATTAGTAATCAACCTCATGTTAAACAGAGAAAAGATTGAAGTTGTCAATGATTCCATTTTGCATGGATCCATAATCAACACCCATGGAAGCAGCAGTCAAGAAATCAAAAGACATATGGCATTGGGCAAATCTGCTGCAAAGGACCTCTTTAAAGTGTTGAAAAGCAAAGATGTCACCTTGAAGACTAAGGTGCGCCTGATCCAAGCCGTGGTGTTTTCAATTGCAGCATATGCATGCGGAAGCTGGACAATGAATAAGGAAGACTGAAGAAGAAACTGATGCCTTTGAATTGTGGTGTTGGCAAAGAATATTGAAAATACCACGGACTGCCAAAAGAACAAACAAATCTGTCTTGGAAGAAGTACAACCAGTATGCTCCTTAGAAGCAAGGATGGTGAGACTGCATCTTACATTCTTTGGACGTGTTGTCAGGAGGGATCATTCCCTGGAGAAGGACATCATGCTTGGTAAAATACAGGGTCAGCAGAAAAGAGTAAGACTGTCAACGAGGTGAATTGACACAGTGGCTGCAACAATAGGCTCAAGCATAACGACGATTGTAAGGGTGGTGCAGGACTGGGTAGTGTTTCGTTCTGTGGTACGTAGGGTCCTCGTAGTTAGACATCCAGCCCCTGCAGTACCCTTCCAGTGCAAACTCCACAATAGCTCCTCCATTATGACTGGCATAGCCTTCACCCTGAGTCCATATTTTGTGGATGATGCCACCATCTTCGTCTTCTGTTATGTCCTCTCCCTTGAATTCAGACAGCTCTACCTCAAAACAAGTGTGGCTTTGTGGGCAGGGGAAATCTTCAGAGAACTGCCTGACAAACTATAAGCATATTCTGGTTTACAGGTGATGTGGCACACTTCACCCACCTTCATGGTTGCAATGGCAGTGTCCCAAGCCTTGATGAACCCTCATTTCCTAGGTCAAAGGAGAATTTGTCCTGACTGTCTAGGCTGGAGACAAACTTGGTGCCATCTAACAGCCACCCAGAGTAGTGGACAAAGACCCAGTCCTCAATCATGGGCATCTCTGTGCCTATGCCCTCTCATTTGATGACCTTAAGCCTGGCTTCATCTTGCTTGGGGCTAATGTCCGCTCCCTCCAGGGGCAGAGGCACTGACTGTGCCTCGCTCTTCACTGCCTTCATCTCTTCTGTGGTCATCGCCACTCAATGTGCCGTTGTTATATTAGGTAATCCATTGTTAAAAGCTAGGCTGGACAGCGTTGTCTCTGAGTTTTCTTCTAAAAATCTCATGGTTTTAGTTTTCACATTTAGATCCTTAATTCATTTTGAATTTGTTTTTGTGTATGGTGTGATCCTGTTTCATTCTTCTGTATGTGGAAATCCAGGTTTCCCAATACCATTTACTGAAGAAACTCTTCCTTTCCCAACGAATGGACTTAGCATTTTGTCAAAAATCAGTTGAACATAGATGGTGTGGGTTTATTTCTGGACTCTCAATTTTCTTCCATTGATTTATGTATCTATTGTTATACCAGTATCAGGCTGTTTTTATTACTCTAGCTGTATAATGTGTTTTAAAATCAGGAAGTGTGAATATTCCAACTTTGTTCTACTCTTTCAACATTGCTTTGACTACTCAGGGCTTCTGATCATTCCACATAAAGTTGCGGATTGGTTGGAATTGTGTTGAATCTGTAGACTGGACAATATTGATATCTTAATAATATTAAGTCTTCCAACCCAAGAACACAGAGCATCTTTCCATTCCTTTAAGTCTCCTTCAACATTGTTTTGTATTTTCATTGTATAAGTCCTTCACATCTCTGGTTAGATGTATTCCTTGGAATTTTATTCTTTTAGATGATGTAGTAAATGGCATTATTTCCATAAATTCCCTTTCGGATTTCTCATTGCCGGTGTATAGAAATCCAACTGATTTTTGCTTGTTGACCTTGTACCCTGCAACTTTGCTAAACTCGTCTATTAGTTCTAGAAGTTTTCTTGTGGACTCTTTGGGATTTTCTATATACAGGATCATATCATCCAAGAATAGAGATAATTTTACCTCTTTTCCAATCTGGATACCTTTTATTGCTTTTTCTTGTCTTATTGCTCTGGCTAGTACTTCTGATACAATACTGAATAGAAGTGAGAGTAGGCACCCTTGTCTCGTTCCTAATTTCAAGGGGAAAGCTCTCAGTCTTTCTCCATTAAGCATGCACTGATTAACTTTTGAAATGTTTCTTTTATTAAGAACACTATCGTATTCTAAAACACCATGTATTTTCATTTTTTACTCTGTAGAAAGTAGAAAAATGTGAGCTTTTGGAATATCTTTGTTGTGTCCCTTTCTCCTATTCAAAAAGTAAACATTATTGGTCTTTATATGTAATGTCTTTTCTTAGGACTTATGACATAATCTTTTCTTTTTCACTATATTTCCACATGAAACTCCATACTAGGGTTAAGTTGGAATCTCTAATGATAAAAAAATAATAATAATTTATTAAAACTCATGCCTATTGGTGGAATAACCTAGGTATATAAAAAAAAAAAAAATTTTTTTTTTTTTTTTAGTATATGGAGTCATTTATTAACACATTTATTCAGTAAATATTCTATTAATTACCTTCAATAAATAATAAATATTAGTTATTACCTTCAGTAAGCTAAGCACTGGGTGTTGCATTAAAGAACATTTATCCTATTATTGTATTCCCTTGAAACTAAATTTTTGATTATAGAAATTCTCTTGAAACTTGAAGGCTACGTTTAAATAGTTCGCATAGTTGTGTTTCAAAAATATTTTTATTTTGTGTACATTATAAATGGTAATGATTAAACATTGAATTTGAAGCTGACAGAAATGAAGGATTGTGAACATTTTCCAACACCTTCAGTCCTGACCTAATGTATGCAGAGAGTGTACTATGTTAAAGTATAGCATTATAAATAAACCTCACCTTTTGTAATACAGGTTTTTCTGAAAACCTGACCAATTAAAGTTTTGATATGTAGTGGTGTACTTAACTTAAATTCCTGTTTTTCAATAATGCATGTACTGACAGGAGAATTCGTTCATTCATTGTAGACATACTAGTTTCTGGTGCCATACATACAAAAAAAGAATAAAACACACTTCCTTAAGGTACTTATTATCTAGTAGTCTTTCTAAAGCACTACCTTGCATTTGTTATTGTATGGTCTGGCTTTGTGGCAACAGTGAAGTAGTATATTGAGAGTTTTAGTTGTAACAGAAAACAATTATGTAGATTTAAGTGTATATTGTTTGCTTCATGCGGTTATAATAAAAAGATAACATCCTTTAATGTCAAGAATGGTATTGATTTGGTTCATACTTTAAGGTAATATGTTAAAAGAAAAAAAACCCATTGCCATCGAGTTGATTTCAACTCATAGCAACCCTATTGGACAGAGTAGAACTGCCCCATAGGGTTTCCAGGGAGCGCCAGGTGGATTTGAACTGCCGATCTTTTGGTTAGCAGGCGTAGCTCTTAACCACTACGCCACGAGGGTTTCCAGGTAATATGTAGTTGGCATAAAATAGAGTATATATTTTCAGGCTGCCATATATCTAGATATTTTATTAAATATGGTTAAGAAGAAATACAATGTTCCTAAACCTGAAAACCACCAGGAATTATGATAATGATACATGTAAGAAAATGATTGATTTTTTTTTTTATCTTCAGCAAATATCAATCTGCTAATTCCTTCACAGTCTCTAAAGTAACAGGTTAGCATTTTAACTTTTTATCTGATTTTTTTACTATTATGTTGAATGTTATTGCTTCCAAAGGATTTGCTTATTGTTTTGTATTTTAATTCTTGTAGTTCAGTCCATCACTTGTGAAACAACTGTGGAACAGCTGTGTCCATTTCATAAACCTGCTTCACATTGCCCAAGGTAACATTTTAGAAATTTTGTCATTTTTTATCAGGGAAGATATATGCCCCTTTGGCCCTGTGATGACTATGTTTGTCTGACATCCTAGTGTCTTTAGGATCTAAATGGTGTATGATCTTGAACTGCTAAGCAGGAGGAAGCAGTGGGGTATCAAAAATTGCATGTGCTCCAGGCACCCCTCGTGTGTTTTCCCCAAATAGAACAGCACTTTCTGCATATAACCTACATGATCTCTGTGTTCACATATGCTACAAAGAGCTCTTATCACAAAGGAATCTAAAATGATATACCCCATATTTTTTAACATTTTAATCCAGTTTCTAAATTAGTTCTATCTCATTGTAATTGGTAAGTCAAAACCTATCTTCTTTCTTTTCTTTTTTTTTATTGTACACTCTCCTTTAAAAATTGTAATAGAATAAACCTACTGTAAAATAAGGAAAAATGCTCAATTTTTCTTGACCAAACTAAAATGAAAACTTTCAGAAGTGTTATAAAGTCATTTTAATTAGAATGATTTTAAGCACTATTTTTAAAATATGCCAGTGGTACGTTAGCAGGTAAAAGAAACTTTAAGTATAGGGCGTAAGGCAGCTGAATCCTTTATAATTATTAATTGTTGAGAGATTTATTTCATGTCGGTAGCTTGATTCAATTTTAGAATTGGATCAACCATGGATTTAAGCCTAAAAATGATCATTTGTTGAGTTTTAGCGAAAGTAGCTAAGCTTTTGGAGTTTCAGTACTAATGTTTTAGGGACAGTAAGGTATAATTACCAATTTAGTCACAATCACCAGTTATATATGCATTCGGATTTTAGGTAAAACTGGGATGGCGTGTTTTTATGAGTATTTTGTTCACCTGCCTTCCTAATTAGGCACCTTTCGAATTGCTTGGAAAAAATGTAACACCAAAAGGAAAGAATTGTTCTGTGCCACTGTGTACAACTGACTGCATTCGTATGGGTGGAGCTCCTCTTTGTGGATAGGGCTCAAAGTGTCAATTGAATAGTGCCTTGACATTCTCCCCGGTTATAAATATTGTTCAAATCCTGAAATACTGTCTAGGTAAAATCAATTTTATCTTGAGGTGTGTTAAATTTCTTGAACGAATAGTGTTTTGAAACATGTCCATCCAAACTTAAAGCCTCCTATAATAGAGGTGTTTATTTTTTTTAATCCTTATTAATCCCTTTACCTTTTCCTAAAGGATACCCAGGTTGTGTAGTGGTTAAGTGCCACTGCTGGTAACCAAAAGGTTGGCAGTTAAAATCCACCAAGTGCTCCTTGGAAACTCTGTGGGGCAGTACTCTGTCCTGTACAGTCATTGTGAGTTGGAATCAACTCGATGGCAAAGGGTGTGGTTTGGTTTTTGCTTTTCCTAAAGGCTTATATTCACTTATAATTTAATCCAAAGCAATAACATAAAGAGTTAAGAGATTTCTTTTTAAGTGAAAACCTTATACCAACAGTAAGTTTTTTTTTTGACTTCTACTTATTTCTGAAATCTTGCATCAGCTTTTTTGCAATTTTAAATTTAATCCTAGAATGATTTTTGCCAATTTACCTACACAGTTATCTCCTTGCAAGATTCCTTATCTGGCAGAAGAACCCAAAATAAAGTATCTTTAACTATTATTTAGTACCATAACTTTGTAGAAATTACATGCAAGTGCGTGCATGTGTGTGTGTGTGTGTGTTTGACAGTCCTGTGCTTCTTTACATCAATTGATAAACAATTAGGTCCTTAAAATCTGTTGAGTATTCAAGATGAAAAGGTAGGTGTTGCTAAAACGTGTCATCAGCTTTCTTTCAAAGCTCACAAGCAAATTGTAGATAAGGAAATGTTTAAATCAAGATCTACATTCTCAGTAGTATATGTAACAAGGTGTTAAAACCAGTGATTGAAAAGCAAATAAGCAAAACCCTCCCCCAGTAGTTCTTTTACCTGAACTCATCTAAGTAGAGACACACTCAACTTGGAGCTACTGAGCTCCTTGGCCTTCAGCAAACCAAATGCTAAATATGGTCAAGGTAGAGTTCACACAGCATGATCCTATAGGTAGAGCAGCTGGTTAGAGTGGGCAGTGAATCCTCAGCAGTTCCAAGTACAATGAGATTGTTGTACAGTTAATGGGAGATACGTACCATCCTTCCTACAGAATCCCCAGACAACATCTTTTATATAAATCAACCCTTTAATTTAAAGTTACTAAAATTTGGATTTTTTTTTTTTAACTCATGTTTACATGGTTCTGGTTTAGATGTCATATGTCACATATCCAATTTAGATTGTACAATGTTATACAAATTTTGGAAATAAATTTATTTGGCCTATAACAATGTAAACAGCATGATAAACAGAGAAAAGATTGAAGTTGTCAAGGATTTCATTTTACTTGGATCCACAGTCAACACCCATGGAAGCAGCAGTCAAGAAATCAGAAGACGGATTGCATTGGGCAAATCTGCTGCAAAGGACCTCTTTAAAGTGTTGAAAAACAAAGATGTCACCTTGAAGACTAAGGTGTGCCTGACCCAAGCCGTGGTATTTTCAATCGCATTGTATGCATATGAAAGCTGGGCGGTGAGTAAGGAAGACCGAAGAAGAATTGACATCTTCGTATTGTGGTGTTGGGGAAGAATATTGAATATACCATAGACTGCCAGAAGAATGAACAAATCTGTCTTAGAAGTACAGCTAGAATGCTCATTAGAAGCAAGGATGGTGAGACTTCATCTCACGTACTTTGGACATGTTATCAGGAAGGACCAGTCCCTGGAGTAGGACATCATGCTTGGTAAAGTAGAGGGTCGGTGAGAGAAAGGAAGACCCTTGATGGGATGACCTGATACAGTGGCTGCAACAATGGGCTCAAGCATAACAATAATTGTGAGGATATCTCAGGACTGGGCAGTATTTCATTCTGTTGTACATAGGGTAGCTATGAGTTGGAACCGACTCAAGGGCACCTAAGAAGACAATATAAAAACATAACCACTTCTTTAAAACTATTAAGAAGAACCACTTCAATTGGCAAAGGTAGTTTCAATTCAAATATTTTAAAATGTTTTTAGGAAAATTCTTGATGTTTTAATTAAGCAGTGATTTTCACATATACATTATATTGAGACTTCAGTATACTAAGTCAAATGGGTTACTTTTTTTTTCCAGTTTTGGTTTTAATTTCTGTTCTTGTGTGTATGTGTGTGTGTGTGTGTGGTGTGTGAATTCAGAAGAGTTGGTCATTTATTACGAGTGATATTTGACAGTTTCTTAACTCTGGGAATAGATTTTTTAGTATCATGTGATTGATGACATTGATAATTTGATCCTACATTTAAATATAAAGGCCTTTTGGAACTCCACTTAAATGAGCTAAGCCAATCTGATATCTTTGAAGCAATAAGATATTTGGAGAAAGAGTATTCCATGCTGAGAGGAAGATCAGTGCAAATGCCCTGAGGCAGGAACCTGTTTGGTAGGTTTGATGAATAGCCATTAAGCCCATGTGACTGGAGCAGGGTGAGAAGTGGAAGAGGAGGAGTAGGATATGTAGCCAGAGAGGTAATGGGAGGTCAGAATATGTAAGGCGCCTTGACCATTGTAATGGTTTTGCCATATTTTAAGAAAGAGATGAAGACTTGCTGGAGTATTTGGAGCAGAGTAATGACGTTATTAGATTTATATGTTTCAATATATGTGTATGGAAAATAGATTGAAGGGGGCAAAATCTGAAGCAGAGAGATGATAGACTTCACTTAGCAGAAGATGAAGTCTATAGTTGCAGTGATTCAAGTGCTTAGAAATGGTCTGATTTTGGATACATTTTAATATATAAAAAATCTATTGCAGTGGAGCTGATTCTGACTCATGGTGGCCCCATGTGCTACAGAAGAGAACTGCTGCGTAGGATTTTCTTGGCTGTGATCTTTATGGGAGGAGTCACTGGGTGGTGTAAACAGTTAAGCACTGGGCTATTAACCAAAAGGTTGGTGGTTCAGACTCACCCAGAGGCACCTCTTAAGTAAGGCCTGCAGGTCTGCTCCTGAAAGGTCACAGCCTTGAAAACCATACGAAGCAGTTGTGTTTTGCACACATTGGGTCTCCTTTCTCTAGGTGGATTTGAACTACCAACCTTTAGATTAGCCGCTGATCACAAACTGCTTGAAACACCCAGCCAATGATATTGCTGATGGGTTGAACGGAAGGCAGCAGATAAAGAGAGAGGGATCAAAGATAGACTAGACTTTTGACCTGAGCACCTGCCATTTATTGAAGTGGAAAGAAAGAGCAGATTTTGGAGTTGTGGGAGTAGATTGGGGCCCTAGTGGTGCAGTGGTTAAGAGCTTGGTTGCTAATCAAAAGGTTGGTGGTTCAAATCCACCAGTTACTCCTTGGAAATTATGGGCAGTTCTACCCTATCCTTTAGGGTAGCTATGAGTCAGAATTGAGCCGATGGCAATGGGTTTGGTTTTTGTTTGGTTTGGGGAGTAGGTTGGGACTTTGGTTTCTTACATGCTAAGCTTGAAATGCCTATTGGATGTAAGTGGAGATGGTCAATAAGCAATGGGATAGGCAAGTTACAAGTTTGGAATTAAGAGATCTCAATTAGAGATGTAAATTTGAGAATCAAGAGTTTATACATAATAATAAAAACCATGCAGTTGGATGCAATCACTAAAAATGTGAATTTAGAAAAGAGAAGCTATGAGATGTGTGAAATAGACAACGATTCAGATTTTCCAAGTTACCTGTTTATTAAATTCTACAGACTTTTTGGATACCAAATTCCCGGGTACTTAGAGTTACTTCCTGATATTTCTTTCTGCTTTGATTCCCAAAATTTGGAGGTTTCCTGGCTAAATTAAAAATAAATAAATAAATAACTAGGAATCACATTTGTGCCAAAATCTGGAAGTAGATAAACAGAAGCAACTGCCTGACTTGTACAATTGGCTTATTTCAGGGAAGAAGAAAAAGTCGGGTGCGGAATCTTGAGATCACTTTTGTATGTGTATGTCTATGCTTTTGCTAATAAGAAAAACTAAAGTAACCAGTTTGCTTTATGTGTATATATATATTTTTTTTTTTTCAGAGTGTATTGTCCTCGTAACTGTATGCAAGCAAATCCACATCATGCTCGTGTAATTGGAAATCGAATTTATTCTGATGTAAGTGGCCTATTTATACAACTCTCAATGTTCATGAATATATACATGCACATTTAAATGTTTATATGTACGTTTATATGCAGATCAAGAAACCAGATGCTCTGTTGATGCACATAGCCTCATTAATCATTAATAATACTGAAACATAATTATCCATATGCAAATATGAGTGCCGCCTGATGCCTCTCAGAGCACCATGATAAAGTAGGCCATGTAAGAGGCACATGCTTCTGTGAACTTAGATCATGTTAAGTCACCCATGTACAATAGAGATGAGAAAAGAACACACCAATGTGATGACAAAAGACCTGTGGAGATACGGATATGGATTGCTTTAGAACTAAAACAGTTCAAGTGTTTCATTTTGTAGGGCTTACCTCAGACTGGACTCAAATAATGATATATTTCATTAGAACAGTTTGTAAAAGCAAATGTTAAAATCTAGAGAAGACTGTAATGAGCCAAAATAAATCATTCAACTTCTAGAAATTAGAACTTTAAAAAATTTGAGAGTATTGGACCTGAAACAATAAATTCCTTCTCCATAGAAATCCCATTTAACACTTTTCCAATGAGTCGATTCTGACTCATAGTGACCCTATAGTATGGGGTAGAAGTGCCTTACGGGGTTTCCATGGCTGCCATCTTTACAGGAGCGGACTGCCACATCTCTGTCTCGTGGAGCAGCTGGTGGGTTCAAACTGCCCACTTTTTGGTTTGCAGCTGAGCATTTTAAGCACTGCGCTACCGGGGCTCCTTCAGATTATGTAACTGGTACAATATAATCATAGAACTCTCTCAGCAGTCCATGTCAGACCATTTGACTAGGGTGATAGGCATGGGAGATCTAGGTTGAACTTACGATTGCTTTTTTTTTTTTTTAATTTGGGGTTCTTTGAGGCAAAATCTTTCTATATGTATCATATTACTTAAAAAGAAGAAATTCCCCATTTAATATATACTTGTATTTGAGAAAAGGGTTTCTAAAGCTATAGGGAGCTATGTTTAAGTTGTCTATAAGTTGAAGCTGAACGTAAAAAACCATCCAACATGTGGACGTTTGGTCACAGTGACTCTGGTGTGGACAAACAATCTAAAATTTAAGAATGGTAAATGGACCCTTGCAGAGATAAAAGGAACTGATTTGTTTTTTATTGCTTCCACAATCTAAAACGCCAGCTGTTTGGGCAGGACAAGTGTTTGCTAGATTAAACGGTAGCAGGGTTTGGCAGCTAATCTTAATATCTGCCTTTAGACTTACTCAGGTTTTGTGACTTTTAGAACATTCTTTTGCGCACAAAATATTATCCTGTAGCTGCTCACTGGCTACCCGCATGGAGACAGATGTCAGTGCTTTTAGTCCTGTAGAACAGTGGGCTGGACAAGGTCCGCAGGAATTTCCTAATAATGGCGGTTTTTCTTTCCCCCCTCAGCTGTCCAGTATCTGTAGAGCAGCAATCCATGCTGGGGTAGTTCGAAATCACGGTGGTTATGTTGATGTTATGCCTGTGGACAAAAGAAAGACTTATACGGCTTCTTTTCAGAACGGAATCTTCTCAGAAAGGTAAAAAACAAAATAAAATAAAGCACTACATAAAAATATTGTTCATATGTATCACCTGTTATTACATTCAAAAGGACCCAATTTAGCATGGGTTTGAAGTTGAATGGTTGAACCAGAGTATTTCTTTGTGGACTTGTGTAAAAGTTGGTCTTCCAGGGTTGGGAGAAGCTGCAGTCCCCGAGGTGCTTGTCTCCTGCAGGCTTAAAAAAATCAAAATGAAAGTAGGATTATGAGTCAGAACACTGTTTTGTTAATTGATTTTATAATAGGGACATTTCTTTCACCCTCTTTTGGATTTTCTAGATTAGTTGATATATTTAATTCTCTCTAGATGAGCATGGCACTGACTATTTCTCTAATCCTGTATCCGAAAAAGTATTTGACAGAAACAATGAGCTGATTTTCCTTACAAGCAAACTCTTTTTAATTGGAAGTTGGAGGACTAGTGTAAAATAAACTCTTTCAGATCATGTTGCCACCAGGGCTCCATTTAATGCATTAGTCTATATATTTTAGTAGTTATGAGGATTCATGTGACTTACTTTGTCAAGCATTTAATACGCATTAGGAGAAAAACGCTCCTATCGTGTTTTCTTCAAATCAGTGTTTCTTGTGCAAATAATATTAATTCCCATAAAAAGTCGGCAGTTCGAATCTACGAGGCACTCCTTGGAAACTCAATGGGGCAGTTCTGTCTGTCCTGTAGGGTTGTTATCAGTCGGAATCAACTCAGTGGCAACAAGTGTTTTTTTTTAACAGATACAGAAAAAATTCCATAATTGTAGACATTTACTGAGGTCTTCAGAATTGCCCATGGAGGGTTCTCACAGGTAAAGCTTCTGTGGAGGCCACCAGAGAAGATACTATGCAAGTTATCTAGATTTCCTTCTGTATAACCTTCTGGGTTCTATTTTCATAAAAGTCATCTCTTTTGAGTTGAGACTATGTCAAAAGGCCATTGTTGAGAAGCAGTCCTCTCTACAACATGTCTCATAATCTCCTTAAGCAAGTATGGTATATAAAGTGAATTCTTGAATGATAAAGCCAAGTATACAATTTTATAAGCTAAATTGAGGAATACGGTTCCATTTACCTTTCACATTTCTTAAATTTACTTTAAAACTATCAAGTGGTATGTTTAAGAAAACTGAGGATAATTATAACTTTAATTTTGAGCATCTACTATAAATGGTCCAGTAGCTGCTGAGTACTTCATGTAGGTGAACTCAGCTCCACCAAAAGCCCTATAAAGTCCGTAATATAAACTCTAATTTATAGGTGTGTTAACTCAGTCTCACAGGGGTTAAATGATGTGCCCAGGGTCCTATAACTTATAAACCTCAGAGCTCTGGCTCAGCACTAGATCAGTGGGCTCAGAGATAGGCATTTTTCCAGTATATCACTGTGGACAAAGAAGAAACATTACCAGGTACATTCATTTCCTAGGGCACTCAGTCAATTTGTGTCCTAGAAGTAAAAATGACGTTAGGTTGGCCATCTAGCTGCTGTTGCAAAAAACCTGTTATGTGTGTATGTGTTTTGTGTGTGTGCACTTGTGATATGTTGTTGTTAGGTGCTGTCAGGTCGATTCTGACTCATAGCGACTCTATAGGACAGAGTAGAACTGCCCCCTAGGGTTTTCTAGGCTGTAATCTTTATAGGAACAGATTGCCAGTTGTTTTCTCCCCCGGAGCCACTGGCGAGTTCAAACCGCCAACCTTTTGGTTAGCAGCATAGTGCTTAACCATTGCACCACCAAGGCTACTTTTACTTGTGATATACTCACCCTTTTTTTACTCTAAAATTCTCTCTTCTTGTACATGAATAAGTATTTAAAAGAAACTGCATTTTCTCTCCCTCTTTCTCTCTTAATTGTTTTCTCCCTCTTATCTCTAAAAGTTGTTAGTAATATTAAGAAAGTGAAATCTTATGCAAAGATGTAAAGCACTTCAAAAATTCACATTTGTTCAAAATTAGTAATAAATAATGATATTATCAATCTGCTTTAACTTTTAGAAATTTAAATAAAACAAACCGTAAGTGGTGTTCTCTAATAAAATATAAACAATATAGTAAAGGAGTAAAATTTTTGATTCCGCATTGCTTTTAACTTCTGTTTTAAAAGTATCTCCAAAATTAGGGGTGTGTGTGTGTGTGTCTGTGTGTGTAAGCCATCTGTTTAACTTGCAATTAACAATGAGCTGGGTAAATCAGTTTCAGACTTGTCTCGGTATTCCCTCAGTAAAATGGAAATATAGCTGCCTATCTTTGCCTTATTAAGATCAAAGGAGGTAATATATAAAAATATGATCTGGAATCTCTGAAGTTCTATGTAGACTATTACAACTTTTGACTGATGTATCTTAAATTTCTTCAGTAAACTTGAAGCACACCCATTTAAAAAAAACCTGTTGCTGTCGAGTCGATTCCAACTCATAGAGACCTTACAGGACAGAGTAGAACTGCCCCACAGAGTTTCCAAGGAGCACGTGGTGGATTGGAACTGCCAACCTTTTGGTTAGCAGCCGTAGCTCTTAACCACTATGCTACCAAAGTTTCCTTGCAGTACACAGGAGTGGATTACCCAGTAGGTAAGCGCGGTGCTTACCTTGCTTACCAGATCATCTGCAGTGAACAATTTCACATTTTTTTTTTACTACATCAAAGATTCTACTACTAGGTATGGCTGGCATCTGTCTCTCTCCCAACACCACAGCACTTTCCTACAGAATCAAAGCCTCTTTTCAAATTTAAAATTCCTGACAGGGGCTGATAACCCAGTAAGCAAGGTAAGCATGGGCTTACTTGTGCTTACTTACTAATCTCTAGTGAACAATTTCACGTGGGTTTCACCACATCAAGGATGTGAAACCCATGTAAAGTTGTTCACGACAGATGATCTGGTAAGCAAGGGAAACACTGTGCTTACCATAACAATTGGATAATCGGCTCCTGGCAGCACAGCGTACACTCAAGATTTAGAGAATTACTCCATCCTCACTCAACCTTTCCAGTAGATATAAATTATAGTATCCTAAGAAAGCCGGCCATCTGGATTGACGGAGCCGCTTTCTTGATGTTCCTAAGAAGGCATGATTCATTTGAAGAATCGTATGTAGAGATGACATCAATATGCTTTTCATTTGTGTATGTGTATATATATATATATATATTTTTTTTTTTTTTTTGCAGTTTGCAGAACCCTCCAGGAGGAAAGGCATTCAGAGTATTTGCTGTTGTGTGAAGTGGAACACTCGGAAGAGGATAGTAAAAGCAATTCCAAATGCCATATTTCTGAAGTTTGTATAAAACTGTAACATTACTGTACAGAAGATACCAACTCTTTCAGCCCAAGAAAGTACCAAATGCGTATAAACCTTGATAGACAGTCTGTAAAATAAAACATGGGACATTAGCTTTGGAAAAACAATGAATACAGAATGGTTTTAGAAATCCTGTGTTAAATTTTGCTATATTTTCTTAGCACTTATTTCTACAGTTAAATACATAGGCATGATGGTTCTACATTTCATATGTTACATGGTGCTTTGTATATGCCACTAATGAAATGAACTTAAATGTTGAATGTGAATGGACCTCAGAATATCATCTGGTGCATTAAAAAAGTAATGATCTCCAAAAATGGAAAGAAACTATATTATCACATTTTTTTCAGTCCAATGCGTTGTGTATTCTAAATAATCCCATTTATTTTCCAGTTAATTCTTGTACAGTTTTTCTCTTCTGTTAGGTTTAGGCATAAAGAATATTCAGTCCTGTTACTGCACTTTTTTTGTATAAAATAATCCATTACTATACAAATGAACAGGAGCTCTGGTGGTACAGTAGTTAAGTGCTTGGCTGCTAACAGAAAAGTCGGTGGTTCGAACCTACCAGCCTCTGCGGAAGAGAGATGTGACAGTCTACTTCCGTAAAGATTTATAGCCTTGGAAGCCCTATGGGGCAGTTCAACTCTGTCCTGCAGGGTTGTTATGAATCAGAATCGACTCAATGACAGTGGGTTTGGCTTTATCAAATTAATCAGTTAAAATGCCTGATTCCTTGGGAATGGCCTTAATAGTAAATGGAATAAACTCAGAGTAGTGGTATTAAAAATATTCCTAGTGCTCATATAAAAAGTATAAGGATAATTATGGGCAGCCAGAGCTTCCTGTGTATTAAAATTGAGGGCACACATTTTCTTTTGTATCCTGGCAAATACTCCTGCAGGCCAGGAAGTATAATAGCAGAAAGTTTAACAAAGATGAACCATCGCCACTCATTTTCTTAATGGTAAATGGCCTTGTGTATTAATGTTACCATATTTTGGTACCTATAATGGTGATATATTTGTTTCTATGAAAAATGTATTGTGCTTTGAAACTAAAAATCTATAAAACATTACTTTTGGTAATTTTTTTTTTTCTTGCTGGTGATTTTATTCTTTTCTATTCCTATAAAAATATTAAAATTAATCATGTTTCAGCGTATTATTTCTGCTCCCCTTTGTAAGCCTATTTTGATGGAGAAATCATCTTAAGATAAATGAACAAGAGTATTATTAAGTCTTCTCAATGTGGTTTATTAACATCAATATAAATAACATACTTAATACTAGAAGCCTCCAGAGCCAGCCTGATTATTTACGTATTTGTATGTGAGAGAGAAGCATTATATCATGGGAGAATTTGAATAAAATGAGAGACAGGAATTTATACAGGCAGAAGGAAAGAATCTAAAAGATACAAAGTGATTATAAAAGAATTGACAAGACAATGAATACTTCAAAGATTTTTAGAAAGTAAATGAGCAGGCATTTAGGAGCAGAGCAAAGGGAGATAAATTATAGGCAGGTGTATTGGTTTCCTAGGACTGCCGTAACAAATTATCAGGTAGTCCCCGACTTAACAACATTATTTGAGTTACTGCCAACAGCACTTAACGACCGACTTTTTTTGTACGACTTGTCTTAATATGCACTACATACACTGTTGCACCATGTGGTGTGCCAATGTTATCCTCACATGGTCACTTGCAGAGATATTCAATGTTATGATTTACTGTTCAGAACACTGCTGTCTAGCAGGCTACGGCCGTAACGATAAAAAAAAAAATGAGGCGTTGACTTACATCAGAACTGGCTTAATGACAGTCGTAGGAATGGAATCTCATTGTAAGTCGGAGACTACCAGTACAACAAACCAGGTGGCTTTTTACCACAGAAATTTATTCTCTCAGTATACTGGAGGCTAGAAATCTAAATTAAGAGTGTTGGCAGGACCATGCTGTCTCCGAAGGCTCTAGATGAAGATCCTTCCTTGCCTCTTCCAGCTTCTGGTAGCTGCAGGAGTTCTTTGACTTGTGGCAGCGTAACTCCAACTCCTGCCTCTGTGGTCACGTGGCCATATTCCCTCTGGCTATTCTTTTTAAAAGAACACCAGTTAATTGGATTAGGGCCCACCCTACTCCAGCCTGGTCTCATGTTAGCTTAACTAATTACATCTTTAAAGACCCTGTTTCCAAATAAGGTCACATGTGCAGGTACTAGAGGCTAGAACTTAAACATATCATTTTGGGGACACTATTCAGTCCATGGAAAACCCGGTGGCGCAGTGGTTAAGTGCTACGGCTGCTAACCAAAGGGTCGGCAGTTTGAATCCGCCAGGCGCTCCTTGGAAACTGGGCAGTTCTACTCTGTCCTATAGGGTCGCTATGAGTCGGAATCGACTCGACGGCGCTGGGTTTGGTTTGGGTGTTTTGGATTCAATCCATAACAGTCTGCCCTCTAAAAACCAAAAGAAAAACAAACCCATTGCCGTTGCGTCCACTTCAACTCATAGTGACCCTAAAGAATTTTGATTCATGGTGCCCCACAGGGTTTCCAAAGCCGTAATCTTTACTGAATCAGACTGCCACATCTTTCTCCCATGGAGCGGCTAGTGGGTTTGAAATGCCATCCTTTTGGTTAGCCGGTTTTACCAGGGCTTTGTCTGCTCCCTGGTCCCCACAAATTCATGTTCTTTCCTTGTGCAAAATATATTCACCCTATCCTAGCATCCCAAAATAAGTAACATACTTAATATTATTTACCAACTCCAAGTCCAAGATGTCATCTAAATGTAATCAACTCAAAGACTCCAAATCTCATCTAAATCGTTTCAGTATGGTTAAGACTCTGGGTACGATCCACCCTGCAGCAAAATTTCTCTCCATTCACAGACCTGTGAAACTAGAAAATGAGTTATTTGCTTCCAAAATACAATAATGGAACAGGCATATGATAGACATTCTCATGCCAAAGGATAATAATTTGGAGGAAAAAAGGGGTCACAGGTCCTAAGCAAATCTAAAACCCAGCAGGTGAAATTTTATTAGATTTCAAGGCTTAAGAATAATTTTCTCAGGGAACATCTAGGTCAACTGGCATAACAGTTCATTAAGAAAATGTTCTACTTCCTACCTTGGTGAGTAGTATCTGGAGTCTTAAAACCTTGTGAACTGCCATCTAAGATAAATCTGTTGTCCCCATCACATTTGGATCAAAGGAGAATGAGGAAAACGAAAGACAGGAAACTATCAGTTCAAAGGACTAATGGACCACATGAACCACAGCCTGCCTACACCAGCCTGAGCCCAGAAGAACTAGATGGTGCCTGGCTACCACCACCGACCACTCTGACAGGGATCACAATAAAGGGTTCTGGACAAAGTGGGAGAAAAATGTAGAATAAAATTCAAATTCACACACACACAAAAAAAGACCAGACTTACTGGTCAGACAGAGACTGGAGAAAGCCCTGAGACTATCTATGGCTTCCGGGCACCCTACTAATTCAGAACTGAAGCCACTCCCAAAGTCTACCTTTCAGCGAAAGATTAACACCAAAAAACCAAACCCATTGCTGTCGATTAGACAGGTCTGTAAAACAAACAATAACACACATTAGAAATGTGCTTCTTAGTTCAGTCAAGTATATGAGACTAAATGGGAAACAGCTGCCCAAAAGCAAAGGCAGGAAGGGACAGGAAACCTGGACGAATGGACTTGAAGAACCCAGAGTGGAAAGGAAAAGGGGGAGAGTTCTGACACATTGAGAGGGTTGCAACCAATGTCACAAAACAAATCGTGTATGAATTTTTGAATGAAAAACTAATTTGGCTGTAAACTTTCACCTAAAACACAATAAAATTAAAAAAACAAACTGAAAAAAAAAATTACAGCCTTGTAAATTCTGTGGTGCTGTTCTACTCTGTTCTGTAGGGTCCCTATGAGTCAGAATCAACTTGATGGCAATGGGTTTGGTTTGGTTTTAGTGTATGTTCAGAGGTTAAAGGGGAGCTATTTAAAATAAACCTGCAATGAATTACTGCATTAAAAAAAGAAAGAATAAACTTCTGTGGTTTGATCCACCCTTTGGGATCCGTTAGCCCCTGAGCTGCCCTGAGTGGAAGTGGCTCCGACCTCGAGGTCCCATGGTGACCCAAGTCTCTGAAACTAAGGAGGCAGCCCTGCCCTCATGGTCATGCTTCTCTTTTGAAAGATAACATGTTTGTGGCTAAGTAGCTCTGTTGGCCTGTTTCCTACCTGTAGAATCCCAGAAGTCCAACAGCCTTCTTTAGTTTTGTTGAATCTCTGTCCCTTCTAGTCCAAACTGGCTGCCTTTCTGCTGTGATGCCTGATTGGATCCATAGGCCACATGCTTAATTTCTAGCAAATAATTGTCCAGCCACACTCTTGTTCTCTCCAGAGCACACTTTTTCTTTCTTTTTTAGTATGCATAGGCTGAGAATTTTCCAAATATTCAAGTGCTGGTTTTTTTTTTTTTTTTGCTTAACAATTCCTTCCTTAATTTATTTCTTTACTCTTGCATTTTACTGTAAGTAGCGAGGAGAAGCCAGACCACAACTTCAACTTGTTGCTTGGAAATCTCAGCTAAATATCCAAATTTATTGCTTAGAAGTTACACTTTTCACAAAACTGTAGAACATAATTCTACCAGACTATTGATTATTTGTGGTGCTCTTAACTCTGAATGTTACTGAAATTCTGGTAAAAATTAAATGATTTCTATTTTGAGACTATTGATTATTTGTGGTGCTCTTAACTCTGAATGTTACTGAAATTCTGGTAAAAATTAAATGATTTCTATTTTGATGTCCTTTCAGTTTGATGTCACATGGATCTTGGCTGAAAGCAGAGAATACCAGAAAGATGTTTGCCTGTGTTTTATTGACTATGCAAAGGCATTCGACTGTGTGGATCATAACAAATTATGGACGACGATGTGAAAAATGAGAATTCCAGAACACTTAATCATACTCAGGTGGAACCTGTACATAGACCAAGAGGTAGTTGTTTGAATAGAATAAGGGGATATTCTGTGGTTTAAAGTCAGGGAAGGTGTGTGTTGGGATTGTATCCTTTCACTTATTTAATCTGTATGCTGAGCAAATAATGCGAGAACCTGGACTATATGAAGAAGAGGCATCAAGGTTGGTGGAAGACTCGTTAGCAACCTACAGCATGCAGATAACACAGCCTTGTTTGCTGAAAGTAGAGGATCTGAGGCACTTGCTGATGAAGATCAAAGACCACAGCCTTCAGTATGGATTATACCTCAACATAAAGAAAAGCAAAATCCTCACAACTGGACTAATAAGTAACATCACGATATGATAAAAGGAGAAAAGATCAAAGTTGTAAAGGATTTAATTTTACTTGGATCCACAGTCAACACCCATGGAAGCAGCAGTCAAGAAATCAAATGATTTGCATTGGGCAAATCTGCTGCAAAAGACCTCTTTAACGTGTTGAAAAGCAAAGGTGTCACTTTGGGGACTGAGATATGCCTGACCTAAGTCATGGTATTTTCAATCACCTCGTATGCATGTGAAAACTGGGCAATGAATAAGGAAGACAGGAGAATTGACACCTTTGAATTATGGTGTTGGTGAAGAATACTGAATATTCCATAGACTGCCAGAAGAACGAACAAATCTGTCTTGGAAGAAGTACAACTCAAATTCTCCTTAGAAGCAAGGATGGCAAGACTTCATCTCACATACTTTGGACATGTTAATAGGAGGGACCAGCCTCTGAAGAAGGACATCATGCTTGGTAAAGTGGAGAGTCAGCAAAAAAAAGGAAATACCTCAGCTAGATGAATTGACACAGTGGCTGAAACAATGGGGTCAAACACAGCAAGGATTGCAAGGATGGCAGTGTTTCGTTCTGTTGTAACTAGAGTCCCTGTGGGTCCGACCTTAGTTGGCACCTAACAACAACAACAACAACAGACTATGACAGAATAAATTTCTCTTTGTTAAAGCCATCTGCTTCTGGTATTTCTGTACAGCAGCACTGGGTAGTCTAGCATAGTCTAGCAGGCTACAAGTCCAAATTCAGGGCATCAGCTCAAGAGGAAGGCTTTCTCTGTCGGCTCTGGAGGAAGGTCCATGTCATCAATCTTCTCTTGGCCAAGGAGCTTCTCCACACAGGAACCTCAGGTCCAATAGACACACTTTGCTCCCGGTACTGCTTTCTTGGTGATATGAGGCCCTCATGTCCCTCTGCTCACTTCTCTTTTATATCGCAAAAGTGATTGGCTTCAGACACTATCCAATCTCGTCAGTATAACTGTCACTAATCCATCTTATTACATCATAGTGATAGGATTTACTACACATAGGAAAATCACATCAGATGACAATATGGTAGACAATCATACAATACTGGGAATCATGACCTAGCCAAGTTGAGAGATATTTTGAGGGGGCGCAATTCAGTCCATGACAATTACTAACAGTTTCTAATCAAAGCTATAATGAATTGTGAATTATGTTTATGGACTATATTGATGAGAACAAAAGGAAGAGGAACTATGTAACACTGTATCTTAGGAGATCAAATTTGAAAAGGAACATGGGCAGAAGACAAAGTGGAAATCAAGAATAAATATTTGAGAAGGTATAAACTAATCTGAAAAAAAATAGAAATGCTAAAATCCAGCACAAGTGAGCACTTAAACCTATGCTAAAACAAAAGTATTTTTAAAGCTGTATGAGAATAACTTCGTTAGAAATGATAAAAAAAAAAAAAACACAAAAAATAATTCAGTCTGACACTTTCTGCTTTCATTCATCCTATAAATATCTAATGCTTATGTTTTGCTAAAGAAGGCTTGGTGTCTCAGTGGTTGAGCACTTGGCTGCTAACTGAAAGGTTGGTGGTTTGAACTCACTAGCCACTCTTCGGGAGAAAGATGTGGCACTCTCAGGGGTGGATTATCCAATAGGCAAGGTAAGCACAGGCTTACTTGTGCTTACTTACTAATCTGTAGTGAACAATTTCACATTTTTTCATCACATCAAAGATTCTGCTTCTATGTATGGCTGGCAACTGTCTCTCTCCCAATCCCACAGCACCTTCCTACAGAAACAAATTAACAATCCTTGACAGGGAGGATGACTCAGTGAGTAAGGTAACCACAGGCTTACTCGCGATTACTTACTAATCCACAGTGAACAATTTCACTGCCGATGATCTGGTAAGCAAGGTAAGCACCATGTTTACCTTGCCTATTGGATAATCCTCCTCTGTGTGGCAGTCTGTGTCCGTAAAGATTAAAGCCATAGGAAACCCTATGGGGCAGCTCTACTCTGCCCTATCCGGTTGTTATGACTCAGAATCAACTCCCCAGCAAAGAGTTTGGTTTTTGGTTGGTATGTTTTGCTATGGACTGTGTTGATTACTGTAGATTTACTGATATGCAGAAATGCCTTTAGAAAATTAGAATCTAGTGAGGGAGGGAGATAACTATTAATTAAATAGCCACACAAATTTATGATTACAAACCATAAAACCATGATTACACTCATAAAGAAAGTGACTACAGCACCTTAAAAGTATTTAATGTGGGACTTGACCCAGTGAGGGAGAGTAAAGATGGCTTTATTGAGGAAGTGGCAATAGAGTTTAGGTCTTAAACAGGAGGTAACTAGGGAAGGGAAGAATTCCTTGCAGAAAGAACAGAAAGCACAATGTCTCATTGAAGGAATGTTCTAGAAAGCAAAAAAAAAAAAAAAGAGGCCAGAGTATCTTGAGGATAAAGAGCAAGAGAAATTGTACAATCAGAGTCTAGAGAAGTAACTGGGGGACCAGAGCAAGCTGGACAGAATTTATTTAGGTTTAAAACTGTTGGAGCTCAAAGAGATGATCAAAATTTAGTAATGCTATTGTAATATGATACATATTAATAAACTCAAAAGACACTCAGGTGTTTAGAATTTGAGCAGAGAAGCAAAGGTAATGAGCTAGTAATATAATTAATATGAAACTTCAGGTTTTACACACACACACACACACACACACACACACACACACGGCCAGTGTGGTCGAGTCGATTCTGACTCATAGCGACCCTATAGGACAGAGTAGAACTGCCCCATAGAGTTTCCAAAGAGCTCCTGGCGGATTCTAACTGCCGACCCTTTGATTGGCAGCCGTAGCAATTAACCACTACACCACGAGGGTGTCCTAAGGTTTTATAGTACTTTACAATAATGTACTTCACAAGTACTTTAATGCTCTTGCAATCTAAAGAGTTTGATCCTTATATGATTCACATGCTATAAGCAGTGGATTGTAGATGGTTGTATGGAAGAGGATATGACAGGTATTGAAGACTAACTGTGTGTTAGGAACTGTTATACATTTCACATACATTATTTGATTCTCACAACCAAGTTGTGAGTGAAGAATGATTTTCCCAATCCTGACGATTAGAAAATAGATTCTAAAAGGTTAAGCAATATTGTCTAGGGGCTGGAGTTTGAGAAGTGAAATTTAAGTTTCCATCCCTCTAACTATAAATCCTATGCCCTTTTTATTAGACCACCTTGCTAGACATTTCCACGAGGACTGTGAATAACTTATTTATAAAAAATGTAATCTAACCAAAAATTCTCTTCCATTGCTTTATACTTCAATTAGCTTACAAGATTTAAATAATGGTGGTGAGTTTATCTTTAAATGTAGCATGGCTTGCAAAAAGTTTTGGTATTGTATATGTAATATGTAGATTTCTGAGTTCATTCAGATATGAGCAGTTCTCACAGAAATCATCAGTTTAGCAGATCCAAGTATTTGATTAGAAAGGCAGGAAAGCTTTCTGAGGCTTGTTAGAGCTTAGGACAATAAACAACCCATTTCCGTGGAGTCGATTCCGACTCACAGTGATGCTACGGACCGAGTAGAAATGGAACACTGAAAGCGTACTCAGCATGAAGATTTGATAGCTAACCAATGGAAATGAGGTCCTAGAAAAAAGGTGAAGACATAAACTGAGAACTACAAATGCTTGGCAACATTACAACCCTGAGATGGAAAAAGTGGAAAGGGAAAACTGAAAAAAGTTTAAAATGTAGTAGAGCTTAGAAGTTGGGCTGGCCCCTTTAGTATACTTTTTAACATTTTCTGTATGTTATAGTACGTTGGCTTGAATCTTTGATATTAGAGATATAATAAAAATATCATATCCAAGTAATTTTAACAATATGACTTTAATATATGTTGTATTAAAAAAAAACTTCATTTTTGTTTTCGTATTGTTTGGTTTTTTTCTTTATAAAAAGTATTAGAATGAGAGAATAGAGAATGTTTAATCTAGTGTCTAATATTATAATAAAAATAATTGAATATATTGTAGGAGAGTCTTCTCTGCCAACAGGAATGCTTTCTTTCCTATGAGCTGGAAAATATCTCCAAATCGTGGACTTCTCTACTTATCACAAAAAGCTTCATTTTGCAAGAATGTCTTTCCACATGAATAGAAAAGAATCCACACCAAATATCTTTAAAACACTGCTTAACTCAAGATTTCTAGAGCCTCTCTAATAATTTCTCTGCAGGATAATAAAGTCATTGCAAAAATTCACAATTATCTATGCACTTGGAAGCATAGATCGAATTGTATAGTTCAAGGAAGACCTTTAGTGAACCTGAAAACTTCATGTAATCCAAACATGTTTTCAAAGAATTTCAGAAAGTTTTTTGGGGAGTTAATCTTGATTTCATTGAGAAGGACTGATAATCAAACTATGATTTAGCTAGATTTCTAGTACAGTATGAAGACCAACATCTGCCTAGAGATCCCATCTGCCCTTAATACTACTATTTATTCCATAATAACCTCCTAATCTAAGTTCCTGGCTAAGATCTCTGCCTACTTTCAGACTCATAAGTATAACTTCTATTGGATGACTTCACATGATGTTTCAAGTGTCTTAGAATTAACACTTTTAATATGTCATTCTCTTCCCTAACAAATCTCTCTCTTTTTTTTTAAATCTACATTCCATATTTAATTGAATGGCACCACCTCACCTCTGCCAAAAAATTAGTCCTCTCTAAATCTATCTTTTCTTTACCTATTCTGCTCAGTCCATCACAAAAATCACGTTGACTCGATATGATTTGTATCTCTTCTCTCCATCGTCACTGCTGCTTTCTTTCTTGAATTATAGAAACAACCACCTAACTGATCTACCTGTCTCAGTCCTGCCACCTTCAGGTTCATTCTTTACAATATCACAGGAGTTACTTTCTCTAAAAGATATATCTGATCATATAATTTCTCTGCCAAAAATCCATTGATGTCACTCTGACATCTATAGAAGAATAATATAAATTACTTAGAAAGATAAACAAGATGTTTTCTTATCTGGATTCTCAGTATATCTCTAATCTCATCATTTATCAATCCTGCGTTACATCGGCTCTTGGAGCTTCATGCCCGCTAAGCACATGATCATTTTCCTCCACTTTGAGTCTTTGTAATATTATTTCTTCTGCCTGTGATGCTATTTCCTTCTTCTTCAGTTTGCCAAAGCCAATTTGACCTTCAAGACTCAACAAAGAACTTCTGCTTCTGGCTATAATAGAGAGGCATATGGAAGATCAAAGAGCTTGCCAAGAACTAGAATATCCAGAGACCATTTAAAAAATAAATACATTTCTGTTTGAAGACATGGGAGAACTGCCAAGGTAGCCAGGACTTTAGGGGTCAGATCCCAAAAGAAAAGAATACTCATTGAAGTAAGCCTGATTTTATACTACTCCTCTTTCCCACAGTGCACTTGTCAATTTAGGTGTTGCATACAAAGCTGAAAAGGTAGAGGGTGACGGCTGAGAGAGAAACCAGCTTTGCGCAAACTCAAAGGAGTAAAAAAAACAAAATTTGGAGTTTGGAATGCCAATGCAGCCAGAACCTGAGAGGCCAGGTCTCAAAGAGAAGAAAGGCGCAAATATGTGAACACTGAATAGTTACCCCTTGAGGTCAGGGAATTTGCTGATTATACTCAAAAATGCAAGAGGCCAAGATAAAGAAAAATGGAAATTCAGAACCTTGAAAGAATGATGGATCTAGGAAAATCTGAGACCCCTAGAAGGATCTTTAAAAGCAAGTATGGTAAGACTACATCTCACATGCTTTGGACATGTTATCAGGAGGGATCAGTCCCTGGAGAAGGACATTATGCTTAGTAAAGTGAGGGTTAATGAAAAAAGAGGAAGACCCTTATTGAGATGGATTGACACAGTGACTATAATAACGGGCTCAAGCATAACAATGATTGTGAGGATGGCGCAGGACTGCGCTGCGTTTCCTTCTGTTGTGCATAGGGTTGCTATGAGTCGGAACCGACTCCATGACACCTAACAACAGAGGCTATATTCTGAGGACGGAGAAGAAGACGAGGTAGACTGGGCCAGCTTGTCTTTATGAAATATTTATTATCTCTACTAAGGCTTATTGTCTTCAAGTCTATTTTACCTGTTATTAGTAAAACTACCCCAAATATCTTTTTCTTAATGTTTGCATGAAATGATTTTTCTATCCTCTGGATAACTTGCTACAGTATCTACATCAGCACTTCCTGCCTCACCTTGCACTTTCTTGTTATGGAGATGGCTTCTTTCCTTAAACATCATGAACCAACCTCTGCTAGCATCAAACTTTTCTTCTTCCTCACCTCTCTCAGCTTTCATAGACTTAAAGAGAGCGAGGGCCTTGCTCTGGATTAGGCTTTGGCTTAAGGGAATGTTGTGGTTTGATCTTCTAGCCAGACCACTAAAACATTCTCCACATCAGCAATAACGCTGTTTCACTTTCTTATCATTTGTGTTTTCAGGGGAGTAGCACTTATAATTTTCTTCAAGATCTTTTCTTTTGTATTCTCAGTTTGGCTGTTTGGCCAAGAGTCGAGCATTTGGTTTATCTCGGCTTTCATTTGAACACTTAGAGGCTATTTTAGGGTTAATAATTAGCCTTAGTTCAATATCGTTATGACTCAGGGGCTAGGAAGACCTGAGGAGAGGAAGAGAGACGGGGGAACAGCCAGTTGGCGGAGCAGGCAGAACACACACAACATTCATTAAGTTCACCATCCTATATGGGCATGCTTTGTGGCACCTGTGTAAGTAACATCAAAATAATTACAACAGTAACATCAAATATCACTGATCACAGAGCACCATAACACATATAATAATAAGGAAAAAATTGGAAATATTGTGAGCATTATCAAAATGTGACACAGAGACACGAAGGGAGCACATGCTGTTGGAAAAATGGCACTGATAGGCTTACTTGATGCAGGGTTGTCACAAACCTTCAATCTATAAAAAATGCAGTATCTATAAGGGCAATAAAGCGAAGCACAATAAAATGAGGTATGCCTGTAATTGATTTTTCAAAATAATTAAAAACAAAAATTCCAGAACATTTTTCATGTTTCCTTCCCCAAACATTTACTTTGGCCAGAGAGTTGGAAAATATTTTTTCCTGGCCTGCCCTAGGATCCTGTGGGTGGGTTCAGACCCCAATGAATAGCGTGGACTGAAAGTAGAGGAAGTGTTATTCCCAAATAAAATCAAGATGCCCTTATCAGAAGAGGAATAAGTGAATAAATGCTGGCTAGACAAAAGTATAAAACTCCACTAGAGTACACTTAATGATTTACAACCTCGCAATAATTCTGCTTTCCTCTGCAGTGCAGTGAATCACTTAATGTGGTCCTTCTAGACTATAGCCTTGTAACTCCCACCAAATGATTGGGTAGGTTATGCAAACAAGGTGCTGGTGGTCCACCAAGGGGATTGGGTAGCTTGCTTATAGTGTAAATTAGGTGCATGGCACCCTTGTGGGGGGGTACGCAAATAAGGTGTTTGGAAACCTACGGAGAGAATTAATCAGTTTTGCCATCCTGTTAGGCTTAAAATGAGCCACCTCAGAGGTAGGAGGAGAAGATCTCACTACTACGAAGAAAGAAGAGCCAGGAGTGGAGCGTTTCCTTTGGACCCAGTATCCCTACATCAAGAAGCTCCTGGATCCAGGAGACCTAGAAAGAGAAAGAGAGTTGTAGCACTGAAGACCATGAGAACTGGCAGCAGAGAAACAGTGGTGAGTCAAGAGACTGGTAGGAGGTTGCATGGTGGGATTCCCCACCCACGGAATGAGAAACCTGAGTCCCTTCAGATAGGAGGCTTGCTGGTAGAGTAGGGTGCCTCTGGGTACTTTGTGGAGTTACAGTTGAGTACCTCCAGGTTGAGGCTTACTGACAGAGTGGGGTGCCTCTGGGCACTTATCGGGAAAGCTAAAAGAGCTTTCTAACACTTGTCCAAGCAGGGCAGGGTCCAAGGGGTCAGAGAAAGGCCTGAGAGCACAGCTGAGAAGAGGCTGCCCTGATAGAAGAACTGTATCCTGAACATTCCTGAACCTGAGTTGTAACCTGTTACTTCCTTAATGAACCTTGTAATTGTGAGTATCGTCTGTGAGTTCTGTGTGACCGTTGCAATTAATTATTGAACCCAGCAGAGAAGTATAGAGTGCCATGACAGGGATGGTTATTGTCAGAATAGAATATTTGAAGTGTGGAGGCATGTCTAACCTCTCCTCATAGAAATCAGCCATGGGCTGTTGATCTTGATTCTCCTTCTCAGTCGTGAAGTTAGAGGTCAGATGCTGCGCCCACACCATTTTTACACCTCAAGGGTCCACAGCCCAGAGGCTTGAAATCATTGAGTAAATTGAGTAAATACCCGGAATATTTAGTAAAAGAGGATTTTTCTCCATCAAGTTAGTTCCCCTAAGGCATGCTACAAGGTTTTCCTGGCCACCGATGTATCTGAAACTACTATAATAGGCTCTAGGGGTAGCACTGACACAGTTTAATAAAAAGTATGGAAATTATGGGAGCAGGAACTGTGATTATAACCAAAGGCCAAAGCTTATGGCACCCAATGTTATACCTGTGCTGCTCAAACTGGGCTGTTTATTGGAAACTTACTTATTAATGAGTTTATACCTCATATGGAAACATAAACAAGTGAGACAAGTTGGGAGATTTCTTAAAAATTTGAGAATTGAGTCATGCCAAATATTAAAATGTGTTGCAAATCAAGTCGTTTAAAAAGTGTAAGTACTGGTTGATAAATAGATATATGGACCGGAGAAGAGACCCAATAATTGTATCACAAACTTATGGACATTTAGCTTAAATAAGGCAGTGTTTTGAAATTTATGTGGAAAAGATGAATTATTCAGAAACAGTGTTAGGAAAGATGGATAGCCATTTGGAAAAATATAGCTGGATTTCTTCTTTGAAGCTTCCATCCTTATACCAAAATAAATCTTAGATTGATCCAAACATTTAAGCATAATAAATGTAAGCTTTAAAATGCTGGAAGGAAATATTGAAAAGTCTTTTTTTCACCTATGCTTGGAGAAATAATGACCTTTCTAACCAAGACACAAAATTCAGAAGTTATTAAGTAAAACATTTCAAAAACTCAACAACAATGAAATACGAAATAAAAAATGATTGAGAAAAGTATTTGAAATTGATAAAGGAGTGTCCATTTCTTAATTAAGATATATTACCTTAATGTTTATCAGTTAAGAATCATATATGCACACATTCATAATACACATACAAACGCATGTGTCTTTGTGCTTATAAACACATATGAAGTTTAGTTAAATTTAGAAAAGAAATGGGGGTTCGTGGTAATAATAAGACTTATTTTTCATTAATATATTTTTGGAACTTCATGTTTTTTTAAATTGTTATCATAGGTTACTTTACCTTTTCAGTACAAGATACAGTTTATGAAGATAAAAGTTTATAACCTTCTGTTCCCAGCCTTGGTATAACAGATTTTTTGGACTAACCTTTCAGCAGAAGACAACTATAAAAGTTAGAAAAACTATATAAAACATATATTTGAAGGTTTTGGAAAGCAACCAATGTAACCCATTGGTTGGGTTTGAAGGGCCATGTTATAGATTGAATTGTGTCCCCCAAAAAATCTGTCAAATTGGCCAGGCCATGAGTCCCAGGATTGTGTGACTGTCCACCATTTCGTCATCTGCTGTGATTTTCCTGTGTTATAAATCCTACCTCTATGATGTTAATGAGGTGGAATTAGTGGCAGTTATGTTAGTGGGGCAGGACTCAATCTACCAGATTAGGCAGCATCTTAAACCAATCTCTTCTGAGAAATAAAAGAGGGAATCAAGCAGAGACTTGGAGACCTCATGTCACCAAGAAACGAGAACCAGGAGAGTAGTGCATCCTTTGGACCCAGTGTCCCTGCAATGAGAAGTTCCTCGACTGGGGAAGATTGATGACAAGGACCTTCCCTCAGAGCCAACAGAGAGAGAAAGCCTTCCGCTGGAGCTGGCACCCTGAATTCAGACTTCTAGCCTCCTAGACTGTAAGAGAATGAATTTTTCTTTGTTAAAGCCATCATTTCTGTTATAACAGCACTAGACACCTAAGACATGCCACAATTCTTAAGAGAACCAAATGTGTATAATGTGATCTCCATATTCTTTCTGGCTTTTTTACTGAAGTAATTTTCCAAATCCCATAGAAGGGGATTGAAGAACAAGTGGAAAATATAAATTTTATTGTGCTGAGAAGACTTAAGGTCAGATTTCGGGGCTGCCATAGTGACTGGGATTTGAAGGGCAAAAACCAGAAGAGAAGAAAACTGCAGAGGCAGAATTCAAATATTTGCATAAGAATATCCCTATATCATTGACTGACTCCTAAACTTTGCACTTATGAGTCTGCAAAAAAATTAGCAAAAAGCATTTTGGAGGTTAAAAAGCCAAAGTAGGGATGGCACAAGGCGTGTAGTGTTGGGAGAGAAGCTAGAATTAAAACCCTAACAAGGCAAGGTGGCCTTGGTCACCACCTGTCTTAGGCTGGTTTCTCTAGAGAAGCAAAACAAGTAAAATTTATAAATATATATATAGAAAGACTTATACTAAGGAAATGGCTCACATGGTTGTAGGGGCTGGAATATCCTGAGTCTGTGGGTCAGGACAGAGGCTTCTCCTGATTCATGTAGCCACAGGGGCTGGCGAAGCCAAGATCAGCAGGTTAGAAAGCAGGGCTCTTGCTCACAGGCTTTGAAGATCAATGAATTGCATGATCGGCAGGCAAGACCGCAGGTAAACTACTAGTGTAAGTCCCAAGAACCAGAAGCCAGACAAACAGAAGCCAGCCACGGGATCCAGAGTGAGCAAAAGCCCATGAGCCTTGCCAGAATGTGCACTTATATTTGATGCAGGCCACATGCCCAAGGAGACTCCCTTTCTGGCTAATCATAGCAGAACCTATCGAGGAGGTGATCACATTATATCAAATCTCATCATGGAAGTGATCACAACATCATATGACTGCCAAACTATATCATAACTGCCAAACCACTAAGAATCATGGCCTAACCAAGTTGACACACAACCTTAACCATCATACCACCCAAAGCTTTTATTTGAGACCTCAGAAGGGCTGTGATGTAGTAATAAGTGCCATACCTTGGGGATAAGGACAAAGATAAAATTATTAGCCATAACAAAGACTAAAACCAAGTCTCAATGGAACCAGGCCAGCACTTTGTCTATTTTCCAGAAGAAAATTTAGCCAACTTTGGAGGAAGATAATATTTAGAACCTCTATAATTTTTCTTCCAATCAAAACATGTAAGGCATGCAAAAAATATTTTTAAAAAGGAAGAAATGACCAAAACCCAAGAGAAATAGTAAAATAAATTGAGAAAGTGACCTATAAGTGTTACGGTGCTCTGTGATCAGTGATATTTGATGTTACTGTTGTAATTATTTTGGTGTTACTTACACAGGTGCCACAAAGCATGCCCATATAGGATGGTGAACTTAATGAATGTTGTGTGTGTTCTGCCTGCTCCGCCAACTGGCTGTTCCCCCGTCTCTCTTCCTCTCCTCAGGTCTTCCTAGCCCCTGAGTCATAACGATATTGAACTAAGGCTAATTAATAACCCTAAAATAGCCTCTAAGTGTTCAAATGAAAGCCGAGATAAACCAAATGCTCGACTCTTGGCCAAACAGCCAAACTGAGAATACAAAAGAAAAGATCTTGAAGAAAATTATAAGTGCTACTCCCCTGAAAACACAAATGATAAGAAAGTGAAACAGCGTTATTGCTGATGTGGAGAATGTTTTAGTGGTCTGGCTAGAAGATCAAACCACAACATTCCCTTAAGCCAAAGCCTAATCCAGAGCAAGGCCCTCGCTCTCTTTAAGTCTATGAAAGCTGAGAGAGGTGAGGAAGAAGAAAAGTTTGATGCTAGCAGAGGTTGGTTCATGATGTTTAAGGAAAGAAGCCATCTCCATAACAAGAAAGTGCAAGGTGAGGCAGGAAGTGCTGATGTAGATACTGTAGCAAGTTATCCAGAAGATCAAGCTAAGAAAATTGATGAAGATGGCTACACTAAACAACAGATTTTCAATGTGTTTGAAATAGCCTTATATTGGAAGATGTCATCAAGAACTTTCATAAGGAGAGGGGAGAAGTCAACACCTGCCTTCAACTGTTCAAAGGACAGGCTGACTCTCTTGTTAGGGGCTAATGCAGCTGGTGACTTTTTAGTTGAAGTCAATGTTCATTTACCATTCCAAAAATTCTAGGACCCTTAAGAATTATGCTAAATGTACCCTGCCTGTGCTCTATAAATGGAACAACAAAGCTGAATGAGAACCCATCTGTTCACAACATGGTTTACTGAATAATTTAAGCCCACCGTTCAGACAAAAAGTTCCTTTCAAAATAATACTGCTCATTGACAATGCACCTGGTCACCCAAGAGCGCCAATTGAAATGTATAAGGAGATTAATGTTGTTTTCATGCCTGAAAACCCTGGCGGTGTAGCTGTTAAGAGCTACAGCTGCTAACCAAAAGGTTAGCAGTACAAGGCCTCTAGGTGCTCCTTGGAAACCCTATGGGGCAGTTTTACTCTGTCCTATAGTGTTGCTGTGAGTTGAAATTGACTTGACAGCAATGGGTTTGGTTTGGGTTTTTTTTGGTAACACAATATCATGAGCCCTGGTAGGGCAGTGGCTAAGAGCTCAGTTGCAAACCAAAAGGTCAGCAGTTCGAATTTACCAGCTGCTCCTCAGAAACCCTGTGAGGAGGTTCTTCTCTATCCTATAGGGTGACTATGAGTTGGAATTGACTCAGTGGCAACACAATATCATTCTGCAGCCCATGGATCAAGGAATGCTTTCGACTTTCAAGTCTTATTATTTAAGAAATAGATGTCATAAGGCTAGAGCTGCCGTAGGTAGCGATTCTTTTTATGAATCTGGGCAAACTAAACTGAACACCTGGAAAGGATTCATCATTCTAGATGCCATTAAGAACATTCATGATTCATGGGAAGAGGCCAAAATATCAACATTAAAAGGAGTTTAGAGGAAGTTGATTCCACCCCTCATGGATGACTTTGAGCTCAAGACTTCAGTGGAGGAAATAACTGTAGATGTGGTGAAAACAGCAAGAGGACTAGAATTAGAAATGGAGCCTGAAGATGTGACTGAATTGGTGTAATCTCATGACAAAACTTTAATGGATGAGGAGTTGCTTCTTATGGATAAACAAATAAAGTGGTTTCTTGAGATGGAGTCAACTCCTTGGGAAGATGCTATGAACATTGTTGATATGACAATGAACAAAGAGTTTAGAATATTACATAAACTTCATTGGTAACGCAGCGGCAGGGTTTGAGAGGATTGACTCCAATTCTGAAAGAAGTTCTACTGTGGGTAAAATGCTGTCAAGCAGCATCACATGCTACAAGGAAATCTTTCATGAAAGGAAAAATCAATTGATGCAACAAACTTTATTTTGTCTTGTTTTAAGAAATTGCCACAGCCACCCCAACCTTCAGCAGCCACCAACCTGATCAGTCAGCAGCCATCAACATTGAGGCAAGATCCTTCACTAGCAGAAGATTATGACCCGCTGGAGGATCAGATGATGATTAGCATTTTTTAGCAATAAAGAATTTTTTAATTAAAGTGTGTACACAGTTATTTTAAACATAATGTTATTAAAAAAAATGTTACATTGCACACTTACTAGACTACCAAGTCACATGAATTTTTTTGTTTCCCAGAGCATATAAAAGTTATGTTTACAGTACATGTACCCCAAAACAACCCAGTGTACAGTATAGTGTAAATATAACTTTTATACGCACTGGGAAACAAAAAAAATCATGTGACTTGTTCTCCTGTGTTATTCACATTATTGCAGTGGTTTGGGACCCTACCCACAATATCTCCAAGGTATGCCTGTATTTCCTTCTTTTTCTGTAGAGATTAACTAACAACAGTTGGCTAGATCTGCTGGAACTACCAAATCATGTACCCCTGTGTGAAAACTAGGCCAACAAGAAAGAAAGCATAGCTGACAGACGCATAGAGATATGGCAGCCTCTTGACATTGTTTAGCCACTAGGTCCAGGCAAGCCTGACACTAGTCAGACACCTGGATTTTTCTTTTCTACTTTCCAATAAATTCCCCTTTCTGCATATGCTTATTTGAAATATTTTTGCCCATTTGTTAATTCAACAAATATTTACCGAGCTGGGAATATAGCAGTAAAAACAAATAAACATGTGCTAGGGATTGTTTTTTAGCTGAATATCTTTTAACTGAATAAATAAATATATTGAGGTGCATATAACTATACTTCTAATTCATACAGACATTGCTTAAATGAATAAAATACTGATTTAAATATGCTCTCAACACACAGTAGCTTTTTAACATTTCATATTTTTTAATAAACAGGTTCTAAATGTACATTTTTTTTTTTAAATGTATAAACATTTTCACCTGGGGCTCTGAAAGGGTAGAATACACTAAAATACTAAAAAAGTAGAAAGAAACAAAAAATGAAAACCCCTTGAGCCTGAGATAAAAATAAAAACACCATCTCTTAAGTAACCTTTTCTATTCAACTTGGCAGGCCTTAAACATGAAGAGAACTAAAAAGTACCATTTTCCTTCTCTTGGTACCAAAAGTAAATCAGGTTAAAAATGTCCTATCTACAAATTCCTTGAGAATTCTCGGGGCTTTTTCTTTGCCTTGATAAGATGATAGAAGCCTATGATTGGATAATAAAGTATATTCAATGAGGCAGATGCTAAGCTGGGTAGTGAATCTCTTGACTGCCCAAACCAAACCAAACCAAACCCTTTGTCACTGAGTTGATGCTGACTCATAGTGACCTTATAGAGACAAATACGAACTCACTGCAGTTGAGTTGATTCTGACTCATAGCCACCCTGCAGGACAGAGTAGAACTGCCTCATAGTGTTTGCAAGGAGCAGCTGGTAGATTTGAACTGCTAACCTTTCAGTTAGAAGCCAAGTTCTTAACCACTGCTCCACCAGGGTTCTGAAAGACAAATAGGTTCTGAGAAATTTCACCAGCCATACGGAGAAGTGGATGACCGTGAATCAGCAGTCAATCTCTGCGAAAGACAGAAAAATCTAAGGTTGCGCTATCCAATATGGTACCTACATGTGGCCATTGAATGTGTGAAATGTGTCTATTTTAACTGAAAAAATAAATTTAAAATTTTATTCAATTTTAATTAAAAATTAATACTCAATTCAACTATTGGAAATTTTTAAATGAGTTTTAAACAATTTGAGTATGTGAATCTAGTTTTTCAAAAGTTTAAATTTTATAAAATACTTTCAGTGAAAACTGTTTAAATTGAAATGTGTTTTAGTATAATATACACATCAGATTTAAAAGACAGTTCAAAATGTAAAAAAAAAGTCTCATTAATTTTGTGTACGTGGTTACATGCTGAAATGATAGTATTTTGTACATATTCAATTAAATAAATATATACACAACTATTATGGAGCCCTGGTGGCTCAGTGTCTTAAGAGCTTATCTGCTAGCCAAAAGATCTGCAGTTTGATCTACCAACTACTCCTTAGAAACCTCATAGGGTTGCTATGAGTAGGAATCAACTTGACAGCAATGAGTTTGGTTTGGGTTTTTGATTTATTACTATTATATATGAAATTAATTTCATCTATTAAATTTTATTTATTTAATTTAGAAAATTTAAGTTTTTGTGTTACCTGGTTCTATTTCTATTCAACTGCATTAAGCTACAATTCTGAGTAGTGGTATTCTCCAATCTTGATGCCAGAACCTACTAGCTGTGTGATCTTGGACAAATAAGCTAAATTTTCTTTATAAGATAAGGTTATTAATATTTGCCTCAAAGCATTGCTTTCAGTAATTAATTAGTTAATATACATAAAATGCTTAAAACTGTGTCTGGAATATAAGGTTCAATGAGGTTATTGTTTTTATTTATAAAATTAGAGGCTACATTTTTTGTACATAGTATTTGTGACTAAGTAGTAGAATTCATTGCAAAATCTACCACTAATTATAGTGACCGTGTGTGTTCCATGTATTCTTTTTCCCTTGATTTTGTCTGATATTCTTATTACATCACTTCGATAGTTTTTGTGTTGTTTTACTATATATTTCCCCTTCTTTGTATAAATTCTGGGTACTTTTTTTAGTTATGTCTACTAAAAGCAGTACCATCGGCTCCTGATCATATGCTACCTCCCGAAATGGTTGAACATTGATCAATTATTTTTGGTACAATGACCCTGTCTATTCCTTCCATCTTCTTTTGATGCTTCCTGTGTTGTTTAATATTTTCCCCCTTGAACCCTTCAATGTTGCAATTCAAGCCTTGAGTTTTTTTTTCTTCAGTTCTTTCAGCTTGAGAAATGCTGAGCTTGTTCTTCCCTTTAGGTTTTCTATCTTCAGGTCTTTGGATATGTCATTATAATACTTTACTTTGTCTTCTCGAGTTGCCCTTTAAAATCTTCTGTTCAGCTCCTTTATTTCATCATTTCTTCCCTTTGCTTTAGCTACTTGACATTCAAAAGCAAGTTTCAGTGTCTCTTCTGACATCTGTTTTGGTCTTTTCTTTCTTTCCTGCCTTTTTAATGACTTCTTGCTTTCTTCATGTATGATGCCCTTGATGTCATTCCACCACTCATCTGGTCTTCAGTCATTAGTGTTTAACATGTCAAACCTATTCTTGAGAGGGTCTCTAAATTCAGGTGGGATATGATCAAGGTCATACTTTGGCTCTTGTGGACTTGTTCTAATTTTCTTCAGTTTCAACTTGAACTTGCAAAGGAGCAATTGATGGTCTGTTCTGCAGTAGGCCCCATGCTCTGACTGATAATATTGAGCTTTTCCATTGTCTCTTTCCACAGATGTAGCCAATTTGATTCCTGTGTATTCCATCTGGCATGGTCGATGTGTATAGTGATGAAGGCATTCAACTGCGTGGATCATAACAAATTACGGATAACATTGCAAAGAATGGGATTTCCAGAGTGCTTAATTGTGCTCATGAGGAACCTGCACACAGATCAAGAGGCAGCTGACTGAACAGAACAAGAGGATACTGTGTGGCTTAAAGTCAGGAAAAGTGTGCATCAGGGTTGTATACTTTCACCATATCTCTTCAGTCTGTATGCTGAGCAAATAATCTGAGAAGCTGAACTATATGAAGAAGAATGGGCATCAGGATTGGAGGAAGACTCATTAACAACCTGCCTTATGCAGATAAAACAAGCTTGCTTGCTGAAAGTAGAGGACTTGAAGCACTTACTGATGAAAATCAAAGAGTACAGCCTTCAGTATGGATTACACCTCAACATAAAGAAAACAAAAATCCTTACAACTGGACCAATAAGCAACATCACGATAAACAGAGAAAAATCGAAGTTGTCAAGTATTTCATTTTACTTGGATCCACAATCAATGCCTATGGAAGCAGCAGTCAAGACATCAAAGGGTGCATTGCATTGGACAAATCTGCTGCAAAGGACCTCTTTAAAGTGTTGAAAAGCAAAGGTGTTACCTTGAGGACTAAGGTGTACCTGACCCAAGCCATGGTGTTTTCTATCGCCTCATATGCATGCAAAAGCTGGACAACAAATTAGGAAGACTGAAGAACTGATGCCTTTGAATTGTGGTGTTGGTGAAGAATATTGAATATATCATGGACTGCCAAAAGAACTAACAAATCTGTCTTGGAAGAAGTACAACCAGAATGCTGCTTAGAAGCGAGAATGGTGAGACTACATCTCACATACTTTGGACATGTTATCAGGAGGGATCAGTCCTTGGAGAAGGACATCATGCGTAGTAAGTTATAGGGTCAGTGGAAGACTCGCAACGAGATGGATTGACACACTGGCTGTAACAATGAGCAAAAGCGTAAAAATGATTGTAAGTATGGTGCAGGACTGGGCAGTGTTTTGTTCTGTTGTGCGTAGAGTCCCTATGAGTAGGAACTGACTCTATGGCACCTAACAACAACAATACTAAAAGCAGAATATAGTTGGAATGTTTTCTGATCAATTTTTGAAACTGCCTTTAATATAGGACAAGCCAGCAAGAATAACCATAGGGAAGAGATTTTGACTCCATTTCTTGTTGTGAGGTATAACAGATGAGTGCTGGGAGGGAAGACGTTTTTAACAGGTATCTTTGGAAATAATCTACCACAAGAAGGAAACAGTAATTTTATGTGCAAATACTTATTGTGTACCTATTATGCATTGGATTCCCTGTGAGGTGCTGATGATAATAGCCCACTGTCCTTTTTTAATAGCCCACTATTCCTTCCCATGTTTAAAATACACACACACACACACACATATATGGTGGAGTACTGGTTAAGAGCTTGGCTACTAACTAAAAATTTGGCAATTGGAATCCACTAGCTGCTCCTTGGAAACCATATAAGGCAGTTCTACTCTGTCCTATATGGTCACTGTGAGTTGGAATCTATGTGATGGAAATGGGCATAGGGCCACTATGAGTTGGAATTGACTTGACAGCGACAGGTTTTTTCAATTCCTTGAATTCTAATAATGTCTTACAATTGATAAAGTTTTCTCACAGTTATTCTTTAATTTGAGTTTGACAAAAATCCCATGAGGTAGGCATTTGTATTTTATAACTGGGAAAATCAAAATGTAGGGAAATTAAATGATTTATACTAGGCTCAAACTATATCCACTACACTCCAAATGATATGAAAATCAAACCAGGCACTTATGCTTTAAATATTATTACTATTAGTCTTTTCTTTCATTCAAAACATTTATTAAGAATTTTATAAGGTACTATTATACTCAGTAATGTAGACTACTCTCTTGCATTTATTGAAATAGTGAAATCATATAACAATGTTTTACCTATTACTAATATCAGAATATTATATTATCACAGGAGGCTCATGAAATATCAGTCATCTTCCAATATAAGCCTATGAAACTTTTTATATCAAATGACTAAACCTCATACCTTATACGAAAATTAACTCAAAATAAATCAATGGTCTAAAACAAACAAAAAAAACTAAAGCCATGAAATTCTTAGGAGAAAATATAGGGGTAAAACTCAGAGACCTAGTTTTTGACAGTGGATTCTTAGATATGACAACAAGGTCAAAGACAAAACAGACAAATCAAACTTCATCAAAATAAAAATCTTTTGTGCATCAAAGGACTTTATCAAGAAAGTGAAGAGACAACCTACAAAATGGGAGAAAATATTTGGTAACCATATATCAGGTGGAAACTCTGGTGGTGCAGTGGTTAAGTGCTACGGCTGCTAACCAAGAGGTCGGTGGTTCAAATCTGCCAGGCACTCCTTGGAAACTCTATGGGGCAGTTCTACTCTGTACTATAAGGTCGCCATGAGTCAGAATTGACTCGATCGCAGTGGGTTATATATCTGGTAGGGGTTTAATGTCCAGAATATAAAAAGAACTCATACAGCTCAACAACAAAAAGACAAACAACCTAATTAAAAAATGTGCAAACAACTCGAGTAAGCATTTCTTCAAAAGAAGATATACAAATGGCCAATAAACAGAGATAAAAAAAATACAGTGCAACACAAAGGAGCAAAAAAAGACGCTCAGTATCTTTTTAAGTCATTAGGGAAATGCAAATCGAAACCACTTAAGATACCACTTCACCTCCACCAGAGAAGAAACACTGCCCAGTCCTGCGCCACCCTTACAATCCTTATGCTTGAGCTCATTGTTGCAGCCACCGTGTCAATCCACCTCAGTGAGGGTCTACCTCTTTTCCGCTGACCCTGTACTCTGCCAGGCACGATGTCCTTCTCCAGGGACTCATCCCTCCTGAAAACATGTCCAAAGTCTGTAAGATGCAGTCTTGCCATCCTTGCTTCTAAGGAGCATTCTGGTTGTACTTCTTCTAAGACAGATTTGTTCGTTCTTTTGGCAGTCCATGGTATATTCAATATTCTTCCGCTACACCACAATTCAAAGCCATAGTGTTTCGTTCTGTTGTGCATAGGGTTGCTATGAGTCGGAACCCACTCGACGACACCTAACAACAACAACAATGTATATGCATATATACCCCATTTTGTGTATCCATTAATACGTTGAGGGACACGGGTTATTTTTACCTTTTGGCTATTGTAAATTATACTGTAATGAATATTGATACAAAAGTATTTGTTGGAGTTCCTGCTTTCATATCTTTTGGGCATCTACCTAGGGATACTGTTGTTGTTGTTAGGTGCCATTGATTTGGTTCCAACGAAACACTGCCCAGTCCTGTGCCATCCTCACAATCGTTGTTGTGCTTAAGCCCATTGTTGCAGTCACTGTGTCAATCCATCTCTTTATTTAGCTGTAAGAGAAATAGGAGCCCTGCTGCTAACCAAAACATCTCGGCAGTTCGAATCCAACAGCTGATCCTTGGAAAACTCATGGTGCAGTTCTACTCTGTCCTATAGGATTGCTGTGAGTTGGAATCGACTCAACAGCGATGGGTTTGGTTTTTTAGGCTTACAAGAGAAATAAAGTTCTTATATATGCTGTGACGTTTGTTAGAGGTTGCCAGGGGCGGTGGGGGAGGGGCATAGGGAGTGGGGAGTTATTGCTTAAGAGGTGTTGACTTTCTGTTTAAGGTGATGAAAAACATGTGGAAATGATAGTGGTGATTGTTGCCCAGCATGATGAATATAATTAATGTCTCTGAATTTTACACTTAAAAATTATTAAAACGGCAATATATGTGTATATATATATTCAAAATAAAAAACTAAACCAACAATAATCGTAAAGACATAGAAAAGCATTACAATCTTTATTGTACATTCCAAAGGTGGAACTAAATCATTCTGTTACTTACTGCTTCACATGAAATGTCAAACAATTTAATACAGAAAAACTTCTAAAACATAATTTTCAAAATTGATGTTAAATTTTGGAGGATCTCTATTTTTGGCACACAGATCAATAAAATATTGTGTAGCTTATGAGTTTATATTGGACCCTCGTTCCAAATTCATTTTACATTATTTTATAGTCTAAAATCATTAGAAATGTTTCACCTAGAAACGGTTAAATGAAATACTGTGTCAAGAAAATAAATGGATGACAACTTTTAAGGAAAGAGAGGGAAAAGGGAATTAGAGGACAGTATGTTTATAAATATTTGGAGAACCAAGGACTTGGCAAATCTGGCCTGTTTTAAAATACCAGGTATGCTTGGAGGATGTACTAGTTTCCTAGGGCTGCCGTAACAAAGTACCACAAATTGGGTGACTTATGAGAACAGAAATCTATTTTGTCGTAGCTCTGGAGGCTAAGAGCAGAAGATCAGGGAGTTGGCCATTTTGATTGCTTCTGAGAATTCTGAAGGAGAATCTGTTCCATGCCTCTCTCCTAACTTCTGATGGCTCCTGGAAATCCTTGGCCTTCCTTGGTTTGTAGCTCTGCCTCCGTTGGCACCTGGGTGTTTTCCTTCTATGTGTCTCTCTGTGGCCTTCTCTTTTATGAGGGCACCACTGTTACTGGATTACAATCCACCCTATTCAATATAACCTTGTTAACGGAAGGTATCTTCAAAGACCCTATTTCCAAACAAGGTCACATTCACAGATAGATGTTAAGTGGAGGTTAGGACTCCAACATATCTTTTTGAGGGACACAATTCAATCTCTAACATAGGCTAATCCTCCATTCCTTGGTTGATGCCAAGCTGAATCACAGGGCAATTGCAGACACATGGGTGTAACAGAAACAATGGCCAGAAGCAGGGTTTACTGACGACAAGGTAAGGGTTTATAGCTTTCATTGATTTCAGGGCATCAGGGGGAATCTAAGATCTAAAAGATAAAAAAAGGGTGGGAATCAGTTCTTTGTTGATGAAGTAGGCTGAAATCTGGAATACCTAAAGTTAACAGAGCAAGACAAACATACTAGGGGGACAAAAACCCGAAAGATTAGAATGCAGAAGGGATTAAGAGTCTGCACGGGGTTATTTATTTTTAATGTCAAAAGATAGATACAACAAGGGCTATGTACATCTTGTGGCCCTTGAGAATTTATCACTGTACATTTCTTTGATTCAAACAGTATAATCAAATGAAATGCCTGAGCTTGTAACTATATCAAAAAGTGGCAGAAATCCACATGGTCTGGTGTAAACCCACCTAAGATTATCTAAGGGGATATTAGTCCATTTCAATTCAATATGTACTTTAAATTTGTTATAGCCTTAGAGACTGGTTGAGTTATAAAGCAGTATTTCTTTGACTATATCATATTTTTATCATTTTAAGGTATTATTTTTTCATAGAATATTGCCTATAAGTACTCATGCATCTTTTGATTTATGTATAAGACTATATATACATAAACACAGTGTATACATATTAAAAAAAATACATATTAAGAACCATTTATGCATAATCTCAAGGCAAATGCGTTATTCTTTGTATACTAATTATTACTTTCATTATGCATACATTTTATTCCTTCATAATACCACAGAAGATAAAGCATTAAAATTATAGCGTTTGGCATGTAATACATGTGAGGATTTTGAAAACATTTTAAAACCAGAAAATGTGCTCTTTACTAACAAGTATTTACTAAATGCAAACTTTATTTCTTATATTGAATTTCTTTTCTTTCTTTTAAACAATCATCTTGTTTAAACCATTTAAATGTTTTCCTTATATCAATTGAAGAAATATAACAATCCTGAAAGGGAAGAAGGAATATTCCTTCCTTCCCAGTGGTCCAAAAAAATAGACTAACCCACAAATAATTTCCACTGGTTCTAATGGCTCTTCCCCAGGTCTTTTGGTCAATATGGTGTTCTGTTTGACAGTAGCCTCTAGTGTAGCCCTGCCAGAGAAAGCCAGGCTGGGTATGCTCCAGCCAAATACTCTTCCACGTCCTCACACGCTGAGTAAATCTTTGCTTACTGGCAGCCTCGCCCACTAGTTGGAGCATTTGGCTGGAAAGGAGAAACAGATAAATTTGAAAACCTGGGCTGGGGTAGAAGAGGAAAGATGGAAAAGTTCAGGAGAAAAAAAAAAGGCGGGGGAGGAGGGGGAGTTTGAAAATTCTTTTCCTTAAAAAATAAGAATGATTTAAAAATTGAGAATTTTTAGAATGAAGAATCAAAGTGAGAAGTGTTCATGCATAATTCATAACTATGCAAGCTTTGCTTCTATGGATTTTTGAAACAAAGCATGTTTAGATAAAATATCCACAGTATTGACTTCTTACAAGTTCTTTACACTTAATGCAAAGCAAGATAAATGTTTACTTTCAGAGGACAATGCCACCATCAGGGTGCTCACTGTGCCTGAGCCGGAGTTTAGCAGATACATTCTTGTCCTTCTGAGTCAGCCTGTAGTATCTACAGATAAACGCATGCAATCATTTCCACTTATCTCTATACAAGAAACAAAGTATTTTGCTTTGTTAAAAAGTGTCAGATTTAGAAGACTCCATAGCCGAAGAGGTGTTAAAGGGTATATTTTTTTCTAGTTTCAAAACCCTGATACTCACAGTAGAAACGAAGGAAAAGTATGTATTGATTGAAATGGAAGGATTGAAGTTTGTTTGCATTGAGACTATTAAATTAAAGGGTGACTTTGTACCCTGGGAGTCCCGGGGTGTCTCAGTTAAGGGCTCAACTACTAACAGAATGGTTGGTGGTTCAAACCCACCAAAGACACCTCAGAATAAAGGCCTGGCAATCTACATTCAAAATGTCACAGCCTTGAAAACCCTGTGAAGTGCAATTCTTCTCTGCACACATGGGGGATTGCTCTGAGTTAGAATTGACTAGACGGCAACTGGCTTGGTTTGTTTTTTGTTGTACTATCAGTGAAACATAACTGAATTCCTAAAATAAGATAACCACGAGTAAGATTACGCAAAGGTTCTAATAATAAACACAATTCCTGAAGTGTTTGCTATGTTCTGGGTGCATGTAATTTATTTTATACCTTACATAATAAAACAGATAAAGCCTAAATTTTTGGAAAGATGCCAGTAAGAATCAGGAAAAAAATAAATAAGTCCTTGCAAGAAAAAATAAAGTTCTCTGGAACACCATTGAAAGTGATTACAAATTAAGGTTAAAATATCTAAAATTTAGAATGCCCTCATGCTCCCTGCCCTATAATCATTTTTAAGCAAATCCCTTCTGTAGGTAGAATGTGTGCAGGTAATTGAATTTGTGTGAGGATGAAACAACAAACCACTGCGTCTTAGAGTATGGACCAATGACTAGATATGTATGAAAGGAGGAGTCTCCTCATTTCTCTCAAGTCTTTCTTCTTATAACTAAGAAACCCTGGACATACCGCAACAAAAAATCATAGGAAGTCTCTGAAAGGTGAAAAAAGATGGGTTGCCTAGGAATCTCAGGACTTGAGGAAGGAGAAGCAGTGAGCTCCCTGAGTTTCCTTATTGCCTTCCATATATCCTGGAAGAGTGTTGCAGAAGCCTCCAACCCAGAACTACCCACAAGTACAGACAGAAAAATCTCTAAGAAAAGCCTGTTCCTCCTGCCCGAAGGACCAGGAGAAGGGTGACCTAACAACAGAAAATGTTTCTGTCAATACCTGCCGTACTCCAACTAAACAGCAACTCTCCCATGGTTTCAGGGGTGGCAGTGGTGGGATTTGATCTTCCACCCCACCCGCTGCCTTCCAGGAACAGGTGATGCTTTGATTCTTCTTACAGAATGTTGGTGGGACCAGTCAGGAAACTGATCTTCCTTCCTCACCTGGCAGAAGCAGGAGGGTCTTCCATTCCCCAGTTGGAGTAGTGGCAATGAGGCTGAGTGGGTAGCTGATTGGTTGTCACTCCCCACCAGTGGAAGCAGGTGGTGTTTCTACTCCCCTCTAAGGTAATGTCAGTGTGGTACATCGGTGAGGCAAGCTTCCACCCCCACCCAGCATCAATGAGATTGAACAAGGTGGTGCAAAGTCAAGGCTAGTAAGCCCTTCTCTCTCCCTCCATCCTGGTGTCAGTAAGACCCAGTGTGGAGCTGAGCCCTCACACTAACCCTGCAGCAAAGAGGCCTAGCAAGGCAGTACAAACAGGGCTACTAGTGCTCCTCTTCCCACCCTCCACCCACAGTGTCAGTAGGGCTCAGTGGGGAGCTGAGTCCCTACGCTCACTTGTCATCAAGGAGACAGAATAGGGTAGTGAGAGGCAGGGCAGGGGGGCTCAGCAGTCAACGACACTGTTTAAGTGGGCTCCCTACTTTCACTTGCTTGGATTTGGGGGGATCCCAGTGAGAAACCAATCATACACACCTACCTGATCCTTTTCATGAACTACATGTCAACAGGGAGAAAGTCTGCTAAAAATTGAGGAAATAGAATCCAGTATTTTTTTTTTTTATCTTAAAATATCCAGTAAAAAAAAAAATTCCAGATCAGGAAAAATTCCCAAGGAGTCCCCTTAATTATCTTTGTAGATGGCAAGATATTCAGTGAGCTTTTCACTCCTCACTTGAGTTATTTCCACCTTACCAGAGTTATTCAGGAATTCTCCCTCTGAAAGTCCTTATGGTGTAGAATAACTTCTCTCTGTTCTCGGATTCCCTACTTCCCACAAATATATAAAACCAAAAACCAAACCCACTGCCATCGAGTCAATTGCGTTTCATAGCGACCCTATAGGACAGGGTAGAACTGCTGGATAGAGTTTCCAAGGAGCGCCTGGCGGATTCGAATTGCCAACCTCTTGGTTAGCAGCTGTAGCACTTAACCACTACGCCACCAGGGTTTCCTCCACAAATATATGAACATTGCTTTTTTTTGTTTTAGAGTTTTATTGCTAATAATCCTAGAATGTAAACTCCATGAGGGAAGATACTTTTTTGTCTGTTTGCTGTTGTGGCCCCCATATACATATGTATTGAACTATGTATTAAATGACTACTTACATACATACTTACGACAGGCTTAAATGATAATTTTATTGTAAGGCTGTTAAAAAAATCTACCAAATTATACTATCCTTTACAGAAAATCTCTCTCTTTTTTTCCCCCTCCAAGAAGAGAAAGTATTTTATAAAACTGTCACAGAACGGAGGTGATTAAAGAGACACAATGACTTAATGGAATATGGTATTCTGAATTGAATTATGGAGCAATCCAAAAGAAGTCTTGAGTTTAATTAACAGTATTTTACAAAGCTGGTTCAGATAAATGTACCATGGTTATGGAAGATGTTTACATTAGGGGACGCTGGATGAAGAAAAAATATTTGCAGCTTTTCCACAAATCTGAAATTATTTCAAAATAGAAAGTTTTTTAAAAAGGCAATTTTGAGACCATCTAAAATTTTTGTACAGGGATTAGTACCAGTTGCCGTTGAATTGATTCTGCCTCATGGAGACCCGCCTGTGTTAGAGTAAAACTGTGCTCCATAGGGTTTTCAGCGGCTGTTTTTTTTGGAAGTAAGCTGCCAAGCCTTTCTTTTAAGGTGCCTCTGGGTGGACCTAAACCTCCAATCTTTTGGTTAGCAGCCAAGTGCGTTAAACTGGTTTCACCACCCAGGGCATCCTGTGTGGATACTGGTTATGTTTCTACACTTTTAATATATGATTTCAATGTGCTATTTTTAATGTACTAATAGTATCTTTAGACTATCCTGATAGAGATATTGAAACAAAATAGTGTTGGAAAAGACCTGCATTCTTTCTGATATTTTTTAAACTAGCAAGCATCTCTTCTTGTTTGTCTTATTTTTTCAAACATGATCAGAAAGTGCTCTTTTGTGTAGGGAATTTTAAAAGTAAGTCTTATCAGGTACTATGTTTCATCTTATTCACAATAGTCTTATATGTTCATGATGTATCTTTTTTTCATTTTGGGTACACAGAATTACATCTTTTTCCTCATTGCATTTTCCTGGCTCTCTCAATTGCCAACCTACAACATTTCATTACAAAGAAAATTAACTTCCTTTATAAAACTTAGAAAATTAAGCGATTATTCAAGTACTGAATTTATAGAGTATGGGATGCCCCAAAGTCTCTCTTTTAAAAAGTGGGGTGGGGGGGAGAAAACATTGGCAGGAAAGCGCCATGCAAAGCAATTCCTTCTTCCTGGAAAACTGTGAGTATTAGCAATTCCTGATGTTTTCACTAGTTAAAAGAAAATACCAAAGTCATCCTTCTGTGGTTTTGTCTTTTTAACTTGAATCCGAGTTTCCATTTTTCTAGGCAGCGGTTTCTTGCCCCTCAGTACTTTACCCTGGCAGAGATGCTGGGCCTCTGAAGAAAATTTTGAATGAAACTGCTTGGGTATTAGATAACCAGAGGGTTGGTAATCCTGTTACTAAACCGATTCGTGAGCGGTCTTTTTACCTATTCCCCTAATGCTATTCACTAGAAAGTGATTTTACCAGCTGGCATTGAGTTGATCTGACTCACGGTGACCCCGTATGGGTTAGAGTAGAACTGTGTTCCATGGGGTTTTTAAAGGCAGAATTTTTTCAGAAGTAGATCACCAGGCATCTTTTCCAAGATGCCTCTGGGTGAATTGAACCCTCCAACCCTTGGTTAGCAGCCAAGAGCATTAAACAGTTTGCACTACCCAGAGACTCTGAGAATGGTTTTACTAAGTCATAAATCTGAATGTCACTTCCCTGTGTAAAAATTCATTGCTTTCCATTGTCCAAGTTCCTTCTGAATACAGGCAAATCTTTTAATGACATAGATTCTTCTCCTCAATAGGCCTTATCACCCATTACACTGGTCTCAGAGTTTATGGTCCAACCACACCAAAGTACCTGTAGAGCACCACAATTTACATGATGCTTTTCATTTCTGTACCTCCACTTGTTAGTTTAGGAAGTCACCATCATTGGAATAAAAAAAAATATTGGTTGAAGGAATCCATTTAGATGGACCTAAGATTTAAATAAACTTGGCTTTAGCCTGCAGATCTATACCCCGTTTCTGTAGCAGTAAGGCATGGGGCAGAGTTTCAGTGTTTCCACTTAGATTGCTGTGAATTCCTAGGGTTTTATTTTTTATGGCATCATTTGGATCCAAGTCCTGGTCTTACTGAACTCTGTTTCACTCATGTCCCACCACCTGGAATTGTTCTCTTTGCTCCACACCAATACAGATGCAGAATAAAATTACATTACTGGAGTTTCCTGAAACCCAAGCATTTGTGTAGAGCAGACTCTCTGTTAGTCTAGGGTAATGGACGGTATTTAAATTGAAGCAACACAAATAATTTTAAATTGATTATAAATTCCTGTTATTTAATAGTTCTTTAGGCACCCCATCACTTGAACTTCACAATATTCTTTTTCCTCGCAGGCTTCAGCCACCAACCATGTTGCTTCATACCCTTTATCCCTTTTTATCCCATTAATCCATTTTCCAGGCTCTCTACTCTCAGCCTTCCCTAGGAAACTCAAATCCTCTCACTTTATAATGTTAAGAATTTAGCTTTCCACACAATTCTTGACTCAAAAAAAAAAAAACAAAAACTCATGAATTTAGTTTAAACAAAATGGATTTGTTGTTGTTAGCTGCTGTCAGTTCAGCCCCTGACTTATGGTGACCAGGTGCACAGTGGAATGAAAGGCTGCCTGGTCCTGCATCATCCCTATGATTGGTTGAGGATTGGACCTTTGTGCTCCATAGCATTTTCATTGGCTGATTTTTGGAAGTAAATTGCCAGGCTTTTCTTCCTAGTCTCTCTTAGTCTAGAAGCTCTGCTGAAACCTGTTCCGCATCATGGTAACATGCAAACTTCCACTGGCAGATGGGTGATGGCTACGCATGAGGTCCATTATCTGAAATCGAACCCGGCCTTCCTTATGGAAGGCGAGAGTTCTACCACTGAACCACCAATGGACTTGGAGGCTTTAAATCTTAGACATTTTCCCCCTCTCCTCCAGCAAATCTCTGTATGTGGTTGTATAAACCTACGTATTCCATTTCATATGAATTAAGCCAGATCTCAGAGAAAATGAAGGAGAAACAATGCATTGAGGATTTAAAACCAGCTTCTCTCTCCCTTCCACCCACCCTTGAACACAAAGCTTCACTCTGTGAAGGCATATCCCTGGACACATCTCTCAGCAAGAAAGTCAGCTTCATGAAGTTGGGGGATTCTATTTTGTTCACCGTATTTCGAGAGCTGGTATAGTGTCTGATATATGGTGGCATTCCATGAACTTTATTTTAATTAAGTTAAATTTTAGCTTGCTGCTACCTCTAGCCTGAAATTTTTGCCTCCTAAGGTTATCCCTGCTGGCGTAGTGGTTAAGAGCTTCAGCTGCTAACCAAAATGTTGGCAGTTTGAATCCACTAGGCACTCCTTGGAATCCCTGTGGGGCAGTTCTAGTCTGTCCTTTAGGATTGCTATGGGTTGGAATCCACTCGAAGGCAACTTGTTTGTTTGTTTTTTTTTAAGGTTATCCTAGGAAACCTTGTGGCCCAGTGGTTAAAATGCTTGCCTGCTAAACAAAATTTCAGTGTTTCAAACCCAGCAGCCTCTCAGTGGAAGAAAGATGTGGCCCCCTGCTTCTCTAATATTAAAGCCATGGAAACCCTCTGGGGTAGTCCTATAAAAATAACAAAAACCCAAACCCACTGCCGTCGAGACGATTCCAACTCACAGCGCCCCTACAGGACAGAGTAGAACAGTCCCATAGAGTTTCCAAGGAGCGCCTGCCGACCTCTTGGTTAGTAGCTGTAGCACTTAACCACTACACCACCAGGGTAGTCCTATAGGCTCACTATAACTCGGAACCAACTCAGCAGCAGTGGATGTCTTAACACAGCTTGCTATTTAATGGCTAGCATGAATGTAATAATGTTTTACTTATATAGTATTTTAAAATTCTAAAAGCACTCTGATGTAAATTAATTTTACTTTATTCTTACAAAGACCCTGTGGGAGGTAGACAAAATATGTAATGTTATTTCTGTTTTACAGATGAAGATGCTGAGATGCAAGATACTGCTTTTCTAAGGCTAGTAAGTTTAGGTCCAGAACTTAGAAATCTATGTCTTTGCCTGACACATATATATATACATATATAGACAATAAAGTATATATGTAAAATGAATTAAAGAAAATATTGGAACGTCTTGTTCCTGCTTCTAAATTGCTCTGGTAGAGTGAGGAAATTATCAGCAGAAATGTCGATACGTTCAATTTATATTCTCAACTAGAATTTATATTTTCAACTAGGTTACCAATTTTAAAAGACAAAAGGAATAGATGACATAGAGTAGGTTGTAATAATCAAGAAGTCAGTCCAAACAATTAAGAGTTATCAAGCAGCAAGAGGAAGGAGACCTGCAACTTTTCAGCAACAGGAGCACAGGGGTGGGGGGTGGGGCTGAGGGTGGGGGGAGGGTAAGGGGTGGTGTTCACTGTGGTTTCGCATGCTGGGGACTGCGCCTGGGCAAGCATCTGCATGTGAAATGGGGAAAGTCATCAAAAACTGCTGGTGCTGATGGGATCGTTACAGAGCAGATTTACTGAGACACCTGGGAGTACATCTCTAAGGTGTAATGAAGACCTAGCACCAGTGCTTCACCATCATGCAGGTTCTGGCTGTGATTGTTTCTGACCAGGTGCTACTCCTAACAGTGAAGGAGGGGAAATTGGCTGGAGGAACCCAAAGGAAGCAGGCTGCAGTGGTAGAGGACTTCAAAGTGTTTTTGTGATTTTTTTCTTGAGACCCTAATCTTACATGTTATATCTTTCAGAAGAGAATTGTTGGGATATTTTATTTTCCATACGTCACTTTGTTGTACAGAAGTGGCTTACGTGTTGCTATGATGCTGGAAGCTATGCCACCAGTATTTCAAATACCAGCAGGGTCACCCATGGTGGACAGAGTTCAGCAGAGCTTCTAGATGAAGACAGACTAAAAAGAAAGGACTGGCAATTTATTTCTGAAAATTAACCCATGAAAACCCTGTTTACCACAACAGAATATTGTCCGATATGGTGCTAGAAGATCAGACCCCTTGTCTGGAAGGCACTCAAGTATGCGGTGGCCGCATCAATGGACTTGAGCCTACCAATGATGGTGAAGATGGCTAAGGACAGGACAACATTTCATTCAGTTGTACATGGGGTTGCCCTGAGTCAGAGTCAACTTGACAGCAACTAACAACAGCGACATACATATATATGTGGTTAGGTGCCGTAGATTCAGTTCTGACTCAGCAACTGTACGTACAACAAACAGGAGGAAACTGCCTAGTCCAGTCCTGCACCATCCTCACAATCGTTGCAGTGTTTGAGCCCATTGTTGCACTCACTGTGTCAATCCATCTCATTACGGGTTTTCCTGTATTTCTCTGACCCTCTACTTTGCCAGGAAACCCTGGTAAAGTGCTATGGCTGCTAATCAAAAGGTTGGCAGTTCGAATCTACCAGGCACTCCGTGGAAACCCTAGAGGGCAGTTCTACTCTGTCTTACAGGGTTGCTATGAGTCAGAATTAACTCGATGACAGAGGGTTTCTACTTTACCACGCATGATGTCCTTCTCCAGGGACTGGTACCTTCTGATAACCTGTCCAAGGCAAGTGAGATGAAGTTTCACCACCCTTGCTTCTAAGGAACATTCTGGCTGTACTTATTTCAAGACAGATTTGTTTGATCTTCTGGCAGTCCATAGTATATTCAATATTCTTTACCAACACCATAATTCAAATGCATCAATTCTTTTTTGGTCTTCCTCATTCATTGTTCAGCTTTCACATGCATATGAGACAATTGATAATACCATGGCTTGAGTCAAGCATACTTTAGTCCTCTAAGCGACATCTTTGCTTTTTAACACTTTAAGAGGTCTTTTGCAATAGATTTGCCCAGTGCAATATGTCATATGATTTCTTGACTGCTACTTCCATGTGTGTTAATTGTGGAGCCAATGAAATCCTTAACAATGTGCTACCAGGGCTCTTACCATACAGATATCAAGATACAGATTTAGACATGAATGTATATCTATGTAAATTTTTCGTGTATCTATGTATATTTTTTTGTATTAAATGTGCTGTTGTTGTGTTGTTGCGGGCCGTCAAGTCAATTTTGACTCAAAGTGACTCCACATGGCAGAGTAGAACTTCCCGCATAGGGTTTTTTCAACAGTAATTTTTTTTGCGAGCAGATTGCTAGGTCTTTCTCCTGCAAAGCCTTTGGGTGGGTTTGAACCACCAACCTTTCAGTTAGCACTCTAGTTTTTAAAACCATTGCATCAGCAAGCCTCCTTATATTAAACATACTGTATTATAAATTTATGACTTTGTGTCTATGAAGAAGTCACTTGATTTTAAATGGACCGTAGACCCCACAACATGAAAGCACTAATAAACCGTGTGAGCATAATTTCTTTGTAAAACCTTGCTGTCTCATCTCCTCAATTTTGGGGAGGAGGGAGACTTGTGAATCATCATTCCGAAGCCTCATTAAGTTTCTTCACTGAATTGTACCGCGCCTTTCTGATGGTGAAATAAAACAGTCTATTAAAACTTGCTTTTTAATTTTTATATTACCACTTAACTAAAAGAAGGTGATAATGAAGTATTAACACCCTTCTGTTTCAACATTATTTTAATAGAAACATTTAACTAAAAAAATCCAGGAATTATTGTCTGTCTTCTGAAGAAGATTTATTTTCAATTGGAGTTAAGCCAGATACTTAAGTCAGTGTTCAAATAATCAGAATGCTTTAAATTTTTAAAACTACATGAAGTCATTACAAATAAGTCACTCTGAGGGGGAAAAAAAAAAGAGTTGATTGTCCTCTGCTGCTCTTCAGATAACAGGTTATATTTTTGTATTAACAGTTCACTAATTTTATGGAAGACACGAGACAGTTCAAAGAAAACTTGTAGCTAAAAATTCACTTTAAAATCAAGCATATTAACTGGCATAGGTGTCCACTACTCTTCCCTTTTATGAAAAGTGCATATTCAGTAATTACTAAGTACTAGGCACTATCCTAGGTCTCTGGGTGGCACAAACAGTTTGTGCTAGGCTGCTAACTGCAAGGTTAGTGATTAGAACCCACCCAGTGGCACTGCAGAAAAAAGGCCTGGTGATCCACTTCCGTGAAGATTACAGCTAAGGAAGCCTTATGAGGCAGCTCTGCTTTGCTACACATGGGGTCGCCAAGAGTTGGAATCAACTCGGTAGCACTATGGTAGTTCCTCAAACCAAAAAAAAACAAACCCTTTGCTGTTGAGTCGATTCTGACTCACTGCGACCCTACAGGACAGAGTAGAACTGCCCATTAGGGTTTCCAAGGAGTGCCTGGTGGATTCGAACTTCCAGCCTTTTGGTTAGCAGCCATAGCTCTTAACCACTGTGTGACCAGGATTTCCTAGATATGCAGAAAAGTCCCTATTCTCTTTGAGCTTTCATTCTAATGAGGGAAGACACACAGTAAAACGTTAGCAAAATATTGAAAGAAGATAGGAAGAAAACGATACGTATGGAAAGTGTTCAATAAATATTTGAAAAATGAAAATTCAGTTGGTCTCATTTTGGGAGGGGAGGCTGTGGGACCCCCAATTCAAGCCACAGTTTAGCACACCTTCCCTGATGGTTAGTGACTTTCAGTACGTAACTTATTCTTGGCAAACTTTTTAAAACTAAACTGAAACTAAGTGACAGGAAGAGATAAAGTGTGTTTGTGGCATTGCCGTGTGGTTGTGGCATTGTCACAGGCACAATGGCAAAAGCATGACTTTTGCCTTTCATCCTGGTGACTGGCACTGTTGGACAAGAGGGTGACATGTGCCGACTCAGAACTGAATCACCTTTTGTCCAGCCAGTAGAGAAATGACTGGTGCAGTCAGGAGTTCCGTGGACAGACGTCATTTGGGTTCTCTAATTTAACAGGGTGCAAATAGATCCTAAAATTAAAAACCCAGTCCTCTGTTTATTTCTTCTGTTTGGGAAGCAGTCAATAACTCCACAAAACACGAGCTCTGTGCTGTTCTTCCAATGTCAGCTGCCCCTGTGGCCAACTTTCGCTTGCTATGAAAGGATTCCATTGAATTCCACCAACCAAAAACACAGGAGACTGACTATCCAGGAACCCCACTTTATTTTCAGTATGGCTTCTTTCTGTTTCCATATTTAAAAACAAAAAGTCTTTCTTACCCCTGGTTTTCCAGTTTAACCTGGTTTCTGCTTTTACTAACAATGATGTATTTATATAGCGTTCCATCCCAAAGGAAACCCCAATTCCTTATATGAATATATGCCTACAGTTTTTCTCTCTTCTCCTTACCTTCCCATCCCCCAATCCATTTACACACAAATCACGTCATTCCTGAAATATGACCTTTCCAAGTTGGAGTATGCTCAATGCTGAAACAGCATATAACATTGAGTAACATGACCGACTTCATATGGGCTGCCGAAAGACCAGAAGGCAAGGGGAAAACAAACCTTTTTTAAAAAAAAAAAAAGAAAAAAAACCTATTGGAAAGAGAACAAGCCAAGAAACTACAGAGAAATGTGCATATTCCAGTTTAGGGAAACTTATTAGCTAAAACTTGAAAAAAAATTATTAGCTAAAGATTAAAAAAAAAGAGAAAATCACCTCATTAATTGGCAGAAATATATAAATCTATTCTTTTATAATTGTGGCAGGAAATATAAAATTTGGAGAAGATACATTTAATCAGGGACTACTTCCTAAAAGTTTAGATGGAATGGATGAATGGTATATCCTATGGCTACCACAGTAGTTGAATTAGATTCTGATTAGATTCTAAAAATATGAAGGAGAGCAATTTGTAAGTTAGGAGACCTGGTGGCTCAATGGCTAAGTGCTTGACTGTTAACGGAAAGGTTGTTGATTCAAACCCACTCCAAGACTCCATGGGAGAAAAGACCAGGTGATCTGCTCCCGTAAATATTACAACCTAGAAAGCCCTATTGTGGCAGTTTTACTCAGTCACATGGGGTCAGTATGAGTCAGAATCAACTTGATGGCACCTAACAGAAATAAAAATTTGTAAGATGCCAAAAACCAAACCAAACCCATTGCTGTCAAGTCCATTCGACTCATGGCGACCTCATGTGTCACAGAGTAGAATTGCTCCATAGGGTTTTCTTGGCTGTAATCTTTATGGAAGCAGATAGCCAGTCCTTTCTTCCATGGCTCCACGGGGTGGGTTCAAACCATCAAATTTTAGGTTGGTAATCAAAAAACCAAACCCACTGCCATCGAGCCGATTCTGACTCATAGTGACCCTATAGGACAGAGTGGAACTGCCCCATAGGGTTTTCAAGGAACAGCTGGTGGATTTGAACTGCTGACATTTTTGGTTAGCAGTCATAGCTCTTAACCACTACGCCACCAGGGTTTCCTTAGTTAGTAGCAGAGCACAAACCATTTGTGTCACCCAAGGATCTCTAATTAGTATGACAGAGATAATGATAATTCAACAAAGCCAAGTTTAATGGTAATAGAAAATTCCTCATTACAAAACTGATTTTGGATGTCTGTAGAGAAGGCATTAAAACAAACAAAGTCACTCCAGGCAATTTTAGGGAAAAAATTTCTTAGACAAGGACCAGCATAGAACCTTGGGCCCCCACACATGTACCCACACGAATATCATGTAGATGTTCTCCTTAGTAAGGGAAAAAGCCACAGTGAGAGATCATTCGTGCACACCTTCATGCCTAACAACCAAAGAAGCAGATATGAAAAAGAAATTTAGATTTATCTTCCTTAAGCACAACTCCAGTCACATCCATAAGATGGTTAAAAAAAACATCAGTGACGACTTAGCATGTATCAAATTGAACACAAAATTTCCAGCCTAGCATTTATAATTCCTCATATTATGGCATAACTTATGTTCCCTGTATTATCTCCCACTTTTCTTGATACCTTGTATGCCATTTAAGAAGAGAGAAAAACTTTTCCTGCATGCTATTAAATCACAATAATTCTATTTACTTTTCTATCACTTTTCAGTCTGTTATTAGTAAATTGCTCTGGCCCTGGTGACTCCATGGTTAAGCCATTGGCTGATAATCAAAAAGTTGGTGGTTTGAACTCACCAGCTGCAACAAGGAAGAAAAGACCTGGCAATCTACCACCTAGAAAACCCTAGGGGGCTGTTCTACTCTCTCCTATGTGGTCGTTATGAGTAGGAATCAACTTAATGGCAAACAGCAACAACAACATTTAGTTCTGTGAGGCCTCAGCTAAAATTTTCATATTAGCAATTTAACGTTGAACAGAAAGTTGCAGACCCCAGCCCCTTAGTTCTTTAGATATGCGTGAGAACTTAGGGACCGTTAAATTCAGTTCCCTCATGGTACAGGTACTAAGGTCTAGAGAGGGCAAAGAGCTTCTCCAAGTTCACACAGTAAGTTAGGGAAACAGAATGAGGACAAACCCCAGCTCTTCTGTTTTCTTATTCTGGGCTCTTCACAACACACACTTCATGTGCCCCATTAATTTTTGTTGTTGTCATTGTTGAGAATGAATACAATATAAGCACTAATAAATCCCTACATAGATGTGGTATGATTTGTCACGTATCGAATGTGATGTATACATGTTGTCATGGGTTGAATTGTGTCCTCCCAAAATATCTGTCAATTTGACTAGGCTGTGATTCCCAGTATGGTATGATTGTCTACCATATTGTCATCTGATGTGATTTCCCTATGTGCTGTAAATCCTATCTCTACGATGTGTTGAGATGGATTAGTGGCAGTTATATTGATGAGATCTACAAGATTAGATGGTGTCTTAAGCCAATCTCTTTTGAGATATAAAAGAGAGAAGCCAGCAGACAGACACGGGTTTCCTCATACCACCAAAAAAACAGCACCGGGAGCAGAGCGTGTTCTTTGTAATTGAGGTTCCGGTGCTGAGATGCTACCACCCAAGGGAAGACTGATGACACAGACCTTCCTCTAGAGCCATCCCCTGGAGTCAGCACCCTGAATTTGGACTTGTAGCCTACTAGACTGTGAGAGAATACATTTCCCTTTGTTAAAGCCATTCTCTTGCGGTATTTCTGTTATAGCAGCGCTGGATGACCAAGATACATGTGTAGGCATTTATATAAAAATACTCTGAAGTAGATGTAATAAATCATCTTGCATTCTTGATAAATGTGCTATTCCCCCCCTTTGGATTCTTCTATGTATATATATATGGATTATATATACATATATATGGATTTTCTATCACAAAACCATTATGACTTTTTTATTTAAAAAAAAATTTAAATGACTCTCCTTGTCTATGTGGGAAATAGCTAATAGCAACATTAAAGCTTGTTTACCATTGAAAGAAATAATTTACTTTTAGGCATTCTATTTGCTGTGGGTATTTTCCAAATCTGTGTCCTTTTGGCCTTGGGTCCTGTGGGGACCTTAACTGTAAAAAAAAAAATGTAGGCCAACACAAATAGGAGAAACGATCTCTTTCCCAAGCCTGGCAGGAGACTCACATGGTGGAGGGTTGACTCCCAGAGACGTGGCAAAAAGTCCAAATCGTAATATGCATGGGACCACCGCAAACTTGGGTTTGAACAGGGCTGAGACTGATAACCACTGACTGGTTCCTACTTTTGTTTAGGGCACCAGGAGTTCTGAGCTGTGGTGATAAAAAAAAAAAAAAAAAAAAAAAAACCCGCCGCCGTCGAGTCGATTTTGATTCACAGCGACCCTATAGCGAAACTGTAGTCAAATAGTTAACACAGTCTGGCCTTCGGGCAAATCCCTCTGGGTTAAAGCAGGACAAAGCCAGTGACTTAGGGGAATGGTAAGTAGTGGGATGCATCCTAGGGAAGGGAAGAGGATAGGAAGAGTGAAATGATGGAAAGTATGAAGGTCATTAGCATTGCTCCCTTTGCCCATCCTCTGCCATGGCAAATCACAGGTTAGGGCAGGCCTCCAGCCCCAGAAGGCAGAGAGCCCAAAGTGTGGACAAAGTCTCAGATGGGGGAAGGGTAGGGGTAGAAAAGGATTTGGAGGACTGCAAAACTGAAAGGAAAATGCAGGCCAGGGAGCCACATACCAACCTTGCCAGGTGGTAGATTCAGCAGCCAGACCTCACCTGTTGGAGAGCAGGCAGGCCCTTTTGTACTGGCAGACTGGGATGTTTTGGTTCATGTCCTGAGCCAATCTTTGCTTACAGGTTGAAAAACTTCAGTTCTTGAAGTCTAACAAAATTGACAAGGTAGAGACCTACAGATATAATGGGACTGTTTATGAAGTTCAAGGCAGGATAACCAGTGACCAAATCAATGTTTTGTTTTCACTATACATAAAAATAGAACATTTGTGCTGACACAGCGTTCTTAAAGCTGGCTTTTATTCAATTTGTGTTGTATACATCTTCATAGAATGTAATATATATGTCCCAAATGCACTGCCCTCGTGTTGATTCCAACTCATGGGGATCCTATAGGGTTTCTGAGGCTGTAAATCTTTATGGAAGCAGACTTCCACATCTTTCTCCTGCAGAGTAACTGGTGGGTTGGAACCAGCAACCTTTTGGTGAGCAGCTGAGTGCTTAACCACTGCACCACCAGGGCTGTTATATATAAAAAAGAGGTGACATATGAAATTTATCCAGAAGAACTTGTCTCTAGGCAATGTTGCTTCTGTTTGAAGAACCAAAAGAAACAATTACTAAAACTATTTTTTAGCCTGGAAAAAAACTTCCAATATAGAAGAGTGTTATAAGCAAAATCATATTGAATAAGATAATACAGATAAGATTAAAAAATCTAACATTTGTACTATTATAGCATTTATAATACACATTTGTATATATTAAATTAATAAACCTTTTTAAGTGTCCTCAGAGGTAATTATTAGTATTATCATTTCACAAGTGAGGAAACTTAAATTTGGGGGTCGTTAAAAATCATACAGCCATTTTATACTTGAACTAAGTTCCCTTGCCTCTAAATAACAATTTAACATAAAAAAGTTGATCTTGTGAGAAATACAATCCTTCCTTGCTGGGATCTTCTTATTTTTCTATTCCAGATAGAAGCATCCATTAAGAAAAACAATAGATGGAAACATATTTCAGAAAGTACAGTAGATTTCCACCTTTGCTTAGTTCCTAAAGCTCAAATATGCTTATTTGAGAAAAACAAATTTAACCTGAATGTGTTCAAGCTTCAGCAAATTGTGGGTAAAAAATGAGTTCACATTAATCTCTATGCATAAATTTTACTCACCTATTACCCCTTCAGAAATCCTGGTGGCATAGTGGTTAAGTGCTATGGCTGCTAACCAAAGTGTTGGCACTTCAAATCTGCCAGGCGCTCCTTGGAAATTCTACGGTACCCTGTCCTATAGGGTCGGCATGAGTCAGAATCGACTCAATGCCACTGGGTTTGGTTTTGGTTTTTGGTTATTACCCCTTCAGTTCACATAGCCTACATCACATAATTTCTGAGATGCCCCAGAAATATGCTCATAAGCAAATTTCTACATATTTGGTATTGTTAAAAAGTTCTTTTCTGAGCAGAAGCCATCTTATACTCCTCACAGAACAGCCTAGGTTGCTCTGCTATACACATTTATAATAGCATGTTTTGTACTTTTGTAAATTTGAGCTACAGTCTTAACTCAAACCTAAAGCAGCAAGGCAAAGTGAAACACAGTAACAAATTTGAAATCAGAACATCCAGGTAAATTTCCACATTTTCCATGTGAGATCTTAAACAGAGTATTTTATTTCTTTCAGTCTCAATTTCTTCACCTTTGAAACAGGAATAATAATAACACCAATCACAATGGATGAATTTGGGATTCAAATGAAATCAAGTATGTGAGAGAACTTTGTTTCATCTACATTTTAATGCAGGTGTACTGAATTAGATGAGCTCTTTTTTGTTTCCAAGTAACAGAAACACATTTCACTCTAATTGAAACCAAGCAGACTATGCATTGGAAGTCCACTGTGGTGCATTCAGATCTGACACTTGTTTTTACTCTATTTCTCGGTGCTTCTTCTCTCTCTCCTTGGCCCTGTTCTATCCGGCTCTTCCCATATGGGGGGTAAGGTAGTGGCAGGAAAACAAAGCTGATTGGCTTATAGCTTGAAATCTAAAAGAAGGGAAGAGCCTCTCTCACTCTGTGTCTAAGTGACTGGCTGTAGTTGAGTTACATGCTAATGTTTTGACTGATTTTTGTACACGACTTGGATTACACTGTTTTGGTTAAGGGAAGGCATCCCAGGATCACATGGTATGGTGCAAAAGGCAGTTCTATGGAAATAGTAGTGCTCATTATAATCCTCTGCATCCTTAAAAACCCACCTTAAAATCCACTCCCATCAACATACCACTTCATTACGTCTTTGGCATTCAGTATTCTCCTTCTCCACTGACACCTTTCAGCACTGACCTTCCTAATACTCATTGAGCCCCTCCACATTACCAGTGATTCCTGGTACTGGAAACACAAGATGAAAAGTCATGTCCCCCACAATTCACTGCTTATTTGGGGAGACAGTGATAGTAAGGCACAACACCTGCTATACTACACATAGGCACAGGGTGCAATGAAGTACCACAAAGCACGGCTGGGGATTGGGGCAAGGGAGGAGTAACTCTTTTGTTTTCCAAAGGAGCTGATATGTGAAGTGAATCTTGAAAGATGAATAGGAATTATCCAGGCAAGGATGTTGAGAAAGACCATTCCTAGACCACTTAACACTACATCCCATCTGGTATTCTTTGTTACATATTCACGCATTTTAGCCTTCTCTCTTCAATTTTGATTTTGAGTTTCTTGATCGTGACCTCATCTTATAATTCTTCTACACTATTGACAGTGCTTACACAGTACTAACTACCTTTTTGACTCTTGCTGTCTAATATGATTAACTTTGGAGATTATTTTCACCACTGGCCATCTGGGACATTTTTCTTCTTAGGAAAATGAGCTAACCATTAATAGTAATGGAATCGCTTATGAAACTGAGTATCAGTTTTCCTGGGGAGCTTTTGAGATTTCAGCGTTTTTTTTTTTTCTTCTTTTTTTCCCGCCCAAGGTTATTCTTAATGCCACTAGGCTAGTAGCACTGTAACCATTTTAAGAACCTACAGCTATCAACACAGGACACCTCCAAAGCTATACCTCCTCTAAATCACCGCTTCAGCCAAAAATTAAAATCTACCTTGCGCCATCTGTTTTGGTCAAACTTTTGTTCAGAAAAATGTATGAACTTAGGAAAATAGCATCATGTTGCTATGACATGCCAGAAAAAATACCGCGATGGCAGGAGAATATGTTTGTGAGTGGCTTGGTTTGCCTAGAACACCAAATTACTTTTTACCCTCCTCCCCTCAATGGCATATTCATGTTCATTTATTGGTTACTGGTTATATACATGTCTCCAAGGCTGCTGATCTCCAATTTAATTCATGTGCAAGACTTAGGAGCAAGAAAAAAAAATGCTGACTTTGAGTGAACCCAGACTCAATTCTTTTTTTTTTCTCTGCATGTTTATCTATTTATGTATGGAGTGAGTGGTTTCAGATGTATGTGTACATAGACTAACCAGAATATTTGCTCTTAATATATATAGGATAGTAGGAATATTTTTATATTTAAATGTCAGTCAATTCAACTCCACATGCAGTTAGGGGAATATAGATATTTTCTCACTGAGTGTAATGTAATGTTCACATTTTCAGGTTTTGGATATTGAGAAGGGAATGAGCAATAGTGACAGCCATCTCTGGAAACTACCTGGCAGCATTTGTGTTTTCCAGGCCCATTTTAGCCATTCTACTTAGAATCCTTTGAAATATATTTGTTTTATGTGCCCTTTTTTCAAACGAAGTTCTGTGGACACACCATATTCAATGACTACAAGAAGTCAGTGGTAGAAAATCTCTCTTTTAAATTCTCATGCAGTTCAGTTACATTCAAGATGTTTTTGGAAATGTGAAAGGAGACTTTTTTAACCTACAGATTCCTTCTCCTCTGTGCAAATAGGTGGCCCAGTGGCTCTCTCTTGGTTGGAGTGTGGAAACAGAGTGAGACTGACCTATGTGGTATGGAGCACAAGGGAAACCAAAAAGATAAAAAGATGTGTCCTTGTCCTGTCTTTGATAACAAAAAGCAAAGTGCAAATGACCCTGGGGTCCAAAAGAGGACAAGCACAGAGACCAAAAGTAGGTCTGGGGCAAGGAGACAGCCTCAGGTTAGGGCTAGACCCTAGCAAGTTCCTCTGGGAAGTTAATAATAAGATCCAGATTTGCATTTTTAGGTTGCCTAGAGTGTGTCTCTGAATTGGTAGGTAGTGTAAAAAAAAAAAAAAAAAAAAAATTTTTTTTTTTTTTTGTTAAGAACACTGGCAGAACAGGACTTGTTTCGTGACTGAGTGGGGTCAGGTTTCCTCAGACTGATGAATGCTTCTAAATACACTTGTCATCATTCTCAGGACAGGACTCCTGTTCCTATTAGTGCTTCTCTGGCCCAGACCCTTCCCAATGAGACAGATAGTTGGCCAGCCATGGAATCATAGATGTTTGGCAGAGGTTCCTTCAGTCTGACCTCTAGGAAAGGCTACTGGAGTTTAGAATAAAAAGTAGGGTCTCTGTGGACTGAAAACAGAAGTAAGAGTTGAAATATCCAGTGGATCATTTTGGGTGGAAGCCTAGGAAGTCAGAAAACTACTGAAGAATGACCTCCATAACAGTAAAAAAGCCCTAGTAGCCATTTTATTGTTTTTTATTAACCAGGTTTTCCATGTAATGTGAAGAGGCACAGCTGGCATCTTCTTATGGGCCTTATGCCAATTAATGTGATTATTATATAGTGTTTGCTCCAACCTCCACCCACAGAGTAAAAAAAAAAATAAAAAAATTTTTAAGTACTTTCCAAAAATCATTCTGGGTGACACACATTTTGCTTTTTTTTTGACTCTCAATGCTTTTAGGGCTCCTGAGGAAGTATTGTGAGAATAGAAACCATAAGTGATATCAAATGAGGGTATTTTTGAGGGGAAGGACAGTAAGAACAGACTAGGACAATGAAACAGTTGTGTCATTATAGGAAAGATGATCTATTTAGCACTGTGTTGGAGTTCTCTGTTTAGGCATCTGTCTGGATTGGGAGGAGTGGAAAAATGGATAAGAACTTGGAGAACATGAAATTTCTTCAAATCCAGGAGCCTATTGAAATGCATTGTTGGGGAACTGATAATTGTAGGAATGGTTAGTGTTTCAGATAGGAACTGTGTGAGGTTATAGTCATATTTTAAGAAGGAGTGGCTTATGAACCTCCACTCAAGTTTATGTGTTGGCTTGCAGCTCAGAAAGGAAATGTACCTGTTTGAAAGCATACAGGCACTAGGCACATGTAACCAATTTAGTTGCAGGTCTTCCTAACATCTAACAGTTCTTGGTACATAGATGTCTGTTGAGTTGTGTTAAAACTAAATTGAAACCCAAAACTTTTACTCTAAATCATATGGTATTCCAGCATTGGATCTAGAGGCTCAAATGATGTTTTTAATCTCTGTTTCCATTTGTCTTTCATATTTTCTAATCTATGACATTCTTAGTAGAATGGCCCAATTCCCTCTTACCATTCTAGAGCGGGTGAGATGTCAACAAGAATCTCCAGGTTTATTTTTTTCAGCATACTGGTCACAGGAGAAAGAATGTCTTCCCTACTATCTTGAACAGAAAATTTCTGGGGAGATCACTAGTTGGATCAATGGCCATTCTTGAAGTGTACCATACTCTGATGGGCCAGACCTAGGTAACCTGCTTATTCCCATGGTCATAATGTTGTGGAGAATATGACACTGTGATTGACTGCTCCATTCACACATCATGGAGCTGGGGAGGAGCTTTCCAAAAGAAACAGTTTGTTTCTAGTAGAAGGAGAATGACAGGACATCCTGAGAAGATAAAACAAAAGCTCCCTTTGTTGTTAGCTGCTCTCAAGTCAACCTCCAACACATGGCGACCCCATATGTTACAGAGTAGAACTTCTCCATAGCATTTTCTTGGCTATAATCTTTACAGAAGGAGTTCACAAGGTCTTTCTTCCGCAGAGCTGCCACACGGGTTCAAACAGCCAACCTTTAGGTTAATTGCCAATTGCAAACCACTTGTGTTACCCAGGCTCCTTAAAATTACCGTAGTCCGTTACATATGTGTTGTCTCTTAAAACTGGAAAATCCATATTTTAGAATAAATAAAAAAAGTTCAGAGGTTCTCTTTAAGCAAAATTCTACTATAATCAAATTTACTATTGTTTATTTCAGACCTGAGGGAGCCCATGAAAAAAAAGGTCTACAAATTCCATCAGTTTCTTAACAATCCATATAAGCCCTGCCCCCAAATATTCACACTGAAAAGTAATTTCTTGTTCTATTTGCTTTTAATGTATAGAACTTTTCTGATTGATTTAAGAAATAGTAATAAAAATGTTATTCAAATTGTGGACATAATATTTGTTCCATGTTAATATGTCATTTCTAGTGTGGATTAAATTTTTGAAATTTTATATTCAAGTATGAATGACAATAAAAATACCTTGAATGTTCTCCAATTCATATTTTATATTTGTTCTCTAATTTTGGTTTGTTTGAAAAAAAAATGTTTTTATAGAATGCACAATTAATCATTATATTTGGAAACATTTATTTTTAAAACTTGTTCTTTCATGCATTTTAAAATAAAAACACCCTGGAAGACATATTTTTTCTTTAATAGTAATATACTGTACAGAAATCTAAAGCTGTTTTTACCCTGAAATTTGTTTCCACTACCAGGCATTTTTTAATAGCAGGGATAATAGATTCATCTTTGTACTTTCACACTCCAGCGGCTAGCACAATATTTGGCATGTAGTAGCCACTCAATAAATATTTGTTAAACTGAATTGAAATGAATCAGGTTGTAAATATTTTCTGGTCACATGAGTGAAATTAAGAAATATACAATTTTTCTTGGCTGAATTTAGGAGTTATTCTGATACTAAGAATTAAATATTTGCTTTTGGACTAAATTTTGAAATTTTAGTTGAGATTATTAACCACATATAACCTGTTTCTTTCTGGAATAAATGATGAAAAAATTTCAACTCCTTGCCAGTTCATTTTTGGAAAGGAAATAATGGATTTAATAAATGTTGAGAAAGCAGTATTTGAATCATTTTGAAACTTTTGATTCTTAATAAAAACATTGGATATTAAGAATTGTCAGCATTTGCTCGGCACAATACATAGACATGGAACACTACTTGGAAGACACAATAACTCTTAAAATTAAAATATTGTACTCTAGAGTAGGTCAAAGACCATTTGGCTTTACTCTAACAGATGTAAACACTCCTCAAAAACATTCAGTCTCATTTGTTTGAATTCCATATTTAACAAGCACCCTTAGGCTTATCCATTTTGTTTCTTAGGCATGTAATTCGTACTGGGAAGGGCTATCTTTGATCATAGAAATAAATTTCCTGATCATTTGCAGGATATTATGAATGAAGAAATTGAAATTCTGTCATTTTATTAGTTTACCATTAAACCAACCAATCAGTTGTTATTGAGTCAGTACTGACTTGTGGCAACCTAATGTGTGTCAGCGTAGAACTGTGCTCTGTAGGCTTTTCAATGGCTGATTTTTTTAGAAGTAGATTGTCAGGCCTTTCTTCCCAGGTGCTTCTGGGTGAACTCAAACCGCCAACCTTTTGGTTAGCAGTGAGTGCCTTAGCCATTCGCATCACCCAGGGGCTCCAGGTTACTCTTAGAACGATGTATGTAAACCTGATGACCTGAGCTGGATTATCCTACTCGGTAGAATAGATGACGTCTATAAAGTAAGGATCCGAACTGTGATCAGTGATAAACCTCCTGGGACAAAATTACTGGAAGAAACACAACATGAAGAAGCTAATACCCTCTCTTGATATTTTTGATTTACAAAAATTTTCTTATAGAATAACTTCCATGAGAGTTTAAAAGTTAATAAAAACCACTTACTGGTGATGAAAATCTTCTTCTTTACATGTGGCTATACTTACAGTGGTTAATTTGGAAGGAGATTTTTTTTTTCTTATGAAATTTTGAAAAGATAATGCCAATATTGTAAGCAGCGTGGGTGGTGCAAGTGGTTTGCCATCGGCTGCTAACTGAAAGGTTGGTGGTTCGAACCTACCCAGTGGAGTGTCTCCACAGAAGAAATAGCCAGCCAGGTGAACTGCTTCCATAAAGATCACAGCCGAAAACGCTATGGAGAGGTTCTAATTGCACATATGAGCTCACAGTGAGTCAGGGGCCAACTCGACGGCAGCTAACAACAACACTAATGCCAACATTGTAGTACATATTGCTGTCGTTTAAACATTTTTAGGTGGAAAATTTAATCACGGCATTTCAAAAGCGCAGTCATGACTTTAACTTGTCTATCTATATTAAGAACAGAAACAGTTATACCGTCTAAGGAGCGTGCTCATACAATTCAATCAGTGAACTTAATATACCTCATATATGAAAAAAACTCATTTGTTTACACAGAAGAAAGAGTAGAGAGACCTAATATGAAATTATAGAATGGAAACCTTGTAATAGCTTCAGCTTCATACTCCACCATTTTGGCATGAGGTCAGTTTTGCTTATTGTGATTGGCTTAGGCCATAGACTGGCAAGTTATCCAGTGAGGCTGGAGCAAATCTACCTGTTTACATCATGAAATTTTGAATGATGGCATATTTTATTTTTTCTACAAACTTCACCTTTGATAAATAATTCTTGGGATCAATAATTTGTTAGCTGTGACAATTAGGAATGAATTCAGAGAAACTAATTCTATATTATTTATTTGACACCAAATTCTTAATCTCTCCTAGAGAGACTCTGAGTTACGAGGGTGTATTAAAAGTGAAAACTGAATATAGTCAATGTCCAGTGAGCCCTGAGTCCATGCCAAAAGCTTATATAAATGTTCTCATTAGGTTGCAGCTCTACATCTTTATTAGAGAGCTGTTTTATTTAATTGCACAGTGACCTTTCCAAAGGTAGGCATGTCTATCTCTGGGCTGAGGCCTTGAGTTCAATTTTACGCCTTTAAAAACATAATTTATTTATGTATACAGAGAAAGAGAGAGAACAGATAAAATGAACCCTTCCCTCCACATCACAAATGTCCAAAAATTATTAATTAAAATAATCAAACCTGTAGCAACTGTGGTTTGGGTGGGCACTCCAAGGTGAGTTTTTCAAGAGAGAGAACTGAAAAATGGCCTAAATTTCACAAATCTGAGTGAAAAAGAATTGCCAATTTTAAAATCAGAAAATTAGAGTTTTCTACCTCTGGAACTTAGCTTCCCTGAGCCTTAGTTTCCACCCCCCAGTGTTGTTCTGAGTAAATGTAGGGGATTATGAAGATTGCTTAATAAAGAGCATGGCGTACTATAGAGATTTTATTTTGTTTACTGTCTGTCTCTCCCCTTGAGAATATGACTTACCTGAGGAAAGAGATTTTAATCCTTTTGGTTAATTGCTGTAACAGAATGTCTAGGAACATTCTGGCATATACTAATATTCGATAAGTATTTGTTGAATGAATGAGTCTTGGTTTTTTTAATTGCAAAAATGAAAAGGGGAAAATTTGTGCACTGTACAATTGCTGTGAGGATTGATTACAAAATATATACAAAGTACACAGTATGCAAGGAGTATTCAATATGAAGACATGGAGATGGACTGAAAACAAATGAATACATTGATATGTTACAAGTTAATATTGGAGTTATTTTCCTAGAGCACCAGATCAAAAGTCTCAGTAGAGTATGATTCTTGATGTCAGGAACTGAATCCAAATTTAACTTTTGCCAGTTGATATCCTCATAGAAAAACAAAGACAAAAACAAAAAGGAGTAACATTTTTAACTTTGTGGTTCTATTTGAATTTTGAGGGTCAAAGATATTGTTTATGTATTTTATTGCAATAACTGTAATTATTCACTACAGAACATTTGGAACGTTGACAATGGATAAATAAGAAATTGTTCATTCTTATCCAGAAAAAAAACAGCTAGAACCATGTTGGAGAATGTCCATCTAGTCTTTTTCTATGTAGCTTTAAATAAGAATTAATGTCTTACCGCTTATAAAATTTTGCTTTCTGGTTGTTGCCAAATATAATATCATAAAACATTTTTCAGTGGCAGAAAAATATTTATAAGTACCATATTAAAGGCTTCACACATTCTAATTCAAAGCTATAAGAATTATTCTTCTATTTAGGAGATTTAAGTTGTTTCCAAAATATGAGATATATGTGTATGTGTGTGTGTGCATGTGCACCATAATAGTTTGTGGCATGAACTTTTAAATTATATTTTGGATGACTGTTGTTGTTTGGTGCTCTCAAGTCAGTTCCAACTCATAGCAACCCCGTGTACAACAGAACGAAAACACTGCCCGGTCCTGCACAATCCTCAGAATCATTGCTATGCTTGAGCCCATTGTTGCAGCCACTAAGTCAATCCATCTTATTGAAGGTCTTCTTCTTTTTCCCTAACCCTCTACCTTACCAAGCATAATGTCCTTCTCCAGAGACTGGTCACTCCTGAGAACATGTCCAAGTGAAATCTTGCCATTCTCACTTCCAACGAGCTCTCTGTCTGTACTTCTTCCAACACAGACTCGTTTGTTCCTCTGGAGGATTTTAAACCATGGTATATTCAATATTCTTCACCAAAACTGTAACTCAAAGACATCCATTCTTCTTTGGTCTTCCTTATTCATTGTCTAGATTTGTTATGCTATGAGGCAATTAAAAATATCATGGTTTGGGTCAGGTGCACCTTAGTCCTAAAGTGACATCTTTGCTTTTCAACACTTTAAAGAGGTCTTTTGTAGCAGATTTGCCCAATGCGATATGCTGTTTGATTTCTTGACTGCTGCTTCCATGAACGTTGATTGTGGATCCAAATAAAATGAAATTCTTGAGAATGTCAATCTTTTCTCCATTTACCATGATGCTGCTTATTGGTCCATGATGTTGCTTATTGATGTTGCTTATTATTGTTTATTGGCCCATATGTTGCATATGTTGTGAGATTTTTGTTTTCTTTGTGTTAAGGTGTAATTTGTACTGAAAGCTGTAGTCTTTGATCTTCATCAGTAAATGCTTGAAGTCTCCTTCACTTTCAGCAAGCAAGATTGTGTCATCTGCATATTGTATGTTGTTTATGAGTCTTCCACTAATCCTGATGCCATGTTCTTCTTCATATAGTCCATTTTCTGTAGCTATTTGCTCAGCATACAAATTGGACAAGTACGGTGAAAGAATACAACCCTGACTCACACCTTTCCTGATTTCAATCCAGGCAGTATCCTCTTGTTCTGTTTGTATGACTGCTTCTTGGTCTTTGTATAGTTTCCATGGGTACGATTAAGTGTTCCGGAATTTCCATTCTTCAAAATATTATCCATAGTTTGTTATGAGTCACACAGTCGAATGCCTTTGCATAGTCAATAAAACACAGGTAAACATCTTTCTGATATTCTCTGCTTTCAGCCAAGATCCATCTAACATTAGCAACAATATCCCTCATTCTATGTCCTCTTCTGAATCTGGCTAGAAGTTCTGGATGTTTCTGTCGATGTAACACTGCAACCATTTTTGAATCATCTTCAGCAAAATTTTACTTGTGTGTGATATTAACGATATTGTTTGAGAATTTCCACATTCTGTTGGATCACCTTTCTTTGGAATGGGCACAAGGATGGATCTCTTCCAGTCAGTTGGCCAGGTAGCTGTCTTTCAATTTTCTTGGCATATTCCAGCACTGCATCTGTTTGTTGAAACATTTCGGTAGGTATTCTGTCAATTCCTGGAGACTTGTTTTTTGCCAGGGCCTCAGTGCAGCTTGGACTTCTTCATTCAATACCATCGGTTCTTGATCATATGAAGTGGTTGAGCATTGATCAATTCTTTTTGGTGCAGTGATTCTGTGTATTCTTTCCATCTTCTTTTGATGTTCCTGTGTTGTTCAATTCCTCATAGAACCCTTCGATATGTAACTAGAGGCTTGAATTTTTTTTTTTTTTTTTTCCCGTCAGCTCTTTCACTTTGAGAAATGCTGAGCGTGCTCTTTCCTTTTGGTTTTCTAACTTCAGGTCTTTGCACATTTTATTATAATAGTTTGTCTTCTTGAGCTACCCTTTGAAATCTTCTGTTCAGCTCTTTTATTTCATCATTTCTTCCATTTGCTTTAGATGCTCTATGTTCAAGAGCTAGATTCAGAGTCTCTTCTGACATTCATTTTAGTCTTTTCTTCCTTTTCTATCTTTTTAACGACCTTTTGCTTTCTTCAAACACCAGACAAGCTGTGGGATGACATCAAGGACATCATACATGAAGAAAGAAAATGAGCTATTGAATGACTACCTAAATATAAATCACTTTTTGTATAATCATTGGGTCAAAAGAATCAATATTTTTGAGGCTCTTAGTGCATACAACAAAATATATTTCCAAAAATATTGTATCAATTTATGCCCTCAAAATAGTGAATGAAAATACCTGTTTAGCCACACTCACATCAGCAATGACTATTCCCGTTTAAAATTTTAAATGTTTTTTGCTAATTTTGAAGACAAATTAATTTCCATGTTCCTAGCTATCTTTGATTCTATAAAACAACTGTGCTGTTTTAAAAATAAGTTTGCTGAGGTGACTCATGAGTTTTGACCACTTGCAATTAGGAAAGTCCGAGCTATCCAAGCTGCTCAGTAAGCAGTCACTGAAGGGGTAGACGAATTAAGCACTACACCCTCAGAACGGATTTTTATTTCAGCAGCTTTAAAACACGGGATTTCTCATGTAATGTCTACCTTTATTAGATACAGTTGTTCTTTGCTATGTAGTCCCAAAAGAAGTGAGACATATATGCAAGAAATTTTTGTAAAGAATGGTTATCATAAGTACCGTAACAGGGATGGAAACAAAGTGCTTTGGGAGTCAAGAAAGGCCTAAGAAGATAGAAATAAAGAATTTGAATCACTCCTCAATTCCTTAAAGCAAAATAAATTCCTAGTGATTCAGGAAAAAACAAACCAAACCCACTGCCGTCAAGTCGATTCAGACTCAGAGTGACCCTATAGGACAGAGTAGCACTTGCCCCATAGAGTTCCCAAGGAGCACCTAGCGGATTTGAACTGCTGACCTCTTGGTTAGCAACTGTAGCACTTAACCACTACACCACCAGGGTTTCCGAGTGATTCAGGGTATAAACATAAAAAAAGAATCAATAAAGTTACAGAAAAAAAAATCTGATTTACAGTAAAGGCTTTGCAGGCACAACTCAAAGCCCAGAAGCAATAAACAAAAAGCTTAATAAATTGTACTTCATAAAAAGTTTGAAACTTCTGCACAGGATAAAAAGAAAATATACGTTAAAAATATTAATAACAAACGTCAAGTAAATGAAAGGAGCCCATCCATTATTTGGAAAATGGTTAAACAAGTGATGGTGTACATTCTTAGAATACTATTCAGTAGTTCTAAAAAATGAAGTAGATATATACACACTGGCCAAAAAAACCTGTATAACTGGGTATGGCATAAAAGTAGGGTATAAAATAGTGTAAAAAAAAAATATTTTTATTTAAGACTTTTAAGACTAAGAGTAGGGTATAAAATAGTAAAAAAAAAAAAAAATTATTTTTTTTTACCATTTTATACACTACTTTTATGCCATATGTAGTAGTTATGCTATATTTCATTCATGAAAAAATAATATTCACGTAATACAAAACCCAAATATATTATATGCAAATATATGCCACATAAAGCTGAAAAGTCTTAAATACACGCCAAACTGCTTACTCTGTAATAATGAATCATTGCAACTCATACAACTAAGAACTAATTTCCTTATTACTCAAGAGGACCTTAAATCAATGTTTAAAAAAAAAGCTGCCCCCTCAAAAATGGGCAAATAATATGATCAAGTAGTCACAGAAATAAAAAACGTAAATAGCACTAAAAAGTACATTAAATTCCACTCATAATTTAAAAAATGTAAATTAAAACAACAAAAGATACCATTTTACTTATCAAATTGACAAAGATTAAAAGTATTGATGAGAGCATGGGAAACATTCACATACTGTTAGAGAACAAAAAGAAATATAGGATTTGAACTAGATCTTGAAATAAAGATCACAGTAGTGAAAATGTTCACAAGTAGGGGAAAGGACTTCCTTGAAAGATAAAAGAAATCAAATTGAGAGCAATTTATGGAAGATCTAATAATTACACTGAAATGTACAGTCTTTATTTTTTAAAGAATGAATAACCATCAGAGTTATTTATCACCTTTTTTATTTATTTATTACTCCTTACAGTTTTCCAAAGCTAACTCTGACAACAATGTATAGAAAGAGACAGGGTGTCAATAACTGGTAATGAGGGAGCCTGAAAGTCAGAATGTAATTGAGATGATGAATGTCAGTGGGCTAACTAAAATTAGGAAAGTCATTTCTGTGTTAAAACAATCCTTCGTTACCCTATATCGTCTTCCACCTTCGGCTCTTATATTTGCCTCCGTTCACAGCCAAACTTTTTGGGACATTCATTTGTGTCCTGTTTGTATTTCTTTGCTTTGCTTTCATTTCTTAATTTATTCCAATCCCTATCAATCTACTAATACATGCAACTGTTGATCTTCAATGATCTACACATAGCTAAATGCAACTAAGAGTTTTTTTTTATTAACTTTTATTAAGCTCCAAGTGAACGTTTACAAATCCAATCAGTCTGTCACATATAAGTTTACATACATCTTACTCCGTACTCCCACTTGCTCTCCCCCTAATGAGTCAACCCTTTCAGTCTCTCCTTTCGTGACAATTTTGCCAGCTTCCCTCTCTCTCTATCCTCCCATCCCCCCTCCAGACATGAGATGCCAACACAATCTCAAGTGTCCACCTGATATAATTAGCTCACTCTTCATCAGCATCTCTCTCCCACCCACTGACCAGTCCCTTTCATGTCTGATGAGTTGTCTTAGGGGATGGTTCCTGTCCTGGGCCAACAGAAGGTCTGGGGACCATGGCCGCCAGGATTCCTCTAGTCTCAGTCAGACCATTAAGTATGGTCTTTTTATGAGAATTTGGGGTCTGCATCCCACTGATCTCCTGTTCCCTCAGGAGTTCCCTGTTGTGCTCCCTGTCAGGGCAGTCATCGATTGTGGCTGGGCACCAACTAGTTCTTCTGGTCTCAGGATGATGTAGGTCTCTGATTCATGCGGCCCTTTCTGTCTCTTGGGCTCTTAGTTGTCGTGTGACCTTGGTGTTCTTCATTTTCCTTTGCTCCAGGTGGGTTGAGACCAATTGATGCATCTTAGGTGGCCGCTTGTTAGCATTTAAGACCCCAGACGCCACATTTCAAAGTGGGATGCAGAATGTTTTCATAATAGAATTATTTTGCCAGTTGACTTAGAAGTCCCCTCAAACCATGGTCCCCAGACCCCTGCCCTTGCTCCGCTGACCTTTGAAGCATTCATTTTATCCCGGAAACTTCTTTGCTTTTGGTCCAGTCCAATTGACCTGACCTTCCATGTATTGAGTGTTGTCTTTCCCTTCACCTAAAGCAGTTCTTATCTACTAATTAATCAATAAAAAACCCTCTCCCTCCCTCCCTCCCTCCCCCCTTCGTAACCACAAAAGTATGTGTTCTTCTCAGTTTTTACTATTTCTCAAGATTTTATAATAGTGGTCTTATACAATATTTGTCCTTTTGCCTCTGACTAATTTCACTCAGCATAATGCCTTCCAGGTTCCTCCATGTTATGAAGTGTTTCACAGATTCGTCACTGTTCTTTATCGAAGTGTAGTATTCCATTGTGTGAATATACCACAATTTATTTACCCATTCATCTGTTGATGGACACCTTGGTTGCTTCCAGCTTTTTGCTATTGTAAACAGAGCTGCAATAAACATGGGTGTGCATATATCTGTTTGTGTGAAGGCTCTTGTTTCAACTAAGAGTTTTTTAGTCCTCTTTTTACATGCCACCTCCTTATTAAATATCACTCTTCTTTCTTGAAATATTCTTTTCTTTTGGTTTCTATGATACTATATTTTTTCTTGTTTCCCTCTGCATTTCTGGTGGCTCTATCTTTGTCCCTGTACTGGATTTACTTTCTTAAATAATAATCAAATTTAGAGATCCTCAAATCTCACTACTGTGCTCTCTTCTCCGTCTTCCCTGTTTTTCTTATCTGCACTTATGACTTCAGTACCAATTGCCATCGAGTTGATTCTGACTCATGGCAACCCCACATGTGTTAGTGTAGAAATTATTTTTTTGGTAGTACCTAGCCAGGCCTTTCTTTTGAGGTGCCTCTGAGTGGACTTGAACCTTCAACTTTTCAGTTAGCAGCCTCACACGTTAACCAGTTGCACCACCCATCAACTCCTATCTGTATGCATATGACATCCATCCGCATGTACAACTTCAGCCCTGAGCACTGCTCTGAGCTGCAAACCCATGTTAGCCTGACATCTGTTCCTGGATGTCTAAAGATATCTTAAGCTTTATATGTTCCAAACTGAACTCACGAATTTTTCCCTTTCCCCCCACCAGATCTGGTCCTCTTCCAATGTTCCTTTGCAAGTTCACATATCAGTTGCCCATGGTTCATGTAGGAACTTAGAAGTCATTCCTCAAGCCTCCTTCTCTCTCAACACTTATTTCTAATGGCTCCTACCAATATACCTTGCCAATTTTACCTTTTTAAAATTCTCATATTGGTGCATTTCTTTTCATCTTCACATTTCTGCTGTAGCAGGGTATGGTCGTTAGGTTTTTCAGTGACTGTTTCTGTGTATTTCTCTCCTCCCTCTTCTCACTCAGGGGTATCCCAACAGTCTTCCTTCCCAATGTATTCAAAGTTCTGAATGTTAGATAAAGATTCTCTTACTCAAGTTTGTGGACACAAGCTTTTCTCTCTCAGAGATTATATAAAACTGGGCCTATGGAAAGGTCGACAAAAGGGAAAGTGGTGACCGGGAGAAGAAGGCTGATGGGAAGAAAGTAGGAGTTGTCAATATGAAAAGAACTCTCTTTACAGGAAAAATGAATGAGTTGGCCTGTAATGCAACAGTACCAATGGCACATCCTGTTTGGGCTATCAGTAGGTGTCTTAGGCTAAGCAAAACCAGTAAAGTGTACAATATATATAGAGAGAGATTTATATCAAGGAAATAGCTCATGTGATTGTAGAGGCTGAAATGCCCCAAGCCCATGTATCTGGATAGAGGCTTTCTCAATTCACGTAGTTGCAAGTGCTGGCAAATCTGTTCTCAGGCTGTGAAGATCAAGAATTCCAAGATCTGCAGGTAAGCTGGACAGCTCAAGTTCCAAGAGCCGGAGGTCAGATGAACAGGAAGCAGCACAGGATCCAGAGTGAGCAAAAAAGCCAGAATGTTGCTTACACTTGGATGCAAGCCACGCCCCCAAGGAAACTACCTTTCAACTGATCGGCTACTCACAGCAAATTCAATCGTGGGAGTGATCACATATAAACACAGAATCGTGGACCAGCCAAGCTAACACACACTCTTTACCATCACAATAGGGGTTACTGTATTTGTATTATGATTTACTTTATTCAAATGAGTTCAACACTTGTGTATCATTGCACAGAAGCTGGGAGATGTGCACACTTAGTTCTGTGAAGCCGTGGAAAAGTTTTTATATAATGGAGGAATGAAATCAGACACCTGTTTTTAAAGTCTGAATTGAAAGGGTAGAGTGTGTGAGTAGATTGAAAACAGGGAGGCCATTTAAAATGTATTTGCTGTAGACTAGGCAAGAGAGCTGCAGGTCTGATCAAGCAGTAGAAATGTAGGAAAGAGGGATAAAATGGAATACATATTGTAAAATTAGCAAATCTTTTCAGCAAAATTTAATATATTCTCTAACAATAAATATTTAATATTTATAATGTACCTTTTGTTGAGTTGCTCAGATGAATAAATTAACTTTATCTCTATTTAAAAAAAATCAAGTACAGCATTTTATTTTAAAGCTCCACTAAAAATGAACCAAAAACTTTGCAGTTACCTTGTATAAAACATGTTCAGGACTGATAAATATAAATTCTGTGGATCTGTTGGATTTTTTATGAGTTATGGAGACTGATGCAATTCTGTGATTAAGAAGTGTTATTATATATATGCATGTATGTTGTTGTTGTTAGATGCCCTTGAGTCACTTCTGACTCATAGCGACCCCATGTACAACAGAATGAAACACTGCCTTGTACTATACTATACTCACAATCATGGCTATATTTGAGCACACTGTTGCAGCCACTGTATTAATCCATCTTGTTGAGGGTCTTCCTCTTTTTTGTTTAACCTCTACCTTACCAAGCATGATGGCGTTCTCCAGAGACTGGTCTCTCCTGATAATATGTTCAAAGTACATGAGATGAAGTCCCACCATCCTCAATTCCAAGGAGCACTCTGGCTGTATTTCTTCTAAGACAGACCTGTTCATTCTGCTGGCAGCCTATGGTATATTCAATATATATGTAGTATACACACAAACACACTTATATATACATATAATGTATACATATACACACACACACAAGTATACACATTTAAGATATTTATCTTACTAGAGAGAGGAAATAACAGTTGCAAGAACTGATCCCATACTTCCTATTCCGGGAAACTCAATGAACATTAAAGTATTATTTGTTCTGCTTGGTATGGGATCACTTAAGTTATTTATTTACTCTGAGCACCACTGTGTTAGTCAAAAAAACTTACTTTGGTTTTAATCATGTCACACTTTTAGTTATATTTTTATTATTGCAGAGCCCTGGTGGCTCAGTGTTAAGAGCTGTGCTGCCAACCAAAAGGTAGGCAGTTCAAATGCACCAGCTGCTCCTTGGAAACTCTATGGGGTAGATCTATTTTGTCCTATGAGTTTGCTATGAGTCAGAATCGACTAGATGGTAACAGGTTTTGATTTGCTTTTTTATTATTGTGACAATATGAAACAGAGGTTACTGGGTTGACCACCTGCCCTTAATCTGCAAGATTATTTATAAGCAATATACAAATAATTACTTTTCATATCACATTGCTCTAATGCTGGAGGGTGCTCTAAATTTTTACCTGAATCGGAATATAGAAAATGCATGATTTAGGCTTTCTGTCACAACCCTAATATTTTCTAATGAATTATAGCTTCTTTCTGTTATTATTGTTATTCAATTTTACTGTGCTTTATTTATTTATTTATTTTTAGGTGAAAGTTTAAAACTCAAGTTAGTTTCTCATTCAAAAATGTATACACACATTGTTCTGGGACATTAGTTGCAACCTCCACAATATGACAGCATTCTCCCCATTTCTACCTTGGGCTCCCTCTATCCATTTGTCCAGTTTTCCTGTCCCTACCATCTCATCTTGCTTTTGGGCAGGAGTTGCCTATTTGGTCTTGTATATTTGAACTAAGAAGTACATTCCTCAAGTGTGTTATTGTTTGTTTTATAGGCTATAGCTTCTTTTGAGAACTCATAATTGCGTTCTCCCTTGATACAAAAAAAAGTCAACTTTAAAGCCCCATAAATCTATAGTTATAACATTTATATGAGAAATATGTGAGAACATGGAGAACTCTCTTAGATTTTTACCATTAATGTCATAAAAATAACTTTTAATAAAATCCTCTCAATTTTTACATATAAGCCATTATCATTTTGTCCTGCTCTTTTTCTATCTCTTGTAAAATAGGTTAGGTATTAAAATGTCTGAGTAGTTAAGACCATATAATTAGGGAGGAATAAATTTCAACAACTTGTCATTTTGGGGGGAAAATCATTTTTAAACAAGTTTACTGTACATGACTGTATAAACATAAAAGTAGGATAGGAGCTGCTGTACAAAAACACATTTTGTTAGCCTGTCGGGTGGCCACACAGGTCGGCCTGCCTTAAAAGGCTGGAAAATAAGGCTTTCTTGTTTTGAACTGATTTACATTGATTTGGGGTAATAAATTCATTAGTAATACTGAAAAATTGAGTAAGCTTTACAATTCATTATCTAATTTGATATTCTGTTTTCTTTGCTCCTTGGTTTTAATCTCTTGGAAGGGTGTCTTTCTTTTTGCTGATATCCAAGTCTCATACTCTTCAATAGATGTGGATACTGGCATTTCTGTATTGCATTTTAAATAAATATTCCCATGCGTCTCATGTCAAGTACTCAGAGGCATCTTTTATAGTACAGGAAATGCAAGCAATTGGAGAGGTTAAGGAAATTGCTCAAGGATATTCAACAAGTTGGAGTCAGAGCCAGGACTAGCACACAGGCCCTCTCACTCAAGTCCTTGGCACAATTGCCCAGTTTCAGTCTCTTTCTGATGGTGAGAGAAGGAGCCATTCTGGGATTGCTCATTTCAACTAATCTTTCTGCTTGAGAAAGACTGATGGACTCTAAGTAGAAATTAAGACCAGAGCAATTTAATACATGCTCTTCTCTAATCTCTTCCCCTAACCTCCATAGTCTGTTACAGAAACAAAAGGTGAAAAATTAGATCAAGGGACAATTTGGAATGGTTCAGAAGTGATACCTTCAGAGTGATTTCCAATATGTCTCTGTAATGATTTCCAGTCAGCCCCCAAAGCCTATCACTTCTCCCTCCTACGTTTCAAGTCTACACTTTTCTATTCCCTCTATCAATGTCTTTAGTTTAGGACACCATTATTTGTTCCGTAAACTATTATATGCATTTCCTGATTTGCCAGTTGGCCTTTAGTCTTTGCCTTTACTTAATCCAGTGTCAACCATAAAGACAAATTACAGCATGTTATTTCCCCTCTTCCCTCAAACCTTCCATTTTCCTACTTAAGCCCTCTGGATAAATTTTAAAGTTCTTTCCATGGCATATGACTCTTCAATATCTGCTCTCTCTTCCCTTAAATTCAGACCTCGTCTCTTCCTTCAGCCTGTATTCTCACCACGCTGAAGCACTTGCAGACTCATGAACAAACATGTTCTCTCTACCTGGTGCAGTTTTCTATTCTCTTTTCCTGGCATTCTCTTCTTTTCTCTTTTTTTCTTTTACTACTTCTAATATACACACTGTTGTAGAGAGGATACACTGGTGCTTTTCCCAGATTTTCTCTTTGGCAGACATATCCATCCCCCAGTTTCTAGGTACCTTGGCTGCTGACAGGACACAGTTGTGCCTCTGATTGAGTACTGCCCTTGGCCACAGGATACTGATTCATATGAAGTTACTTACTGCCCAGTATATCTCAAAGTCTGTCTCCAGGCAGCCCGATCTAAATGTATGCCTTGTCTTGGGGTGTCAAGTTAGAGATCAGTTCCTTACGAAGACTCCAGTGACTAATCAAGACTCATCAGTGATTGGCTTTGAGATAGGAATGGATCTTACAACTAGCCTTATCTGGTACATGTCAACTACGCTGTAATTTTTTTGCTGTAAGCAACCTGAGGACAAATTTTATCTTATTGTAGTATTCTCAATGACTTGTACTCAGACATTCAATAAAAAATAATAGCTATTATTATTATTTTAATAATTATTTTTTGGATGAGTGGTTTGCCCAAGGCCATTCAAATATTTGGTGACTTAATTAAAGGTACCTAGAATCCAGGTCTAGAATCCAGGTCTCCTGAGAACTAGGCCTTGAGTGCTTACCATTAAGCTATATGAACACTGGAGAAAAAACACTGGGAAGTATTTGTTGCAATTTTTTTAGACCCTATCAAATGCTGCTGAATTCTTGGATAGAGATCTCAAGTTCTAGAATAGAAAAGCACTTAAAAATTAAACTTGGGAATGAGTGCAACACTAGAAATTTTCCCTCTTTCAGAAAACTCACAATATTAATTAATTACAGAGACAAATCAGAGGTGGTATAAAGACTGTTTTTTTTTTTTTTTTTTATAAAGACTGTATTGTAACCCTAGCATGTTAGAGCTGTAGTCCTGTGTAAAAAAGAAATTGAAATAAATTTACTTTCAAGAAATATTTATTCTCTGGCATACAGGTTAAAATTGGATCTGAGTATGACTTCAAATTTCCTTCTACTTCTTATCTACATATAAGTAAACGGATGCCTTTAACTCAAGTTGATTTGTCCAGAATCAGACAAGTGGTCTCTAACATATTTCCTGTCTGTAGGCCACAAAATTATCATAACACTAAAAAAAATTTTTTTTGTTAGTTTTGGTGCATGAGAAATGAAAACAATAAGCTACAAGAAAATTGCACGTCAAAATAAAAACATTCAAGTAGAAATGAAGAATGCTGGAAGGAATGTGCTGCAAATAATCTAGCAATTTAAACCAGTAAAAGGCCAACTAAAGTGACCACAGTTAAAAATCAAGTCATTATTTTCAGTTATTCTCCCATATAAAGTTCTCTTTGTTCAAAATTCATGTTTTTGACAATTTTTCATACATGTGTGATGTAACCTGGAAATTCAGCATTAAAGTTATTTTAAAAACATGTATACATACAAAAAATACATTGTGTTTCTCTTTTGACTATGTTGTTATTAGACGCTGTTTAGTCAGTTTCAGCTCATAGCGTGACCCTATATACAACAGAACAAAACACTGCCTGGTCCTGCGCCATCCTCATGACCTTTGTTATGCCTGAGCCCATTGTTGCAGCCACTGTGTCAATTCATCTCTTTGAAGGTCTTCATCCTTTTCAATGACCCTCTACTGTACCAAGCATTGATGTTCTCCAGGCATTGTTTCTTCCTGACAGCACATCCAAAGTGAGTAAGATGAAATCTCGCTATCCTCCCTTCTAAGGATCATTTTGGCTGTACTTCCTCCAAGATAACTTTTGACTATAGTGACTGTTTTTATAGATGATAGCTATTCATAACTCTATTTTCTCAGTCTCTTGTTTTAACATGTCTAGAGCCCTGATGGCACAGTGGTTAAGAGCTAAGACTGCTAACCAAAAGGTTGGTCAGCAGTTTGTCTCTACCAGATGCTCCTTAGAAGCCCTATGAAGCAGTTCTACTTTGTCGTATAGGGTCTCTGTGAGTCAGAATTGACCCCACAGCAATGCATTTTTTTTTTTTTTTTTTATGGCCCTTATAGGAGCATTGGTGGTACAGTCGTTAAGTGTCTGGCTGCTAACCAAAAAGTCAGTGGCTCAACCTACCAGTCACTTCATGGGTGAAAGATGTGGCAGTCTGCTTCTGTAAAGAATTACAACTTTGGAAATTCTATGGGGGAAGTTCTACTCTATCCTATAGGGTGGATATGAATTGGAATCAACTAGACGGCAACGGGTTTGGTTTTTTGGTTTAGTTGGCCCTCCTTTTAGTGCTTCTCAGAAATTGAGACTCATCATCATGGCTCAATATCTGAAATCACTCTTAACACTACAACCCTGTGCATATTTTTGAGGTTCTGACACAGCAGACTTGCATATACTAATCTCGTTCATTGATGTCGACTCATGACAAACCCAGCTTAAATAATTTTCAGAGAGTCCTAGAGGTAAATTGAGAAATATGTGGTGATAATGCCGACTATCCTGCTTAATGACTCTTAGTATACTTGATTAGGCTATTGACAGACAAAGGTTGGATATACCATCTGTGGTAGTTTAGTTTATAGCCATTCAAGCTTTTGGACAGGCTTGATGGTTCAGTGGCATAATTGTCACCATCCATGCTGGAGACACAGTTCAATTCCCAGCCGATGCACTACAAGTGGAGCCACAACCTGTCTGTCAGTAGAGGCTGGTGTGTTACTGTAATGTTGAACAGGCTTCAGCGGAGCTTTCAAGTAGGAAAGGCTAGAAGAAAGGCCTGGCCATCTATTTTCAAACATCAGTCAACAAAAACCTTATAAATCACAATGGTCCGATCTGCAACTGATTATGCAGATGGCGCAGGACTGGGCAGCATTTGTTTCATTGTGCCATGAGTCAGCTGACTGGACAGCAGGTAACAACAAGCTTTTGGAAACAATTACAGAACTATGGTCCTTAGCTTAGTTTGATGCTTGATTCTGTGTTAGCAACTGTCGTTGACTGCTGTCTTAGGACATGTTGATCTTCTGATTTCCACTTTGGACATTATGCACTAGCTCTCTTTTTAACTATCATTTTTGTTGTAACATTCTTTTTCAAGTAGATGTGAGCTAGACTGTGTTTGGATAAGTAATGTGTATGGTTATGTCCAGTAGTTGCTTAAAATATACTTGGAATAATATGTGAAATAGTCCATTATTAGGCAGAATCATGTAAAAAAAAAAGATTGACATGGGGGTATTGAACGACTTTCCAATGTAAGAATAATTGATTTGTCAACATCAGACAATAGCTTTTGAGCTATTACCAGTTACCGTTGACTTGATTCCTACTCATGGCTACCCCATGTGTCTCAAAATAGAACTGTGCCCCATAGGATTTTCAGCAGCTGAATTTTTTAATTAGATCACCAAACCTTTCTTCTGAGGTGCCTCTGGGTGAATTTGAACTATACTATCCATGAAATCTACAGTAGGGTTCTCAAAGTGGAATTCTCAGATCATCAGTATCAGAATCAGTTAGGAAGTTTTAAGAGACGCAAATGCTCAGGGCCAATTCCAGACCTGCTAACTGAGCAATTCTGAGGCTGGGGCCAAGCAATCTGTGTTTTAACAAGCCCTCCAAGTGATTCTGATGTACATTAAAGTTTAACATCAGTTAAATTATTGATCAGTATAAATCAGTGAAGTCTTTAAGGTACATATCATCGACAGATACACTGCATATAGGATGGAAGGGAATTAATTAATTTAAACTTACTGTAAGGCCATACTGTTATGCCAACACAATAAGTAATAATTGTTCAAATACATTTCTACAATGATATTTTGCACATTTAGTTAAAAGTATGGTCCATTATAATGTTTTAGTTATTTTTCATAATAAAACAGCTGCGTCTTTGTCTTATTGGTAGATTAATACTTCTATAATTATGTAATATTCCTCTTTGTCTCTAATAATTTTCTTCTCTTTGCTCTGAAGTCTACTTTATCTGGTATAGATACAGACACTCAGCTTTTTCTGACAAATGTTTGCATCGTCCATCAGTTTCCATTCTTTCACTTTCAGCCTACCTGGTCTTTATGAATTGGAATTGAATTGACCGCAATGTTTTTTTTTTCTTAATGCTGTTATATTTGAAGTGAGTGTCTTGCACACAGCATATTGTAGGAACACGGTTTTTTGTTTGTTTGTTTTTTAATCGACTGTCAATTTCTGCCTTTTAGTGTGAGTGATTTTGATTTAAGGAAATTATTGATATGTTAGGGCTTAAATCTGTGATTTTATTGTTTTTCTGTTTGTTTCCTCTCATGTTCTTGTTGGTTAATTGAACTTTTTTTTTTTTTAGAATTCCATTCTGAATTGTTTATACTATTTTTGAATATATCTCCTCTTGGTGGTTTAGTGGCAGAATTATTGCTTTCCATGTGAGAGACCCAGGTTGGATTCCCAACCAATGCACCTCACGTACAGATACCACCTGTCTGTCAGTGAAGGCTTGCGTGTTGGGATAATGCTGAAAAGCTTTCAGTGGAGTTTCCAGACTAAGACAGACCAACAAGAAAGACCTGGCATTCTACTTCTGAAAAATCAGTCACTGAAAACCCTGTGGAGCACAGTTCTACTCTAACATGCATGGGTTACTCTGAGTTGGAATCAACTTCACGGCAACTGGTTTGCTTTAAAACAAGTACTTCCTAAAGAAAAAGCATCCTTCGAGCTTCACATCTTCTAGCCACTGATTTATGTCTCTCATCCCCTCACAGGCATACTTTTTATTGTTTTGTGGAGATTTATATTTTAAAAAATGTTTGTAAAGATCTAGCAGAAAATTAATGGTAGCTTTTGATATCACTGTTGCAATGAATATTGGCCTAGGTTTAAACAAAATGTAGTAATATTAACATAGGCTTTCCATTTCAGAACATGGAATCATTCTCATCAAATGCCAAGTTTTCACCTTTCAGTCAAAGAATAGACAGACATATAAAACAAACAATAACACACATGAGGAATGTGCTTCTTAGTTCAATCAAGTATACGAGACCAAACGGGCACCATCTGCCCAAAAGCAAGATGAGGAGGCAGGAAAGGGCAGGAAAACTGGATGAATGGACACAGGGAACTCGGGGTGGAAAGGTAGAGAGTGCTGATACATTGCGGGGATTGTAACCAATGCCACGAAACAATTTGTGTATAAATTTTTGTGTGAAAAACTAATTTGCACTGTAAACTTTCCCATGAAGCACAATAAATTTTTTTTAAAGAAGTAATTTTTTTTTTTTTTTAACTACATGTAGAGATAAGTAGATTGGAATGTAGCAGTGAGGGAAAAATAGAGATCAAACAAAAATATGCAATTGCACCTGAGTAAGAAATCAAACAATGCATTGCACTGGGAAAATCTGCTGCAAAAGACCTCTTTAAAGTGTTAAAAACCAAACATGTCACTTTGAAGACTAAGGTGTGCCTGACCCAAGCCATAGTGTTTTAATTGATCACCTCATATGCATGTGAAAGCTGGACAATGAATAAGGAAGACAGAAGAAGAATTGATGCCTTTGAATTACAGTGTTGGCAAAGAATATCGGATATACCATGGATTGTCAGAGGAAAGAACAAGTCTGTCTTGGAAGAAGTACAGCCAGAATGCTCCTTAGAAGCAAGGATGGTGAGATTTCATCTCATATACTTTGGACGTGTTTTCAGGAGGGAACAGTCCCTAGAGAAGGACATCATGATTGGTAAGGTAGATGGTCATTGAAAAAGAGGGACCCTCAATGAAATGGATTGACACAGTGGCTGTGACAATGGGTTCCAACACAGCAACAATTGTGAGTATGGCGCATGAGTGGGCAACGTTATACATAGGGTCGCTATGAGTTGGAACCAACTGGATGCACCTAACAACAATAATTGTTAAGTAAATAATTATTAACATCATGAAAATATATAGACTCAAATATTTGCATTGGTAAAAGATGTACTTTTTTCTTTTTTTTAAGTTTGGTCATGAATCCCAGGACATAAGAAACATATCTCAAAGAGAAGCTAGAAAAATTTGCACAACTAAAGAATTGCTGAAGTAAAAATATTTTCTTTGGAATTATTCAGGCCAGTAAGAAAGTTAGCCGAACTATTTATTTCTAGAAACAAGGCTCAATATGCAACAACAACAAAAAAAAAATGCAAATTTCATTTTCATAATCCATTCAGAAATCAGAGGCTTGTTTTGGGGCATATTAGAATGTTTAATCAGGAAAGCGAATTTTCAAACATCAGCTTTTTTGTTTTTTAATAACTTTCTATTTCAATTGGCAAGTTAAAACATTCCCCCCCCCCTTTTTTTTCCTAGCAGCTAAATCTGGTTTCCAAAACTCTATTCCAGAGAATTATTTTAGGCATAAATTCCTGTAACTTTTAATGAAAAAGTCCCAATTCAAAATTTTAGAAAGTTAGCACAAACCTTTTAGATTAGGTTTCTGCATATAAATCCCAGTAGATATCTCTAAGCTTCTGAATTATCAATGAAAATGCATTAACTGTATGTTCAGAGATGGTTGTCTTCATTTATGGCAACAATTACATCTTTCAAACTCAACTGCAAAGTATAGTTTGCTAATTTATTGAAGGATAAAAATAGTTTGGTATAAAGTTTTCACCCGTAAGATATAAGAATGTTTTGAGTCCATTGCTTTTCTATAATGTCAAAATAGGAATTATAGTACAAACTAAATTTCTTAAGTGAATAAAAAAGAGAAGTGCAAATATATATATGGCTTTTCATAAACTTTTCACTTAGTCCTTTTAATTACGGTTAAGCTACCATCCTCAAAGTAAAGTCTTAAACACTGAATTAAACAGAAGCCTTGGTAGTGTAGTGGTGAAGAGCTCGGCTTCTGACCATAAAGGCCAAGGATTCAAATCTACCAGCTGCTCTTTGGAAACGCTGTGGGGCAGTTCTACCCTGTCCTGTAGCAGTCGAATTGACTCCATGGCAATGAGTTCATTTACTTAGAGTTCTCATATGTATGAAATAACTTTTTAAATAAGTCATTCTGTACTTATTTTCCTTATTGCTTTCTTTAAACCCTAAATTTTGAACACTTTAAATGAGTTTTGGGCCAATTTTAAATTATCAACCAATTCTAACTGTTGATGAGAATTGGTATTGAAACAAAGTATTGTCTCTAATATTCATTAGCCTTGTATCTATTATTCATTCATGATATTGAAATTCTACTTCCAAGCTTCCTAATATGGAATTTTACTTTCTTCATCCAGTTAGAATCCCTAATAATTTAGAGTTCTTATTTTTCTCCCTCTTAGTTTTCAATAGAGATTGTGACAATCAGTTAATGGTATGTATAGATCTGATAACCTGTTGCCATCAAGTTGATTCTGACTCATGGTGACCTTATAGGGCAGAGCAGACCTGCCCAGTAGGGTTTCTAACGAGAGGCTGGTGGATTCAAACTGCTGACGTTTTTTTGTTCGCAGCGGAGCTCTTAATCACTGTGCCGCCAGGGCTCCAGTGGTTTGTACAGGATGCCAAAATCAGGCAATGCTGTAGGAGAGTAAGGAAGGAAGGAAAGAGGGATGGAGGGAAGGAGGGGAGGAGGGGAGGAGGGAGGAAGGAAGGAAGGGTCTAGTTATATCAAAATAGTCTCTGCAGTTATTTGCAAAATTAGTTCTATTTCTGGTAGTTGAGAACCAAAAATATGTTTCCTCTCGAATGTATTTTGACTTTCATTTTCACTTGATATTCAGCGTATTGGTAGGTTTATGCTATTGAAGGATTTTTTTTTAACCATTGGGATTACTCATTTTTAGACTCTGGAACACCCACATACACCTATGATGCAGGCCAGATGCTTTCAGGTTTGTTACTTCACTCACTTTCTCAGAAACAGGTAAAGTTAATGCAAGTCTTAGGATTAGAATTTTTATTAGCAAAACAAGCCACTATAAACACTTGCTTAACCAGCATTTATTAATTACTTCCCCTGGGCTGGCGATACAGGGTAAATAGGAACCATAATCTCATGAATCTGGTGCTCGAAAACTGTAGCTGTTTAGGGAAAAATAGGTAATTATCAGAGAAACTAGAATACTTCTCTAACTCTTCTTAAATTGACGTCAGGCCAGTTGAATTAAATAAGGCAAATAAGTCTCTCCTAGAGAACTGAAACTTCTATTATACATGCTTCTTCATTATATGGAGTTTCCAAACCATTTATGCACCACAGTTCCTATACCTTGAGTGATGAATGTGCTATGACAAAGTCTAGGATTCCTTTTGACTAGATCTGATTTGGAGGATAATTCCTCCAGATCATTAGGATAATTATGATCTCTTCCTCATCACCTCCTCACCCCACCAGGTGAGTATCTTGAAATAAGACTCTACTTCCTTACATAATGCCCATTTAATGTTCCTTTCATAATGAGAAGTAATAAGATCTTATGATCAAGTATAAGGCAAACACAACAATATTGTCAGGAATAAGTTTCACCAGCTAGTTCAGAGCAATGTTTGGGGACAAGGAATGGAAAGACCTTTTAAAACTGATCTGAGTAGGGACTCAGGGAGCAAGTCTATTTCTGGGCCTAGGAAGTCCCTGGAGGTATTTTTCCTAGAGGAAGAAAATTAATAAACAATGGTGGCAGAACTGCTAACTTGATACAAAATCCTTTCTGATTATTCCTTTTGCTAATTTAATAAGCTTTTCAGACAATTATTTAGATTTTATTAGGACATGACACGTTTTTGTCATATTTATAGCTATTATATTACTTTTTTTTTTTTAAAGCAAGAGTTAGTCCTTGGATAATGGTCTGCAAAGGAAAATCGAGACACTTTAGCCTCACCTCTGCCACCCACATAAACGGAAAACATTTTGCTGTTTTCTTTTCCCCTCAGAACTTCTAATGTGGTTACTTCAGCTTTGACCTAAATCTTGAGTAATTTTTTAAAAGCAAAGTCATATTGTGCAGTACTGAATTTGGAAAAAGGAAAAACCCAGTTGTTTCAGTAGCTATTGGCTTCCATTTTATTCTTTTCTATGTAAAATCCTGAAATAAAAAAAAGAAGAGTCTTCTGAAATAGGGTGCCCTAAATGCAGAATGAAAAAATATTAACAACAACATTTATTCATTAAAATTATTCAGCCAATATTTATTGAGTATTATCTTTAGTTTTTTATCTTTAGGCTAAGCACGGAAAAACCAGGCTTTGCAGAGCCTAAAATTTATAACTCTATAAGAAAAAAGTTATGAAAATATGAATGTTAAATTAAATATCAAAGTTGATGCTTTGTTTAAAACAAGAAAAAGATCATATAAAAATAAATTTGTTCAAAGTTAACAAATACCAAAAATATTATGGAATCCAGAAAAATAACATAGAATTTTTTATGAATTGCATAATATTTTGCTATTTTTCCTTGTATTTTGGCTGCATACACCTGATTATCTCTTTACGTAACAATTTTTTTCTTTTTGGAGTAGTGGCTAGAGATCCTCCACCTGACCAGAGTCTGGACAGCTCCCCTCCTCATATTTGGTTAGTGCAGGATCTTGAATGCAGGGAGTACCCCAGTATCCTCACTAGAACCTGGGGGAAAACACTCCCCCCCTTCGCCTCCCTACCTTTCCAGTGACCAGTAGTGTGCCCCCCCCCGTCCAGCGACCAGAGGCTCTTGCATGCCCTACCCACCTCCGCACAATCCTGCCTGCCCGGTGATCAGCGGTGTACACTTCTGCCACCAGACTGATGACTGGAGGCATGAGACCCCTCTCCCCTGCCCCATTGCCTCATGCCCCTGCCATCAGTGGCGTGAGCCCCCCTGGCACCCATCTAGTGACTGGTTACAAGTGTACCCTCTCCCTGATCATCTGGCAATCGATGGTGTGCACATGCTACTCCCAACCCGGTGGCTGGTGAGAATGCTTCCTGCACCACCCTCAGTGACTGGCTGGACAAACACATCACCTAAACAGCAACACCAGTCACACCCTGACAGGTGCCATCTGCACCTCAACCAAGCAATTAGCTCTTATTGCCCTTATCCAACACCTGCCTGGCTGTAACAGCACACATTCAACACCCAAATAGTTCCTTCAGGCTGTTTGCACTTGCACTGAAACCCCTGGATACCTCATTGCCTACTGAGATGCCAATTTGTGCAGGCACAGTGGGCCTACCCTGTCCATTTGCGTAGCATTCCTTCACAGTGCATATGGAGATGTCCTGCCCTGACCTTCAGAGAATGCACTAACTGCTAGCACCAACTTGGAAGTACCCAGTGGTCCCACAAGGGCTGTGGAGGGACCTGGCCACTCAACACTTGTCACTCAATAGCAGGGAAAGAACTTGCTCTCTCATCTCCACTCAATCTAGTAAGGGAGAACATCCGAGCCCAACCACAGAGGACTCACATGTGGGTGTGGGCCACGATACACACTAATGAAGGAAATCACATCCAGCAAACAGACATCACCAAAGTCACACATAGGCCAGAACCACAAAACAATAACAATTAAAATAATGCAAAGGGCAAAAGACATTCTAAAGAGAATAGAGCTCCTGATACCTCGAAACAAAACAAAACAAAAAAATCAACACAAAACAAACATACATACAATCAACAAATAAATAAATAAATAGGTTAATGCATTGGAGACAAGAGAGAATAGCAAATCATATGAAGAAACAGGATAAGATGACTCAGACAAGTGAGCAAAATAAAGGGACAGAAAGCCCTCCTGAGGAAGAAATGGTAGTAAAACTACCTGATAAGGAATTCCAAAACCTTGTATATCGGATCCTCAAAGAGATAAAGGAAAATACAGAAAAAAACTCTAAAAGAATAAAACCCAGTGCCAAAACAAGAAGAAAATGACAAAATAAATAGACAACTAGAAACCATACAAAACAACAAGAAATCCAGAAAATTAACAATAAAATATGAGAAATAGGTAATTCAATGGAAAGACATAGAAGTAGAATGGAATTGGTGGAAGAATCAGTGAAATTGAAGGCAAATCCCTTGATATTAATTTGTTTGAGGGATAATCAGAAAAAAACAATGAAGAAAAATTAAGAAAGCCTAAGAGTTATGTGGGACACTATCAAGATGCGTTTACTAAACACATGATAGGAATTCCAGAAGAGGAGGAGAAAAAAAAAAAAAATACAGAAAGAATTTTTGAAGATTTATTGGCAGAAACTTCCCTAATATCACAAAAGATGAGAAGATTTCCTTCCAAGAAGCTCAATGAACTCTATACATGGTAACCCCAAAATAAAGGCACCAAGACATATCATAATCAAACTTTCTAAAACCAAAGACAAAGAAAGAATTTTGAGAGTAGCTCATGAAAAACAAAATAACACTTACAAATGGGCACCAATAAGGCTAAGCGTTGATTTCTTGGCAGAAACCATGAAGGCAAGAAGGCAATGAATGAGATGACATATACAAAACCATGAAAGAAAAGAATTGTCAGCCAGGAATCATATATAGGCAGTCCCCGGGTTAAAAATGAGATCCACTCCTATGTCTGTCTTTAAGTCAAATTTGTAGGTAAGTAGGGACAGTATATATGGTTCTTTTTTAGCATCAATTTGTCAAATGTTTGTCTTAGTATATAGTATCTACTAAGTATTTCTTAAGAAAACACTTAAGTAAGACTTTCAAACTGCACAATGAGTTCATGGCTTCGTAAAGTAGGGCATACATTTGTTATTATGAACCATTGTATTTAACTCAAATTTTTAATGTAATAGGCTTTTTTATAGTCCATTTTTAAGTATGAATTGTTTGTAAGTCTGATGTTCATAACCCTGGGACTGCATGTATTCAGCAAAATTTTCTTTCAGATGTGACACTGAAACTAGGACATTCCCAGATAAACAGAAATTAAGGGAATTTGCAAAAACCAGACCAACCTTAGAGTAAATACTAAAGAGAGTCCTTCAGAAAGAGAATCAATGACATCAGACAACATGAGATTAAGACAACAGTATCACCCAGATAGAAACACAAAGAAAAAATTCTCAAAAGTAAAATAAATTGCAAAACTGAAAATATGGAACCAGAGATGTCAATTTGTAAATTATTGCAACTTCAAAACAAAAAGGGGGATTAAATGGTATAGTTATAGAACTTCCATACGGATAGAAAGTCATGGCAATATCAGGATATTACAGACTCTTGTAAACATAGGAAGATAAAGGTAAATTTCAGAGTAACCACAAAGAAATTTAATAAATCTACTCACCAAAAAAATGAAAATCAAAAAAGACTCAGTAAACATGAAATCAAAACAACAAAGTGTATGAAAACAAAATCCATAAACAAAAAGAACTCAGCAGAAAATTAAGCAGAACAAAGAGACCATTATACTACAAAAAAAGCATAACAAAATGGCAGCAGTAAATTGATACCTATCAATAATCACATTGAATGTAAATGGCCTAAATGCAACAGTTAAGAGATAGAGAGTGGCAGAACTAATAACAAAATAAAACAAACATGACACATGACCCATCAATATGTTGCCTACAAGAGATACACCTCAGACACAAAAACATAAATAGGTCAAAAATCAAAGAATACAAAAAATCTAACAAACAGTAACCAAAAGAGACCAGGTGTGGCAATAATAATCTCTGACAAAACAGACTTTAAGTCAAAATCCATTATAAGAGACAAATAAGGGCATTACATAATGATTAAAGGGTCAATCCACCAGGAGGACATAACCACAATAGATATTTACACACCAAGTGTTCCAAAATACATAAACTCTAACAGAACTGAAAAGAGAAGTAGAAGGTTCTACAATAATAGTAGGAGATTTAACACATCCCTTTTGATGATAGAACAACTAGAAAGAAACTCAGCAAAGATACAGAAGATCTAAATAATACAATCAACCAACTCAACCTCATAGACACACCATCAAACAGTGACACAGTACACGTTCTTCTCCAATGCACATAGATCATTTTCCAGAATAGACCATATTTTAGGCCACAAGGCAAGCCTCCATAAATTAAAAAACATCCAAATAATTCAAAGCTTCTTCTCTGATCATAAGTCTATAAAATTAGAAATCAATAACAGAAAGAACAAGGAAAATATATTGAATACATGGAAACTGAATAATACCTAACTTTAAAAAAGCTATTGGATAACAGAAGAAAATTAAAAATAAAATTAAAGAATTCTTGGAATTGAATGAGAATGAAAACACAACATACCAAAACCTTTGAGACAGCAAAATCAGTGCTCCGTGGAGAATTTATAGCAATAAATGCACACATCAGAAAAGAAGAAAGGGCCAAAATCAAGAGCTTAACTCGATAATTTGAACAGATAGAAAAAGAAGAGTAAAAGAAGACCACACGTACTAGAAGAAAGGAGATAATAAAGATCAGAGCAGAAATAAATGAAATAGAAAACAGAAAAATAATGGAAAGAATCAATAAGACTAGCAGTTGGCTCTTTGATAAAAAAAATGATAGGACCAATAAAATTGACAAACCACTGGCCAAATTGACAAAGGAAAAAAAAAAAAAAATGAGAAGATGCAAATAACCAAAATAAGAAATGGGATGGGTGACATTACAGCAGAATCAACTGAAATAAAAAGGACCATAACAGAATATTTTGAAAAAGTGTACTCCAACAAACTTGAAAACCTATAAGAAATAGACAAATTTCTAGAAACACACTACCTAACTAAACTAACACAAAGAGAGGTAGAAAATTTGAACAGACCAATAACAGAAGAAGAAATTTAAGATACCATTAAAAAAAAAAAAAAATCTCCCAACAACAAAAAAAAGCCTCAGCCCAGATGGCCTCACTGGAGAATTCTACCAAACATTCAGAGATGAGTTGACACCAATTCTACTCAAACTATTTTAGAACATAGGAAAAAGGAATACTTCCTAATTCATTCTATGAAGCAGCATAACCCTGATACCAAAACCAGGCAAAGAGACCACTAAAAAAAGAAAGTTACAGGCCAATATCCCTCTGAATACAGATGCAAAAATTCTCAACAAAATTCTAGCCAATAGAACTCAACAGCATATCAAAAAAAATAATACATCATGATCAAGTGGAATTCATACCAGGGATGAAAGGATGTTTCAACATTAGAAAATCAATCAACATCATTTGCCATGTAAATAAAACAAAGGAAAAGAATCACATGATCATCTCAATTGATGCAGAAAAGGCATTTCATAATATCCAACACCCTCTCCTGATAAAAACTCTCAGCAAAATAGGAATAGAAGGGAAATTCCTCAATGCAATTAAGGACATATATGCAAAACCAAAAGCCAGCATTATTCTCAACAGAAAAAAATTGAGAGCTTTTCCCTTGAGAATAGGGACAAGACAAGGATACCTTTATCACCACTCATTGTACTGAAAGTCCTAGCTACAGCAATAAGGCAAGAAAGGGAAACAAAGGATATCCATTTTGGAAAGGAAGAAGTAGAACTATCCTTATTCGCTGATGACATGATCTTATAAATAGGAAATCCCAGAGACTCCAAAAGAATGCAACTGGAACTAATAGAGTGATTCAGCAAAGTGCCAGGGTACAAGATCAACACACAAAAATCAGTTGGCTTCCTCTACACTAACAAGGAGGACTCTGAAAAGGAAATCAAGAAAACAGTCATTTACTATCACCCCCTAAAAGGATAAAACACCTAGAACTACAGCTAACCAGGGACATAAAAGACTTCAAAAAAACAAAACAAAACAAAAAAAACCCACTACTGTTGAGTCGATTCTGATGCATAGCGGCCCTATAGGACAGAGAAGAACTACCAGATAGAGTTTCCAAGGAGCACCTGGCGGATTCAAACTGCCGACCTCTTGGTTAGCAGCCATAGTACTTTACCACTATGCCACCAGTGTTTCCATAAGAGACTTATACAAGGAAAACTCTAAAACACTATTGCAAGAAACTAAAAAAGGGGATACATAAATGGAAAAACATTCCATGTTCATGGATTGGAAGACTTAACACTGTGAAAATGTCAATACTACAAAAAGCAATCTATAGATACAATGCAATCTCAACCCAATTCCCAACAACATTCTTTAATGAAATAGAAAAAACTGATCTCCAAGTTTATATGAAAGGGAAGGAGGCCCCTAATAGCTAAAGCAATATGGAAGAAGAGCAAAGTAGTAGGCTTCACACTATCAGATCTCAAAACTTGCTGTATAGCCACTGTCATCAAAACAGTCCAGTACTGGTTCAATGACATATTGTTGTTGTTAGGTGCCGTGGAGTTGGTTCCGACTCATGGCGACCCTATGCACAACAGGACGAAACACTGCCGGGTCCTGCGCCATCCTTACAATCATTGTTATGCTTGAGCTCATTGTGGCAGCCACTGTGCCAATCCACCTCATTGAGGGTCTTCCTCTTTTCTGCTGACCCTCTACTCTGCCAAGCATGAAGTCCTTCTCCAGGGACTGATCCCTCCTGACAACATGTCCAAAGTATGTAAGATGCAGCCTCACCATCCCTGCCTCTAAGGAACATTTTGGCTGCACTTCTTCCAAGACAGATTTGTTCGTTCTTTTGGCAGTCCATGGTATATTCAATATTCTTCGCCAACACCACAATTAAAAGGGGTCAATTCTTCTTCGGTCTTCCCTATTCATTTTCTAGCTTTCACATGCATATGATGTGATTGAAAATACCACAGCTTGGGTAAGGTGCACCTAGTCTTCAGGGTGACATCTTTGCTCTTCAACACTTTGAAGAGGTCCTTTGCAGCAGATTTGCCCAATGCAATGAGTCTTTTGATTTCTTGACTGCTGCTTCCATGGCTGTTGATTGTGGATCCAAGTAAAATGAAATCCTTGACAACTTCAATCTTTTCTCAGTTAATCATGATGTTGGTCGTTGGTCCAGTTGTGAGGATTTTTGTTTTCTTTATGTTGAGCTGCAATCCATATTGAAGGCTGCGGTCTTTGATCATCATTAGTAAGTGTTTCAAGTCCTCTTCACTTTCAGCAAGCAAGGTTGTGTCATCTGCATAACGCAGGTTGTTAATGAGTCTTCCTCCAATCCTGTTGTCCCGTTCTTCTTCATATAGTCCAGCTTCTTGTATTATTTGTTCAGCATACAGATTAAATAGATATGGTGAAAGAATATAACCCTGACGCACACCTTTCCTGACTTTAAACCAATCAGCATCCCCTTGTTCTGTCTGAACAACTGCCTCAAAATCTATGTAAAGGTTCCTCATGAGCACATTTAAGTGTTCTGGAATTCCCATTCTTTGCAATGTTTGTTATGATCCACACAGGCGAATGCCATTGCATAGTCAATAAAACACAGGTAAACATCCTTCTGGTATTCTCTGCTTTCAGCCAGGACCCGTCTGACATCACATAGACCAACGGACTAGAATTGAGAACCCAAAAGTAAACCCATCTATCTGTGGACAGCTGGTCTTTGACAATGCTCCAAATTCCATTCAATGGTAGAAGAAACAGCCTCTTTATTAAACAGTGCAGGCAAACTGAATATCCATATGCAGAAAAAATGAATCAGGACCCATACTTTACACATGTACAAAAACTAATTCGAAATGGATCAAAGAGCTAAATGTTAAAGTTAAAACTATAAAGTTCCTGGAAGGTAACATAGAGTCAAAACTAGGGGACCTAATTTTCAGCATAAATAGTCTATTAAACAAAACTAAAAATAAACACAGGATAGAAGATAAATAAGGTAAGTGGAACCTCCTAAAACTTAAATGCTTTTTCTCATCAAAAGCCTTTACCAAGAGAGTAAAAAGAGGAACCTACAGACCAGGAAAAAATCTTTGGCAATGACGTATGTGATAAGGGTATAATCTCTAAAATACGTAGAAAATTTCAACAACTCAAAGACAAAAGATGTTAAAGAAGAGAAGAATGTATATAAAGAAGACAGGAGTGATCACATGTGTAATATGTAGTCTAAGAGCTCTGATACTGTATATAGGCTTCCATGAGAAGATGGTTTCAGTGGAGCGATGGGGCAGAGCCTGCAAGGGGTGTGTAGAGAAGCAAGTAGGTAGTGAAAGTAGACACACCAAGAAATTTGACTAGAAAGTGGAAGAAGCAGTCAGTGGATAGTAATTGGGGGAAGAGAATTTGGGTACTTTGTTTGCATTTTTGTTGAGTGTATGTTTTTAAGGTAGGAGAAGCTTGAGCAACGTAAATGCTGATTGGAAATATCAGGTAAGCAGAGAGAGGTTAGGAAAGGAATTGTCTCTGGTTCCTGAGAGAGGAGAATAGGATGCGATTCACAGAACAGGTGGAGGAATTGCTCAGAGATGCAAAACTCATAAACTGGAGGCAAGGACTTGCCCCAGGATTTAATAAGAAATTTAATTCTTAAATTCACTTTGAAAGGGTAGCAAGCATTTTCACACTTCCCCCTCACTTTCCATAGACATGGCTAGAATATATATATATATATATATTTTTTTTTTTTAGTGAGCTAGTTCGTCTATTATTCCCCCCAGAAGCTGTTTTAAATCGGCCAAAAATTTAAATGAGGTGTGAATAAATATGAAAAAAAAATCATGTTTTGGCAAGTTATCAGTTCTGATTGAATAGAGAGTAGATAATAAGAGAAGAAAATCCTGAAGTTGATAATTGATTGAAATACAGTTTCTGGCTAGTTCTAGTTGTAAAGTCCTTATTTAGGCAGAAAAGAAAATGAGCAGCAGGGAGTGGGAGAAAGCCAGAAGGCCATAATAAGACTACTCAGAAATCTTTGATTATTTACACTCGTTTTGAACATCATTTTATTTCTCTGTCATAACATCACATTGATTGTGCTAGAAAGCATTACTAGAAAAAGTTTTCCATTTCAGTCAGTTTTTTAATCAGTTATTTGTTCCCAGGCATGCGCATTAAACCCATTGTTATTGAGTGGATTCTGATTCGTGACCCTACAGGACAGAGCAGACCTGCCCCATAGAGTCTCCAAGGAGCGCCTGGTGTATTTAAGCTACCGACCTTTTGGTTAGCAGGGGCAGCACTTGACCAGTGTGCCACCAGTGTTTGCTCCCAGGCATGCACAAGGCAGAATTCCCTGCTCTCAAGCAATGGTTCAATTTTAAAATATTTTTATGAAAGGGCGTAAATAATATTTTTTAAATGTCATTACTGAGATATAATTTGTTACCTCATAATTCACCCATTTAAAGTGTGTAAGTCAACAGTTTTTCGTTTGGTCACAGTTATAGTCAACCATCACCACTGTTGATTTTAGAATTCAAGGTGAAACCCGTGCCTTTACCCATCATCCCCTAATTCCCCTCCCTACCCCTCAGCCTTAAGCAACCACTAGTCTGCTTTCTGTCTCTCAATATTTCTCTTTTCTGAAAATTTCATATAAACACAATCGTATAATAGCCTTTTGTGACTGGCTTCTTCACTTAACACAATGTTTTCAAGGCTCATCCATGTTATGGAATACATCAGTACTTCTTTTATTTTTATGGCCAAATAATACTCAATTGTATGACTATATCATATTTTGTGTATCCATTTGTCAGTTAACAGACACTCGGGTTGTTTCTATTGTAAATAACATTTTAAATGCAATAAAATTATTTTCAGTTATGATTTGTGATACCTATGACTAATTTTGTGATCTCAGATGGGCAATACAATAACAAATTTAATTTCCTCTCTTCTAAAATATGAAATTTATACAAAGGTCTCTAAGGTTTCCTCAGGGTTGTGAAAATGTGTTTCCAAGTTAATAATTAAGTATTCTTTGCATAGAAAAAGTGACAGACCTGTGAGACTCAATGCAGAAATCCTCCTATCCAGGTAAGAGTGCTGTCGAGGGGGGGTGCAATGTGAAGAATACGGATTGGCTATACCATATACCGGCAGAGGGAGTTTACTTCCCAGGCTCTCCACACACACTCAGAGTTCACAGTTGGGCTAATACCACTAAGCCAAAAGGAGGAGGACCAACAGTTTACCAAATTATGGAGGCCAAAAGCAGATACTGAAGTCAAAGATACAGAGAGTTGAGGGAGACAAGAGCCCAAAGTAACGGCAGGGAAACTAAGTAAGTGGTGAATAGACTCTGGGCAGTAGTATCTGGGAGAAAATTGTTGTCTATGCCTCTATTTTATGTGTTTACTGTGGCATCGTGTTTGGAGGAATTTCAGTGTTTAAAAAGTAAAACCTTTCAGAGTTCAGGTACTAAAACACATCCCTGATTATAGACTGTTCAAGAGTATGACATTAAATAACCAGAAAGAAATACCATATGTATCTGTTTGGAATCTATTTTAGAGGCATTTAGCAGAAAAATCTACTCGAATTGACTTTAAAAGTGAAATTTTTGGCTTGAGCAATGGAAAGCTCAGAATTAAGACTAGTTTTAGACAAAGTGCATATTAGAGGCTTAAAAAAAGTCATCGTGGGTCTTTTTAGCCCTTGTCACCTAATTTATTCTGGTGATTGGTAAGGAAATGAGTAGACTCCCAAAACAAAATCAGCTTACTGTCAATGCATAAGGGTGGATAGATGTTAAGGGGGAAAACCAACCAATATCCACTACATAGTGACTCATGTTCGTGCCTACTCCCCTCCCATCCCTACTCAGGATGCTTTACTTGTCTCAGTTCTGCCCTAATGTACACGCACAGGATTGCATTCCCCCATTACCTGATTGAAGCCCAATTCTGTCCTCTGGGCCCTGGAGTGATCTGGGATACAAAAGGAAAATAAGCCCATGGAATGGCCACATAGTTAAGCATGCAGGGACCTGAAAGAAGCACTGGTAGGATTTTCCTGCTACGCTCAGGATTTCAGGGCAATTGCTGGGCTAGGTCATAAGTCACATATAAGACAATGTTTATTCTTGCTCGCTGGACAGCAATCCCATGTGAATTATCTTCTAGCCTGTAGAATTGAAGTCAACTGTCTTTACCATTCTCATGATGCTCACCTCTGCCGTCCTTCTGGACTTCTTCTCATTCTTGGACTTGGAATCTTTGGAACTAAGGTGTCATTTATGGCAATATTCTCAGGGATGGGAGCATCAGTTCTGAACTTCAAGATTTAGCACTAATCTCTACCTTTTTCCTAGTCTCTTCTCCCAGGTGCTGTCCTTCTTATAAGAGGTACTTCAAACCACAGCCACTGCCACCCTACCAAAACAGAAGGAATGAAAGACAAAACTGATCTTGAAATCCTTCCCGGGGCAATGTTTTTTCAAAGGCAATCTACATTATTGTCTTCAAGTTAAATAGTTCGAAAGTACCTATAATCTCAAGCAGCCATGCTATTGCCAATGCCCAAGCGAGAAGAATAAAACAAGTACATTCTAGCCTAGTGATTCCTGGGGCTAACATGAGGTATGACCGTATGTCCTGGGCAGTTTCAACTCACTGGAGAAATGTCGGACAGTCAGCCTTGGTGACTAAGACAACTGGCTTGGATGTTAGAGCTGAATTTGATGATGATAAGACCTCATAGAATTGTTTTCTTTTTAAAATGAAATATTTATAAAGCACTGGCCCTGTCCTTGGGACACAGTAAATGATTAACTAATGTTAGGTGTGGTATTGGTGTTGAATAGGCTGAGCTCCTTAGCTAGCCCATAAAAGCCCATTTAACCCATGAAGTAGCTGACGATACTGTTCCAAAGTTAGGAAGAAGACTTTCAGCCATCTTTTTTTTCTGCTTACCATTCCCAGTCGTTTTTGGAAATAAATGTTTGTACTGGAAACTTTTTTGCTTTCAGGTGTAAATGGCTGATCCCATACTTTACAAGTTATCATGTAAGCACTAATGTCTAAAAGGATGGGAAAAAGAAGAGTGAAAGTCATTTTATTTACTAGTTGGGGTAGTTTTTTGCTACCTTCCACCCTCTACCTTCCCAAGTTATTCTTTATTGACCTGGCATTTGCCTTGTCCTCACATTTGGCTCTCGCTTTCCTAACTTTCTAGGGCTGGAGGAAGATTAGTTGAAAATAAAGAAGTTGAGATAAGAGAAGGGAGAAACACTGTCTCCAAAAAGTCTACCTTTGATTTTGAGACTTGGGCAAGGAGAATGCGAAATTGTACCCTGGTGATCACTCTTCCCCACCCTGAAAATAATCGTTTTCTTTTTCTAAGAATAAAGGCAGAGAGAGACAAAGTGAAATAATATTTTAAGTACTCACTATTATCAGGATCCAAGTAGCATAATTGACATTTGTTACTTAGACAAGTTAAATGCTAACATTTTATATTACTATTCAATTTTATATCGGTTTTATGAAATGCTTCTGAAACATTATTTCCCACAGCTTATTATGTAAGCATTGTTCATATCCTTATTTTAGCACTAAACCGAGAATCAAGCTGTTAACTAGGTTTTATGATTTTTAGGGCAAAAATATAATTCATAGTAATTCTGAAGTGTAAAAGTTTTCGTTTTAAAATGCTCCCCACAGTCAATTCTCCTAGGTTTGCCACGAACAGAAACTCGAATTTACCTGTAGTTTGGCCGTATTTGTAAGGGGCTTGAGAACAACGTCTATCTTTATGTCCACTCTCCTCATCCCCAGTTTCATCTGGAAATTACCTAGGCTTTAGCCTGGTGCTTGAAGAAACATGCTTGGGAGCTATACTTGCTCTCTCTTTCAAAAGAACATCTTCTTGCTATCTGTTATCCACCATCTGTCACTGTCTTGTGCATATGTGTGTGCCTTTTGTATCTGAGATACGGAAAATAACCCCGCCTCCCTTCATTCCAAAACCCACTGCCATTGAGTCAATTCCAACTCATAGAGACCCTATAGGACAGAGTAGAATTGCCCCATAGAGTTTCTAAGGAACTCCTGGTGGGTTTGAACTGCCGACCTCTTGGTTAGCAGCCGTAGCACTAGACCACTACCCCACCAGGGTTTCTGCCTCCCTTCATTAAAAAAAAAAAAAAAATGGTGTCTTCCAAATGGAGGGCCTCTTTCTTGCTAATACTGATCACTTCTTATAGCATTGTTTCAGCCACCTAAGGTTGAAAACAGCAGTGAAGGGTGCATACCATAGGGATCCAGTTATGCTGTAGCTAAATAATCACATTTGCTTTTTCCACAAACTCTGTAAATTAGTTATTTTAATCATAATATATACATATATTTTTAATGAGGACACTGTTCTAACAGAACAATTAGAGGTAGTACAACTAAAAATTAAGTTTGGAATTGAATCTAGTTATGTTAAGTAAACTTTCCGATGTTGGTACACTTGGGTAAATTTAGGAGTAACTCAGAGCAGTCTAAATCCAAAAACTAGGCATATGTCCATCATACTATGCCCCTTTTTCTATGTATTTTAAGATGTGTTACCACCTGGTTTCTTTACTTACCACTGTACTCATTGGAAATCCAAGATTTTTAGGGTTTCTTTTCTCTATAGTGTTTAGTAATGACTCACACTCATCTAGCAATTATGTGAAAAACATAAGCAGCAGAAACCCAAAATTAATGAAATAAACTTTTTTTTTCAGATAAATCCATATTTGTCTACAAGTTTTGTTTTAGGTCAAACTACTTTCTTACATGTGTATTTGCCTGGGGCTGTAGTCCCCTGTTTATCTCATCGTTCTTCTAATATTCTCCATAAATTGGCATATGTTGGAATCTTCTTGAAAAGTGATGAGACCCCTGCAGTGGCCACATCTCTTGCCCGCAGTGAAAGAGGAGAAAGTGCTTCAGTTTCACCGAAGCCGTGAATCAGTTTCTGGTTCATAGCGTATGTTCAAAGTTTCATTGAAACTTAAAACGAATTGTTATTTAAATAATAATTTAAAATTAATCACCGTTTTTTAAAAAAACCTGTTAACACTCTCAGGATTGAATGAGAGACTGCTGTCTTTACTCAAGCTGCAAAATGAGTGATTTGGCTTGTTTGAGAACTCAGGATGATACACTGTTTGTGAAGTGAAAGTTGAGTCACACAGGAGGTGGAATTTACCATGTAAAGTATGTAGGTCGTGTAAACGTTGTTTCTGGCTTTCAGAAAATATTGAGGACTTGACCACTTTCAATTGGAAAATAAAGCCAAGCACATGGAAATCAGGAAAGGGGATTATAAAAAACACAGTGTTTCCTTTAGCTGGCATGTCTTTCTGCTTACTCATCACAGCCATTATATTTACAGAACAATTAAAACAAGGAAAATTATCATCAGGAAACCTCCTAGACACTCTTAAAACTGTTCATGGAGTCCAGGGGATATGATTGTCACCATCACTACTTAATAGGCAGGGCAATCTGATGTTTGGTATGAATCAATTAGTAATTAAAGAATTTATTATTATTATTATCAGCAAATGAATATATCACTTTCTGCATGTCTACATCAGAACAATATGTGCACATGACTTATTTCCTTAAGTCCATATGTCTCAACTTGAGTATGCAGATTTACCTGGAAGATTCCATTGAGCACAGATTACTGGGGCCTGCCTCTGGAGATTCTGATTCAGTAAGCCTGGGTTTGGGCCGAAGCATTTGCGTTCTGCTTTTCTAAAAGTTCGCACACGCTGTTAATGCTTCTGGTCTGGGGCTCACACTTGAATAACCACTGTCTTAAACTATCAAAAACTGTTAGGAAATAAATTATTATTTATAAAGAAGTATTGAGTATTTTCTTGGAGAAATGTTACTGTTTCAACATTTTCGAAAAGCTGCTTTATTTATCCAGGCAGAGTATGGAAAACTTTCTAGATCTTCTCAAAGTTGTACCAGAAATTCTTAAATCTACAGAGGATATTTAATCTGAAGAAGAGAAGATTAAAGGGAAATAGGATCTTCCAAAATGTGTAGGGTTATCATGGACCGTGTTAGTCCATAAGCAAAACTAGAATGAATAAACTGAAATTAAAGAGTTAGATTTTGGTGTACATTAGGGTCTCTGGAGTAACATCATAAAATAAGATTTCTACTGACGGAAATATCCAATCAGCACCTGAATGACCACCTTGCCAAAAAATTGTAGAGGGGACTCCTACACTACGAGTCTATCCTTTTTTCCAAATCTACCAGTCTATCCTTTTTTATAATGAATACAGAACTTTTAAAAATATAGTAACCAGTAACCACTCATGTTGAATACAGTTGCATATTGGGTGAATGTAATAGGAGTTAGACTTGACAACCCACCCCCTCCTCTTGTTTATTAGAAAAAAATAATATACTCCCAAGAGACCCACAGAGATAAGAAGCTACAATTACATGGGAGGGGACCATAAGACGCAGACATCAATGACTGTGAAGATACTGAAGTGATAGGGGCCTCATAGCTTAAACGATCTTGCATGTGGTCATCCTCATGACCCTACTTGAAATTTATTTCCAGCTGGCACATTCTCATGCACTGAAGCCGGTATCGGTTCCACTTAGCACCCTGCTGGTTCCCTTCTATTGCTTGGCTTCTATGGTTCATTGCTTTGGATAACTGGTACCCTTGTTTTATTGATGCCCTAAACATGTGCTTACCTTGCTTATCTGGTAATCCATCCCCGCTTGTGTGTTACAATAGTAGCCCCCAATGGATACTTGAGTATTTACATGTAACACCTCTCAGGTTGATCTGAGCTTGTTTATGGGACTTGCTTTGAGCAATGGACATTAGCAAGTGTGGTGATAACAGATACATAAAAAGCTTTTCTGAATTGGAACTTGAGCTATCTTGCTGTTGAAAACACTGCTGCCATGTAGAAGCCTGGGCTAGCCCACTGGATAATGAGACCATGTGGAGCAGACATGAGCCTTCCCAGCTGAGGCCCCAAGCTCACACACCAGCTAACCACAGGCATGTGAGTGATCCCAGGCAAGACCAACCAGTGGACCACCAAGATGGGGCTAGCTCAAATCATAAATAAAATGGTTATTCTTTTAAGTCACCAAGTCTTGTGGTTTATTTTGTAGCAATAGATAACTGATAAAGTTGCAATTCAGGACAAGCTCCTCTAAGTACAAATACTATGAGTTGTCAAGAGTCTGACCCACTTTTTTCTGTGAAACTTGTGGTTCAAAAAATATTCACATGTACTATTGTACTATGTCTTAAAAAATCCATTTCTATAATCTGGCTAGTTTTCCATGGCTTTAGAATATCGTCATCTATAAACAAAAATTTAATCTCATTTTTTGGTAGCTCTCCAGGTTCTCTCCAAGAGTTATCTTCAACATATTGTGAACTTCATTATTATTTCTTTTTGATCTTGTTTGATTTGAAATATTTCAGGAAACTGAAACTAACTGTGAACTTAGTAGCTACAAACAAGTTATAACAGATCTTAAATTGTTTACTTAATTCATTTGAGCTATATAATCTTGATATGTGCACTCTTTTGCACGTATAGTTTACTCCCCCTCCCCCCCAATTGCTTATATAGAAAGTAGCCTGAACAACAAGAGAATTTAACATAGTATTTACAAAATCAGTGGTTGGCCACCTTTTAAGAGAGGTATGTTGAGGTCTTCACCTGAGGATTTTTTCCCCTTACTTGGTGAAGAGGAGACAACCAAGCTGTTGGTTCTTGACTTATGGACAGAGTAAAGAATACATGACTATTCTGTGACCATTAATTCTCCTCACAGCAGGAGCTATCACAAGAAGTATAAAGGATATTGTGTAAGTGGTACCAAATATTAACCTCCTGCACCCCACATTGTCATGCTATCTTTGGCACATATATCTTTGGATCTTGATTATTGCACTGAATCCCAAAATGTCAATGGAGCCATGGGAGATTGTGTGTTGAGAAGTTTACAGGGCAGCATGGTTTTAATTTATTGTCTTAAAAAAAGAAAGAAAGAAAATTACATACTACATAACAGTGATAAAAAATATTTAGTGGAGTATGGAGCTTGTTTTGGAAACCTAGTTCCTGATAACTCTTACTTGGAATACTCTTCCAGGCCTCTCTATGTATAGTAACACCAGCACAAGAGAGCTGAAGAGTTTATTTTCTTTTTAAAGTCAAGGAAGGTCAATGCCTACCCATGTTCAAACTCTGCCATGGTATGAATGTCCTATTGATATCTGGGTCTTTTGACAGAGTGTAGTCACAATAGGCATGCCATTTGATAGTAAATGTAAGAATGAATGAATGAATGAAGTGTACCTTAATCAAATTCCCATTTTCTCTTTGATTTGTTTCCTCTGTAATTTTCTCTGTATCATCACAATTTTTAGTGCACTTATGGCTAAGGAAAGCACTAACTTAAAAACAGACTGTACCTTAGAACAACAGATACGTAGACCAATGGAACACAATTGAGAATCCAGACGTAAATCCATCCAAATATGAGTAGCTGGTATTTGACAAAGGACCCAAGTCAGTTAAATGGGGAAAAGACAGTCTCTTTAACAAATGGTATTGGCATAACTGGATTTCCATCTGCAAAAAAATGAAACAAGACCCATACCTCACACCATGCACAAAAACTAACTCAAACTGTATCAAAGACCTAAATATAAAATCTAAAACGATAAAGATCATGAAAGAAAAAATAGGGACAACGCTAGGACCCCTAATGTATGGCATAAACAGTATACAAAACATTATAAACAATGCACAAACACCAGAAGAGAAACTAGATAACTGGGAGTCCCTAAAAATCAAACGCCTATACTCATCCAAAAGCTTCACCAAAAGAGTAAAAAGATTACCTACAGACCAGGAAAAAGTTTTTGGCTGTGACATTTCTAGTCAGTGTCTGATCTCTAAAATCTACAGGATACTGCAAAAACTCAATAACAAAAAGACAAATAACCCAATTAAAAAATGGGCAAACGATGTGAACAGACACTTCCCCAAAGAAGACATTCAGGCTGCTAACAGATACATGAGGAAATGCTCAAGATCATTAGCCGTTAGAGAAATGCAAATCAAAAGTACAATGAGATTCTATCTCACACCAACAAGGCTGCCATTAATCCATAAAAACACAAAATAATAAATGTTGGAGAGGTCGCGGAGAGATTGGAACACTTACACACTGCTGGTGAGAATGTAAAATGGTAAAACCACTTTGGAAATCGATTTGGCACTTCCTTAAAAAGCTAGAAATAGAACTACCACACATCCAACAATCCCACTCCTTGGACCATATCCTAGAGATATACAAGCCTTCACAGGAACAGATATATGCACACCCGTATTCATTGCAGCACTGTTTACGATAGCAAAAAGATGGAAACAACCAAGGTGTGCATCAAGGAGTGAATGGATAAATAAATTATGCTATATTCACAAAATGGAATACTATGCATTGATAAAGAAAAATGATGAATCTGTGAAACATCTCATAATGTGGAGGAAATCTGGAAGGCATTATGCTGAGTGAAATTAGTCAGTTGCAAAAGGACGAATATTGTATGAGACCGCTATTATAAAAACTCAAGAAATAGTTTAAACAGAGAAGAAAATATTCTTTGATGGTTACAAGGTGGGGAGGGAGGGAGGGAGAAGAGTATTCACTAATTAGACAGTAGACAGGAACTATTTTAGGTGAAGGGAAAGACAACACAGAATACAGGAGAAGTCAGCACAACTGGACTAAACCAAATAAATGCAAAGATGTTTCCTTAATACAACCAAACACTTGAAGGCCAGAGTAGCAGGGAGTGGGGGAGGGGGCGGTCTGGGGATCATGGTTTCAGGGGACATCAATTGGCATAACAAAATATATTGTGAAAACATTCTGCATCCCACTTTGGTGAGTGGCGTCTGGGGTCCTGAATGCAAACAAGCAGCCACCTAAGATGCACCAATTTGTCTCAACCCACCTGGAGCAAAGGAGAACAAAAAACACCAAAGACACAAGGTAATTATGGGCCCAAGAGACAGGAAGAGGCACATAAATCAGAGACTAGATTATCCTGAGACCAGAAGAACTAGATGGTGCCTGGCTACAATCAATGACTGCCCTGACAGTGACACAACATAGAATCTCTGAGGGAGCAGAACAGTGGGGTGCAGACCTCAAATTCTCATAAAAAGACCAGACTTAATGGTCTAACTGAGACTAGAAGGACCCCAGAGGTCATGGTCTGCAGACCTTTTGTTAGCCCAAGACTGGAACCATTCCCAAAGCCAACTCTTCTGACAGGGATTAGACTAGAGTATAAGACAGAAAATGATATAGTGGGGAGTGAGCTTTTTGACTCAAGTAGACTATGTGGGCAGCTGTTGTCTGGAGGCAAGATGAGAAGGCAGAGGGAGACAGGAGCTGGCTGAATGGACAAGGGGAATACAGGGTAGAGAGGAGGAGTGTGCTGTCTCAGTAGGGGGAGAGCAACTAGGCATACATAGCAAGGTGTATATAAGTTTTTGTATGAGAGACTGACTTGATTTGTAAACTATCACTTAAAGCACAATAATAATAAAAAAAAACAGACCATATCCTCTTGAATCAAACTTTCTGTAAAATAATGATAACTGGAATTTGAATAGAATGTGCTTCAAGTAGATTGAATTTCTCTTCTGCATATATGGCAACAAACTTTTAAGATATGTGTTATTACTATTATGTTAGTATAGATGAAGAAACAAGTTCAGAGGGATAAATGGCTTCTCCAGATTCTCACAGCTAATAAGTGGAAGAAATGAAATGCAAACTCAGGTTTTCTGGTCCAAAGTCACACAGCTGTTTTTCCTTTACACTGTCTTTCTGAGATTAATGCCACAGTATATCATCCTACCTCCTCCCAGGACTGAACCACTCATTCCTCCAGCTTCCGGGAGTGTCGGTGGCTGCCAGCTCTCAGCTGAGCCCCGCTATAGGTCTTGCCCTTAGCTGAACAGCATAGCCTGGCTCAAGATCTAAATCTTTGGGAGAGTGTCAATCCATACCCAAGGGCTGGCTGATGTAAGGGTATAAAGAACCGTCCCAGCTCCAGAGTTCCCCCAGTATGAGCAGCTGATGCCTTTGTTGTAACTGCATCACAGTTCAACTTCTCTGGCTACCTAATCCAGGTTTCTATCTCAAGAGCTCCTCTTATCCGAACAAACCTAACCCCAAAAAACACAAATCTGTTGCCGTCAAGTCGATCTGACTCATAGCAAACCTAGAGTTTAAAGTAGAACTTCTCCATAGGATTTCCAAGGAGCAGCTGGTGGATTTGAACTGCCAATCTTTTGGTTAGCAGCTGAGCTCTTAACCACTGCACCACCAGATTTCCAAATTTCAGTCTTAGAGTCTGCTTCTTTAGGAATCCAACAAACTATCTTTCTTTGTAGTATTATTTTCTTTTTTGATGTATTTTATTCTTTCGTACAACTGTTTTAATTCATGTAGTCAACAAACATTGAGTGTCTATGTATTAGTCAGAGGTGAACTGTGAATAACAGAAACCACAGTATTCTCAGCAGAAATGGATTTTATACAAGGAATTGGGTGGGTCCTTCAATACATTGAAATGGCTGAAGCTCCATGTCTGGTTGCCATTTCTACCACAATAAAGACTTTTTTTTAAACTAATGAGTGTAGTATCTCAGCACCTTAGCTGCACTTCAGGGATAAGGCAACTGCTGCTAGAATTATTGGCTCCAGAACCACATCATATCTGCTAGACCCATACCAGCAAAATGGATGCCTCACATGCCTCTGCTTCTTTTCCACTTAACATCATTATAAACTCAAATAGATCCATGCATACGATTCAAGCACATAAATCACATCTGGAAACTTAACTGGTGGGCATTCTTGAAAAGGTATTTTTAGCTTTCCCGCTTTTGCAGTACAGGAAGACACCCAGTAAGAAGTTGGAGAAGATGAAGGTGAGCTGGCCTACTGTATCTATCACTTTCTACAAACTAGACAGAAATCCTTGCCCTCACCAGGCTTATGCTTTATACAAAATGGTAGACAAAAGAAATAAAAAACAAGTAGGTATGACAGACGAGTAGATAACACTCTTGATTTTAAACGTTCATCGTCTGTAATGAAAGGTCTTTGCGAAGAATATTAGAAGCTTAAAGTGTGCCATTTTTCATGGTCTTCTGTTTTTAATTGTTGCTATTATTTCAACCAGCAGTTTCTTTAAGTCACTTGTAAATATAGTGAGTTAGTTTAGTTAACTGAGTCAATACAATCCATAAATCCACTTAGCAGGGCACACAAGACTTCAAAACATCCTGAAAAATCTAAAAATAAGCAAAAACACAAGGGTACCACTGTCAACCCATTGTTATTGCGAATCTCATATGCCTCATAAGTAACCATCCAACAAACACATTAAGCAAAGGCACCCTGTGTCCAACTGTACATAAAATATATGTAGAAACTCATTATTATTTTAGGTTAAAAAAATAGTACAATATTTTTTCCTCCCATATTACAACAGATTGTCTTGGCCACTCAACATCGAAGACCTTGGCCTAAGTCATGGAATAGGCTTCTAATCGGGAAATCCTCACACTAGTGTTGTTTTCTTAGGCAGACCCTGACTGGATATGGCTAGTCTTCTCACCTAGCTGTAATTGTAACTCTTGCACTTCCCTCTGAGATCATCTATACAGCGAGTCACTCAACCACTTCCAGATAGGACGCACAAACAGGAAAACAGAGGTGTGCTTTGGATTGTACTTTTTGCATCCCTACACCAAGTGTCTCCTGCTAATTTTGGAGGCAATCATGAGCATTAACTCTTCCTTTTGTTTTTGTTAAAGAGCCTTGGTGGTGCACTGGTTAAAGCGCTTGGCTATGAACTGAGAAGTTGGCAGCTTGAACCTACCAGCCTCCTGCAGGGGAAGGATGTGGCAGTCCACTTTTGTAAAGATTTACAGCCTTGGAAACCTTATGGGACAGTTCTACTCTGTCCTATATGGTCGCTATGAGTTGGAATTGACTCTACAGCAAAAGGTTTTTTTTTGTTGTTGTTTGGTTTTGTTGTTAGTTGTTACTAAGTTAGTCCAACTCATGAAGACGTCATGTACAACAGAACAAACGCTAACCGGTCCTGAGCCATCTTCATGATTTTTTATATATTCGAGTTGACTGTTGAGGCTGTTGTATCAATCTACCTTATTGAGGGTTTCCCTCATTTTTGCTGACACTCCTCTTTACCAAATGTGATATCTTTCTCTAGTAATTGGTCTTTCCTGATAATGTGTCCAAAGTAAGCAAGCCAAAGTCTTGCCATTCTTGCTTCCAAGGATCATTCTGGTTTTATTTTTTAAGACTGATTTGTTCATTGTTCTGACAGTCCATCATGTATTCAATATTCATTCAACATTTCTAAAATATAATGGGCATCCTTTTATCAAAGAAGTGCAACACAATTTTCCAGGGATTAGAAAATCACTGCATTTGTTTCTCTGTTTACCTCTTATCACGCTAACAAAATGGAGGCATGTGACCTAACGCCAATTTAGTACTTGTATGAGTTTGAGCAAGTCATGGATTTCTTTTAGCTTCTGTATCCTCACCTATACAGTTCATTCAGGATGTGATTTACGTCCTGGTTAATGTTTTTTTCTAATGATAAAATTGCTCGATTCTCTCAATTGCTACTAAAATTTGGATTGTATTTATTGGCTTGCTTTTGATACACTCAGGCAATATTTGGCTCACAGCAGGTCCTACTCTGCATTATGTTTATGCGTCTACAATATGAAATCCTAAACTGAAGGAAAAGAGAAACTTCTTATGCTATAATTCCAACATTCAAAATGAATGAATGAATGTGCTTTTCTTTAGGAACAAACAGAAATTTTTGATGCAGGATAAAGGTATTAGGGGGCCTATGACCTGAGTCCTTGGGTGCTCAGGGCAGCATAGGCATTGATAATGCATCACAGGATTAGGTTGTCTCTCATCCTAAATTTGTTAGGGAGTGTGGTGGGCCAGGGACTAAAGCAGAATGGCTATGGCTTCATGTGCCTAGGAGTGGAATTGTCTAGGGAGGAGCCACAGAGGCACTGTTTAGCCAGGAAATTATTAATCATGATCTGAACTATCATAATAGAAATGCTAGATCAGGACAATTGCTGTTAGCTGCCTTGAAGTTGGCCACTACTCATGAAGACCCCATGCACACTGAAACAAAACATGGCTGGTCCTGTGCCATCCCCATGATTGGTTGCAGATCAGACTTTTGTGATCCATTCAATTGTCATTGGCTGATTTTTAGAAGTAGATCACCAGGCCTTTCTTTGTAGTTTGTCTTAGACTGGAAGCTCCACTGAAACCTGTTCAGCATCACAGCATCACAGAAACCTCCATTAACAGAGAGGTTGTGACTATGCATGGGGCGCACTGGCCAGGAATCAAACCAGCCTCCTGCAGAATTTTACCACAGAACCACCAATGCCACCTAGACAAGAGTCACAGGATGCAAAGCTAAAGAGTATCTGTGAATGCATGTAAGGAGTGGATTTAGCAAACTCATATTTTTTAATTGTCATTGGGCTTAAAAAAAAAAATGGGCTTAGAGTGCTTGAAATTAGATGCCACGTTGTCAATTCAGAGGGAGAGTTCTGGAAAGAGGAACAGTATGACTTTGATAACAGGACAGAGTGTTTAGTGGGAAGTAGAATTGGAGACTTTATAATTTGTTGTTTACTTCTGTGTTTGGATTTTGCTGCAACCAGCTGGCATGAAGGGGTCCCTTTGGTGTTTTGAACCAAGAAGGGAATAAAACACATAGACTTGTCTACAGACAAACTGAATATTTTGAATTTGGTTTCTGGCAGGAGAAATGTGTATTTGGATTTATTTTTATAATAGTGGTGGTATATTGGCTGAGGTGATCTCCTCTATGACTTGGACATTGATTTATGAAGTAGTTGCCTGGATTTAAGAAAGGCAATATATACCTAGGGAAAATAATTTGTATCTTGTCTGAAGGTAACTGGAATCTCTGCACAATGGCTATTTAATAAGAAAATATCTGTGGGCGTGTAACAGAAACTGTTGAGGTCTGATGGAAGGATGAAGCAGTTTCTTCCTCTTAGCTTCACCTTGATCTATTTAGATAGGATTTGTTACTTGAATTTAGAGTCATTTTCATATAACCATGATAAAGAGAAAATTGCTTATTTCTTTTGTCCTTGAAATGATCTCTGCTCTTTGTTTAATATTTCTATTGACGTGTAATATATAACAAATAAATCTATATGTATATAAAATCTTAAGCATTCAGCTCTGTTACCTTCATATATTAATCTTACCCTTGTAACCACAGCCCAGATCAGGATATAGAATATTACCAATAACCCAGAAACTTCTCTTGTGCCCTCCTACTCATCACCCCTCCCCGCAAACCCAAAGAGACCAACTATTATGATTTTCAACACACAGATTGGTTTTGCTTGTTTGGGAAATTTATATAAATATAATCACATAGTGTGTATTTTTTATCTAGCTTCTTCAGCTCAGTATTATGTTGATGAGATTTATCCATGTTTTCGTACATGGAAATAAATTACTCTTTTTCATTACCATGCTATATTCTATTGTGTTAGTATTTTTGAATTTTATCCATTCTACTGTTGATGGATATTTGGGTTGTTTCCAGTTGTTCACTATGACAAATAATGATTTTGTCCACTCTTTTGTATGTATCTTTCAGTGTACATATGTGCAGATTTCAATATCCAGAGCGTAATTCCTGGGTCATAAGATGTGTAGGAGATATTGTCAAACAGCTTTCCAAAAACATTGTACCAATTTACATTCTCACTGGCAGTTTCCCTCTCCCCCTGCATTTCTGGTGGATATATAGTGATGTCACATTATGATTTTATTTTTTATATATCTGATGCTTAATGCTAGTAAGCACTTTTTCATGTGTTAATTAGCCATTTGGGTATCTTTTGTGAAATGCTTGTTCAAATGCTTTGCCCATTTTTTTTCTATTGGGTAGTCAGTCTTTTTCTGTAGGAATTCTTTATATATTATGTATATGTTTCCTATATAAAATATATATTTATATAATTATAATATGTTTATATGTATTATGTATCTATTTATTTATCATCTATCTGTCTATCTATTTATCTGTAGTATTTCTCCCATTTTGCCTTTTAAGCTGTCTTCATGGGGTATATTGATAAACAAGAAATCTGAATTTCTATGAGGTACATTTTAATAGTTGTTATAGGGCTGGGTGATTATATTTTGATTAGTGCTTTTTATGTCCTTTTATTTAAGAAATCTTCACAATTTCAAATATCTATTTATATTATCTTCTACATGCTTTATTGTTTTATATTCCACATTTAAGTCTACTCTTCAACTGGAATTGGGTATTGTGTACTGAGAACATCAGGATCAAGATTCATTCATCCAGTATTTCCCACTGCAATGCAATCATAAATCAGGTGACTGTATAGATGTGACTCAATTTCTGGACTCTTTTTTTTATTTTTATTCCTTTGCTCAGTTTTTATTTTCTTGCATCAATGTCATAAAGTCTTAACTGTTGGGACTTTTTGCTGTCTGGTAATTTAGTACTCTTGCCTTCATTCGTCTTTAGGATTGCCTTTCCTGGTCTTGGCCTTTTGCATTTCCATAAGAATTTTACAATGAACATATCAATTTCTATGTAAAAAATGCCATGATTTTGATTGGGGCTTGTCATGGATTGAATCGTGTCCACCAAAAGCATCTGTCGACTTGGCTAGTCCATGATTCCCAACAATGTGTGATGGCCCACCATTTTGTCATCTGATGTGATTTTTCCCATGTCTTGTAAATACTACCTCTATGATGTTATTGGGGAGCTCTGCTGACACGGTGGTTAAGAGCTCGGGCGCTAACCAAAAGATCGACAGCTGAATTCACCAGCTGCTCCTTGGAAACTTTATGGGGCAGTTTTACTTTGTCCTAAAGCTCGTTATGAGCTGAAATCGACTCAACAGAAATGAAACTTTTTTATGATGTTAATAAAGTGGGATCAGCACAGTTATGTTAATGAGGCAGGACTCAACCAACAAGATTAGATTGTGTCTTAAATCAATCTCTTTTGAGATATAAAAGAGAAAAGCTAACAGACAGACATGGGACCTCCCACCACCAGGAAAGTAGAGCCAGAATCAGAGAACATTCTTTGGACCCGGGATCCCTGCACTGAGACACTCCTAGACCAGGGAAAGATTGATGACAAGGACCTTGCTCCAAAGCTGACAGAGAGAGAAACCTTCCCCTGGAACTGACACCCTGAATTTGAACTTCTAGCCTCCTAGACTGTGAGAGAATAAATTTCTCTTGTGGTATTTCTGTTATAGCAGTACTAGGTAACTAGTACAGGGCTGCATTGAATATACATAGATTTTGGAAAGAACTGACATATTTATAATATTAAGGATTACTATTCAGTTTTTCTTTAATTTTTCTCAGTAATACTTTGTGAATGTGCGCAACAATTTTATACATTTTTATGAGATTTATGTCTAGAAATTTGATGTGTTTGATGCTAAATTTAATGGTTTTAAAAAAATTTCTAATTGTACATTCAACAACCATGATAAATTTGCTTTTTAATGCTAATACTTTATGTATAGATCCTTTTTGGTTTTTATGTATGCAATCATGTCATTTGCAAACAATGTTCATTTATTTATTCCTTTTCAAGCCTTGAAATTTTTATTTCCTTTTATAGTGATAGAATATCTAGTCCAAGGTTGAATGGAAGTGATGATATCAGATACACTCACCTTGTTCCTAGTCTTCGGGGGGAGGGGTTGATATTTCATTATTAAATATGGTGTTTGCTGTAGGCTTTTGGAGATACCCTTTATCACTGTAATTAGACCCTCTTCTATTCCTAGTTTGTTAAAAAAAAAATTATCATGAGAGAATAGAATACTGAATTCTATCAAAGATACTTTCTGCAGCTACTGAGATCCTCATATGTTTTTTTTTCCTTTCTTCTGTCAATGGTTGTTTTCTAAATGTTAAAAGTCCCTTACAGGCCTAGAATAAACCCTACTTAGTTTTGATGTATTATCTGTTTTATGGTTTCATTTGCTAATGTTTTGTTCAGGAATTTTGATGCTGTGTTCCTGAGAGAAATTTGTCTGTCATTTTCTGTCCTCAAGACGTCCTTTTAAAGTTTTAGAATGAAGGTTCTACTAACCTCGTAGATTGAGTGGGAAATTGTCCCTCCGTTTTTCTCAAAGTGTTGTGTAGAATTAGTGTTATTTCTTCAAAATTTTTGGAAAAATTCAACAGTAAAGCCACCTGGGCCAGAGATTCATTAGTGTGAAGGTTTTTAATATTTCAATGGCTTTTGTAGATACTAAAAAACCAAACCAAACCCACTGCCATGAGTCTATTCTGACTCATAGCGACCCTATAGGACAGAGTAGAACTGCCCTGTAGAGTTTCCAAGAAGCACCTGGTGGATTCAAACTGCCAACCTTTTGGTTAGCAGCCATAGCACTTAACCACTAGGCCACCAGGGTTTCCATTGTAGATATTAGACTAAACTAAATTTTAATTTCTTTTTCTGTCACTTGGGTATATTTTATTGTTACTTTTACACCTGGGGAATATTCTTCCATTTCATCCTAATTAAAGGAAAACTAACTAGGACCATATTTCATTATACAAAGCAAAAAAGAAAAAAGATATTAACAAGGTATTTTAGCAATAGATAAACTTCCATTTTTTTACGCTGATCGAATGTTTTCATTTCCCATTGGGATAGTATATTAATTTAAATGAAAATATGTTTTTATAAAGATTATTAGTAAACCATGTGTTCCATATCTCAAAAAATGTGGGAGTTACATAACTCTAACAAAGCCCAGTTTCTTTTTGTTTTGATTTTGCCTCTAGATGATCTTAAGAGTTCTTTCCATGATTTTCTGCATTATTTTTATTCCTTTGGTCATACTCCTTTGTAAGGTTGAAATGCTTACCATCATGAAAGATTTCTAAGCAACTAGAAGTTTAATTAGTTTTTAAATTCTTGCCTTCATCGTTTATAAAAATTTCCTTAAAAATACTATCCTGTATCTATTGCCCATGCCCTAGCTGCTGTCTAGAATTTCAGATAGAGTTTTACTATACGTGCATTTATTTTTCTCAAATATTTAGATAAGAGACACACAAGGACTATAAATTCAGTCTAGTTATTTCAAAAGAATTAAATTAAACAAACAAATTTCAGTCCCTCCATAAATATCATCCCAGGTTGAAAAATCCCCTCAGCACTATTTGCCTTTCTCTCCTTAGAAATGGATTCAGAGTAGAGAAAACCACAGGTAAACTCCTTGAGTTTCGTGCCAGTAGTGCTGGTGACACAAGGTGAGGAATAATGAGGGCAACATTCAGGATCTGGGTCAAGAATATTAGTGAGGGCCTCGCCAACTCAAATGTAGAGCATCTTGTATGAAGCACAGGAGCAAGGAATACACAGGGTGCCTTTATTAGGAGTTTGGTTACACAAGCTCTGGGCAGACTCCCGTTTTTTTGTGGCTATCCAGGCAACCCATCTCACCTATTTAGCGAGGCCAGATGGACCAAGGAAAGCACTAACAACTAGGTGCTTTTCATTGCTAATCCTGGCCCTGACTCACTGCATGACCTCTCTCAGTGTGTTTCTTCAGCTGGAAAGTGTAGATAATAATAATGACCTATTTAACAGGGGGTGTTGTGTGGATTAGCAGTTAATAACATGTTTCACAAGACAAGGCGGCATTGAGTTTGCAAATACTAATAGAAAGTTTCTCCATGCTACAAAGTAAATGAGTGCTTCTCTTGAAGAAAACCCAATAAACCAGAACATGAACATACAAAGCAGTTGAAATGAGGTGAGTTTTTACTTGACAGATGAAGCTTCCGTTTTCTAAAACGATACTCCTGTTTTTCTTTTGATAATTAACTCACCCTTGTGCATTTAAAAGCTTTTATAAAATTAATTTCTACCTAGTGTGTTATTTTATTGTTTGGTGTTTAGAATGCATTTTTTGATAGGCTTGGATATATTTTTATCCCCCTCCAAAAGTAACTACGAATAAAATACCAAGCTGTCACCCTTAAATAATCATAAGGCTTCTGTAAGCTCAACTTAAGACGTATAAACTTTTGTGTGGCTTTTGTTGCCTCATTGTGAGCAATTCTTGTAGTGCTTGAGGAAATTGTGTTAAACTTAATAAATATGAGTTTATATATAGATGTCTGGTACTTTGTAATATACCTCGTCAGGTAATAGACTTTTTATAATCCAGCACTAAGTCAGCTTACTTGCATGCAAAATTACATATGTCTGCCAAATTAGTTCTCCCTGTAATGCGTTTCACTTCCTTTGTGTCCACTTGTTTTATTACTCACACAGATGAGGAAAAGGTAGAGGATATACATGCAAAAGAACTAAGAGTCACTTTATTTAAAGAAAATCAAAAGATGTCTACCTGCTAAAAGTATTTACTGAATTCTGGAATTCAAAGCAATGTCAAAAACAATGACACATAATTATGCTTGTAAAGGAATCTGCAAAAAAAGAATCCTGTGTTTAGTAAGGATTCTTAAAATAATTTGGAAAATATAAAAAGGACTGACCAGGCAGATAGTCAAAATTTTGCCCAGGTTATTGACAATTGACAATTTTTTTTTTTTCTTAGCTGTTTTTATTTCACTTTATTTATTTATTATTATTATTGTACTTTACATGAAGGTTTACAGAGCAAATTAGTTTCTCATTAAGCATTTAGTACACATATTGTTTTGTGACATTGATTGCCTATCCCATGACATGTCAACACTCTTCCCTTCTCAAACTTGGGTTCCCTGTTACCAGCTTTCCAGTCCCCTCTTGCCTTCTTTTTCTTGCCCCTGGGCTGGTGTGCCCATTTAGGCTTGGTTTTGTTTTATGGGGCTGTCTAATCTTCGGTTGGAGGGTGAACCTCAGGAGTGAATTCGGAACTGAGTTAAAAGTATGGTATCTGGGGGCCATAATCTCAGGGTTTCTGACAATGGATAATTTTTGCCTTTTTGTAAGTTTAGGGGAATTTTAATTGCAAGCTAAAAGGATTTATATAATATATAAATTTTATTTGATCTTTACAAATAATCTAACTCCAATTTAATAGTTCACTTGACCTTTATAACTTCCATGAATGCTACCAAGTGTATATAAACCTTTTTATATAGGATAAAAGTGAGACTCAGAGTTTAATTTTTCCTATTTTTATTAAAAAAAGAAGTTTATAGACCTTTACCCATAGTCACACAACTAGTTAGAAATTATACTATCTTTGAAATTTCAGTTGAGTTTTTCCCCTCACTACACCATATTGGTACCCATTTTTTGTCACCTAGATTACATTTGCTTATTCTTCAATCCCTTTGTTCTGCTCCTACCTTCTTTCTACCTCTTGGCAATAAAGAAGGAAGTATGGCCACATCGTATGGAGGTGGTGAGGAATTAAGTATTGTTTGTTGTTGTTGTTGGAAGTCCATTAAAATGTTCCATCTAGAGTCAGATATTAGTTCTCAAAAAAAGACATAATTAAGGAAGACCATATAAATGTATGAAAAACTATGCTGCTCTCAGCTACTAGCTTCTCAGGCAGTGATTAGCCTTTTCAACTAGAAAATAATCTTGGAACAAGATTCTTGCAGAAAAGTTTCTATCAGAGCATAAATGACACAATTTTGAAATTAATTTCTGCTGTGAATTAGACCAAGTCCCTACACTCAACGCACAACTCACAATTCACAACTGCTCTCCCACACTGCCTATAAAAGGGTCCAGTATGTTCTGCATAGCTTTGGGATGAGGTTTATACAAAAATAAGGAAGTAAAAAACTTTTATCAGAGAGCTTTCCTCAAGGACCTCCACATGAGTTTCTTTCCTCTGATTCTGGGCATGGATGTTTGGGGACCATATTCTCTGGACCTATATCCTTCACAGAATCAGTTAGTATCACTCCATGCCAGTCTTCCCCCACTCTTTCATTTTCTTTTCTCTCTTTCCCTCCCTCATTTTCTACCTCTCCTTCCCTCCCTCCCTTCCTCCTTCCTTCCTTCCTCCCTCCATCTCTCTTTATTTCTTTCTTTCCTTCCTTCCTTTCTTACATCAGGAGGGGATAGTAACTGAGATTCTTTATACCTCACTATCTTAAGTCCTCAGCAAATTGCGGCCACAGTAGTGGTGCTCATATGGAGACCTATTTTTACCTCAGAGGGATACATGACCATGCCCGGGTATATGTTGGAGCACCGGTGGAACAGTGGTTAAGAACTCCGCTGCTAACCAAAAGATTGTAAGTTCGAATCCACCAGCCACTCCTTGGAAACCCTATGGGTCAGTTCTACTCTGTCATATAGGGTTGCTATGAGTCACAATCTACTCGATGGCAACGGGTTGTTTTGGGTTTGGGGATATGTCACCAGTTGGGGGGCTGCTACTGACATCTAGTGGTCAGAGGCCAGGGTTGCTGCTAAACATCCTACACTTCAAAATATAGCTTCCCCACAGAAAAGAATTATCTGGCCCAAAATGTCAATGTACCAAGGTTGAGAAACACTGGTCTAGAGTGAAAGAAATACCAATGCTTGTTTTATTACTTAATGGAATACTAAAAATAAAAAAAATAAGTGTGCTATTATAAGTAAAACGTATTTCTAGATAAACTGATAAAGTCGTTTATATTAACTTCTGTTAATAATTGCAACGTGTAACATAGACATTGGAAGTGGCTCCAGTTATATGGGAAACCCTGGTGGCGTAGTGGTTAAGTGCTACGGCTGCTAACCAAAGGGTCCGCAGTTTGAATCCCCCAGGTGCTCCTTGGAAACTCTAGGGGGCAGTTCTACTCTGTCCTATAGGGTTGCTCTAAGTCAGAATCAATTCGACAGTGCTGGGTTTGGTTTGGTTTTTGGGTTCAGCTATATGATAACAAGTAAAAAGTTTTCATATTTCATTATCTTTAATTGGTGAATATTTTTATGCTTTAGCTTGTAGAAATACAGATATGTACCTTTGATGGTTGGTTTCACTGAAGTACTATGGAAATTAAAAAAAAAAAATTAGGTAGTGTGAAATCCAGCAAAATGTTACCTTGTGATGACCATACTTATCATAATATCTCCCACACTTACCAGCAGTGTGATCTTGCATGCATGCTATCTTTAATTACATCCATAAAATATCTATAATAGCATCTCAATCATAGAATTTCTGTGCGTATTACATGAGAAAATAATGTAAAGAGCAGAGCATATTAATTAGCATATTTTAAGCACTAAAAATATATCAGCTATTATTACTAGTAGTAGCATTGTTATTATTATTCACTAACATTAATTAGTTCCTTTTTCCTTTTATTAGAAATTTGCCTGCAATTTACTCAACTGTCACCAGAGGTTGATGGCGTTTTGTTATGAAACACAAAACAAAATCCTAGGCAAAACTGGTAGAAATATGCCACAGCTACAACAGTTTGTCTGATGAAAAAAGAAACATTATTAAGATATCAGAATAAGCATCAGATAATACTCTGTGTCTTAGGCTGGGTTTTCTACAGAAGCAAAACTGGTAAGCTGTATAAACAAACATACATAGAGAGAGAGATTTAAATCAAGGAAATGGCTCACACAATTCTAGAGGCTGGAAAGTGCTAAGTGTGTGGATTAGGATAGAGGCTTCTCCTGATACACGTAGCTACAGGGGCTGGTGGACCCAAGATCAGCAGGTAGGAAGCCAAAGCTCTTGCTCACAGACTGTGAAGATCGATGAATCCCGAGAGTGGCAGGCAAGACCACACGGCTTCTCCTGATTCACATTGCTGCAGGGGCTGGTGAACTCAAGATCCACAGGTCAGAGAGCAGGGCTTTTGCTGACAGATTGTGAAGATCCACAAATCCCAAGATCGGCAGGTAAGCTGCTTGCTCAAGTCCCAAGAACTGGAGGTCAGACAAACAGGAGCCAGATGCAGGATCCAGAGCAGGCAAAAACCAGAACATCAGCTTATATTTGGATGAAGGCCACAGGCCAAGGAAATTCCCTTTCAATTGACTAGCTACACACAGCAGATTCCATCATGGGAATGATCACATATAAACACTGAGAGTCATGGCCCAACCAAGCTGACACACGATCTTAACCATCATACTCTGCTTAGTTTCCTAGTGCTGCTGTAACAGAAATAGCACAAGTCTGTGGCTTTAAAGAACAAAAATGTATTTTCTCACAGTTCAAGAGGCTAGAAGTCTGAATTTAATACAGGGGCTGTAGAGGAAGTCTCTCCCTCTTTTGACTTTGAGGGAAGATCCTTATCTCAGTCTATGTAGCCCTAGCATTCCTTGGTTCCTTAGTGATCTCCCCATGGCGTCTATTGTCTCTTGTTTCTCCATGCTTGCTGCTGGCTATGCTTTTTTTTTTTAATAACTCAGAAGCGATTAGGTTTAGGACACACCCTACACTGATACGGCCTCATTAACATAACAAAAATCCTATTCCCAAATGGGATTACATCTTCAATTATAGGGGTTAGAATTCCAACACCTATTTTGGAGGGACACAATTTAATCCATAACATACTCCATCAGAAAATGAGATAACTGTCATGTTTTCTATTATCATACCTTGTATCAGTGGTGCATGCCCGCTCCATCATTTACTTGGCTTCTAAGGGCCATGTGTCTGCAATTGACCAAATCTGAACACTAGATGGCTCTCTTGTTTCCATGATGAAATGACTAATTTTTATTGTTTTCAAACAAATAAAGGTCGATGTTTAACACTCTAATCAACTGGATTTCACAGGAATATCTGAGACATTCTGTTGTTGTCTGCATGATATATTCACATAGGTGGAATATGCATATTAGTACTCAGGGTACAGACAGCACTCTGTTGTTGCTAGCAAGTTTGCCAATAAACTTCCTCAATGTCTTTTATTCTGGTAAAACAAAAACAAACAACAAACTTGTTGCCATGGAGTTGATTCCAACTCATGGCAAGACCAAGGCTCCCATAAATCAGTTTTAATTTGACGATACCCTTAAAACCTTAGCTAATACACCAATTTGAAATTTTCTGCTTTTTCCAAGAAAGATTGAAGGACTAGATGTCTTGTGACTATTTTCCTATAAATAGCTTAATATTTTAAGATTTCCATATTCTAAAATAAAACATAAACACAAACAGTCATAGGAAGAAAAATACCTAATTAAAAAATAAAATAAGTGCACTTATTAGAGCTATTCTGAGGATTACACAAAATGTTTTTGAATATATATGCTCATTAAATGCTTACAACATCCCCCACTTTACAGATGAAGAAACTGTGGCTCAGAGATGTGAAGGAATCTGGCCAGAATCATACTGCTTATAGAGAGCACGCCCCCAATCTGAACCAGACAGTCTGACTGTAAAGACGTTTAATCACTACCCTGAATGGTCTCCCCTTGCGTGCGTCTTTCACTGTGTCAGCTCCGTCACATAATATACCTCACCTAACTTAATGATCACAATAAATATGTGATATCAATATTATTTTTCCTGAAGATATAGTGTGTCTGATTCTTAGCAAGAGGATCCCTGTTGGAAACCTGATTCTACCTAGAAGGTAAAGGACAACAGAAGAGGCAACACTGATGAAAGGAATCCAGGCAACTCTGAGAATCACCGTGGAGTCAACAGGTCATCTGAATACTCTCAAAGAAATTCAGTGTGTAGGTCATGACCTACAAAGCACTCTGGGATTTCAAGCTGGCAGATTATTTGGAAACTGATCCTAGTGAACAGGAATAAGAGACAGAAGAGAAAGGAAGAGATAAGAAGGGAACAGAGGTGAAAGATTAAACTGGCCACCATTATAGGTGGATGGAACCCAATCCCACTGAAACTCCACCTAGAGATCAAGAATGGGGAGCATTTATCCATTGGTTCTGATGAGTCCTTGTTTGCCCAGGTTGTGTAAACTCCCTTGCACTTTCAGGTGGCACATGAATGATATATACTTTCAGGAGACTCAAGTGTTTCATTCTTGCAGCCAATGGGAGGTACTATCAGCTAATACCTGTGCAAACATAGTTTGTACAGCAGTAGTTAACATCAGATGTAGGTCAAAAGGATGTGAGATGGGACACAGTGGTGTCTGGGATATTTATCCTGCCTTTAGTGGAAGACTTCAAGAATTGTGATCCTCAGCACTTCCTGAAGAGATTTACTGGCTTGTCAAATAATGTCAATTATTTAAAATATTCCCATTACGCTAAAAGAAAAACTGCCTCTTAATCTTTTCTATTTATTTTCCATTGACTACCCTTATTAAAAATGAAAGTTTTGAGAATAATAATAATAATAAAAAAGGTGCATACGTACATGTGTACAGACAGACAGAAAACAGATGCCTGAAGAGTATGACCAAGTATAAGTGAAAAGGGAAAAAATGAAGGTGCGGAAGCATGTTTGAGAGATGGAAGAGTACACCAAATACACATATTTATGGAGAGAAAAATGTGTGGTTGAGGATGACAAGGGAATGTACTGTGCAGAGCTACCTTTACATGGGCTGCAGGTAATTACCGCTGGTACTTTTTGAGAAATACTCTCCGACTTACCCAAATCCTATCTTCACAGTTTCCATGGCATAGCTTTTCCCTTTCAGACAGCCTGAAATACCCAGCTTTAAAATATCAACTTTAGATAAATATAACGTCAGTGAATTGTACATGTAAAGAATATTGACATGGTCAATGTTTTGTTATACGTATATACGTATATTTACTACAATAAAAATATTGACTTCAGCTTAAAGAAATATTGACTTCAGCTTAGGCCAAGCTTATTTGGATCCTGATATGATAATGACCTGGGGGCTAAGTGGTTAAGCGTTTGACTGCTAACCAAAATGTCAGCAGTTTGAATCCACCAGCTGCTCCTTGGAAACCCTATGGGGCAGTTCTACTCTGCCCTATAAGGTCACTATGAGTCGGAAGCAACTCGAAAGCAATGGATTTGTTGTTAGGTTTTGATGATCATGCCAACTATAAAATGATTTTTTTTTAGAAAACTGGGGATGATATTAAGGCATTATTGTTACTTTTTTAAGGGCAATAATGGCATCGTGGTTATGTTAAAATGTATTTATTATTTAGAGCTACATTTTGAAATGTGTATAGGTAAAATACCGGACATCTGGGATTTATTATAAAATGCTCTAGAAAAATGGAGTGGGAGTCATAGATGAAATAAAATTAGCAAAATATTGGGTAGTTTACTGTAGTAGAATTGTGGCATGAGAGTTCATACTTTTTTGTATGTTTGAAAAATTTCATAATAAGAAGTTAAAAAGTAATATTTAATGATTCACTGTCAAAGAGACAGCTCAAGAAATCACTAATAAATGGATGTGATCAATTTTAAAGAGTCTGGGGCATAGAGTTTTGCCTTCTACAATGAGCACATCCTACTGAAACATTGCATTAGGTTAGTTTGTTAGGTTAAAAAGTTATTACCTTAGTTATAAACCTTGGGGATTACAGAGAAGTCGGTCAATGAGATTAGAGGAGGTAAGTTTTGATGAAAGTATAAAGTCAAATTAGCGGGTCTGTCCAGAGAAGACGTCTGAATGTAACACCAGGCAGAGTCACATGATTGTATCAGTCACGGGAGAGGGCTGAATGAACAAAGAGAAGTGTGGAGAGTAGGAAAAGCAACAATAAATATTTGTTTCATCATAATTTTGTTCATGTTCTATGAACAAAATTAAGTGGATTTGTGGTGATTGTGTGCACAGTAAAGCAAGAGAACCATTTCTCAAGCAATTGATTATTAACTCAAAGTCTACATAAAAATTATTAATAGCCCCAACAAGTTATAATAATGGAAACCCTGGTGGCGTAGTGGTTAAGTGCTTCGGCTACTAACCAAAACGTCAGCAGTTCAAATCCACCAGGCACTCCTTGGAAACTCTATGGGGCAGTTCTACTCTGTCCTACAGAGTCGCTATGAGTCGGAATCGACTCAATGACAACAGGTTAGGTTTTAGGTTTAGGTTAATCAGGTAAATAAAAAGCACTCTTACAAATAAGAGTACTTTCAGGTAAAAAGAATGGGAGAAGAATGACATACCTACAAATAATATGGCTATATGGGGAAAATTAGGCACTCGATAGTGACTCTAGCATGTGTCATAATAAATGACATTTCTATTTTAAAAAAACAAAAAGTTTGGCTTGACTAATTCGACCTTAAGAGAATCACAATATCTAATACACTAAATTACATTTGCCAATGCTTAGCATGGTTTCTGGCATATGAAAACTTAACAGATATTTGTTGAATGAATGAATGAAAATACAAATGACATTGTCTTAGTAATCTAGTGCTCCTATAGCAGAAATATCACAAATGGATGACTTTAACAAACACAAATTTATTTTCTTACAGTTTTTGGAGACCAGAAGTCTGAATTCAGGGCACTGACTCTAGGATAAGGCTTTCTCTCTCTGTCGGTTCTGGGGGAAGGTCCCTATATCTTCAGCTTCTGTTTCCTGGTTCCTTGGAGATCTCCATGTGGCTTGGCATCTATCTTCCCCCATCTCTGCTTTCTTTCTTGCTTGTTCAATCTCTTTTATAGCTCAAAAGAGACTGACTTAAAGACACACCCTATGTTAATACTGTCTCATAACAAAGAAAATACAATCTCAAATGGGATTTTAAGCACAGATCTAGCTGATAGGATTTTTCAACATGTACTTTTGGGGGACACAATTCAAATTTAACAGGACACAGGAATTATCAAACAATATCATTAATATTACACTCAAGCAAAATTTTGCTGACAGTAGTTCAAAAATGGTTGCAACAGTACATTGACAGGGAACTGCCTGAAATTCAAACCGGATTCATTGCTGATGTTAGATGGATCTTGGCTGAAAGCAGGGAACACCAGAAAGATGTTTACCTGTCTTTTATTGAATATGCAAAGGCGTTTAACTGTGTGGATCATAACAAACTACAGATAACATTGCAAAGAATGTGAATTCCAGAACTCTTATTCGTGCTCAGGAGGAAATTGTACATAGATCAAGAGGCAGTCACTCGAACAGAACAAGGGGATACTGAGTGGTTTAAAATCAGGAAAGGTGTGCATAAGAGTTGTATCCTTTCACCATATTTATTGAGTCTGTATGTTGAGTAAATAATCCAAGAAGGTGGACTATATGAAGAAGAACAGGGCATCAGGATTGGAGGAAGGCTCATTAAAAACCTGCAATATGCAAATAACACAACCTTTCTTGCTGAAAGCCAAGAGGACTTGAAGCACTTACTGATGAAGATCAAAGACTACAGCCTTCAGTATGGATTACACCTCAACACAAAGAAAACAAAAATCCTCACAACTGAACCAATAAGCAACATCCTGATAAACTAAGAAAAGATTGAAGTTGTCAAGGGTTCCATTTTACTTGCATCTACAATCAACACCCATGGAAGTGGCAGTAAAGAAATCAAATGGCGCATCGTATTGGGCAAATCAGCTGCAAAAAACCTCTTTAGTGTGTTAAAAAGCAAAGATGTCACTTTGAGGACTAAGTTGTGCCTGACCCGGGGCATGATATTTTCAATTGCCTCATAAGCACTCAAAAGCTGGACGATGAATGATGAAGACTGAAGAAAAACTGATGCCTTTGAATTATGGTGTTGGTGAAGAATATTGAATACAACATGGATTACTAGAAGAACAAACAAATCTGTCTTGGAACAAGTACAGCCATAACGCTCCTTAGAAGAGAGGATACAATACTTCGTCTCGTACTTTGGACGTGTTATCAGAAGGGACCAGTCCCTGAAGAAGGACATCATGCTTGGTAAAGTAAAGGGTCATCAAAAAAGAGGAGGACTTTCATCCAGATAGGTTGACTCCCTGGCTGCAACAGTAGGCTCAAACACAGCAATGACTGTGAGGATGGCACAGGACTAGGCAGTATTTCGTTGTGTTGTAGGATTCATATAAGTCAGAATGACTCAACAACACCTAAAGACAACAACAAGCACAGCGTGCTTTATTTTTACTTCAAGGCTTCACTAATTACTTTAGAATTTTTTTTAAAATCGTGTTGGAATATATCAACTCTGATTACAAGTTACTTTTACATCTCATTTTACTCTGGATGTCTTAAAAGCAATGTGTGATGCTTTATGTTCGTTATTTATTAGTAAAGCAGAGATACGTAAACTAAATAAAGGGCAGGGATCTGTAGTTCCGAGCTCTATGACTTAACTGATTTTATACAAACAATAGAAAGTAAATTAAATACTCAAATCCATTTTACTTCAGTGAAATACTTGGGTTGCATTTTTTGTTTTTATTAATAACTTAGGAAGATCTGTAGAAGTAAAAAGAAACAAGATTTGAACCTATTGTTCAGCACAGCTTCCATGAGTTTTCCACAAATCGTGCTTAAATTTATAATTTAGAAATAAGTACATGAATTTTAGAAATATTCCATAATTTGGTTTTGAAAATAAAAGAAAAAAGTGGGAAAACAACATAGATGACATATCCATTATTACTGCTTAGCCCTTCCACTTAGGAAGAAACTCCACAATGCTCTCTTTTGGCATTGGATTCCTTGTTTAGGTTCCTCAAATGTAATTAAATAAGTAATGATCTGGGTGTCAAAAGAGTTTCTTAGAGTAAGTAAGTATTAACGACCAAAAATTGATTTTTATCTAATCACAAATAAACTTTTTCAAATCTATTTTAACTTCCCTCAGCTCAATAATGACTAAATACTGTAAGGCATTGTTATTATTGTTTTTTTTTGCATATCCCTTGTCTGGAACAGGAAATGGTATTTAGTTAAACCTTTGTAAAGTTGACCAAAGAGAACAAAAAAAAAAAAAATGAAAACAAGAATTACTATAAAGAAACCATTATATAATGTTCGATCAATTAGAAACAGCTTTAGTTTCAATTTAGAAAGAGAATGTAAGTATTGGTCTCCCCTCTTTCCTTTTTTACCTCCCAGTTAATGTGTATAACCAAGTGAAAAGAGATAAAAACCCAGTATTTACATTATGTTCATCTTTAAAGTAGACTCAAACAATATAATTTCTCAATAATTAACTGTGCTGCATATATTTAACAATAATGTTTGTAGAATTATAGGATTCACTGGGTTAAAGAAACCTTAAAGATCATTCTGATAGGAAGACACAATATGTGTCTATGGAACATATTTCTTTAAATCCTGCTCCTTAAATGCCTTCACTAGTGCTTCACTTAATTTAAAATTTATGTGTTTTTAAAGGATATTTCATGGAAGAAGAAATAGTAACTGGAATGTATGTCTACCTCACAAAATCCATTAATCTAGGTTGCCCCAGGGATCCTTCAACAGGTATTGCCCCAGTGGTCTTTCAAAAGGAAACATAATTAGACTCAATTAGATTTCATAACTACAAATAATTAGAAACTCAACAAAATTTGTTTTAACAAAATCTAATTGTTGTTAACTGCTTCTTTTTCTACCTCTGGGGTTCCCCCAAAAGGACGTGGCAGCTTACCCTTTGTTAGGAGTAGAACATTGGGTAGAGATCCACTACATCTCTCCTGTACAGCAAAACTGTATGAAACACTCAATCATGAAAGCCTGGTAGCTTGATTCTTTGACTGGTTTTCCTCTGCTTCAGTTATGAGAAACTTTATTAAAACACTGCAGTTCAATTTTTTTTTCCCCTCCAAGGAGCCCTATTGTCAATGGTTAAGTGCTAACTGAAAGGTTGGCAGTTTGAATCCACCCAGCGGCTCCTCAGGAGAAAGGTCTGAGAATCTGCTTTTGCAAAGATTACAGCAAAGAACACCCTGTGTTGCAGTTCTACTCTGTCACGTACGAGTCAAAACTGACGTGAGAGCACCCAACAACAATAATTTTTTTTGCAGAGAATGGAGTAGGATTTCTGTAAGAGATAGGCCTAAAACTCTTCAGTTTCTACCTGTGACTTGAAATAAAAATAGATTAAAAAAAAAAAAAAAACCCTGTCCCCAGTTATAGAATATTTGCAGTGCAAGGGGCCTCCCAAATATTATTATTTAGGAGTTTATGGTGTGAAGTTTTTCTTCTCTCAAACTCCTTTAACTTTTGCATGTTGAGTACTTGTACAATAACTCTTTAACAATGCCAGCTATACATTTGTTTGTTTTCTCCTCTTGAAAATTTTAAACACATCTAAACAAAATTTGCTGGTTTTCCCACAGATGTTTTAAAGCTATTGGAGGGACGTTATCATGATGGTGAGGTGACCCTACTCTTTAGACACATGCTAAATTTTTTTCTCATCAAGAAATATGCAGTGATAAAAACTAAACGTTAATTTCATTCTGTTTTATGATTACAATTTCCCCTATATCACTTAATAAGTCAAGGAAAGATGATTTTTCTCACCTGTTTTGGAACAAAGAGCCGACACCTAAATACATTAGTTACAATATAAATTTTCACTAGTTCTAAGAATTTGGCAGCTAATATAACCAGCTTTCTAGACTATCCTAATGCCCACAAATGTCCATGCAAATCTTTGTATAAGTGAGAAAAATGACAATCTTCAAATGTGAAATGAAATGTGAACATAAGGTAGAGATAATGAATGCAATCAATGGAATCTCAAATGGCCTAGCAAGTTATTTTTCTGGCTTATTTGCTTGCTTTAAGTTTCTGTTTTACATAATATGATACTCTTAATATAATACAAACTCTAATATAATTTGTGTGTAGTAAAAGCAAAATTGTCTATGCTGTATTTGTTTTGAGGTGTCAAAAAATAGGACTTGACCTCAGAAGGACTTGCCAGAAATTATCAAGATTCCAGAAACCATTCTTAGCAGCTGTAATGATATGGAGTGTAGCAAACCTCCAAATTATGTCTGTTTAAAGAGATGATAATGAAGTTGAACATGGTAAGAAAAGAGACAAAATAATTTAATAAATCTAACATCCAGGTAGCCTACCAACAAATGTAGGAATTTTTTTTTTTTCTAGAAGATTCTACAGTTGCTTTCTTTGTCTTTTGTCCTGATAGATTTCATAAACTATCTTTCATTAGAAGCTCCTGGCATTTTACTAGCATCAGTTTTCATCCATAAATACAGAGACATATGGTCTTTCCTAGACATAATGGCACGTCAGGTCAAATTTTCTCAATTTATACACCAAATAAGTAAAAAATGATATTCCCTCTACATTTAGTTAAATCTTTTATCTACAGAGGGCTGTAACTGTATGCAAGGTGCGGAGACAAGTTGTCCCGGTTTCCGTGGAGTGAGTGAGGCTTTAGCGTAGGGATGTCAGTTATCTTTATCAGCTCCAGTATTCATACTATCACTTAAAAACTTCTCTAGCACAATCTTGAATTATTCCTAGAATTTCTAATATCATATCATAAAAATACTTCTGTTCCTTACAGACAAACTCCAAGAAAGAATTTTTTGTTTGTTTGAAAAGAAAGGTTACCCGTGTTTGAATCATCATAATGATTTAAAAAGGTCATATCCAGATATTTGCGCTGTAATGTAATCTGCCTTCAGGCTGTCCATTGGATCTTTCTTGGAAAATAATAAGCATTTAAAATTGGAAGGGCTTGTTCAGTGATTTTTTTTCTAGACAATATTTTCCTAGGTTCAGGTTCTTCACCATTTCTTTATAAACAACAGAATCAAGCTGTGTTATTTTTGTATTTTTTAAATTGTTATAGAAAAATTACTGTAAAGTACACTAAATTATATCTCAGAAAAAGATCCAAAGACACTGATACTTTTAAAAAAAAAAGGTATTTTCTTGAGCAATCAGGTTAACTCAATTTTATGTTGTCCTTAAATAAAATGCTGCGTTTTTTTCTTCCATTTTTCTAAGATGTATTTGGATTTCCTGATTCCAAAGAAAAAGTAGCCTCAATGAAAAGGTTTGTAGTAATACATTCATCTTCGTCATTTATTTGTTTTTATGCCTAGGCCCCCCTGTATTTGTGAGTGCATTACTGTGGTATACTCACACTACCCTTACCCAAATCCAGGCAAGGCTCAGACGTGTCTGCTCTGAGAAAATTCTTAACCTGGCAGTGGTCAGGAATGAGATAACAACTGAATGTGAGTATGTGTATGTTCTCATGATAACGCTCCCTTAAAGTGAACTCTTAGTACAACTACAGCAGCTGAGACAAGAATTAACTACATGTTTACCAAGAAATATACTCCATTTGCTAACTATCTATCAAACATAACATTATTTTTACTGGTTATTTAATAAATTGCTGCTGTTGTTCTTGCTAGCTGTCTCCGGGTAGGCTCCAGACTCCTGGCAACCCTATGTACAATGAAAGGAAATCCTGCCCAGTCCTGCTCATTCCTATTTATCCGTTGTGGATCAGATTCATAGGGTTTTCATTGACTAATTTTTGGAAGTAACTCTCCAGGCTTTTCTTCTTAGTCCGTCTTATACTGGAAGCTCTACTGAAACCAGTTTATCATCATAGCAACACTCAAGCCTCTACTGACAGATGGTGGTGGTTGTACTTGAGGTACATTGGCCAGGAATCATACATGGATCTCTTGAATGGAAGGTAAGAATTGCACCACTGAACAACCAATGCCCCCATTTAATTACTAAACAGCTTTAATTTGCCTCTCCAAACAATGTTACCATGTCACTGCAGCAGTTATGTATCTGTTATAAAATTGAAATGACTGTCTTAAAACACCGAGTGAATATTTGACAAAGATGCCTCCTTTTTTCCCCAAAACAACTGAGATAGCTTTAAATTATATCACTGATCATCTCAGTGAAGATTCCATCAGCAATAAAAATTTAAACTGGATTATGGACATGTGCTCTATTAAACAATGACAACTTTGTTAGATATTTGTGATTCAAATTTGATGGAATTTTATCTTTGTTCCATTTGTGATCCCATACACTCTGCTCTTAAACATGTAGCATAGCATAGGCTGTGGATGAAGGCTTTGGGGTCCAGAGTCACATTGCCTGAGTTCAAATCCTGCCTCTGCCTTTACTTGCTGTACCCTTAGACAAGTTACTTAACCTCTGCCTAATTTGCTCATTTGTGAAACAGGGACAATAACAGCACCTACCTCAAACAGATCTTGTAGTGATTAATGAATTAACATTTAATAAAATGCTTAGAATAGGGTCTGCACATAATAAGTCCTATACAACTATTTGGAAACCCTGGTGGCTTAGTGATTAAGTGCTATGGCTGCTAACCAAAAGGTTGGTAGTTCAAATCCACCAGGTGCTCCTTGGAAACTCTATGGGGCAGTTCAACTCTGTCCTATAGGGTTGCTATGAGTCAGAATCGACTTGATGGCAATGGTTTTTTTAAAAATACAAATATTTGTTGTTTAAGCAAAAATAAAGAAATACAGAATCTTGAATGAGTATAGAAATTGGAGGGTAAGGTTAATCACATTCTATTTGCAACCATTTTCTCATATTTCTGATGATTAAATTATTCTGAGTGCTTGGGTTTTTCAAATGATGGTACTGTAAATTAGGGTCACATACATGGGCAAAAGGACAGTTATTTCACATCTGGGTACAAGTAAACATGCCCCTTATTCTTGATTATATAACACTAAAATTACATTACCTAAAAAAAGATAGGCTTCATCCAATTTTTCCTCTTTTATTGGCAAACATCAAGTAAGATGTTCTCTTTAACTTTTCATTCATCTGGTTGTAGCAATTCTTAAATGTGCTGCACTCAAACATGCATAAATTGAGGAACGATTTGCATAATCCAGGCACTGAGAATTTGCTCATGTCAAAGGATTTTTACCCTGGTCTCTGTAATACAGAGCTTTCAAAATTTTCAAGCAGGAAATATGACTTTTGATTATATAGAACAGTGATTTTTAATATTAAAATATTCTATTTGATGACCTTGATTTGGGTTGTGTTTTTAAATTCAGCTTTGTGACTCCTTTCACTCAATTTATACTTAACATTTTAAATCAACAGGATGTGCCTGAATATTCAAGAGTACATTATCATCTGTGCTTCTTGAAAAAAGTTGGAGTGTTTTTCTCCCTCAGAATCTGACCTGTCAGTCACTCAACAGACCTTTTTTCCTGTTAATCGCTGCCAAAATCCACTACTTCTAGCCTGTTTGGCTCCCTGTTAGCCCTCACAAGCTGAAATCCCACCCTAAATAAACTATCAATATTTATTTTATGAAGTCTCCCACTTTTATATCAGAAAGGTGGGTCATGCAATGAGTGAAATCTCAACAGCACTAATTAAATACCAAGAGTCCAAACCTACCCTAGATGCATTTCTCTAAATGGCACACTTCAATTGGCCTTGAACTCCCTGAAAGGTTCCAGATTCAATACTTCCCAACCTCTTTGTCCACTCAAATATCCGTGAAGTGCTGATCTCTGACAGATCCATCGGCAACACTTTAGCTACCACATGAGTTCTGAATGGGCTGTACAAGAAAACATCAGCCACAGTCCTGTATCTCATTCAACCTGCAAGTTCATGTTCCTTTTGTTCTGCAGCTCTCTGGGGCATGCTATTCATATAAAGCCAAAATATGCAAACAAGTCTACTTTAATGGGCTTCAGTAGTTGATTTGGGGTTAGTTTCCCTTACTTCATCATTTCTAAAAGGTACATGTTGAAATACCATAAAATTGAATGAATGTTTTGTTCAATTTTGGTTTAAAAGAGGTAGTTTACTTTAGGCAAGTGGGCCTCAGCTAGACCATAGTTAAAAGGAGGTAAAGTATATTAACACTAGACTTGCCTGGGAGGTGAAACCTTAGATTTTCAGTAAATGCCTCTGCTGTGTGTGTGTGTATGTGTGTATGAGTGCCCAAACCTTTGATTTTGTTTTTTTTTTGCCAGGTTAAATGTACCTGTCAATTTGTTACTAACTTAAATTCTAATTTGGTTAAGATACTTACCTTTAGTCTTCAGGCAGTTGTTGCTTCAAATTATCTTAAGAGACATAGTGACATAGTCTGTAGACATAGTGAGGATCTTGAGTGCAGTAATAAGGGATTTATACCGCTAAATGGAACTAATGTACATAAATTTATCTTTATCAATTGGTCAAATACTCGAGTTTAGAGATATATCCTCTGCTATTTAATTATTTAATACACATCAACATAAAATTCACATTTTTCTATTGTATTGTACTTATACTGTTATTTCTTTCTCAGAAAACCCTCTCACCCCCATTTTATGTTCTGAATTTTTCAGTATTTTAGATAGACAACTTGCCTAAAATTGCAAGAATCCCAAGAATTACTTTCTAGATCTGCTGGTATATAAAATGAGCACTTGGCTGGGAGTGGGAGATTGGGTTCCTTATCTCAAATTTACTGCAAAGCAGTTGTTTGAGAAGGTCACAGGGTGACCGTCACTATTGTACCCTATTCAGGCTGTGTCTCTGACTAAAGCACCCTCTGCATCTGCTACCACACGTGAAAATTCTATCTGTCCTTCACCTTTCAAAGGCTTCTCTCCTTTGATACTTTCTTCAGCACTAAGCTGAAACTGATCTCTTCCTTTTCCAAACTGGTAGAATCATAACATGTCAACATTAGAAATGTCTTACAAAATAATACAGGCCAACTTCCCAGTTAAAGCAGACACCCATTCAACAACGTCCCCAACAGATAATCAGACTCTGCTTGAACGCTAGTGTTGACAGCAAATTCCTTAAATTGGGAAAAATCCCTTGCTCATCTCTGGAAAGTTCAGCTATTAGGAAGTTCACCATCCCAAATTCTGTAGAAGAACTGCAATAAAAAATCCATATATGGCATAAATGGAAACATACAAATATTCAGGCCAACTCTATTTTTCTTTATATAACAAAACCACTTCACTCTCCCCAGGGAACATCTACCTCTACACCTCAAGTACACTCCTTGTGTGAGAGTGCAGAATAGATTTGGCTGGTCATCAACCAGGATCTTTACACTGTAAGAAGGCATTTCCTCTCCTTCATAATGGGAGCAGAAGGGGAAGCAGAGCATCTACCTGAAATGTCCACACACACACACACACACACACGCACACATTCTTTAACTCTACAAAGCCAAGCAGATTGGGAAGAGGGGAACCCAGGAAAGGGGTAGGAGAGTTAATTTATGCACTCTGTTTTTATAGAATATATATTTAGAAAAGCTACCTACACTTACTTAAAACTAAGAAAAAAAATGAAGTAGATGAGTAGTTTTCAAGGCCTATATTGTTAATTTTAAAGCTTATCTTAGAAAAAATAAAGGTGATATTAAAGTGAAACTCCTGTGTTTACTCAAAATTCAAAGTCATACTTTGCAAACTGCTTACATTGATAATTAATGCACAATTTTGGCTGTTTAGACAGCATTTGAAATTCTTCAAGTTTGATTTGAAACTTTCTGACTTCACCTGATAGAGAAGAAAATTGTAGTACTATAGGAGTATTCAGTTCGACCACTCATCTGTTAGTTTGTTTCACTGTGGTGGCTTGAGTGTTGCTATGATGCTGGAAGCTATGTTTCCGGTATTTCAAATACCAGCAGGGTCACCCATGCTGGACAGGTTTCAGCAGAGCTTTCAGACTATGACAGATTAGGAAGAAAAGCTGGGTGATCTACTTCTGAAAATTAGCTGGTGAAAATTTTGTGGATCACAATAGGACATTGTCTGACTCGCTTGCTTTGGATGTATCGTCAGGAGAAATCAACCCCTAGCGGAGGACATTGCATTTGGTGAAGTAGGCGGTCAATAAGGACCCTTGGTGAGATGAATTAGCACAATATCCTCAATGATGAAATCAAACACGCTGGCAATGTCTCATTCTGTTGTACATAAGGTTGCAGTGAGTCAGAGTCAACTTGACAGTATCCAATAACAACATTAAAAAAGAAAAAACCAAAAACTAAACCCATTGCCGTCCAGTCAATTCCAACTCATAGTGACCCTATAGGACAGAGTAGAACTACCCCATAGAGCTTGGATTCGAACTGCCAACCCTATTTATGGGATGCTGTCATATTTGTTTCAAACTAAAGTAACTTTTAGTTTCTTCTTTGAGATCAATTATAGAATTACTGTCATAGAAATGAAATAAATTACTGTTAAATGTGAATGTTTTACTGTAGAATAAGCATTAGCAAAGACATGCTATGTTTTAAATCTTATCTTAAAATTTTTTTTTTTTTAATAAAAAAGGCAGAATAATTTGCCTCCAAATCTTAGTTAGATATTTGGCAGTCTCAGTTTCCGTTTCTGCAACATCTTTGAAAAACTATCGAAAATGTCATTCATTTAGTACTCTTGTAATCAGGTTCCATTAGCTGCGTACTAAATACTTTCTTCATTGCCCAGCACTTTGACTGAATTCAGGTTGATTTTCTTTAGCCTTTAAGTAGGGATCATTTCTCACAAAAGAGTAATATGTGTGAAAGACCTCTGTAAGCTCTAAAGTATCCTATGCATATAAAAAAATTAGGTTTATGAACAGCACTTCTGGTTAGCTTTCTGGTTGGATTTAACTTGGATTGGGATCAATTATTTAAATCTTCCTTTCCTCAACATCTTTACACCAACCAAGTTGTTGCTCCAGTGAGTTATTTGAAAAAGTATAAACTAGTAAAGAATTGTTTGTTTTAGAGGGTGCAGATTGTACATCCATAAGGATTTAGTGTCTCCATATACACTGGACATTTCAAACTTTCAACAAATGATAACTAAGTACAAGTAAATACAAAATATTTTTTGGAGGAAAGGTTATTATGCAAAATCCTAGATAATAATTTACATATATCAGAGTTTGGAAATAATTCCATAAGGGAGAAGTAAAAAAAATGAGGCATAAATCCTGACTGACAATTGAGTTTCCCAATGACCAAAAAATGCCTCCAACATCTTTTATTAAATAAATTAAGCTCACCAAATCACCTGTTGTAGAATAGCTTATGTCTTATTTTAAGAATCCAACAGAAAGACTGGTAAATCCAACTTGCTAGATTTTCCCCCAGGTTCTAGATCAAACTGATAGAAACAGTGGAATAAAACAGAAGAAGTCTTTACTTGAATTGATGAAAAGGAAACTTGTGGAAATACTGGAGAAATACGTATCTCCAAATATGAACTGTTTTGAAAAATTTCCCTTTAAAATCTAACTGATGATTTTTTTTTCTATAATTATGCACTCTGTTCTAATAAAATCCTTACAAATATATTTGAAAACTCTTGACTAATGGATTTTTATTTGTCTAATTTTAGTAATTTTAATTAGATTGTTTTCTCAACCTTTTATAGAAATGCTCCTGACTCTGCCAATTTGTGCTGGTAAATTTGGAGACACTTTTTCTAAAACAAAATATGTTTTTAATTTTTATGATTAAGCACTTCCCCAGGATGTTGAAAAAGACCTCCAGTCATACAACTAAATTGCTTTGCAAGGAAAAATGATCAGATTGGCAAATTAAATCATTATGCAAACCTATGATGCTGAGAAAGATGACATTTCATATACCCAAATATATTAGAATGAAAATTTTTCCCTGGGATGTTAAAGCAAAATAAGTAAGGTATGTCTAAAAATTGTAGGGATCAATAAAAATACAGTTTGTCATTGAGGATTTTTATTTTACAAAACAATCCAGGAGAAAGTTCAGTTTTCCATCATTTGGTACAGTTGAAAATGGACATGTCTTGTGGCCCAGAAAGTATATTTCTAGAAAAATTCTCAGACATGTGCCTAAACCGACATGTACAAAAATCCTTATTGCAGCATCACTAGTAAAAACAAAGAAAAAAGAATGGAGACAAACTAAATGCCCATCAATAAGGGATGAAGAAATAAAATGCGGTATAATTACAGGATGGCATAAAACATAGCAGTTAATATGTTCTAACAAAACAATGTGTCAAGCTATAAATCTCAATAACACAATGATGAAAAGTTATAATATTATAAGATCAGACAAAAGTTTATGGTACCACTTTATGTATGTTTACAATAAAACAGACAAATATGCTACATATTCTTCAAGAACGGAGTCCTAGGGTGGTATGAATGATTAATGTGTTCCACAGCTGAAAAGTTGGAGTCCACCAGAGATGCCTCTGAAGAAAAGTATGGCTATCTACTTCCCCCAAAAATCAGCTATTGAAAATCCTATGGAGCCCAGTTCTACCTTGACACACATGGGGTCACCATGAGTCAGAATCTACTCCATGGCAACTGGTTTTAGTTACTGGTCTTCAATAATACATGCACACAGTTACATAAAAACGTTAAAAATGGATTGCAAGTATGTATACTAAATTCACAGTAAAGCTTCTCTCAAAGGCAGAAGAAAGAGACTAGAGAAGAGGGTGGAATGTCAAATTTATCTATACAATATTTATTGTGTAAAAACATAAAAGAAGAATGACCAAATTACAATAGCATTTAATTATGGTTGCTGAGCGTCTTAGTTGGGTTCTCTAGAGGAGCAAAACCAGTGAGACATACATATATATAAATATATATAGAAAGATTTGCTTCAAGGAAATGGCTCACATAATCATGGGGGCTGGCAAGTCCCAAATCTGTAGGTCAGGCAGCAGGCTGGAGACCTCTGCTGGCTCAAGGGATTGCGGGGGCTGGAAAATCCAAAAGCTGTAGGTCAAGAGGCAGTCTGCAGATCTCTGCAGGCTTACACCCCAAGATCTGGAGGTCAGGTGACGAGCAGAGTACAGGATCAAGAGAGAGAGAAAGCTTGAGCTCTGCCAGATATCCACTTATATTCTGGAGGCTGGCCATACCCTCAAGGAAACTCATCTTTCAACTGATTTGCTGATCAACTCAGGTCATATCAGGGAAGGTGATTACATTACATTATGGAACAGCCAAATATTTGCCAAACCACTGAGAATCACAGCCCAGCCAAGTTGACATATAAAATTAACCATCACAGTGGGTAAATGGTTTTGCATTATATTATTCTTTGCACTTTTTTTCAGTGTAGAATTTCTCAACTATAACCATGAGAAAACCTAGGGGATGAATTTAGAAAACTGTTATTCAGGTAAATATAATCACCCCTTCGAGAATTGACTGGTGCGTTAAAAACTTAAATGAGCAAAGAAACAGCAGAAATTCTTGTAACAGAATATGTTTATTGTGAGTAGACACGATGCAATCGGGCAGTGTCAGACTGAAAGCATCAGGAAGCTGCTCCAAAGAGGGGATAGTGAAAACAGGTTATGTAGGTGGGGTCCGGGCGGGGTAGTCTCCTGAGGGTCACTGTAAACACCTTCTGTGTTGGTATCTCAGGAGATAGTCAGGGTTTCAGGGTCATTCAGTTGTGAAACAAAGTCATTAAGGACATGCCATATATTCTAAAACAGCTTCTAGTCAGACCCTGGAGTTCCTGTTTCTTGAAACTGATTGCACATAGATAATTCTCCAAAAGAGTCCTATGACCAAGGCAAAATGGTCTCCACTAAGCTGTTTACAAGACTATTGTTTGACTTAAAGGTGATTCTAGGAAAACCAATTTCTTAAAGGCTCAAAGTTTAAAAGGACATGTGAAGGCAAATGGCCTGGGTGGGTTACCCCAACTCCATGGACCTCAGAAATCTGGATTCCAGGAGAATTAAAATGGTTTCTCAGCTATATTTCATATCCAACAATCTTGCTGTACCAACCAACAGAATTTGAATCTGTTTCTCTAGTCTCTATGGGTAGGGAGTTTAAGGGAATTTGAGGCCGATTTAGAAAAGAGATAAGGCCATGAGATAGAGTTGCACAACAAAGCTATTTGTTCGTGCTGATGCATTGGTGGTCTCATGGAGGGGCAGGGTTCCTCACAGCAAGAGGTCTGTCTGTGGCAAGCCACCAGAAGGGTTAGAGGGCATGAAAGCTGCCGGGGTAGAGGAGAAGGGAAGAGGGAGAAGCTCATGTGCACTTTAGGTGAGGTCCTGCTGCAGCAAGGTGGGGAGGCTCTGGGTCAGAGAGCTCCAAAGGACAACAGCATCCTAGGGTCCTTGTGAATACAGGATTTTATCTTTTTTTTTTTTTTTTTATGGCTAGCTGGCTAGCAGATGTTGGGGGCAGTTTTGTGGGGTATGTAAGGCAGCCAGGCTCTAAGTGGCTGAAAATCTGCTTATTTGGGCTATTTTTTGAAACAAGTAGATATGTTGGAATTTGATTTTGGAATCTGAGGCTTTATTTATTTATTTTTGGCTAAGGAGCCTCAGCTTGCTATGAAATAAACAACTTGGAGCCCATACACAGAGGTCATTTTTACTTATTTACAGAACACCATGTATTTAAGAAGGGGCCCTAGTGGCTCAGTGGTTAAGTGCTCTGCTGCTAGCCGGAAAATCGGCAGTTCAAGCCCACCAGCAGCTCTGCTAGGGAAAGATGCAGCAGTCTGCTTCCTGTAAATACTTACAGCCTTGGAAACCCTGTGGGGCAGTTCTACTCTGTCTAACAGGGTTGCTATAAGCCGGAATCTCCTACACAGCAATGAGTTTGGTTATTTTATTTTTTGGTTTTTTAGTTAAGATAATAGAACTTTTAAGTCCCATTATCTAAGATATCTTGATCTCAATTCATGTATGAGGGTAGTGATTTTGAGATGAGATCAGAGGTAGGTTCCAGGTTTCTTTGGTAATTTGGCTGAAACAGACACTATCATGCTCTTTCTCTTTAATATTATACTATGCTACATCTAGAACCTACCTACTAATTGAAGAAAAACTTGATTTTCCAGAAATCACCAAAAAACAGCTTACTATTTTTTGAAATGTTCAAAATACCTAACTTTTTTTTCCTAGTCTGTAAATTGAGATTTGGAGTCCCCCCCCCCCCGCCCCCAAATTTTATCTGGTTCGAAATTGGTTGAACTTTAACACACTAAAGTGCTTCCGCTCAATGTTCCCCAGACCCACCTTGAGAACTTACTCGGCATCGTGGCGAATGGAGTGCACCCCCATCCGCCAGCCGCACAGCGTAGAGTCTGCTTCTCCACGGAGCACTTTCCTTACGTGCAAGTACTTATCTGTCAGATTTGTATTTATGTGTCTGTACCATAAGGTTTTCCTTACTCTGTATTTTTTAGCTATGTCAGTATATGTTGGCCAATTTCTTTAGGGAAAGAGCAGTCTTCTATTTAGGGAATTAAGCCTTTTCTTTTTCTTTCTTTCTTCCTTTTTTGGTATTAAAATACCTGTTATTTTGCGATTTGATATTGGTGGTAGACGGTAGGCTATTCTGTTGTTTCATTTGCCTTAACTTCCCTTACTTAATAAAATAACAAGATTACAACCATCGGTCAGGGTTGGCCGGAAAAATTTGACTATCTGGGACAAAAGAACTAAATTACTTCTTTCTCTCTACAGAGGTTAGCAAAAAAATAAAACAACAATAAAAGTCAATGGAATCCTTTGGAAGGTAGCCAGGGAAAAAATGGCTAGGAGAGACAGCTCCCTCCTCCTTAGCAGTTTATCAGGGACAAGGATGAGATACAGCTATACTGGCAGTGAAATGAGAGCCAAACAGTTTGCAGTAAGGAAGAAAATGATAGAAGATAGAATTTATCAGAACATTCTTAATTCCAAGGTCATGAAATCTTTATATTTTGACTGAGAATTATTTAAATGCCAATTAAAAGAGATGGGCTGTAGTAAGTCAACTTGTTCAGTGCCCCGTCTATGATAGGTGCTCAATAAATGTTGGGATTATTTCCTCCTTCCTTTATATATAAACTTTCAGGCAATGTGTAAAACTGGCAGAAATCCTTTAGCGAAGAGCCAAGACAAACGATAACAAAGAAAAACTTTTTAAAGTAAAATGAACATGAACATGATTAGTTTAAGCATTTGGACATATTAAGGTGACGAAAAGCAGTATGTACAGGGATTAAAAGTACTTGAAAGTGTATGTGAATAATTTGAATTTCATATGCAAAGAAAAACAGTCTTTGGATGGTTTGAAGAAGGAAGAGGTGTAGTCAAAGCAATGCTTGTGCAAGATGATTTGGGCAGCAGTGTCTGGTAGCATGTTGCGGAAAAACAAAACAAAAGAAAACGTGGAGGGGAGCTGAGACTAGGCATGCGGAAGCGGGGGAGGGGCGATGGAATCGACCAGATGTGCGGATTCCACTGAAGAAACGAGGAAAGTATGTTTAGAAGTAAGAAACCCTGACACGAGTTTTTTAGTTTGGGTTCAAAATAGTATTTAGTGGTTGATTTTAGGTGGTAGAGTCTTAAAAATAAGAGGGAAAGAGAAACAGAGACAGAGAAAGATGGGAGCGGAGAGAACCAAAGGGCAAAATAATAGAAATACCGGTATTTGGTAACATAAGTGTTGCAAATAAAGCAAGTAATTTATTTTCATGTAGAAAATTTAAATATTAAACATGGGGAAAGTATAATTTACTTCTCATTTTTCAACTCGATCTTGTTAATTTTTTGGCATACACCTATTTTTATATACATATGTGCTTATATATAAATATATACATACTTCTATTTTATATGGAGCCCTGGTGGTGCAGTGGCTTAAGAGCTCAGCTGCTAACCAAAAGTTTGGCAGTTCGAATCCACCAGCCGCTCCTTGAAAACCCTACGAGACAGTTCTACTCTGTCCTATAGGGTAGCTATAAGTCACTATGAGACGGCAATGGGTTTGGTTTTTGGGTTTATTTTATATAGAGATATATAAAACTAGAAGTATATATGGATGTATACATACAATTTTATATACAATCTATGCATAGTTTTATTATACACATTTCTAATAAACCATGCATCCTATTTGTTAAAATACTAAAACATTCTACAACAGCATTTATCATATATTATTATTCTGACATTTGTTCCATGAGATCTTATAAATTTACTGCAAAACAGAGTTCCAGGGTCAAATTAAAATTGGAATTATTCCATACAATGTTTCCCACATCCCTTTTTTTCTAGGTGGAGAAATGCAATGAATCTCAGAACATTAACATATCTAAGAAATAATGACACCTAACTTTTTACAATTTTGCAGATTTCAATGACCTATTTTTCCTGGGAACACCTTTCAGGAAACTTGAGTTTTTAAATATAAGGTTGGGAGACATTGTTCTATTTGAATGATGCTATTCTATTCTATTCTATAGGTACAGTATATTTTTTCAATATAATATTACTGGACTTTAAGGTTGTTTCAATTTTTTTATCTACACAGAGTTAAGATGGGATATCTTTGTATCTATATTTTTTTGTACTTTAGTATTTTCTTAGGGTGCGTTTTTATGGGTAGGATTGTTGGAGAAAGTCTGTATGAATCAGTACAGGTTTCAATGTGTATTGTTATATCAACCTTCAGAAGATACATGCTAATTTATATTCCTATCATCATTGTTTGATTATTTGTAAATTTAATAGTCAATTTTGAGTTTATTTTGAAAAATGGAGCAGTTGTCTAAATTGTATTTATGAGATATATGTGGATATTTTAATTTTAATTTTTTGCTTTAATGTTAAAATTTTTAATACTTTTTGTTACAATAAATAAAAGTTGGAAAAATATCATTACACTAGGAATCAGATCTGGAAGAGATTTCCCAAAGCTACACAGTAACAACAGAGCCCAGTTCTAGAACACACATCTCCTTACTTCCTGTCCTGTTCTCTAAACCACATTGCCTCTCAAGAAAGAATTTCCCTGTCATGGAATCAAACCTAGCCAATTGCAGGAAAAAGCCAAATCCTAATCACCACATCACTACAGTCAAGAAATCTGGGTTTAATTTCCAGCTTTGCCATTCCTTAATTATATGACCTTGGACATTCAGCCTCTCAAGACTTCAGCTTCTTTATGTGTAAAATGAAGAGGGTACTTGGGTCCCTTGTAGTTCAAATGTTCTATAATAGTGAATGTGAGTAAAAATATTATACTTCTTGAGATATAAATGCCTCTAAAATTTTTACGACTGCATCATTTTTTTTTACTACTAAATAAACTTTCTCTATTTAAATTTTGGATTTTAGTAGTTTATTATTTGGTAATGTCTGTTTGACACACGAAACACTAATAAACAAAGATCAGAGAAGTTGTGGGATGACATCAAGGACATCACACAGGAAGCAAGCAAAAGGTCATTAAAAAGACAGGAAAGAAAGAAAAGACCAAAACAAATGTCAAAAGAGACTCTGAACCTTGCTCTTGAACATAGAGTAGCTAAAGTAAACAGAAGAAATGATGAAGTAAAAGAGTTGAACAGAAGATTTCAAGTGTGGGGTCAAGAAGACAAAGTAAAATGTTATAATATGTGCAAAGACCTGGAGCTAGAAAACCAAAAGGGAAGAACCTGCTCAGCATTTCTCAAGCTAAAAGAACTAAAGAAGATTCAAGCCTCCAGTGGCAATATTGAATGTTTCCATGGACAAAAAATTGAACAGCGAAGGAAGCATCAAAAGAAGATGGAAGGAATACACAGATTCACCATACCAAGAAGAATTGGTCAACATTCAACCCTTTCAGAAGGTAACATATAATCAAGAGCCGATGGTACTGAAGGAAGAAGTCCAAGCTGCACTGAAGGCACTACAGGAATTGAAAGAATACCAATTCAGATATTTCAACAAACGGATGTAGCACTGGAGGTACTCACTATGCCAAGACATTTGGAACACAGCTACCTGGCCAACTGACTGGAGGAGAAACATATTTGTACCTGTTCCAAAGAAAAGTGATCCAACATGCAAGTAAAATTTCGCTGAAGAAAATTTAAAAAAATAATTGCAGCAGTACATTGATGGAGAGCTGCCAGAAATTCAAGCTAGATCAAAAGAGGATGGAGAAAGAGGGATATCATTGCTGATGTCAGATGAATTTTGGCTGAAAGCAGAGAATACCAGAAAGATATTTACCTGTGTTTTATTGACTATGCAAAGACATTTGGCTGCGTGGATCATAACAAATTATGGATAACATTGTGAAGAATGGGAATTCTAGAGCACTTAACTGTGCTCATGCAGAACCTGTACATAGGCCAACAGGCAGTCATTCAGACAGAACAAGAGGATACTGCGTGGTTTAAAATCAACAAAGGTATGTGTCAGGGTTATATTCTTTCACCATACTTACTCAATATATATGCTGAGAAAATAATCCGAGAGGCTAGGCTATATGAAGAAGAATGCAGCATCAGGATTGGATGAAGACTCATTAACAACCTGCAATATGCAGATGCACAAGCATGCTTGCTGAAAGTGAAGAGGACTTGAAGCACTTACTAATGAAGATCAAAGTCCACAGCCTTCAGTATGAATTACACCTCAACATAAAGAAAACAAAAATTCTCACAAATGGACCAATAAGCAACATCACGAAAAACGGAAAAGATTGAAGTTGTCAAGAATTTCATTTTACTTGGATCCACAATCAACATCCATGGAAACAGCACTCAAGAAATCAAATGATGTATTGCGTTGGACAAATCTGCTACAAAAGACCTCTTTAAAGTGTTAAAAAGCAAAGAGATCACTTTGAGGGCTAAAGTGTGCCTGACCCAAGCCATGGTATTTTCAGTTGCCTCATATGCATGTGAAAGATGGACAATGAATAAGGAAGACCAAAGAAGAAGTGATGTCTTTGAATTATGGTGTTGGTGAAGAATATTGAATATGCCATGGACCTCCAGAAGAACAAACACATCTGTCTTGGAAAAAGTACAGCCAGAATGCTCCTTAGGAGGATGGCGAGACTTAGTGTCATATACTTTGGACATGTTATTAGCAGAGACCAGTCCCTGGAGAAGATCATCACGCTTGGTAGAGTACAGGGGTCAGTGAAAAAGAGGAAGACCCTCAACTAGATGGACTGACTCAGTGGCTGCAATAATGGGGTGAAACACAGCAAGCATTGTGAGGATGGCATAGGATTGAGCAGCATTTTGTTCTGTGGTACTTAGGGTCGCTATGAGTTGGGATTGACAAGAATATTATTCTATTTACTATAAATAATATTTACCATTTTATCACAGTATTGCAGACTATTATTTGGCAGCTGATAAACAAAATCAAGGATGAAGAAAATAACAGAGAGAAAGGGCATATATTTTAAAGAAATATAGAAAATTATTAGTGAAAAAGAGTGCAGTTCTGAAAAAAAAAAAACTTTCGATGAGTGTGATGGTTAATTTTATGTGTCAATTTGGCTAGGCTGTGTTTCCCAGTGGTTCGGCCAAACGCTAGACTAGTTGCTATTCCTTAATGTAACCTCATGTAACACAACATATTCGCTTTGTGTAATGTAATCAAATGCAATCAGTCAATCAATTCAAAGGGAAGTTTTCCTATGTTGTGTTCTGCACCCAGACTATAAATAAATATTTTGGGAGAATTCTCTCTGTATACACACACACACACACACACACACACATACATACCCATTTTATGGAAAGTATTGTACATAGAATTCCTAAATACCTTTCACCCAGGTTCCCCAACAGTTCACATTTTACTCTTCTTGCTTCAACTTTTTTTCTGGATAGATAGATAAATAGAAAATTATTCTCTAAAGCATTTAATAGTAAATTGAAGACATTATGACCCTTTATCACAAACACTTTGGTATATATTTCCAGGAATACAGTCACAGTGCAATTACAAAAAAGAAAATTAATATTGGTGCGATACTGTTATCTAATTTACAGAGTTTATTATAATTATACCAGTGCCTATTAGTGACCTTTGAACAACAACAGCAGCAAAAATCTGTGTTGCATTCAGTTGTCTTATCACTTTAGTTTCTATTTATCTGGAAGAGGTTTTTTTTTTTTTATGGCTTTGACCATTTTGAAGAATACAGGACAGTTTTTTTGTTTGCTTGTTTTTAACATATCACTCAATTTGGGTTTGCCTGGTGTTTTCTCAAGATTAAACAGAATTCATGAACTTTGGGTAGGAATGCCACAGAACTGATGCTAAGTTCTCAGTACATCATATCTGGGATAATTTGTTTCAATTTTTGCTGTATTTTTACACAAATAATACACACCGTGTGTGTGTTTGCCCACCTTGCCCTCCCTGAGTGAGGTATTTTTAAAAGTATGCTATGCTAATTTTTTTTTTTTTTTTTTTTTTTACAGCACCGTGTGGAAGACAATTGGCATGGTGGCGCTTCTGAGGGTGCCTTACGGCGGGAGGGTGCAGCTGGCAAACAAATGCAGAAGGTGCACGCTAATTGTGTAAAAATACTGTATTCTCATTACTTAAAATGTTAATTTGATTATTTGGATAGGGTGGCTTTCTGTCTGATTTCTCCACTGTAAAGTTATATGATTTTCCATTTTGTAATTATGAAGTATCTTGTGTGAAAGAAAAAAAAATTTAGATATGCTGAGGTCATGTAAAAAAAAAATTTTTTTTTTTTGGTCATCCTATATTTACAACTTTCACTAACTGGCTTTAAACACCTTTAGTATTCTTGTTTGCATTAATTATTATAAAATCGTTGGTAAATGTTGATATTCAAATGCCATTATACTTCTACATTTATTAGTTACCATGCAGCTGAAGAGAAATAGTTTATCTTCTCCCTGTATATGTAGGAGTTTATTTATATCAGTATGAACATATAGATTCTTATTTTATTCAGTGAATTATAATCATTTACTGTCATTATTTTGATGCTTAAGCTGTAATAATAGCAGAAGTCCCTTCAGCTTGGCTTCTGTGTCATTTTGACATGTCCCCATCATTCTTTGAATATTACTTTCCGGCTCAAAAATGATTCCGGGTTTATCTCGTACTTTCCCTACCCTAGTTCTAGAGTCAACCAGTTCTCCAAGGAGCCCCAGTTCCTTCAAGAGGGCAGTTGTATTTAGAAATCAGAACCTAGGTATTAGGTGTAGTCATTGCTACTGGAGTGTCGCTGGTTCTATACCCTCTCAGAGGACAGAAACATTTAGCTCTCACACTCATGTTGCCAATCCCAATCCCAATCCATAGGGTTCGTTCTATCTTCTTACTTTCCATATTTGCCTCACCCTTTTCTGAGTGAGAGACCTGCTTCCCATTTCCACAAAATTTTTACTTATGTGTTCGATCCTAAAATGTGTATAAGTAATTAAAAAATTGCTTACTCATGCTTCTTTCAAAGAGAAGCCTTCTAATTGAAATTCAATTTATATAGAGTTTTTAAGAGATGTTTTTCTTCTGTTATTTTATTTTTAGCTTCAGGGCATATAGCTTAAAACCAAAAATCACACCCGTTGCTGTTAAGTCAATTCCGGCCCATAAAGACTCTACAGGACGGAGTAGAACTGCCCCATAGGGTTTCTAAGGAAAACCTGGTGGATTCGAACTGCTGACCTTTTGGTTAACAGCCAAATGCTTAACCACTATGTTAAAAGTTACTTGGTTTTGATCTCTTCTTTCCCCTTTCAATTTGTAATGTTATTCTTTTGAAATACAGTTCATTTCATACATTTCTGTTTATATTCTATTTTAGAGTTTTTGTGGATTTTATGTATTTTTCCTCACTATATACAGTCAGTTATATAGAGTCACTATGAGTCAGAATCAACTCGATGGCAATGGGTTTTTATGAAACATTAACGTGGTTCTGAAAGTCAGGTGTGTACAAAAAGCTATAAATGAAAGAAGTATTATCCCCCTTCCCATTTCCCCAATCTTTTGTATCCCAATCGGATGTGATGTTTTCTGAGCCATGCGTCTACTAATAAGATTGTTGTTTTTAGGTGCTAGCCAGTTAATTGGACTAATAGTGACTCCACGTGACAGAATAGAACTACCCCAAAGGGTTTTCTTGGCTGTCATCTTTTTACCCTTTTCGTTTTCTAATTCCAGGAATTTGGACATTTCATTATATTACTTTTTTTTGTCTCTTTGAGCTGCCATTTGAAATCTTCTGTTCAGCTCTTTTACTTCATCGTTTCTTCCTTTTGTTTAGCTAGTCTACAATCAACAGCAAGTTTCAGAGTCTCTTCTGACATCCCTTTTGGTCTTTTCTTTCTTTGCTGTCTTTTTAATGACCTATTGCTTTCTTTTTTTATTGCTTTCTTCCTGTATGATGTCCTTGATGTCATCCCACAACTCTTCTGTTCTTTGGTCATTAGTGTTCAATGCATCAACTCTATTCTTGAGATAGTCTCCAAATTCAGGTGAGATATACTCAAAGTCGTATTTTGGCTCTTGTGGACTTGTTTTTATTTTCTTCAGCTTCAAGTTGAAATTGCATATGAGCAATTGAAGGATCTGTAGTCTACCACTGGCCTTGTTCTCACTAATGATATTGAGCTTTTCCATCGTCTTGTTCTACAGATGTAGTTGACTTGATTCCTGTGTTTTCCATCCAGTGAGATTCATGTGTATAGTCACTGTTTATGTTGTTGAAAAAATGTATTTGCAACGAAGAAGTCATTGGTCTTGCAATCTATCATGTGATCTCTGGCATTGTTTCTACCATCGAGGCCATATTTTCCAACTACTAATCCTTCTTCATTTCCGGCTTTCACATTCCAATCACCAGTAATTATCAAAGCATCTTGATTGCATGTTTGATCAACTTCAGACTGCAGAAGTTGTTAAAAATCTTCAATTTCCTCATCTTTGGCATTAGTGGTTAGTGTGTAAATTTGAATAGCAGTCGTATTAACTGCCTTCCTTGTAGGCATATCCATGTTATCCTATCACTGACAGCATTGTACTTCAGAATAGATTTTGAAATGTTCTTTTTGATAATGATTGCAAGGCCATTCCTCTTCAATTTCTCATTCCTGGCATAGTAGACCATATGATTATTTGATTCCAAATGGCCCATACCAGTCTATTTCTGCTCATTAATGCCTAGGATAGCTATTTTATACATTCCATTTCATTTTTGACAACTTCTAATTTTCCTTAATTCATACTTCCTACATTCCATATTCCAATTATTAATGGATGTTTGCAGCTCTTTCTTCTCTTTTTCAGTTGTGCCACATCAGCAAATGAAGGTCCTGAAAGCTTGACTCCATCCAAGTCATTAAGATCAACCTACTTTGAGGAGGCAGCTCTTCCCCAGTCATAGTTTGAGTGCCTCCCAACCAGTGGGCACTATATCAGACAATTGTCTGAATATAAACAGAAATATCAGGCACTAAATCATGCAAGACCTTGAAAGATACCCAACATAGTTTGGACTTTATCCTACTAGAAGTGAGGACTCTGTAGGATTTTATTAGGGCAGGGATAAGATCAATATTTGAAGATTATTATGAATCTACTGTGAATAATCTACCACCTGCTCCTTGGAAACCCTATGGAATGATTCTACTCTATCCTATAGGGTCGCTATGAGTAAGAATCGACTTGACAGCAAAGGGTAATGTGAATAATGGATTAGAGAATGTATAAAGCTTGAAAAAAGTCAACTAATTAAGATGCTGAAATGTGGTAGTGGTAGGTTCAAAGAAACTACTATTGGGGAAAGAGTGGATGGATTCAAGAAATATTTGGGAGGTAAAACTGACAAGTTTCAGTAATAGGTAAATTTGGGTATGAGGGGTATGGAAGAGTCCAAGATAAAGCTCAGGTGTTTGTCTAGGCCAACCGCATGCGTGGCTATAACAATCATTTAGATGAAAAGCAATACAAGAGAGATAAGAGAGAAGAGATGGTAAGTTCAACTTTTGAAATGTGTTTTAGGTAGCTGTGGAACAGCCCAGAGAAGGTTCAGTGAATCGTTAGATATGTGGATCTCCTTCACAGGAGACAGTTCTTGGCTAAAGTAAATGATTTAAACATCTTCCACATAGAAGAGGCTGCATTTTCCTCAGGAAATTATGGAAGTACTGTAATCATAGTTACTAAAAATGGCACTGTAGGAGGGAAAATGGATAAATATTAAAAGTTTCTTTCTTAATATTATTATACATACAGATATATTTGAATGATTCTATTCATTTCATCAGAAACTATGGGGATGTTGGGTTTGGAAAGAAAGCTTCAAACACTTTGTGGGTAGGTGTAACTTCAGTCCAGAATTTCTGGTCAACCAACTAGGACAATTATAGATGTGAAGGTCTCCTTTACTGATGATTTTTTTTTTTTTTTTTGAGAAAGGGCAATGAGCCACAGGGTTTTTCACTAAACAAAAACAATCCTTGACATACTTCCCCTAAAAACTTAAAAAGGAATAACACACTATATGAGAGAAGAGGGAGCAAACTTATCTAAACTCACGTAACTTTTGATGCTTAATGCAGGGATCTATGGCAAAACAAAGTTTCTGATCTATATACTACACCGTGTTTTTTCTCTTATTGTACTTTAGATGAAGGTTTACAGAACAAACTAGCTTCTCATTAAACAGTCACTACGAATATTGTTTTATGATACTGGTTAACAACCCCACAACATGTCAACACTCTCCCTTCTCCATCTCAGGTTCCCTATTACCAGCTTTTCTGCCCCCTCCTGGCTTCTAGTCCTTGCCCCTGGGCTGGTAACACACACACACACACACACACACACAAAACCATTGCGGTTGAGTTGATTCCGACTCATAGTGACCCTATAGCACAGAGTAGAACTGCCCCATAGAGTTTCCAAGGAGCACCTGGTGGATTTGAACTACCGACCTTTTGGTTAGCAGCCACAGCACTTAACCACTACACCACCAGGGTTTCCCCTGGGGCTGGTGTGCCCCTTTAATCTCATTTTGTTTTATGGGCCTGTCTAATCTTTGGCTGAAGGGTGAACCTGAGGAATAACTTCATTACTGAGCTGAAAGGGTGTCCGGGGGCCGTATTCTCAGGGTTTCACCAGTCTCTGTCAGGCCAGCAAGTCTGGTCTTTCTTTGTGAGTTAGAATTTTGTTCTACATTTTTCTCCAGCTCTGTCCAGGACCCTCTATTGTGTTCCCAGTCAGAGTAGTCAGTGGTCGTAGCTGGGCACCATCAAGTTGTAATGGACTCAGTCTGGTGGAGGCCGTGATAGATGTGGATCATTAGTCCTTTGGACTAATCTTTCCCTTATATTTTTAGTTTTCTTCATTCTCCCTTGATGCCAAAAGGATGAGACTGGTGGAGTATCTTCGATGGCCACTCACAGGCTTTTAAGACCCAAGATGCTACTCACCAAAGTAAAACGTAGAACATTTTCTTTATAAACGATGCTATGCCAATTGAGTTAGATGTTCCCCGAGACCATGGTCCCCAAAACCCTCAGCCCAGTAATTTGGTCGCTCAGGGAGTTTGGATGTGTCGATGGAACTTCCATGACCTTGCCTTGTACTAGTTGTTCTGGCTTCCCCAGTATTGTGTACTCTCTTAACCTTCACCTACCACTTATTTATTGTCTATATAGTGTTTTTCCACCCCCACCCCTCCCCTCCCTGGTAACCATCAAAGATTGTTTCTTTTTGTGTCTAAACCTTTTCATGAGTTTTTATAGTAGTGATCTCATACAATATTTGTCCTTTGGTGATTGACTTATTTCACTCAGCATAATGCCCTCTAGATTCATCCATGTTGTGAGATGCTTCACAGATTTATCATTGTTCTTTATCATTGTATAGTACTCCATTGTGTGTATGTACCATAGTTTATCTGTTCATTTGTTGATGGGCATCTAGGTTATTTCCATCTTTTTGCTGTTGTGAACAATGCTGCAGTGAACACGGGTGTGCATATGTCCATTCGTGTGATGGCTCTTATTTCTCTAGGATATATTCCTAGGAGTGGGATTGCTGGATCGTATGGTATTTCTATTTCTAGCTTTATAAGGACACGCCATATCATTTTCCAAAGTGTTTGTGCCATTTTGCGTTCCCACCAGTAGTGCATAAGAGTTCCAATCTCCCCGCAGCCTCTCCAACACATGTTATTTTCTGTGTTTTTGATTGGTTCCGGTAATGCAGGGATGAGATAGTATCATATTGTGGTTTTGAGTCACATTTCTCTAATGGCTAGTGATAGCAAGCATTTCCTCATGTCTAATAGCCATTTGAATGTCTTCTTTGGTGAAGTGTCTGTTCATTTCCTTTGTCCAGTTTTAATTGGATTCTTTTTTTTTCTTTTTGTTGTAGAGGTGTTGGATTTTCCTGTAGATTTTAGAGATTAAACTTTTGTCGGATTTGTAATAGCCAATTTTTTTTTTTCCCCCAGTCTGTAGGTTCTCTTTTTATTCATTTGGTGAAGTCTTTTGATGAGCATAAGTTTTAAATTTTTAGATGATTCCAGTTATCTAGCTTATCTTCTGGAGTTTGTGTGTCGTTAGTTATGGTTTGTATCCTGTTAATGCTGTGTATGAGGGCCTCTAGAGTTGATTCTATTTTTTTCTTCTATGATCCTTATAGTTTTTGGTTTTATATTTAGGTCTTGGATCCATTTTGAGTTAGTTTTTGTGTATGGTGTGAGGTATGGGTCCTGTTTAATTTTTTTTGCAGATGCACAATCAGTTTTGGTAGCACCATGTGTTAAAAAGACTGTCTTTTCCCTATTTGATGGACTTTGGGCCCTTGTCAAAGATCAGGTGACTGTAGGTGGATGGATTTACATCTGGGTTCTCAATTCTGTCCCATTGGTCAATGTATCTGTCACTGTACCAGTACCAGGCTGTGTTGACTACCATAGCTGTATAGTAGGTTCTGAGATCAGGTAGTATGAGTCCTACTTTCTTCTTCTTCTTCAATAGTATACTACACAGCATTTTAAAATCCCAAGTCTACTGAACCCTTGTGACCTTCAAAAACATAATGCAGTACTGTATTTGAAAGAGTTAATGAGGGAAGTCAAGAGCAATAAAAGATCACAAGATTAGAAGTTCAGTCTAGCCAAAGAAAATGGTAATAAATTGTAACCAGGTGTCTGTATTTCCTGATTCTTACAGTACTGCAAACTCAGCTTTCTCTCCTAGAAAGGGAAGCTTGTGAAATTCCATACAGCATTTGTTAGCTTCAGTACTTCCTTGCAAGGTCTTAAAATTATTTGCTTAATCTTAACTATCTCAGAGGCAGATGAGACCAGCTATTTGGAAATTATGTATGGGGTAATAGAAAATCCAATGTCCATTATAATTTAGCAAATTTATATGAATACTTTGTTATTATCCTGATTGTTGTCTCCTGTAACCATTCAGGACAAAGTAAATTTAATTGTAGTGTTGCATATGTATCTAGGTCAGAAGCAAAATTGTGAAGCATTCCATAATTATATGCTGACTTATGCAACACACATACTAAAGTAAGAAAAAAATAGAGTATACACATCTAGTTCCTGTGAATGTGTTTCCTCACAAGGCCAACCTTTCTTTGATTTTACATTGTGTTTATGTATTTACCTTAGTATTTGTTTTAGCTCTGATTATTTCACTAGATTTGGACAGATAAAACAGTCAAAGAGCTCTCCAATTCAATACAATGCTTGAGACACAGAAGAGAGATGCCATCTAAGAAGAGGTAGACAAAGTAAGTAAACATTTTCTAGGGTTGAGGCTTGGAAAATGGACCAACTAGAATGAGAAGGAAAACAGGCCCTGATTATCCAATGGGTTGCAAGGCAGATTTCCAGCTTCAGTCCCAGGTTTGGAGAAAGACAATGATAGGAACATCCATGGTAACCAAGATATCAGTGCAGAAAAATCCTCTTCCTTCTGCTGCACTGCAAGGAGATGTGTCTTTCCATGTGAGCATATTCATGGAACTGTTCAACGAAATGTTGAAACCTGAGGCTATGTACTCTCCTCCAGGCATTTCAGTCTTCAGATGTGGAGCTTCAGGAAATATTCTAGCTACTCTGGCCAATGGATTAATTACTATTCATATCTTGAAAGCTGCAAACATTTTGGAGAGAGGTGTATAGCTTTCTCAAGTCTGGCAGCTCAATGCTAATTAATGATTTCAGGCTGAAGTGGATGAAAAACACTTAAATATAATTTAACTGAAGAAAAATCATGTATATATCCCTTTCTTTTCCTTCCTAAAAACAGGTCCCTTCATTTCAGAAGCTCTCTTTTATTGAAAAAAAAAAAAAAAAAGTAGTGATTTTAGGATTGGAAAAGCAAATTATTCTGCCACATCTTGTTAGTTCCTATAATTAAAGAAAAAGGGACAGAAAATGGAGTCAATTTTATGATTAAAGAAATTGGAAAAAATGGCAAACTATTACCAAATGGCTGAATTTGGAATATTTAAAGGCATTAATTTGTTAGAAGTGGAGAGCATATTCTCCTGGATGAGATAAGTAAATACATGAATATTTTGGTTACTGGGGGCAGCAGAGGTAAGTAGTTGGATGAGGAGTTGGAAAGGCATCTACAACTCACCATCTGATACATACTGTAACTTAGGGTTTGCACTCCTTATTAAATAATAAGATTCAAGTTATTAAAATATGGATAATCAAAAGACAAACTGAAACTCAGCCTTTAGAAAAGTGACTCATTTTAGGAAAATAGAAGAAATTCTTGTGTGAGTCTGAAGTTTAATGAGATGCAAAATGCCCACTTGAATAAAAGAGAACTTGTAATTCAGACTTCTGGATATTTTTTGATTAGGAGGTAGGGTATTTTATAAGAACATTTCAAACAATATATTACTAAAGGCAAAAATACAAGAAATGTTGATTTGCTTAATGAGCTCCTTCTCAGGAATAAAAACTAAGAGCCAGGCAAAATTATGTAGAGCTTTAAGTTTCAATTTTAGAAAAGAAAAAGCTATTTTCCAGGAACCAACAAGTAGGAAATTTTGAGTTTGGTAACTCGTTCATATTTAATTTCTTTTATCTTGTTTTTTCCTTGTAGTGATTAGCACTAAAATCCATTTACTTGTGTATATTTAGTGGCAGCAAAGAAGACAAAGAACAGGGAAGGCAGTATCCTTATTTCACTACAAGTTTTGAGAAAGAGAAATTCCCAAGGATAGAGTGCTTGCAATTGCCGTGTAGAAAGAAAATAAATTTAGCCCCTTTGGCAAAATGAAGAAAGAAAAAAGGGAAGAGACTGTGGTGGGCTGAGATGGCCTTGAGGCCATACATGTAAAAGACCTTTGCACATTTGCAATAACGATCATATTGTTTTCAAATAACATTAGAGTACTATAGACATTTGGAAGAAAAGAAAATGCTGCTTGCTTTTCTTGATGAGGACACTAGAAAAAAAATATGTATAACAGAATAAATTTTAAAAGTAGGTTGCTTATTATTTAGATAAAGATCATTTCCAATAATCACTATAATTTTTCACTAAGGTGAAATGTAGACTCAACCTCTAAATAATTTTTTCAGTTGCATGGCAAAATGGAATATATTGGTACTAAACTACATCTCATTAACTTCTTTGCCTCAGCTATTGACATGACAAGTTGTTTTTATCTTGAAACTGTGCTAAAATATACTTGGCTTTGCCAAGTCTCTAAATGGCTTACTGTTTTCTTGCCAGAAAACAAGAAACTAGCAGTTTTCAAAATGGGTAATAATTTATGCTCTAATGACCCCCACCTACCTTATTTTGAGTAATATAGTGTTGTTTCATTTAAATTTTTAATGAATTCAAACTTAATTTATACTAGTAAAAGCTACTCAGTTGACATTCTTAAGACTGAACTGTTTTGTAACTATATAACAGGTACCCCCAGAAAAAAATTTTTAACAGGTACAGCAGGGGTAAAATTTGGTAATATAAAATGCTCCCTGATTGCACAGCACATCTATGTTGTGTTTGATGGAAAAGAAAGCTCCAACTTCATGACTAGATATTATTTTTCCAAGTTTCACTGCATTGGTTGTAGTGTATTAATAACAATGCAAATTTCATTTTAGCTATCATAATGTGTATATTTGACTATTGGGGGAGAACAATAGTAAGTAATAAAATAACTTATTCACTAATTGCACAAAATTCAGTCCAAATAACATGGGTTAGGATACTTGGGTCAAATGGAAATAAAAACTTAAAGGAAAAGGAATTGCCATGTTGCTCAAGATGATAGCAGTTGACTAAGTCTGCATCTCCCAATATATCCTCCCCAAACAATTCAAATCCATAAGAAAAAAAAACAATATAAAACAACAACAGCAATAGAAAAAAAAAATCCAAAACTGTACAAAAATCATGCCTTAAACATTACTGAAAGGCAAAGAATAAGAAAAACTACAGGGAAAAGAGAAGCAGAGGGCTAATGAAGAGCCTAAGGGAATTCAAGCCACTTCCAAAAAAAGTAATTTCAACTGGAGTGTGAAAATAACAAAAAGTTGTCCTAGTAGGTCATTGCATTATTATAGTAAAAAGACTTAAAAGCATATGTGATGTGAAGTGGCAGTTAATGATAGGCATGATTTCTAGGGTAAAAAAGAAGGAAAAAGGAAGGGAGAGATACTTTTAGGGGCAATTGTATGATGAAGGGAATATGTAGCAAAGGAGCAAATTTAGGGTTTTACCAGAAAAAAGAAACCAAAAGTGAGAGACAAACAATCCCTTTCCCAAACACCATAAAAGAAACAATTAACACCCCCTAAAAATCTGGATGTTGATTTGTTTTTATTCATTGATAAAAGAGGATGCCATTGAGCTAGTAATTCTGTAAAACTCTGAAAGTCTGCAGCACTGAGCAAAAAATTCAATAAATCTACACAAAATTATTACAAAAATTGGAAAACAAAATTCAACATTGAATTCAACATTAAATGATTAAACTCTCCATCATCATAAAATGTAAAAAGAAAAAAATACATGTATCAGAAGAAAAGTATAAGGCCACACTTCAAACTGAATTAAATATACTCGAGCAAGCATATAGGAATATGAAAAACTACCTTAAGATATAAATTAAAAAAAAAAAAAGAACAGAAAAGGGGGGGGGAGGAAAGAAGGTGGATTGAAGGCAATAAAGAAATGGAACACATTGAAAATATTATGTCAGATATAAAAAACTGATACCTGATGCCCCTAAGAAAATAACATTAAAATGAAAGTTTAGTAATAATAATTGAGGAAAGGCAGAACAACCTAGAAAACAAAAATTAAAGAATGAAAAAGGTCAGAAAGAACATGGTGGAAATGGAAGACAGGCAAAGAAGGAATATTATTGTATAATTGGAGTCACTGAAGCCTAAAACACCACACTGCAGCAAAACTAATATTCATAATTACAATAAAAAAAAAAAAACTTTCTGGAAATAAAAGAAGGCCTAAATGTATGTGTTGAAAGAATCTACTGGGAACCTGGGGAAAAATAATTTGGAATGATCAACCCTGAGAAAAATAGCATTACAAAAAAAAAAGATTTTAAAAAACTCTTAGATTTTAAAGATAAAGAAAAATTACCTAAGACTTTAGAAATAAGATCAAATAATTTACTAGAGATTAAAAAAAAAAAGATTATCTTGGCAGTAAAGTTAAAAAAATGATATAAAACAAAGCAAAAATAAGAAGCCATATTTTCAAAATAATCAATATAATTGTGAAGCAAGGATTTTCTATCTAGCCTACTTATACTTCATGTATCAAAGCAGCAGAAAATACAAGACTTAGGAAATTCAGTACCTATGAGCCTTGCTTGACGAATCTAATAGAGGATGAGGTTCATTCAATCAACGTTTGGTAAGTTAATTTTAGCTGATGCTGAAGTACTGATGCTGGAATTTTTTGTTGTTTACTATAGTGGATCTAATAGATCTGCTAGTATATAGTGGATCTCTCTAGTATGATAGTAGATTAGTGTGGGCAACTTATATACAAAGTTATGTTGTTGTTGTCAGATGCTGTTGAGTAGGTGTCCACTCATAGTGACCCTATATACAACAGAATGAAACACTGCCTGGCCCTGTGCCATCCTCACAATTGTTGCTATGTTTGAGCACATTGTCACAGCCACTGTGTCAATCGGTCCCGAGGAGGATCTTCCTCTTTTTTGTTGACTCCTCTACTTTACCAAGCATGACGTCCTTCTGCAGGGACTGGCCACTCCTGATAACATGTCCAAAGCACATGAGATGAAGTCTTGCCCTCCTCACTTCTAAGGACCATTCTAGCCAGAATACTTCCAAAACAAATTTGTTTGTTCTTCTAGTAGTCCATGATATAGTCAATATTTTTCACCAACATTGTTATTCAGACGCATCAATTCTTCTTAGTCTTCCTTATCCGTTGTCCATATTTTGTGTGCATGTGAGGTGATTGAAAATTGAAAATACCAGGGCTTAGTCCTCAAAGTTACGTCTTTACTTTTTATCACTTGAAAGAGGTTTTTGCAGCAAATTCGCCCAATGCAATGCATCTTTTGATGGCTTGACTGCTGCTTCCAAGGGCATTGATTGTGGATCCAAGTGAAATGAAATCCTTAACAGCTTCAGTTTTTTCTCCATTTATCATAGTGTTACTTATTGATCCAGTTGTGAGGATTTTTGTGTCCTTTATGTTGAGGTGTGATCCATATTGAAGGCTGTAGTCTTTGACAGTGGTGTCACTAGGGGAGTGTGGGGGCTGCAGACCACACCAGGTGACACTCTCAGAGGGGATGACACTACGATAACTGCCTACAAAGTTTTTGTTCAGTGTTTTGGCAGAAATTTATTATTTTTTATAAAAATATCCTTGTAGTTAATTTTGACAACAGAAACATTTTTCATAAGCTTTTGTTTTAGCTTACATGTATCACTAGACCTATGAGGCTAAAATTCTATGCTCATTTATTTTTTGAACCTTCTAATACACTCTGGTCAGAGCTGTCATTATTACTCAATTACAATGACGCTTTGAATCACTTTCTTTAAACTGCACACACTACAAGCACACGCTCTTGTTTTTGTTGCTGCCAGTGTTTTTATAGTAGCTGATTTTGTCAAATTTTCTGGTGTCTTAAGTACACTATTGTGGTAATTAGCATGGGAGGATGACACATGAGTTACTGCACTGGGTGACACCAACCCTAGTGACGCCACTGTTCTTTAATCTTCATCAGTAAGTGTTTCGAGGTTGTGTCATCTGTGTATCACAGGTGCTTAATGAGTCTTCCTCCAATATTGGTGCTGTGTTCTCATCAAACAGCCCAACTTCTTGGATTTTATTTGTTCAGCTTACAGATTGAACAAGTATGGTGAAAGGATATAAAGTTGTAGGTTGTGTCAAAGTAGAAATGATGCAGCTAAAAATGGAAGGTGAAGGGAAAACGAGTAATCAATGTAAAAAAGTTTATTGATTCTTATAAGAACAATGTGAGAACTAAAAGATGACAGTGAAAGCTGACAAACTAAATAATAAAAGGTTAAATAAGGAAACAGAAGACTAAAGGCATTAAAAAGGTATAAATAAAATAGTAACCACTAAAACACAAGCACTTCTAAATTCAAAATTCTTTTTAAATAAAAGAGGAAAGTACAGGTAGTCCCTGACTTACGACAAGGCTCCATTCCAATGACTCCTTTGTAAGTCAGTTCTGACGTAAATCAAATACATCATTTTTTTTTTTAAGTTTTTGTTGTTGTTAGGTATGACTAATAGCAACCCTGTGTACAACAGAAAGAAACACTGCCAGGTCCTGCACCATCCTCACAATCATTGTTATGCTTGAACCTATTGGTGCAGCCACTATGTCAATAGATCTCATTGAGGGTCTTCATTATTATTACCTTTTATTATCAGTATCTTTATAAATTCAATCTTTATTGTCTTTAGGCGTTGGAAACATTACATATAAACTTAAGGTATATTTTAATATATACATAAAAAATACACTAATCATAAAAATTTACTCCAAATGATGAAGAAGAGTTGGATGATGTTGATATTTTGACAGTTGTAATAATAACTCTGCTTGTGGAAGGTTCTGGGTCAACTGAATTATCCTTGGGAATGAGAATGGTGCTTCTAGTCAAAAAAGTAATGAGAGTTGTCTGTATGATCCTTTTCTTTTTTTCTTCGTGTATTTGTATGTACATCTCACTGCTTCTTGTCTGTCTACTGACTTTAGCAAAGTGATCAGCATTTGGATCCATGTTTTCAAGCAACTGAAGCCCATGATTTAGCTTAGAAAAAACTCCAGCTAATCCTTTCACCATCAAATTTTTTGACGACTCTTCTTCCTCTTCCTCATTATTTCTTCTTCAGCATTTCTTTCTTCTTCAAAATCCATTAACTCCTGATCTGTCAATTTCCTTTCTTCAGGATCTGTGAGCTGTTCTACATCAGTGATATCAAGTTCTAAATTAGTGTTCTTGCCATATGGACAATTTTTCCACTGATCTTTTTCATCACAGTATACCGATCAAATGCTTGCAGAGTGTTCGATAACGCAGCAATTTATCCGTATCCCTTGCACGCATTTTCCCATAACTTCCTGCTAGGAAGATGCAATGTTCCAGATACACTGGCAGTCGTAATTGCGTTTTGTCATAATTTGAATATGTCATAAGTTGAGGACCTCCTCTATACACATCTTTTAGAGAAAGAAAGCACAGAAACTGTAATACGATATAAATAATTATAAAATATTTTGATAGAACCGAGACCCAACGTATCAATTATATTAGTAAATGTAAAGGAACACAGCTTACCTATTAAAATAAAAAGATTTTCAATATGACTTACAAGAAAAGATCCAATAATACATTGTATAATAAAGAAATATTTAAAGTGATACAGAAAAAATAAAAGATAAAGAGACAGATAAGAGTTTATGGGCCATGTGGAGCAAGTAAGAAAGCAGGCACAGCATGCTTATTACTTCAGCAAAATTTTACTTGCATGTGATATTAATGATACTATTTAATAATACCCACATTCTGTTGAATCACCTTTCATTGGAATGAGCACAGATATGGATCTCATTCAGTTGGTTGGCCAGGTAGCTGTGTTCCAAATTTCTCGGCATAGGTGAGTGAGCACTTCTAGCAATGAGATGTTGTTGAAACATCTCAGTTGGTATTCCTTCAGTTCTTGGAGCCTTATTTTTCACCAGTGACTTAAGTGTAGCTGCAACTTCTTTCTTCAATACCAGTGGTTCTTGTTCTTATGCTACCTCCTAAAATGGTTTAATGTCCATCGATTCTTTTTGGTACAGGACTCTGTATTCCTTCCATCTTCTTTTGATGTTTCCTACATTTTTCAATATCTTGCCCATAGAATCCTTCAATATTGCCACTCAAGTTTGAATTTTTTCTTCGTTCTTTCAGCTTGAGAAATGCCAAGCTTGTTCTTCTCTTTTGGTTTTGTAAATCCAGGTCTTTGTGCATTTCATTATAATACTTTATTTTGCCTACTAGAGCCATCCTTCGAAATCTTATGTTCAGCTCTTTTACTTTATCATTTCTTTCATTCACTTCAGCTACTCTGCATATAAGAACAAGGTTCAGAATTTCCTCTGACATCCATTTTGGTCTTTTTGCTTTTTACTGTCTTTTTAATGGCCTTTGGCTTTCCTCCCGTACGATGTCCTTGATGTCATCCCACAACTCGTCTGGTCTTTGGTCATTAGCATTTAATGTCTCAAATCTGTTCTTGAGACGATCTCTAAATTCAGATGGAATATATTCATGGTCATATTTTTGGCTCTCGTGGACTTGTTTCAATTTTCTTCAGCTTCAACTTGAACTTGCATATGAGCAATTGATGGTCTGTTCTGTAGTTGGCCACTGGCCTTGTTCTGATTGATGATACTGAGCTTCTCCATCGTCTCTTTCCACAGTTGTACTTGATTTGACTCTTGTGTATTCCATCAGGTGAAGTCCATGTGTATAGTCACTATTTATGTTGTAGGAAAAAAGTATTTGCAATGAAGAAGTCCTCGGTCTTGCAAAATTCTTTTATGCAGTCTCTGGTGTAATTTCTATCACTGAGGCCATATTTTCCAATTACGGTCCTTCTTTTTCGCTTCCAGCTTATTCATTTCAATCGCCAGTAATTATCAATGCATGTCTGATCAATTTCGGACTGCAGATATTGCTAAAAACCTTCAATTTCTTCAACTTTGGCATTAGTGGTTGGTGCATAAATTTGAATAATAGTCATATTACCTGCTGACAGCATTGTGCTTCAGGATAGATCTTGAAATATTCTCTTTGATGATGAATGTGAAACCATTCTTCTTCATTTTTTTCATTCCCAGCATACTAGACCATATGATTGTCTGAATCAAAATGGCCAATACCAGTCCTTTTCAGCTCACTAAGGCCTAGGATATCGATGTTTATGCATTCTATTTCATTTTTGATAACTTCCAATTTTCCTAGGTTCATGCTTCATACATTCCTCATTCTAATTATTAATGAATGCTTGCAGCTGTTTCTTCTCATTTTGAGTCATGCCACATCAGCAAGTGAAGATCCTGAAAGTTTTACCACATCCGCATTATTAAGGTCAACTCTACTTTGAGGCGGCAGCTCTTCCCCAGTTGTATTTTGAATGTCTCCCAACTTGAGGAGCTCATCTTCCAGCAGTATGCCAGACAATATTCCACAGCTATTCATAAGGTTTTCAGTGGCCAATTTTTTTAGAAGTAGATCACCAGGTCCCTCTTCCTAGTCAGAGTCTGGAAGCTCTCGGGAACCTGTCCACCACAGGTGACCCTACTGATATTTGAAATACAGGTAGCATAGCTTCCAGCATCACAGCAACATGCAAGCCACCACAGTTTAACAAACTGACAGATGAGTGGTGAGCACACCTATTATAATGTGCAAAATCCCAAACACTGACAATACCAAATGGTAGCAAGGATATGGAACAACAGGAACTTTCATTCGTTACTGGGTGGAATGCAAAATGGTACAGTCACTTGGAAGGTAGTCTGGCAAGTTTCTCACAAAGCTAAACATAGGCTTACTATACGATCAAGCAATCACACTTTTACGTATTTACCCAAATAAGTTGAAAACTTATGCCCACGTGAAAGCCTGCACATGGATGTTTACAGCAACTTTATTCATAATTTCCAAAAATTGGAAGCAGCCACTATGTTCTTCAATAGGTGAATGGCTAAATACACTGTGATACATCTATACAATGAAGTATGAGGGTAAGTAAAAAAGTATTGCTACAAAATCATAGAAACTATTATTAAACAAAAATATCAAAATGCGAAGCTGTTGTTTCTTGACGTATCCTTATTCATTTAGGTCTTTACACTTCTGAAGGCAGTGTTTCCACCTCTCCATCCCTTCCCCAAAGAATTCTGTGCTCTTCAATTTATATCACCTAAAAATGGTAGCTTTGGCATCCATGAGGGACTCGAATTGTGTTCCTTTTAAATGTCCTTTAAGCTTTGGGAACAAAAAAAGTTTGAAAGGACAAGATCAAGGCTGGAGGGTAGATGGGGTAAGGTTTCCTAGTGAAATTCTCCTAAGACAGCCCTTGCTACCCTCCAAGAATGAGCAGGTGCATTGTGATGAAAAAAATCCTCAGTGCAAATTTCCTAGCCTTTTTCTCACCAATGCAGTTTTCAATTTTCTTAAAACTTCTTCATAAGAAGCCCCCACGATCATCCTGTGTCCTCTGAGAAAATCTATCAAGAATACTTACTTGGAATCTCAAAAAACAGTTGCTATAATCTTCTGAGCTGTCTTCCCTCTCTTGGCTCATCTTTGAGGTCTTCCCAACCTTCCTTGAAATGCTTGATCCGTCTAAAAACTGTTGTTTTATGTTGGGCAACATTCCCATAAACTTGTTGTAAAGCTTCAATGATTTGGGAAGATGTCCACTTGGGTTTTGTTAAAAATTTGTTATTAGCCCTGACCTCAAAGTCATTTTTTCCCATAGCACAAGAAAGTATCCTCTTTTTTGAAGGCACCCTAATAGACTAAGATGAGTGTGTTACAGAGGGAACTTGTCTGCAGCAGTCAGTGATTGCAGAGACATGTTTGAACATGCTATGTTTGGGATAAACTTGTGCGTGTATGAACTGGAACCATAGTAACAATATTTTTTGGCTTATCCTCATATTATTCAGCAATAACATGAGCTACGGAACTACAAAAAGCCATGGAGGAAACTTAAATGCATATTGTTAAGTGAAAGAAGTCAGTCTACAGACACCACATTCTGTATGATTCTAACTATATAATATTCTAGAAAAGGCAAAAGTATAGAGACAGTAAAAAGATCAGTGATTGCCAAGGGTTCAGAAGCAGGGGGTGAATATTTGAAGCACAGGAGATTTTAAGAGCAGTGAAACCATTCAGCATAATTGTGATGGTTAAGATTGTGTGTCAACTTGGCTGAGTCATGATTCTCAGTGGTTTGGCAGTCTTATATGCTGTAATCACTTCCACAATGAGAATTGATATAATGTGATCACTCTCATGATGGGATCTGCTGTGAGTAGCCAATAAGTTGAAAGAGAGTTTCTTTGGGTGCATGGCCTGCATCAAACATAAACGAACATTCTGGCAAGGCTCGTGGGCTTTGCTCACTAAGGATCCTGCAGCTGGCTCCTGTTCATCTGACCTCTGGCTCATGGGACTTGAGTTACCAGCTCACCTGTGGTCTTGCCTACAGATCTGGGGATTGGTTGATCTTCACAGCCTGTGAGCAACAGCTCTCCTCTCTGACCTGCCAATCTTGGGTTTGCCAGCCCCTGCAGCTATGTCAGTCAGGAGAAGCCTCCAGCCTCACCTACAAACTTGGGACATTCCTGTCTCTACAACCGTGTGAGCCATTTCCTTGATATAAATCTCTCTATATACATATATTTATATGCTTTACTGGTTTTTCTTCCCTAGAGAACCCAACTAAGACAATAATACTGTAGTGGTGGACACATTATACTATGCAGTTGTCAAAACCCATATGATTGGACACCACAAAGCGTGAACCCTAATGTAAACTATGGACTTTAGTTAGTAATAATGCATCAATATTGGTTCACCAACTGTAACAAAATACCAGACTAATTAAAGATGGGAGAAACTCTGTGTGGGGGAAGAATGAATAAACAGAATCTTTCTACACATTCTGTGCAGTTTTTCTGTAAAGCTAAAACTGCTCTAAAAATAAAAGGTATTGAAAAACTTAAAATTCATTTAAAAACATTCCAGAGAGATGGAGCTCTGAATAATTTTATTTTAAAATGTGTGTATTTAATTTCAAAGTATTTGAAATGTGTTTTTTCCTTTTTAAAATATAATTTAAATAACTTGAGACATAACCACAGCATGTCCATTTTGTAAAGTAAAACTGTTAAGAAAAACCTTTAGCCGTCTTTAAAATACCAGGGAGTATGAAGCTCCCAGAAGCAGACCAAAACACTGAAATCTCTCTAGCACTGGCCATTTAATAAACTATTTATTTATCTATTTTACATTTTATTTTGTTGTTGTAACTGAGAATATACACAGAAAACATAGGCCAATTAAAGTTTCTGCATATACAATTCAGTGACATTAGTTACATTCTTTGAGTTGTGCATCTATTCTCACTCCCCTTTTCTGTGTTGTTCGTCCTTCATTAACATAAACTCACTGTTCCCTAAGATTCTTATCTTAATCTCTCGAGTTGCTGTTGTCACTTTGATTCCATATAGATAGTTCTTAAAAAAGCATCATGCTCAAGGCAGACATCTTTTATTAGTTAAGCTAAACAATTGTTTGGCTTTAAGAAGACTTCAGGGGGTATTTCTGGTTTAAGATTTAAAGATTATCTCGAGGCAATAATTTCAGGGGTTCGTTCAGCCTCCATGGATCCAGAAAGCCTGGATTCCATGAGAATTTGAAATTCTGTTCTGCATTTCCCCCTCTATAGAATCCTTGATCAAAATGATCAATGTAATGGCAGCCGGGCACAACTCAGTTCTTCAGGGCTGATGGCAAAGGAGGCAGTTGTTAGTGGAGGCAATTAGCCACACATCCCATAAATCCTCCCTCTATTCCTGACTTTACTTTTTCCTCTGTTGCTTCAAACAGAGACCAATTGTCATGCCCTGGATGGCCACTTGCAAGCTTTTAAGACCCCAGGACTCCAGGCACTATGCAATGAACTAGGGGGTAGAACAAAAGCACCAAACACATTAACTGTGATGTCCCATGAAATCATGTCCCTAAACCTCCAAAGTAGGAGGTCTTTGGTTGTACATAAGCATCCTCAGTGGCTACTTTTTTTATTGTTATTATTTTAAATAAATCTACCACACAATATTTTGCCAGTTCAACATTTTTCAATTGTGTAGCTTATTGACAACAATTAAAATAATCAGCTGTGTAACACTACCCTTAATCAATACACTTTTTCCATCACTACAATTGCCCCCCTCATTTCTGCCCCTGGTAACCACTAATAAACTTTGGTCTCTATACATTTGCCTTTTCTTGTCTTTTTATATAAGTAAGGTCATATAATATTTGCCCTTCTGTGACTGACTTATTTCATACAGCATAATGTCTTCAAGCTCCATCCATATTATAGCCTGTTTTGAGACTTTGTTTCTTCTACTGGCTGAACAGTATACCATTAAGTGTGTGTATCACATTTTGTTAATCCATTCATCTGTTCATGGGCCTTTAGGTTGTTTCCACCTTTGGCTATTATGAATAATGGCTGCAATGAAAATAGGTGTACAAGTCTCTGTTTGAGTCACTGCTTTGAAGTCTTTTGGGTCTATTTGTAGGAGTGGAATTGCTGAGTCATATAGTAGTTCTATTTTTAATTTTTTGAGGAACTGCTACATTATTTTCCACAATGGCTGTACCATTTTGCCTTCTAACCAGCAATGGATACGGATTCCAATTTTCCAATATCCTCTTCACCATTTGTTATTTTCCATTGTTGGTTGGTTTGATTTGCACCTATCTGATCGCTAATGACATTGAACATCTTTTCATGTGTTTGGTGGCCATTTGAATGTCCTCTTTTGTGAAATGTCTATTCAAGTCCTTTGCCATTTAGATTCAGTTATTTTTCTTTTTGTTGTTAAGTAGTTGAAGTTTTATCTATATTTTGATTACTAGATTCTTGTCAGGTATATGGTTTTTGAAGATATTCTCCCAGCCATTTGGTTGTCTTTTCACTTTTTTGGTAAAGTTTTTTGATGAATGAAAGTTTTTAATTTTTATTAACTATAAACAGTGTATTTACACATATTTATAATGCATTGCTTTTTCTCTCAGGAAGATTATGATAGCTTTAGTAGACTAGAAATATTTAATGCTAATATAAGTGGGATAACAAGATTGAGCATAGGCTTTTAATGGTATGTGTAAGCAATGTTATCTCCTAGCTCAAAGGAGGCACTATCATCCTTATACACTGGAGTAAACAAAGGAGATCTCATCAAGGAGGTATAAGATCTCTCTACTCCCGATTCCAGAGCAAATAAGATTCTTTCTTTAGGACTAGACTGCACTACTTTGTTTCTCTCATTTAACTCAAGGGAATTTTCTAGAAGTAGTTTCTTTCTTGAACAGTTAGCTCAGAGTCAGAAAACTACTGCCTGTTTTTGTATGACCTGCAAGCTAAGAATGATTATTACAGATGAACATTTATTATCAATTTGATAATAAAACAAACAAATAAAATAGTTATCGTATGGGTCTGTTCCTTCTCATGGCAACCCCATGTGTGTCAGAGTAGAACTGTGTTCCATAGGGTTTTCAATGGTTGATTTTCAGAAATAGATCAACAGATCTTTCTTTTGAGGCACCTCAAACCTCTGACCTTTCAGTTATTAGCAGAACACTTAACTGTTTGCGGCACCCAGGGACTCTGATTTGATGATAAACCATTGAGTTGATTCCAACTCATAGCAACCCTACAGGACACAGTAGTGTTTCCAAGGAGCATAGGTTTCCAGGGAGCGGCTGGTGGATTTGAACTACCAACTTTTTGGTTAGCAGCCATAGCTCTTAACTACTGTGCCACCAGGACTCCCCAGTTTGATGATAGGGAACACTAATTTTGAACCCCAATGTTATGGATTGAATTGTGTCCCAAAAGATGTGTGTCAGCTTGGTTAGATCATGATTCCTAGTATTGTACGGTTGTCCACCATTTTGTGATCTGATGTGATTATCCTATGTGTTGTAAATCTTGCTTCTATGATGTTAAAGAGGTAGGAGTAGAGGCAGTGATAACTGATGAGGCAGGACTCAATCTACAAGATTAGGTTGTATCTTTAGTCAATCTCTTTTGAGATATAAAAATCATATTATATACAGCGATTTACACCAAGAAAGAACAGCTGGGGTTGGAGTGTGTCCTTTGCACCCGGGATCCCCGCCCTTAGAAGTCCCTAGACCAGGGAAAGATTGATGACCAGGAGCTTCCCCCAGAGTGGACAGAGACAGAAAGCCTTCCCCTTGAGCTGGTGCCCTGAATTCAGACTTCTAGCCTCCTAAACTTTGAGAGAATAAATTTCTGCCACTTGTGGCATTTCTGTTATAGCAGCACTGGATAGATAAGACATTCGATTAAACAAAATGTTACTCCTTCAAAGTAGAATTTTTTTCTTTTCATTGGTACTACCAAAAAAGTTGTACTCAATTAGTATTTTTGTGAGTAAAAAAAAAAAAAATTGTGGACTTTGTTTTCTCTTTTCTTCTAAGAGCACCTACACAATATTCTTGATATTGCCTCTTAGCCTGCAAAGCCTAAAATATTTACTCCCTGTCTCTTTACAGAAAGAAAGTTTGTGTGCCCTTAATGTAGTTCATGCTAGATTTATGGTAGCACTTCTAGTCATCAAGCCTTTGCCTAAATTACAGATGTCTGTCCAGGAAAACGTTTGCTGCTTCTCATCTCTAAGTTTTCCATAGATTTTCTTTTTTTTGTTTTAGCTCTCTTCCCACAGAGAGACATCTCTTCCCATAAGCTTATTTTATAGACTCTCTTGAACTGTTTTGACAAGCATGGTATTAACTTGTTTGAAAACCCAGTTCTGTTTTAAATATTTTAGGATTATAGAGGCCTTACCAAAAAAATCCACAGACTCAATTTAGACAGAGCATTTTCTCACAGTGAACTCGAGGGGCCCCCAGATTCCTAAGAGCCTAGGAATGTTTAATCCAGATCTGGGTGCCAGGCACATGGGAGGGACCAGAGCAGGCTGTTCTTTGTCACTGCATTCACCTGATTTTTTCTAGGCCATTATGTTTGCCATAAAAGAGGCAAGAGCTTTGACTTCTGTATACAGATTTCATATACTGGTTAGCTTTTGCTCTCAGAAATATTTGAAAAATATATTCAGAAAACTCTGCAAAATAAAGACCCTTATAGTCCATAGAATGGTATCTCTCTGCCTTAGCAAATATACTTGAGTGATAATAATAGCAAAACAATAACAATGATAATAATTTTCTGAGCATTTACCATGTGACTGGTGTTTTCTTAACAACATGTTTATGACATAGGTATTAATATGATTCCCAGTGTATCAATGAGAAAATTAAATCTTAGAAAAGATGTGTAACTTGTCCAAGATCACACACAGTTACCAACTGGAAGAACTGTGTCACAAACCCAGGGTTGTTTGATACCAAGTCTGTGTTTTAACCACTCCACTAGATCACCTTCCTGTGCACCTATCCTACAAAAGCTAATTAAAGCAAGCATTAGAAAACAAGCTTATTTGCTCTTCATAATAGTTATAGGACTACGTATCTGCATCTGTCATGGATTGAATTGTGTCCCCCCAAAATATCTGTCAACTTGGCTAGGTCATGATTACCAGTATTGTGTGATTGTCTACCATTTTCTCATTTGATGTGATTTCCCTATGTGTTGTAAATCCCATCACTATGATGTAATAAGATGGATTAGCAGCAGTTATATTGATGAGGTCTACAAGATTAGATACTGCCTTAAGCCAATCTCTTTTGAGATATAAAAGACAGAAGCCAGCAGACAGACAGGGGGACCTCATAACACCAAGAAAGCAGCACCAGGAGCAGAGCACGTCCTTTTCACCTGAGGTTCCTGCACTGAGATGCTCCCAGACCAAAGGAAGACTGATGACAAGGACCTTTCTCCAGAGCCGACAGAGAAAGCATTCCCCTGGAGCTGACACCCTGAATTCGGACTTGTAGCTTACTAGACAGTGAGAGAATAAATTTCTCTTTGTTAAAGCCATCCACTTGTGGTACTTCTATTATAGCAGCACCAGATAACTAAGACAACATAATTAGTGAAAATTAAAATCATTGTGCCCAATGTTTAAACGATAAGCATCAGCATCGTCTCTCCTGAGAAAGAGCAAATAGATTCTTCTTCCTGCATTGTGTTGATTCACACCCCATCCCAGCATATTAGACAAGGCTGTAGTGCTGCTATTACACCTGACCCACATCATCATTTTCTCACAGGGCAAAAATGCCAACAAGCTTTCTGGTCAGGTATCCGTCTGACCTACCATTTGCCAGCGATGCATAAAGATTACTATTGGTTGTGGCTTATGGTGAGTTTTCTCTCAGAACCTTGTTATCTATTCATTAAATTTGTCCTCTGTTGGGCTTCCTTATATATTTCTGAACTTCAGTGGTAAAAAGGCACAATGAGTTTTTGGTCAGCAAACATCCCACACCTGATGGAAATTAGTTGATGAAAAATAATACACAGAGGAGGGGTCTGCCTCACTGTTCTCAGCTGTAACATAACCCCAGCTCGTGCCCATCCAATGCAGCCTGTTACATAAGCATGAAGACAGGCATTTTAATGTACACCTGAACGATTACGGGCCCTCAAGAAGAAATAAAAAGACAAGCAGTGTTTAATGTTTCCAATTAAGTGGGATTGTTCATTCTAATTACGGAGTAGAGAAATGTTAATTGATAACGGAAGTCTCACTTGCTTGGAAACAAATGAGCATATTGCTGTTTAAAGTCAGCAAGTTGAGCTCATGCATTTAATTCTGCTCTCACCCGAAATGTCACTACAGTGATTTAAAAAAAGGCATTTTTTAAAGCCTCAACTTTGAGTTATTTTGAAGAATAAATCGGGGAATATGGAAGCTGAAAAAAATAAGGTGATAACTTCTTAGCAGACCCTAAGAAGCTGCCATTTACCCTTTAGGCACAAGACTAGAAGTAGTTTCTTTTGAAAATGCAGCCAGGTCCTCCATTTCCCCAGAAAGAATACCTAAAGATACTCATATAGAAGATTCTTCAGGGACTAATTCCAGCTAGATCATCCTGCAGCAGAACTCAGGTCAGCAAGTCCGACAAACACACATAATGCTTTCAAACCAATTTTTAGTGTTCATCTCTTAAATATAAACACATAATCAAAGATCATTGGACACTTGAAGAAAGTCTCTTATATAAGAGAGAAAAAGTGATAAAAACAACCAACTTGGAAGAAACAGAAAATATGCCATGAACAGAAAACAAAAGTAAAAAAAAAAAAAGATAATATGTGATATGAGAAAAAATGCACTCATAGAAAACATGAAAGATTCCATAAAAAACATTTAGAGAAAAAAAAGAGTTCTTAACATGAGAGCAAAACACACAAAAAATATGAGTAAAAGAGGTAAAAAGCAATCTTGAGGAACTATACAAAATAGAGCAAATTGGAAAATGGATAAAAATAGAAAAAATAAATAGACTAAAGACCAATTCAGAAAGTTCAACATCTAAGTAACAGAATTCACAGAGAGAGATAATGAGGAAAATTGAAACAACAAAAAAAAAAGAAAACATTGTCAAATAATACTTCGAGAAAATTTCTCAGAGCTGAAACATGAATTTCTAGGAAGTAAGAGGTTTTTTCAAGAGGTTAACTAAGTAATGGATAAAAATCTACAACTAATGCATATTGATGTGAAAACTCAGGAAGCTGCGTGCAGTAAAATATCTTGTTTCCAGAAAGTAGAAAAAATGGTTTCAGACAAAAGCTCAAGTATCAGAACAGCATAATACTGCTTGTGTGGGTTTCTTAAGGAAAGAACTAGAAGGAGTTAAGCTAGAAGACTTGAAGGGAAAGCTTAGGATGAAACTGATTTATAAATGTACGCTCAAAATAGCCAGAAATGACATTTATTTAAATTCCTCAATTTTGAGAGCAAAGTGTTATCAGAGGGAATAAGGATTGTTAATCTATAAAACGTGTTGCATTTTTACAATCTCTTCATTGTCTTCTCTCTGCATATTACATTTACCAACACAGTATCTGGGATAGAATTGAATCTGCTTGAGGAAAGCAGACTGACCTACAAGGCAAAAAAAAAAATTCCTTACTTATGAAATGGTTATACTTGGATTCTTTTATACAAAATTAGCTTTAGGTATCAAAATGTTTCAGAAGGGAAGAGCCTGTTCTCCACCAGAATGTCTGCTTTGCTCCAGTGAGTGTTAAAAGGTATGTTTGTCCATGTGATGCTGCCTGGGACAGGTATTTAACTATAAACCAAGTAGTGGTTGATTCTCGTGTCAAACCCACCAGTGCTGACCAATGAATTCAATGGTTAAAAATGGTGTGTCAAAAAAGGAAGAATATTCTTCAAGGACTTCTTACTAGAGAATGATCACTTAAAAAATGTTCTCAGGAAAGAACAATAAAGAATAGAAAACATCAGAAACACAGCAGGGTGGAATAGAGTTGTAACAGTAAAAACAACCACAAAGGCTGCTATAGACAAGGAGCCAAATTTTGCCTCGTGAAAACGAGAAGGAGAAAACTCAGACCAGCAAGCTGATCCAGGAAACTCTTAGAGCATCCTTTAAACAGGCTAGTTCACACTTCAGAAATGTGAAAAACTTTAATGTTACATTCAAAACAGAGTTTCTCTGGGAGATTCTGGAGTCTTTCATTTAAATTCTCACACTGGGGACAAGTGTGCTTTCTGAGATGAATACTTATTGTGATTTTGGATTAAATAAATTTTGGACACTGCTCAAGTGTACATTTTGTCATGATGAGGAAAATAAGGAAGAAAAATAGGAAAAAGATGAAAGTGAGAGAAAGAAAGGGAAAAGAAAGGAAGGAAAAAATGAAGAAAGGAAGGGAGGGAGAAAAGACAGAAAAGGGAAGGGAAAAGGTAGGAGAAAGGAAGGAGGAAAGAGGAGAAAGGCGAGGAGAGAATGGTGATGACGATGATGAAGCCTCAGATGAGTCTCCGATGATGAAGCCTCAGATGAGTCTCCAGAGCCAGGGAAGCCTGACATCCCAGGCATTGTCTAAGCAACCCTGCTGTGTTTCCCTTGCCTGACAAAGTAATTTGAACCCAATTGTACAATGGAGATATAGCCTAGTGTCAAGGGCCACATTCCAGGGAAGATTAGCCTGGCCTTTCCATCTCAGTCCATTATTTATAATTCGTAAACGAAGGCCAAAGCAAATGCCATGAAGCAAAACCCTAGAGGGATGGGCAAGCCCCGTTGCTATGAAAGAAAGTGAATGCTGGGTCCAGACTTGCAAATGACGAATTGACACTATTTCCTGGTGTTGGTTACTAATTAGCTCCTCTGAACAATTGGCAGCCAACTATGGTTTTAAAGGATTGGTGTGAGCTTTTTTATTGTACCTAGTTGAAAAGAGGGGGAGAGCACCATGTTCGCTCAAGCCCTGAAGCAATCCTCAGGCCTCCCATATAAACAGGAACAGGCTGCTAATTTGTGCAAGTTGTAGCTGCGGAGACTTCATGTGAAAACGAAGTCCTAGAACGGGCAGGACCTGCGAGTCGGAATAGTTGATGTCAGTCCAATTCTAAGGAATTCGCCCAAAGAATGTCCAAAGAATGGGGCATATGTCGTGGATTGTTGACCATTCTATGTTGGGTTCCCTTTTTACTTGTTCTAAAAAGTTGTTTTGTTTTTTCTTTTAATATTATCAACTTCATATAATTTCAGTCACTTCATGTGTTTGCTGTTGCTTTTAATCACACAGGTTTGTAGCATCGCTTTTCAGTCCCTTCATCTTTGAAAAATACCCCCTTCTTTTGTGAAATTACTCTTCTCCCCTTCACTACACATCCTGCTTCAAAATGTTCCTAATAGAAGCCACATTTTTAAAATAACGTGCTTCCTGATGATGAGTCATGAGCCATGGAAGCATATGATTCTATTCATAAAACCTTCAAACTCCAGCCTCAGTAACTGGCTCAGGAATGAACAAATGAGTCAAGCTGGTCAATCACACTACTTCCCTGGAATTTTCAAATTGAGTTGAGAGAAGGAAGAGCCCTTTCCCCTCTTGTCGGAAAGTTTAGAGATAGGAAGTTGGAGCTGCCTGAATCCTATGAAGAGATGAGATTGAAGTTTAACCCAGTGAGAGAACCAAAGATGAGAGACATTGAGAATTCTGACTGCAAATAAGCCCATGTACCCATTTCTCTCTGGTCTTGTATGGCTACGTGGGTCAGTAAATTCTCCAAACTGCTTAAATTAGACATATTTCACTTTCATTCCAAAGAGTTTTGACTCTGTAAGGCCAAGGCACCAGATTTTACTCTTAACTATTTTAAAACACAGACCAATTTCAGATTTGGGGTATTTATAATTAGCATGGAGCCCTGGTGGCACAGTGGTTAAGAGTTACAGCTGCTAACCAAAAGGTCAGCAGTTCAAATCTACCAGCCACTCCTTGGAAATCCTATGGGGAAGCTCTATTCTGTCCTATAGGGTTTCTACCAGTCAGGATCCATTCAACAGCAACGGGTTTGGTTTTGGTTTTGATATAATTAGCATGGTTATCATGGAATCTTATTAACTGATTTGTTACCTTGTAACAGAAATTTTTTTTTTAACAGAAATGTGTAAAGTATAACCATTACATTATTTAAAGATGTCCTGTGATTGAAATCACAGTCAATTGCTTAATCGATTTAAATTTATTCGAGTAACTAGATCCAGTTGTGACTAATAGTATTTTCTATGAAATTATAACTCACACTCAGTAACTGTGATGACTGCAAATATCAATGTTCTTCCCTCCACCATATGAATTTCTATTTAGTAGCTCCAACTTTTGGACAAGTCTAGTTATATTATATATAATTAAGGTTAATTAAGCCTCCAAAAATAGTTCATGCCCAAGAACATTTTTTGAATAAGAGTATTGTTCTTAGAAAAGATTTTATTTCTCCAATGTTGTGGGAAACCTTGGTGGCATAGAGGCTAAGTGCTACAGCTGCTAAACAAAAGGCTGGCAGTTTGAACCCACCAGCTGCTCCTTGGAAACTTTATGGAGCAGTTCTACTCTGTCCTACAAGGTCACTAGAGTCCAAATCAACTCGAGGGCACTGGGTTTGGTTTTGGCTTATGGCACTGGGTTTGGTTTTGGTTTTTAATGTTGTCGTGGAACCCGGGTGGCATAGTAGTTAAGAGCTCAGCTGCTAACCAAAAGGTCAACAGTTTGAATCCACGAAGCCCTGTGGGGCAGTTCTACTCTGTCCTATAGGGTCACTATGACCTGGAATTGACTCAATGGCAACAGGTTTGTTTTTTTTTTTTAAATGTTGTTGTAATAAATCTGTTTCCCAAACCTCAGCAACAGCAACAATGACAAAACCTTTAAAAGATAAACATTTTTGTGGAATATAGTGTTGGCTAGAATAATTTTGTTTAAAATATTATATAAATAATGCCACAACTAGCTATGCATTGTTTTATGTACAACTTTTGAACCATGGCACAATGAAGAGTCTACAAAGCTACAAAATTTATAACATTCAAGTAGTCACATTTTAATGTAGTAAATGATATGTTCTTTTAATGGAACCAAGTAACTATCAAGAACTGAAATATGGTGCTGAAAGCTGTAGGTTCTTTTGTTTTGTCATGTATGTGCTGCACCTGTGCCATGGTTGACTCAATTCTCACACCATTGTTATCTCTTTGAAACGTTTATTTGTAAAGCGTGTGTAATCATATGGATTTCATTTGACCCAAAGCTTTATTTTCATAATTTATGGATTGAATTGTGTCCCCCCCAAAATGTGTGTTGTAAATCCTAACCCTGTGACTTGACGGCACTGGGATACCTGTGGTTATAATCCCATTTGGGACTGGGTTTTCTTTGTTATGTTAATAAGGCAGCATCCGTGTAGGGTTGTTTTAAATCAATCTCTTTTGAAATATAAAAGAGCGGATTAAGCAAGCAAGCAAGAGCAAAGCGAGGGGAGGTTGTGTGCCACAGGATCGCCAAGGAACGCAGGCTCAGAACCTGAAAAGAAACCAAGACCTTCTCCGAAAGCTTACAGAGAGAAAGCCTTCCCCTAAAGCCAATGCCCTGAATTCCAACTTCTACTCTCCCAACCTGTGATAAAATAAATTTCTGTTAGTTAAAGCCACTCATTTGTGGTGTTTCTGTTATAGCCACACTAGATAACTAAGACAAGGATAAGCTCATTCTCCTCTCTTATCATTAGCCTTGAAATACGTAGTGCAGAATAGAGTCATTCTCATGAGGTTAAAAACACAATTAAGAAGCTAGTTTATTCTATAAAAATGTATATCAATTGTGGATTATGCCTACAAAGGTGTCTTTTTCTTTATAACTGTAAAAAAAATTCACAAAGATGAACTTGTGGGACAATTATGGTCATTTTGGTTTTAAAACAATGTAAAACGATTAAGTATAAAACATTTTGGATAGGTTATTATTCTGTAATGACATTACAAACACACATGAAAAGGTGCACTTCAAATTACGGGTTAGAAAATGACAGTAAATATGTCGAATATTGTTTTTAGATTATTGGCAAAGTGAGAACACGTAAACTTTCATTTCTGGCCATGGTGATGTAATTGGGACCAGAATTATCTTTCTGCTATAAATAAGTAGAAACTTGAAAAAATGTGGAATGACGCTGTTTCTAGACATTGAACCAAAAAACAGCACAGAAAAACCATCTCCGACAGAAGGGAAAGAAGCAAGGTCACTGTACGATTGCCCCAGATTTCTACTGCGTGTCACTTTCCAGATTGCAGCAGGTGAAGGGAGATCACAAAAAGGTCTGACAGTCTCACCAATCTTGGAAGAAGAAGAAAAAGAAAAAGAAAAAAAAAAAAAAACGAACAATGCTGGAAGATTTATACTAACTAAATCAAGATTTACTATAAAGCTGCTGAAACCAATATTGTATAATACAAAAGGACAAATACTGTATGATCCCATTTATATGAAATATCTAGAATAGCCAAACGCACAGAAGCCAAAGTTTGCTAATGGTCACAGGGAGGAAGGAAAGAAAAAGCGATAGTTACAGCTTTAAGGATGCTGAGTTTCTATTAAGGGTAAGGACAAAATTTTGAAATAGTGGTGATGGTTCCACAAAATGGTGAACATGATTAATATCACTGAATTATACATTTAAAAGTGGTTGAAATGGCAAATGTCTTGTTATATATTTTTCGACCACAGTAAAAAAACAAAAAACAACAACAAAAAAACACTGTGTGATAATACTGGTATAAGGATACATCAGTAGATCACCGGAACCTAACACACATAACCAAAACCAAACCCACTGCCGTCGAGTCGATTCCAACTTATAGTGACCCTACAGGACAGAGTAGAACTGCCCCAAATGGTTTCCAAGGAGCACCTGGTGGATTTGAACTGCTGACCTTTTGGTTAAGAACTGTAGCACTTAACCACTACTCCACCAGGGTTCCCCTAACACACATGCTCAGTTATTTATTTTAAAGGGTTCCTTTATTCTTGGAGAATATTTTTATTGGTTATAGAATTCTTGATGGACACTTATTTTCATTCAGTACTTTAAAGAGGATGGTACACCGTCTTCTGGCCTTTGTGGCTTCTCATGAGAAGTTTGCTGGTATTCAATTTATTGTTCCTGTCTATGTAATGTCAATTTTCTTGACACTTTTCAAGATTCTCAGCAGGCTGCTGATGATGTTCCTATGCATGGTTCTCTTTGATTTTGTTGTGTTCTGTAAGTTTCTTGAATCAATAAATTTATATCTTTCATCAAATTTGGGAAGTTTTTAGCCATTTCTTTTTTAATTTTTTTTTCTTGTCCTTTCTGTTTTCTCTTTCTGGGGCTTAAATTATCTGTATAATTGACTTTTAGGAAATTTCCCATAATTCTCTGAGTGTCTGTTTATTTAATTTGTTCAATCTTTCCCCCCTCCCCTTCTGTTCTTCAGACTGTAATTTCTGTTAGTCTATCTTCACTTACTCTTTCCTCTCTTATCCCCGTTTTATTACTAAACCTATCCAGTGAATTTATTGTTAGATAACGTATGATTTATTTTAAAATTTTACGTTTGGTTATTTTTTAAAGTTTATATATCTTTGCTGATGTCTCCTATCTTTTAGTGTATTGTGAGCACATTTGCTTTTATGTCATTAAGTAGAGTTAAAATAGCTGTTTTAAAGCCTTTGTCTGAAAGGCAAGGTTATGGAAGCTCCATAGACACATACAACCTTCCTGAGGGACCGAATTGCTGGGCTGAGGGCTGTGGGGACCATGGTCTCGGGGAACACCAAGATCAATTGGCATAACATAAGTCATAAAGAAAATGTTCTACATTCTACTTTGGTGGGTAGCATCTGGGGTCTTAAAAGCCTGTGAGTGGCCATCTAGGATAAATTACTGGTCTCACCTCTTCGGGAGCAAGAAAGAATGAAGAAAACTAAAGATACAGGAGAAAGATGAGTCCAAAGGACTAATGGACTACATCTACCATGGCCTCCACCAGACTGAGTCCAGTTCAACTAGATGATGCCTGGCTACCACCACTGACTGCTCTGACAGGGATCACAATAGAGGGTCCCAGAGAGAGCTGGAGAAAAATGTAAAACAAAAATCTAATTCAAAAAGAAAGACCAGACTTGCTGGCCTGACAGAGACTGGAGAAACCCTGAGAGTATGGCCCCCGGACACCCTCTCTGCTCAGTGGTGAAGTCACTCCTGAGGTTCACCCTTCAGCCAAAGATTGGACAGGCAAAAAAAAAACAACACGAGACTAAAGGGGCATGCCAGCCCAGGGAAAGGGACTAGGAGGCAGGAGGGAACAGGAAAGCTGGTAATAGAGAACCCAAGGTTGAAAAGGGAGAGTATTGACATGTTGTGGGATTGTTAACCAATGTCGTAGGACGATGTGTGTATTGACTGTTTAATTAGGAACTAGTTTATTCTGTAAACCTTCATCTAAAGTACAATTAAAAAAAAAAAAAAAGAAGTCCTTGTCTGATAATTTTTATCTTGGAATCGACATGTGTTCTTTTCCTTAAGGTGGGATCACATTTTCCTGGCTCTTTCGATGTCAAGTAATTTCTAGTATATCTGGTAATTGTGAGTGTTATGTTGTATGGATTCCAAATTAGTATACATGGCTCTGGAGAGTGTTGGTATTTTTATTTTATCATCCAGTTAACTTGGTTAGACAGAAATCTGAGCAGCAGCAGCTGAGATTTCTGTTCAATTCTTTAAGACTTAGTTGTAAATTGTTTGTAGTTTGCCCCACACAGAAGTGCTTCCGGGAACAACACAGACTTATGGGGAATTTATGCATGAAATTAGGTACCTTTGATTTGCACTGGGCTGCTAACCTAAAAGTTGGTGGTTCAAACCCACAGAGTGGCAACACAGAAGAAAGGGCTGGAGATTTGCTATGTAAAGATTACAGCCAGGAAACCCATATGGAGCAATTCTATGAGTCAGAATCAGCTCAACAACAATTTTTTTTTTTTTTAATTATCTTTTCTGGAGTTTCTCCCTCCATCTTCAAAAGCTATGGTTGCTCCAAGACTCTTTCCTCTGGTTCCAGAAAGATAGTGAAATTTTCTATCAGAATTTTAGACACTTGATACCACAACTAAGGGCAAGACTGCAATACCTTTAATGTAGAGGAAAAAAAATTAAAAACTCATTCTTCTGGCTGATTGCTCCAAGTTTTGACCCCTCTGGAAAAATTGTCTGCGTTTGTTCAGTCTCCTGAGTCTTCAGGTATTTGCTTCTTTTGTTGTTATTGTTCTTATTACAGATTTTATGGCTGTTACTTATGGAGAAATGAGTTTTTTAGATACTCACATCACCATGTCAATTGACAATCTATTAGTTTATGTTGAAAAAAAGACCAGGGAAATTTTTGCTTCCTTTTTATGTTTGTAACATATTAAAATTGGGACTCTTTTGGAAGGTTCTTTTTTCTTATGTTTGGAAAAGAACTAGCAAATGTGTCTACCTGCAAAGCTTGAGGCATTTTCCTGATTCTTCAAATGAAATATGAAGACTGGTAATATGAGTTCTATGACCTGAAGTAGAAGGACAAGATTGTGTATGAACTGTAGATGGACCAAAAAAACCATACTTCTGTTGCTTTGTTGCTCTCTGGGTCTCACCTGGCTTACAATTTTTCTTGAATCTCTTTCTTTCTCAAATCTTCATTTTAATATTTCTTGATGGTGCCAGTGACAGTCCAGCCAAACATATTGTCTTTCTTGCCAGGCGTTCTTCTGCTATCACAGGCCATGTTCCAGAAAACCCAATTCTTTCTTCAACATCATGAATGTAGCTGACTCTTTCATTCTCGCATCTTCCCACCTTTCTTTAAAATCACTGTCACCTGGAGGAGACTCAAATCCACAGTGCCCTGAAATCCCTTAATTTTTTTTTTATTCAGGGCCTTAAATTCTCTGTCTTATCCATTCCAATTTCTTCTCCTTCTTCTTTTGCAGTTAATTATAAGAATCTGAATAAATGAGTAGTCATGAATTTGATGAATATTTTTAAGATTTCTAACTGCCTTTTGCTCTGTGTTTATTAGAAATCTTCCTCTTCACTGAAAGTGCTCCATCAGAAAACTGATGACACTCTATCAGGGATATTTTAGAAGAGATTCCTGCAGTGATGTAAAGTTGGATTTGATGTCTCCAGGGTCACTTTCAACTGGCAGACATAGTATCCTCTGCACCATATCTTTCTCACATCAGTCCTGAAAGGGGCAATTGTTTTTATTCAACTCTGCATTTTAGAACTAAAAAATCCTTTGAATAAATAGACATTATTTAGAGGATTCAATGATACTCTTTTTCATACTATTCTAAAATCACAAAATTAAAGAAATCCATGTTATAATAAGGGGTTGATTTACTGCTTCACTGCACAAGAAATCTGCCATTAACCTAACAGAGGCTCCACACAGAAAAATCACTCTGTAAGGGAAGAAGCCAAAAAGAAAATTAGCCGTTGCTGAAAGAGAACTTATTATGGCTGATTTGATGAGATTAATGACATTTTCCTTTCTTTACAGTATTGTAAAACCTAAATATTTTAATAGACTTTGTTTCCTTGCCTGGGGCAGAAAGATTACATTGCTCTAGGCTCTTTGTAAATTTTAGTGCATATGTGATATAGCATTTTGATTCTCAAACTTTACTGAGTTTAGGGAACTTTATTTCTCTGATCAGAAGCTGTGAAGCGAAAGCCACTCAGGGCTCCAGAACCTTCTGCCAACCACTGGCCTTCATGAAAGTTCACACTGCCAAGTGGACAGAGACTGATTATTTTTTAGTTCCCAATTTCTGAGCCCTGCACTGTAGGTTAGACGAGCCCATAAAGTTGACTTTGTGTATACAGTACACTGAAACGGCATAATCAACACATTTTTCTTCCTGCATATGGCAGCAGAAAAGAAGAACATGCCCTATTAATTGATCCGCTGAAACCTTCGTCCACAGGGAAATAAATCTTTCAACCCTTGAGTTACAAGGGCTGTAGTTTTCCTAGGGCAATGAAGATCTTTTAATTTGCTTTTCTATGTAAAGCCAAACCTTAGTTTTCAGTACTCCCATACATCCAGGAACATTAGAACTCATTCTTACTCACCTACTATTTTAATAATTACACTTTCTACTATTCGATTCTACTATTTTAATAATTATTACTTCTTCTAATATTAGATTCTCCTACTTCACACACCCAATAATAATCTCATTCAGCAAAACAGAACAAGTAGACAAATTAAGGATAAATAGTCTGGTTTCATACAGCCATTCTTCGGCCTTACCCAACGCATTTATTACTCAACCAGCATCATCTGAAAAACAATTGAGAATTCAATTATTAATAAATGAAAAAGATGCCTGTGGCTGATTGAATTGTCATGCCTTAATTCTTCACCTATCTTTTATCATGCAACTTTGCAGGTCTTCCCACAAAAGGTGAGCTATGCTTTTCTCCCGCCTTGGGCTTGACCATTTGTCATGCGTTGGCCAAGGGATATGAGTGAATGTGACCAAAGGCAAAGAAAGCAATTGCATGAATGGAGTTGCTCTATTTGCACTTCTGCCATCACTAAGAAAAGAACATGTGGCTATCCCTCTGGTCCAATGAGATGAGATACATGTGGGGAGAGCTACATGACTAACCTGCAACTTGGAGCAGAAATTCAAGCTAGATCAGCTGGTCCTCAACTGAGCCAAAGACTCATGAGCAAGCTCAGCTGATATCAGCAAAGTGGTCCCAATCATTTTGTTCAGAGACAGAATGGTGAAGAATTGTAAGAAAAAAAAAATGTATACAAGTTTGTGATGTTACATTATAGAGAATATATGATTGACACAGTATACTTTCATAATAAAAATAGCTATTACAAGCTCACATTTATTAAAGTTTTGCCATTAACTAATAGTGGATCTTCTTAATGCCCTTTTCAGAAATTCATTTACCTTTATCATCCATAATTTGAAAAATGTGATCATAAAGTGAAACATAAAATTTTGGGTGCATAAAAAGATAAAGCCTCAGTTATTTAGAAAATTAAAAGGCCCAGAATAACTTGTTTTCCTGGAGTAAAAATTGTATGAATAGCAGAGGAACATTGTCTGATATAGTGCTGGAAGATGAGCCCCTCAGAACAGAAGGCACTCAAAATACAACTGGGGAAGAGCTGACTCCTCAAAGTAGAGTCAATCTTAAGGACTTGAACGAGTCAAGCTTTCAAGACCTTCATTTTGCTGATGTAGAATGACTCAAAATGAGAAGAAACAGCTGCAAACATCCATTGATAATGGGAACCTGAAGTGTACAAAGTATGAATCTAGGAAAATTGGAAGTCATTAAAAATGAAATAGGATGCATAAAGATCGATGTACTAGGCATTAGTGAGCTGAAATGGGCTGGTATTTACCATTTTGAATCAGACAATCATATGGTCTAGTATGCCAAAAAAAAAAAATTGAAGAGAAGTGGCTTCTCATTCATCGTCAAAAAGAACATTTCAAGATCTATCCTAAAGTACAGCACTGGCAGTGATAGGATAATATTCATATGCCTACAAAGAAGACCAGTAATATGACTATTATTCAAATTTGTACACTAACTGCTAATGCCAAAGAAGAGGAAATTGGAGATTCTTACCAACTTCTGCAGTCTGAAATTGATCAAGCATGCAATCAAGATGCATTGTTAATTACTGGTGATTGGAATGCAAAAGTTGGAAACGAAGAAGAAGGATCACTAGTTGGAAAATATAGCCTTGGTGATAGAAATGACACTGAAGATTACGTGACAGAATTTTGCAAGACCAATGACTTCTTCATTACAAATACCTTTTTTCAGCAACATAAACGGCAACCATACATGTGGACTTCACCAGACAGAAAACACAGGAATCAAATTGGCTACAATCTGTGAAAAGAGATGATGAAAAACTCAATATCATCAATCAGAACAATGCCAAGGGCTGACTGCAGAACAGACCATCAATTGTTCCTATGCAAGTTCAAGCTGAAGCTGAAGAAAAAAAAAAACAAATCCACAAGAGTCAAAATAAGACCCTGACTATATCCCACCTGAATTTGGAGACCATCTCAAGAATATATTTGACACATTGAGCACTGATGACCAAAGACCAGATGAGTTGTGGAAGACCTCAAGGACATCATACATGAAGAAAGCAAAAGGTCATTAAAAGAGAGAAAAGACCAAAATGGATGTCAGAAGAGACTCTGAAACTTCCCCTTGATTGTGGAGTAGCTAAAGGAAGTGGGGGAAGTGAAGAAATAAAAGAGCTGAACAGAAGATTTCAAACGGCAGCTCAAAAAAGACAAATTAAACTGTTATAATGAAATGTGCAAAGACCTAGAGTTAGAAAACCAAAAAGGAAGAACACACTCAGCATTTCTCAAGCTGAAGGAACTGAAGAAAAAATTCAAGCCTCAAGTTGCAGTTTTGAAGGATTCTATGTGCAAAATATTGAGTGACACAGGGAGCATCAAAAGCAGATGGAAGGAATACACAGAAGTCACTGTACCAAAAAGAACTGGTTGACATCCAACTATTTCAGGAGGTACCATGTGATCAAGAACCAATGGTATTGAAGGAAGAAGTACAACCTACACTGGAAGCATTGACCAAAAACCATGCACCAGGAATTGAATGGATACTAATTGAGATGTTGCAACAAAGAGATGCAATGCTAGAGGTGCTCACTCATCTATGCCAAGAAATTTGGAAGACAGCTACCTGACCAACCAACTGGAAGAGACCCATATTTGTTCCCATTCCAAAGAAAGGTGATCCAAGAGAATGCAGAAATTATCAAACAACATCATTACTACCAACACAAGTAAAATTGTGCTAAAGATCGTTCAAAAGCATTTGCAGAGTACCTTGTCAGGGAACTGACAGAAGTTCAATCTGGATACAGAAGGAGACGTGGAATGAAGAATATCATTGCTGATGTCAGACCGATCTTGGCTGAAAGCAGAGAATACCAGAAAGTTGTTTACCTATGTTTCATTGACTATGCAAAGGCATTGGACTGTGTGAATCATAACAAATTCTGGATAACACTGCAAAGAGTGGGAATTCCAAACCAATTGTGCTCATGAGGAACCTGTACATAAAATAAGAAGCGGTCATTTGAACAGAGCAAGGGGGTGCTGCCTGGTTTAAAATCAAGAAAAGTGTGTGTCCAGGTTGTACTCTTTCACCATACTTATTCAATCTGTATGTTGAGCAAATAATCTGAGATGCTGGACTATATGAAAAAGAACATGGCATCAGGGTTGGTGAAAGACTCATTAACAACCTGCAATATGTAGATGACACAACCTTGCTTGATGAAAGTGAAGAGGACTTGAAGCACTTACTGATGAAGATCAAAGATCATAGCCTTCATTACAGATTACACCTCAACATAAAACAAAAATCCTCACAACTGGACCAATAAGCAACCTCATGATAAATGGAGAAAAGATTGACATTGCCAAGGGTTTCATTTTACTTGGATCCACAATCAACACTCATGGAAGCAGCAGTCAGGAAATCAAACGATATATTGCATTGGCAAATTTGCTGCAAAAGACCTCTTAAAAGTATTAAAAAGCAAAAGTGTCACTTTGAGGACTAAGGTGTGCCTGACCTAATCCATGATATTTTCAATCACCTCATATGCATGTGAAAGCTGGACAGTGAAAAAGGAAGACTGAAGAAGAATTGATGCCTTTGAATTATGGCGTTGGCGAAGAATAGAGAATATACAATGGACTGCCAGGGGAACGAATAAGTCTTCTTGGAAGAAATACATCTACAGTGCTCCTTGGAAACGAGGATAGTGACACTTCGTCTCACATACTTTGGACATGTTATCAGGAAGAATCAGTCCCTGGAGAAGGGCATCATCATGCTTGGTAAAGCAGAGGGTCAGTGAAAAAGAAGAAGACCCTTAAGAGATAGATGGATTGACACAGTGGCTGCAACAATGGGTTCAAACAGCAACTATTGTGAGGATGGCACAGGACCAGGCAGTGTTTCATTCTGTTGTACATAGAGTTATTGTGAGCTGGAACCGACTTGATGGCGTCTAACAACAAGAACGCATATCATTAACCTTGCACTGGAAAATAATTAAAGAATTCATTTTTTATTATTATTTTAAAATCCTAGAAACATTTGATTAAGGCTATGAGAAATAGCAATATGTGTCTAAACAAGGTACCTCATTCACCTGAAAAGTTTAACACATTGCATTTCATATAGACCCTCACAAGATCCAGTGTGGCACTGGAAGGAAGATATGTTTATTTTAACTTATGGGGGTCTCAAGAAGAAGTGCTAATTTAGATAAAAATATCTTTGATTTAGTGCTTGTCAGCACTAATTTTCTATAACATTTGTCAGTTAACAGAACTAGCTCTTAAATAGTATTGCTTTTAACCCATCAAAGAAAGCTTAAAGCTGAACACAGAAAGAACCATTTTAGAAGTGTTAATAGAAAACTTGAACCTTTATTCCCTAAGGACTTTTTCTGCCACCAGAGCCATCAAATACGGCAATTTAGCTATGTTCTTAAATGGAAGACGAAGAGAAGTTTCAAGAGGGAGAAGTAAGGTCTGATGTAGGTTCATACTTGTCTGGGCATGCCTTGAAGCCTGGCAGTTTGAAGCCTTGGTGTCTGAGGTACCACAATGTCAGAGAGCAAAGAACTAACTCCAGGAGCAGAGAAAAGGACAGTGCACAAGCTTCTGGACAAGCATCATCAAAGACTAAGGATGAGTGTGGTGGGGAAGAGGTGATTTTGAGATCAGCGAATTGTTTGCCAGGATGATTGGCTTCACTGTGCACTCCATTGCCTCCCTAGGAACTTACAGTAGAACCTTGGAAAGAGAATTGTACCCCACAAAAAAATAAGAGTGGTATTCTAAGATCATCATGAGACTGAGAATATAAGGCAACATTTTCTGGCCTGTGTCGTAAAATATAACACAAGTAAAGGCAAAGATATTTTTCCTTGTTACTGAGGCGACATTGGGAATACAGAAGGAATTTGTGGAGAAGAATCACAGCAGCTTGAGTGACAAGCTACAGTGGTTTTAGCCTGGAAGTCACAAGATCAGAATGTGGATAAAATAGGGCCATAGTGGCTTGTTATTGAGCTATATAGCAGCATCACGAGCCAAAGCAAAGAAAGAAGGTTAGACATGAGCCGCCACATCAGAAGGGCATCCCAACAATTAGTCCATACACCGTAGGAAAAAGGATACCAACCCTCCCCCTCCCCCCCCAAAAATGTCAAGTCCATTCCGACTCATAGCAACCCTACAGGACAGAGGCGAACTGCCCCGTAGGGTTTCCAAGGCTGTAATCTTTACAGAAACAGACTGCCACATCTTTATCCCTTGGAGCGGCTGGTTTGTTTTGAACCGCCAACCTTTTGGTTAGCAGTTGAGCACTTAACTACTTTGTCACCAGGGCTCCTTGACGGAAAGAATACAAATGAAAATCAGCCTTAGCCAAGAACTTGGGAGCACTCGTATTTGTTTATAAGGTACACCCTGGGAACACCCTAAGTGAGTTATAAAGTATTAGGCAGAGCCTGAATTTAAAATTTCAGTAAAGAAAGAAAATTTCAGTAGATGGGGATTAAATCAGCAAAATATACTGTTAATATGACCTTAGTGTACCCCAAGGTTGATGTAGCCTGAGAGAAATGTGTTGTTGTTAGTTGCCATCAAGTTGATTCCGACTCACAGATTACACAAATATAAGGCATTTACAGAAATAAGGCATTTTAAATGGCTTTATTTCCGTTGTTTCTAGTCTTCAATGCAGGCATTTCTTTTGTATATTTACTAGGGTAAGCATTAAAAGTAAAGCTCTTGGACATCCAGTGTGGACAAGATTGTGTTGACCTGTTTTTTCCTGCTTCTACCTGTTAAACAAATATAAACCCTAGAAATGCCAAGAACCAAACAAATAAATCTGAAAGGAGGTAAGTAGAGGTGAGCTGGTCTGGGACCCCTGACTGGGGTGGCATGGCATATTGTGCCTCCCCAGCCAGTGGGAGAAACCCACACAAGCATTTCCTGATTCTCAATCTAGCAACAGAAGGGAATCCAGTAGGTTCATTCCTCTCCTGGATCTGACACCACGAGCAAGGGGTTGATGAGAGACCACCAAAAAATTAAGTGGTAAGAGGAAGTACTCTTATTCCCTAAAAAGGTCTGAAACTTCCCTTTTCTGCAGAGAGATTCTGAGGTGTGTGGGCTACACTGGCAGAAGAAAGACCTAGCTACAGCAGGTGGCTAGGTCCAGGAAGTGGATTCTACCAATGTCAATTGTATGGTTGTACTATCATGCTATAAACCAAAACCAAACCCGTTGCCTTTGAGTTCATTCCAATTCATAGCAGCCCTATAGGACAGAGAGGAACTGCGTTACAGCATTTCCAAGGAGCAGCTGGTGGATTCGAACTGCCGACCTTCTGGTTAGCAGACAAGCTCTTAACCACTGTACCACCAGGGCTCCAATAGTTTTGCAACGTGTTACCATTGAGGGAAACAGGGCAAAGTATACAAGAATTCTCTCTGTATTATTTCTTACAACAGCATGTGAGTCTATAATATCTCAAAAATTTTCAGTTAAAAACCAAACAAAACAAAGTACATCTCTCTTAGCTGGTTAGTTTAATAAATCTAATTGTTCCTACTTTTTTAATTTCAGTAAATAGAAAATAATAAATATACATGACAATATATTTTTGAGAGATTTTCTTAAGAATGAATGATGAATGTATGATTTGATGAATATTTTGTTATAATTTCAGACGTGAAAAATAACCACAACCCATGTACATACATTTTGTCCAAATATATACTACACATTTTCATTAACGTGCATTGCCATATTTTATTATGAAAATATTTATATAGGCAATACAATATAGGCAAAAATAATAGGCAATTACAAATGAAAGTTCTATGAAAACAACTTTAACTGAGAACATCAGTTACTATCAGAAAATACCCACTTTGGCACTTGAAGGCTTGTACTGAAGGTCAGAGCATTAGGTGAGAAGGTTTGAGAGTCTTGCATTAATTTAAAAGAAAAAGTGGAAGTGATTTTGGTATTTTATATTAAATTAAACATTTCAAGTTTAAGAGGAAATCCCCCATGTCTATGGTTACCAAAAAGTTTTTATTGCTTATTGATTTTACATCTTGAAAAATACAATTTTATTCCCATATTCCTCTACTTTGAAACTCTTACTGTTTAGTCAAGGATTTACTCATCTGGGTATTTTCACTGGGAGGAATCTGAGTTTGAAGTGCAATTCTTCATTCCAAATACCAGGGAAAGGCCGTGCTTGGATATAGTTGCTGTCGTCCGTCTCCATTGAGCAGGAAAGGATTGCCAAGATTAATGACTTCTCCTTACTGGGAAGGCAATTTTGCAGCAGTGTCAGAACAATTTTTCTGCAAAGTTCTGTTTGTAAACCTGTATACCTTTTTCCCATCTGAACAAGTTTTGTTTATTTGTGAATGCTCTGGCTTTCATAAATTTCTGAGATTTTCCACCATCCCACCCCACAGAATCATTGCCAAGGTCATTCAAAATCATGCTCTCAATTTATCACATTCTCAGCCCTGTTTGTTAGCAACCATGTCTAGGTCATGCCCCTGGAATCACAATTACACTGATTCCTAGTGTAATTATTTTCTTTGCACCCTAACACTTGTCTTCTCTCACTATCACATGAGGAATTTCAGTCTTCATATGGATAAAGAATAGCCGCTGCAAAATTCTAAGAAGAAACACTCAGATAGGTAGAAGTTAGACAAAATATTCACAATATCAATAAACAAAGAACACTTATAGCTCAATTATAAGACAAACAGCCCAATAAAATATGGGTAAAGGATGTGCATAAATATTACAAAAAGTGTACTAATTTTCAATAAGCACATGAATAAGAGCTCAACAGTATCAGTCATTAGATAAATGCAAATTAAAATGGGAGTGAAATACCACCGCACACCTACCAGAATTGCTAAAATTGAAAAGACTGACATGTCAAATGTTAGCAAAAATATGGAGCAACTGAAACTCATACATTGCTGATAGGAATGTACAATGGTAAAATGGAAAAGTCTGCCAATTTCTTGTAAATTTAAACATATACTTCCTTTAAAATTCAGTAAGTATACTCTTAGATATTTACCCAAGAGAAATGAAATCCGTTGTCCACACACAGACACACAAGTGTTCCTAGCAACTTTATTCAAAATAGCCAAAAACTGAAAACAACCTATATGTCCAGCAGCAGTTGAATGGATAAATGAATGTTGGTATAGTCATACAATGAAGTACTTCTTAGAAATAAAAGGGAACAAACTAAAGATGCATAAACAAACACGGACAAATCTTAAAAACCATTCTGCCAAGTCAGCAAAGCCAAATAAAAGAATATGAGTGAATTTATACAAAACTCTGTAAAATACAAATATCATTTATAATGATAGTGGTAGCCTAGCTGGTTAGATTTACTGGAAAGGGGCCCGAGAGATCATTTTTGGTGATAAAACTGTTCTATATCTTGATTGTGGTAGTTACATAGGTATATGCATTTGTTAAGCCTCATTAAACTCTACACTTAAAATGGATGCATTTACTGTATCTAAATTATAAATCCATAAAACAACAACAACAAAAAACTCGTTGTCATTGGGTTGATTCTGACTCATGGGGATTCTGACAGGACAGAGCAGAATGGCCCCCTAGGGCTTCCAAGGAGTGATTGGTGGATTTAAACTGCTGACCTTTTGATTAGCAACCAAGCTGTTAACCACTGTGCCAACAGGTCTCTATAACTCAATAAAGATGAAAGAAATTAAAAAAAAGAAAAAAAATAAATAAACCAGTACCCCATTCTAAATTAAGGAAGTGAAATTTTGAAAATCAGATATAAAAAGCTTTCTGTAAATAAAAGGAGAAAATAGTAAAATATTGAGGAAAGTAGGGTTAAAGGTAGGTCATTTTTTAATATATAATTTTAATTGTGCTTTAAGTGAAAGTTTACAAATCAAGTCAGTCTCTCACACAAAAACCCATATACACCTTGCTACATACTTTTAATGAGACAGCCCGCACAGCCCGCTCTCTCCCTCCACTCTCTCTTTTCGTGTCCATTTCGTCAGCTTCTAACCCCCTCCACCCTCTCATCTCCCCTCCAGGCAGGAGATAACAACATAGTCTCAAGTGTCCACCTGATCCAAGAAGCTCACTCCTCACCAGCATCCCTCTCCAACCCATTGTCCAGTCCAACCCATGTCTGAAGAGTTGGCTTCAGGAATGGTTCTTGTCCTGGGCCAACAGAAGTTCTGGGGGCCATGACCACTGGGGTCCTTCTAGTCTCAGTGAGACTATTAAGTCTGGTCTTTTTACGAGAAATTGGGTTCTGCATCCCACTGCTCTCCTGCTCCCTCAGGGGTTCTCTGTTGTGTTCCCTGTCAGGGTAGTCATCGGCTGTAGCCAGGCACCATCTAGTTCTTCTGGTCTCAGGCTGATGTAGTCTCTGGTTCATGTGGCCCTTTCTGTCTCTTGGGCTCGTTAATTGCCTTGTGTCCTTGGTGTTCTTCATTCTCCTTTGATCCAGGTGGGATGAGACCAATTGATGCATCTTAGATGGCTACTTGCCAGCATTTAAGACCCCAAATGCCACTCTTCAAAGTGAGATGCAGAATGTTTTCTTAATAGATTTTATTATGCCAATTGACTTGGATGTCCCCTGAAACCATGGTCCCCAGACCCCTGCCCCTGCTACGCTGGCCTTCGAAGCGTTCAGTTTATTCAGGAAACTTCTTTGCTTTTGGTTTAGTCCAATTGTGCTGATCTCCCCTGTATTGTGTGCAGTCCTTCCCTTCATCTAAAGTAGTTCTTATCTACTATCTAATTAGTGAATTCCTCTCTCCCACTCTCCCTCCCTCCCCCATCTCGTAACCACAAAAGAATGTTTTCATCTTGGTTTAAACTATTTCTCAAGTTCTTATAATAATGGTCTTATACAATATTGGTTCTTTTGCAACTGACTAATTTCACTCAGCATAATGCCTTCCAGGTTCCTCCACGTTATGAGATGTTTCACAGATTCCTCACTGTTCTTTATCAATGTGTAATATTCCATTGTGTGAATATACTATAATTTATTTATCCATTCATCCGTTGATGGGCACCTTGGTTGCTTCCATGTTTTTGCTATTGTAAACAGTGCTGCAATAAACATGGGTGTGCATGTATCTGTTTGTGTAAAGGCTCTCATTTCTCTAGGATATGTTCCACGGAGTGGGATTGCTGGATCGTATGGTAGTTCTGTTTCTAGCTTTTTAAGGAAGTGCCAAATTGATTTCCAAAGTGATTGTACCATTTTACATTCCCACCAGCAGTGTATAAGTGTTCCAGTCTTTCCACAGCCTCTCCAATTTTTATTATTTTGTGTTTTTTGGATTAATGCCAGCCTTGTTGGAGTGAGATGAAACCTCATTGTAGTTTTGATCTGCATTTCTCTAATGGCTAATGATCGTGAACATTTCCTCATATATCTGTTAGCTACCTGAATGTCTTCTTTAGTGAAGGGTCTATTCATATCTTTTGCCCATTTTTTAATTGGGTTATTTGTCTTTTTGCAGTTGAGTTTTTGCAGCATCATGTGGATTTTAGAGATCAGGCGCTGATCAGAAATGTTATAGCTAAAAACTTTTTCCCAGACTGTAGGTAGCCTTTTTACTCTTTTGGTGAAGTCTTTGGATGAGCATAGGTGTTTGATTTTTAGGAGCTCCCAGTTATCTAGTTTTTCTTCTACATTCTTTATAATGTTTTGTGTACTGTTTATGCCATGTATTAAGGCTCCTAACATTGTCCCTATTTTTTCTTCCATGATCTTTATCATTTTAGATTTTATATTTAGGTCTTTGATCCATTTTGGTTCATTTATGCGCATGCAGTGAGGTATGGGTCTTGTTTCCTTTTTTTGCGGATGGATATCCAGTTATGCCAGCACCATTTGTTAAAAAGACTGTCTTTTCCCCATTTAACTGTTTTGGGGCCTTTGTCAAATATCAACTGCTCATATGTGGATGGATTATGTCTGGATTCTCAATTCTGTTCCATTGGTCCATGTATCTGTTGTTGTACCAGTACCAGGCTGTTTTGACTACTGTGGCAGTATAATAGGTTCTAAAATCAGGTAAAGCAAGGCCTACCACTTTGTTCTTCTTTTTCAGTAATGCCTAATTTATCCGGGGCCTCTTTCCCTTCCATATGAAGTTGGTGATTTGTTTCTCCATCTCATTAAAGAATGTCATTGGGATTTGAATCAGAATTGCATTAAATGTATAGATCACTTTTGGTAGAATAGACATTTTTATAATGTTAAATCTTCCTATCCATGAGCAAGGTATGTTCTTCCACTTATGTAAGTCTCTTTTGGTTTTTTGCAGAAATGTACTGTAGTTTTCTTTGTATAAGTCTTTTACATCTCTGGTGAGATTTATTCCTAAGTATTTTATCTTCTTGGGGGCTACTGTAAATGGCATTGATTTGGTGATTTCCTCTTCGATGTTCTTCTTGTTGGTATAGAGGAATCCAACTAATTTTTGTATGTTTATCTTGTATCCCAATATTCTGCTGAACTCTTCTATTAGTTTCAGTAGTTTTCTTGAGGATTCCTTAGGGTTTTCTGTGTGTAAGATCATGTCGTCTGCAAATAGAGATACTTTGACTTCTTCCTTGCCAATCTGGATGCCCTTTGTTTCTTTATCTAGCCTAATTGCTTTGGCTAGGACTTCCAGCACAATGTTGAATAAGAGTGGTGACAAAGGGCATCCTTGTCTGGTTCCCGATCTCAGTGGGAATGTTTTCAGGCTATCTCCATTTAGGGTGATGTTGGCTGTTGGCTTTGTATAAATGCCCTTTATTATGTTGAGGAATTTTCCTTCTATTCCTATTTCGCTGAGAGTTTTTATCATGAATGAGTGTTGAACTCTGTCAAATGCCTTTTCTGCATCAATTGATAAAATCATGTGATTCTTGTCTTTTGTTTTATTTATGGATTACATTAATTGTTTTTCTGATGTTAAACCATCCCTGCATAGCTGGTATGAATCCCACTTGGTCATGGTGAATTATTTTTTTGATATGTTATTGAATTCTATTGGCTAGAATTTTGTTGAGGATTTTTGCATCTACATTCATGAGGGATATAGGTCTATAATTTTCTTTTTTTTGTGATATCTTTATCTGGTTTTTGTATCAGGGATATGGTGGCTTCATAGGATGAGTTTGGTAGTATTCTATCCTTTTCTATGCTCTGAAATACCTTTAATAGTAGTCGTGTTAACTCTTCTCTGAAAGTTTGATAGAATTCTGCAGTGAAGCTGTCCAGGCCAGGGTTTTTTTTTGTTGTTGTTGTTGGGACTTTTTCGATTACCTTTTCAATCTCTTGTTATGGGTCTATTTAGTTGTTCTACCTCTGTTTGTGTTAGTTTAGGTAGGTAGTGTGTTTCTAGGAATTCATCCATTTCTTCTAGGTTTTCAAATTTGTTTGAGTATAGTTTTTCATTGTAATCTGATATGATTCTTTTAATTTCAGTTGGGTCTGTTGTAATATCACCCCTTTTTAATTTCTTATTCAGGTTATTTGCTTCCTCTCCTGTTTTTCTTTTGTCAGTTTGGCCAGTGGTTTATCAATTTTGTTGATTTTTCAAAAAACCAGCTTTTGGTCTTGTTAATTCTTTCAATTGTTTTTATGTTTTCTATTTCATTTAGTTCAGCTCTAGTTTTTATTATTTGTTTTCTTCTGTTGCCTGTGGGTTTCTTTTGTTGCTCTCTTTCTATTTGTTCAAGTTGTAGGGATAATTCTTTGATTTTGGCCCTTTCTTCTTTTTGGATGTGTGCATTTATTGATATAAATTGGCCTCCGAGCACTGCTTTTGCTGTGTTAAAAAAGATTTTTCTTTTTTAAAGGTTGTGATAGGAAGTGTTTTCATTCTCATTGGATTCTATGAATTTTTTTATTCCATCCTTAATGTCTTCTATAATCCAGTCTTTTTTGAGCAGAGTATTGTTCAGTTTCCAAGTGTTTGATTTCTTTTCCTTGCTTTTCCTGTTATTGATTTCCACTTTTATGGCCTTATGGTCAGAGAAGACACTTTGTAATATTTCAGTGTTTTGGAAGGCAGATCATTTTTATGGGGCCTGGGTTTGAGTGGAATGGAACCTGTACCTGCCACCCATATGGGAGTAGGGTCAAAGATACATAATCTGAACATTCTTGGGGCTATAATTGAATTATCCAAATGAAGTCTGTGTCACCTTTGAAAGGAGGTTGCCAGAAATGTTTTGTCAACCTGAACAGGGTCTTGATTAGAACTGAACAAGCTACCTATGACTAAGGGCCCGAAGGGTTGCACTGTCATATGACCATGGCTCAGAACCACAACACATGTGAGGTGTGTGGCCTAGAGTGGAGTTGCCGGCATTTGGCGGGGTCTTTGAGCTCAGACTTCCAAGCAGATATTGTTGTTGTTATTAGGTACCATTGAGTCTGTTCTGATTCATAGTGACCCTATGTACAACAGAACAAAACACTGCCCAGCCTTGCACCATCCTCATGATTGTTGTTATGTTTAATGCCATTGTTGCAGCCACTGTGTCAATCCATCTTGTTGAAGGTCTTCCTCTTTTTTACTCACCCTCTACTTTACCAAGCATGTCCACCAGGGACTCTTCCCTCCCGATAGCACGTCCAAAGTACGTGAGAATGTCTGGTCATCCTTGCTTCCAAGGAGCACTCTGGCTGTGTTTTTTCCAAGACAGACTTGTTCATTCTCCTGGCAGTCCATAATATATTCAATATTCTTTGCCAACACCATAATTCAAACGCATCAATTCTTCTTCAGTCTTCCTTATTCATTGTCCATTTTTTACATGCATATGAGGCAATTGAAAATATCATGGCATGGTTCAGTCACACATTAGTCGACTAGATGATAAAGGGAGCTGAAATTTAGACAATTATTATTTAAAAGTTGGTAGAAGTAGTATCGGTGGTGCAGTGGTTAAGCGTTTGGCTGCCAACCTAAAGGCTAGTGGTTCAAACCCACCAGCCACTCCTAGGAAACCCTATTGAGCCATTCTTCTCTGTCCTATAGGGTCGCTATCAGTCAGAATCAACTGGACGGCAATGATTTTGGTTTTGGATGCATGCATGCTAAAATGAAAAGCCTATCCCTAAAATAATAAAAAAAGGTGAAAGAAAAATGTAGGAAAAAATTATCAATCTAAGAGATGTTAGTAAAGGGGAGAAAATAAAGAATAAGCAGAATAAATATAAAACCTTAATAGGATGTAAATAAATCCAAATGTATCATAAGCCACATAAATGTTAATCTTGCCTATTGAAAGACTGAAAATCCTAGATCATATTGTTTTTAAAGGGTTCATTCTGGTTAGTGATATAGAGGGGAAATGGGTTATGGAAGTTGAAAATGGGTTGGAAGGGAACAAAATTGTATACAACAAGCAAGTTAGGGGAACAGCTATTTCAGTATTGATAATGGGAATAGAAATGGATTAAAACAGATGTTTCAAAGAGGTATTTAGAAGGTAGGCTTAACAGTTTTATCTAATCTAAGCATCAGAAGCCCATGTGTCCCTAAATCTTATAACCTTCTTATCTTCACCACTGATATTTTAAAATAAATAACTGTAGGTCCCAGTCCCAAGAAGTTTGAAATCTAGTTTCCCCTTCCTTTCTGCAGTCTCTCTCAAGAGTCTTATGGAGCTATATGTCTCTTCGTGATCAGATACTTATGTCCCATTCCATGTCTTCTGAATTCACCATTTTTATTATACATCCCATGTTCTGTGATTTTCTGTTCCACCTTTACTGAAATGTGTAATAGAGCCAATATTTTGTTTATTTCCAGTAATCAATTGTATCATAAAACATTGTAGCATATCATACTTTTATTGAAAGTTGGGAGTCACAGAAAAGGGTAACAGAAAACATCAAATTTAAAATATAATGCCAGTTATCTGTAATGGTAAGACTTCTTTAGCTCTGCCACTAGAATTTTATCCCTGGTTGTCATTATACCTCAGGCTACGTCCTCAAACTATGTGATCAGGCATTACCTTTTCCCTTCTTACATCTAATCTCCTTTTTTGTAGAATCACTCGCTAAATGCTGCTTTCTTGAAAAGAAAAAAATAAAAGTATTTGCTCTCATCATTTTTGTGCAAACAATTTATGCAAGCCCTTCCTTTGTACTGCCCCTACATTTCAGATCATAACCTCAGATAATCTTTTTAATATTTAAATAGACCATTAAGATATTTTGTAAACTAAAGGACAGTTCTCTTAACAAAAGAAAATCTACTATACGTTGCACTTAGATGTAGGGACTGAGAGAAAGTTCAAGGGTGCTTTCCAGGCACCGTTTCTGGCTGGTACCATTTATTGACGTGAAATATTGAAGGGTCAGCATTTCAGGAGGTAGAGGGAGAATTGCAATCATTGCTTGCACTTTGAACATATATAGAGTTTATGTCAAACTGAAAGTTGAGAAAGAAGCTAGGCATACAGTACCGTAGCTCAGAAAATTATTCATTCTAAGAGTCCTTTGCGTATAGATAATAATTGAAGTCATCAGAGCCTATATGATGGGCAAAGTTGAAAGTAGAGAGTAAACAAAAAGCCATAATAACTCCAACATTCAGAGTTTGAATAGATGAAGAGCAATAGAGACTAAAAGGTTTCAAAAAAGATAGGATGAAGTCCCGGATTTTCTAGTGCTTGAAAGCCAAGCAAGCCCTGAGTGGGGGAAACAATTTTTCAAGAATGTTGTGGTCAACACCATGTGTCTGATGCTGCACTGGGATTCAATAAAACGGGTTTTAAGATAATCCCTGAATAGTTTCAGCTGAGTCGTAAGCATGGAAAACCCAATTTAAACAATGAGGTAAGTGAGGATATAGAGAAAGTGCACATATATAAAGTTTTTTGAGAAGTCTGGCCTTGACCAGAGAAGGTAGTTAGAGGGAAAAGTGAGATCAGTGAAGAGTTTTTCTTGTAAGATTGGAGAGAGTTTGGCGACTATTTTGCATTTCAGAAGATAGAGAAACCATGTGGCATCACTTATTGGCTATCTTGTAATCTGACATTTCACTTTCATGACAATCATAAAAAAAAACTATTATTCAACTATTTTGTGCATTAACTACGTTTGTCTAGCAGTAACGAACACCAACGTGTGAGGCGAGAGTAACGTTGGCTATGATGGTTAAGGTTATGTGTGAACTTGGCTAGGCCATGATTCTCAGTGCTTTGGCAGCTATATAATGATGTAATTTGGTAATTATGTAATGATATAGTCATCCTCCATTTTGTGATCTGATGTAGCCATCCTCCATTTTCATATAACACTGATTTTTACATAATGACATGGTTTTTGGAACCTAATCATGTTGATAAGTGAGGAGTGGGTGTATTTATGATAGTTGCTTAATGTTGTTCTTCTCCTTGACTGCTGTTTTAAATTGAACCCATAACCTGGAACACAGGGCTAAATGTTCTGAATGTTTTTGCTTCACCATACGTACAGGTTGTTTGCTGTGTTGTTGCTTTTTAATTGTTTTTTTTTTTAAACTGGGTTTATGAATTTATTTTAAAGTAATATTTGTTTTGTATTTGGGTAATGTTTTGGTATACTTCAAATATGAGTGATGGTATTTGTAATTATTTTCTCCTTTGAACTGTCTGGTCATTTTCATAATTTAAGCTGTCTGGTTTTAGGTTTTTAAATAATACATTTTTAAATTACTTATTATTTGTGTTCTCATTTTGTTTCATTTCTATTTGAACAAAATATTTCATCTTATGCAACTTCTAATATATCTGCATTATTATTTCTTTAATCTACTTAAGCTATTGGTCACATTTTTATTTATTTTTAGCCCTTTAAAATTTTTATTTTTTTTAATACTTACAATTTTTATTTTTTTTCTTTATTACTCTTATCTATTTATAACTATTTTTTATCTATAAGCTTATTTAAAAGTTACATCCTTTTAAGATTATTATATTATTTTCCATCTCACTCCTTTTATTTGGGAGCCCCGATGGCCCATGGTTAAGAACTTGGCTGCTAACCAAAAAGTTAGCAGTTTGAATACACTAGTCACTCCTTGGGAATCCTATAGGGCGGTTCTATTCTTTCCTATAGGGTCACGATGAGTCAGAATCGACTCAATGGCAGTGGGGTTTTTTTTTTGGTCTTATAATCACAAGCTAATTAATCTTAAATTTTTGCCTTATTGATTTTATCATTATAATTTTGGCTTTGGCATAACTACACATTTTTACATTTCTGTCTTAACATTTTTGATGACTTAATTCTTTACATCTAATTTTAACCTTTCTCTTAAATTTTGGGTTTTGCTTTATAATTTTACCATTTTTAATTTATTCTCATCTTTTAAAGTTAGTTTAAAATTTAACTATTTTTTAGTTTCTGTGAGAAAGGTTCAAATAATGACTGAGGTGTGTCCTCAGATATATAGCACTACCACAACTGAGGTAGTGTTGAAGAAGAAATGAATAATCCCAGCTGATGGAACAAAGGTGGGCTGCAGGAGAAATGGTATTTCAAGGAGAAGTACAAAAGAGAACCTATGTTTATTGAGGACCTTCTGGGTGCCTGCATGATGAAGTTGCTTTACTTTGATAAATCGCTTTATCTTCCCAACAATCAAGGACAATTGGTATTATTATATTCAATTTGCAAATGGCTAAACTGGGGTTTCATGAAGACTAATTTTTCCTGGATTGTGCAGCTAGTAAAGAGAACCTAGGTCCATCTGACTCTAACTCCTCACTCTTTTCAGCACATTTGCTCCTCAAATGATGGGCCAAGAATATCTGGGAACACCTTTGGACCTAATTACCACTCAGTTAGCAGAACAGGAACCAACAAATGCACCAGGTATGAGAAAAATGATCTTCTTTATTAAAATATATTTGAAATAGCATGAAGTCTGTACACCCCTTCAAGGTGGTTATGAAAGGTAGGTGAAGGGCTATACATTTTACATTTTAATAGTACTTAGTCTATTCACATTGAGAAGAAAAAATGCAGAGAAAGCCCTTCTAGTGATTCTTTTTTAGTGTCATCAAAACTCTAAATCTCATCTGCTAAACATTGATAGGAAATTTATTTCTACTACTAAAAAAAAAAAAAGTAACTGGTAATTGGCATCTGATTACCTGAGAAATATGTTCCTGAGAAACATGTAATTATTTCATGAAGTTACTGGGTTTGTTATGAATTTTTGTTTAGAATTCTAAACCAGTACTACCATATTCTTTAAACTTTTCACTACTTTATAAACGCTTTAATTGGTAACTGAGTATTTATAGAGTATGTGCCAAACTTAATTCAACTAAGAGCCTGGATTTGTTTTCCAGTGTTTTGAAAACTGCATAAATTCTGATGATTGACAATCAGAGTGTGACTCTTTTTCCCGGACTGAAAAATAAATGAAATCTCTCTGCTTTTGAATAGTAAACACTCACAATTTAAACAGTGTAAAAAGGTTTTGGTTATGTATTTTTCAACATGCATTCACTATTAGAAAGTAAACCTAGAAAAAATAACCCATGTCCACTTAATTTTAAGACTTCTCAGGAAGTGACTTTTATTAACACTGTTATGGTTTATCAACACACCCCTGCTCACCCAAATATGAATTCAAATCTGCATTATTACTAGTGTAGATTCAGTGTTTGCTGATATTACCATATGGGTTAACTTGCCAAGTAAACAGCATATGCTACTTAGGTTAATTTATATTTTGGATCTGATTCATTATACTCCTTAGTGCTTATTTCTATAGGACTAAGTAATCATATGTTGGTTGTTAATTGAATTTTAGAATAATTTGATTATTACTAAAAGCCTTTATCTTGAGCATATTAGGATCACAAAACATTTTAGATAATTTAATAATCTCTTAATTAATTTTTTCATTAGCAAGCATATGTCAATAGTTTTAATAGTGCTTTAAAAAATCCATACAGGACAGGTAGTGAAAGCTTTGAAAAGAATTATTTGTCTATGATAATAACACTTAGGGAAAATAAACCGCATTTCATTAGATAAAAAGGCTATCCAATTTTTGTTAATTCAAGAAGTTCACTTTTTTGCTCAATCATCTCCTCAGTTCAGGTTTCTAGTGTAATACCCAGACACCCTTTCATTACATCACTTTTCTTTTTCCCTTTAATCTTTATTTTTTTGTTGTTGTTATTATTTTTTTGTTCTTGTTTTTGTTTTTTGTCTTTTTGTATCATTGCCATTGTTAATGAATTCTTTGAGTTGGCTCCAGGAATTAGGGGAAAACTGCTTGTGAAGAACCTTCCCAAAGTACCCTGTTGGAACCACTACCACTATTATAATACAGAAATTTAGATTAACCAAATTGAGCCCTATGACTCATTAAGGAAAAAACAACAACAACAACAACAAACCTAAATATTGTCCTACACAAAAAGAATGCAGGAAATAGCCAGAGTCTCCACCATCCATCACTTATTCAGTCTCTCACTCCGAGTCCCTATGCTACCAGGGTTTCCACTAGAGGGATATATCTGGCAAAAAGACATACCATCACTTTCTCTGGGTTAGCACTTGACTGGTTCAAACCCACTCAGAGGCACCTCAGAAGACAAGCCCGGTGATTTGCTTCTGAAAGATCACAGCCTTGAAAACTATATGGAGCAGTTCTACTTTGCACACATGCGGTCGGTATGAGTCAGGATTGACTTGTCGGAGACTAACTCCTTTCACGTAATACTTGGACTTCACTGTGGTCCTCTTCAATCCTTATTTTGAGGTTGGCGTAGAGTAGTGGTGTGGACAGAAGTTGGTGTTAATTTGAGTCTCAGGTATCCTCTCAATAAGCAGTGCAACCTCCTTTCTGGATCTCAGCCCTGTTATTCTCCCCTAATAGCTGCTACTCTCCTTTAGGTCTTCTCTTTCAGTATCTTTCCTTTTAGGTCATTGGATGAGAACTGGGGTGAGATTCCCTCACATTAATTTATTTACCTCTGAGATAGAGTCTCTGGGTGGTGTAAATTGTTAATGAGCTTAACTGCTAACCAAAATGTTGGCGGTTTGAGTTTACCCAGAAGTGCCTTAGAAGAAAGGCCTTGCAGTCTGCTTTGGAAAAATCAGTCATTGAAAACCCTGTGGAATACAGCTCTGCTATGACACACATGGGATCACCCTGAGTCAGAACTGACTCGACAGCAGCTCTACAAAATCTACAGCTGTACAAAATCTAACCATTGTCTTACCGTTATCTTAAAGTATGGGCTATGTTACGTGTTTTTCATTTTTTCTTTCTTTCTTAGGATTTCTTTCTTTAGTTCTTTCTTTAATAGATGTTATCACAGCATTTCCACATCGCAGTCAGGAGGCTTAAATAAGTTTCCCCACTAATAGTTGTTCACCTTTTTCTGAGGTAGAATTTTTACCTTTTTCTGAAGTAGAATTTAAATCAAAGACCATTATAAAATTGACTGTTGTGCATAAGCCTTTTTGACAAACCTGGCCACCAAGATAAAGAAATAGTGACATGAAGTCTTTCATTTTGATTTTAAAGTATTTAAGGTGTTACTTTGGAAAGATTTATTTATAGGTAAAATTTCAAGACTGAAGAGTTTAAGAGGTGAAATTTAAAATATATATATATATATAAAATATAGTGTCATTTTGTACATTCAGATAGCTTGCTAGAGTGTAAAAAAGATTTTCTGTTCTCACAAATAAAAATTACAGTTAATTAAATCATGATGCTGAAGAAGATGAAAGTAAAGACAGCGAACGAAGGAACTGGATTCTGATATAGGCACATTCTTGGATTATTCTTGAATGGAATATGTTTTCTGGTAAATACCACAGTAAATAGGATAGAGCTTAGACTGTTGTTTTGTCATTGTTGTTAGGGGCTGTCTAGTCAGTTCTGACTCACAGTGACCCTACATACAACAGAAGGAAACACTGCCCAGTCCTGTGCCATCCTCACGACCACTGCTATGTTCGAGCCCATCATTGCAGCCACTGTGTCAATCCATCTCATTGAGGGTCTTCCTCTTTTTTGCTTACCCTCTACCTTGCCAAGCATGGAAGAAGGAAACTTTTTTTTGTGCCTGCAAAAAGATTCTACATGCAAGGCACTTTCTTTTGGTCCTGGCAGTAGGCTCTCAAAAATAAAAAAAAAAATAAACCTAATTTTGAGGCTTCCATGTCACTAAGATTCCTAAGAGAACTGAGATAACATATTGAAATAGCTGTCGATGGTTGCAACCACTTAAACTACAAAGCCCTGAAGTTAGTATGTCAGAGGTACAATCTCATTTTGAAGAATGAGGGAAAAAAATTATAAAAGAAATATATTGTGAAAGCCACTACTGTTTTAAGCATGACTAATTTTTCATAAAAAACACCATTGCCATCGAGTCAATTCCAACTCATAGCAACCCTATAGGACAGAGTAGAACTGCCCCATAGTGTTTCCAAGGAATGCCTGATGGATTCGAACTGCTGACCTTTTGGTTAACAGCTGAGTTCTTAACCACTGCACCACCAGGGCTCCAATTGTTCATACTGGTTTAGAAATGCTTCCTTTTCTACATTCATTTACAATTTGTCTTTCATGCTATAAACTTATATCTTAGAGTAAAATAGTTTAATATCCATGAGAGATGATGGCTAATATGTCTGAGTCATCTAAAGATGACCTGTTGCCATCAAGTCAATTCCAACTCATAGCGACCCAATAGGGCAGAGTAGAACTGCACTACACAGTTTCCAAGGAGCACCTGGTAGAATCGAACTGCCAACCTTTTAGTTAACAGCTGTAGCTCTTAATCACTACGCCACCAGGGCTTCTGATGCAACTAATAGCCTACACAGAACAAATGTCAGGTGATTCATGAAAGCTAAGGTTTCATGATTCAAGCAGCTTCCAACCCCCAGTGCATGTGTTTTGCTGTACTTTTACAGTTGTTGAAAAATAATTTTAAAACTGTTATAATTTTTAACTTCTATAAAAACTCAAGAGAAGGATCTAAAATTCTCAAATTCTGAGTCAATGCAAAATTATTGCATTTTTTCTATATAAAGATTATTTTTCTTGGATTTTTTTCCCCTAATGTTACTCAGCAAGTGAAGAACAAAAATATTTTTAAAAATTTCAATTTTTACAGGTTTATTTTTAGGTTAAAAAAATGATCAAATCTTATAAAAATTACTAACTCAATGTGAAATAAAAGAAAAACAAAAGTATTTACTTAAACACATGCTAAACAAAACAAAAGTCCAAGTTAAATTGCATATTGTGTTTTTTGTTTTTTCGTCTTTGGCCAGTATGCTATTTTTTATTTCGTTCTCCAGAGCCACTCTTCTTTTCTTTAACCCCTTCTCTTTCCTGGGCATTGACCTATATGGACTGAACTAAGAGACTCTCTAACTTCCATTTTGGGTCAGTCAACAGGAGCACCATCAGAAGTTGGAGGGAGGAAGGAGAGGGAATGAGGTTAAGCTATGTACTCTCCAGTGGCTTCCCTGCAGGATCACAGCAGGCTGGTTAGAGTCCTCAGCTGAAGTTCACAAAATGTCAGAAGCCTTCCTCGACTTCCTTCTCTCTCTCCCATTGTATGACCTTTCCCACCTCTGTCTACTAAATGGGATAAAAACAGCTCTCAGCTCTTTTAGCCCCTGAAGTAGAGCACTCACCTTTGTATTTTCTCTAAAGTCTACCCATACATTTGTAATCAATCACTTTTTAAAAATCTTCTCAAATGTAGGTGTGACATCTATTTCTTGCTAGGACCCTCACAAAGCAACAGATATCCAAGATATCTGGTGACTATGAAAGCCATTCTTATTATCAAACATGGAAATATTATTTATTAGTGTCTAATAAAAAAAAAAAAATTTTTTTTTTTTTTTAATCAAAGTCCCTGGGTCGTGCAAACAATTTGCTTTCTCCTACTAGCCAAGGGTTGGTGGTTCGAATCCACCTAATGGTGCCACAGGAAAAAAGCCTAGCAATCTGCTTCCATAAGATTACAGCCAAGAAAACCCTTGGAGCAGTTCTACCCTGAAGCACACCTGGTCGACATGGGATCGAGTCTACTTGATGGCAACGGGTGTAATGTCTACTGAAAATTTGGTATACAGCTAATACAAGAGTTTCTAGGCAAGATCATTCTTTAGAAAACACCATTTAACGCTGTTAAAAAAAAAAAAAAGTCAAGAATAATCCTTTCTAGGGTTTAATTGACCTGGTATGTCTCCACTCTTCACAGAGTTTGTCAAAATACTGTTATGCTCTTCACGTTTATAAAACCTTTATTCAATGCTCTAAATGAAGTTTGGTAGGAGGAACCCCCATTATATAGACTTTCCGTTTTCCAAAATGAAAATTTATTTTGATTCTTAGCCAGTTGACTTTGCAAATGCATAAAATACTTGACTTTTATTAGATTTCAGTAAAATTTGAGCTTTGCCAAAACATATATTTGATCTATCTGTACTTTTTACTTTTTTGAAGTTGGGGTTAAATATATTTTTCACATCTATTTTATCTTTATATTATTCATGTCTTTAATTGCAAAATAAGTGGAGGTTTTGGTAATTTTCTATTAATTTATTTTATGTTTGCTTATTATATCCTAGCTTCTTGCTTTGTTTTGTTTTGATATTCCCAAATAGGCTGCTTGAGTGAGCTAACTTGATTATTTTCACCTTTGAAGCTCTAATGTCTTATCGCCAGATGGCTAGAGCTGTGACCAGGTATATAAGCTTAGGAGTCCATTCACATTTCTTGTATGGATTCAGCTCAGGTGTCCAGGTAATTGGTCAGCAAGTGTGTGTTACAGGCTCTGTCCTACAGTCTTAGAGGGGCAGGGGTGATCGGTGTAGGCACAGGTATCTGGTTGCAATAGGGGGTCACACTCTGAACAAGGCAGGGAGCTGACAACCATCCCTCAAATATCTGTGAGGAAAGCATGTCCCTGTTCCCTACAGCACTTAAGTGGGTGGATTTTGCAGCTGGACCATGGGTACCCAATGCTTTTGGTTGTAAGGACTGGAAGGTACCATTTATCCTTGGACCCCTGTCACAGGTGGCTAGGTGACGTAGGTGGAGCCACCAGTCCTTAGGCCCCTGATGTGGGTAGGTGGGGACCCTGTTTAATAGACAAAGCTGTGTCAAACATCAAACACCCACCTTTCCACTGCACAGCTGAAACAGTTGTAGTCTGCCAACAAGGGCCTATGCTCCTGAAGTGGGTCCACACAGGTCATTCAGGGGTGAAAGGTATTCAAAGTCTGTGGACAATTTGTGACTGGATAGGAGCTGCTTCTGTCCTGAGCTCCCCAGCTTAGCAGAGCTGACAGATTATCGTTTCCCCCAGCTGTGAATTCATTCCTTCTCCAAGGCCGGGAGAATGGCTCAGGACACACAGCAGAACCTATCTCAGGCCCAGAGAAATTGACAGCCACTGAAGCCAGCCTGGGGGCTGAGGGCATGGTAAAATATATGCAAGTACTTAGCTTTTGCCGAGTTTCTTTTTTCTTTGGTTCCAATGGTGTGAGTAGGCTATGTGGCTGGCTGCTTCTCCCTGAGGAAACTGCAGCCAAACACTGGTACCAGCCCACCGCCACTCCCGGGAATGGTGCCTAAGGGCTCCCTGCGATTCAGGTCCAGTGACAACTCTCCGCTTCTGAACCGTCTCTTCCTCCCCTTGTCCCTCAGCTCATTTTCTAACTTTGCCTTTGATGTTCAGGGCTCCTAGCTTGTCATAAATATAATCGTTTCACTGGTTTTTATGGGTCTTTGTTGTAAGAGGGATCACTGGAAACATCTGTCTACGTAGTCATCTTGGCCCTGCTTCAGTAATTTTCTAAATGCAGGTTGTTTTTGATCAATTAATATCACTATATTCCTATGAAAGTACTTATACAGTTCTATTTAAGTCTTGAAATTAGAAGCATTTGAGTCCCTTCATTTTTTTAAAGAGGAAAATTAAAGAAAAATTAATTTGGACTACTATTATTATCAGGGTTACCTCTATACCTATGAGTACCTTTGTAATCATCCCTGACTTTTAGTCTAGTTTTCCCTTCTGAACTCTCTCCTTACATATTAAGCATTATTTTTATATCTATTTTTAACTTTTCTACCTGACCCTTCAAGACTTGATGCCTGGAGTAGTTCTGGCTTTCACCCTCCAACACCCATGTCTAGTTTGCCTCTGGGATATGCAAACTGGACAGAGCCCAGACTCTTTCATTTCCTTGGGAGAGGAATCTGAATTGAAACAAGCTTTAATCGAGTAACTACCATGATCCATACTGGGCATTAGAGTAGGATCACAGCTAATGTGGTAGAGACTTTTTACAGTCCAGCAAAAGCCTCTCTTTTCCTCCAGTAGGTGCATCTCTTCACTGGGGCATGCGCACTGGATGTCAGTTCCTAGTCGCCACCTTATCTGAGTGCCTTTAAGCAGTCCACAAACAATACAACCATACACAGCTAGTGCTACACTGAGGATAGAAATAGATACATTAGACCTCCTTATCTGCTTTCGTAGAGGGGCCCTGGTTGTAGAGTGGTTAAAGCATTTGGCTGCTAACAGAAAAGTTAGTGGTTCAAACCCACCAGTTGCTCCATGGGAAAAAGATGTGGCAGTGTGCTTCTGTAAAGATTTATGGCCTTGAAAACCCTATGGGGCAGTTCTACTCTGTCCTATAGGGTCACTATGAGTTAGAATCCACTCCACGGCAGTGGGTTTGGTTTTTTATTTTATTTTTTAATCCGTTTTTATGAAGCTTTGGGTGGTGCAAACTGTTCACCATGGAAGAAAGGCCTGGTGATTTATTTCCAGAAGATTACAGCCCTATGGAGCATAGCTCTGCCCTGACACTTACGGAATCACCATGAATTGGAACTCACTCAAAGGCAACCGGTGCTGGCGGTGGTGGATTTGCTTCTAAGGAATTCATAACTGAATTGGGGGAAACAATAATGTAAGAAAAATATAATATTAAAAATATTAACTCTGTAATCAAGATAAGAAAAAAAAATGTTCTCTGGAAATCTATTATATGACGCAAATAGTTGTAAAGCCCTTATGTCACAAAGAATAACAAGCCTAGGGCCTAAATTGCTGGGGTTTTCTTGATAAGCCTGAGGCCACCTAATGTACTTTTTCTAGAAGTGTTCATTCTCAGAGGATATCTGCTCATACAAACTGATAACTGTTAAGTAACCTCAGCACCCCCTCTATCTCATCCTCCTATTTCTAGTTTTCCCTTTTTTGTATGACTAATTTATGTGCGCATAACATATAAAGCCTCTGCTAACTGCCAGAAGGAGCACACACCCACACTTTTAGGAAGACCCTTATGCTAACAGTAAGCAAAGCTTTCTTTTTGTTCACCCATTTTCTTGTGGTTGCACTTGAGAAACCTCAGCATAATTCTGCTTTAAGGTGTCAGTAAGGTTTTCACACAGAAAATGTGCAGGTTGGCAGACAAAGAAATGTGTGCCTCATGTTATTGGATAACGTGGCAGGAGAGCATTCGATGTAGGAGAAGCGTTCTGCCTAAAGGCTCAGAATTGCAAAAGGGTGTAGCATATTGAGCAAGGAACTCCGAGTCACTGCAACAGAGGGTTTATATAGGGGATATCATGAAAAAAGAGGATAGGTAGGAAGAAAACAAAACAACAAAATCATGGGCCTTGTGGGGATATGGATTTTTCTTAAAACATAGCTGAGAACTAAGAGAAGTCTTTAAAGTAACAGGTGGACGTAATCAGATTTGACTTTTAGAAGATAGTTTGGGCAGTAGTGTGGAAGGAATGAGAATAGGGTAAGGCTAATGATAGTGAGAACATACTGGTTGTAGAGAAAATTGTCAAAACTGATGAGAGAGAAAGGGTATTTTTGGCATCTAGAAGTCAAGGGTGCTGCTGAACATCCTACAGTGCACAATGCAGCCCTTCACAACGTGGAGATATTGTGTTCTTGTGCCAGATTTGTAGATGTATCTGTTTATGATGATAATTAACACTTTTTTAGACTTTACAATACACTTTTTCCTGAACAATGGAGCACATTTATGGCACAAGTACCCCCTCATACCCCAGAAGTTAGAAAGGTGGATTCTAACACACAATAGTAATAATGATTCAGAAATCATAAGTAGTGATTTTAATGGTGTTCATAAAGTAGAACACATTGATATAAATAAAGAAATGATTTTCTCGAAGGCAAGACATTTACCCATTTATTCATTAAAAAAATATTTACTGAGCATTTACTAGTTTATCAACACTGAGTATAAGATGAACAAGCTCAGTCCTTGAGGAGATCAGAAACTAGTGAAAAAGAGGGTGTCTTAGACTGGGTTCTTTAGAGAATCAAAATCAGTGAAGCGTACATATATAGAGAGAGAAAGGGGGAGAGAGAGACATTTATCTCAAGGAAATGGCTCATGCAGTTGTAGAGGCTGGCAGGTCCCATGTTCATGGGTCAGGCATCAGGCTGGAGGCTCCTCCTGACTCAAGTAGCTGCAGGGATTAACAAACCCAAGATCTGCAGGTAAGCTGCTAGGTCAAGTCCCAAGGACTGGAGATCAGAGGATGATGAGCCAGATGAAGGATCCAGAGGTAGAGCCTTGCTGGAACATCCATTTATATCCTGGAGGCAGGCCACAATCCCAAGGAAACTCCCTTTCAACTGACTGGCTGTTCATAGCAGATCTCATCATGGAGTTGATTACATTGTTACATAACTGCCAAATTATGTCATACGTACTAAATCACTGAGAATCATGGTCCAGCCAATTTGACACACAACCTTAACCATCAGAGGGAGACAAGTTAAATAGATGATTATCACTCCAGAGCAGTATTTTTCCTGCTTGATATGATAATGAGTCCTTCAATAAAAGAGAGCCAAAGTACAGTTGTTGTGGATTGAATTGTGTCCCCCCAAATTGTGTTCTGGACCACAGAGCTGTGAATGTGATCCTGTTTGGAAATAGGGTTTTCTTTGTTATGTTATTTAGGGTAGTCCTAAACCTAATCAATTCTGAATTATAAAAAAGAGCAGAATAAACACAGAAGAAAGGCAAGTGCTGAAGGACACAAGAAACTCCAGGGAACTCCTGGGACTACTGACAAGGAAGAACCTCCCTGTCTTAGTCATCTAGTGCTGCTATGACAGAAATACCACAAGTGGATGGCTTTAACAAAGAAAAATTTACTTCCTCACAGTGAAGTTATCTAAAAGTCCAAATTCAAGGCATCAGCTCCAGGGGAAGGATTTCTCTCTCTGTCAGTTCTGGAAGAAGGTCCTTGTCCTCAATCATCCCATGGTCGAGGAGCTTCTAAGGCACAGGGGCCCCAGGTCCAAACGACGCACTCTGCTTCTGGTGCTGCTTTCTTGGTGGTATGAGGTCCCCAACTCTCAGCTTGCTTATGTTTCCTTTTATCTCTTGAGAGATAAAAGGTAGTACAGGCCACACCCCAGGGAAACTCCTTTTACCTTGGATGTAGGAGATGACCTGAGTTAGGGTGGTGTTGCAATCCCACCCTAATCCTCTCAACATAAAATTACAATCACAAAATGGAGGACAACCACACAATACAGGGAAGCATGGCCTAACCAAGTTGATACACACATTTTTGGGGGGACATAATTCAATCCATGATACTCTCCGTAGAGCTACACCCTGAATTCAGTCACCTAGACTCCTGAGTTATGATAAAACATACGTGTTTTTTAAAGCGACCCACTTTTGGTACTTTTTGTTATGACAGCACTAGGTAGCTATGGCAACCGTGCTTTAATTTTATCTATATTTTGACTGACCCTACTTCCAATTATCTACATTTTGTTCTTCTGATTCATTCCAGGTCTACTACGATATTTTATTTCAAATTATAATATTTTACTTTTTTATGAAAACATCTATTTGCCACATAATTTTTTATTATTCTTTCTATGGTTTTGAGATTGGTCGGAGCCCATACAATAGGGACAAAGCATTGCCTTCTCTGCTCTCTAGTATGTTGTGAGTGAAAAGTTGAAAGTTAAGGCAGGTTGCCTGTGATCCATTTGCTCCCCTTCCCAGAGGAATGCTCCTAGGGGGAAAGAAATGTAGGTAGATGACATTGCCTAAGTCTGGGTAAAAAGATTAACAATATTTCCATGGAAAAGGAGTACATATTTATACAACGCTTTTAGCAAAAAGTCCCTGGCTAAGAATTACTTATGGTGAATAAACTTCGAAGCTATGGATTTATGAGGCATGGCTCTCTGGAGAGTATCATGTCCACACACAACTCTCTGGAGTATAAATTGAGATATGTTATATCCTAAATATTCCCTGATGAGTCAGGTAATAACCTGCAAAATCTCACACAGAGACCTCATCTATTATTCTGGGCCAGAGAGCACGTGTCCAAAATGGGAAGAAAGAACATGGGGAGACAAGTAGGGTGTCTCTGCTTTGCATGTGCTTCTTGAGTGTCTGTACCCTTGGGATTATTAGTAAAGCTTGTTGTTACAGATTATTAGTAAAGCTTGTTAATTTGAAAATCCAATCCTATATGTTAGCTTACAGAGCAATGAAGAGCAGAGGCTGATATCTGGTTCTTTTGTACCAAGCACACTGCCCAACGTATAGAATATGTTCAAGAAATATTTGTTACTTAGACGTACTTCAATTCAGTAAAACATTAGAAAATCACATTTTATTATTTTGGAGTTGTGAACAAATTATAATAATCTGAATTGATGCTAACTTTCCAGGGGCAAGTATTTATAATATTTATAAAAATATTAAGGTAAGACATTCAAGAGAACTAGGACCAAGCTTTTAAAATTTTCTGTAAAAAAGTTGGATTTTCTCCTTTAAACATTAGGCCAACGCCTTAAAAATCAAACTAGAAAATAGTTGAGTGAATGAGTTTGCTACAATATATATGAGTTCTAAATTTTAATATTAAATGGTTATTTATAAAAAAGTGATTATCCGAGATGCTCTTTAAAGCTTAAACCGAAAATATTCCCCGAAACCTTCTTAAAACCAAACAATAGTTTAGTTCAACTAGTTAAAAAGGTCTACCTTGAACATTATGCTCTTTTAAGAGCTATCGCTGCAAAATCAAAATGACAATAGCAACTGGAGAGGTTAGATAGGAACCTTAGGGGGCAGTCAGTTTATGTTAATGGAGGAGGAACAACTCAGAAAAGGAGGGTGAGAATGGTTGCACAACTCAAAGAATGTAACCAATGTCACTAAATTGTACATGTAGAAACTTGAATTGGTGTATGTTTTGCTATGTATATTCTCAACGAGGACACAAAATAAATAAATAAATATTTAAAAAGTGATTATCAAAGCAAAAAAAAATCTTACCCCAAAACTGTGTACCCTTCAATCATGTCCTTGGAAAATTTCCATTTGTTCTCTGCTTAAATTCTTCTACAGTTAGGCTATATACTTCTGTTTTGGTAAACTCAATATTCAATGAAATAAACAACGGTTGTTGTTTAACCACTTAAAATAAATTGTTACTTGTTGTTAGATGCCGTTGAATTGGCTCTGATTCAAAGTGTACTCAGGTATAACAGAACAAAATATTGCTCTGTCTGTGGCCTTCTTCACAATCCTAGTTATACTTGAGCCTATTGTGTAGCCACTGTGTCAACCCATTTCATTGAAGGTCTGCTTCTTTTTCGCTGACCCTCTTTTTTACTAAGCATGATGCCCTTCTCCAGGGAATGGTCCCTCCGGATAACATGTCCAAAATAAGCAAGACAAAGTCTTGCCATCCTCACTTCTAAGGAGCATTCTGGCTGCACTTCCTCCTAGATAGATTTGTTTATTCTTCTGGCAGTCTATGGTATATTCAATATTCTTCACCAACACCATAATTCAAATGCATCAATTCTTCTTCAGTCTTTCTTTTTCACTGTCCAACTTTTGCATCCATATGAGGCAATTGAAAATACCATGGCTCGGGTCAGGCACACCTTAGTTATCAAAGTGACATTTTTCTTTTTAATACTTTAAAGAGGTCTCTTGCAGCAGATCTGCCAAATGCAATACCTCATTTGATTTCTTATCTGCTGCTTCCATGGGTGTTGATTGTTGATCCAAGTAAGATAAAATCCTTGACAACTTCAATATTTGCTCCATTTATCATTAACGTCACTTAGTGGTCCAGTTGTGAGGATTTTTGTTTTCTTTATGTATGTAATCCATACTGAAGGCTATGGTCTTTGATCTTCATCAGTAAGTGCTTCAAGTGGTCCTCACTTTGGTAAGCAAGGTTCTGACATTTGCATATTGCAGGTTGTTAGTCTCCAATCCTAATGCTGAGTTCTTCTTCATATAGTCCAGCTTCTTGGATTATTTGCTAAGCGTAAAGATTGAATAAGTATGGTGAAAGAATACAGCCCTGACGAACAGTCTGTCAATTTGTTGTACTGTGGAGGCTTACATGTTTTTGTGTTGCTGGAACATATGCCACCTGTATTTCAAAAACTGCAGGGTCACCCATGGTGGACAGCTTTCAAACTAAGATACACTAGGAAGAAGGACCTGGCAGTCTACTTCTTAAAAAAAAAAAAAAAAATTAGCCAGGGAAAACCTTATGAATAAAACAAATTAACATCACTCAAAACCGGATTCTAGAGTAAGACAGAGCTGATGATGTAGTCTTGAGGTACCTGCCACTATAGGGACAAATGCAGAAAAATACTCCTGAGAATGACTGGCAGGAAACATCCAGAAACCTAGGAGGATGACCAGGAGAGAATAGCAACACAGAATAAAAGGAAGAAGAAAATTTTGACAACAGTATCATTAACAATATCAAAGCTGCCATAGAGAAATTAAGAAAAAGGGCTGAATGCTAGATGCCTAGGCTATTGTTTTCTCTGACTTTTGTGAAGAAATTTCAGTACAGTGATCAAATCCAAAAAATTATTTTAAAATAACCCTGGACCCAAGTAGCTCACAGACTCATAGAAAGGAATTACTTCAACAAATAACTATAATACCTATCCTTCAATATGACAGGTATTAGAACACGTAAAGATATTTTAAGAGTGTATACAAACAAGTAATTAGTTCTGTTTGGGTGGAAGGAATAAGAAGAGCTTTTAGAAAAGCAGTGACATTTGAACTGTGCCATAATGGTTGAATATCAATACACCAGATAGGCAAGTGAATACAGACACATATTTTGCGGAGAAGAAATGCCCAAGTTCTGGCTTAGAGGAATAAAATGTCATGGTGCCATATGTAGAATGGTGAAAAATTTGGTGGATAATTCTACTCTTACAACTCTGTCTAGAACTTTAATCTTCCTGGTATTTATTATGAGCTGGTCATTTTAAATCCTTTCCCCTGCACTTTCTGTAGAATGCCAAATCATGTATATTAATTACTATGTAAAAGTATTGTTATTAATATCGATTAGTTACATAGTAATAATGTTTTAGTATATTAATGTTACTATCCAGAGACCTAATATTTAAACAAATTAATTGAAAAATGTTCTTTCTTTTTCTATTTCTTTCACAAATTTATTCGACTTTCATCAAATATCTATTGAGTATCCACATTTATCAGCCACTGTTCTAGTTGTTAGATGCACAGTGATGAACAAAACAAGCAGCAACTCTTTTCTCAAAGAACTTACACCCTAGAGATAATGACACACGTTGAACAAGTTGTCTCACTTGCACTGTGTTGAAAAGAGTCTGACTGTGTACTATAATCGCATAAAACAGAGAAATCTATTGTCATGGACTGAATTGTGCCCTCCAGAAATTTGTGTCAACTTGGCTAGGCCATGATTCCCAGTATCGTGTAGTTGTCCTCCACTTTGTGATCTGATGTAATTATGTGTGGTAAATCCTAACCTCTAAGCCTGTGGTAAAGAGTCCTGTTGGTGCAGTGGTTAAGCACTTGGGTACTAACCAAAAAGGTTGGAGGTTTGAACCTACCAGTCACTCCAAGGGACAAAGATGTGGCAGCCTGCTTCTGTAAAGATTATAGCCTTGGAAAACCTATAGAACAGTTCTACTCTCTCCTATAGGGTCTCTATGGATTGGAATCGACTTCACAGCAACGGATTTTTATGCCTGTGGTTATGGTCCCATTTGGGTGTGAGTTGTCCATTATGGTAATGAAGCGTGGTTAGGTCACGGTAATGAGGATTAGAAAGGAATGCACCGCCCTTGCCTGAGTTACATCTTTTATCTTACAAGAAATAAAAGGAGAGAGAAGCGAGCAGAGAAGAGGGACCTCTTACCAACAAGAAAGAAGAGCAGGGAGTGGAGGTTGTCTTTGGATCCAGGGTCCCTGCGCTGAGAACCTCCTAGACACAGGGGAAGATTGCTGCCAAGACACATGGAGACCTCCAACAAACACTGAACCCACAAATGTTGAAAGAAGACAGAGCTGACAGAGACAGCAGGCCTTCCCCTGGAGCTGCCACCCTGAATTCAGACTTCTAGCCTCCTAAACTGTGGGGAAAAAAAAAAAAAAAACTTTTATTTGTTAAAGCCATTCACTCACGATGTTTCTGTTATAGCAGCACTAGATGACTAAGACACATAATCTCATCGAAGTGGACAGAGGTGACTACTGAAGAAATGAATTTAGGCCAAGGCCTACAGAGCAGTACACTGCCTATATTTGTAGGGTAGAGAGAGATGGGGAACCTCTCTCTGCAGTGGAAGGAATATATGTAAAGATTATGAGGTAAGAATGAATACTTGAAATCAGAGCTCTATGTCTGAAAAAATAGAGCTAGAAGGGAGAAGTGGAAAGTGATCAGAAGGGAGAGGTAGGCATGGGATGGATCTTTTTAGAACTTGTAAATCAAGTCAAGTGCTTTTGTCTTTACCCTAAGGACAAAGGTAAATGACTACAGGGTTTTCAGTAGGGAAGTGATATAATCAGATTTGCTTTTTCTAGAAGGTTACTATGGCTGAATTTCATACTGCATTGGTTAAAGTGAGGCAAGAATGAATGCTCAGAGAACTGGTGGAAAACTATTGTACTAGACTGAGAAATAGGTGACAATGGATTACATGAAAGTAGAGGTAGTAAGAATAAATAGAACTCAATGTCTGTAAAATTCTTAGGTGGTAGTATCAATAGAACTTGGGGATTGACTAGATACGGGGGACAAGGAAGAAGAAAGCAAAGATGCCTTCAAGACTTCTGGCTTCAGTAACTGGGTGGGTTGAAGTATTATTTAATGAACTAAGATACACCAGATGAAAACTGTATTTGGAGATGATGACCTTGTTTCAATGTGTTGTGTTTTAAGACCCACGAGACTCTCAAGTTTAGATGTCTGGTGGGTAGCTAGATATACCAGGCTGGAGCTCAGAAAATAGGTCTTGAATTAAAACAAAATTTTGAGAGTTAGCAATTTATATGAAAAACCATGGAAATTTTGGAATGAATAAGGTTGCTTAGGAGGTCCTATAGAGGGAAAGGGCGTCCTCATATAGAAATCCTAGAAGAGATTCCAAGTGCAAAGCATTTAAACCTCTTTTCTACATGAACTTGTGTTGTCATGATGGCCTTCCCACTCCCTCCGTTTTATCCTTTTCTATAGTATCCTATGTCTGAAAAGCTTAAATGGAGAAACGACCTGATGTTTATTCAGTAGCGATCCTAAGTGGGTTCCCAACAACCAATAAGCAGATAGATGACATAGTTTTAGGCAGGTGGGCCTTACCTTTGACATACCACCAGCTTATCACCTGGCCCTGTATCACATTCTTTGAGACTATTCTTAGAGAATGATTTGACATCTATGGAATTACTCTACATATCTTTTGTAAAGTACTTAATACATGTTTCAATATAAATCTTTGATTTTATGATGATAGAATTTTTACTTATTTTACTAAATAAAATTTAATAGAAAAATCTATGCTCCAAAAATATGAGAGTTGATAGTGTACCAGGATTCAAAGGTGAATAGATTGTGATACCTACCTTTAAAGAAATTTATAATATAAATGTACTTATTTGTTCATTGATTCCATTCAAATTCATTGCCACGTTTAAAAATCTGGTCTTGGGGAAATAATATTTAAATATTGAAAATTATTTGAAAAATACCTTTTAATGTACTCATTTTCACATTAATTTTAAATACAAATTTCAGTTAAAATGATTGCTAAGGTAAAGATGGGGCTCTATTTTCTTACAGTATAATTACTTTCTTTCTACCACCAAAATGCCTCCTTTTTTAAAAAGAAAAATGCGATGGAGATTGAGCGCTCTCTAGTGGTCACAAATTATATCTTTCCCTCCTGCCATGTGTTCAGTAGTTTTCTCAAGAGTAGTCGGAATCGACTGGAGGGCACTGGGTTGGGTGGGTATGTCATATTTCAGACATACAATGTAACTAATGTTACACTTAACTTTTTCCATTAATTCTTACTTTATCTTGACTACAGTAGTTCAAAATAAAATTCCAACATCTTTTAGTGTGTAGGAAAACATAAAATGTATTTTATAAAAAGCATTTAGTTTCAAACCACAGACAATTTTATAAAACAGTAAAGGCCACATAAAATAAAGGCAAAAAAAGAAAAAAAAAAGAATCTTAAAATTGCAGATTGGATTACCCACTGCCATCGAGTCGATTCTGACTCATAGCGACCCTGTAGGACAGAGTAGAACTGCTCCATAGAGTTTCCAAGGAGCACCTGGTGGGTTTTGAACTGCTGACCACTACACCACCAGGGTTTCCCAGATTGGATTATACTTTTAAAACTCAGTTTCCCAGTGTCCATTATGCTGTACTAATACAGCCCAAAAGGAGAACAGAAAACATCTGGCTGATTAAGTTGCCAAGCACTGTTTAAGTGCTTTAAATGTATTAACTCATTTTTAATCTTCTCCATGTGGGATCTCCATGAGTCAAGATCAACTTTATGACAACCAACAACACCAATCTTCACGACAACCATAAGAGACAGGTGGTCTTATTAATCCTTTTTAGGTAGCTGAGGCACATATTCGTAAAGTATGTGCCTAGTACAGGTCAGGCTTAGTAAATGAGGAGCTAAGAATAAACCATAATCCTTGTTTTAAGTACTAGTGATGTCTTTATACATCTATAATCCATTTTTAATGAACTATTCAGGTATACATAAAAAACAAGAAAGAATAATGAACATTCTTATACTTGTGGGTATGGATACATACCAGTCAGCTTTGCCAAATTTTACCATTTGGCTTCATTATTTTTGAATTATTAAAAATAAATAAAATCTTATGAGACACAGTTGAGGTTTATTGTATATCTAACACTAATCTCATAACTCCCCCCTCCTCTTCAGAAGTAACTGTGTATTACAGTTAGTTGCATGTGCCCACTTGGTTAAATCATTAGACTTTGTTGTCATTGAGTTGATTCTGACTCATAGTGACCTTATAGGACAGAGTAGAGCCACCCCATAGACTTTCCAAGAGGTAACCGGTGGATTCAAACTGCCAACCTTTTGGTGAGCAGCCTGAACTCTTAACCACTGTGCCACCACGGCCAAATCATAGTACCTAGTTATTTAATCAAACACTAATCTGGGTATTGCTGTGAAGGTATTTTTGTAGATGTGATTGACATCTATAATTAGTTAATTTTAAGTAAAGGAAATTACCCTTGATAAGGTGGGTGGGCCTCATTCAATCAGTTGAAAGGCCTTAGGAGAAAAAACAATGAAACAAACAGACAACAAAAACCTGAGGTTCCCAGAGAAGAAGACAACTGCCTCATTACTGTAGCATCAACTCCTGACAGTTTCCAGTCAGCCGTCCTGCTCTATAAGTTTCAGATTTGCCACCACATATAGAGTCACATAAGCCAACTGCATGAGTAAATATCTTAATTTCTCTCTTTGTTTATATATACATGTGTCTATATATTTTTTTTTTTTTTTAAGTAAATGTACATATCTCACTCAAAACTATATTACATATATCATCACCTACTGGTTGTTTCTCTGGAGAACCCTGACTGATACAGATTTTGGTGCCAGGAAGTGAGTTGCTGCTATAACAAATACCTAAAAATGTGCAAGTGGCTTTGGAATTGGGTAGTGAGTAAAGGGTGGAAGAATTTTAAGGCACTTGATGGAAAAAGCCTTGATTTCCTTAAAGAGACAATTTGTGGAATAATAGACATTGAAAGTGATTCTGGTGAAGCTTCAAAAAAGAAGTGAGGAACATTGCATAGAAGCTCATTTTATCTCAGAGAATAAATATATCATCATGAACAGGCTGTTGGTAGAAATTTTAATGTTAAAAGCATTTCTGTTGACGTCTTGGGCGGGAAGAAGGAGAATGTTATCGGGCACTGGAAGAAAGGCGATCTTTGTTATAAAATGGCTGAATTAAGTTCTACTGTTGGGTAGAAAAACAGAACCTGTAACTGATGAACTCAAAGATTTAGCTGAGGACATTTCCAAGAAAAACATGGAAAGTGCAGCCTGGTTTCTCCTTGCTGCATATATAAAATGTGAGAGAAAAGAGATAAATTGAGGAAGGAACTATTAAGTAAAAAGGATCCAGAACTTGATGATTTGGGAAATCCTCAGCCTATCCATATTGCAAAAGATGCTAAAGTATGCTCTGGAGAGAACACAGAGTGTAGCCAGACAACCTTCTGCTAGGAGGATAGATATGTGACTCATGAATTCAATCAACTATCTCAGAAGCCAGGAATAGAGATGGGTTTATCCAGGAAAGATCTGTAAAGAAACCTTGTGTCTAATACTATGGAGCCCTTTGACATACACAGAAGACCCACATGGGTTTTGAGAATATCATATACTAAAAACACTGCTGGCTTGGAGTGAAGTGGACGGAGATGAGATGAAATGAAGGAAGTCTTCGGACGTTTGGAATTCTATAGGCAGAAAATGGGCAATAGAGCTACTTGGCTGTGAACATGTTATCCTTTAAGAAAAAAGAAGAATGATGCTGCAGGCAGAGCTGTGGGCCAAGAGAGCAGGGCTGCCACCTCAAGTTAAGAGGCCAAAGGATTAAACCCCAGGAATTACTCTAAATCTATGAAACCTAATGGGATTTCTCTGCTGGGTTTGACATTTGCTTGGGAAATAACCCCTTCAGTCCTTCCAACTTCTTGCTTTCAGAATGGGAATGCCTATCCTATGCCTGTCCCACCAATGTACTTTGGAAGCAGATAAATTTTTTTCTAGTTTCACAGCTTCATAGACAGAGAGAACTTTTGTCCAGGATGGATCATAATTAGGGTCTAACCTATATCTTATTTAAATGATTTAGATGGCAAGAATTATGACTTTTTGAGTTGATAAAGTTTAGATGAGATTTTGAATTTAGAGTTAATGTGAAGCGGCTTAAGACTTTTGAGAATTTTGGGGTAGAGTGAGGTGAATATATTTTGCATGTGAAAAAGACATGAATTTTGGGAAACCAGAAAGCAGACTTTAGTGGATTGAATTGTGGCCTCCAAAAGGATATGTTCAAATCCTAACCCAGTACCTTTGAATGTGGCCTTACTTGGAATAGGGTCTTTGTACATGTAATCAAGTTAAGATGAACTTGTCCTGGATTTAAGTGGCTCCTAAATTTAATGACTAGTGTCTTTATAAGACAATGGAGAGAGAAAGAGAGAGAGAGATTTACACTCAAAGACACGAAGGAGATCTCTGGGACCTGAGGGCTGCCTTCAGCTGATAGCTGACTAAAAGCAGGAGCCCTCAACTGGACAATCTAAAGGAAATAAATTTCATCAACAACCAAAATGAACCTAGAAGATGAGGTAGGCATAAAAATGCCCCCCTCCAAGATGTCTATCCTATAACCCCCAGAATGTGTAAATATATCACCTCACATGGTATCTTACATCATTCTTGGTAAAGTAGGGGGTCAGTGAAAAAGAGGAAGACCATCAACAAAATGTATTGACACAGTGGCTGCAACAATGGGCTCAAGTATAACAAGGATTGTGAGGATGGAGCAGGAGCGGGCAGCATTTCGTTCTGTTGTAACTAGAGTCACTGTGAGTGATTCCACAGCACTTAACAGCAGCATGGTGTCTTGGTTTCTTCAGTGCTGCTATAACAGAAATATCACAAGTGGATGGCTTTAAAGAACAAAAATTTGTTTTCTCATAGTTCTGGAGGCTAGAAGTTTGAACTCAGGTTACTGGCGATAGAGGAAACAGGTCAGCTCTGGGGGAAGACTCAGCACCTGTAGCCCTAGCGTTCCTCAGTGATCTTCACGTGGAATCTGTCTTCCCCATGATTGTGCCTTACTAGTCTCTGAGTCTAAGCAGCTCAGAGGTGATGAGATTTAGGATAAACCCTACACTGATATGATTACATCAACATAACAAAGGAAACTCTATTCCTAAATGGGATTACATCCATAGATGTTTATTGTTGTTAGGTGTCTTTGAGTAGGTTCTGACTCAGTGATCCTATGTACAATAGAATGAAACACTGTCCTGCACCATCCTCACTATTGTTCTTGTGTTTGAGCCCATTGTTGCAACCACTGTGTCATTCTATCTCATTGAGAGTCTTCCTCTTTTTAGCTGACCTTCTACTTTACCAAGCATGATGTCCTCCAGAGACTAGTGTCTCCCGATAACATGTCCGAAGTATATGAGATGAAGTCTCACCATCCTTGCTTCTAGGGAGCATTCTGGCTGTAATTCTTCTAAGATAGATTTGTTTGTTCTTCTGGCAGTCCATGGTATATTCAATATTCTTCACCAACACCACAATTCAAACGCATTAATTCTTCTTCAGGCTTCCTTATTCATTGTCCAGCTTTCACATACATATGAGGCAATTGAAAATACCATGGCTTGGGTCAGGCCCACCTTAGTCCTTGTCTTAGGTATCTAGTGCTGCTATAATAGAAATACCACAAGTGGATAACTTAAACAAATAGAGATCTATTTTCTCACAGTTTAAGAGGCTAGAAGTCAGAATTCAGCATGTGGCTTACGGGAGAGGATTTCTCTCTCCTTCGGCTCTGTAGGAAGGTCTGTGTCCATCAGGACAGCCTCTTCTCAGCCATGTCTGGCCCTCGGCCCCTTAACCACTCAGAGCTGTCTCTGCTTTGCTCAAGCAGGTGTTACAAAGCTCTTTAACTCCACTGATAAGTACCCAGAGGTAACCCACTCCACCAGGAAGCGTCCTTCCCGAAGGCACTCCTTCCCTCTTGCTCCGTGGGTCAGCTCCCATGTTGACTCACACCAGTCTCCTGGTCCTGTCACTGTTTTGCTGCTGCTGCTCTTTGCCTTCTTATGCCCTCTCCAGTGACAGCTCCTGGTTCTAGGAGGTTCTCAGTGCAGGGACCCTGGGTCCAAAGAACTCCACTCCCATCTCTTCTTGGTGGTATTGAGGCCCCTCTCTCTACTTATTTCTCTCTCTCCTTTTATCTCTTGTAAGATACAAGATGTGACTCAAGTAAGAGCATGACTTGAAAAATGGTGGTTAGGGTGGTAGCTGGGGTAAGCATGGTGACTTCAGTCACATACTCTAGTAAGGTGGTGACTCAAGATACATCCCACCTTAACCTTGCCTCATTAACATAATGGACAACTCACTCTCAAATGGGACTATAAGTACAGGCATAGAAGCTAGGATTTACATTAAATCACAAAATAGAGGATAATTACATCAGATTACAAAAAGGAGGACAAGCACACAATACTGGGAACCATGGCCTAGCCAAGTTGACATATATTTTGGTGGGACACAATTCAATCCATGATAGTCCTCAGAGTGACATCTTTGCTTTTTAACACTTTGGAGAGGCCTTTTGCAGAAGAATTATCCAATGCAATATGTTGTTTGATTTCTTGACTTCTGCTTCCACTGGAATTCATTGTGGATTCAAGTAAAATGAAGTCCTTGGCAACTTTAGTCTTTTCTCCATTTATCATGATGTTGTTTATTGGTCCAGTTGTGAGGGTTTTTATTTTCTTTACATTGAGGTGCAATCCACACTGAAGTCTGTAGGCTTTAATCTTCATCACTAAATGCTTCAAGTCCTACTCACTTTCAGCAAGCAAGGTTGCATCATCTGAATATCACAAGTTGCTTATAAGTCTTCCTTCAATCCTGATGCTGTGTTCTTTTTCATATAGACCAGTTTCTTGGGTTATTTGCTCAGCATACAGATTGAATAAATATGGTTAAAAAGTATACCCACAGATATAGGGGTTAGGGTTCTAATACATATTTTTGGATAATATAATTCAACCCATAACATATGGCACAGGGACTTTGTAGAAGTAACTAAGGTTAATGACCTTGAGACATGGAGATCATCCTGGATTATAGGGTCCTTAAAAGACCCTTCCCAACTGTAGAGAGAGAGAGATAAGTGACAAAAAAGAAAGGTCAAAAAGATGAAGTGTTGTTGGCTTTGAAGATGAAGGAGATCATGAGCCAAGGAATATGGTGGCCACTAGAAGTTGGATAAATGTATAGATATGTGATAATCTTTTCCTTTTATCAAATGTGGTAACCTTTTTTATCCCTAGTAACAACTCTAGTACCCCTATTTTGTCTAATATTAACAGACAAATTGTAGTTATCATTTGTCTGGTATATCTTTTTCCATACCTTCATATTTAAGTATTCTGTATTCTTAATGTTTTAGAGTTGTTCTTAAAAATAATGTTTTTATTTCATTCAAACTAATAATTTCTTTTTTAACAAAAATATTTATTCATTTTATATTTATTGTATTTCCTGATATATTTACATTTATTTCTACATGAGTATTATTCTTACTTTTATTTCCAATTTTTCTATTTTATTTCTTCAGTAATATCTAACCTATAGTTTTCAACTGCAAAGACTTCAGTTATGATTTCTTGAAATAGTGTTTAGTTCTTCTGAAATACACCTTCATTTTTTATTGTCTTGCTCTTTTCTGTTTTTTTTTTTTTTTCTTATTTAATTTATTTAATCACTGTCTAATGACAGGGTAAGAGTCTGTTGGTGGTGCAAAGTTAAAGGGTATGTCTGTTTACCAAAATGTTGGAGGTTTGAGTCCATCCAGAGGCATCTTGGAAGGAAGGCTTGATGACCTACTTCTGAAAAATCAGCCATTGAAAGCTCTACGAAGCACAGCTCTGCTTTGACACACATGGGGTGTCCATGAGTTAAAGTCAACTCACTGGTAAATGGTACTGGCACTAATGTTAGACCTAACTTGCTCTGGTCTGTGGTAGCTCTATTTTTTCTCCAGGGATGCCATGAGACTGGCCTTTGGATTAAATACCTTCGCTGGTGATTTATAATTTGTTGTTTAAAGTCCAAAACTCCCCTGGAGGTACGCTGTACCAGCTTTGTTTACTGAAATATATATCTAAAAAAAAAAAAAAGCCATTGCCATAGAGTCAATTCTGACTCATAGCGACCCCATAGGACAGTGTAGAACTGCCTCACAGAATTTCTGAGGAGCGCCTGGTGGATTCGAACTGCCGAACTTTTGATTAGCAGCCATAGCTCTCAACCACTATGCCACTAGGGTTTCCTGAAATATATATATTTGTTTATTAAAAAAAGTATAGATTAATGTTTTGTGCCTATTTCAACTGGTTATATAGCCTAGTTTTAACTCCATGGCCAGTGGAGTATAAAAGAGCCATCAATGAATGTGATGCCTTTGCCCTGCTGAGATCTCACACATGTCTTGCTGGTTCATGATTAAAGGATGAAGTATGTCCTATGCAGCTGTGAAAAGATCCTAGAAATGGCACCTAGAAAACTCCTTTCTTTCTGATGTTTGCCTGTGCTTTGTATCTCCTGCTCGATCATGTCCTTCACCTTTGTTAAAGTCTTATATGAACAGATCCTGGAGTTTCCTGAATTTTCTCAATTATCAGACTCTGAAATTGCTGCAGTTGGCACTCTGAACAGAATGTTTGAAATTGTGCTGGCACTCAGAGCAGAATGTTTGAAATAGTTGTTGCTTGGTAATTATAATTAAATGACGGATATGGTTTTGTTTGGGAGCTAGAAAGATGAGAAAATGGGGTATGAAGAACTTTTGATGCCAGGTAACTCCTGGGCTAGGCTACATCTGCATGGTGCTATACTGACAACAGGAAAACCATTATCGACTTGGAGGTGGTAGATCCGGAGCCGAGGGAAATAGCTAAATGGATTAAAAAAAAAAAATTCAGACAGAATAAAAGTCAGCCAAGAATTCTGTGCCTTGGCTGCTTTTGGCTGCTTTGGCAAAAATGAGAGTAACTAAGAAAAAGCACGAGGCTTCCAGTCTGTCAAGATAACGCCAGTGATTCTGTCTGTAAAGAGAAGGGACATGATGAATGTTAGTAGTTGAGCAAATATTTATTTTGATCAAAATGTTATTCTTTGTAACCGATACTCATTAAAAATACTACACAAGCTTGGGAGGTACCCCTAAACCAGGAGTACCCCCAGTCAGGAACATTCTAGAGACACCTCAAACCAGGAACATTCAAAGAATTAAGACAGTACAACTTTTGCAGAAATGTGGATACCCTAATCTGTCGAGCTGGTTGAAGGCCAGTCTGTTGCCGTCAAGTCAATTCTGAATCATAGCGACCCTATAGGACAGAGTAGAACTGCCTCATAGTGTTACCAAGGCGCACCTGGTGGATTCAAACTGCCAAACTTTTGGTTAGTAGCTGTAGCACTTAACCACTATGCCACCAGGGTTTCCTGGTTGAAGACAGGGTTATGTAAAAATACCTTGATAGGGAAAATAGTAACTAACTCCATCCTTATATACCAAATGGAATACTCCTCAGGGAGCTGAAATGTTTAACATGCAAGCAATTTTGGATTAACTATGTAATGGTAAACTATGTTCCATTTTTAAATATTTTATTCATGTAATGATTGATGTTATATGATGGAACTCCAACTGCTTGGCTTCATAAGTGACCCTACTCTTGGGAGAGCAAAATCACGTTAAAGAGACTGTTGCAGACCTACTTGTTCCGCTCCCTGAAATGGACTGCATGATGGGGAAAAAAATTGGAATATTCAGAAGAAAGGAGACATTAAGAATAAGAAAGGATGAAAAGAAAAGAAACATTAGAACAATTAAACCGGGTAAAATTGTTCAGACAGAAGGTTGATTTAAAATGCCATGATGCTTCTATCAGTGTCTTCCATGCCTGATAACGTGTTACCAATTCAATCTTTGCAAGAAGCTGAGAAAGACTGGTATTCTATAGTTGGTGTAGCTAATGGTTTCTTTTTTGTTTCTATTATGGAAGAAGGTGAAAGCCAGAATACATTCATGTAGGACAGAATTCAATATAGGTTTACTGAGCTTCTACAGGAATATTTAAATTTTCCTGGTTAGAACAGACTTTGATTTGATTCACTTGAAATTTACTGCCAATGCAACAAGGAGGTGTGAGATTTGTACACTGAAAACTACCAAACATTGCTAAAAGAAATTAAAGAAGAGCTAAATAAATGGAAAGAAATGCCATGTCCATGGATTGTAAAATGTAATATTGTTAAGAGGTAATACTCTCCAAAGTAATCTACATATTCAATACAATCCTAACGTAGATCATTGAAATATAACTGAGAGTCCAGAAATAAACCCATACATCTAAGGTTAATTAACTTTCAATGCACCTTCAACATTTTAGCACCCGGAGGATGCCCGAATCATTCAATAAGTAAAGAACAGTTTCTTCAACAAATGGCTCTGTGACAAATGGTTATCCACGTGTAAAAAATGTGGGTATTTGGAAATCCTAGAGGGATAGGGATTAAGAGCTATAGCTGGTAACTAAAAGGTTTACAGTTCAAATCCACCAGGCACTCCTTGGAAACCCAGTGGGGCAGTTCTACTCTGTCCAATAGGATTTCTGTGAGTTGGAATCGACTTGATGGCAACTGTTTTTTTTTTTTTTTTTTAATATACACAAGAATTAAGGAGCCCTGCTGGAGCAGTGGTTAAGCACTTGGCTGCTAACCAAAAGGTTGGCAGTTAAAACACAGCAGCCTCTCTACAGGAGAAAAATGTGTCAGTCTGTTTCTGTAAAGATTACAGCATTGGAAACCCCATGGGACAGTTCTACTCTGTCCTATAGGGTCACTATGAGTCGGAATCGATGGCTCTGGGTATACACAAAAATTAAGTCAAAATAGATCAAAGACCTAAATGTAAGTGCTGAAACTGTAAAACCCTCAGAAGAAAACATAGGGATAAATCTTTATTACCTTGACTTCGGCAATTGTTCCTTAGCACAAGTAACAAAAGGAAAAAAATATAAATTTATATAAATTGGACTTCACAAAAATCAAACATTTTGTGCATCAAAGAACATTATCAAGAGAATGAAATGACAACTACAGAACGGAGGAAAACATTTGCAAATCATATATCTGACAAAGGTTTATCACCCAGAACTTATAAATAAGTCTTACAACTCAACAACCAAAGACAAACAGCACAAATAAAACATAGACAAAGGACTTGAATAAACATTTTTCCAAGGTAAACAAGCACAGGAAAATATGCTCAATGTCACTAGTTACTAGAGAAATATGAATTAAAACCACGATGAATTATCACTTCACATCCGCTAGATGGTCATAAAATAGCAAATATAGTGAGGAATTGAAGGAATTGGGAACTTCATGCATTGCTGGTGGGAATGCAAAATGGTGCAACTGCTGTGCAAAACAGTCTGTTGGTTCTTCAATTCTTTAAACATAGAATTACTGTATGATTCAGCAATTCTAAAATTGGTATATATCCAAAAGTATTGAAAACAGGTGCTTAAACAAAAACTTGTATAGGGATGTTCACAGTAGAACTATTTGCAATAGCCAAGAGATGTACAGAAAATGGTCTCTTAAAGCTTTCTGTCCATACCAGGATAAGTTTTATTTGAAAAACTGTATTTTCAAATAAATTTTCGTTTCATTTACTTTTCCTAGGAACTTACTCTGGAGATATACTAAACATCATAAAAATATATATGGCCATATGTATTACTGCAAGATAATTTATGATTGCAAAATATTGGAAACTACCTGTGGTAGACATGGACACTTGCCACTTAAATCTCTTTTCAATCAATGTACTGGAGTAACAGTCAGTGGGATGCTGGAGCCAGCTTGCATTGGTCATAAGAGCCAACTGTGTGCATGTTTTCCCAACTCTGTATTCAGTGGCATCACGTCTTTAAATTAGCCATGGCAGTGGTATTTATAGCAATGAAATCACCAAAAGCTATGGGACAGGATTAACTTTCACCCCTGGAAGAAAGTTACACATTTACTAGCGTATTATTGAGCACAGTTGACTGACAACCTTCAGCTATGTCATCTTTGGAACCACTAAAGTGTTCATGCCATGTCTTGCTTTCTCTGGGTTGCTCCCACCAAATAACTGAGAACAATCAGTGTACTAGAGCCAGGGCATGTTTTCCTAACACAGGGCTCTTCTAATGGGCAGGCTCTGCTGGGGAAATCCCTACAGCCTCGTTCAGATTTCTCAGAACTGCACTGTAATCTGAAGATCTTCCTAATCTACTCATATCCTTATTTCTCTACTTCCATGAGTGCTAGTCCTGCATTAGTCTGAAGACTCTCCCCACCTTCTCCTGTTCTCCAGCCCTTTACCCTTCATAGGAGTTGCCCCCAATAAATCTCTTGCTCATCTAATCCTTGGCGACTGCTTCTCTGAGAACTCAAACTGACACGGGTGATACTGGAAGCTGCTCAAATAAACAGGAACTGGCTCGATCACCATCTGACTAAAAAGAGAACCCCATCTTGAGAAAAATGTGATGTGGGGCATGATAGTTCGGGCACAAAGTGGTGGTCCAAGTGTTGAAGATTTCACTGTGGGTGACTTAGGAACAAGTCCCAGTGGGGACGAATGTCCTTGCCACTATGATCATTGCTGCATTTGAAACATATACTTGGGGAAACACTCTAAGGAGTAGAGTTGACTGATAATTACTAAGCCGTATTGATGCACTTCAGAGGGATAATGAGAAAATTAGAGCAGTTTATGAACACAATACATAAATCTCCAATCATAGGAAATTGGTACATCCATAAAATGAGTACTACCCATTGTCGTTCAGTCGATTCTGACTCATAGCGACCCTATAGGACAGAGTAGAACTGCCCCATAGAGTTTCCAAGGAGTGCCTGGTGGATTTGAACTGCTGACCACTATGCCATGAAGAGCTCTATTATTTAATAGAGAGGAAGTTCCAGGATCTATTGTTAAGTGAAAAAAAGAAAAATGCAAAAGTATATGTAATGTGCAATACTTAGTGTTAAAAAAGGGGAGGCGAAGAAAAGATACATACATATATTTATTTTGTAAAAAATAAAGAATAAACCAGAAAACGATAAATGTAATAATATGAATGGTACAAGGTATAGGGTAGGAAGAATAGAAAAGGGGTTGACATTCTTTGAGTGTACCTTTTTCTACAAGTTTGACTTTTGGAAGCATGTTAAAGTTAAAAATATGCAAAAATAGTTCTTGATAAGAATCAAGAAAAATATAAATGCAAAAAAGGAAGTAATTAAACCATTTTTCTCCCAAAGGAATACAATTAAATTAAAAAAATTAAAAAAAAAAAAGAACTGATTCAAGTAACTTTGAGCACATTATTTTGACTACATAACCTCAGTCTGTAAGGAGTCAAAAAAAAAAAAAAAGGCTACAAACAAATCTTGAACTCCTTACAGTAGTTTGTGTGTGTTTGGCAGTGATGGTGGTATGGATACAGCAATTCAGATACAACCTTACATGCATTGTAAGATTGAGCATACAAGTGCACCTACTGACACTTTTTGGAGCCAGGGTTCTCATTATGGAAGAAGGGAGCTATAAAAACAGATTCGAGAATATTAAAGGCAAATCCTATGGGGCTAAATTATCCCTTTCATGACCATTGGGATATATGGTTGCCTGCTCACTTTTTTTTCACCTCTCAAGTTCTTTGGGAAGCTGCTTTCCCATTGACAGTACATGTTGTTGCAAGGCAGGGACCTTCATGATTGTTTGAAACCAAAAAACAGGTGTCTGTCGTGTTTCTACAGGTGTGTGCATTTTTGGTAGGAGAAAAATTTTGAAATTTTTTCTTTGGGACATCACTTATCCCTTTGAACTCTGGGGCACCTGGGGTAGAATTATTGGGATGACATATGTCCCTTGGGACTTGAAGGGTAGGACTGTTGGAGAAGGCAAAAAAAGAAAAAAAAAAATCCATATTACCTACCAAAAATTCAACAACACTGAATGATTCAGCACACTTCCATTAATTAAAACACATGGTATGAACAAAAAAATTCAAAGGAGAAAATAATTGGGCCTTGAGAGGGTTACAATTAGAGGTATCATTAAAAACACATAATTTTTAATGTGTGTGTGACCATGTGTATTTCCTAGCTTTCTTTCTCAGAAAAAGTTTAGAAGTCATGATACGCCCATATCAATGAGAATACCTAATGCCCAGATATTGATTTCTAAATTCCACTCTTCATTAAAATAAACCAACCCACCTTAAAATAAATGGCTGATTCCATTGCTGGATCAGGGAAAGTATGAGTCTAGAATATTTTGAAATTAAGGTGTTAAAAAATGATGAGTCTCCAGGAATAAACCCTCATATTTATGATCAATTGATTTTCAACAAGGGTGCCAAGACAATTCAATGGGGAAAGAATAGTCTTTTCAAAAAATGGTGCTGGTACAAACAACTAGATATCCACAAACAAAAGAATGAAGTTGGTCCCTACCTCATACTATATACAAAACATAACTGAAAATGAACCATAGGCCTAATTGTAAGAGCTAAAACTACAAAACTCTTAGAAGAAAGCATATGAGTAAATCTTTGTGACCTTAGATTAGGCAATTTTTTTTTTTAATATATATGACACCAAAAGCAGAAAAACAAAAGGAAAAGTAGATGAATTTGGACATCATAAATATTATAAACTTTTGTGCCTCAAAGGACACCAACAAAAACTGGAAGACAACACGCAGAATGGGAGAAAATGTTTGTATATCATGTATCTTAGAAAGGACTTATATCCAGAATGTACAAATAGCTCTTACAACTCAACAATAAAAAGACACATAATTTAAAGAAAACATGGGCAAAAGATAGGAATAGACATTTCTCCGAAGAACATACAAAAATGGCCGACCAATAAACATGTGATGGTTAATATTATGTGTTACCTTGGGTAGGATATGATTCTCAGTGATTTGGCAAACTATGTAATCACCTTCCATTTTGTGATCTGAAGGAAACAGCCAATCGGTTGAAAAGCAAGTTTCCTTGGGGGTGTTGCCTACCTCCAGTATATAAATGGATGTTCTGGCAAAGTTTGCTGTCTCTTGATTCTTCACTCCTCTCAATAGTCTGACCTCGGTTCTCAGAACATAAGCCTGCATAAGTTGTCAGCCTGCTGCCTAACCTTCAGATTTTGAATTCACCAGCCCTCACAACCTGATGAGCCAGAAGAGGTGTCCAGCTTGCTGCCTGACCTGAAGATTTTGGGTTTACCAGCCCTTGAAACCATGTGAGCCAGTAGATGTCTTCAGCCTGCCCTGACCCATGGACTTTGGACTTGCCAGCCCCCACAATTGCACAATTTTGGGAGCCATTTCCTTGAAGTATCTCTCTGTATGTATTTATAAATATACTTCACTAGTTTTTCTCCTCTAGAGAACTGAGAGTAAAGCATTTGGTACCAGGAGTGGGGTAGAAGGGCTGATTTTACTGTCAAAGATGATTTAACAGAAAAAGCTGGATTAGTCTCTTCAGATGGGGGTGGAAGGGCTGGTTCTACTATCAAGGGCAATTCAACAGAATTTAGGGGCACAATGTCCCCAGCTCCATCCATATCTACCCATATATCCCTATCCCAATTTTCAGGATTCCATTTCTTCTCAATCAATGCCCTCACTTTAACAGCAGCGACCAACTAGTGTTGAGATTTCAAATGGCATTTAATTCAGCCACCTTGAGGATAAGAGTGGGTTTGGTTTTCAGCAATATCAGCTCTGTTACTACAAGAAATAAGGATTTCTTTCTGGGCACAAATAACAACTTTCAGTTCCTTCGGTGGCACTTGAAGTGTGACTCCAAAGCCCTGAACTTATCCTTTTCTTTCTCCACTTGGTCTGCTAAAAGTAGGGCCAACATTTAAGCTTCATTATACTTGTCAATTTGACAAAAATGTTGAAAAATATCAAATACATAAAACCCAGAGCCTTGTGCCTCACAAATATTTGATCTAATGGTGGTGATATTTTACATATCTCTATTGCCACATCACACCACGGATTAACTGTGCCCTCTTTATTACTGGAAATAGAGTCACTAGTGCCTTTAATTCTAGCCAGACTTGAGAACTAATTTGGAAAACTCATCCTTAAGATTTTGTTCCTCTAGAACCACTCTCAGTGTCAAATGTCTTGGTCTGGGTTCTCTAGAGGAGCAAAACCAGAAGATTGTGATTCAGAGGTAATTACCATGGAGGAAAAATGTGGAATTGGGGTGGAGTGGAGGAGGGAATGTGAGAAAGAGTTAAGTCATCTTCTTTGATCATGGGAATTTAAGTAACAGTTTCTAAAATAGAAAAAATTCAAGAAGTACAATGCTACGCATATTATTTAGAGCTATGCATGTAAATGCCATATGTCTGAAAGAGGTAGAAGCCTCTGCAGAGAGGGAATTAGAGGAAGTAGAGAGACAGGGACTCCTATTTTTCATAATAGGCCTTTCAGAATTATTATTTTTTTAACTATGAACACAATGTTGATTATTAAATTGAATTTAAAGAATACTGATATATGCATATACATACACTTAACATATGCCTAATAAAAATTGTTTTCATGAATTAAAAAAAGCATATCATCACAGCTGAGGAAATAGTTTGCCTCTCTTCCAATTAGTCCCATTAGTTTTTGATGTTAAAAGACAAAAATGTATTTCTAAGTAAAAGAAAACTTGGCCCCCCATAATTTGACTGCCTCTGTCATCATAGCTGACACTATAAAATATAAAAGATAAAAATAAAAACGTGCAATTAGTAAGAAAACTATTGTACAAGGTTATTAAGAAAGCAAAAATAGAATTTCAATGGCTTTATACTATTTTAGGAAATGGCATGCTTGGGATAATTGCAGTAGACTGCCCTATGCTGACACCTAATGTTCGTAGAGCACTGTACAAAATGTTTAACTATGGTCCTGGGCAGGAAGTCAAGTTAGGTCAACCAGCTGTGCGGGTGTTCTCACTCAATGAGTTTCTTAAAAAAAAAAAAAAAAATAGGTCAAATACTTGGTAAATACACATCAGTCATAGCAATTAAATACCAAAAATGGCACTTGTTTGGATGAATAAGTCTATGTTTTGAAAAATAACCTTGCCACAAGTCAATAATATTACTATGGGAAAATGAAAATATTAATTATTCTACTTAGTTCCACTGAATGTCCAATCAACAACTGGTACAATGGAGATAAGTGTGGTGGCTACAACACTGTATAGATAGATGCAGATTTAGATATGAATATAACTTCCTTGTTGTTTCTTGTTTTTGCATGTTGTCGAATAGATTCCAAATCATAGCAACCCTATGTGACAGAGAAGTGTCCTATACTGTTTCCTAGTCTGAAATCTTTACAGGCCAGATGGCCAGGTCTTTTCTCCAATGGAGCTGCTGGTGGGTTTGAACCACTGACCTTTAGGTTAGCAGCCTATGCTTAACCATTGCACCACCAAGGCTGTGTGTGTAGACTTTCATTCCCTGTGAAAATGATCTATTGATACATTATATACTTTCCTTACTCTGTATCAATAGATCATTTTCACAGGGAATGAGAGCATACACAGACAACCTCCTAAGTTGTCTCTGAGACAGAGCCAAAAAGCAACACCAGGCGCATTAAGTTTCCATTCAAAATGCTTATCCCTACAGAAAGCCTTTGCACTATATTGTCTTTTTGTTCAATGTATAACATACTCAAAACTTATATTCAATTTAAATGGCAAGGTATTTTTTATTTCCCGAAAATGGAGAGGCATTTATCAACAAATCAAAAGCTGGCTAAAGTGAATATCTGTCTAGGCTTTAAAGCAAAAAGAAGAAGCAGCCCAAACCCACTGGTTTTCAATGTATCAACTCTTAATTGGTATACCAGATAGAGTACTTCTGGGCTCCATTGCTAAAAAGGTTTTGACCTCATCATGTCTCCATTTCCATGACAATAATGTTAGAGATATAAAATCATGAAACACCTTTACGTGTCAGTTTTGTTCAGCCTAACTTTTTTCATAATCTGTTATGATTTTTCCATTTAGGTTGCAGATATTACTCTCTTTGTGGGAGATCCTGCAGAAATGATTTTAAAAAATTCAGACATGATTTAAAAAAATAAAAAAGAACAAAGTTGGAGTTGAGATGATTCCAACATATGGTGACCCCGTGTGTGTCAGAGTAGAACTGTGCTCCGTAAGATTTTCAATGACTGATTTTTAGAAGCAGATCACCAAGGCTTTCTTCCAAGATGCCTGTGGGGTATCCAAACCTTCAGCTTTTGGCTAGCAGCCAAGTGCCCTAACCATTTGTACCACCCAGGCACATGATTGGGAATAAACCTACTCCTCACCTATCTACTACCTTGTTATTCAACAGTTCACATTTGCAACAATAGAAAAAATCTACTATCTATTTTGTGCATTAATAACATACATATGCCAGTAACAAAAGCTGAGGTTGGAAGCAAGGGTAACACTGGCTGTGATGGTTAAGGTTATGTGTCAACTTGGCTGGGCCATGATTCTCAGTTTGGCAGTTATGCAATGATGCAATTTGGCAGTTATGCAGTGATGTAAATTGGCAGTTATGTGATGATGCAGTCATCCTCCATTTTGTGACCTGATATGGTCATCCTCCATTTCATGTAATGCCAATATTCACATAATGTCCTGGTCTTTGGAGACCAACCATGTAGATAAGTGAGGAGTGGGAGTATGTTAAATGTGCCTATAGATAAAGATTTAAAGGGAACTCATTAAATTGTATTTTTCTTAAAGCATCTTTTAAAATACAGTACATGGGTTTGGATCATCAATGTGATGTTATTTTGCTGCTGTTGTTTGTCAGGAACAAACTGTGGATCAGGAAATGTACTACTTTATAAGCTTGTACCACTTAAAAGGAGATACCATGCATTTTTTAACTAAAGGCTTGTATTTGCGTGTAGAGAAGCCTAAAATGTCTGCATCCCCAAAAACTTTCGGTATGTTTACCAAAATAATTAAAATTTAGGGGAAGTGGATCTTTGTTACAAGTGATATCATTTGAAAAGACAAGACTGTTTAAGAGTATGAGACTGTTGAATTTTAATATACAGTTCTTCCAAAAGGAAACATTTTGGAAATAAGAAAAGTTTATATTTTCAGCAGGAACTTACAGGGTGTTGTTTTTTCCCCTTGAACTGGGAACATCAAGGGCGACTGAGTGCTGTAGGAAAAACCTCCTAATAAAGCTCTGTCTCATAACCAAACTTTTCTTAGTTTTCAGATCATACTTTGCCTAGTTCAATATTTCTCTATTCATCAAAGAATAGCTTTGAATAACTTGATTTATTAGTATTTTGGAAAGATTATTTTTTCCTTTTAATTGACACTAAGAGTAGTAAAAAGAAATAGCTGCTTGATCCTTTTCAAAAGAAATGTCATTATTTCTTTTAAAAATATTTTATAAAGTTTGTGACTCAACCATAAATTATCATGCCTAATGAACATTTTTTTTTTTTAATGAACAGAGGAACAGTTTTGTAAATAATCAAGGATAGCTCCCTGTCCAAAACTTATAAATAAACGTGTTTAAGATATATGTTATAGGGATCCTAGAAAAGACAGTGTCATTGATGTTATTTCTCCCTCATCACCTCACAAAAATTCCCTCAAACCCCCAGTTAAGACGCACCTTCTTTAAGTAGCTTCTCCAACATTCTTGTAGTTAATTGTTCCATCTGCTATGATTTTATAGTACTTTCATAGATTATTATGCACTATTTATGTCTGATTTATTCTAACTACTGTCTAGACTGTGAGCTCCTTCAGACTAATGACACTGTATTACTCATTCATGTATTCTTAACCCTCATTCATTGAGGGCTTATATGAGCCAATCACTGTGCCAGGCACTGAAATCAAAATAATATTGAAAATAAAATGGTCTTATTCTTTATAAAGCTTCAGCCTACTGAAGAAATCAGATATAACATTTACTTGTTTAATTCTGAATTAAATTATAACTGATAGGTGTGATGAAGCAAATGTACATGATTCTATGTTGGCCATAAAGCAAAAAACTCATTGCCATTGAGTTGATGAAGGTTATAAACGGGGAAACATAAAGCTAGTAAGGGAGTTAAAGACTGAATTGAGAGCTGAAGCCTGAGTATAAGTTAATCAAAATGATTGTAGGAGAAAGATGTGGAAAACTTTTAGGCAAAGAGAAAAGCACAGGAAAATGGTATGTGGTAAGAGAGAACATGGCCAGCCCAAGGGGCTGTTATCAGAGTGAGTGGAGCACAGAGTGAAAGTTCGGGGATGAGGAGAAGCTGGAGAAGGGGGTAAGGCTAAGCCATTGGGAGTCTTGTTGGCCGTGTCACCAATTTTATACTTTATCCTCAGAGCAATGATGAGTCAGTAAAGTTACTGAATGAGGCAGTATTTCAATAAGATCTGTCCTGACTCTAGATTTACATGTACTGGTGACTGCAACATGGAAACCAGATTGGTGTAGAATAAGAAGATGGAATTTAATGAGTTCTTATCTTAGTCCAGCCTAAGATGAGTAATGCGTTGTCAGGTCATCTCTAAATATGTATGAGTGGTTTACTCTCCCAAATTATTATAATAAAATGATGAGGATCTCCATAGGACCTTGAAAGGATTGCATCTGGGATTGTCTTTTAAATTTTTCAGCCTATAAGTATTCACTGAGATGCTGGAATTGAGGATATGTAAAAGTGATAATGATCGTTAGAAAGATTATTTGGACAACATTAATTTAATTTTAGGAGTCCCTGAGTGGTGCAAATGGTTAAGGCACTTTGGTGCTAACCAAAAGTTTGGGGGTTTGAGTCAACCCTGAGGCATCTTTAAAGAAAGGCCTGGCAATCTACTTCCCAAAAATCAGCCATTGAAGTTTTTGTGAAGTACAGTTCTACTCTGATACCATGAGCCAGAAGTGACTCAGACAGCAATTGATACTGGTACTTGTAATTTAATTTTATTAATAGATGTATAGATATGAACTTTTTTTCCATCTTCTAAAAGCTGCTGTGTTTTCACTTGTATATAGACTTTCTGTAGTCACCAGGAGCCATAAAGAGCTAAGTGTCCATCTGTTACATCCAGCTATATATCCATTTAACCAGGGTCTGAAATAATGAATAGAATAGTTACTGTGCTTTTAAGTTAGTACATGTGTAACAGAGACAGAAAGAAAGAAACAGAGAGAATGAACAGGATATCTGGGAGGGGGAAGTTGGTCATATCCTTTCGTTCAACTTATTTATATTGACAGCCACAAAGGGCTAGGTGCCATGGAAGCCTCTGGAGATGCGTAGTGAACAAACCAAAGATCCTTGTCCTTATGATGCATACACTGTAGGGAGGAAACCCACAATAAACAATAATCAGGAATTAAATTCTATAGCACTTTAGATGATGGTAAGTACTATTTTGTTTAAATACAAAGGGCATATAAGGAGAATGTCAGAAGTGAGGGTGGAGAGTAAAATAGGTAGGTGATCAGGGCAGGTATCATTGTGAAGGCGATATCTGAGCACAGAGTTTGAGGAGTTAGGAATCAGGCAGCAGATATAGCTGGGGCAAACGCTTTTTAGGCCGCGGAGATCTAAAGCAAGGGCTTGGCAATGGAAGGGTGCTTGGTGTGTTCAAGTAATATCAAGACAGTGAGTGTGGTTGGAGTTGAGTCAGTGAGGGTGGGAGAAAGAAGGCGATCAGGTGTAGAGGCAGTGAGGTGTACATGCAGGGGAGCGAGCGGCAGCTCTTAAGCCATGGTAAGGATGCTTGTGTTTTATCTGAGGGAGACACGGAGTCATTGCAGATTTCTGAGGAGAGGAGAGGCATGACTTAAGTTTTTAAACAGATCTTTGCAGCTGTGTTGAAAACAGACTGTAGGAGGAAAGATTGTCTTTAGAGTACAGTTTCCTATTTATGCTTAAATATTCCCATTAACCCTGTTGTCCTCAAGTCGATTCCAATTTATAACGACTATGGGGACAGAGTAGAACTGCCCCATATATTTTCCAAGGAGCACCTGTGGATTTGAACTGCCGACCTCTTGGTTAGCTGCCATAGCTTTTAACCACTATGCCACCAAAAATTTAAATATTAGTGTATTCAATAATGTAGGCATTCATTTGGTGGCTACTAATTTATAATTAAACAATCCCAGAAATACCCAGTTCTGGAGGTATGACCCATTACCCGTTGCCGTCAAGTTGATTTGGACTCATACCAATCCTATAAAAAATAGGACAGAGTAAAACTGCCCCGCAGGGTCTCCAAAACTGCAATCTTTATGGAAGCAGATTGCCACATCTTTCTCCCCCGCGGAGCAGCTGGTGGGTACTAACTGCTGACCTTTGGTTAGCAGTCCACTGCTTAACCACTGTGCCACCAGGGCCCTTTCTTCTGGAGGTATTAACCTGTTGCCATCGAGTCAATTCCAACTCATAGTCACCCCATAGGACAGGGCAGAACTGCCCCATAGAGTTTCCATGGAGCGCCTGGTGGAATTGAACTGCCAGCCTTTTGGTTAGCAGCTGTAGAACTTAACCACTAGCGAGCAGGGTTTCCTCTGCAGGTACTAGGGACCTGAAACTCTTCTCCTTCCTCTTCCTCTTCACCTTCTCCCTAGTCCATCTAACTAGAGAATAGGCCAAGCCAAGGTACCCCTTCTTTCTAACCTTGACGCTCTGGAAATTTAGTGAGCTTCAAAAAAAGTCCATATGGCCTGAAACAAACTTACACTAAAGCAAAACTTTCCGATAATATCCTCTAAATTCAAAACCCAATTTACAGATCAAAGGATGCCTGCATCCACTCCACAATTTTCAGTCCCCATGGCAATTATACCTAATATGGGCCCACCATGAATAATTGAACCACATGCATTGGGGAAGATGAAGACTCACTAGAAAGGGGGAAACTAATATGGTATTTTTATGCAAATAGCATGCACCTTCTACATTTATTTGCCAACAGCTCCTTCCCCTCCTCCAGGGAGGTATTAAGCGCCACTATGCTATTTTTTTTTAACATGTTACTATTAAAAAAAAAAAAAATTAGCATAGCGAGCTTACAAAAATACCTTGGGGTCGGGGGGTGGAAGCAACTGGGAAACAAACTTAGAAGGTGTGCATTATTTGTGTAAAAAATATGGTGCATGTGTGTTGGGGGGGCGCATGTTCGTGCACGTATATGTGTATGTGTGTATTCAACTGCTAACTTTTTTCTTTTTTAAAATTTTTTTATTGTGCTTTAAGTGAAAGTTTACAAATCAAGTCAGTCTCTCATATAAAAATTTATATACGACTTGCTGTATACTCCTAATTGCCCTCCCCTGAATGAGACAGCACACTCCTTCCCTCCACTCTCTCTTTTCATGTCCATTTCGCCAGCTTCTGACCCCCTCTGAGCTCCCATCTTCCCTCCAGACAGGATCTGCCCACATAGTCTCATGTGTCTACTTGATCCAAGAAGCTCATTCTTTACCAGTATCATTTTCTATCCCATTGTCCAATCCAATTCCTGTCTGAAGAGTTGGCTTTGGAGGAGTCCCTCTCTTGGGTTAACAGAAGGTCTGGGGACCATTACCACTGGGGTGCTTCTAGTCTCAGGCAGACATTTAAGTCCAGTCTTTTTACGAGAATTTGGGGTCTGCATCCCACTGCTCTCCTGCTCCCTCAGGGGTTCTCCGTTGTGTTCCCCGTCAGGGCAGTCATCAGTTGTATCTGGGCACCATCTGACTCTTCTGGTCGTAGGCTGATGTAGTCTCTGGTTTATGTGGCCCTTTCTGTCTCTTGGACTCATAGTTACCTTGTGTCTTTGGTGTTCTTCATTCTCCTTTGGTCCAGGTGGGTTGAGACCAACTGACGCACCTTAGATGGCTGCTTGCTAGCGTTTAAGACCTCAGACGCCACTCTCCAAAGTTGGATTCAGAATGTTTCCTTAATAGAATGTATTATGCCAATTGACTTAGATGTCCCTTGAAACCATGGTCCCCAAACCCCTGCCTCTGCTACGCTGGTCTTCGAAGTGTTCGGATAACTGCTAATTTGCAAAAAGAGAAAAAAGAGAACAAAAATAAGTTTGATTTAAATCTTAACATCTATCTTGAGCTCAAAGCAACTTGCCTCACAGACCCTTGTCATAGTTGTATCAGGAAAATCCTGTAGTTACATGTTAAAGTGATGTTTGAAAGCTACCGGCCTGACACCAGTAGAAAAACAAGCTCACATACACAGAAAGCTGACTTGTGTCATAAGTGAAAAACAGAAAGATGTGGCTCCGAGGAATTTATTACCTGAAAATTCAATCTGTTTTCTAACTAATCTCATGTGAAGACGAATCTGAGATGGAGGAATGCACACTGCCTTACATTTTGGCATTAAAACACAGCATCTGCCTCTCTGTATTTTCATTGAAAAGAAAAATGTAGGAATCCAGAAAGAATGCATGTCCAGTTAACCTGGTTATGTCCCATTGGCAAGGCATTCCTTTCCAACCGTAAATATTTTCTGATGGTTAAGTGACACTCCAAGAGTATAAGCCATTTAGATACTCAGATTAAAACAACCCAAATTATCTCTACTTCCCTGTTTTTTTCCGATACCCGTTTATCAACACATTTGCAAGCAGAGCACAAAATGGCCACTACAATTTTTTGGTTTTTACATCAATACCATTAGTACCAATTACAAAGCAGCACTAAAAATATTTGTTAAAATTTCAAATGTTCATGAGTTTCAGCTAGCCACAGTATAAAAAATGAAAATAGACATTATAAATAACCCTGTAGCCATTAAACTCATGCAATGTACAGGTGACAAACCATTAAGATTTAATGGCAAAGGAGCAGATACAGCTTGCTTTGAAATTATTGCTTAAACTAATTTAATTCTTAAAGAGTTTGCAAACTTTCTTTTCTTTCCATGCTTAAGGCTTTTTCTTAGAATTGGTATTAAACACACAAATGGAGATGCTTTTACAACCAATCAAAGGATCTAAAATGATTTCCCATTGCATGGCGGGGAATGTATCTATTCTTTCTTCTCTTTTATTACTCTGTTACTGACCCTGGCATATGGCCACCACATTAGACATATTTCTAAGTCTTTCTTGCAGTCAACTGTGGCCACATAACTCAAGTTTGGCCAGTGGAATGTGAGCAGAACTGATGAGTGACAAATTTCCAAGTAATGGCATTAAAGGGAAGGCATGTGTCTTCTTATGTGTCCCTTTCATTCTTCATGCTGCTTGGAATGCAAAAGTGGTGGCAACTCCTTTTGGACACTCAGTTCAGAGCAGTACTCCAGAATGGTGGAACAAGATAGACTCCTGGACCACTGGAAGCTTCATGGAGGTTCATGGAGCAGAGTTTTCCTTCTAGCCCGGACTTTTAGGTAAGAGAGAAATAAATTCTTGTCTTTTAATCCACTATTTTGAATGTCGGTGTCTCCTGGAAGAAATTATGTCACTACAAATACACATGAGCACATCTCCTGTTTCTGAGAGTGAAGATTTAACAATCGGTAAAAATTTATTTTTCTGTTTTTTTTTATGCTTGGCGAAATGGAAAGCATATGCGTGGGTTCGAGTCCCACTGTGGTCATGTTCAATAGCTTTTAATTTATGGTAAATCAACTAACCTCCAGAACTTTGGTTTTCTCATCTGCAAAGTGACGATAGTAAAAATGACCTCAGTTCTGCTGGGAGTGAAAATGCCTCATAAGCTGAGTCATTCTAAGGGAATGTAGTTGCCATAGTGATAGGCCTGTTTATGTCTAAAAAAACAGCTAAGAAAAACACAAACCTCTTCGCATATACCCAGAAGATATACATTACTGATGGTCTAAATATGACATGGTTTTTTGTGTTCGTTTTTGCTGGTCTTTATTAATTGATTGAGAAAACATAGGTGGCAAAGATGAGAAAAACTCATGTGATTTCCTTTTTTGTGTTTAGTCAACAGATAACTGGAAACACAAGCATACAGAGTCTTTTGCAGTATGAATGAGAGGCACGGGAGAAACTTGATTGTGCTAAGTACTTTGGGAGATTCTTTCATGCTGTCTCATTTACTATGGCCAGGAACATACCTGTAATTGTTGGGATAAGCACAAGCATCAAAAAGGCCGCATCCTCTTTGGGTGGGTAAAGGGATCAGAAATGGTGCCCAAGCAACCCTGAACACCATCTCTGCTTTCAGGTTCTAGCCCATTTCCCATAGTATATATGCATATTTTTCACATCATCTGGTGGTGTACTGGTGAAGAGTTTGGCTGTTAATCAAAAGGTCAGCAGTTCAAATTCACCAGCTGCTCCTCGGAAACCCTGTGGGCAGTTCTACTCTGCCCTATAGGGTCACTATAAGTCAGAATCGACTTGACAGCAAAGGGGTTTGGTTTTCGTAATTGTTGACCAGTACTCTTCAATTGTGATGTATAGAACCTTCCTGGAAAGTACCAGATTGAGGTAAGATTCATTTAGCCAAGAATACAGAATGTAATTGAAATTAAGGTACCTTTCATTAGACCCCATGGTGCTTAATGGAGGCACCCCATTGCCAGGGTCACTGTATCATAGAGACAAGTTTTTACCAGCTCTGAAAAACTCAGTACTTGCCATTATATTGCTCTTTCATACTATGGGGTTATGCCACTTATTGTGAATGAATACGTACAACAAATTATGTGCTTCTGTTTAGGGAGATCCTTTGAGCTCTTTTGGGTTTTGAAATAAGCACAAGCATCAAAAAGGCCGCATCCTCTTTGGGTGGGTAAAGGGATCAGAATTGGTGCCCAAGCAACCCTGAATACCATCTCTGCTTTCAGGTTCTAGCCCATTTCCCATAGTATATATGCATATTTTTCACATCATCTGTTTGTGTGAGTTATATATACATGAACCTTAATAACGTGTCAAAATGTGTCACTATCAAGCTATGAGGATTCATGAAAACATTTGCACTTAAAATCATTTTCTTCTCATATACGGACATTATCCATTTTTATAGATCCTAGTAGTTGACTTGAGGTTCAGTAAAAAGTATAATTTACCAACTAGACCGTGAATACAGATGAGTCTCTAAATCACCTCTCAATCCTCTATGAAAAAAAATGGTAAATAATGATATAGAAAATTAGAAGTAATTTGTTTGGGTTTAAAATCTATTTTCTTTATTTAACGTGCAAATTATAAACAAGACTGAGATGTCATATTATTTCATGCATTAACAGTAAATAGCTTATTTGTTAACAAAAAATATCTTCTTTGCTAATAAAAATCACTTGTTGACTTATTAACAAAAAGTAACCATGAAGATCTAACTCAAAAGGAGCTCAGTTTCATCCTACTTCTTAATCTATACTGGAGCTTGAGTGACACACTTTGACCTGGGACATGGACCAGGTCCACTGAAAGTATTGAATCGGGGCATTCATAGTGTTTACCACCCTGGGTTCATGAGTGTGCAGAGAGGAGTGCAGGTAAGGATGAGGAACAGGGCATCAAGGAGGGAAAAAGAGGGGTGGCATTTGCCTGACCTCTACCCCTTTACGTAGATTAATTATTTAGGATTCTTGGGCTGATCAACAAAGAAGCCTTAAAATTTTACCTGCACAGATTCAAGCAAACAGACTAGAAGAAAAGGACTTGGACCAAGAGGTAAAAATATAATAGGTGTATCCATTATCATTACAAGAGATATTTAAATATATACTTAAGTATATATAAAATATCCCTCTGTAAGTTTATTGTATTTGGGGTTCCATATCTTGCAGGCTAGATAATGGGCTGTCAATAAAGACAATTAAACATTTCCGTAAACCACAGAACTGAAAGGGGCTTGGAGGAATCTGCTGTTGACATTTAAATATCTACAGTGCAAAATGGAAAGCAAGACTTGCATCCAACAACGCCACATGGTTAATCCAGCAGTTTTTATAACCTGGCACATTGTTTTGCACAGTAGTGCATTTTTATGAAATTAGGTGGATATTGTCAATGTTATTATCAGTCTTTTTTCTCATCTTCCTTGCACTGGAGTAGCTCCATTGTAACAGATGTTTCCCTCTTTAGCGCTGAGGTACAACTGCGTGTATCTTGACACAGGCAGGCAGTACTTGGCTTTGAAACATCAGTCTTCCATCAGGCTATTCCCTCAGTTTCAGTCATTGGCTTAAATAGGGCTGTTTCTTCCAAGCTCAACAACGTGGTATCCAAACACTGTTTCTCCATTAGTCACCTGGTTCCACGCTCCAAAATGCAATTCAGACTTGGAAGCAAGTGTGTATCCATGACCTTTTTAGGTCCAACATGGTCTGGTGGAAAGCGTATTGGAAGACTGTTAGTCTCACCAATTTACTACGCGACCTTTGGCAAATTACTTGACCCCAATGTGCTTCATTTTCCTTTCTATTCAGCAGCAGGGAGGCAATAAAATGTACCTTTCTGTCCTACCTTGTGAGGCTAAAATGAAGTAACTGTTGTTTAACTTTTGTTTTGACATGTTGATGCTGAAATGGCCTTCCTTTCTCTGCTGGTAGAAAAGTGGCACCAAATTTATAATAAAAATTGTTGAAAAAGGATTTAGTAGAAACACAATTCAGTCCCCTTTTATTATCTAGAGCACATATAAACCATAAAATGATGCCTGTTGTATTGTAAAATGGTAAAAGCAAAGGATTCAGAATTCAGACCTGGATTGAAGTTTTGACACAACTACTTAAAAGGTCTCTGCTTCACATCCAAAGGCTATGCCATACTAGATTCATATATCAGGCTCATTAATGCCATTTCACCTCCTATTTAGCCCAGTATAAGAGACAATCTTGGCTAAGGTAGGAAGCAGTATTATAGCAACAGGCAAATCCCTACTCCCAAAATTCAGTGACTCATGGACATCTGTTGGGTTCCCACATCATTTGGTTTGTCTCCCTTTTTTAAAAATCAGATTCAGAAAACAGAGTTACCAGTTAGGATAGTCTGTATGTATGTGCTTTGAACCACAGCTCTACCAATCCTGAACTCCTTTTGAATGGGCAGTACAGTTCCCGTTTCGGTCTGGAGACCTGATCAAAACCCAGCAGGCATAGTGCCTGGCCTACAGTAGACACTCAACATTTGTGAATGATAATGGGATCCTCCAATCTGCTTTTGTTTCTCAGTGTTCTTCACTAAGATTGAGTCTTTACCCTCATAAATAAGGGGATATATCCTTTAAATGGCAATCACTTACTCATTAGTCTGTCAAAAGTTTCTGAATTCATTAAATTGTGCAACAAATTCCAAATGGAAATATCTGATCCTAACCATTTCTATAAACCTAATTGAGACTTTTCTGTCTTCTGGACAACAATGGCCTGACCACTGGAACCTCTGAAGTAAATTTTTAAAACCAGATCAATTATTTTGTCTCTACTCCATTTTGATTTGTGAATCTCCTACAAAGCAGAAACTCCTTCCAACCATTTAAAAGCATGTATTGAACATCCGTTATGTATTAAGCATAGTGCCTGGGTGGGATTATAATGAGTTAATATTTATTTAATGGTTCCTGTGACCAAAAGGTTGGCAGTTTGAATCCATCAGCTGCACCTTGGAAACACTATGGAGCAGTTCTACTCTGTCCTGTAGGGTTCTGTGTCAACTTGGCTGGACCATGATTCTCAGTGGTTTAGTAGTTATGATACAGTTTGGCAGTTGTATAATGATGTGATCACCTCCATGATCAGATTTGATATAATGTGATCACCTCCATGATGGGATCTACTGTGAGTAGCCAGACAGTTGAAGGGGCAGTTTCCTTGGGGGTGTGGCCTGCATCCAATAGGTGGACTTTCTGGCAAGGCTTGTGGGCTTTTGCTCATTCTGGATCCTGCAGCTGGCTCCTGTTTGTCTGACCTCTGGTTCTTGGGACCTGAGCTAGCAGCTTACCTGCCATCTTGCCTGCCAAATTTGGGATTTGTCAGTCTTTGCAGCCCATGAGTCAGAGTCTTGCTGTCTGACTTGCCAGTCTTGAGTTTGACAGCCCCTGCGGCTACAAGAATCAGAAGAGGCCTCCAGCCCGACCACAACCACATGAGCTATTTCCTTGATATAAATCTCTCTGTAAATATTTATTCATTTTACCGTTTTTGCTTCTGTGGAGAACCCATCCTAAGGCATTTGGTACCAAGAGTGATTCTAGAGAAACTTGTGCTGGAATAAAAATAGTAGTCCATCTGCATTACAAGAGTAATCTTTAATTTTCAGTTTACCTATTTATTTATGATTTTTATTTCTGAAAAACACTTCATCTACTTCAAATTTAAGTATCAGATCTGCCTTGGTGTGCTGTAGAAGAATGTACCCAAAAGATTAGGGAAATTGGCATGTTGCAGCAGATTTATCAGATTAGACCCACAGACCTACACAAGGAGTGCCCAGAGGACACACCTTTTATCACAACGGTGAGGAACAAATTTATGAAGAGAGCCCCAGCAACCTTGAAGATTGCTGTGATTGCTATTTTATGTAAATCAGGTTTGAGACTGCCTTAACTAAATTAAGAGAGCTAATTTCATTGGGGAATCCTGGTGGCACAGTGGTTAAGAGCTTCGCTGCTAACCAAATGGACAGCAGTTGGAATCCACCAGCTGCTCCTTGGAAACCCTATGGGGCAGTTCTACTCTGTTCTATAGGGTTGCTATGAGTTGGAATCTACTCCAGGGCAATAGGTTGTTTTTAACTACAATGGGGCTGATTGGGCCCTGTGGTAGTAGAGACCAAGTGGTGGTATTCAGTCAACACAGACAAGATGAATATGGTTACTCTAATGGACAATGGAGTCAAAGCAGTAATCAGAATAGTCTGACTCATATGGACTTATGGCGTTAGCTACTTAGTCGTGGTGTGAAATAGGAAATCTACTAAGTATTTACCTGATCGATTTACCTGATCTACAAGCAGTAGAATTCCAGGTCAAGTGAATAGCAAACTGAAATCACCAGAATAGAGAGTCACCACCCCTCAATCAATTCCCAGACTTGAATCAGTTTACAGATCTCCAACCCCTTGGATAAGGGAAGGCTAGGTCCCCTTGAGGAAGGACTCCCAACACTGCCAAAAACTTATTAATCTTTCTTCCAGACCTCCCCAAAGGAATCTATGGCCTCTTACGAGAGTGCCTGTTCATTGGAGAAAAGGAAATAGTCAGGATTTTCAGGGATTACTGGATACTGGCTCTGAAATGATACTAACTACAGGAGACCCAAAACATCACTGTAGTCCACCAGTCACAGTGTCCATATGGAGGTCAAGTTATTAATGGAGTCTTAGCTCATGCCCATCTCACAGTAGGTGCAGTGGTTCCCCAGTTCTAGAATGCATGATTTGAATAAATATACTCAGCAACTGGCAGAACCCCCGCACTATATTCCTGACAAGTGGAATAAGGGCTATTATGGTAGGAAAAGATAAGTGGAAGCCATTAGAGCTCCCCTACCTAAAAAAAATAGTAAACCAAAATCAATGCTATATTTCTAGAGGGGTTGCAAAGATTACTACCATCAAGGACTTCAAGGATGCACGGGTGATGATTCCTACTACATCCCCATTCAACTTGCCTATTTGGCTTGTGCAAAAAAAAAAAAAAAAAAAAAAAAAACAGATGGATCTTGGAGAATGACAGTGGATTACTGAAAACTTAACTACATGGTGACTTCAGCTGCAGCTGCTGTTCCAGATATGCTTTCATAGTTTGAACAAATTAATACATCTCTTGACACCTGGTATGCAGCTATTAACCTGGCTAATACTTTTTTCTCCATACCTGTTTTAAAGGACTACCAGAAGAAGTTTGCCTTCACCTGATAAGGTCAGCAATACTCATTCATTGTCTTACCTCAGAGCTACATCAACTCTCTAGCCATTTGTCATAATATAGTCTGCAGGGATCTTGTTCACCTTTCCCTTCCACAAGACTTCACACTGGTCCATTACACTGATGACATTATGCTGATTGGACCTAGAAAGGAAGAAGTTTCAATGACTCTGGACTTACTGGTAAAACATTTGCATGCTACAGGGTGGGAAATTAATCCAACAAAAATTCAGGTGCCTTCCAACTCAGTGAAATTTCGAGGGGTGCAGTGGTGTGGGGCATGTTGAGATATTTCTTCTAAAGTAAAGGATAAGTTATTGCATCCGGCTCCTCTCACAACTAAAAAGAAGGTACAATGCAGAGTGGACCTGTTTGGATTTTGGGGACAACGTATCCCTCATTTGGGTGTGCTACTCTGGCCTACTTATCAAGTGACTTGAAAAGCTGCTAGTTTCGAGTGAGACCAGACAAAGAGAAGGCTCTGCAAAAGGTTCAGGTTGCTAAGCAAGTGGCTCTGCGATTTAGGCTATATGATCTGACTGATCCAATGTTGGCTGAAGTGTCTGTGGTAGATAGAGATGTTGTTTGGATTTTTTGGCCGGCCCCTTTTGGTTAATCACAGTGGAGACCCTTAGAATTTTGGAGCAAAGCGCTGCCATCCTCTGCAGATAACTACTCACCTTTTGAGTAACAGCTTTTGGCTTCTTACTGGGCCTTAGTAGAGAATGATTGCTTAACCATGGTCCACCAAGTCACCATGTGACCTGAGCTGCATATCAAGAACTGGATGTTGTCTAATCCACAGAATCACAAAGTTGGAAATGCACAGCACCACTCCATCATTAAACGGAAGTGGTATATACAAGACTGGGCCTGAGGAGGACCTGAAGACACAAGTAAGCTACATGATGAAGTGGCCCAAATGCTCATTGTCTCCACTCCTATCTCATTACCTTCCATCTCCCAGTCTGCGCCTATGGCCTCGTGGGGAGTTCCTTACGTCAGTCGGTTGATGGTTTACAGATGGTTCAGCACAATATGCAGGCACCACTCGAAGTTGGACTTTGAGTGTTGCATCTCTAGGTGGGAGAATCCCTCCCTTTGGAACTAAGACCTCTGGACCTACAGAGCACTACATCCCCTTTCTGGGACCTCCCTGAAGGATGATATTGAAAAGAAATCCCCTCAATGGGCAGAACTTCAAATGGTGCACATGGTTGTTCACTTTGCTTGGAAGGAGAAATGGCCAGATGTGTGACTGTACGCTGATTCATCGGCTGTGGCCAATAGTTTGGCTGGATGGTCAGGGGCTTGGAAGGAATAGGACTGGACAATTGGAGATAAGGAGGTATAGGGAAAAGGTACGTGAATAGACCTCTCTGAATGGACCAAAGAAGTGAAGACATTTGTGCCTCATGTGCATGCTCACCAAAATGTGACCTGGCAGAAGAGGATTTTAACAGCCAAGTGAATAGGAGGGTGCATTCTGTGAAAAATAGTCATCCTCTTCCCCTAGCCATTCCTGTCATTGCCCAATGGGCTCCTGAACAAAGTGGCCAGGGTGGCAGGGATGGAGGTTATACATGCATGCACTTCTACTCACCAAGTCTGACTTGGCTACAGCCACTGCTGAGCGCCCAGTCTGTCATCAGCAGAGACCACCGCTGAGTTCCCAATATGACACCGTTTGTCAAGATGATCAACCAGCAACTTGGTGGCAGGTTGATTATGTTGGACTACTTCCACCATCAAAAGGCAGTGATTTGTTCTCAATGGAACAGACGTTTACCCTGGTTATGAATTTGCCTCCTCTGCACGCAATGCTTCTGCCAAAACTACCATCTGCGAACTTATAGAATGCCTTACTAACTGTCATAGTATCCCACACAGGATCACCTTGGTTCAAGGGGCTCACATCACAGGAAATGAAGTGTGGCAATGGGCCCATGCTCATGGAATTCACTAGTCTTACCATGTTCTCCATCATACTGAAGCAGATGCCTTGATAGAACAATGGAATGGCCTTTTAAAGGCACAATTATAGTGCCAGCTAGTTGGAAATACCTTGCAGGGTTGGAGCAGTGTTCTCCAATAGGCCATATATGCTCTTAACCAGCATCCAATATATGGTGCTGTTTCTCCCAGAGCCAGGATTCATGGGTTCAGGAATTACGGGATGAAAACAGGAGTGGTATCATTCACTATTATCCCTAGTGACCCACTCACAAGATTTTTGCTTTCTATCCCTGTGACCCTATGCTCTGTGGGTCTAGAGGTCTTAGTTCCAAAGGGAGGAATTCTCCCTCCTGGAGACACAATACTTATTTCATTGAACTGGAAGTTAAGAATGCCACCTGGGCACTTTGGGCCCCTTATGCCTCTGGATCAAGAGGCAAAGAAGGGAGTGACCATACTGGCTGGTGTGATTGATCCTGATTACCAAGAGGAAATCAGATTAATATTACATAATGAAAGTAAGGAAGAGAATTCTGGAATGCAGGAGATCCCTTAGGGCATCTCTTAGTACTACCATTCTCTGTAATTAAAGTCAAAGGAAAACTACTGCAACCCAATTCCAACATGACTACTAGTGGCCCAGACCCTTCAGGAATGAAGGTTTGGGTCACCCCACCAGACAAAGAACCATGATGGGCTGAGGTATTTGCTGAGGGCAAAGGGAATATGGAATGGGTGGTGGAAGAAGGTAGTTTTAACTACATTATGGCCATGTGACCAGTTCCAAAAATGGGGACTGTAATTATTAGGAGTATTCCTGTCTTGTAGAAGGGCATCAAATATTTTTGTTTTCTTCACTTATAAAATATATAAGATGTGAACAAGGCCAGTGCATTTTTGGTTGTATGTGTGTTAGGTGTATCATGTTAGGCTCAAGTATGACTTGTCTTTATTCAGAGATTATGTATGGTTTAAGGAGATGTGTACTGGTGCCAGTTTTGACAAAGGGTGAACTGTGATCATTAAGGTTGACACTTGGCTGGACCCTGATCCTCAGTGGTTTGGCAGTTATGATATAGTTTGGCAGTAGTATAATGTGATCACCTCCATGGTGAGATTTGATATTGTGTGATCACCTCCATGATGTGATCTGCTGTGAGTAACCAAAAAGTTGAAGGGGAGTTTCCCTGGGGGTGTGGCCTGCATCCAATATAGGCAAACTTACTGGCAAGGCTCGTGGGCTTTTGCTCACTCTGGATCCTGCAGCTGGCTCCTGTTTGTCTGATCTGTGGCTCTTGGGACCTGAGCTAGCAGCTTACCTGACATCTTGTCTGCCCATTTTGGGATTCGTTGGTCTTCACAGCCTGTGAGAGAGAGACCTGTTGCCTGACTTGCCAATATGGGGTTTGCTGGCCCCTGGAGCTACATGAATCAGGAGAAGCCTCCAGGCTGACCTACGGACTTGGGATGATCCAGTCTGTACAGCCGCATGAGCTATTTCCTTGATATAAATCCTTCTATATATATTTGTATGCTTTACTGGTTTTGCTTCTCTGGAGAACCCAGCCTAACACAGTCTCTATAAGTCAAAATCTACTCAATGGCAACGGGTTTGGTTTGGTTTATCTATACAGCATTGTTCTAAGCACACCTTTCATGTCACAACAACCTCCAGTGGTAGGTAGTATTTTACTAGCCATTTTACAGATTAGAAAAATTGAGGCACAGAAAGGCTGAATTACTTGTTCAAGATTACAAATCTGGTTAGTGATAGGTCTTCAATCTGAAAACAGGCAGGCTGGTTCTAGAACCTATGCTCCTAAGTGCTATGCTCTACTAAGACCAGGAAGAGAAGATCAGAAATTATTTCCCATAAGAGGTGATGTTGGGGTGAGATTTCAAGAATGACTATAAATGACCCAGGTAATGAATTTGGAGGAGAGCATTCCCAACCAAGACCATGTGCAGAGATATGGAGATGTGAGATTATATAGCTTATTTCGTAAGTATGAGAAATTTAGCACAGAGCAAAGATGTGGATTGAATGAGCAGTGACAGGTAAGAAAGACATTACAAGTAAGAAGAGTCATGCCTAATATCTTAGCTATTTTTATGTTATAATATCAATGAGGAAAGACCAAAAGAGTGGCATAGACGGTACCAACCTTAGACACAGGCACTTTAGCAAGCCGTGCATATCACAAACATACACACACATTTTATTAAAATTACGTGGACCTTCTAGTAGGGTGATCAACTCATGCCAGTTTGCCCAGGATTTTCCTGGTTTTAGCACTGAAGTCTTACATCCCAGGAATCCTTTTCTGTCTCAGGCAGACCAGGAGAGTTGGCTACCCTAACTTCCATCACTCATGATCTACCTCTCAGCTGGCAAGGTATGACCTATAGCCCTAAAGACCCACTTTCATGACTTATACCAATAAGGCTCCGTAGAAATGCTTCTCCACATATTTTTTCACACATTCTTGAAATCAAAGGTGACTGCATCTAAATGCCACGGAGGATTGTGGATTGTGTTACTATTGATGTCACAACGGACAGTACTTTGGAATGTAGGCATAATTTGAGCTGCAGAACTGCTTTGGTAAGAGAAGAGGCAAACTTTTATTAAGTCCTCAAATTGTTTCTCTCAGATCTGATAAATACAATACCTTCTCAAAACTATTTTATTGCTTTCCATTATTGCCAATTATCCATTTTCTGGCTTCTTACTGTATTTCAATTCATGATTTGGAGACACTCACAAAATAATGTGGTATATGCTATAGTTACATATAACAACAGACTATTATTTTACATTAGTAAACAATTTCTGATTTCAGAACAAGGGGATACTGATTGGTTTAAAGTCAGGAAAGGTGTGCATCAGGGTTGTATTCTTTCACCATACCTGTTTAATCTGTATGTTGAGCAAATAATACGAGAAGCTGAACTATATGAAGAAGAACGGGGCATCAGGATTGGAGGAAGACTCATTAACAACCTGTGTTATGCAGATGACACGACCTTGCTTGCTGAAAATGAAGAGGACTTGAAGCACTTACTAATGAAGATCACAGACCACAGCCTTCAGTATGGATTGCACCTCAACATAAAGAAAACAAAAATCCTCACAACTGGACCAATGAGCAACATCATGGTAAACGGAGAAAAGATTGAAGTTGTCAAGGATTTCATTTTACTTGGATCCACAATCAACAGCCATGAAAGTAGCAGTCAAGAAATCAAATGACGCATTACATTGGGTAAATCTGCTGTAAAGGACCTCTTCAAAGTGTTGAAGAGCAAAGATGTCACCCTGAAGACTAAGGTGCGCCTGACCCAAGCCATGGTATTTTCAATCACATCATATGCATGTGAAAGCTGGACAATGAATAAGGAAGACCAAAGAAGAATTGATGCCTTTGAATTGTGGTGTTGGCGAAGAATATCGAATATACCATGGATTGCCAAAAGAACAAACAAATCTGTCTTAGAAGAAATGCAGCCACAATGCTCCTTAGAGCCAAGGATGGTGAGGCTGCGTCTTACATATTTTGGACATGTTGTCAGGAGGGATGAGTCCCTGGAGAAGGACACCATGCTTGACAGAGTACAGGGTCAGTGGAAAAGAGAAAGACCCTCAACGAGGTGGATTGACACAGTGGCTGCAACAATGAGCTCAACATAACAACAATTGTAAGGATGGCTCAGTACCGGGCAGTGTTTTGTTCCATTGTGCATAGTGTCGCTATGAGTCGGAACCAACTCAACAGCACCTAACAACGACAACATCAAACAATATCTATTACTTTTAAGATTATATAAGGAGTAAGCATGATATGTCATAAAAAGGTGTAAGTATGATACTAAGTCTTTATAATAATGTGTGGATTTAGATATTGCTTTAAAAGAAGGTTTAAAGAATGTGATGTGAGTAATAGTGATTTATATAGTAAAATAAACTATTTTGTAATATTTTCTGCAATAACATTAATTTTCATTGTGGGCTCACTACAGTGTTTGAACAAAGTTTTGAACCCTCTTTGCTCCTACTACCCGCAGAGTTAAAACTTCTGAAGAGTAAGCCATTTCCATGTAAAGAAACAACTAGGAAAGTAGAATTTTTAAGAAGGTCAGGTTTTAATCATGGCAAGAGAAGGAAGCTTAAGAAGAGTTGGGGGCTTCTTTGCCATAGAATTGGATTATATGTGGCTCAGGTGGAATTGTGTTATATCAGAAAATGGTTGGGAGGTAGAACAGTGGAATGATAATAAAAGCAAAGCTTTTTGAACTTTCCTATGGCTTGGACACTTCTAAACATCTAACAGAAACACTGGTCGCATAGCCGTTGAGAGCTATGGCTGCTAATCAAGAGGCTGGCAGTTCGAATGCACCAGGAGCTCCTTGGAAACCCTATGGGGCAGTTCTACTCTGTGCTATAGGGTTGTTATGAATCAGAATCAATCAACGACAACCATTTTGGTTTGGTCTTAGAAGCATCTTACATGTAATGGTATCTCATTTTTAATCATCACACCCAAGCTTAATTTACAAATAAAAGAACAGAGGCATCACAGGTTTAAACAACTTACCCAAGATAGTGCAGGTAGTAAGAAGTAAAGCCAGGATTCGAAGGCTGGAACCTGTCATTCCTGAGCCAACTCTTTACCACTATAATGATGGAAAGATACAGGTTAGAAGAGAGAAGATGGTGATATATTTAGAAACTTAAGGACTGAAAAGAAGACTGGAAGTATTTGTATTCAGGTCAGTAACACAGCCTGACGGTAGTTATCAGGTGTAGAAGATTCACCCCATAACTATGGTCCCCCAGCAAATGTAAGCGACAGTGTAAGAGGTGCCTCACATGTGCAGCAAAACTCACGGAACTTTCAGCTTTGTGTAAAAACAGAGGCTTTACCTTTTCCTTCCCAAATGATGAGTTTAAGTGTTCAGACACCTTCAAAAAATTCTAGTCTAGCTGGAGAACTAACCAAATTAGTTGACTTGTGTTTCCTACTCTTCCTTTCCTTAAATGACTGCCAGTGGATTTTTACATCTTATGATACCCCGGGTTCGTTGAATCACAGACTCTCTGGGAAACTTAATGCCCTTACTTATATAATACAAATAAATAATATAAACTTTGCAGCCATAGAAAAAAAGCCAAATCTTTCATATGAAAGTTATTGGAAAACTTAAAAGCACTAAATGAATAAAAGTTGCTCTGATGAATAACAGCTTCCATATTTGAAGCCCCTGTGATTCATCCAGCATTTTATTAGCATCTATACTTTTTATCTCATTAGAGTCTCATAACAACATTTAGAGGCAACAGTGCTACATAACAGGAAGTACAGTCATTTCAATCCACTGGTATGGCAGATCTCAAAGTATAGCGCCCCTAGCTACCTGCCTTGAATATAAGCCATTTAAAGATACATAGAAAAATATTATAAAACATAGGACAAACCAAACTGTAGACAGGTTAATATGACCTAGCATTTTTAAGGCATTAATTTGTCTGTCATGCACTCATTATAAACCTAATGAGTTTAATAAATAAAAGGGGGGACAAGTCTGATTAAATCAGAGACAGACTGATTGATAGTCTTAACCTTCCATTGTTCCCAGTATTACATTTTAGGCATAGCTCTCCCAGTACAAGATAATTATGCTTCCATGCAGTAGACACACATGGAGGTCATATATTGAGTGACTCTAGGTCCCAGGTGGCCTGAGACACTTTTGATTTGTGGTAATGCCATGGCATCATCTATTAGCTTTTACTCTCAACAGTGTCCTGGTTTGGACAATGAATTATATGAAAACCTACTTTAAAGTTTCTCACTGAGCCAAAAGAGGCTAGAACCTGTGATTGTTCCGCGAATGATGGACCCGCTTGCAGTCACATACAGTTCAGTCTCCAAGTCAGAAGAATAATCTCTGAATACAACGAAATATTTATAGAACACTTTCTGTTTTGTACAATTCTTCTAGCAGGTACTTAGGGCAATTTTAATTAAGAAATGAATCAGGAATCATAGATCATAAAGAATGGTAATTCACATCCCTATATTCTTATATGGGCACAACTGGAATATTTTTATCAGTCATATCACATGCCATTACAAATAATTTTGACTATATAGTTAATGCAAGATAACCATATACTTAGTGACTTTTTTTTTTTAAAAAAAACAAAATGTTATCCTCTACTTTTCACACTTTGAAAATTACTGTTTGACCTTAGTCTTTACACTGAATTTTAAACTTTCCATTAGTGCTAGTCTTTTCAGGGTGAATTTTGTAACCTTTCTTGCCCAAGGCAATACAATTCTGATCTTGTAAAACATGCAGCTTCATTATCTCACATTAAACATGCTATTATCTTTTTTCTTATTCTGTTCTTTCCATATTTTAAAATACAACAGTGATGTTTTTAAAAGTGTAACTCAGAATAATTGATAACAACAAAAAAATGAAGTATTGAATTTTGCTTGTAATGGACACATCCCCAATTAAAAAAGCCTACTCAATTCCTCAGGTTAAAAGGATTAAATCACAGCGATGGTTTATATCATCGTGGAAGAATTTGAATCAAATACCTTTAACAACATTGTTTTCTCCAAATAGCCAAAACATCAGTAAGCAATTTAAGAACAGCTCTTTCAGGTGAAGTAACTGAAAACTGTTAAAATATAGCTGAAATCGTAAGAAAGAGCTCAGTAATATTTATTAATGTAATAATTCAAACTATGGATTTTGGAAAACAAAATACCTTCTCTCTGAGTTTGACACACAAAGTTTTCCAGTAGAGGGCTCCACAAGACTGAGTGATGTTAACACTCCTCAGACTTGAGGAGTATCTCTAGTGAAGCCATTTTATGATTATACCCAACCATTATAACAGTATTTCTAAACTCGGCCCTCAGCATCTTCCGCAATCATCTATAGTAGACCGAGTTTTTTTTTTTTTTTAAAATAGTTATCCAGTACTAATTACACTGGGATCCTTGGTTTGATTTTAACACCCTCAAAGTATATGTAAACTAGCTGGCTTCTCTGGACTCTTGTCTGATGATACAAAGCAATTTATTTTCTGAGCTGCAGGACACATGTAGACAAAAGAAGTTGTTTCCTTGGAAACGGCTATGTGAAAGCTCTTGGAACATCTCCTCCCCAGGAGTTAATTTGTTTCAGATGGGGAAAGGTGATTACTTATGAGCCCCTAAAGAAAGAGGACAAGGGAGAGAGCAATTCAAGATGATACGGCAAAACCTAAGCTCATAGGTTTTTCTTCACTGGTATTTTTTCCCCAAAAAATGAAGTGGATGGCAGCAGCAAGAGTAATTGTTAATGACATTAGCATTATCTAAGCGTACAACTCTACAACAGTTCTTACCTATACCTACAAGAAACAGAGCGGGGGTGGGGAAGAGGAAAATCTCCTACTTGAACCAAAGTAATCCAAAGTGTGCTGCCTACCCTTACGAATTTGTTGGGAAATTTCCAATACTCAGCTTCACTTAAGAATGATGATTATAAAATGTAGCTATTTACCACGTGGGTAGAATTATCTGTAAGAGATAATGAGATGCCATATAATAAAGATGTTATTACCGACTCATGTGATTTGACCTTTTTCAGTTGTAGTCAAGTGTTAAAAAAAAAATTAGCTCTGCTTAATCCACTCTTGCTTGCCATCTTGTCTTCATTGTCCCTTCTAGTATGGATTCATTAAGAAGTGTGCTGCGCTCAGATATAACCAAACACCTTTCGAGAGTGATTTTCTGGGTTTTAAGGCTTAGATTCGTAGTCTCATGGACAACTCAGTCAATTGGCACCACAAAGTTCACATTCTGCATTCTAATCTGTTATGTAGCACATGGGGTCTCAAAAGCTGGCAAGCAGCCATCTAAGATACAACCGTTGTTTTCTGCTTGTCTGAAGCAAAAAAGAAAGTAGGAAACGAATGTCTCAGAAAAGAAACTAGTCTACAGGGCTAATAGCCTACACAAGCCACAGCCTCATCTACCCTGAGACCAGGAGAACTAGATGGTGCCTGGGTACCACTGCCGACCATTCTGTGTTGAAGTCTCCTACTATAATTGTGGAGGTATCTATCTCGTTTTTCAATTCTGTTAAAATTTGATTTATGTATCTTGCAGCCCTGTCATTGGGTGCATAAATATTTAATATGGTTATGTCTTCCTGATCAATTGTCCGTTTTATCATTATATAGTGTCCTCCTTTATCCTTTGTGGTGGATTTAAGTCTAAAGTCTATTTTGTCAGAAATTAATATTGCTACTCCTCTTCTTTTTTGCTTATTGTTTGCTTGATATATTTTTTTCCATCCTTTGAGTTTTAGTTTGTTTGTGTCTCTAAGTCTAAGGTGTGTCTCTTGTAGGCAGCATATAGATGGATCGTGTTTCTTTATCCAGTCTGTGACTCTCTGTCTCTTTATTGGTGCATTTAGTCCATTTACATTCAGGGTAATTATAGATAAATAAGTTTTTAGTGCTGTCATATTGATGCCTTTTTATGTGTGTTGTTGACAATTTCATTTTTCCACATACTTTTTTGTGCTGAGGCGTTTTTCTTAGTAAATTGTGAGATCCTCATTTTCATAGTGCTTGACTTTATGTTAGTTGAGTTGTTACGTTTTCTTGGTTTTTATCTTGAGTTATAGAGTTGTTATACCTTTTTGTGGTTACCTTATTATTTACCCCTATTTTTCTAAGTAAAAACCTAACTTGTATTGTTCTATATCGCCTTGTATCACTCTCCATATGGCAGTTCAATGCCTCCTGTATTTAGTCCCTCTTTTTGATTATTGTGATCTTTTACCTATTGACTTCCATGATTCCCTGTTATGTATATTTTTTTTTTTTAATTAATCTTAATTTGTTTGTTTTTGTGATTTCCCTATTTGAGTTGATATCAGGATGTTCTGTTTTGTGACCTTGTGTTTTGGTGATATTTGATATTATTGGTTCTCTGACCAAACAATATCCTTTAGTATTTCTTGTAGCTTTGGTTTGGTTTTTGCAAATTCTCTAAACTTGTGTTTGTCTGTAAATATCTTAATTTCGCCTTCATATTTCAGAGAGAGTTTTGCTGGATATATGATCCTTGGCTGGCAGTTTTTCTCCTTCAGTGTTCTGTATATGTCGTCCCATTCTTTTCTTGCCTGCATGGTTTCTGCTGAGTAGTCAGAACATATTCTTATTGATTCTCCCTTGAAGGAAACCTTTCTTTTCTCCCTGGCTGCTTTTAAAATTTTCTGTTTATCTTTGGTTTTGGTGAGTTTGATGATAATATGTCTTGGTGTTTTTCTTTTTGGATCAATCTTAAATGGGGTTCGATGAGCATCTTGGATAGCTATCCTTTTGTCTTTCATGATGTCAGGGAAGTTTTGTGTCAGGAGTTCTTCAACTATTTTCTCTGTGTTTTCTGTCCCCCCTCCCTGTTCTGGGACTCCAATCACCCGCAGGTTATCCTTCTTGATAGAGTCCCACATAATTCTTAGGGTTTCTTCATTTTTTTTAATTCTTTTATCTGATTTTTTTTCAGCTATGTTGGTGTTGATTCCCTGGTCCTCCAGATGTCCCAGTCTGCATTCTAATTGCTCGAGTCTGCTCCTCTGACTTCCTAGTGCGTTGTCTAATTCTGTTATTTTATTGTTAATCTTTTGGATTTCTACATGTTGTCTCTCTATGGATTCTTGCAACTTATTAATTTTTCCAGTATGTTCTTGAATAATCTTTTTGAGTTCTTCAACAGTTTTATCAGTGTGTTCCTTGGCTTTTTCTGCAGTTATCCTAATTTCATTTGTGATATCATTAAGCATTCTGTAAATTAGTTTTTTATATTCTGTATCTGATAATTCCAAGATTGTATCTTCATTTGGGAAAGGTTTTGATTCTTTTGTTTGGGGGGTTGGAGAAGCTGTCACGGTCTGCTTCTTTAAGTGGTTTGATATGGATTGTTGTCTCCGAGCCATCACTGGGAAACTAGTTTTTCCAGAAAATCCGCTAAAAAAGAAAATGCAGTCAGATCCCTATCAGAGTTCTCCCTCTGGCTCAGGCTATTCAGATGTTAAGGAAGCCGCCTGGGGAGGGTGGGGGAGGGAACAGAGAGATAGGAGAGTAGCACCTCAGAATATAGCCAGAGTTGCTTGTCTTGCTTGGAATGACTATTATATCTGAGATTCCCGCGGGCACGTCGCCTATGTGTGCTGGCTGTGTGGGGATTGCCCCCGGGGGGTCTGGCCCGCTGGAGTCACGGTCAGATCCTCCGCTTCCAGCCCCACGCCCAGTGTCAAGGCTCCCCTACTGGGACGGTGCACTCTTGACTCCAAAATCAGTCGCTGCCTCCCGGGGTCTTCTCCTACTGGCTGCGTCCCACGCCGCCTGCGCGACCCGGCTGGTCCCCTTCCCGGGGTTAGTTCAGGGGGGTGGAGCAACTCTCCGTGTTTATTCCGTACCTGCGTCCAGTCCAAATCCCTGCGGGACGGTTCCCCGGCTCGGATGCTGCTCTTTCTGCTCCAAGACCAGTCACTGCCTCCCGGGGACTTCTCCTACCAGCTGCGTTCCACGCCGCCCGTGGAACCGGCTGGTCCCCCTCCCGGGGTTAGTTCAGGGGGGTGGAGCAGGTCTCTGTGCTTGTGCTGTACCTGACTGGTGCGCTGGCTCCAGGCTCTGGAAACAATCGCTGCTTCCCCGTATTAGTCCGTTCTCCGTCTCTAAATCTGTGTTTGTTGTTCAGGGTTCGTAGATTGTTATGTATGTGATCGATTCACTTGTTTTTCCATGTCTTTGTTGTAAGAGGGATCCGAGGTAGCGTCTGCCTAGTCCGCCATCTTGGCTCCGCCCCCCTGCCGACCATTCTGATCAGGGCCACAATAGATAGACTAGGATAGAACAGGAGAAAAGCACAATACAGGACTCAAATTCTTAAAAAGTCCAGACTTACTGAATGGGTTGAGACTGGAGGATTCCCTGAGATTGTTGCCCTGAGTTACTCTTTAAACCTTGAACCGAGACTATCCCCAAGGTCACCTTTTCTCAAAATAACAGATTAGCACACAAAATAAAGAATATTACCCATGAGTATGAGGCTCCATTAAAAAACCAGCTATACGAGACCAAAAGGTCAAAAATTATTCTAGATCAAAATTGAGAAGACATGGGGTGGGGGGCACAGAAACTAGAGTACTGGAAATGAAACAGCAGTATTGCAATTAATGAGAATGTTGACACATTGTAAAAAATGTTAACTAATATTGCTGAACAACTTGTGTAGAAATTGTCAAATGGGAACCTAATTTGCTATGTAAACATTCACTGAAAAAACAATGAAATAAGATTTATATATAAAAAAAGAAGTGTGCTGTGTTCAGACTTAGCAAGCTTCCTCAGTTATGGACTTGGCAGTAGGTCTTCAGTAAGGCTCTGTTAGTTAATTGGGTTAATTGTTAGCATTGCTAACCGTGACTCAGTTGTGGTTTGAAACTACAGAACTGAATAAGGCAAATCAGTCCATGTGTGGAAGGCAATTAAGGCCAATTCCTTTGTACCACTTTTCTGATGAACCAAGTTAATAAGACAACAGAGATTACAATAGAAATTAAAAGGATTCAGGAAAAACAAAGCACACTAAATTATTTCAGTGCATAGGTTTATCAACAGCATTGATTTATTAATTAAATTCTATAGAGCTTCTTAGTTCAACATGTAATATAAGGAAGTGTAATTTTTATTTGAAATTTAAAGAAGATGATATTCATATAATTATATCTTGTTAATCTAAAACATCTGGAATTAAAATCAAAGCCAGATGTCTCCTCTATAAATTCATGGGAAAAGGCATAATGTACTTGGGTAGATGGCATTGCTAATATTATTATCACTTATCTTTTCCTACAGATTTTTAGAAGTGTGAACTCACATTTTCCATAACTCTGTAGATTCATTGGCCAATTTGCTGCAACAGACCTCTCTAAAGTGTTTGAATGCAAAGATGTCACTTTCAGGACCAAGGTGTGACTGACCCAAGCCATGGTATTTTCGATCACCTCGTATGCATCCAAAAGTTGGACAATGAATAAGGAAGACCTAAGGAGAATTGATGACTTTGAACTATGGTGTTGGCAGAGAATATTGAATATACCACGGACTGCCAGAAGAATGAACAAATCTGTCTTAGAAGAGGTACAGCCAGAGCGTGATGCGAGGATGCAAGACTTTGTCTCACTTACTTTGGACATGTTGTCAGGAGGGACCAGCCCCTGGAGAAGGACATCTTGCTTGGTAAAAGAGAGGCTATTGAAGAAGAAGAAGACCCTCAATGAGATGGACTGACACTGTGGTTGCAACAATTGGCTCAAGCATGACAATGGTTGTGACGATGGTGAAGACCTGGACAGTGTTTTGTTCTGTTGTACATATGGTTGCTATGAGTTGGAACCCATTCGAGGGCACCTAACAACAACACAGATTCACAAAGATAAGAAAATGACTAGTTTTATAAATCCCTTTCCTTGCTATTCAACTGTATTGTCATGTAAGATTCTTAAAGAATTCTGTAAAAGAAAATGAGAAGTTGATTCTTGGAGTTGTTAATATTCTCAATCTTACGTCTTAAAGTTCTTGTAAGATATTCTAAGATGAATAAGGAAGACCAAAGAAGAATCGAAGCCTTTGAAATATGGTGTTGACGAAGAATATTGAACTGTCTTGGAAGAAATACAACCAGAATGCTCCTTAAAAGCAAGGATGGTGAGACTGCATCTTACATACTTTGGACATGTTATCAGGAGGGATCAGTCCCTGGAGAAGGACATCATGCTTGGAAAAGTACAGGGTCAGCAGAAAAGAGGAAGACACTCAGTTAAATGGATTGACACAGTGGCTGCAACAATGGGCTCAAACATAACAACAATTGTGAGCATGGCACAGGACTGGGCAGTATTTTGTTCTGTGGTTCAAAGGGTCGCTATGAGTTGGAACCAACACTGTTGTTGTTAGTGTCTCTTGAGTCGATTTCAACTCATGGCGTCCTAGTGTCTGCAGAGTAGAACTGCTCCACAGGGTTTTCAAAGTTGTCACCTTTTGGAAGCAGATTACCAGACCCATCTTCCGAGGCAACTCTGGGAAGGTTTGAACCATCAACCTTTCAGTTAGTAGACAAGTTCTTTACTCTTTGCACCACCGAGGGACTACTAAGTAAATTACAAATATTTGCTTCAGCTAGTTATATGCCTTCCTTCACAAGTGTATAAGCACTTCCTTTTATGGAAGTGACATTGTTTATTAGAAACTTGAGGAGACCTGTTAGAATGTAAGCTTCATGTGGGTGAAAGTTATGTCTATCTTGTTTACTGCTATGACCCTGAAGACCTGGAACATAGACTTTGCACTTAGAGAGTGGGGGATACAGATTTGTTAAGCAAATGAATAAATCCACAGCAGGCATTTTTATCTAGTTACCAGAAAGAAGGATTCTAAAATCTATGTAACTAACTTGCACAGACATTGCCCTTTACAAAGCACGTTGTAACACCTGTGGGTCCCTGGTGGCACAGTAGTTAAGCATTTGGCTGCCAACCAAAAGTCAGTAGTTGGAATCCACCAGCAGCTCCTTGGAAACCCTATGGGGCAGTTCTACCCTGTCTTATAGGGTCACTGTGAGTCAGAATCAACTTCATGGCAATGAGTTTTTTTTTTTTTTTTAGTGTAATAACTAGGTTTAATTGCTCAGGCACATTTAAAACTAGCTTCTTTCGAAGGTCACAATAAAAAATTAACTATAACCCACATGTAAATTCTATCCCAATATATAAGCGTTATGTGGCAGCTTCTCTTAAATTTCTTTTCAAATGGTTGAGAAGTAAGTTTGATTACAGTTTTTGGCCTAAAATATTAGGTTTTGATGTCTCACTTGTATACAAACTTATCTGCATCTACATTCTTACCACCCACTTTCTCTTATTAATTCTGTTTTCCCTGGCTCTTTTTTTACACTTTTTTATTCACATCCTATATGTGAATCTTTCTAAGATTTTTTCCACACTCTGACCATTTCACATATCTTTATAATCCATGTAACAATTCCATCCTAAAACACTCACCAGTAGCCTTGATTTGTCACCGCAATGTTTTATTATTTCTACCTTGCCTTAGACTGGTCCAAAATTAGACTCATTTTCTCCATTCACAATCACTCTTCTCTTGAGTTAATGTTTCTCATGCTGCTCACCTATTCTCCCAGTAATCCGAGATTGAATCCTAACAGGCATTTTTTGTCTCATCTTTCTTCTTAAGACTTCAAAATAAAGTCAGTTGACCAAGCAAAGAAAGAAAAATCCTGTCAATTCTTTCATCCTCTATCTCAATCTTTCACATCTTTATTCCTTCCCTCTTACTTATTTCTTTTCCAATAGTACGTTTTATACATAGCAGATTTTATAACCACCACCCATGTATTGGACCCATGTATCAGTTTGGCATACTGTGGTGGCTTGCATGTTGCTATAATGCTAGAAGCTTGTTGTTATTGTTGTCTGGGGCTATAAACCCAGTTCTGACTCATAACGACAGTATGTACAACAGAACGAAATACTGCCTGGTCCTGTGCCATCCTCACAATCTTTGTTATGCTTGAGCCCGTTGTTGTGGCCACCATGTCAATCCATCTCCTTGAAGGTCTTCCTCTTTTTCACTCTCTATTTTACCAAGTATGATGTCCTTTCCAGGGACTGATCCCTCCTGATAACATGTCCAAAATATGTGAGACGTAGTCTCACCACCTTTGCCTCTAAGCAGCATTCTGGTTATACTTCTTATAAGACAGATTTGCTTGTTCTTCTGCCATTCCCTGGTATATTCAATATTCTTTGCCAACATCGCATTTCAAAGGCATCTTATTCTTCTTCGGCCTTCGTTATTCATCATCCAGGCTTCGCATTTATATGAGGCGATAGAAAACACCTTGGCTTGAGTCAGGCACACCTTAGTCTTCAAGGTGACATCTTTGCTCTTCAATACTTTGAAGAAGTCTTTTGCAGTAGATTCACCCAATGCAATGCATCTTTTGATTTCCTGGCTGCTGCTTCTATGGGCATTGATTGTGCATTCAAGTAAAAGGAAATCCTTGACAACTGCAATCCTTTCTCCATTTATAATGATGTTTGCTTATTGGTCCAGTTGTGAGGATTTTTGTATTCCTCATGTTGAGGTATAATCCACATGGAAGGCTGTGGTCTTTGATCTTCATCAGTAAGTTCTTCAAGTCCCTTTCACTTTCAGCAAGAAAGGTTGTGTCATCTGCATGCACAGGTTGTTAATTAATATTCCTCCAATCCTGATGCCCCATCCTTCTTCATATAGTCCAGCTTCTTGGATTATTTGCTTAGCATACAGATTGAATAAAAACCAAAACCAAACCCAGTGCTGTCATGTCGATTCCGACTCATAGCGACCCTATAGGACAGCGTAGAACCGCCCCATAGAGTTTCCAAGGAGCACCTGGTGGATTTGAACTGCTGATCCTTTGGTTAGCAGCCGTAGCACTTAACCACTACACCACCAGGGTTTCCACAGATTGAATAAGTATGGTAAAAAGGTACAACCCTGATGCACACCTTTCCTGAGTTTAAACCATGCAGTATTCCTTTGTTCTATTTGAACGACTGTCTCTTGATCTATGTACAGGTTCCTCACCAGCATAGTTAAGTTTTCTGGAATTCTCATTCTTTGCAGCGTTATCCATGATTTGTTACGATCCACACAGTTGAATGCCTTTGCATAGTCAATAAAACACAGGTAAGCATCCTGCTGGTATTCTTTCAGCCATGATCCATCTGACATCAGCAATGATATCGCTGGTTCCACATCCTCTTCAGAATCTGGCCTGAACTTCTGGCAGTTCTCTGTTGGTATACTGTTGCTAGCCACTTTTGAATGATTTTCAGCAAAATTTTGCTTGCGTGTAATATTAATGATATCGTTTGATAATTTCCCCGTTTGGTTGGATTACCTTTCTTGTGAATAGGCATAAATATGGACCTCTAAATACAGCATAAAGATCCATATTTTACTGGAAGCTGTACCACCAATATTTCAAGTACCAGCAGGGTCACTCATGGTGGATGGGTTTCAGCATAGATTCCAAACTAAGACAGGCTAGGAATAAAGGCCTGGCAATCTGCTTCTGAAAATTAGTCAATGAAAATCCTATGGCTCACAACAGAATATTACCTGATATAGAACTGGAAGATGAGTCCCCTAGGTTGAAAGGCACTCAAAATACACAGTGGCTGCAACCATGGACTTGAGCGTACCTGTCATCATGGGACTGGTACAGGACCAGGCAGCATTTGTTCTGTTGTGCATGGGTTGCTATGAGTCAAAGCCAATTCAACAGCAACTATTAACTTGCTGTCGTTGTTAGGTGCCATCTAGTAGATTTCAACTCGTAGTGACTCCATGTGAAAGAGGAGAACTGCCCCATAGAGTTTTCTTGGCTGTAATTTTTCTCCTGAGAAGTTGCGGAATGAGTTCAAACCGTCAGCCTTTTGGTTAGCAGCTAAACACATAACTGCTTGCACCGCCAGGTCTCCCTAACTAGCAATTAGCAACTTTTTATGGCTTTTCCCCTTTCAATTCATGTTATACACTCCAGTTCCAGACCCAACTGTCATCCAGTCGGTTCTGACTCATGGTGACCCCACGTGTTTCAGAGTAGAACTGTGCTCCACAGGGTTTTCAAGGCTATGGTCTTTCAGAAATAGATCACCAGGCCTTTCTTCTGAGGCACCTCTGGGTAGGTTCAAACCACCATTCTTTTGGTGGATAGTTAAGTGCTTAACCATTTGGACCACAAAGGGACTCACATCTTGAAAAAAACAGAAACTCCTATTAGGAAGTAAAGACTTCCTAATGTACTACTTTTGCTGAGCTTATGTACCTAATATAGTTAATAAAATATAAATTCTAAACCTGATTTTCCAGGCCTTCAGTGTTGAGACTTCAATGAACCATTTTAAATTTTGACCTCTACAAATCTTCCTGTATATTATACTCCAGAAAATTCAAATATTTGTTTTCCCCCAAACACTCCATGAAATTTCCCAGCTCCAGGCATTTTTTATGTTATTCTTTCCACTGGGAATACTCTTTAACCTTCCTTCTACTTCAGTCCATTTCTTGAAATTTTCTTCTCTTTCATGGTTTGTATTGCATTAATCACAGCTGTGTGAAAAATTACCCCAAACTTAGCAGCTTAAAACAACTATCACTTATTATTTCATAGTTACTGTGGATCAGGAATCTAGCACATCCTAACTGAGTGCCTTTAGCTCAGGGTCTATCACAAGGCAGCAATCAAGGTTTCAGCTGAGACTGCAGTCATCTCAAGGATTCTCCGGGGGCGAATCTACTTCCAAACTGTGTGGTTGTTGGCAGGATTCAGTTCTTGTGGGCTATTGGACTGAAGGCTTAGGTTTTCACTAGCTTTTGGCTGGAGGCCCACAAGTTCTTGCCACTGCACAGGGCAGCTCACAACATGGAGGCTTGTTTCAACAGAGCAAACAAATGAGAGAGCAAGAAAGGCCAAGCAATCTAGACATAAACCCACACATCTATGGTCAACTGATTTTTGACAAGGGTGCTAAGTCCATTTGATGGGGAAAGAAGAGTCTCTTCAATAAATGGTGTTGGGAAAATTGAATTTCCACATGTGGAAAAATGAAACAGGATCAATGCTTCACACCACACACAAAAACAAATTCAAAATGGATTAAGGACCTAAATGTAAAAACTAAAACCATAAAATTCTTAGAAAAAAATGCAGGGGCAACACTGCAGGATGTAGCTTTTAACAATGGATTATCTAATATAATAAGAAAAAGCACAAATGGCAAAAGACAAAATAGATAAATTTGATTTCATGAAAATTAAAAACTTCTGTTCATCAAAAGGCTTTATTAAAAAAGTAGAAAGACAAGCTACCGACTGGGAGAATATCTTAGGAAACCATATGTCCTATAAGAATCTAATAACCAAATTATATATAAAATTTTGACAACAACGAACAGACAGATAACCCAATCATAACATGGGCAAGGGACTTGAGTAGACATCTCATCAAAGAGAACATTCAAATGACCATCAAAAACATGAAAGCATGTTCAGCTTCAATCGTCATCAGAGAGATCCAAATCAAAACCACAATGAGATACCATTTCACTCCCACTAGGATGGTTGAGATAATAATGATAACAAATATTGGAAAGGATATGGGGAAATTGGAACCCTTATCCATTGCTGGTTGGAATGCAAAATGTGCAATCATTGTGCAAAACAAGTGTTTGATGGTTCCTCAAGAAACTAAAAATAGAACTACCATATGACCCAGTAATTCCACTCCTAGGTATATTTCCAAAAGACTTGAAAGCAGAGACTCAAAGAGAGGCCTGTACACCAATGTTCACTGCAGCACCATTCACAGTATCCAGAAGGTGGAAACAAACTAAATGCTCACCAATGGATGAATGGATAAACAAAATGTGGAACTTATGTACTACGGAATACTACTCAGCAAGAAGAAGAAACAAAGTATTGATACATGCTACAGTATGAATGGAGCTTGAAGACATGCTGAGTGGAATCAGCCACAAAAGGGCAAATATTGTATGACCTCACTTATATAAAAAGACAAGAACAGCAAATATATTGAGTCCAGAGTTTATTAGTGGTTAGTAGGGGTGGGAGCGAAGGGGTAAGTAGGGAGGACTGAGTTTTGGTTTACAGTGATGGAAAAATTGCATTGATTAAGGGTGGGGTTGCACAACTGATTATTGTAATTGCTGTCAATAAGGTGGACACCTGTAAAAAGTTGAACTGGCAAAAGTCGTTTAATAGATACATTTACAACAATAACAACAGAAGAAAAGAGTAGCTACTGAAGCTGCTCATGTAAAACTAAATACCTAATGGGATTTGCTTCCTTGGTTTGGAGGTCAAGGATCATGGTTTCATGGGACATCCCAGTTAATTGGCCTATTGACATACGCAGTGCTTCTGTACTACCTCCTAGTTTGTTGCATAGTGCCTGGTGCTTAAAAGCTTATAAGTGGCCATCCAAGGCACAACAATTGGTCTCTATTCACCTGGAGCTCCAGAGGAGGAAAGAGCGTCAGGAATAGAATGACAACATGGGATGTATTTCTAATTGTGTCCATGAACAACTGCCTCCTTTGCAATGACACCAGTAGAACTGGATGATGCTTGGCTGCCGTTGTTGAACACTTTGATCAAAGATTCTATAGAAGGATCCTGATCAAAAGGTAGATAATGCAGAACAGAATTTCAAATTTGCATGGAATCCAAACATTCTGAAGCCACGGAGGCTGAATGAACCCTGAAACTGTTGCCCTGAGATAATCTTTAAACTTTAAACCAAAAATATCCTCAGGAATCTTCTTAAAATGAAACAATAGTTTAGCTTAATCAGTAAAGAATGTCTGCTTTGAGCATTACGCTCTTTTAAGATCTACATATATAATATCAAATTGATAACAGCAACTCAAAAGATTAGATAGAAACCTTAGGAGGCAATGAGTTTATGTTGACGGGGGAAGAACAACCCAGAAAAGGAGGGTGAAAATGGTTGCACAACTCAAAGAATGTCATTAATGTCACCGAATTGTACTTGAAGAAACTTGAATTGGTGTATTTTTTGCTGTGTATATTCTCAACAGCAAAATAAAATAATTAAAAAAAAAAAAAGAATGGTCAAGCATGATAGAACCAGTGTCATTTTGTAACATAATCTTGGAAGTGACACGTAACATTTCTATTAGCAGAGTGTCACTCAGGGAGAGAGAATTATACAAAGATATGAATATTGGGAGGCAGGTATTACTAGGTGCCATCCTAGAAGCTATTTACCACATTTCTCAATTGTTATTCCATCCTTGTTTCTTTCAGAAAATACAAACCTCTGAATTGCTGTATTATTTGATTGGCTTCCTTTTTGTGTCATTAATCACTTTTCTCTATCACCAGGGGGTCCCTGGATGGAGCAAATAGTTAAGTGCTCAATACTAGCTAAAAGATTGATGGTTTGAACCCACCCAGAGGGTCCTCAGAAGATAGACCTGGTGATGGGCTTCCTAAAAGTCACAGCCTTGAAAACCTTACAGAGGCAGGTAGAACCCTGCACATATAGGGTTGCCATGAGTTGGAATCAACTCCCTGGCAACTAACGACAACAGTACAGCACTTGTGTAGACATATCTTCAAGGTTTATTATGTCAGACTATCTTTAAGAGTCTCAATATGTTTCTACCTACCACCTTATTTTACACACATAGCAACCCAGTGCCGTCGAGTCGATTCCAACTCACAGCGACCCTATAGGACAGAGTAGAACTGCCCCATAGAGTTTCCAAGGAACACCTGGCCAAATCAAAAACATTTTTAAAAAATACACTGTGTTACACACAGTATATTTTTTGAAAATATTTTTGATTAAATATTGCTGAATGATTTCTATCTCCGTCATAATCTCTCCTAACAGGAGAGGCAAACAGTTCTTGACTCAAACTCTCACCTCAAATATCAGGAACACTCTCACCAGCAAAACCAACATAAACTTCCAAAGTACCTATTGGAAGAAATCTTGTAAAATGATCCAAATTTTATTTTCCCTTGCTAGACCCAAGACATGCCACTGCTGTTTTTAAGCGTAATTTTTTAACAAAATTTTACTACAGCAAAATATCTTTGAGATCAAGAAAGAGCTCTAATGGCATTTCATCTGCATCTGTACCACTTTTCACAAAAAACACACTTTTCACACACACACACAAGACACTTAGAAATTGCTGATTGGCACATGGTCCTGGGTTTCTGGTTTCTACCATACAGATGCAAACTTTATACTCTCAAAAATTAATCTAAAACTCATTCTAAAAATTGTTTTATAAAAGCTTCCTTAATAAAACCTAGATGCAAACAATACTTTCAAAAAGAATAGTGTAACAATTTCATAAAACAACTTCTAACAATGGACTGATATTATCTCTCCCCATCTGATAAAATTTGAGAAAGGGGAGTAATAATTACTTTCACACATTAACTTAGTCATATAATACTGCAGTATTTTTATTAATAAGCTCTATTGTAAAATTTTCTTTTTATATAGTTTGCAAATATATTGCCTATAGTAAACGATATTCTCCTAGCAGAAATGCTGTACTCGTTTCAGTTGAATCTATTAATGGCCAGTTACAAATATGCATCTATTACTAAAAAGTTTCAAATGATCACTGGGGGGTACAAATGATTATTTTCTTCTTTGAAAATATCTGCATTTTTCTTTATTCATTCCATTTAAAACTCATAAAGATAACTTTGAATAATTATGCAAATTATGAATATGTCATATTATTTCTGTCATTTCACTATTACCATCTAAGAATAGTACCTTTGTGCTTTTTTAAATCATTAATAATCTATTTTTCCCCAAGGACATTGTTGATTGGCAGGCCAGTGGAACTGTTGGTGATATTAGAGAAATAGTCAAAGAACAATATTGTCCCACGTGATACACAAGGGAGCTGTCATAAGTTAAATGCACCATCTGCTGTTATTTAAATAAAATAGTGGTTTAAAGGCCCCACATAACATATACAAACTTCATAACATATACAAACTACAAATACAGGAACTATAAAATTTGATTCCAGAAAAAAAAAAAGAAGAGGAAACCAAGAAGTCCTTGAATTCCCTTTGAGACTGAGTTAGAATCCAGGTCTTTCTGAATTCAATTCCTTTCAACATTTTGCATTAGATCTTTTGTTGATCTGGTTTCTCAAAAGATATAAGTTTCGCTTTCATAATTCATTCCCAGTTTGGCCTGGAATAAGATAGCTTACCTCCACATTCTTGGCAAGAATTATTTTTTTTTTGCTGGAAGGAAAGTTCACCTCTTAACTGAATGTTTGGCTAGAGATCAGGAAAAAATAAGATCAGATTTCTTTTACACTTGACTTCCTCTTTTATGTGACCCGTAGTCAGAATTGTCTTTATTCTTCAACTCTGTCTGCTGGAATATAATAAATTATGCCAGTTCCTGTTGATTAATCACCCTGAGGAATTCTTAAGCATATTCCACAAATAATGTACCTTTCAGTTCATTGAAATCTAGTAGTTTGAGAATTAATTCATCCTCAACAAAGGATGTGAAATGTGCCCGCTTTACTTCCTAAAAGGCCCAACGTACCAACTGCCTTTAAACTGCTGTTTGATTTTCCAGGCTCCTAACTAGTGCAAATGTTCTTTCTTTACAATGTAGCTGACTCCTCAGTTTTAGCCTCTTTTCTGTTCTTTCTCCTGAGCCTGTAAATCTTCCTCTTCCAGTTTTTAAATCACTGTTGCTCTGTTTATTCAAGTTAACAAGCAATCTTTCCTTCCCTTGCCCCCACTCCTTAGAGCTTCCCAGCTCACTCAAGAAGGTATAGAAGAAGGAGATAGAGAAAGTTGTGGATTCTAAAGTATATTTGAGTGAATAAAATTGTTCTACTTGAACCAGTTTAATGTTAAATTGTTACTATGCCAGTGTATGCATGAGAGAATTGAAGTATTCATGTCAAAAAATAATATTCATTATAAATTATGTAAATATATTACATTATTTGAATTTTATAATGGAATAAGACAAACACACAAAGATAAATGGTTGTTTAATAAAACTTCCCAGTGTTGAACTGATGTAAGTGAGCTTTTGGCTGACAAAGCAGAATGTAGGAACCTACATGAGGAAAGTCTTCTGCTACTGCTCAGCTAATTTACAAACCACCATTGCTCTACCACTAATTTATGTACTTCCTGTGGTGCCTAATGTCTTGAACATTGCAGACCCCAAATACTTGTTTAATTGATTTGAAGGGAGTTTTTATTCGAGAAAAAATATAAAACAGAAGCAGCTCTTTAAGAGGCACCTCGGGTCTGGTGATCTGCTTCCAAATGGTGAGTCTTGAAAAACCTATGAAGCAGTTCTACTCTGCACACATGGGGTTGCCATGAGTCGAAGCTGACCTGACCTCAGCTAACAAAAATAACATCAGTCAGGACACAGTGACAAACACAGTAACTACACCAGGTCATTTAATTGAGAAAATTTAATAAGAGGAATTGATTAAAGATCATAAAGGCAGGAAAAAAAACACTGAGATAAGACAGAGATAGTAATTTCAAGGCATAGCCTTTACATGTAGGGCTCATGGGACAAAGGAAAGAAATCGGTTACTTGACTCTAGAAGCTTGGAGGACCGTTCCCATGGAACTGGGACACATACCTCTAAGGATGGGTGCTACCTAGCTAGTGCTCTTAAGTCAGGAACTCTGAGGAGGAACCCCATGGAGCAGGGACCCACACCTCTGAGGAGCTGGGTATCAAATCATTGGGGTTAGTGTCATTGATATCGCTCTTTATGCGTGTGTTAGTAAAACAGACAAACAAAAAAGAAATTGGAAATTGCAATCAATTATTACTGAAACTAACTGCTACTGCTGCAGAGAGGTGAAGAAGCATTGCTGATGTGGACAGTAAGAACAAGCAAACAGGAAGGAGCATGTCCCTTCTCCTCTTCCAGTTGTCTAGTCGCTCGCCATTGGCAGAACCTAACAGGAGCAAGCTGGGAAAGTAGAATTGTTTTCAGAGTTCCAGTCCTAGCATCACAAAACAAAACACATAAGGATATGAGAAACAATAGTCTAATACTAGCGTGAGAGAGTAGAAGGACTCAACAGAACAAGCAAGATATGCTAAATAACTGGAGGAAATTATCTGCTTGTGGTGATTGTGGAAAGGGGTTCTAGGGAGGCTGGCAATGGTTGCTTGGAAACCCTGGTAGCATAGCGGTTAAGAGCTACAGCTGCTAACTAAAAGGTTGGCAGTTTGAATTCACCAGGCATTCCTTGGAAACTCTATGGGGCAGTTCTACTCTGTCCTATAGGGTAGCTATGGGTCGGAATTGACTCAACAGCAGCAGGGTTTTTGTTTTTTGGCAATGGTTGCTTAGGAATCCTGAAAGGTCAGGAGATTCTTTGGCCCAGTAGAACCTTGGAATCTGGTCCAGTCCTCTTTCTCCATATCAAAGATGTCACTCTCTTTATCTAATGCCTTTGATGGCTTTCTTTGGCTATAGACTGAGATTCAACTATCTTACCTGAGTGTTCGCATTCCTCCAGGGCCTGACTCTTTCCTTCCTTTTATATCTTCTCTTTATCCCAAAAGAGAAGAGCTGAACCTTAAAAAAGCTCTTTTAAAAAGATATTTTTTCATTGAATATACAGACAAAAAATATGGACATAAAAAGTATTTTTTAAGAAGAATGGAATTTGAGATATTTTTAGGTTGAGTAGCAGTAAAAAACAAAAATTTGATAGTTTTAGAACTCATTCTTGAAGGGAAAAGGGTCAATTGGTTGAAAATATAACTAGCATGGTTAAGTTAAAAAAAATTTCATCTGAGAGGAGAGAAAAGCAGAAAAGTGAAGGTAAAAATTGTTGTTTTTCATGAAAGAGGAGAGTTACAAAATACCTCTGAGTAAAGGAGAAAGTTTTACCATCTGGTGCCTTAAATAGCTGTTGCGCTCCCCGGTAGAGTATATTCGTGTGGTTTCTCAACTTTCTGCGGCATCATTTCACAGAGCAAGCAGAGGATTAGAGGAAGGAGATTTGTTTTTGTCAGGGCTGCTTCCAAACTGAAGAAATGACAGTGACCTAAAAGCACATTTTTTTTCTAAGAAACTGGTAGAAGCAAAAGGCAGTGTTGATTTCAGCATTTCTCTAGGAATTGTCTGTTGGGAAGTGGGGAGGGTGGTAAGAGAATAGGTGTCACTTGCTTAGGTTTTGAGGAATATGGTGTGTATGTGGGGACATGGGAGTGAGGAGATCTAGCTTTCATCTAACTTAATTGGTAGAAAGAACATTTGGAGCATAGTTAAAACTGCAAGAGATTTCCCTTCAACTTAAGCCCATTCATGCCATCGAGTACGCAGGTGAAGAAGCCAGCTGACCAGCAAGGACAGTGGGAAACAGGACTGGCAAAAGGAAATGAAAGCAGAACAGAGCTGATTTCTGGGGGAAAGAGGGATGACCGAGGTCACAATGATGAACAAAGCAAGTCTTTGCGAGTGGTCTTGAGGGAATTTAGGAAAAAATTTACCTTGATGTAATACATGCAGAAAATATATTTGTTCAGTGCAGTCATTCTCCTGTTTGACCTTAGTATTCCTTACACGCGTTCCTCAATTCACCTTGTGAGGTGAACAAGTGATTATGTAAAAGTCAAAGGATAATTCCAAAACACCAGTCAGTACCTGTAAAAATTACATTTATTTTTCTAAGCTAAAGAAATGTGTTAAATAAAGCACATAATTTCTGTGATTGTGTGCCACTTGGTTACTTTAAAACAAAGATTTAGATTATTTACAAATATCAGTGAGGTGCTTAAGCTCATAAGGACTACAACAGGTACATAATATTTGAGGAGATTAATGCAATGTTTGTATACCAAGAAATTAATAAAGTACTTCATTTGTATCTATATAAATTTCTAGGTCCTTTATCAGATGTTTTTCACTTTTTCTTTTTTCTTTTTTATTGTACTTTACATGAGGGTTTACAGAACAAAGTAGTTTCTTACTAAACAGTACACACATTGTTTTATGACATTGGTTAACAACCCCATCACATGTCAACTCTTTCCCTTCTCCACCTTGGGTTTCCTATTACCAGTTCTCTTGTCCCTGCTGCCTTCTAGTACTTGCTCCTGGGCTGATGTGCCCCTTTAGTCTCATTTTATTTTATGGGCCTGTCCAATCTTTGGCTGAAGGGTGAACCTTGGGAGTGACTTCATTACTGAGTTAAAAGGGTATCTGGAGGCCATATTCTTGGGGTTTCTGCAGTCTCTGTCAGGCCAGTAAGTCTGGTCTTTTTTTGTGAGTTAGAATTTTGTTCTACATTTTTCTCCAGCTCTGTCCAGGACCCTCTATTGTGATCCCTGTCAGAGAAGTCAGTGGTGGTAGCCGGTTCCCAGACTTTATTCACCAAAGTAGAATGTAGAGCATTTTCTTTATAAATCATGTTATGCCAATTGAACCAAATGTCCCCGAGACTATGGTCCCCACAGCCCTCAGCCCAGCAATTCGGTCCCTCAGGGAGTTTGGATGTGTCTATAGAGCTTCCATAACCTTCCCTTGTATACATTCTGCTGGCTTCCCCAGTATCGTGTACTGTCTTACCCTTCACCAAAGTTACTGCTTTTCTATTGTCTACTTAGTGTTTTTCCATCCTTACCCCTCCCCTCCCTCATAACCATCAAAAATTGTTTGTGCGTAAACCTTTTCATGAGTTTTTTACAGTAGTGCTTTCATACAATATTTGTCCTTTTGTGAGTGACTTATTTTGCTCAGCATAATGCCCTCCAAATTCACTCATATTATGAGATGCTTCACCGATTCATTGTTGTTCCTTATCATTGTGTAATACTCCATTGTGTGTGTGTACCATAGTTTGTTTATCCATTCATCTGTTCATAGGCATCTAGGTTGTTTCCATCTTTTTGCTACTGTGGACAATGCTGCAATGAACATGGGTGTGCACATGTCTATTCATGTGAAGACTCTTATTTCTCTAGGATATATTCTTAGGAGTGGGGATTGCTGGGTCATTCTATTCCTAGTTTTCTAAGGAAGCGCCATATCGTTTTCCAAAATGGTTGCACCATTTTGCATTCCCACCAGCAGTGTATAAAAGTTCCCTTCCCCCCCCACAGCCTCTCCAACATTTGTTATTTCCTGTTTTTTTTTTTTTTTTTTCTTTGTGGCAGTAATGCTGGGATGAGACAGTATCTCATTGTGGTTTTGATTTGCATTTCTCTAATAGCTAGTGATTGCGATCATTTCCTCATGTGTCTGTGGCTGTTTGAATGTCTTCTTTGGTGAAGGGTCTTTTCATTTTCTTTGCCCATTTTTAATTGGATTGTTTGTCTTTTTCTTATAGAAAAAAACAAAAAACACATTGCCTTCAAATCTATTCTGACTCATAGTGACCATATAGGACAAAGTAGAACTGCCCCATAGAGCTTCCAAGGAGCATCTGGCCAGTTTGAACAGCCAACCTTTTGGTTAGCAGCCATAGTACTTAACCACTTCACCACCAGCGTTTCCTTTGTTGTAGAGGTGCTGGATTTTCCTGTACATTTTAGAGATTAGACCTCTGTCTAATCTGTAATACCCAATTTTTTTCCCCAGTTTGTAGGTTCTCTTTTCACTCTTTTGATGAAGTCTTTTGATGAGCATAACTGTTCAATTTTTAGAAGATCCCAGCTATCTAGCTTATGTTCTGGAGTTCGTGTGTTGTTGGTTATGGTTTGTAACCTGTTGATGCCATATTTTAGGGCTTTTGGCATTGCTCCTTGGAAACTCTATGGGGCAGTTCGACTCTGTCCTCTAGGGTCGCTATGAGTCGGCATCGACTCGAAGGCACTGAGTTTTTTTTTTTTTTTTTTTTAGCATTTACTTTTTTTTTTCCCTATGAACTTTATACTTTATGGCTTTATATTTAGGCCTTTGACTCATTTTGAATTAGTTTTTGTGTATGGTGTGAGGTATAGGTCCTGTTTCATTTTTTGCAGATGTACATCCAGTATTGCCAGCACCATTAGTTAAAAACGACTGTCTTTTCCCCATTTGATGGACTTTGGGCCTTTGTTGAAGATCAGGTAACCACGTTGCAGTTGTTGTTGTTGTTGTTAGGTGCCATCGAGTCAGTTCTGACTCATAGTGATGCTCGGTATCTTTTTAAGTCATTAGGGAAATGCAAATCAAAACCACTTAAGATACCACCTCACCTCCACTAGAGAATGAAACACTTCCCAGTCCTGAGCCATCCTTATAATCATTGTTATGCTTGAGCCCATTGTTGCAGCCACTGTGTCAATCCACCTCGTTGAGGGTCTTCCTCTTTTCAAAGACCCTGTACTTTACCAAGCATGATGTCCTTCTCCAGGGGCTGATCTCTCCTGACAACATGTCCAAAGTATGTAAGACACAGTCTCGCCATCCTTGCTTCTAAGGAGCATTCTGGTCGTACTTCTTCCAAGACAGATTTTTTCGTTCTTTTGGCAGTCCATGGTATATTCAATACTCTTCACCAACACCACAATTCAAAGGCGTCAATTCTTCTTTGATCTTCTTTATTCATTGTCTGGCTTTCACATACATATGAATGTGATTGAAAATACCAAGGACCGGTAACCATGGGCGGATGGATTTACATCCGGGTTCTCAATTCTGTTCCATTGGTCAATGGATATGTTCTTGAACCAGAACGAAGCTGTTTTGACTACTGTAGCTATACAGTAGGTTCTGAGATCAGGTAGTGTGAGTCCTCCTACTTTATCCTTCTTCTTCAATAGTGCTTTACTTATCCAGGGTTTCTTCCCTTTTCATATAAAGTTAATGATAAGTTTTTCCATCTCTTTAAAGAAAGTTTTTGGTATTTGGATCCAGATTGCATTGCATTTGTAAATTGCTTTGGGTAGAATTGTCATTTTCACAATGTTGAGTCTACTTATCCATGTGCACGGTATTTTTTTCCATTTATGAAAATCTCTTTTGGTTTCTTTGTAGTAGTGTTTTGTAGCTTTCTTTATACAGTTCTTTTACATCCCTGGTTAGATTTATTTGTAAATATTTTATTTTTTTAGGGGTTACTATAAATGATATTGTTTTCCCGATTTTTTTTTCATTGTTCTCTTTATTATTGTACAGGACTCCAACTGATTTTTGTATGTTGATCTTGTATCCTGCCACTCTGCTGAATCTTTCTATTAGTTCTAGTAGTTTTCTCATGGAGTCTTTTGGGTTTTCTATGCATAGCATCATCTCATCCAAGAATAGGGACAGTTTAACTTCTTCATTACCAATTTGGATGTCCTTTATTTCTTTTTCTTGCCTTATTGCTCTAGCTAGGAATTCCAGCACAATGTTAAATAGGAGTAGTGATAAAGGACATCCTTGTCTTTTTCTTGTTCTCAAGGGGAATGTTTTCAGCCTCTCCCCATTAAGAATGTTGTTGGCTGTTGCTTTTGCATAGATGCCTTTTATTATGTTGAGAAATTTCCCTTCTGTGCCTCTTTTATTGAGGGTTTTTATCAGGAATGGGTGTTAAACTTTGTCAAATGCGTTTTCCGCATTGATTGAGATGATCATGTGATTCTTTTCTTTCTCTTTATTTATGTGGTGGATTACATTGATTGATTTTCTAATGTTGAACCATCCTTCCATACCTGGTATGAATCCTACTTGGTCATAGTGTATTATTTTTTTGATATGCTGCTGAATTCTATTGGCTAGAATTTTGTTGAGAATATTTGCATCTATATTCATGAGAGATATTGGTCCATAATTTTTTTTTTTTTTTTGCGGTGTCTTTACCTGGTTTAGGTATCAGCGTTATGCTGGCTTCATAGAATGAATTTGGAAGTATCGCTTCCTTGTCATTGTTCTGAAATAGTTTGAGTAGTACTGGTGTAATCTCTTCTCTGAATGTTTGATAGAGTTCTCCATTGAAGCAATCTGGGCCAAGGATTTTTTTTGTTGGTAGTTATTTATTTATTTATTTATTTAATTACCTTTTCACTCTCTTCTCTTGTTATGGGTCTGTTAGTGTGTTTCTAGAAATTTGTCCATTTCTTCTAGGTTTTCAAATCTGTTGGAGTATAGTTTTTCATAATACTCTGTTACGATCCTTTTTGTTTCATTTGGGTCTGTTGTAATGTCTCCCATTTCATTTTTTATCTGGGTTATTTGCATCCTTTCCTGTTTTTCTTTTGTCAATTTAGCCAGTTGTTTGTTGGTTTTTGTTGATTCTTTCAACGAACTGGCTTTTCATTTTGTTGATTCTTTCTATTGTTTTTTCTATTCTCTATTTCATTTATCTCTGCTCTGATCTTTATTATTTCCTTTCTTCTGGAGGCTGTGGGTTTCTTTTGGTGTACTCCTTCTATTTGTCCAAGTTGTGTAGCTAATGTTTTGAATTTGTCCCTTTCTTCTTTTTTGATGTGTACATCTATTGCTATAAATTGACCTCTGAGAACTGAATTTTCTGTGTTCCAAAGGTTTTGGTAGATGTGTTTTCATTCTTGTTTGAGTCTAGGAATTTTTTTATTCCATATCTGGTTTCTTCTATTATCTAGTGGTTTTTAAGGAAGGTGTTATTCAGTTTCCATGTAATTGATTTTTTTTCCCCCTTGTTCTTCCTGTTGTTGATTTCTATTTTGATGGCATTGTGGTCAGAGAAGATATTTCATATTATCTCAGTGTTTTGGATTTTGTTTGGGTTGCTTTGTGGTCTAAGATGTGGTCTACTGTGGAGAATGTTCCATGTGCATTAGAAAAGAATGTGTAGTTTGCAGCTGTTGGGTGGAGTTTTCTATATATGTCTATGAGGTCAAGTTGGCTGATTGTGCTGTTTAACCCTTCTGTATCTTTGCTGAGTGTCTTTCTGGATGTTCTGTTCTTTACCGAGAGTGGTGTGTTGAAGTCTCCTACAGTTATTGTGGGACTCTCAATTTCTGTTTTCAGTGCTGTTAGAATTTGTTTTATGTATTTTTTTTTTTTTTTATTTTGTAGCCCTGTCATTGGGTATATAGATGTTTATTATGTTATGTTATGTCTTCATGATGGATCATCCCTTTAATCATTATATAGTGCCCTTCTTTGTCTTTTATGGTGAATTTTGCTTTAAAGTTTATTTTACCTGAGATTAGTATTGCCACGCCTGCTCTTTTTTGGTAGCTGTTTGCTTGATGTATTTTTTTCCGTCTGACTTAGTTATCTAGTGCTGCTAAACAGAAATACCACAAGTGGATGGCTTTAACAAAAGAAAGGTTATTTCCTCACAGTAAAGTAGGTTAAAAGTCTGAATTCATGGCAGTAGCTCCAGGGGAAGGCTTTCTCTCTCTGTTGGCCTTCTCATCAATGTTCTCTAGGGCTAGGAACTTCTCTGCACAGGAGCCCCAAGTCCAAAGGATGTGCTCTGTTCCCAGCCCTGCATTCTTGGTGGTATGAGGTCTCCCCTTTCTGCTTCCTTCCCTTTCTTTTGTATGTCTTGAGAGATAAAAGGTGGTGGAGGCCACACCTCAGGGAAACTTCCTGTACATTGGATCAGCAATGTGACCTGGGTAAGGGTATTACAGTACCACCGTAATCCTCTTTAACATAAAATTACAATCACAAAGTGGAGGACAACCACACAATACTGGGAATCATGGCCTAAGCAAGTTGACACATATTTGGGGGGACACAATTTAGTCCATGATACTATCCTTTGATTTTCAATAAATTTATATATTTTTTCTAAGGTGTGTCTTTTGTAGACAGAGTATTGATGGATCCTGTTTTTTTTTTTTTTATCCATTCTGTTACTCTCTGTCTCTTCATGGGTGCATTTAGGCTTTTTACATTCAGTGTAATTATTGAAAAGTGTGAGTTAATTCCTGTCATTCGTAGTGCTTTTTTTGTGGTGCTGACATTTTCTTTGTTCCTTTTACCCCACTGTGCTCAATTCCTTATGTTGATTTCTTTTTCATTTCTTCTTCTTCTTTTTTGTAGATTTTGCTTTTACTGAGGCTTTGTGTTTTTCTTCTTTATTTTGATGAGAAGGTTTGTTAACTTTCTTTGCAGTTACCTTGAAATTTGCCCTTATCTTCCTAGGTTTGAACCAGTCTATTATTACCTGGTATCATCTTGCCTTCTTCTCCATTAGAAAGTTCTATACTTAACATAGTTTATTCCCACTTTAATTGTTCTGAGGTTGTTGTAATTTACAGATTAACCTCTCTGGATCCCTGTTGTAATTCTTTTGGTTTTGGATAGTCCTTGAGAGTTCATTTCCTACATTGGTATCTGGCTGGTATGTTCTTGTGTCCTAGATTCAGACTGTGGTCTGATGTTGTTTGTTCTCAAACCAAACGACTTCCTTTAATAATTCTTGTAAGTTTGGTTTGGTTTTTACTTATTTCCTTAATTTCTATTTTTCTGGAAATGTCCTAATTTCACCATTATATTTGAACAAGAGTTTTGCAGGATATATTACTTTTGGATGGCAATTTTTCCTTTCAAGGTTTTGTATGTATCATCCAATTGTCTTTTTCTGCATCGTTTTTGCTGAATACTCAGAGCTTAGTTTTATTGTTTCCCCTCTGTATGTGACTTTTTATTTTCCTTGAGCTTTTTTCAGGACTCTTTCTTTGGTATTAGTGAGTGTGATTATGATATCCCTTGGTAATTTTCTTTTAGGGTCTACCCTATGTAGGATTCATTGAGCTTCTTGGATGACCAGCTTTTCATCTTTCATGATATTAGGGAAATTTTCTGTGAGTAATTCTTCAATGATCATTTCTGTGTTTTACACTTCCTCCCCCTGTTCTGGAACTCTGATCAATTGCACGTTTTTGCTTTTGATTGTATTGCACATCATCCCCAAGTATTCTTCATTTTTCTTTTTTTTTTTTCCCCTCAAAGTTGTATCTGAGTATTTGTCTTCAATTTTGCTGATCCTGTCTTCCATTGTTTCAAACCTACTCCTCAGTCCTTCTATAACACTGTCTACTTCTGAAATCTTGTTTAATTTTTGGATTTCTAATTGTTGCTCTTCTATAATTTCTAGTTGTGAATTTATTTTGGCATTTTGTTCCTGTATTATTTTTCTGAATTATTCCATTTTTTTCTGTATTTTCTATCCTTTTCCATGAATTCGTTTATTTTTTCCTCATTTTTGTCTGCCTTTTGCTTCAACTGTTGGGTAGTTCTGAATATTAGAGATCTGAACTCCATATCAAGTAGTTCCAATGCCTTTTCTTCTACTGGAAACTCATCTGGTGTTTTATTTTGGATGCCTGGTGGAACCATCCTGTCCGGCTTTTTTTATATGTTTCGTTACTGTCTGCTGTCTTGGGAACATTCAGTAGTTATTTTCCTCATCTATTGAGTCAATTTTTTTTTTTTTTATTGAGTCAGAATCAACTTGATGGCAACAGGTTTTTTTTTTGTTTTTTTTTTTTGTAATGTAGATTTATTTGTTTTGTCCTGGTTTTTGGTTTATTTGGTTATGTCTGAGCTGGCAGGCTGTGTATTTTTTGTCATTTGCTAGTCTGTGGGCATGATGCTTTTCACCTACTTGTCCAATGGGCAGGGCTGGTCACTCAGCTATGGTGCATCAGGGCAGGTCCAGCTGAAGTGGAGGGGCTCAGGTGGGTTGTTTGTGGCATGTACTGGGGCACACAGGGCTAGCTGGGGGTCAGTGAAGGGCAGGTTCTGGTAGGCCATTCCTGTGCTGCTTGGTGGTGTGATGTTCAGTGCATGATGCAGGTAGGCAGGAAGGAGGGGGAGATTGTGTGAAGTGTGTAGCTAAGATGAGTATGGGAAAGAATAGAGAGAGGAGAGAGAAATGGGAGCAAAAAAAACAAACAAACAAAAAGACTGCTAAGGGAGCTTGCCATTTGAGAGGAGAGACGAGAAACTGAGAAACAGAGAAAAATGAAAAGGAAAAGAGAAAAATAAATATGTAAAAAAAAAATTTAAACAGAAAGAAATGCTCCCAGGGATCCCACCAATGTGGCTGTGCAGACCAGGGGTGGTTCCAGGCCATGCAGTACAACCTGGCTAGAAGGGGCAGAGATGTCATGCAGCACCAGGTATTCAGGAGCAGGAAAAGAAGGTAAGTATAGAGAGATGAGAAACTGAGAGACCAAGAAAGACAAAAAGGAAAAAAAAAAAATAAATGCTTCCAAGGGTCCCACTGGTGAGGTTGTGCAGACCAGGGACGTGTCTCCCAAGCCACACAGTACAGCCTGGCTAGAAGGGGCTCCCAACGTGGAAAAAGAAAAAGAAAACAAACAAACAAAACAGACTAGAACAAAACAAAATAAAAAGGTCTTGGGGATCCCACCAGCATGAAGATGTGGACTGGGCAAGCAGTTCTGCACCTGAATGGTGCCTCACAGCCTTTCAAGAAGAAACAAAATGGCATATGGAGTCAGGTGTTTGAGAGAAAGGAGTGGGAGGAGGTGAGAGGCAGGGAAGAAACCAAAAGAAGTAGATAAAGCAACACCAGCAACAAAGAAATGTCACCGAGGGAGCCGGCCAGTGTGGGCAGGGTGAAGCCAAGTGGCATGAAGCCAATGCCAGTACCTCCCAGCCAAGAGACTGTGGCCAGTGGGAAGCAGTAGAGGCTGAGTCGGGGGAAGAAGGGTGGGGGTGGGAAAGCATATATCACTGATTACCAAGTGCTCTGTCTTTTGCTGGGAGCTCTGTGAAACTGCTTTCTTGTATTTCTTGTTCACCAATCTCCGATAGGAGTCCAAGATGGAAAATCTGTGCTGCATTAGCTGACAGAGAACCTCCATTGGTATCTCTCCTTGCACTCTGTTTTCTGTCAGTTTCTTATTCCATTTGGTGCTTGGCTGAGTTCTTTATCTCTTCATTTGATGCATAGGGTTACAGGATTGATGTTTGTCTCTGTTTTACTTATTCAGGTCTCACTGTGGAGGGATGGTGTGGTGCTTCTGTCTATAGCACCACGTTGGCTCCTCCTCCCTCTCACATCTTTAATATTGTAGTCATGATACTTATTGTTACTGAAAACATTATATCATGCCTTGCTATAATGGGTCTCAATTTCTCTTGATCTAATTAAACTATGAAAAGTCTACAAATACAGCCTTCAGGTGGACATCATATATAAAATACTTTTTAATCAATCTATATTTAAGATGGTAAATTGTCTATGAATACCTCATATCCTAAAAACCAGAAGGACCCCCAATGCTTTCAGTTTTATTTATTTATTATTTTAATGAAGTTATAAATATAAATATTTTTATCATAGTAGTTAACCCAAAGTTCAATAATGTATACAGGGAATCCACTCATAAGTTTATGTATTTAGTTTTGTAACATTTCTTAGTGTAACATATTCAGTATTTTGAAATTCAATGGAAAATGTCATATGGATGTTTAAAAACTTTGTGAGCATTTATAGAAACAAAATTTGCTAATTCTCACTCTCCATTTCTTTTCACAACAGAAGCATTGTTATTGGCTAAATCTACTAGATGTAAGATGGGGTATATGTATGAACAAGCTTTTAGCTCAGAGACATTTCCTCCTCTAGACTATTCTAGGTTCAGCTGTTTCCAAAATAGTATATTTATACTATCTATCCAATAGTAACCTTTTTCCTTTAACATAATTTTATACACTGAAAAAAGATGCTTTCCAAAATTTTACTCAACTCAACTTTTAATCTGGCCCCACAAAGCTTTTAAAAGTACATTTTTTTTTTTTTTTAAATCTGTGTAAGAATCAAAATGGCGTGCCAAAATCTATATAGTCAATATCAATATACAAGATTTGGCTTGAAGTTCCTGACTTCAAACCAGTGTTGTAACTTTAGAACTGATTGAGTTAGCCACTTATCTGCTTCATGACCTGTAATGAGTCACCTAATATTTCTTCTACATATTCTGAAGTTTAGAAAGACACACTACCAAGATATCATACATGTCTATAGAGTACACACTGACTTATTCCTAAACTCCCCTATAACTATGAAACATACTTTGAAACTTTATGGTAATTAATATAGTGAGACTATAAAGAAGATAGAGGATTTTTGAAGCTTATTGTCTAAGAATAGATTTTGTAAATGCTGAAAATATCACAGGCTACAAAAAGTATCATAATACATCTAAGAATATTACATTTATGTTGTTGCTTTAGGGGAACGAGAAGTATACTTATAAAGGCCATAATTATTTGAATTTAAATCAAGAAGTATAACCATGCCCTTTCAAAGTCCTTTGATTTACTTCTCAGACCCCCAGATGCTATTATGAATGTGTCTATTTGAGCAAAGACTTTCCACTCACTAGAAAAACATTCTCTGTGAGGGCATGTACCCTGTCTTTTTTCTTATGGTGTGATTCATCGTTGTATCCCCAAACCAAACCAAACTCATTTCCATTGAGTCAATTTCAACTCACAGTAACCCTACAGCTGACAAATACTAGCTCAAAGTGCATTTGTTAAATAAATGAATGAATTAGTGAACAGGATAAACCTTAGGTCTGACCAAAGATTTTAACACCCATGTAGCTTACATTATGTTGTATTCCAAAAGATTTTATCAGAATCAAATTTAGTTAAATATCTGAAGAATTTTGAAAGAAAAGCCTGTGGAAATTTACTTTTTATTTTTAAATATTCTATTACCCTGAACATTCATCCACAGGAACATGTTTTCCTAGGCTCTGGGTACGTGACCACAGATGAATTGAATCAGTGTTGAAAACCTAATTGAACAATTCAGGCAACCTGCTTTGCTAAGGCTGTTAAATGCATCACAAGTGTCAGGACTCGTGCTTCTGGTTCTCCACTGCTGAATTCAACCATATAGATGAGTCGTAGCAAGGCAATTTCTAGATTTTTCTAGTTCTTAGTTTTAGTACTTTACCCATGATATTTTATATTCATGAACATCTCACACGATTGACCAAAAGTCTGAGAGCAACAGAAGGTTATGCTGGTACTCGGAAACATACCCAAGACCACTGAGTAACTGCAAAGTACAGTGGCTTCAGATTTAGTTATTTATGGTCAATAGTTTTAGGTCATCATCCTCACACCTTGAAACAAATTTTTTGTCTCCCAATAAAAAAATAATTAAAATCCAGATGTAATAGAGCTTTAGTTTGACCCTGAAGCAAGGGAATCACAAAGAGTATTCTGTCTTCATGTTCTACTATAATCTTCATAAAGTCAGACGGACTTCCTCATGCTTGGAAGTCAGCCTCAGGATAGTGTTTTATTAAAAGAACTAAGAGTTCAGGAACAGATTAATTTAAAAATAAATTGTCCAGTGGTCCTAAATGAGATCCTGGAACAGAAAAATGACATTAAGGAGAAACTAATGAAATTCAAATACTGTGTGGAGTTTAGTTAATAATAGCGTGTCAGTATTGATTAGTTACTTATGAGAGATGTACAATAGTAATATGTTAACGATAAGGGCAAGTGGGTGCAAGGTATATGGGAATCTCTGTACTTTCCACAGAACTATTCTATAAATCTAAAACTGTATAAAATAAAAGCTTATGTATTTTTTTTAAAAGCCGATTGTCCACATTGAAAATACTCTCAAGAGCACCAAACACTGCATTCATCACGCTGTTGTTGTTGTTGTTAGGTGCCTTAGAGTCAGTTCCACCTCACAGGGACCCTATGTACAACAGAATGAAATGCTGCCCGGTCCTGTGCCATCCTCATAATCATTGCTATGTTTGAGCCTATTGTTGCAACCACTTTATCAAGCCATCTTGCTGAGGGTGCTTTTTTTGCTGAACCTCTGCGTTACCAAGCATAATGTCCTTTTCCAGGGACTGGTCCCTCATGATAACATGCCCAAAGCATGTGTGACAAAGTCTACAAAGTCTCACCATTCTCCTTTTTAAGGAGCATTCTGAATGTACTTCTTCCAAGACAGATTTGTTCATTCTTCTGGCAGTACATGGTGTATTCAATATTCTTCACCAACTCCATAATTCAAAGGCATCAATTCTTCTTCTGTCTTCTTTATTCATTGCCCAGCTTTTGCAAGCATATGAGGCAATTGAAAATACCATGGCTTGGGGGCAGGCACACCTTAGTCATCAAGGTGACATTTTTGCTTTCTAACACTATAACAGGTCTTTTGCAGATTTGTCTAATGCAGTAGGTCATTTGATTTCTTGACTGCTGCTTCCATGGGTATTGATTGTGGATCCAAGTAAAATTAAATCCTTGACAACTTCAATGTTTTCTCCATTTATCATAATGTTGCCTATTGGCCCAGTCATGAGGCTTTTTGTTTTCTTTATGTTAACTACAATCTACTGAAGGCTGTAGTCTTTGATCTTCATCAGTAAGTGTTTCAAATCCTCTTTACTTTCAGCAAGCAAGTTTGTGTCATCTGCATATTGCAGGTCATTAATGAGTCTTCCTCCAATCCTGATGCTGTGTTCTTCTTCATATAGTCGGGCTTCTCGGATTATTTGCTTAACATACAGCTTGAATAAGTATGGTAAAAGATATAACTCTGATGCACACCTTTCCTGATTTTAAACCACACTATTTCTTTGTTCTGTTCAAACAATTGCATCTTGGTCTACATACAGTTTCTTCATGAGCACAGTTAAGTGTTCTGAAATTCCAATTCTTTGCCATGTTATCCATAATTTGTTATGATCCACACAGTTAAATGCCTTTGCATAGTAAATAAAACACAAGTAAAATGACCCAGCAATTCTACTCCTAGGCGTATTTCCAAAAGACTTGAAAGCAGAGATTCCAGTGGAAACTTGTACACCAACGTTCACTGGAGCACTATTCACAATATCCAAAAGGTAGAAACAACCTAAATGCCCATTAACAGAAAAATCGATAAACAAAATGTGGCACATACATACAATGGAATACTACTTAGCCAGTAGGAGAAATGAAATCTTGATACATGCTACAATGTGGATGGAGCTGGAAGACATTATGCTGAGTGAAATAAGTCAATCAAAAAAGGAAAAATACTGTATGACCTCACTTATATAAAAAGACAAGAAAAGCCAAAAGTATAGAGAACAAAATTTATTAGTGGTTACAAGGGACAGGAGGAAGGGGTGAAGAGGAAAATCAAGGGTGGTGGAAATATGGTGTTGATTAAGAGTTGGGTTTTTGCACAATTATTTTAATTGCTGTCAATAATTGTACACCTGAAAAAGATGAATTGGCACAAGTTGTGTCTCAGACGTATTTACAACAATGAGAAAACAAAACAAAATGAGTAGCAGCTGCAGTTGTTTATGTACAACCAAAATCTTCACAGGATTTGTTTTCTCGGTTTGGATGTTTAGGGTTGTTGTTCCAAGGGACATCACAGTTAATTGGCCTAATAATGTGTTTAGGGGTTCTGTTCTACTTCCAAGTTTGTTAAATAGTGCCTGAGATCTTAAAAGCTTTCAAGTGGCCATCCAAACCACCACAATAGGTCTCTATTTGCCTGGAACAACACAGGAAGAAGTGTCAGGAATAGAAGAAGGATATGGAATGTGTGGCTAATTGTCTCCATGAAGAACTGCCTCCTTTGCCATAAAACCAGAAGAACTAGATGGTGCCTGGCTATCATTACTGAGCATTCTGATCAAAGATTCTATAGAAGTATCCTGATCAAAAAGGGGAAAATGCGGAATTTAAAATGATCATGGATTCCAAGCTTCTTGGAGCCATGAAAAGTTGCATGAACCCCCACAACAATTACTCTGAGATAATCTTTAAACTTTAAATCAAAAATATCTCCTGAACTCTTAAAATCAAACAATAGTTTAGCTTAACTAATAAAAAATGTCTCCCTTGAGCACTATACTCTTTTAAGAATTATCTATATGGGAACAAATTGACAACAGCAACCTCAAAGATTATAAAGGAACCTTAGGGGGCAGTGAATTTATGTTAATGGAGGAGGATCAACTCAGAAAAGGAGAGTGAGAATGGTTGCACAACTCAAAGAATGTAATCAATATCACTAAATCATACATGTAGAGACTATTGAAACAGATAAAAATCTTTCTGGTATCTTCTGTTTTCAGGCAAGACTCGTTTGACATTCAAAAAAAAAACAACCAAACCCAGTGCCATCATCGAGACTACTCTGACTCATAGCGACCCTATAGGACAGAGAAGAACTGCCCCATAGAGTTTCCAAGGAGCACCTGGCGGATTCGAACTGCTGACCCTTTGGTTAGAAGCCATAGCACGTAACCACTACGCCACCATCTGACATACATTATTCATTACACATATTAAAAATGATTAAAATTCAGTTATTTCTATTCTTTTCCTTAGTGTCTCACACTTCATAACTCCCTCAAAGGCTCTTTACTAAGCCATATGAAGATTCCTAATTTTTTATCCCACATTGTAGACTGTTAGGATTCACCTCACTCCCCTGTTGATTCTTTTTCATTTCTCCTGAGTATTTTTCTTCTGTGCATCTCAGTTTTCTGTTACTCTCCTCGTTATTTAGCCATATGCTATGTAAAACTTCCCTGGGGTTATTGAGCAAGACAGAATTTTTAGTTGTGTGTGAGATTATGAATATGCATGATTAATGATAAAAGTAGTGGTTAAGTGTTTAGCCGTTAACCAAAAAATTGGCAGTTTGAACCCACCAACTGCTCCTTGGAAACCCTATGGGGCAGTTCTACTCTGTCCTATAGGGTCACTCTGAGTCAGAATCAACTCTACACCAATGGGTTTGTTGTTGTTTTATGTATAGACTGAGTCAGAATCAACTCTACACCAATGGGTTTGTTGTTGTTTTATGTATAGACTGAGTTGGAATCAACTCTACACCAATGGGTTTGTTGTTGTTTTATGTATAGAGTTGGAATCAACTCTACACCAGTGGGTTTGTTGTTGTTGTTTTATGTACAGATTATAGCACAACAGTCTTTCATCAGAACAATTTATTGTAAAATAATCCTAATGAGTGTCTTTCATGACTAATAAATAATACTTATTTTAAACAACCTAGCTATATGCCTTGATTTGAAAACGAAGATTTGATATCATGAAGTTGTCAATTCTCTACAAAATTAATGTATATTGTTGAGATAACTCTAAGTTTCCTTCAGAATTGTAATGAAACTTGAAAACTGATTCTAAAATTCATACAGAACAGCCTATACGTTTCAGAAAGGACAATGGGAATAAACAATTGTCCTTTAAGATAGACATCTACATAAGATATGCCTATATTTTGCATTATGTTTGTCTCTCTTCTCCAAATAAACTATATGCTTCCTCATGGAATGTTGTCCATTTTGTTCCACTGCTGTATTCCTTGTTTCTATGACAGTGTCTAGTACACAATAGCACATAGTTAATAAACCTTTAGTCTTTAAGTCAGAGCACTAATTGTGGAGAAGCTGCCAAAGAGAAAAACACCAAGAGATAAATACAAGCATATCTGAGAGTTAAATACATGCCAAAGGACATTTTAAAAAAGCCCTTTGAACTGAAAAGAACCAGGGTTCCTTTGAGAAATGGCTGATTTCATATATGTCTCCTTCAGGCCTTTTGCAAGTATTTATCTCCCTACACAATCAAATCAAACCTGTTGCTACCTAGTCATTCTCAACTCATGGGGACCACATGTGTTACAGAGTAGAACTGAGCTCCAAAAGGTTTTCTTGGCTGTAATCTTTACAGAGGCAGACTTCTGGGTGTTGTCAATATTCTGTCTTTTAATATGGGTGGTAGTTACATGGGCATGTAACTGCCATCCAGTCAGTTCTGACTCATAACAAATCTACATACAATCATTGTTATGTTTGAGCCCATTGTTGCAGCCACTGTGTCATTCCATCTCCTTGAAAGTCCTCCTCTTTTTGGCTGACCCTCTGCTTTACTTATCATGATGTCCTTCTTCAGGGACTGGTTGCTCCTGATAACGTGTCCAAAGTACATGAGATGAAATTTCACCATTCTCACTTCTGAGGAGAAACCTGGCTATACTTTTTCTAAGACAGATTTGTTCTGTCTTCTGGAAGACCGTGATACAGTCAATATTCTTGGTCAACTCTATAATTCAAAGGCATCAATTCTCCTTTGGTCTTCCTTATTCATTGTCCAGTTTTGACATGCATATGAGGTGAATGAAATTATCATGGCTTGGTTTTTCACCAATGCCTTCAGGGCAGCTCGGACTTCTTCCTTAAGTACCATCCATTCTTGATTATATGCTACCTCCTGAAATGGCTGAATGTCGACCAATTTTTTTTCTACAATGATTCTGTAGTCCTTCCATCTTCTTTTGATGCTTCCTGCATCGTTCAATATTTTCGCTATAAAAAAAAAATTTTCGCTATAGAATCCTTCAATATTGCAACTCGATGGCTGAATTTTTTCTTCAGTTCTTTCAGCTTGAGGAATGTTGAGTGTGTTCTTTTCTTTTGGTTTTCTAACTCCAGGTCTTTGTACATTTCATTTTATCACTTGTGAAATTTCAAAATTTGTGTACTTTACTGAATGCATATTATACTTTAGTTCTTTTAAAAATAATGTAGAAGATTTGAGCAATACAAAAATTTGGAGCAAATATGTGTTTGTAACACCATATGCAACAATTGTAGAATACACCTTTATTAAAAGTACTTATGGTAGCCAGTTTCCCAAATGACCTTCTTGCTTGGTAGAAGATAGTCGGTTTTTCATATCTGCCTCCACATTCAATCTATTGAGATACCATATGGCATTCTTGTAGGTTCTTGAAAACGTGACTGAGCAACTCATAAGAGAATGAGAATCAAAAAAACAAATAGCATCTCGGTATTATTATATAAATATTTTTGATCTTGTGGACCTGCAAAAATGTCTTATGGTGTCCCCAGGGGTCCCAGACCATACTGAGAACTGCTGAAATGGCACATCCAAAAAAAAAAAAAAATCCAACAAGTCCATGTTTATATGAGAATTTAGAATACGTTATAGGTGATATTTCAAATAAGCAAGAAAGAATTCTTCGATAAGTTTTTTATACTTGTATTACCTGGCCATAGAAAAAGCCTTCCAAGGCTACACACAAAAATAGTAATTCATAATAAAATATATTGATAGATTTCATTCCATAAAAAGTAAAAACACTGGCATAACAAAAGGCACAATAAACAACTTGAAAGTCAAATGACAATCTTGGAGAAAGTATTTACAACACACACAGAAACAACAGTTACTATATATATATATAAATTATATATGTGTTTATAGTTTATATTTTATATAAGTATATAATATCTATTTATATATACTATATATTAACTCTATATACATATATATATTTTAAAAATCAGTAAGAAAAGTATAAAAAATCCATTGAAATATAGGCAATGGGAGTGAATGAGAAATTCACAGAAAAATATACAAATTGTCAATAAATATAATAAAATATATTCCATTCCAACCTTATTCAAATAAAAATATATTAAAACAAGAAAAGAAACAATCTTTGCTAATGAGATCAGCAAAAGGTAAAAAAAGGTTTATAATATTCACCATTGATCTCCATGAGTAAAAAGAAACCTCAGATTCTTTTGGTGGGATTATATGTTAATACTCGATTTTGTGAGAAATTTGGCAGTGTATATAAAATTTTAAAACGTGTATGCATTTTACACAGAAGTTCCATATCTGGGAATATATATATATATGTGCAAACCAACCTATTGCCGTCAAATGGGTTCCAACTCATAGCGACCCTATAGGACAGAGTAGAACTGCCTCATAGAGTTTCCAAGGAGTGCCTGGTGGTTTCGAAACTGCCTACCTTTGGTTAGCAACTGTAGCACTTAACCACCACCAAGTATCCACTCTATGGCAATGAGTGTGTGTGTGTGTGTGCGTGTATTCTGGTGCATGAAGACGTTTGGGCAAAGATGATTTTAGTAGCATTGCTTGAAACCTCAAAAACAGTGGAGTCATGAAATCAACTAGGATCCAGGGGAAACCCAAAATGGAATACAAACAGTAAAAAATGAACCTAAGTACATTATAAATGAATACCATAACCACACTGAAGGAAGTGAAGAAGAAAAGAAATAACCTAAGTAACTTTGGAAAACAATATTTTGGCTATGAGCTGCAAGGCTAAAGACTAGAAAAAAAAGAAAAAAAAACTTTAAAAATATTGCTCTCTCTTTAGTAATATTTTTATTCTTGTAAAATATATATGACAAAACATTTGCCATTTCAACCACTTTTACATGTACAATTCAGTGACACTAATTATGTTCACCATGTTGTGCAACGATCATCACTATCCATTTCCAATTTTTTCTTATCATCCTTAACAGAAAGTCAATGCCCCTCAAGAAATAATTCCCCCTTTCCCCCACCCCTGGTAACGACTAACAAACTTTAGTCTCTATGCATTCAGTAAATGTGTTTTTCATGGCATTATAGATTAACAGTCCTGAAAATACTTTATTTACAGTCTAGGATTAAACAAATAAGTAAATACTTTGTGAATAATAAGAACCATGCTTCTCACAGTTGGAAAAAGAAGGTTACAAATAGGAAAGGGAGAGGTCTAGAATGAGTGTTGTGGTGCTGGACTGAAACAGAAGGTTTTAGCATGAACTCATGGTTTTTAATATGCATGTATGTATATGTATGCACACATATGCATATGTGTATATACACATATACGCACACACAGAGATAATACAGAAATACAGATATGGGTGGATGTGTGGGTAAATATCCACATATTTCCTAGCTGTGTCCACTAGAGGGCCTAACAGCCCAGTTAGAAGGAGCACATGGAGCATGTGGGTAGCTGCCTGAGAGTAGGCTCCAACTCATGAGGACCTAATGTATGTAGAATGAACGTTGCCCAGTCCTGCACCATCTTAATGATTATCGGTATATTTGGGTCCATTATTGCTGCTGTTGTGTCAATCTCATTGAGGTTTTCCTTCATTTCTGTTGATCCTCTACCAAACATGATGTCCTTTTCCAGAATTGGTCTTTCCTGATGTCATATCCAAAGTAAGTGAGTCAAAGTCTTGCCATCCTCACTTCCAGAAACATTCTTGGTGCATTTCTTCTAAGACTGATTTGTTTGTTCTTTTGGAAGTCCACGGTATATTTAATATTCTTCTCTAACAGCACAGTTGAAATTCATCAATTCTTCTTGTCTTCTTTTTTCATTATCCAACTTTCACATGCATATGAGATGATTGAAAAGTCCATGGCTTGTGTCAGGTGCACCTTAGTCATCAAGTGACATCTTTGCTCTTTTTTTTTTTTTTTTTGGTAGACCTTGGTTGTTAAATGCTATTTTCTAAGAGTACCTGGCTGGTGCAAACAGTTAAGTGCTTGATCGTTAGCAGAAAGTTTGGTGGTTCAAACCCACCCAGAGATGCCTCAAAAGACAGGCCTGGAACTCTGCTTCTGAAAAGTCAAAGCCTTGAAAACCCTATGAAGCAGTTCTATTCTGCACACATGAGGTCGCCATGAGTTGGAATCGATTTGATGGCAACCAACAACAACAATACTATAAGGAATTAGGGCTCCTTGGTGAAATGGCTGATTCCAGGTACGGGGAGAAAAGTAAGAAAGTCCTCAAAAACTAATGAAGACACTTCAAAAAGACCAAGGAGGCAACTTAAAAGATCTCCAACAAACAAATATGGAACAAATTGAGCAAATAGATAAGTAACAATGCCAATGTTTTGTAACTGAGATAAGAAATAGAATAGATATGCAACTGAGGGAGAATGGATAGCCTTTTCTTACAGTAGAATTCCAATTCATAAATATAGAAAGAATGATAGAAATAGAAAATCATTAATTGATAAACACCATACTAATACTTGCTGCAGATAAGAATCATCAATGGATGCTAAAATTGGTGTGCAAAAGGTTTGATGAGAAATAAGTTACTTTCATATCCTCAAAATAGTCCCTCATTACATAATTAATAATTACAAAGGGAAAATAATAATTTTACAGTGACAAAAACATAGAATACTCCAGCTTAATGAAGTGACCAAGTTTAAATCAACCCTAATGACATATATT